>NC_083224.1:29713737-31050612 GCF_032191835.1 Heteronotia binoei
ATGGCATCGGGCAAGCAGCCAAGAGAAATGGAGGAGGAATCTGCTTCTTTGCCAGTTTGCAAACAGCTTAGGATAGAGGACTTTTTAACCTTAAACAACAAGTCCAAATCTGCTCTGCCGTCATTTGCTGTTGAAACATCAAATCGCTTTTCCCCTCTAGAGGACATGTTGGAGCCAGCAGAAAAGGAGGAACTGACTAGTGAACTGACTAATGGAGGAGAAGATGGAAGAGAAGCTTGTCCTGTGGGCCAGCCCTTTTGCAACACTAATGAAGCTCTGAATGATAACATACCTTGCCAACTAAGTGACAAACAATCAAATAGGCATGCGGAGGGGCTGGAGTTGCTAGCACAGCAAACAACCCTGGTGGCAGAAGCCTTACAGACAATTTTTACTTACTTACGAGAAATAGTATCCTTGATAAAGGAGAGGGGTGGAGATTATGCAAAAGAAAATAAAGAACAGGCACAGGAAGGGAATAAAGCAAACGTTGTTAAGAAAAGAGGTCCAATAGGTACTGGGATTAAAGCTACTTCGACATCAAAGAAACCAAAGGTTGTTAAAGAAAATTTATTTTCATTGGTATACAATCCAAAAAGTATTGTTGTAAATATTTTCCCATTGCAAGGGAGATTTATCGATTGGAGTGCCAAATGGAAAGCAAAAGGACATTTAGCCAACTTACTTGGGATAGCTCCCCCTTTGGTTGACCTCATACAGATGGAAAGGCTGCCAGGTCCTATAAGATTTGAACGCTTTTTGCTTCATTTTAATACAGACAAAATTCCCTCGTACTTGTTTGCTTATGCCAACAGATATGCGGCGCTGGGGATTAGATTACAAAGACATTTCAAAAATGCTATAATTTCGAAAATAGTTGCAAAAACAAAAGATGTTGGTTCTAAGAAGGACTATAAAAAACAGTCGCTGGTGGCAGAACTGGAATCTACCAACACTGTATTGATCTTAGATCAACCAACTCCTTCTAATTGACCCCTTCCTTTGCTGGAATCAGCTCTGAAGCCCTCTATTACCTCCATTAACTTAGACAAAGAGGCACCCCTAACAGGAGATATTGGGATCGGACAGAAAAATCTGGATTCCAGTTGGCCAGAGGAGGAACTTGAGAAACAACTGCTTGCAAAATTTACATTGTTACAAGACTGTGAGCAAGAGTCCTTGATAGACCGTTTTGAACAATTGACATCTACCCTGAAGGGTCTCAGAGGTTCTACTGATTGTAGGGAGATGGAAATAGAGGGAAGTACTAATGCCTGTGAGCTGAGGAAGAGTGAAGGTGAAGGGACCCATTCTGCAGAGGAGGCCCATCATTTCCCATTAGAACCAACTATAATAATTAACAAAGGAAAGCATAATTCCAACCTGATTGTGGCAGCTGATGACCCTGAAATATGCGAAATAAGGGATGTCCCCCATGCACCTGATGGAGGAAAATGCAAATGACTGTCCTCAACGCAAGACATGGGGATCACCAACAAACCTGTTGAAATTTTGTCATGGGATGTGGCGGGATGGCTAAGATGTCTTCATTCATACATAGAGGTTCCTTTTTTCCAGAGAGACTTTGATATTATTTTATTGCAGGAAACGTGGATGGCAGAAACTCTTTTGTTGGACGGTTATTCCTCCTATAGTTTACCAGCAGTTCCAGGAAAAGGTCCAGGGAGGTTAAGAGGAGGCTTGGGCATTTTTATTTCCAATGCCCTTAAGGTTCAATGTGTGTTGAAACCCTCGCTGTCCCATTTAGCTATGGCTATATTGGTGAGATGGGATAGGGGAATCCTGATTATTATAAATGTATACCTCCCACCTCTAACAAAACAGACACCTATAGAAGAAAACTGGGCGTCACTAGACCAATTTATAATAAATCTTTCCCTAGAACACCCAGAAGCTCAAATCTTACTGGCAGGGGATTTCAATGCCCGTATGGGAATGAATGATGCCTTCTTAGCAAATAAATTTAATTCCCTACTAAATGAGCAGAAACAAGGCCAGAATGGACTTCCCTTCACAAGAGATTTTAAAGATTGTAAGGCAAACTTTGCCGGCCTATGTTTAGCTAAATTAGCAGGAAGAAGAGTGTTTCATATCCTAAATGGGGCATTCTATGGCGATCATCCAGGCGAATATACTTTTATGTCTGGGAATAGAATGAGCACTATTGATTATATGTTGGTATGCAATTCTCTATTACCTCTGATTAAAAATTTCCAAGTACGCCCATACTTGGAGGGTGACCATCTACCTCTATGTCTGCAGATAGCTCTCCCATTAAATCCTAACCAAAATGAGGTATGTTATACAACAAGGATAGGAATTATGGGGAAAAGAGTAAGGTGGGGTGGGGAATTGGATAAAAAAGTGAAAGAAATCTTAACTCCAGAAAATTTGCAGAAGCATGTGTTAGTGTTCACAGCTTTAGAGGAAAACCAAGACCCGTTAATAGTTTACCAAGATATAATCCAGGAGATTTACTCTATTATGACTGTGCCAGCAGGGAATAGATTACATCAGCATTATAGGAAAACAAAACGTTGGTTTGATTCTGAATGTGTCCAAGCAAAAAAAGAACTAAATCGTTTGTATCATCTTGCTATGAGAAGTAGCATAGAAAAAAGGGTAGAGACACAAAGTGCCCTAGTGAGCCATAAAAAAACCTATAAAGGCATTATTCAAAGGAAGAAGAAAGAGTATACTCGGAAACTATGGGAGGAACTTATACAGGCTGTAAAACTAAAAAATTCTGCGCTTTTTTGGAAATTAACAAAGATTGGGGGGTTTAAGATAGCCTCTCCCCTGGACATGTTTATTCCGGCGGAAACATGGACTGTTTTCTTCCAGAATTTATATGATGACAATGTCCAACCCTCTTTTCCAGGTAACATAGAGAACTTCCCTCAGTGGCCACCAGTTAGTACGCAAGAAATAAAAGCCCATATAATGCAACTGGAAAATAGGAAGGCTCCAGGTATAGATGGCATACCAGCTGAGATGCTTAAAGAGAATGTAAATTGGTGGGCACAATTTCTGGCATCTTTTTTCACTTATGTTGATCAAACAGGCCGAATCCCAAAGCAGTGGGGGACAGCTATAGTTGTCCCTATTTTTAAAAAAGGCAATCGAAATAATCCCGCCAATTATAGGCCCATAAGTCTTTTAAATATAATAAGTAAGATCTATACAAGACATCTTTTAGAAAAACTAGAAATATGGATGGAACAAGAAGAAATTATTCCCCTGAAACAGGCTGGATTTAGGAAAGAAAGGTCGACAATCGAGCACTGCCTGATATTGCAACAGCTAATTGGGAAGTACTCTGTACAACTGCTCTATATGCTGCTTTTATTGATTTAAAGGCAGCATTTGATTCCATTTCAAGGCAACGATTGTGGCAAAAACTAGCGGCTTCTAATATTGATAAAAGGCTGCTATTTCTTATTCATGGACTCCATGAAGAATCATTTCTTAGAGTGAGATGTAATATGCAGGGATTACTTACAGAACCAATAAAAACTCAGAAGGGTGTAAGACAGGGTTGCCTTTTGGCCCCCATCCTATTTAACTACTATATCAGTGATATGGTGGAACATATGACTGATACTAAATTTCACCCCCCAAAGCTGGCTCTTCGCCATCTTCCAGTACTGCTATATGCAGACGATGTGGTACTGTTATCTAGAACACCTATTGGGTTGCGGAGAGCATTAGACAGCTTTGTTAAGTACTGTGAAAATGAACGGTTGGTAATAAACTTTGAAAAAACAAAAGTGATGGCATTTGGCAAAAAAGCCAAGAAGAGGTATTGGACTATGAAAGGGAAGAAAATAGAACAAGTAACAAAATTTACTTATTTGGGAATGGTAATTCAGAATACAGGTGCCTATACTGAACATTGTAATATGAAGGTGGAGAAAGCTGAGAAAACAATGTACGCTATCCTGAGATTTTTTCGCTCTAAGGGGGCCTTCTATGTTCCGGCAGCACTGAAACTGTTCCAATACAAAGTGTTAACACAATTGCTCTATGGTATTAACCTGGGCATTTCGGCTAAAAAACTGAAGGCTCTCGAGAAAGTACAATCTAAATTTCTTCATAACGTTTTGCAGCTTCCGCCAGGTGTGTCAAATGCCCTTTTGCGTTTAGAAACTGGGCAAATGAGAATTGAGGCCAGAATTATGTTATCTTCGGCATGTCAATGGCTAAGGATCCATAAAAACAAAAAAGGCCTCTTCCCTTTAATAACTCAAGACCCCTATAGGCCAAGGTGGCTGCAATTGGTCAGAAGCAACTTAGAAAGTATAGGATTCTCACTTGAAAACCTCTTGGCGCAGAGCTATGCCAAAGCAAAAAGTATTATCAAACAAAGAATCTGCGATATAGAGAGACAAAGGGATCTAGAACAGGCCCCCTCTTTTTTAGCAGCTACTGAGACCAAATATGTTATGAGGACGGCCAAGTACTTTTTTTATTTGGAGGTACCAGCCCACAGAAGAGCCTTTACGTTGGCTCGATGCGCAGCCATGCCCTCAAAGGTGCTAGAAGGGAAATATAGAAAAGTCCCGTATGAAGACCGACGCTGTCCTTGTGCTATGGGAGAGGTGGAGTCGATGACTCATATGTTTTTTCGATGCCCTTTCCACCAGGTACAGAGGGATAGGTTTGTTTCCCCGTTTGTAGTTAAACCAATGGAAGACGCGGACGAGGCATGTTTGGAGAAACTTTTGGTGGATGCAAGTCCAACTATCTCTAGACAGATAGCCAAATTTTGCCATTATCTTGTGAAGTTCCATACTAAGAAACAAGAAACTGCATGTCTTGTATGATCTCTTGGAATTTTAGTTTATAAATGTTTTTATATACTCTGATTTAAAGGATTTATATAAATTGGAACTGACTTGAATTTTAAAATTGGTTCAATTATATTTTAGTTATCTTGGATTGTATAGGTGGGGAAATGTTTATGTATTTTATTGTATTTTATGTTTTTTTAGGAGGGTATTTTATACTATCTTAGGTATTTTAGGAGGGTTTTATATGATGTGTTATAGTTTTTATATTGGTCTATGACTGTAATAAAGTTCATTCATTCATTCATTCATTCATTCATTCATTCATTCATAGGGAAAGTGTTCCAAACCTTTAATCATTCTAGTTGCCCTTTTCTGCACTTTTTCCAATGCTATAATATCCTTTTTGAGGTGCGGTGACCAGAATTGCACACAGTAATCCAAATGAGACCGCACCATCGATTTATACAGGGGCATTATGATACTGGCTGATTTGTTTTCAATTCCCTTCCTAATAATTCCCAGCATGGCTTTGGCCTTTTTTATTGCAATCGCACACTGTCTTGACATTTTCATTGAGTTATCTACCACGACCCCAAGATCTCTCTCTTGGTCAGTCTCTGCCAGTTCACACCCCATCAACTTGAATTTGTAGCTGGGATTCTTGGCCCCAATGTGCATTACTTTGCACTTGGCCACATTAAATTTCATCTGCCACGTTGACGCCCACTCACCCAGCCTCAACAGATCTCTTTGGAGTTCCTCACAATCCTCTCTGGTTCTCACCACCCTGAACAATTTAGTGTCATCTGCAAACTTGGCCACTTCACTGCTTACTCTCAACTCCAAATTATTTATGAACAAGTTAAAGAGCATGGGACCCAGTACTGAGCCCTGCGGTACTCCACTGCTTACCGTCCTTCACTGCGAAGACTGCCCATTTATACTCACTCTCTGCTTCCTATTAATTAGCCAGTTTTTGATCCACAAGAGGACCTGTCCTCCTACTCCATGACTCTCGAGCTTACTAAGGAGCCTTTGATGAGGAACTTTATCAAAAGCTTTCTGGAAGTCAAGGCAAACAATATCTATCGGGTCTCCTTTGACCACATGTTTGTTCACCCCCTCAAAGAAATGTAACAGGTTAGTGAGGCAAGATCTTCCCTTACAGAACCCATGCTGAGTCTTTCTCAATAACTTGTGTTCATCAATGTGCCTACTCATTCTGTCCTTGATAATGGTTTCTACCAACTTTCCTGGTATTGAAGTCAGACTGACTGGCCTGTAGTTTCCCGGATCTCCTCTGGAACCCTTTTTAAAGATGGGGGTGACATTTGCTACCTTCCAGTCCTCAGGAACGGAGGCAGATTTCAATGAAAGATTACATATTTTTGTCAGGAGATCCACAACAAAGTTCAACTTTGAGTTCTTTCAGAACTCTTGGATGTATGCCATCCGGACCTGGTGACTTATTAGTTTTTAATCTCTTTCTCTCGACCAGAACCATATTGACTCAATCAATCTGCGGGTAGTTAAAATCACCTATGACAACACAGTTTTTACGTCTAGCCACTATCTTTAAGCTTTCCATCATATTATAATCATCCTCTGTCTTTTGATTTGGTGGGCGATAACGAACTCCCATAGTTAAATTTCCTTTTGGGCCCTCTATTTCAACCCAAAGCATTTTTAGAAGGGAATCTAATTCTCTGACCTCAGTCTTACTGGACCGTATGCCCTCTCTGACATACAGAGCCACCCCACCTCCAACCCTTCCCTCCCTATCCTTCCGATATAACTTATATCCAGGAATCACCGTGTCCCACTGATTCTCCTCATTCCACCAAGTTTCTGAAATTCCCACAATGTCTATGTTTTCTCCCAACACTAAACATTCCAACTCACCAATTTTACTTTGAACACTTCTAGCATTTGCATACAAACATCTATAATTTCCCAGGCAAACTAGGCCCGCCACCTTCCTCCTGCCGCCTTGAGACTCTGGCAGGCAGTCCATTCTGTTTGTCACCATCTCAGTGGACAATTCTGATCCATTACCCGGTAGAAAAGTAACAGCTAACCCTTCATCTCTTTGAGATGAATCCTCCCGAATCAGAGACATTTCATCTCCTGTCAGCTTTCCCCCAAGATTTAGTTTAAAAACTGCTCTGCCACATTTTTTATTTTAAGCGCCGGCAGCCTGGTTCCATCTGGGGACAAGTGGAGACCGTCTTTTTTGTACAGCTCCTGCTTGTTCCAGAAAGCATCCCGGTGCCTAACAAACTTAAACCCTTCTTCCTTACACTATTGTCTCATCCACACATTGAGACTTCTAATTTGTGCCTGTCTCTCCAGCACGTGGAACAGGTAGCACTTCTGAGAAGGCTACCTTGGAGGTCCTGACCTTAAGTCTCCTGCCTAGCAGCCAAAATTTTTCCTCCAGGACCTCACAATTGCATTTCCCCACATTGTTGGTGCCAACATGCACCACGACCACTGGCTCCTCCCCAGCACTGTCTATCAGCCTATCTAGTACACGCGTAATGTCCGCTACCTTTGCACCAGGCAGGCAAGCCACCATACGGTCAGTATGTGGTTTTGCCACTCAGCTGTCTACTTGCCTAAGGATCGACTCACCAACTACCAAGACCCCCCCCCCCTCTCCCTGCCCAGGGATGGTTCCTTGGTGCGAAAGGATTCCCGCTCACCAACTGAAGAAGGGGTCCCTTCTGAGGGCGCATTCCCCTTATCCTCAGCCTGGTGCCCTGTTCCCTCTCGACCCTCATGCTCCCTGGCAGCAACAGGGCTGCCACGTTCAGAGCGGGGCTCATCTAACATGTCCCCAAGAGTCTTCTCTGAGTGCCTAACTGACTGTCTCTGCTTCTCCAATTCAGTCACCTCGGCCTCAAGGGTACAAACTCGTTCCCTGAGGACCAGGAGCTCCTTGCATCGAGCACACACCCAAGACTTCTGTCCTGTGGGCAGATAGTTATACATGTGACACTCAGTGCAAAACACTGGAAAGCCCCCACCCCCCTGCTGGCATTCTACCTTCATGATAACTTTTTAAAAATATACAGTCCCCTTTTAAACCCTGTTTGTTTATGTGGCTCCCTGCCTGGAGAGTCTACTTACCTTATTGGGAACACAAGGAATCTGGGTTCCTGGTCCTTACACAGCCCCCAGGCTAAGAGCCACGGGCCAAGAACCCTTGAGTGCTCGCCCTTCGGCTCGCGCCTCTAGCAAGGCGCAGCTTAATAATGCAAAGAGGGTGGGGAACACAGCCACTCCTAATCAATCAGCAAAAATCACCTTCAATCACCTTCACCTTCAGCCCTTCACACAAACTCAGAAGTTTTCAGCAACTCCCCCAGCTGCTAAGCCACAAACCTCACGCTTGTAGCACTTCTCTGCTCTCTCTCAGAGTTCTCTGCAATGTGCTCAGTTTCTGGCAAGGCGCAGATGCTGTGTCTAAGGATGGCTTAGTTTAGGCCACAGAATGCTGAATTCACAGCAGAGGCAAGATTTGAATCACTGGCTTCTAAGATCTCTTGGTTCTCTTGTCAGCTGTTGGTTTCATGTCTCCCTATAAACCTACATGTACATTTAGTTTTGGTCTTCTTTACTTCTCATGTTTCTTATTTACAGTGCCGGATTAAACTCTGTAGAGGCCCCTAGGCAGTCAAAATCTTGGGGGGGCCCTTGCAAATTATGTCAGAGTCGGAGCACCCATCCTGCCACATGCAGCCCCCGCTGCAGCCTGCAAGCACCTTCTCAAAAGCCCCTTTGACAAAGCTGCAGGGGAGAGGCAGAGAGAGGCAAAACTTGATGCCAACAGTAGCTGCATCAGGCAATTCGGGCAAAGAGCAGCTCAGTTGCTGGCTGCATGTGCAGACTGGGAGGGCTGCAAGCAGGGGGAAAACAGGGGGTGAAAGCTGGCCCAGGGCCCATAAAGGTGTGGGGGCCCATAGGCCAGTGCCTACTTGGCCTAATTGTTAATCTGGCCCTGCCCATTTAGGGGGAAACAAAATGTTCTTGTTTTATGTTAAGGAATCACTGGGGGGGGGGGGGGTCTGGAGCCAAGGTTCCAAGCATAAACTCAAATTTTCTTAATTCAGATTAGAAATGTTGGGGATAATAACCATATAAAGGAAGAGTGAGATTCACATTAATAGAAGGAGAAGGAAACAGTTTCTGGTAAAATCTGTGCTTCAATAGTTATTATAAAACAACATGCCTAATTCCTTTCTAATGTTGGTGTAAAGTGTTAAACTGAGCTGGAAAACGGGAGGGCCACTTTCAAAATCGATGGTCCTTTCATGCCAGTTCAGAAGTGCACAACAGAACTTGGAGATGCAAAATGGGCCTTAATGTGTGAAAACACCCCTGTGATTTGAGGCTCTGAATTTCCTTGGGGTTTAAAAACCTTTCACATTTGACATCTGAAATGGAATGTGTATAATAGTGCAAGCCCAAGCAGCTATACCCTTGTTAACCCAATGGATTTAGAAGGGAGAAACTGTTTAGAGTTGCAACTGTAGGAGAGTAGTACAGGGGTGAGGATACTGGGCTTGGTTATGGGACAATCCCAGGTTCAAGCTCCTTTTGTCAGCCAGCAAGCTCAGCAGACATCGGTCTGCACAAACAACCATTTCTTCACCCCCTCTCCCTTACAGAATTCTTATCCTTCTGAAGCTCTTAGAAACAGAACGGCAGACAAATAACAATCGTTTACAGAATGGCTTGTGCTATTCGCTTGTTCTGGATGATTTAGCAGAGAAAGAGCTGAACACACTTCCTGGCTATATTTGAGAATCTGGGAAAATATTTACAGCTTGCAAAAAGTTCGCTGTGTTCTAGTATATTAATATTTTTGGCCTTCTGTCAACTTTCCAGTACATTTTTTCCCCCTTCTAGCGGCAGCTTTATAAAACACTTCAACACCAAACAACACCAACTGTCTCTGTTCACTTAACTTCTCTTCTTCCCTTTCATCTTCCTAAGCAGTTTTGTGCTGTAAACTAGTGTTGCCAATCTCCAGGCGGGACCTGGAGATGTCTTAGAATTACAACTTATCTCCAGACTACTGGAGAAAATAGCTGCTTTGGAGAGTAGACTTTATAGCATTATACCCTAATGAGGCCCCTCCCCAAACCCCACCCTCCCTAGGCTCCACCCCCCATTTCCATGAATTTCTCAGCCTGGAGTTGGCAACCCTACTTTTTTCTTTACCCAGTAATACAGGAAGGAAATGTAATGGTGAAAGCCTTTGTGATGCAGTAGGGTTGGCAGGTCCCCTTGCCCATCTAGTGAGGGGATTTGGAGGGCATTCCAGGGGTGGGCGGGGATGTTGCATGACATCCCCAACATGATACATGATGACCCCACCCGGAAGTAATGCCATCGAGTCCGGGATGCTCTGGTATTTGGGTGAAACTATGGGGTTTTGCCTTCAAAACCACAGAGTTTGCCCAAATACCAGAGCATCCTTATGCTATCTCCCCATTGCGATGATGTCACCTAGTGTCGCGGTGGGGTTTAAAGCCCACAAAAGCAGACGAACCTCCACTGGGACCAGGGCACTGGCAACCCTATGATGCAGTGATGAAAGTATCAGACTACAGCCTGGGAGATAGAAGAAGAAGATAGAATCATAGAGTTGGAAGGGACCTCTAGGGTCATCTAGTCGTACCCCGTGCACAATGCAGAAAATTTACAAACACTTCCCCCTAAATTTACAGGATCTTCATTGCTGTCAGATGGTCATCTAGCCTCTGTTTAAAAACCTCCGAGGGAGGAGAGCCCACCACCCCCCGAGGAAGCCTGTTCCACTGAGGAATCGCTCTAACGGTCTAAGTTCTTCCTAGTGCTGAGCCGGAAACTCTTTTGATTTAATTTCAACCCATTGGTTCGGGTCCTACCTTCTGGGGCCACAGAAAACAATTCCATACCATTCTCTATATGACAGCCCTTCGAGTACGTGAAGATGGTGATAATCTCTCAGCCGCCTCTTCTCCAGGCTAAGCATCTCCAGCTCCTTCAACCTTTACTCATAGGACTTGGTCTCCAAACCACTCACCATCTTCGCTGCCCTCCTCTGGACCCGTTCCAGCTTGTCTATATCCTTCTTAGAATGTGGTGCCCAAAACTGAACACAATACTCCAGGTGAGGTCTTACCAGAGCAGAGTAAAGCGATAGAGAGCCAGTTTGGTGTAGTGGTTAAGTGTGCGGACTCTTATCTAGGAGAACCGGGTTTGATTCCCCACTCCTCCACTTGCACCTGCTAGCATGGCCTTGGGTCAGCCATAGCTCTGGCAGAGGTTGTCCTTGAAAGGGCAGCTGCTGTGAGAGCCCTCTCCAGCCCCACCGACCTCACAGGGTGTCTGTTGTGGGGGAGGAAGGTAAAGGAGATTGTGAGCCGCTCTGAGACTCTTCGGAGTGGAGGGCCGGATATAAATCCAATAACTTCTTCTTCATCTTCTACCATCACATCACGTGATCTGGACACTATAGTTCTGTTGATACAGCCCAAAATTGCATTTGCCTTTTTAGCCACCACATCACACTGTTGACTCATGTTCAGTCTATGAGCCACTAAGGCCCCTAGATCCTTTTCGCACATACTACTGCTAAGACAAGTCTCCCCCATCCTATAACCATGCATTGGATTTTTCCTACCTAAATGCAGAACTTTACATTTATCCCTGTTAAAGGTCATTTTATCGATTTTAGCCCAGTTTCCCAGCCTGTCAAGGTCATCCTGTATCCTGTTTCTGTCTTCTTCTGTGTTTGCAACCCCTCCCAATTTAGTATCATCTGCAAATTTAATAAGCATTCCCTCTATTCCTTCATGAAGGCTGCATTCAGGGGCTATGAAGGCTGCATTCAGGGGAACTGCACTGCTGTGTTTTTATTTATTTATTTTAGGGAATGGAAAAGTTTCCAGGTTCCACCCCGAAAGTCCTCAGGTATTTTCTGAGTTGGGCCCAGCAACCCTATTTTAAGGCAAAAGGTGAGCAGAGATGGTTTGCCTCACCTGCCTCTGAGTAGCGACCCTGTACTTCCGTGGTGGTCTCCCATCCAAGTACTAACTAGGACCAACCCTGCTGAGTTTCCAAGACCTAATGAGATCATGAGCTATCCAGGTTAGGGCAGGATATGGGAGACCTGGGTTCAAATCCTCACTCTGCCATGGAAACTCACTGGAACAATCACTTGGAACAATCCCTCTTTTCTCACCTTTACCTCACAAGGTTGTTATTGTAAGATAAAATGGAAGAGAGGAGAATGATGTTTTAAACCACCTTGGGGAGAAAAGTGGGGGATATATACTTACATAAATAATACAGTGGGATGGTTAATAATGTATTTAAATATGTTTATTTCAGAGCTCCAGGAGGGCTACAATATATTCCATCTGGCAACTTAAAAACTAGCAAAAGTTTATTCTGGTTGCTTGCTTTTTTGGATTTCCTAATCTACTTCTTCTGGAATGATGGCCACTTAGTAATGTGGCTGAGCAGACATCTGGATTGCTTACGTTCAGAGCTAATGACAGGGCTTTTTTTTGCAGCAGGAACTTCTTTGCATTTTAGGCCACACACCCCTGATGTAGCCAATCCTCCTGGAGTTTACAGTAGGCCCTGTACTAAGTGCCCTGTAAGCTCTTGGAGGATTGGCTACATCCGGGGTGTGTGGCCTAATACACAAATTTGTTCCTGCTACAAAAAAAGCCCTGAATGAAAGCCAGCAGATCCAACCCAAAGATCTCACCTACATCAGTAGGTACAGACAGAAAGAAAATAACAGGCATGTTAAAAATGTACATGAGCATAAAAAAAAAAGAGCAAATGTAGCAAGACAACCATACATAAGCAATACGAAACAAAATTACTTAACTGATAAAAAGATTTCTGGAAAGGTGTGTTGAAGGGATTTTTTTGTAGCAGGAACTCCTTTGCATATTAGGCCACTCACCCCTGAAGTAGCCAATCCTCCAAGAGCTTACAGGGCTCTTAGTACAAGGCCTGATGTAAGCTCTCGGAGGATTGGCTACATCAGGGGTGCGTGGCCTAATATGCAAAGGAGTTCTGCTAAAACAAAGAAGCAAACAAAAAAGCTCTGATTTGTTGTGTGGCTGAAAGTTTGACATTCCTTCAAAGATCCCTCCTTCCTAACCAATATTTTTATGTTTTGTACATGTTTAACTCTTTTGTATGTATGTTTGTTTTTTTAAAACTCTGCTTCTAGGTGTTGTTTGAATGTTTTAATGATGTGTGTTTAAGATAGGGTTGCCAAGTCCAATTAAAGAAAAATCTGGGGACTTTGGGGGTGGAGCCAGGAGACTTTGGGGGTGGAGCCAGGAGACATTGGGGGTGGAGCCAAGAACAAGGATGTGACAAGCATAATTGAACTCCAAGGGAGTTCTGGCCATCACATTTAAAGAGACAGCACACCTTTTAAAATGCCTTTCTTCCATAGGAAATAATTAAGGATAGGGGCACCATATTTTGGGGCTCATAGAACTGGACCCTCTGGTCCAATCGTTTTGAAACTTGGGGGGTATTTTGGGGAGAGACACTAGATGCTATACTAAAAATTTGGTGCCTCTACCTCAAAAAATAGCCCCCCCAGAGCCCCCAATACCCACGGATCAATTTCCTATTATTCCCTATGGGAATCGTTCTCCATAGGGAATAATAGAGTGCCCAGTAGACATTTCCCTCCCCTCCCCTTCGCTTTCTAAAGGGGGGGAGGGCCTCCAAACTAGGGAATCCCCTGCCCCCTACCTCTCACACACACACACTTACCAGATCTTCCTCCGGACAAAACTCTACTTCCTGTGAAAACGAAAGCAAAGAAAGGGAGGGGCCTTCCTGCTTCCTGCCCAGCCTTAAAGGGGCAGACATTTTGAACACGGCTCAGGAGCTCTACAACATGAAGCCTAAAGGTATGTTCTCCCCCCCTCCACCCCCCACCCCCGCTTCCAGAGTTTTGAAGAGCGGGAGATGAGGCTGTGAACCCAGAAGTCTCCCGCCAGAGCGGGAGGTTTGGGAAGCCTAGTTTAAGAACATAAGAGAAGCAATGTTGGATCAGGCCAACGGCCCATCAAGTCCAACACTCTGTGTCACACAGTGGCAAAAAATTTTATATACACACATACACTGTGGCTAATAGCCACTGATGGACCTGTGCTCCATATTTTTATCTAAACCCTTCTTGAAGGTGGCTATACTTGTGGCCGCCACCACCTCCTGTGGCAGTGAATTCCACATATTAATCACCCTTTGGGTGAAGAAGTACTTCCTTTTATCCGTTTTAACCTGTCTGCTCAGCAATTTCATCAAACGCCCACGAGTTCTTGTATTGTGAGAAAGGGAGAAAAGTACTTTTTTCTCTACTTTCTCCATTCCATGCATTATCTTGTAAACCTCTATCATGTCACCCCGCAGTCGACGTTTCTCCAAGCTAAAGGGTCCCAGGCGTTTCAACCTTTCTTCATAGGGAAAGTGCTCCAGCCCTTTAATCATTCTAGTTGCCGTTCTCTGGACTTTCTCCAATGCTATAATATCCTTTTTGAGGTACGGCGACCAGAACTGCACACAGTACTCCAAATGAGACCGCACCATCGATTTATACAGGGGCATTATGATACTGGCTGATTTGTTTTCAATTCCCTTCCTAATAATTCCCAGCATGGCGTTGGCCTTTTTTATTGCAAACGCACACTGTCTTGACATTTTCAGTGAGTTATCTACCACGACCCCAAGATCTCTCTCTTGGTCAGTCTCTGCCAGTTCACACCCCATCAACTTGTATTTGTAGCTGGGATTCTTGGCCCCAATGTGCATTACTTTGCACTTGGCCACATTGAACCGCATCTGCCACGTTGACACCCACTCACCCAGCTTCAACAGATCCCTTTGAAGTTCCTCACAATCCTCTCTGGTTCTCACCACCCTGAACAATTTAGTGTCATCTGCAAACTTGGCCACTTCAGTGCTCACTCCCAACTCTAAATCATTTATGAACAAGTTAAAGAGCATGGGACCCAGTACCGAGCCCTGCGGCACCCCACTGCTTACCGTCCTCCACTGCGAAGACTGCCCATTTATACTCACTCTCTGCTTCCTATTACTCAGCCAGTTTTTGATCCACAAGAGGACCTGTCCTTTTACTCCATGACTCTCAAGCTTTCTAAGGAGCCTTTGATGAGGAACTTTATCAAAAGCTTTCTGGAAGTCAAGGTAAACAACATCTATTGGGTCTCCTTTGTCCACATGTTTGTTCACCCCCTCAAAGAAATGTAACAGGTTAGTGAGGCAAGATCTTCCCTTGCAGAACCCATGCTGAGTCTTCCTCAATAACCCGTGTTCATCAATGTGCCTACTCATTCTGTCCTTGATAATGGTTTCTACCAACTCTCCCGGTATTGAAGTCAGACTGACTGGCCTGTAATTTCCCGGGTCTCCTCTGGAACCTTTTTTAAAGTTGGGGTGACATTTGCTACCTTCCAGTCCTCAGGAACGGAGGCAGACTTCAATGAAAGATTACAGATTTTTGTTTGAAGATCCACAAGTTCAACTTTGAGTTCTTTCAGAACTCTCGGATGTATGCCATCGGACCCGGTGACTTATTAGTTTTTAATTTGTCTATCAGTTGTAGGACCTCCTCTTTTGTCACCTCAATCTGACTCAGGTCTTTCAATACCCCTTCCAAAATTAGTGGTTCTGGGGCGGGCAAAAAGTTCTCATCTTCCACAGTGAAGACGGAGGCAAAAAATTCATTTAGCTTCTCAGACATTTCCCTATCCTCCTTCAGTAATCCTTTTACCCCATGGTCATCCAAGGGCCCCACTGCCTCCCTGGCTGGTTTCCTACTTCTAATATATTTGAAGAAAGTTTTATTGTTGGTCTTTATGTTTTTTGCAATATGCTCCGCATAGTCCCTTTTTGCCTGCCTGATCACAGTCTTGCATTTGATTTGCCACAGCCTGTGTTCCCTTTTACTAATCTCACTTGGACTGGTTTTCCACCGCTTAAAGGAGTCCTTCTTACCTTTTACAGCTTCCATTACTTTGTTTGTTAACCACGCAGGCCTTTTCTTATGCCTGTTTGTGCCTTTCCTAACTTGTGGTATGTATTTTATCTGAGCTTCTAGGATTATAGTTTTAAATAGCATCCAAGCTTCCCCAAGGGTTTTGACCGTATGTACCTTTCCTTTCAGTTTCCTCCTCACATGCCTCCTCATCTCAGTGTATTTACCCCTTTTAAAGTTAAACGTGGTTGTGGCGGTCTTTTTGGACAACTCCCTATTTATACAAACGGTGAAATCAATAACATTATGGTCACTGCTCCCAAGTGGCGCAATCACTTTTACATCTCTCACCAAGTCTTGGGCATTACTTAGGACCAAATCCAGGATCGCCCCACCCCTGGTAGGTTCTGAGACCATCTGCTCCATAGCACAGTCATTGAGAGCATCAAGAAACTCAATCTCTTTCTCTCGACCAGAACACATATTGACCCAATCAATCTGCGGGTAGTTAAAATCACCTATTACGACACAGTTTTTACGTTTAGCTGCCATCTTTAAGCCTTCCATCATATTATAATCGTCCTCTCTCTTTTGATTTGGTGGGCGATAACAAACTCCCATAGTTAAATTTCCTTTTGGGCCCTCTATTTCAACCCAAAGCATTTCTAAAAGTGAATCTAATTCTCTGATCTCAGTCTTACTGGACCGTATATCCTCTCTGACATTCAGAGCCACCCCACCTCCAACCCTTCCCTCCCTATCCTTCCGATATGGCTTATATCCAGGAATCACCTTGTCCCACTGATTCTCCTCATTCCACCAAGTTTCTGAAATTCCCACAATGTCTATGTTTTCTCCCAACACTAAACATTCCAATTCACCAATTTTACTTTGAACACTTCTAGCATTTGCATACAAACATCTATAATTTCCCAGGCAAGCTAGGCCCGCCACCTTCCTCCTGCCACCTCGAGACTCTGGCAGACAGTCCATATTGTTTGTCACCTTCACAGTGGACAACTCTGGTCCGTTACCCGGTAGAAAAATAGCAGCTAACCCTTCATCTCTTTGAGACGAGTCCTCCCGAACCAGAGACATTTCATCTCCTGTTGGCTTTCCCCCAAGATTTAGTTTAAAAACTGCTCTGCCACCTTTTTGATTTTAAGCGCCAGCAGCCTGGTTCCATCCGGGGACAAGTGGAGGGGAGAGTTTATATTCATGGTTTGAATATGTGATTTTATCATGTGTGTTTGAAATTTTTAGCTGCATTGGGCACCCTTGTAAGGGCAGAAAGGGGGGAAGCCTGCGTCTGAGACACTGGAGTTCCACCGCTAGTCTGAGTTGACAATACTGACCTTGATGGACCAGGGGGGCATAAGACAGCTCATGTGTTCATGTGATTTTCAACTCTTAGATCCAGGGGTGGAATTTTGGCAGGAGCTCCTTTGCATATTAGGCCACACACCCCTGATGCAGCCAGTTCTCCAAGAGCTTACAAGGCTCTCTTTTGTAAGCTCTTGGAGGATTGGCTACATCAGGGGTGTGTGGCCTAATATGCAAAGGAGCTCCTGCTAGACTTCCACACCTGAGATATGCAGAATAACTTATAGCAGATGACACTACCATTTTGCATAACTGCTGCATTAATAATAAGAATGGTATTCTGAATTTCCAAAAGGATTCAAACCACTTCCAAGTGCAGCAGAATATTTTAAATGGCCTGATTCAGAACAAGTTTCATTATCAGTTGGACCAGCTATTGAATTCATCACAGGTTCCAATAATGTTTTTCAAAGGTTATTCATCAGAGGTTCCAATGATGTTTTTCAAAGGTCATTCATTGTCTTATTTAATTAACTCCTGCTGCTCTCCTCCCCGCCCCCTCCGGAGCATCCTTAATATGCCCTGCTGCAACACTGTGAGAAAAACCATCTCTTAATGAAAAAAATCAAAACCAGAGTATAATATTAGTTCATGGGAAGTGCATCACTTTAATCCCCTGTGACATAGAATAAAGCTTTTCATTGTGTGGGGAAAATAAAATAATTACATGATTCTATATAAAATAAACAATTGCATGACTCTATGCCAGTTTGGTGTAGTGGTTTAGTGTGTGGACTCTAATTTGGGAGAACCAGGTTTGATTTCCACTCCCCACATGCAGCTGCTGAGTGACCTTGGGTCAGTTACAGTTCTTTCAAGAGTGGTTCTTTCAGAGCTCTCAGCTCCACCCAGGGCTTTTTTTGGTAGCAGGAACTCCTTTGCATATTAGGCCACGCACCCCTGATGTAGCCAATCCTCCGAGAGCTTACATCAGGCCTTGTACTAAGAGCCCTGTAAGCTCTTGAAGGATTGGCTACATCAGGGGTGTGTGGCCTAATATGCAAAGGAGTTCCTGCTACCAAAAAAAGCCTTGGCTCCACCCACCTTGCTGGGTGTCTGTTGTGGGAAGAGGATCCACCTCTGCCCCATGTGTTTATCCAGTCGCCTCTTGAAGCTTTCTATGCTTGAAGCCACCAACACTTGTGGCAGTTAATTCCACATATTATTCTTTTGGGTGAAGAAGTACCGGTACCTTCTTTAATCCATTCTAAACCAACTGCTCATTAATTCCCTTGAGTGCCCATGAGTTCTTGTATTGTGAAAAAGAGAAAAGTACTTCTTTCTCTACCTTCTCTGTCGCATGCATAATTTTGTAAACCTCTGTCATGTCAAGATAAAGATGTTCAACATCTTTATCAATGATTTGGATGAAGGAATAGAAGGAATGCTTATTAAATTTGCCGATGATACTAAATTGGGACGGGTTGCAAACACAGAAGAAGACAGAAACAGGGTACAGGATGACCTTGACAGGCTGGGAAACTGGGCTAAAACCAATACAATGAATTTTAACAGGGATAAATGTAAAGTTCTGCATTTAGGTAGGAAAAATCCAATGCATGGTTATAGGCTGGGGGAGACTTGTCTTAGCAGCAGTATGTGTGAAAAGGATCTAGGGGTCTTAGTGGATCATACGCTGAACATGAGTCAACAGTGTGATGCGGAGGCTAAAAAGGCAAATGCAATTTTGGGCTGTATCAACAGAACTATAGTGTCCAGATCACGTGATGTGATGGTATCGCTTTACTCTGCTCTGGTAAGACCTCACCTGGAGTATTGTGTTCAGTTTTGGGCACCACATTTTAAGAAGGATATAGACAAGCTGGAACGGGTCCAGAAGAGGGCGACGAAGATGGTGAGGGGTCTGGAGACCATGTCCTATGAGGAAAGGTTGAAGGAGCTGGGGATGTTTAGCCTGGAGAGGAGGTGGCTGAGAGGAGATATGATCACCATCTTAAAGTACTTGAAGGGCTGTCATATAGAGGATGGTGTGGAATTGTTTTCTGTTTACCTCGGAAGGTAGGACCAGAACCAATGGGTTGAAATTAAATCAAAAGAGTTTCCAGCTCAACATTAGGAAGAACTTCCTTACGGTTAGAGCGATTCCTCAGTGGAACAGGCTTCCTTAGGAGGTGGTGGGCTCTCCTTCCTTGGTGGTTTTTAAACAGAGGCTAGATGGCCATCTGATGGCAATGAATATCCTGTGAATTTTGGGGGAGGCGTTTGTGAGTTTCCTGCATCGTGCAGGGGGTTGGACTAGATGACCCTAGAGGTCCCTTCCATGATTCTATGATCCTAAATTATCAATGCTCCAACTAAAGAGCCCTAACCTCTTTAACCTTATTTCATAGAGAAGGTGTTCCATCCCCCTAAATTAATCATTGCCCTTTTCTTCACCTTTTCCAATGCTTTAGTATTTTTTTTTTAGGTCCAGTGACTAGAACTGTATACAGTATCCCAAATGTGACCACACCATTGATTTATACAGGGGCATTATGATCAAGCTGCAGTACTGCAGTCCTAACCTCTGCTCACGACCTGAGTTTGATCCCAGCGGAAGCTGGGTTCAGGTAGCCAGCTCGAGATTGACTCAGCCTTCCATCCTTCTGAGGTCAGTAGAATGAGTACCCATCTTGCTGGGGGGAAAGTGTAGATGACTGGGGAAGGCAATGGCAAACCACCCCGTAAAATGTCTGCCGTGAAAACGTTGTGAAACAACGTCACCCCAGAGTCGGAAACGACTGGTGCTTGCACAGGGGACTACCTTTACCTTTTTTATTATGATCCTGGCAGACTTGTTTTCAATCCCCTTCCTAATAAGCCCCAGCATAGCATTTGCCTTTTTTATTGCAGTCTCACACCGAGTCTACGTTTCCAATGAGTTATTACGGCTCCAAGATCTTTCTCCTGACCAGTTACCAACAGTTTGGACCCCATCAATGTGTCTTTGTAGCTGGGATTTTTGGCTGCAATGTGCATTGCTTTACATTTGCCCATATTGAACCTAATTTCCCATGTTGATGACCACTTGCCCAGCCTCGATGGATTCCCCTGCAGTGCCTCGCAGTTCTTCCTGGTTCTCTCTGTCCTGAACAACTTGGTGTCATCTGCAAACTTAGCCACTTTGCTGCTTACTCCCAACTCCAAGTCATTAATTAAAAAGTTTAAAAGCATTGGATAAGAAGATGATGATGATGAAGATATTGGATATATATCCCGCCCTCCACTCCAAAGAGTCTCACAGCGGCTCACAATCTCCTTTACCTTCCTCCCCCACAACAGACACTCTGTGAGGTGGGTGGGGCTGAGAGGGCTCTCACAGAAGCCGCCCTTTCAAGGACAACCTCTGCCAGAGCTATGGCTGACCCAAGGCCATTCCAGCAGGTGCAAGTGGAGGAGTGGGGAATGAAACCCGGTTCTCCCAGATAAGAGTCTGCACACTTAACCACTACACCAAACTGGCTCTCCTCGGATATGTACTGAGCCCTGCGGTACCCCACTGCTTACCACCTTCCATGGTGACAACTGCCTGTTTCCTGTTAATTCTCCAATTTTTAAGTCTGAAGAGTTGTGCTCTTATCCAGTGGCTGTTGCATTTATGTAGAAGCCTTTGGTAAGGAACTTTGTCACAAGCTTTCTGGAAGTCTAGGTAAACAACATCTACTGGGTCACCCTTTTCCACATGATTGTTCACAAAGAACTCTAAAAGGTTAATGAGCCAACCCATGCTGATTCTTTCTCAGTAGCTTTTGTTCATCAATGTGTATGCCTACTAATTTTATCTTGAATAATGGATTCCACCAATTTACCGGGTATCAACGTTAGACTGACCAGCCTGTTTGGGATTTTTTTGGGGGGGTGGTTCTGCTGGATAGCAGGCGTTTAAAGGGATTGCCTTTCCTTTAAACACATTCCAGGTGAACTCATCAATTCAGCAGTCACTCGTGGCATAGCTTGCAAAAGGCATACAAAGGGACCATGTTCCCTTTAAACCCCGTTCCCCTCTCCTTTGAAATAATGGAGGATGGGGCACCTTCTTTTGGGGCTCATAGAATTGTACCCCTGGTCCAATCTTTTTGAAACTTGGGGGGGGGGGGAGGTTGAGAAGAGGCACCAGCAACTATGCTGCAAATTTGGTGCCTCTGTCATAAAAAATAGCCCCCACAGAGCTCCAGATGCCCATGGATCGATTCTCTTTTATACTCTATGGGAATCACTGACTATAATGGTCCCCACAGGGTATAATGGAGCAAAAAAACCCCCCAGGAATCCCAAATATTTACAGAATGCAGTACAGAGATATGGGAATATCGAGAAATACCGATATTTTTTGGGTTCAATATACCTGAACCTGAAAAATACCAAGTTTTTTGCACACCCTTAACAATTAACCTATAAACTAGGCCATGCATGTCCAAGGCTTGAAGAAGAGTCTCTCACCAACTTCTGAAAGAAAAGAAGATGCAGAATTCTAGCTTGTCTTGGTTAGGTGCCTTTTAGTAAGCACTTGGGGGAGCTCCCACCCGCCACCATATGCTTCAACACCTCAGCAAAACAGCATGAATTAAAGATGATTTTAGAAAACTTAACTTCAGATTCAATGGGTTGGAGTCGACCCCTTAATGCTATTCTAAAGTAGTTTTTCGTGTCTCATACAGCATGCATTTCAAATCAGGAGAGAGAGGTTTCCCCCCCACCTTTCATTTTGATGAAAAGCAGGAGGTCTAAGACATTTTAATAGCTTTCATACTTTACTTTCCCAAATATATTAGTGCAGCACAATAGTTTCTTTTGCATGAGAATTGCTTAAATGATTCAAAATGGATCAGGAAAAAATATTTCTAGTTTTAATTTTATGCGTGGAACATTAATGAGCAATGGCCCTTAGAGGCTTGCTGTCAGTTTAGCAACGCAGATGTTATTCTATCTCAATCCTTTCAGAGGGAGAGGAACGGTAATTCTCCCACCCCCCTGGAAAGTGTTAGAAAATATCTTATTGTTTGAAATTTCATTTTGACTCCACAATAGTATCTAAATAATATTTCCTGCAGGACTGTAAGTACTAACCTGTTTTCAAACTAGTCTGAGTCCTCGTACACCTAACAACAAACGACAGTGTGGGTTTTACTTTTTACAGTTTTGTGTTAGGTGATTTACCATGGTTTAGATCCTGTGCAGTGTTTCTGCAGGCATAAGGACTTTCAGTCACATAGCATAACATTTCTTTTTTTTGCTTCCCACTGCATCTGTGGTCTTAACTTCAGTTAAGAGCCCTATGGCGCAGAGTGGTAAAGCTGCAGTACTGCAGTCCAAGCTCTGCTTACGACCTGAGTTCGATCCCGGTGAAAGCTGGGTTCAGGTAGCCGACTTGAGGTTGACTCAGCCTTCCATCCTTCCGAGGTTGGTAAAATGAGTACCCAGCTTGCTGGGGGGAAAGTGTAGATGACAGGGGAAGGCAATGGCAAACCACCCCTTAAAAAAAGTCTGCCGTGAAAATGTCGTGATGCAACATCACCCCAGAGTCAGAAACAACTGGTGCTAGCACAGGGGACTGCCTTTACCTTTTTAAAACTTCAGTTCCTATGGTTGCCAGCCTCCAGGTGGTGAGAGCCTGGAGAAAACCATGTGGGAGTGTAATTTCTAAGGCAATAATTCAACACCAATTGCTGATATATACTATTCTAATAAATAGCACTTTTAGTCCCAGTTGATTCAAAAGCTTATATTCATTCAATATTCAAAATAACACGTAGTCGATAGCATCTTGGTCACACATGACAGTCAGGAATACAGTTGAAAACTATATAGTAAACAGTTCCACGACATGACAAGTCCATGATAGAAGAGACAAAGCTCTATAACAGTAATTCAGGAAGGTGTTGTATTTCCTCTGAAGAGCAAGAAGAAGACTGCAGTTTTATATCCTGCCCTATACTCTGAATCGCAAAGTGGTCATAATATCCTTTACCTTCCTCCCCCACAACAAACACCCTGTGAAGTAGGTGGGGCTGAGAGAGCTCTCACAGACGCTGCCCTTTCAAGGACAACCTCTGCCAGAGCTATGGGTGACCCAAGGCCATTCCAGCAGGTGCAAGTGGAGGAGTGGGGAATCAAACCCAGTTCTCTCAGATAAGAGTCTGCACACTTCACCATTACATAGGGTTGCCAAGTCCAATTCAAGAAATATCTGGGGACTTTGGGGGTGGAGTCAGGAGACTTTGGGGGTGGAGCCAGGAGATATTGGGGCGGAGCCAGGAACAAGGGTGTGACAAGCATAATTGAACTCCAAGGGAGTTCTGGCCGTCACATTTAAAGGGACAGAACACCTTTTTAAATGTCTTCCTTCCATAGGAAATAATGAAGGATAGGGGCACCTTCTTTTGGGACTCATAGAATTGGACCCCCTGGTCCAATCGTTTTGAAACATGGGGGGTACTTTTGGGAGAGGCACTAGATACTATACCGAAAATGTGGTGCCTCTACCTTAAAAAACAGCTCCCCCAAAGCCCCCGAAACCTCCAGATCAATTCCCCATTATACCCTATGAGAATCGATCTCCAAATAGGGAATAATAAAGTGCTCAGCAGATGTTTCCCTCCCTCTCCCCCCTCCCCCCGTTTCTGGCGACTGAAGCGAGGGAGTGGCCTCTCTACTCACAAGTTGCTGCCAGCTTCTTCAAAGTAACACAGACACACCATCCCCAGAGGAAGCCTTTCAATTGGAGACTGAAGCCTCCGGAGCTGGAAATGCACATGGCCCCCCTGGGGGCGGGGCTTCCCCCCGCCGGCCAGCTGACCGGGGGCGGGAAGTAGCCTGGGAAAGTGGAAGAACCCCCTCTGGGACCTGGGGACTGGCAAGCCTACCACTACACCAAACTGGCTCTCCATTGGGAATAATGACATGCAAGTGACACGCTTTCGGTATTCTGCATGTTTTGGCAGCGACGACCTTCATCTGACATTCTTATTTTGATTGTCTGGAACCAATGCTCAACTTAATGCTACTCATAAGTCTGCTTGTCAATTTCCTAAGCGGCATTAGCAGTTCTCCCGTGCCAAGCCTCCAGGTGGCACCTGGATATATCCTGCTATTAAAATTGATCTCCAGATGACCAAGGAGAAAATGATTGTTTGGTCAGTGGACTCTATTGCAGGGGTGTCAAACTCATTTGTTAGGAGGTTCAGATCTGACACAAATGGGACTTTGTGGGACCATGCCACGTGTGTCATAAAATGTAATGTGAGATAGCGGAGATATAAACTTTATAAAGGACGCAGACAAACACAACTAAAGATATTATTTTTTAACTTAAAATACAAACATGCTTAAAACACTTACAACATTTAGTTTTAAAATTGAAAGGTGGGGGGAATAGTGGGATTTGGCAATACAATTTTAAAAATAAAACATCAAGAAAAAGCACAAGGGTCACAGCAGAAACTAAAAATATAAAATGTTCAGAGCCTGGGAAAACAGTGAAATGGCATTGCAAGTTCTCTTCCCCTGAACTCTACTCAGATTGGCAATGGCTCCCCTTTAGCTGTGGGTTCTCAGGTTAGAGTACTCACTACGTCAGGTCCATTCAGCAGAGACAAGCTGACTCAAAGCATCAACCCTTTATTTGCAAGGACACAACTCCATGAAGCATGAGCTTCAGCTGGCTATAGGAACACTGAAAGTGAAACTGATCTCCACTCCATTGAAACACATTGAAGCACAGACAAAGTTGCAAGGAAAACGTGGAATGGATTTTTCATTAAGGTCTCTAGATACTATCTATTTAGGAGCAGAGACCTTAATGGAAAATCCATTTCCACATTTTCCTTGCAGCTTTGCTTTCTGCTACAGCTGGCAAAGACAAGGCAGAAAGAGCAGGGAACTTGGTCACCCTTGGAGCTTCGAAGGGTGATGAGAGGAGGAGGATGAGGAGGAGGTGGGGGAAGAAAAGATCCGGTGAGGGGGATCTGATTAAAACCCAGGGCGGGTTGGTTGTGGTCCATGGGCTGGACATTTCATACCCCTGCTCTATGGCATAAAACACCCTGTTGAGGTTCCTCCCCTCCAAAATGCACCATCCCCAGCCTCCACCCACAAAATCCAGCCAGGGAGGCAGTGGGGCCCTTGAATGACCAAGGGGTCAAAGGATTACTGAAGGAGGATATGGAAATGGCTGAGAAGCTGAATGCATTTTTTGCCTCTTATCTTCACTGTGGAAGATGAGAAGTGTTTGCCTGCTCCGGAACCACTAATTTTGGAAGGGGTGTTGAAAGATCTGAGTCAGATTGAGGTGACAAGAGAGGAGGTCCTACAACTGATTGACGAATTAAAAACTAATAAGTCACCAGGTCCGGATGGCATACATCCCAGAGTTCTGAAAGAACTCAAAGTTGAACTTGTGGATCTCCTGACAAAAATATGTAATCTTTCATTGAAATCTGCCTCCGTTCCTGAGGACTGGAAGGTAGCAAATGTCACCCCCATCTTTAAAAAGGGTTCCAGAAGAGATCCGGGAAATTACAGGCCAGTCAGTCTGACTTCAATACCGGGAAAGTTGGTAGAAAGCATTATCAAGGACAGAAAGAGTAGGCACATTGATGAACACAAGTCATTGAGGAAGACTCAGCATGGGTTCTGTAAGGGAAGATCTTGCCTCACTAACCTGTTACTGTTCTTTGAGGGGGTGAACAAGCATGTGGACAAAGGTGACCCAATAGATGTTGTTTACCTTGACTTCCAGAAAGCTTTTGATAAAGTTCCTCATCAAAGGCTCCTTAGTAAGCTCGAGAGTCATGGAGTAAAAGGACAGGTCCTCTTGTGGATCAAAAACTGGCTAATTAATAGGAAGCAGAGAGTGAGTATAAATGGGCAGTCTTCGCAATGGAAGACAGTAAGCAGTGGGGTGCCGCAGGGCTCAGTACTGTGTCCAATGCTCTTTAGCTTGCTCATTAATGATCTGGAGTTGGGAGTAAGCAGTGAAGTGGCCAAGTTTGCAGATGACACTAAATTGTTCAGGGTGGTGAGAACCAGAGAGGATTGTGAGGCACTCCAAAGGGATCTGTTGAGGCTGGGTGAGTGGGTGTCAACGTGGCAGATGAAATTTAATTGTGGCCAAGTGCAAAGTAATGCACATTGGGGCCAAGAATCCCAGCTACAAATACAAGTTGATGGGGTGTGAACTGGCAGAGACTGACCAAGAGAGAGATCTTGGGGTCATGGTAGATAACTCGCTGAAAATATCAAGACAGTGTGCGATTGCAATAAAAAAGGCCAACGCCATGCTGGGAATTATTAGGAAGGGAATTGAAAACAAATCAGCCAGTATCATAATGCCCCTGTATAAATCGATGGTGCGGTCTCATTTGGAATACTGTGTGCAGTTCTGGTCACCGCACCTCAAAAAGGATATTATAGCATTGGAAAAAGTGCAGGAAAGGGCAACTTGAATGATTAAAGGTTTGGAACACTTTCCCTATGAAGAAAGGTTAAAACGCTTGGGGCTCTTTAGCTTGGAGAAATGTCAAAAGTGGGGTGACATGATAGAGGTTTACAAGATTATGCATGGGATGGCGAAAGTAGAGAAAGAAGTCCTTTTCTCCCTTTCTCACAAGAACTCGTGGGCATTCAATGAAATTGCTGAGCAGTCGGGTTAAAACGGATAAAAGGAAGTACTTCTTCACCCAAAGGGTGATTAACATGTGGAATTCACTGCCACAGGAGGTGGTGGCAGCTACAAGCATAGCCAGCTTCAAGAGGGATTGGAGCAAAATATGGAGCAGAGGTCCATCAGTGGCTATTAGCCACAGTGTGTGTGTGTGTGTGTATAAGCCAATGTGTGATACAGAGTGTTGGACTGGATGGGCCATTGGCCTGATCCAACATGGCTTCTCTTATGTTCTTAATCTCCAGCCATCTCTGAACCTAGAGCTGACAACCTTAGGGTCTTTGCAGGCCTTGTCAATATTAAATGAAGCTTGATTACATTTTTTTCAGCTTACATCGCTCTCCTCACCCCCTTTTGCTTTAGGCTGATGTAGGCTGAAAAAAATGTAATCAACCTTCATTTAATATTGACAAGGCCTGCAGAGACCCAAAGGTTGTCAGCTCTAGGTTCAGAGATAACTGGAGATTTTGTGGGTTGAGGTTGGGGAAGGTGCATTTTGGAGGGGAGGAACCTCAACAGGGTGTTTAATGCAATAGAGCAGGGGTATGATATGTCCAGCCCATGGACTACAACGAACCCGCCCAGGGTTTTAATCAGACCCCCCCCCCCGAATCTTTTCTTTATACCCCCTTTTCTTTGCTCCTCACCCCCTTTTCTTTACAACTACCCTGAGAGGTATGGGCTATAGTTAAGAATGTTGGTCCACAGCAAAATCTAACTGGAACCAGCAAAATCACAGGCATTCTTAGTTTTTCAAAATTATTCACAGGTTTGTATATTAAAGGAGGAGAGATGTTTCAGTTTCTTGTGTGCATGCTTTGCAGGCTTGAACGCATAGATTCTGCTGGGTTTATCAATCTCTTGTGAATATCCAAACCCAATCAAGAGTTGTCATTAAGCTAAGGTTGCCAACCTCCAGGTGGGGCCTAGAAAATCCTCACTTTTACAACTGATCTCCAAAAGACAGAGAGTCAGTTCCCCTATAGAAAATGGCTGCTTTGTAGAATGGACTCTATAGCATCACATCTCCACCTCCCAAATCTAGGTATTTTCCAACCCAGAGCTGGGAATCCTACATGAGGGTCTGCAATTCTCTAGGAGCAGGCTTGAGGAGGGGGGGGGGGGCATTTTGGGCTGCTTCAGGAGAGTGGGGCAAAAAGTAGGGTTGCCAGGTCTAATTCAAGAAATATCTGGGGACTTTGGGGGTGGAGCCAGAAGAAAGGTTGTGACAAGTACAATTGAACTCCAAAGGGAGTTCTGGCCATCACATTTAAAGGGACTGCACACCTTTTAAATGTCGTCACTCCACTGGAAATAATGAAGGATAGGGGCACCTTCTTTGGGGGCTCATAGAATTGTCCCCCAGGTCCAATCCTTTTGAAATTTGGAGGGTGTTTTGAGAAGGGCACTGGATGCTATGCTGCAGATTTGGTGCCTCTACCTCAAAAAACAGCCCCCCAGAGCACCAGATACCTGCAGATCAATTCTCCATTATACCCTATGGAAATCAGTCTCTGTAGGGAATAATGGAGTGCCCAGCAGACATTTTTCCCCCACCCCACTTTCTGGTGACCCTGAAGTGAGGGGAGGGCCTTCAAACTGGGGGATCCTCTACTCCCCACCTGGGGATTGGCAGCCTACCAAAAAGCCTGTGCTCTATAGGAAGGAAGTCCTTGCAACTTCAGAAACAGCATGCTGGATTCAACCCGACAGGTAAAATTGCAACTGTTGATGGACGTTGACTTTAAGAACTGCTGAGCTTAAGAATTGCTTGGGATCGATCCATTTGGAGGAAGAGTGCAATTTGCACAGGACAGTTTTTTTAAAAACTGCCAAGATTGTGACCAGTGTGCAGGATCAAATTAGAGAATCATAAAGAGGAAACCATGCAAATTTGCAAGGAAGGGCAGGAAGTTAGTGTTACTATGCAGTTGTGCTAGGGCACTGACGAAAATACCCCTCCCCTCCTTTTCTAAATTTAGCAGAACAAGACTAAAAAAAGCTCTCCATTACGATCTCTGGTGAAGTTGCAGCCAAGTTTGCACAGGCGGGCACACACACACACACGATCACAGCTCAGAATGCCAGTGTCAGTAGGTTTTACCATGCATTCTGAACATTCAACATGTTTCCCCAAATTATGAGACTATGTGACTCCCATTTTTCACAGTGGCTGATAACATAGCAGAGAATCCCCTATTACTTGACAATATAGAAAACAGGGCTTCACAGCTCTTTGTCAGTTTCAGAAAAAGTCTGTTCAGTTTTAGTGGTGGATTCGCCCCCCCCCCTTTGCCTGCATTCCTTTGTGCTCCCTTTCATTCAACAAACTAATAATAAACTGCATGCCCAGAACCTGAACCATGAAGACTTAAATGAACAGTGCTTGCTTAATACTATGAAGCTGGTCACCAAACCCCTCTCCGTGAAAACACAATATTCAAAATTTAACAATTAGTGTTTACTAACTAATCCAACCAGTAATAAATTCCAGTAATATATGTGATATGCAATGCACAAGAAATCATATAGGAAAAAAACCATCCACAACACATTTTCAGAAACTGACATGAAGGTAATTTGTAGATACGTTCCATGATGAATTATAAATATAATACAGTAAGGCAGGAGAAATGATACATAATGAAGAGTAGCAATTGAATTTTGGCACTACTTACCTACTGCATTTATTATTTGAGAAGACGGTCCCTAGAAGAAGGGCTACATGGCCCAAAACAATTTTGGACTGGTTCTCCAGTTGTCGGACTTTCAGTAAATAAACATAATTATATTTGGACGTTGGTCACAGAAAGTAAGAAAGAGCTCCGTAGTGCAGAGTGTTAAAGCTGCAGTACTTCAGTCCTAAGTTCTGCTCACAACCTGAATCCCCAGTGGAAGCTGGGTTTTCAGGTAGCTGACTCGAGGTTGACTCAGCCTTCCATCCTTCCAAGGTCGGTAAAATGAGTACCCAGCTTGCTGGGGGGAAAGCGTAGATGACTGGGGAAGCAATGGCAAACCACCCTGTAAAAAGTCTGCCGTGAAAACGTTGCGAAAGCAACATCACCCCAGAGTTGAAAACGACTGGTGCTTGCACAGGGGGCCTTTCCTTTCCTTTCCACAGAAAGTACAGTAGGAGTGGCGCACGTTGTGGATGGATTTTTTCCTGTATGATTTTTTGGGTAATTGTTAAATTTTGAATATTGTGTTTTCACAGAGAGGGGTTTGGTGACTATCCTTACAGTTGTTCCTCTGTGGTCCTGGTAATGTTATGATACTACGATAAAGCTGCAAAAAAGTAACTGCGTAAATTAAAAAAAAAAAATTGGACATCACCCCCCACATGTCACTAGTGACATTCCACCTCATAAGAACATAAGAGAAGCCATGTTGGATCAGGCCAATGGCCCATCCAGTCCAACACTCTGTGTCACACAGTGGCAAAAAAATTTATATATACACACACACTGTGGCTAATAGCCACTGATGGACCTCTGCTCCATATTTTTATCTAAACCCCTCTTGAAGGTGGCTATGCTTGTGGCCGCCACCACCTCCTGTGGCAGTGAATTCCACATGTTAATCACCCTTTGGGTGAAGAAGTACTTCCTTTTATCTGTTTTAACCTCATTTTAGCAAAATGCATCTTTAAATTGTAGCTGCAGAATAAATACACTTGATGAAAAAGAATGGTGCATAAGGCAGGTGCAGAATCTGAAGTCAAGATTAAAGGTTTACTGCTCTGAAAATCTGCAGTAAGCTGGGTGTGCATTATGGACCTAAAACTGCTATGCCTTATCAGCTTCTCCTTTGACAGAACAGGTCCGCATACTGGGATACTTTAGGGTTCAGAAAGATCATAGTTGTCCTGACCTGGGTAACCCAGGCTAGCCCAATTTCATCAGATCTTGGGAAACTAAGCAGAGTGGGCCCACGGTTGGATTTGGATGAAAGACCATCAAGGAAGTCCAGGATCAATATGCAGAGGCAGGGGATGGCAAACCACCTCTGAATGTTGGAAAAGGTAATGTCTGGTATACAAAGAGAGAAGAAGAAGAAGTAGAAGAAGAGGAGGAGGAGGAGGAGGAAGACAAGTGAGGTTAGCACTTTATTTCCTTGTAAGTGTAATTCCTTGTCTGTCTCCAGATTGCTACTCTTAGAAGAAAAAGAAGACTGTAGATTTATACCCCGCAGTTCTCTCTGAATCAGAGTCTCAAAGTGGCTCACAATCTCCTTTATCTTATTTCCCCACAACAGACAACCTGTGAGGTGGGTGGGGCTGAGAGAGCTCTCACAGCAGCTGCCCTTTCAAGGACAACTTCTGTGAGAAATATGACTGACCCAAGGCCATTCCAGCAGCTGCAATATCCTGTTTGTTCTTGGATGTTTCATGCTCATTTTCTCCCTCTTTCTCAGCTAGAGTTGTAATTAGGACTCTATCTCTGGCTTTTCTTTCCTATCATGTTAGTTATAAACCTTCTGTGTACACTTTAATCAGGTTGTATATCGTTGCTGTGTTAATTATTCTGCCAACACTTTCCACCACCAAGAACACAGTAGTTATATTTGTAGCTGACCAAAACTTGGTCCTTATTTGCCAAATTAATAGAGCTACAGAACAAGGTGTACAGGGTCATTTCTTTTAACAATCCAGGAGAACCTATCTTTGTTAGAGTGCATGAGAAAAAGATACAGAGAGCTGCTCTCTATTGGCACATCACCTGGCACACGTATATCTTTTAGTTTAAAATCAGACCTGCTAAGTACACAACTGAATCCAGAGGCAAGCAGTAACCTCTGAATAAGAATACATTTCCTTTAGTATTAAGTTGTTTCCGAGTTCTATTCCAATTTGTGTAATCCTGCTGCTAAATTTTTCAAACCTCTGATAAATTTTTTATTATTTGAACTTGTAAATGTAATATTTTGACATGTAGTTAAATATTTAAAGAAAATTTGTTCTAGATACTCAAGTATAAAATATTCCCTTGCATTTTAGAATGGGGGGCAGCATATAATGTTGGCAGAGGTTGTTTTAAAGAACCTGCTATTGACCCTCAGGAAAGAAAGACACGCTGGAAGCTCAATTCTCTCAAATTTATTAGGGAGGTTGCTTCGTGTAGCTGCTCATATCCTCTGATCTTGTTGTTTATGGGGATTTCCCTGCATCCAATTAGAAAGATTTGTGGTACTTAAAGAAAATCAGGCACTAATTGTGAACTTTTGACAGAAGGAGACACAACAAATATGCCTCAGAACCTCTGAAGACTCTTTTTTCATTAAAAAGGAGTATTATAAAGTCACGTTTAGGTTTTCCTTCCTTCCTTCCTTCCTTCCTTCCTTCCTTCCTTCCTTCCTTCCTTCCTTCCTTCCTTCCTTCCTTCCTTCCTTCCTTCCTTCCTTCCTTCCCTCCTTCCTTCCCCGTTTACAATTATTTTTATTTATTTTAATTTATGTTATTAAATTTATATCCTGCCCTCCACGTGAAAGCAGGCTCAGAGCGGTTTGCACATCAATGGAACATAAAACCACATTTAAAAATACAAAAGGTACAAAAAACATAAAAGCATAAAACCATTTTGGTGCTATAATAATCTATATTTTCTAGTTGTTATTCCAGCTAGATGTTCTTATGGAAGGATCGATCTTAGGTTCATGTTCAAGGTGGCCCAGCTGTTTCGGGGTCTGCTGCAGCCTGTGATCTTAATTTGCAAACACCTGGTGGAAGAGCTCCGTCTTACAGGCCCTGCGGAACTGTGTGAGCTCTTGCAGGGCCCTGACCTCTTCGGGGAGCTCGTTCCACCAGCTTGCGGCTGCAACAGAAAAGGCCCTGGCTCTAGTTGTCATGACCCTGGCCTCTTTAAGGCCAGGGATTTAGATTTTATGACCCTGACCAAAGTGCTCTCTGGGGAACATGTGGGGAAAGGTGGTCCCTAAGGTATGCAGGTCCCTGGCCATATAGGGCTTTAAAGGTAAGAACCAGCACCTTGAAACGAATCCGGTATGCAATGGGTAACCAGTGCAGCGCTTTCAGCACAGGCTGAATGTGCTCCTGCAAGGGAAGACCCATTAACAGACTGGCTGCAGCATTCTGCACTAGTTGAAGCTTCTGGGTTTGAGACAAGGGCAGCCCCATGTAGAGGGCATTACAGTAATCCAGTCTCGAGGTGACCATAGCATGAATCACTGTCACCAATCATGGCGTTAGAGGTAGGGGACCAACTGCCTTATCAGTCAAAGATGATCAAAGGCTGGTTTGGCAGTGGCTGCTACCTGGGCCTCCATTGTTAGATTAATGCAGAATCTTTATTATTAAACTCAAGAATAGGAAATTCTATCCCACCGATAGTTAATAAAACAATAGCAGTATTATTACATGCAGTTAAAGCAACAATTGCATTAAAATAGAAATCTGAACACAAACCGTCTCTAGCTCTCTATCTTACCAATAACCCCGTTTCTGCTTAATACCTTATAATGATTGTCATCTGAAATGTTTATTAGCTTATCATTCAGTGTTTTTGTAAGTTATTGATTATATTCCTAAAACTGGAGTCCTAGAGGTAAGGAAAAAAGAGGGAAGGGAAGAAGAGAGGTAGGGGCTGGCAAGGTGTCTGATGATTGGTTGTGGGGAGAGAGACTGCTGATTGGATTAAAAAATGAGTGGAGAGGCTTGGAGCGCGAAGAGACAGTTTGAGAGAGATTCTGTGAAAGGGGGGCAGAGAAAATTTTTGAGAAGAAAGTCTGAGGAAGTTGTTTGGTTGAAAATAGATGAGTGAAGAATATAATAGAATATGGGGAATGTAGTAGAGAATGAGTGGAATATAGAAGAGAGTTTACAGCTCCCTGGTGGGGCTCATTCAAGTATGGGGAGGGGGAAAGGAAAAATAAAGAGAGTGTTGATGAGGCAGATGCCTCTGGTGGCAGTAGAAACCACCAGTTTGAAGAAAAACAGAGGAAAGTGAGCTCTCTCTTTCCAACTTACACCAAAGTCTAAAACTCAACCCAAGCTAGAGAGTGATGGTTTGTTCACACTAAATAATGCATTTTGCAACTGGATTTTTGCCATTCTTACATAGTAAAAATCCTAGGGTTGCCAAGTCCCCCGCATGGTACCATAAAGTTTTCCTCCAAATTGCTAGAGCATACGGGAAAACCATAGAGTTTCCCTGGATGCTCCTAGAGCGACCGGCACGCCCAGTGGGTCGGTCAATGTGGCTGGTGGGTTGGGAACCTCCAGGGCGGGAGAACCCCTGCCCAGCCCGGGAACTTGGCAGCCCTAAAAAATCCAGTTGCAAAACACGTTATTTAGCGTAGTGTGAATGCACCCTTAGATTTTGTTTTGGGAAGGCTCCATCTTTGTGGAGTATGAATGGGGTCAAATGAAAGAGAGTGGTAATTAATCTAGGTAACATAGATAATGTCCTCTTGGACTAGCAATATGGTTGCCAGTTTCCGGGTGAGGCCAGAAGATCCTGCAGAATTACGACTGATAAGAAAGGCTTAATTTTTTAATTTATTATAATAGATTTCCACACCTGGAGTTTCTGGAACTTTTGTGATCATCAGTTAATTGAAGCCAGTCTGTAAACTCAGACAGCAGCTTATTATTTCAAGCAATTAGTTTCAACACCTGGAGAAAGCTGTCACGTCTTTGAGAGAAAAAATTGATTTCTTTCATGTGATGGCTTCTTTTGCCTGACTTGATAAGCTCAAGCTTCAGGGACAACTTGATGGAGTGATGCTGGATATCTTCTGTGGCTTTGAAATCCGCCTGACACACAGGATCATTGGCTATTTTAAATGGGTCAGTTGTCCACAACAGAGCCCTTCTCCCAAATAAAAGACAGGGAAGTGGAGCACTGGATTATATCACTTGACTATAGGCATGGTTGGGTAGCCAGATATCCTATTTTTTGAGGCTTGTCCTATACAGGGCTGCCCACTCTGGGTTGATAAATTGCTGGAGATTTGGGGGTGGAGCCTGGAGAGGGTGGAGCTTGGGGAGGGGAAGAACCTCAGTGGTGCATAATGCCATAGAGCCCACCCTCCAAAGCAGCCATTTTCTCCAGGAGAACTGATTTCTGTAGGCTGGAGGTCCATTCTGGGAGAACTTCAGGTCCCACCTGGAGTTTGGCAACCCTATCCTCTGAAATTTCCTAATTACGCTTCCTTTGCTGAAGACCTTTTTGGGGGTAAACATATAAGGAGCTAAGCTCTGTCTGTGCCCCGCACAGAGCTAGCATGCTATGGTAAATTATATTTCTATTTAAATCCTGTGTCAATTTGCCTCTATGAATGTAAATTAGCACATGTAAATTTCATGCAATTTTTGTCCTTCCTCCTCATTTGCTGTCCTTATAGGACATAGGTATGGGCTTAAAAAGATGCTTTTTGGTCAAAACAAAGTTTTCTGCACTGGGCATCATGGAGAGGAATTCTGTGCCTCAAGTGTAATCTCCAAGAGTGCAGGATAGATAGCTCTATGAGATAGGAAAGCATTTTTACCACCATATGGCCGATGGGGTCTGACAGGGTTGCCAACTCCAACTTCAAAAATTCTGGGAAGTTTGGGGGGGGGTACATCAATAAATGTATTTCATCCTATGAAAGACTAGGTCCCCCCCCCCCCCCCGCCCTAATGGGAAGCTTATCTTACATTTCTATACAAAATAATTACTGGTACTTTTTTTATATATAGCAGTTCTAGAAGATGTCATCTTAAATAAGGTAGTTTTCAGAGACAAGGAGGTAGAGCATGACTGCAAAAATGGTTAGTGGCTAGATGCTCCCCCCAAATGTCCAGCATCAGCAGCTGAACATGTCTACAATCCATCTCTTTGTTTCCTCTCCCCCCCCCCCCACACCATCCGATCTCTGAGGATCTCAAGAAGGCACAATGGACTCCCCCATCCACCTCCCCCCCACCCTCACCGACCCTGTAAAGTGGGACTGACTGAACAACCAGACCCAGAGGACAGGTTCCTGGCTCAGGGCTGGGAGAGTGAACCTGGATCTCCTAGATTTCCCCCCTGCCAGATCTTATCCTTCCTGCATTTTCCATAGAAATGGTGAGGTTGAGGGGACAGCCTGAAGGACAGGCTGTTTCCGAAACCTCCAAGAGGTGCTTTTTTTTGTCCTGTCAGGGCTTTTTCTTTTTTAGAAAAAGCCCAGCAGGAACACATTTTCATATTAGGCCACACACCCCAGACATCACCATTTTTTCACACAGTTTTTTTGTGGAAAAAGCCCAGCAGGAACTCATTTGCATATTAGTCCACACCCCCTGATGCCAAACCAGCCGGAACTGTGTTCCTGTGCCTTACTGCTAAAAAAAAGCCTTGCCTCCTGCAACCCCTTTTTCTTCATGAGCTGAGAAGTGTGGTGTGGAGAAGGGAGGTTGCTGTCCCCAACACTCACTCTGCCTTCCTGTTTCTGAGGCCAGGACATCTTTCCCCTCAGAGTGGCATGCACAAGGCCTTCCTCTCTACCCTGTCAGTCTCGTACCTTCATATCTTCAAGAGCCAGTTTGGTGTAGTGGTTAAGTTCATGGACTCTTATCAGGGAGAACCAGGTTTGATTCCCCACTCCTCCACTTGCAGCTGCTGGAATGGCCTTGGGTCAGCATGACTGGATTAGTACACAAGCCCCACTTTGGAGTCACTGAACCATCTCTTTTTCTCATCCAGCTCTAGCAGCCACTGTAAACCATCTTTTCCATGGATTCCAGATTTTGTGCCTAGGGAATTTGTGACAGTGCTGTGTCCCAACTTGTTCCTATATTTTTTTCTAGCAAAGAGTGGAATAAGCCTTCTTTATTTGGTTGCAATTCGAAGGGGGGGGGAGGGTAACACAGTAGGGTTATTTTTTCCAAAGGAACAAAGCCATGAGTGCAAAACAGCACACCAACGTTCTCATTTCCCAAAGCGATGTTTCCCTTTTGAGAAACCCTGATGAAAAAGCTTCAACAGAAATTATTATACAACATCTAATAAGAATACAGAACAAACTGTGCACACAAGGAAAACGAACTGACAGGCTGCTAGACGTACCATGTTTCCCACCCCCCCGCTTCAGTACAAAACCTAGCAGAAGAGCTAGCCATTCCTCTACATATATTAAACAAAACAAACCACAAAAATAACACTTCCTTGGACTTGACGCCAAAGGATGTATATTCCTCCAGATGCCTGTCGGTGGGGTGCTGGCAAAAGTCATAGATTTGCAAAAGAGCTCATTGTTTATGAAAAAGACGCAAGCCCTACTTTTCCACTAAATGCTGATTTATCTAAAAGGTCATAGTTGCTATTTGAAAAATCAACCGAATCAACAGGTTGCCAAGCAACCAAGGGGTCTGAACTGTGGTCTCACCATCGGATACCTATGGGGTCCAGCCACAAAGATGCTATTAGTCAGTTTTTAAAAGCTTTTAAAAAAATTCTTTACCATTATACCTAGAAGGTAAGTAGTAAATTTGTGAGGCAATAAAGGTGATCTACAAAAGCTTAGAAAGACCAAGGTGAAACCAAGGGAACGGAGAACAATACCAGGGCCTAGGAAAATAGGAGCAGTTGAATGGCAAGAGAAAAGTGAGTGGGGGATGGCAGCAATCTGAGAGAAGAAAATGCAACATTAGGTTGAGGGGAAGAAGAGACTAGGATCTGGGAGGTCCAGGTTCGTAAGAACATAAGGACCTAAGAGAAGCCATGTTGGATCAGGCCAGTGGCTTATCCAGTCCAACACTCTGTCACACAGTGGCCAAAACCCAGGTGTACCCAGGTGTCATCAGGAGGTCCACCAGCAGGGCCAGAGCTCCAGAAGATCTCCCACTGTTGCCCATCAAGCACCAAGAAAACTGAGCATCACTGACCCAGACATCTATACCTTGTGACTAATAGCCTCTGATGGACGTCTGCGCCATAGGTTTATCCAATCCCCTCTTGAAGTTGTCCATGCTTGAATGTGCCAGCACTTCCTGCAGCAGTGTTTATTACTCTGCCATGGAATCTTGCTGGCTAACCTTGGGCCAGTTACTCTCTTCCACTCTAACCTACCTCACAGGGTTGCTGTGAGCAGGGCTTTTTTTTAGTAGCAGGAATTCCTTTGCCTATTAGGCCACACACCCCTGATGTAGCCAATCCTCCTGGAGCTTACAGTTGGCCCTGATATCACCATTGTTTTACACAAGCCTTTTTTAAAAAGAAAGAGCCAGCAGGAACTCATTTGCATATTAGCCACACCCCCGCTGATATAGCCAATCCTCCAAGAGCTTACTAAGCTTTGTACTAAGAGCCCTGTAAGCTCTTGGAGGATTGGCTACATCAGGTATGTGGCCTAATATGCAAAGGAATTCCTGCAACAAAAAACAGCCTGAAGCCACATCCCTTGATACCAACCCAGTCGGAACTGTGCTCCTGTGAGTTCCTGCTCAAAAAAAGCCCTGCCAGGATATTGCTACTGTGTGAGACAGGATATTGGACTCGATCAACCAGCAGGGCTCTTCTTATGTTCTTAAGAAGAGCCCTGCTGGTTGATCGAGTCCAGTATCCTGTCTCACACAGTGGCAATATGTTCTTATGCCCTTACACAAGCTTCTCCATGGAGCCAAGCAGATTTAAAATTGGATTGCAGTTAATACTCTTGGGTCAAGGTGAGATTTGTTTGTAGAAAAGGGCTGCATTGGGCTGCGGGTGGGGCCGACTCCAGCTTCTTTCCCTCATGTTCCACCAATCTCTTTTCTTTCCCTCGGATCTTTTTGTGCACAGCACTGCCGGGATTTTTTGGTGAAGGTTGCATGCAGCGTTTTGTGGGAAAATAAAATAAAATATTATCTTTACATAATAATAGCACATCGCATTCTCTGTTTGCCCATCCGCAGTGAGAAAACGTCAAGACTTTACTTTCATACTGTCAGGTCTGTGTTCCAGCATCTGAATGTATTCTGCAGTGTACATAGCATGAGTATCATTAAGAATATTGTGTAGCTGTTGGGGGTTGAGGAGCTGTGGAAAACTGAAACAGCACTCCAGTTATACAATTTTATTTGCTGGGGGATGTTTTTTAAAAAACAAAACAAAAAAACCCAACCACAAACAAACCGTAAATTAATAAAATCCACTCCATTTAAAGTATTTGGGAATAGATAAACGTTCTTGCAAAGAGGCAAAGCCCTTCTTGAATGCAAACAGTGCAACCTTTTCTAATCAACACTCTATGTATCGTCCTGAAAATTTCTTAGGGTGTTTGCAGCATTTGGAACACCTGGTTTGATGGATGATATCCTTACAATTTTAATTACCAAGGCTTTTTTTTGTAGAAACCCCCCAGCAGGAACTTATCTGCATATTAAGCCACACCTCCTGATGCCAAGCCAGCCAGAACTGTGTTCCTGATCAAAGCCCTGTAATTACTAAGATTGTAAGCTCTTTGGAGTCTGGTTTGGTCCCATTCCAAAGTGATAGCAAGTAGGTTTTCTCTTGAGTGCTCCAGTTTTGTTAAATGTTATGCCTTTATGATTCAGCTTCTGTCTTTTTTAACTTTTAACAAACCATAGTGTAAGCTTTCTGGATTCAATTTATTCATCCTTGGACCTGAGGAAGACTTGAAACAATGTACTTGATCGACTTACCATAGTCCATACTTTATATTTGGAATTTGTACCATGTATACTTGTATACAAATGACTGACAGTTACTAAATTGTTTTTTGTTGTGTCTGGAATGGTGTATATTTTATCTGTGTTCTCCACACTGTGGTCCTTTGTATTGACCCCTGGAGAAAATGGCTGCTTGGAAGAGCGGACTGTGGCAGTGTACCATGTTGAGGTCCTTCCCCTCCCCAAACCTCACACTCTCTTGGACCCACCCCCAAAATCCCCAGGTATTTTCCAACCCAGACAACCCTAGGCCTGAGATCACCCAGTAGGCCTCATATGTCTCAAAGCAACTTAAAATTGCCTCTCCCTCCTCTCCCCACAACAGGCACCTTGTGAAGTATGTGGGGCTGAGAGAGTTCTGAGGGCACTGTGAGTGGCCCAAAGTCACCCAGTAGGCATCCTGTGGAGGAGGAGGGGAATCAACCTTAGTTCAGATTAACGTCTGCTGCTCTTAACCAAGCTTGCTGAGACATAAGTAGGCTTGCCAATCCCCAGGTCCCAGGGGGGTTCTTCCGCTTTCCCAAGCTCCTTCCCGCCCCCAGTCAGCTGGCCAGCGGGGGGAAGCCCCGCCCCCACAGCCACCATGTGACTTTCCACCTCCGGAGGCTTCAGTTCCCGATTGAAAGGCTTCCTCTTGGGATGGTGTGTCTGTGTTACTTTGAAGAAGTTGGCAGCAACTCATGAGTAGAGAGGCCAATCCCGCGCTTCAGAGTTGCCACACTTGTCACACTGCTTGTCACACCCTTGTTCCTGGCTCCGCCCCCAATGTCCAAGTGAGATTAGTAAAAGGGAACACAGGCTGTGGCAAATCAAATGCAAGACTGTGATCAGGCAGGCAAAAAGGGACTATGAGGAGCATATTGCAAAAAACATAAAGACCAACAATAAAAATTTCTTCAAATATATTAAAAGTAGGAAACCAGCCAGGGAGGCAGTGGGGCCCTTGGATGACCATGGGGTAAAAGGATTACTGAAGGAGGATAGGGAAATGGCTGAGAAGGTAAATGAATTTTTTGCCTCTATCTTCACTGTGGAAGACGAGAACTTTTTGCCCGCCCCAGAACCACTAATTTTGGAAGGGGTGTTGAAAGACCTGAGTCAGATTGAGGTGACAAAAGAGGAGGTCCTACAACTGATAGACAAATTAAAAACTAATAAGTCACCAGGTCCGGATGGCATACATCCAAGAGTTCTGAAAGACCTCAAAGTTGAACTCGTGGATCTTCTGACAAAAATCTGTAATCTTTCATTGAAATCTGCCTCCGTTACTGAGGACTGGAAGGTAGCAAATGTCACCCCCATCTTTAAAAAGGGTTCCAGAGGAGATCCGGGAAATTACAGGCCAGTCAGTCTGACTTCAATACCGGGAAAGTTGGCAGAAACCATTATCAAGGACAGAATGAGTAGGCACATTGATGAACACGGGTTATTGAGGAAGACTCAGCATGGGTTCTGCAAGGGTAGATCTTGCCTCACTAACCTGTTACATTTCTTTGAGGGGGTGAACAAACATGTGGACAAAGGAGACCCAATAGATGTTGTTTACCTTGACTTCCAGAAAGCTTTTGATAAAGTTCCTCATCAAAGGCTCCTTAGAAAGCTTGAGAGTCATGGAGTAAAAGGACAGGTCCTCTTGTGGATCAAAAACTGGCTGAGTAATAGGAAGCAGAGAGTGAGTATAAATGGGCAGTCTTCGCAGTGGAGGACGGTAAGCAGTGGGGTGCCGCAGGGCTCGGTACTGGGTCCCATGCTCTTTAACTTGTTCATAAATGATCTGGAGTTCGGAGTAAGCAGTGAAGTGGCCATGTTTGCAGATGACACCAAATTGTTCAGGGTGGTGAGAACCAGAGAGGATTGTGAGGCACTCCAAAGGGATCTGTTGAGGCTGGGTGAGTGGGCTTCAACGTGGCAGATGAGGTTCAATGTGGCCAAGTGCAAAGTAATGCACATTGGGGCCAAGAATCCCAGCTACAAATACAAGTTGATGGGGTGTGAACTGGCAGAGACTGAGCAAGAGAGAGATCTTGGGGTCGTGGTAGATAACTCACTGAAAATGTCAAGACAGTGTGCGTTTGCAATAAAAAAGGCCAATGCCATGCTGGGAATTATTAGGAAGGGAATTGAAAACAAATCAGCCAGTATCATAACACCCCTGTATAAATCGATGGTGCGGTCTCATTTGGAGTACTGTGTGCAGTTCTGGTCGCCGCACCTCAAAAAGGATATTATAGCATTGGTGAAAGTCCAGAAAAGGGCGACTAGAATGATTAAAGGTTTGGAACACTTTCCCTATGAAGAAAGGTTGAAACGCTTGGGGCTCTTTAGCTTGGAGAAACGTCGACTGCGGGGTGACATGATAGAGGTTTAGAAGATAATGCATGGGATGGAGAAAGTAGAGAAAGAAGTACTTTTCTCCCTTTCTCACAATACAAGAACTCGTGGGCATTCGATGAAATTGCTGAGCAGACAGGTTAAAACAGATAAAAGGAAGTACTTCTTCACCCAAAGGGTGATTAACATGTGGAATTCACTGCCACAGGAGGTGGTGGCGGCCACAAGTATAGCCACCTTCAAGAGGGGTTTAGATAAAAATATGGAGCAGAGGTCCATCAGTGGCTATTAGCCACAGTGTGTGTGTATATATAAATTTTTTTGCCACTGTGTGACACAGAGTGTTGGACTGGATGGGCCGTTGGCCTGATCCAACATGGCTTCTCTTATGTTCTCCTGGCTCCACCCCCAAAGTCCCCAGATATTTCTTGAATTGGACTTGGCAACCCTAGACATAAGCCCTGTTTAGAGTTGCCAGGTCTGTGTTGGAAAATACCTGGAGACTTTGGGGGTGGGCCCAGGATAGGGTGGGGTTTGGGAAGGGGAGTGGCCTCAGCATGGTAAAATGCTAAGGAGTCCACCCTTCAAAGCAGCCATTTTCTCCAGGGGAGGTGATCTCTGCCAGCTGAAGATCAGTTGTAAAAGTGGGAGATCTCCAGGCCCCACCTGGAGGCTGGAAACCCTAGCCCTGTTGGACATTCCCAGGCACGTTGGCAAGCCTTGCTGGTTAATTTTTTGTTGTGGCAAAGTTAACATAATATGTGTTAACTTTTCCATTTTATTTTGATGCACACCCGCTTTCCTTTAAAGAGCGTATTCACACATTATGCAGCAAGAAATCTGGGTTTCGGTGAGCGCATGACAAGGATCTGAAGTTAATCGTCATATGCTGCTCATTAAATTTAACTGCAGTGACTAAAAGAAGAATCTCTGTTGGGGGGGAAAGAAACCAGGATGTTAAAGATGTCATATATTAGCATACTATTAAGCAGTCAAAAGGGAGTGATTAATCTTCATTATCTTACAGAAATATCTTTGCAAGTAAACAAAGACAGAATTTTTGTTTTTTTAGCAACTCATTTATGAGCCTCATTTTGCTTTGTGCAAGGCACCATTGTAGTTCTCATTTCCTCTTGTTTATGCAGAAGACAATATGTTACATATCTAATTTAGAAGAGTATCTGGTCTCAGATCATGTATCATGGAAATAAACGGGCAGCCTTTCATGAGGGCCCATTAGACTGCGATCAGTGTTTTAACGATTGCAGGGCAATGTGCAACTATTTGACGAACGTGAGCCAAAACGACTTGTCATTCCAACTATCCACCCTAAGTGAATTGTCCAAAAGTATTTTGTGTCTGCGTGTTTTGGTTGAGCGTCGTCTTTTTCAGTGTACTGGAGGAAGTCCTGTTTCCGATCAAGGACTGAATCAGATTTCTGTCCAAATGAGAACACTGAGCACCAAAGAACAGAAAACTGGGGAGGGGAATTGGGTGGGCAGGCACTAGACTTGCACATTTCTTTCATTACTAATTGCAAAAAAGAGTGTTTCATAATTACTGTAATATTGCTATAATTAATATGAAAATGTAACAAATTCCCCATCTATGTAGCTAATCATCATTTTTCATTTTGTTCAGGTTCATTTTATTCGCTTTGTTCAAATTTTCGTTTATTATCGCAGTCTCTACCTCTATTGATTTCACTATTCCAGGACAGACAACAGTTTCCTTATCAGGGCACAGAGAGAGCGCGCAGTGTTCCTCAGGGATAACTGAGAGGCTGCAATTCACATTACACTAAATAATGTGGTTTGCAAGCGGATTTTTGCTCTTCTTACACAGTCAAAATCCAACTGCAAAATGCATTATTTAGTGTAATGTGATTCCTGAGACATGCTCTGGTAGGGGTGCCAGATCCTATTCAAGAAATATCTGTGGGCTTTGTGGGTGGAGCCAGGAGCAAGGGTGTGACAAGCATAACTGGACTCCAAAGAGAGTTCTAGCCATCACATTTAAAGGGACTGCGCACCTTTTAAATGCCTTCCCTGCATTGGAAATAATGAAGGATAGGGGCACCTTTTGGGGGGCCTCACAGAATTGAGCCCCCTGGTCCAGTGGTTTTGAAATTTGGAGGGTGTTTTGAGGAGAGGTGCCAGATGCTATGTTGAAAATTTGGTGCATCTACCTCAAAAAACAGCCCCCCCAAAGCTCCAGATAGCTACAGATCAATTCTCCATTATACTCTATGGGAATCGATCTCCCTAGGGAATAATGAAGTGCCCAGCAGATGTTTCCCCTCCCCCCAATTTCTGATGACCCTGAAGTGGGGGGAGGGCCTCCAAATTAGGGAATCCCCTGCCCCCACCTGGGGATTGGCAACCCCAGGCTCTGGGCTTTCTTGATTGGCTGCAAGCAGTATGTTGGCTTGTGAACTCTTCCCTTGGAAATTACTGGAGATTTGGGGAGGGAAGTGCACTTAGCAGTGACGTGATTCCATAGACTTCGCCCTTCAAACCTGCCATTGCCTCCAGCCCACCTATTTCTCCAGAAAAACTGCTCATTGTAGTCTGGAGATCCATTGTAATTCTGGGAAGCTCTCCATGACCCACTAGAGGCTGCTGGCAACCCATATCGATATTTCTTTATACATAAGCAAGCAATTAGCAGAACCAAGAGGTCAGAAGAGACAAGCGTAGCTGGGAAAGCATCTCAGATGTGCACAAGCAGCAACATAAAGATCTCATCATAGCAAGGACCTAACCTGGTGAAGATGGAATTAAAGCTCTCAAGGCCTCATTTCTTTGGCTTTTCCTCACCCCAGGGCAGGCTCCTCTCGTTTCCCCCCCCTCTTAGAAGACGTTATGCAGCCTAGTGAAGGTGATGTTTTACCATCCTCTATGCTATTAGTGCAGATAAAACCCCTCAGACTGGGGGAGGGGGGCGGGATATCAGGCAGATGCATCTTCCAGGTTCACATGTGCCAACTCCATCTGTTAAATCATTAAAACACAGGCTTGGCAGATTCAGGAGAAAAAAACCACACATTTGTTTTCATTCTAAAGAGGAAGAGTCAACTTCCCCCCCAGTGCTTAGACACCCTTGCCCTTCTCCAAACCAGTTTGAAGGGGAACCCTTGAGTTGCCAGCTCTGGATTGTGAAATTCCTGGAACTTTTAGGAGTTGTTAAAAAGTGGGTTCAATGCATGAAGAGGCGAGGTTGCAGTCATCACAGCTCTTTTATTATAGATAACAGCATGGTAATGCTGACTCAAGACTTCTGAAATGGGCCAACGGGGCCAAATATATACAGTCAAGTTCGCTGAGACGCCATTCGGTCATTTGAACCAGCAGGAGGCTGGTGATCGGCCAGGGGAAGCAGGGATTTGGATCCTTCTCAGGGCCGTAGCCAAGATTTAATGTTTTGTGGGGCCACTCAGTTTGGTGGCCTTGGGCTCTCAGCTAGGGTTGCCAAGTCCAATTCAAGAAATTTCTGGGGACTTTGGGGGTGGAGCTAGGAAACTTTGGGGGTGGAGCCAGGAGCAAGGGTGTGACAAGCATAATTGCACTCCAAGGGAGTTCTGGCCATCACATTTAAAGGGACAGCACACCTTTTTAAATGCCTTCCTTCCATAGGAAATAATGAAAGATAGGGGCACCTTCTTTTGGGGCTCATAGAATTGGATCCCCTGGTCCAATTGTTTTGAAACTTGGGGGGTATTTTGGGGAGAGGCACTAGATGCTATACTGAAAATTTAGTGCCTCTACCTAAAAAAAAATAGCCCCCTCAGAGCCCCTGATACCTGTGGGTCAATTCCCCATTATTCCCTATGGGAATTGTTCTCCATAGGGAATAATTGTCCAGTAGACATTTCCCTCCCCCGCCGCTTTCTGATGACCCTAAGGCAGGGAGGGGGGAGGGCCTCCAAACCTTGGGATTAGCAACCCCCTCTCTCTCACACACACTTATCGGTTGGTTCTTCCACAAGGACAACTGAAAAGAACAGGGGCTACGCTGCTCTCTCTCTCTCTCTCACACAAACACTTAGTTCCTCTGAAACGAAAGCAAAACAAACTGAAGGACTGTATTGCTGGCCCTTCCCATGAAGTACTTCCTGCTCAACTTTAAAGGCACACAGACGCACACACATTTTGAAACGGACCTGTTTGCAGGTTTCTAAACCTGCCGGAGATCTAGAGCTGCATGGTGGCTGTGGGGGCGGGGCTTCCCCCGCCGGCCAGCTGGCTGGCGCAGAGGGAAGCCTGTAAAACCGGGGGATCCCCCGCTGGGACCTGGGGATTGGGAAGCCTACTCTCAGCACTGTAAGCTGCCTTGAGTTCCACAAGCTAACCCCCCCCCCCCTTTGCCTGGACAGTCCCAGCAGCTCTGCTCTCCCCACCCCTTTCTTATGTGCCCCTCTCTCAGAGAGACAGAGACCTCTTGACTCTCCCCCCCCTCCCCCACTTTGCTCTGCAGGCTGTGTTAGGGAAGGAGAGAGAAAAAAACAAAAACACCAGCAGCAATGCTACTACTTGTACAGATAGATCCCAGTAGGCAGCTGTGTTCGTCTGAAGCAATAGAACAAAGCAGTAGACAAGTGCACCTTTAAGACCAGCTAAGTTTTATTCAGAATGTAAGCTTTCGTATGCTATTAAGATTGCTGCTTGCCATGCCCATTTTGTCTGATGAAGTTTGTTTAAGAGCATACGAAAGCTTATAAAACATCGTAATAAAACATAGTTATAAAACATAGTTGGTCTTAAAGTTGCACTTGTCTACTGCTTTGTTTTACTTGTTCAGAGTGGCGGTGAGCAAAGGGGACAGACTGGGGGCTCTCCAATGGAGGGGCCATACAGTTGGAAGGGGGGTTTAAAAGGATGGGCCTGGCCCCTCCTGGGCCCCACTGTAGCTATGGGCCTGATCCTGATTCCCATTGTTTCCCAGTCTCCAAGCTCAGTCCTAAAGGCTCCAATGAGCCAGGCAGGAACTAATAGAACACATGAACCAAAGAGTCCACATACACAACACAACACAACAGGGGTGGAGCCTGAAGAGGGCAGGGTTTGGGAGGGGAGAGACCTCATTTTCTTCAGCCATTTTTTCCAAGGAAATGGATTTGTTTTACCTGGAGACTAGTTGTAATTCCAGGAGATCTCCAGCCACCACCTGGAGACTATGTGAATGAAAAGCCTAGAGTTCCACAGAAAATGACTCAACCAACAACAAAAAACTGTGGAAAAATAACAAAAAATTAGTGAAAAATACTTCAAAAGTGTAATGGATAATTAAACACTTCAGCTTCACACATTTTCACATATCATTGCATACAACAGCATATTGTCACAAATGCAAGCTATAAAGTACAAAGAATACATATTCAAAAGTGCTTGCAGTTAGTCCATATCCAGTTTGAAGTCCTTGAAAACCATTAATTAAAGTGCCAGTGTCCAATGTATTGCAACTGCAGATAATTCTGGTTCTTCAGCAAAGAATTTATGATGTTAAGACATTGCTTTAAACTTCATTTCTTTAAAGATGTTTATTATATAGTGGATGGTCATAAGCCTCTAACAGTAAAGCTTGTAATACTGTTTCAAATGTCTTCATCTGAGAGACGTATTCCACTTATCAACTTCCAGCATACAACATTCCTATGACAGTAGCTCTGGAGAAAACCTCTTTAATTAATGGTTTTCAAGGACTTAAAACTGGATATGGACTAACTGGTAGCACTTTTGAGTAAGTATCTTTGTACTTTATATCTTGCATTTGTGACAATATGCTGTTGTATGTAATGATATATGAAAGTGTGTGAAGCTGAAGTGTTTAATTATCTATTACACTTTTGAAGTATTTTTCACTATTTTTTCATTATTTTTCCAGTGTTTTGTTGTTGGTTGAACCACCTGGAGACTGGCAACTCTAGCCGTATGAAGGGAACATTGAAGGCACCTCCGAGAAGAAGCGGCATGTCATTAAACTGGACCAAATTTAAATCGGAGTCCACATTATCTAAGTTTGATAAGTTTGAAAGTGCTGTTTAACATGAATAGGAATCAAAATAAGAAGAGCCAATTTATACATTTAGCATAACTTGTAGATATGGCAAAGGTGATTTGCCATGTGTTGGTGTTGGTGTATTAAAATTGTGGTTGAAATATCTACAGATCTGTGCATCTGTTTCTCAGTCTCTGAGATGAATGTATGGGAAGGATTGGATCCATGTGGATGTTAGTCACTGTATCTAATACCCAAGAGCAGTGTTCCCTCTAAACTGAGTTAGCGTGAGCTAGCTCACAGATTTTTAGCCTCCAGCTAACACGCTTTTATCTTAGCTCAGGAAAAATGGCCCGAGACCACAATAATTTATGCAGTAGGTCACAACTTTAATGCCAGTAGCTCACACACTATAATTTTTGCTCACAAGACTCTGCAGCTTAGAGGGAACATAGCGCAAGAGCTGGTCTTCCTGTGGATAGGCACATGTACAATGGGGACAGGACCACCACCATTTCGGGCAAGGCAAACCTGGCTGAACTCAGAGTGGTAGAAAAATATCCCCCTCCCCCCCAAAAGGGGTGTGGGAGCTAATTTAAAAAGTCCCCACCAACTTAATGACATGTGCATTGCTATAACCCCTCCCCCCACTGTTCAAGTGCCATTTTGAAACCCAAAATTATGCTGCTCCAATCTGGTTTACACTGGCTATTACTTTATGAATGAAAAAAGCTGCAGTACTGCAGTCAGAGCCCTCTGCTCACGACCTGAGTTTGATCCCAGCAAAAGCTGGTTCAGGTAGCCGGCTCCAGGTTGACTCAGCCTTCCATCCTTCCGAGGTTGGTAAAATGAGTACTCAGTTTGCTGGGGGTAATATGTAAATGACTGGGGAAGGCAATGGCAAACCACCCTGTTAAAAGTCTGCCGTGAAAACGTCGTGAAAGCAATGTCACTCCAGGGTCGAAAATGACTGGTGCTTGCACAGGGGACTACCTTTACCTTTACTATTGCTAATACAAGGAATTGCGGCCTGCTAGAGGACCTGTGTGTTCTTTTGGTGCCAGAAGATAATCTCCTCTTTCTGTACCATCTTTCCCTTCCCTGGACTGAGTGGGACTCCAATGCCTGCCTTGTCTGGACTGGGATTGCCAACCTCCAGGTGGGGCCTGGAGATCTCCCATAGTTACATTGGATCTCCAGACTACAAAGAGCAGTTCCTTTGGAGAAAATGGCTGCTTTGGAGGGTGCATACTATGGCCTTTTACCCCACAAAGGTCCTTCCCATCCCCAAACCCTGTTCTCTTTAGGCTTGACCCCTAATCTCCAGGTATTTCCCAATCCAGATTTGGCAATTCTAAGGGGCAGAATTCTAGCAGGAGCTCCTTTGCATATTAGGCCACACACTCCTGATGTAGCCAATCCTCCAAGAGCTTACAAAAAAGAACCTTGTAAGCTCTTGGAGGATTGGCTACATCAGGAGTGTGTGGCCTAATATGCAAAGGAGCTCCAGCTAGAATTCCACCCCTGGCAATTCTAATGCTAGACACAGCTCCCCCTTCTTTTGTTCTTTGATCAAAAAACGGGTGTGAGTTTTTGGTGGAAAACAAACAAGTGGGCTAATTGGATTTGGTGGAAATCAGTTTGCTTCTGAATGCACTACAATCAGTCTCACTTAGAAAAACTATTAATTCATGTACACGAAATATGAGTCACACAAGAATTCGGTGTGTCTGTGCATTTCAGATAACAACCAAAGTCTAATGCTAGAACTAATACTAAGAAGTATTAGAAGAAGCTATAGAAGAGAACCTCCTATTGGCTAAATGGCAAAAAACACACCAGTAAAACTAGTAAATCGATCATTCTCTCATTGAGAACCATCACACCATAGCTATGCAATTTGCAAAGCATCAAGACCTGTAAACACTGAGAGCAGGACTAGAATAGGCAAAGTATTGTTAAGTGCTGCTGCTTGCATAGAATGAACAATCCCCAGCCCAAAGTGCCAGCTGAGTGTAAAGTGCATGGACTCTAATCTGGGAGAACTCAGTTTGATTCCCCACTCTTCCACATGCACCTGCTACTTGACCTTGGGTCAGTCACAATTTTCACAGGGCTGTTTTCTCAAGAGCAGTGCTCTGAGAGCTCTCTCAGTCCCACTTACCTTGCAGGGTGTCTGTTGTGAGGAAAGGAAGGTAAGCCACTCTGAGACTGCGAGTGAAGGGTGGGATATAAATTCAATCTCCTCCTCCTTTGAAAGACTCCTCAGGAAAAAAAAAAACTTCATTTGAAAGATCTGTTTGACTATAATGATTGGAAAAGTTTCCTGTCAGTTATTGTTTCCTGATTCCAACCTTGGACTCTTGGTTTGAAGTCTCTAAACTGGACAGCAAGGCACTGGAATAATGAATTAAATGCTGCTTTCCTATTTAAAATGGAATATTGCCCATTTTTCATTAGTTGAATTAATGCATGTCCCTAGTAAGCTGGGAGACACTGAACAGGTTTACCATTCTGAATTAGAACTAGAGCTGAAGCTACCTGGGAGGCATGTTTCTTGAAGAAAAGCCTCTGCCATCTACATGGGCACCTTTTTTTTTTTTTTTTGCATTCAAAACAGCACTTTGTCTTCTCTTGCTGCTATGTAGCCAAAGCTACATACATACAGTGGCTATGCCACTGGCTCACTGCTTGCAAGGCCCGAAGAGACCAATGTGAACAGAATAATGGTATGCATGCTGCAGGCAACTGGGACTAGGAACAATAGTGAATAAGGCATAAAAAGGATAAATACTGGTGTGTGGGTGGTGATTGTTTGGGGGGGGGGGGGACATTTAGCCCCAGAAAAGTCATTTTTTGAAATCAGGTGTTCAGTTCAGCCCCTAATCATAACCCACTGATGCTTTGCCACCGACTTCATTGGGAAGTAGAATAACACTCTCTATTATATACCTTCATTGAAAGGTCATTGCATGGCTGCAAAATGTCACTGAAAGAACGAAACCGCCGAAGCAGAAGGTGAAACAGCTAATTTTCCCAGGCAGTGCACTTTTTAATACCCAGTTCCAAAGATTTGTTCGTGCAAACTACTTTAGCTGTATCTGGGTGTGATAGTGGCAACGCTTTAGAGAATTTGCATACCAGAATGGCTGTTTGTGTTTATTTCAGATGTGACTTTGGCTGTTATTCAACAGAACTTACTTGCATGTAAATGTGCACAGGATTGTGATCTTTGTTGTGAACCAGGGAGTCCCTGATTCATATTTCTATGCTACTGTGAGCTTCCAGGACCTCAGGGCAGGCCCTGCCACTAGGCAAACTAGGCAATTGCCTAGGGCGCCAGCCTTCTAGGGGCACCAAATTAGACACCCCCCATGTGACTTAGTGACGTTATCAGTGCAGGGGGTGGGCACCAGGACTTAGCCTTGTCTAGGGTGCCTGTCAGTCTAGGGCTGGCCCTGGGTGACCTACTCAGTCCCTCCCCATCCCCTACCTATCTTGGAGAAGGAATGAATTCTGCTTTTACATTTCTTAATGAGACAGGGTTGGATCCAACCAGACTTTCTGCTGGTGAAAAAAAGGAGGATTTGACATCCCAAATCATGGGACCATAAGGAAGGAAAGGAAGGAAATTTTAAGGAAAGAAATTGGGTGAAGTTGAGCGAAATTGACGCAGTACTTTCAATACAGGAGTGTAACATATATATTAAGCATTGTTATTTATATTTTAGCCTGACTTAGGTTTTCCCATGCCCGCCATAATGAGCACCTTCCAACTGCATTCGAAATCATTTAAAGGACAGTACTGCAGACAATGGAGAGAAATAAAGGTAGCTGGCGAGAGACGGAGGGGGGGGGGAACAGTTCATTATTATCGAAGGAGCCTGCAAATTAAAATGTCAGCACCAGCTGATAGGTTTTTAATGGGGAAATCATAATAACAAAGGTAAGTTGCCAAATCCCAATGTTAAGGAAAAAGCGGGAGAGTAATTTCCACCTCTGCTTTGCATGCTGAAAAAGCGCCAGCCGAGGATTGATCTTACGCTGAAAGAAAACAGTTGGCATTGTGGCAGCCCCAACACTGTGTGAGTCTGAAAGAGGAGTTTCTTACATAATGACAAGCCCCCAGACTGGAAACTGTGCTAACAAAAGGAACCAGGTGTGTGCTGTTTTCTGTTCCCAGGTAAAATTCAGATGCAAGGCGAACAATTTGCTGTTTGCAACAACAACCTAACTTCAGTCAAGCTACATCTATGACAAATGATTTTTTTTGGTCATATTTGTAGTTAATAAAATGTCACTGTGATATCACTGTTCTATTCTGGGAGATGCTTAAAAGGAATAACCCCAGAATGGCTACAGGAATGTATTGATCCCTTCCCAATGGCTATAGGAATACCCTGATTTTTCTCAAGAATCTTTGGAAAAATATGCAGTCAAAAGGGGATTTGTTGCACACAGGCCTCATTTTGGGCAAGAACTCACAGAAGTAGAGCTCCGGAACCCCTAAATTTTATTGTGTTCTTTCATGGGTTCCTTTGTTTAACCTCTCTGCGAGAATTTTGATGAACTCTTAAGATATGACAAATTTGGAAAATGCAACAGTGGCCACAGGATTGGAAAAGATCAGTTTATATTCTAATCTCAAAGAAGGGTAATGCCAAAGAATGTTCCAACTATTGCACCATTGCGCCCATTTCACATGCCAGCAAGGTCATGTTAAAGATCCTACAAGCTAGGCTTCAGCAGTATGTCAATTGGAAACTACCAGAAGTTCAAGCTGGGTTTCGGAGAGGTAGAGGAACTAAAGATCAAATTGCCAACATTGGCTGCATTATGGAGAACGCACAGGAATTTCTGTTTCATTGACTACGTCTATTTCTGTTTCATTGACTCCGCTAAAGCCTTTGATTGTGTGGATCATAACAAACTGTGGCAAGTCCTTAAAAAGATGAGTACCAGACCACCTCACATGTCTCCTGAGAAACCTGCATAAGGGTCAAGAAGCAACTGTCCGAACGGGATATGAAATAACTGATTGGTTTAAAATAGGAAAAGGAGTTCAACAAGGATGTATATTGTCACCCTGCTTATTTAATTTATATGCAGAGTACATCATGCGGAATGCTGGCCTGGATGAAGCAGAAGCCGGAATTAAGATTTCTGGGAAAAACATCAACAACCTCAGATATGCAGATGATACCACTCTAATGGCAGAAAGTGAGGAGGACCTAAAGAACCTCTTGTTGAGGGTGAAAGAGGAGACCACAAAAGTAGGCTTGAAACTCAACATAAAAAAAACTAAGATCATGGCATCCAGCCCCATCACACCATGGCAAACAGAAGGGGAAGTAGCGACAGACTTCACATTTCTGGGATCCAAGATCACTGCAGATGGTGACTGTAGCCATGAAATTAAAAGAGGTTTGCTCCTTGGGAGGACAGCTATGGTGAACCAGGGCAGTAAAATAAAAAGTAGAGACATCAGCCTGCCAACAAAAGTCCGTATAGTCAAAGCGATGGTATTCCCAGTAGTAATGTATGGCTGTGAGAGCTGGACCATAAGGAAGGTCGAGCGCAGAAGAATAGATTCTTTTGAGCTGTGATGCTGGAGAAGAATCTTGAGAGTCCCTTGGACTGCAAGAAGATCAAATCAGTCAGTCCTAAGAGACATCAACCCAGACTGTTCCCTGGAAGGTCAGATGCTGAAACTGAAGCTCAAATACTTTGGCCACCAAATGAGAAAGGAGCACACATTGGAGAAGATCCTGATGCTGGGAAAGACAGAAGGCAAAAGAAGAAGGGGATGGCAAAAGATGAGATGGCTGGACAGTGCTACTGATGTAACAAACACAAATTTGAGCAGACTTCAGAGGATGGTGGAAGACAGGAGGGCCTGGCGTGACTTTGTCCATGGGGTCACAGAGAGTCAGACTCAACTGTGCGACTGAACAACAAAAAAAAAGCTATGACAAACTTTCTAATATTTTTCCCCTCAAAAAAATGGGAAAACAACCAAAACAGGTAAAGCAGACAGATGGAAATCTTCCTCTTGCCACTGTGGCCACACAGGAGAAAGTAATTTGAAAAGTGTGATGGGAGTAAGGTGTTATTACGACAACTATAATTCAAGAAGTATTAAGATAGATTGTTGAGCTGATATAATTTAGTGCACCTTCTGATGTCAGGGGTGTGTGACATATGCAAATAAGTCATGCAAATGAGTTGTGCTAATGAGCTCTGGCACCTCTTTTTTGCTAATTGACCCCTGGTTGCACACATTGTGATGTTTACAGAAGGCCTCCAAATGGCAGATACGGGGCGGGGGGGGTTGTAAAAAAATCCCAGCAAGAACTCTCTTTGGATGTTATGGCAACAGCATCGCTTCTGCTGAGGCAACTCTTTTCAGAGAACTTTGTTGTTCAGTCGCACAGTCAAGTCTCTTTGCGACCCCATGGACAAAGTCACACCAGGCCCTCCTGTCTTCCACCATCCTCTGAAGTCTGCTCAAATTCGTGTTTGTTACATCAGTAATACAGAGAACTACTGATTCACAAATGAACCCAAATCCCGGGTTTTCAACCCAGACTGACACTGTTTCAGTCAGTTTCAGAAGTTCTTCTCAGAGCTTTTTTTTTGGTAGCAGGAACTCCTTTGCATATTAGGCCACACAACCCTCAGGTAGGCCAATCCTCCAAGAACTTACAGTAGATCCTGTACTATAAGCTCTTGGAAGACTGGCTACATCAGGGGTGTGTGGCCTAATATGCAAAGGCGTTCCTGCTACAAAAAGCCCTGGTTGTTCTAATGAACCATACTCTGGTTACATATAAATCATATTAACCAGACTTCTTAGTCACAGCAGTGCAGGGTATCTCCTGTTTATTTCCTTCAGAAGACAGACGCAGTCTAGAATAAGACCACTTTTCCTCAGTAACCTTAATCAAATATCCAGTTTGCTCTACCTGAGCCAGGCTTTTAGTCTCTTTTTCTCTAGTGCAACCAATGGAATCTTCAGGGACTCTCAATCCACACACCGTTACAGCACACACTGCATTCTAACATTCTCCCTCTCTTGATTGGATGTTGCTATGGCTCTGCATATTCAGCGCTTGATGATAGGAACAGGTTTCTGGTTTTTTTGCTGTCGAGTTGTAGCCAATTAATCGGGCTTTCAAGGCAAGAGACTAAAAGAAATGGTTTGCCATTGCCTGCTGCTGTTGCAACATGACCCTGGATTTCTTTAGTGGTCTCCCGAACCAAATACTAACCGGAACCAACTCTGCTTAGCTTCCGAGATCTGATACGGCTAGTCTGGGGCATCTAGATAAGGGTAGGGAACTGGTATATCAGAGAAGGGCTGGGAAGCCACCTACCCAGCACAGTGGACAGAGAGAGAAAATTTAACCTTTTGTTTCCCTCATACTGTGGTGACTGGTACTTGAACTTTGAAAAATTGCTGGTGGTCTGGACATGAAACATCTAAGAGAAATCTCTGAATTGGTTCATGGAACAGTTTCTACTCCCACACCTGAGTACCTCCTTTCATCCCCTTTTAGGTAGAGTCACCAGCTCTGGGTTGAGAAATACCTGGCTTTTTTTTGGGGGGGGGGGCGGTGAAACCTGAGGAGGGCATGGTTTGGGGAGGGGAGGGACTTCAGAGAGGTATACTGCCATAGACTCCACCTTCCAAAGCAGCCATTTTCTCCAGGTGAACTGAGCTCTGCCACTAGGAGATCAGTTGTAATAGCGGGAGATTTCCAGCCACCATCTGGAGGTTAAGCAACCAAGTGAGAAAACACGGATGGAATAGAAAAGCAAGCAGCTACCGTGTCAACTGTGTCAGGGTAATCAATTCTGCCTTTCTTCCCTTCTGTCATCAATGCAGGGGTATTAACAAGGGGTATGAGCCCCGCGGCATAGAGTGGTAAACTGCAGTACTGTAGCCCAAGCTCTGCTCACGATCTGAGTTCGATCCTGGCAGAAGCTGGTGTTCAGGTTGACATGGTAGCTGCTTTTCTTTTCTATCACCTGGAAGTTGGTCACTCTAACTTTAGGGGAATGTGGTTCAATGAGAGAGCATCTGGTTTGCATACAGAAGGTTCTCAGTTCAACTCCTGGCATCTCCAGGGAGATGAATCGTGTAATAAGTAATAGGAAAGACTTCTCAATAACCAAGACCCTCTATTCCTGCTGCCAAAGTGGGCAATACTGATGTCAATAGCCCAAAGACCTGATTCAGTATAAGGCAGCTTCATATGTGTTCTGTTCATGTAGGCCTCTCTTTTGTGGGTTTATCCCCAGCAGGAGGGATCTAGTTTATAACCGTCTTATCCAGGGCTTTTTCTGAGCAAGAAGGCACAGGAACGCAATTCCGGTTGGCTTGGCATCAGGGGGTGTGGCCCAATATGCAAATGAGTCCCCACTGGGCTTTTTCTACAAAAAAAGCCCTGTGTGAAACAATGGTGATGTCAGGAAATGTGGCCTAATGCAAAGGAGTCCCTGCTGGGCTTTTTCTACAGAAAAGCCCTGTTCTTATCAGTTTCTCCAGCCCTATCAATTTTTTATGTCAACAGAAACCTCTCATGCCAAGCTGAACTAAGATCTATTTTGCTGATCGCTGTGTAGACATTACCTAATTAAAGAAATCCTTAGTCTGTAAACTGGACTCAAATCTACAAAAGACTAACACAGCTATTCTCTGAAACTATCTGAATACCCATTAGGTGGTGGTGGTTCTTCTTCTTCCTCCTCCTCCTTAGGGTTGCCAAGTCCAATTCAAGAAATATCTGGGGACTTTGGGGGCAGAGCCAGGAGACTTTGGGGGTGGAGCTAGGAACAAGAGTGTGACAAGCATAATTGAACTCCAAGGGTGTTCTGGCCATCACATTTAAAGGGGCAGCACACCTTTTCAAATGCCCTTCTTCCATAGGAAATAATGAAGGATAGGGGCACCATATTTTGGGGCTCATAGAATTGGACCCCCTGGTTCAATCGTTTTGAAACTTGGGGGGTATTTTGGGGAGAGGCACTGGATGCTATACTAAAAATTTGGTGCCTCTACCTCAAAAAATAGCCCCCCAGAGTCCCCAATACCCGCGGATCAATTCCCCATTATTCACTATGGGAATCGTTCTCCATAGGGAATAATAGAGCGCCCAGTAGACATTTCCCTCCCCCCTCACATTTTCTAAAGCGGAGGGAGGGCCTCCATACCAGGGAATCCCCTGCCCCCTCCCTCTCTCTTACACACAAATACTTACTGGGTCTTGTTCCTGCAGAACTTTACTTGCTTTGAAAACGAAAGCAAAAGAAAGGGAGGAGCCATTCTCTGAGGAAACTGTTACTGATCCTTTCCCATGAAGCCCTTCCTGTTTCCTGCTTCCTGCTCAGCCTTAAAGGTATACATTTTAAAAACTGTTTGCAGGTTTCTAAACCTGCAGGAGCTCTAAAACTACAGGATGAATGTGGGGGCGGGGCTTCCCCCGTCGGCCAGCTGGCTGGGGGCAGGGATAAGTCTGTCAAAAGGGAGGATCCCCCTGGGACCTGGGGATTGGGAAGCCTACTCCTCCTCCTCCACTGGTTTCTGCTGTGTCATCGACGTAGTTGTGTAAAGTGCCATCAAGTTGCAAACAACTTATGGCAACCCCAGCAAGGGGCGTTTAAGGCAGTTGCGAAGCAGAGAAGGTTTTCTGTAGCCTTCCTCTCCCTTCTTGGAGGTCTAACATCCAAGTACCAACCAGGGCTGACCCTGCTTAGCTTCCAAGATCTGATGACATCAGGCTAATCAATGCTGCCTTTCTTCCCTTCTGTCATTAATACAGGGGTATTAACAAGGGGGATGAGCCCCGTGGTGTAGAGTTTTAAGCTGCAGTACTGTAGCCCGAGCTCTGCTCATGACCTGAGTTCGATCTTTGCAAAAGCTGGGGTTCAGGTATCTAACTCAAGACTGACTCAGCCTTCCATCCTTCCGAGGTCAGTAAAATGAGTACCCAGCTTGCTGGGTGTAAAGTGTAGATGACTGGGGAAGGCAATGGCAAACCACCCCCTAACAAAAAGTCTGCCAACAAGACGTTGCAATGTGATATCACTCCATGGGTCAGTAATGACTCAGTGCTTGCACAGGGAACTACCTTTACCTTTTTAGCAATAAGCACTGAGAATCAATGCAAGCCCATTGTTAAAACCACCATTGATATCTAGCCTTTGCATATGGAGAAACAGGTAAATGCTGACATTGCAGGAGGCTCTTAACAGCTGTCATATTAACATTCTACACAACATCTCATCCCAGGTGTAAACTACAAGGACTTTTCTGTATTTAATTATTAAATACCAATAATTTGAACATCCATATTTTATGCCTTAATTTTGAAGTCCCATAATTGAGTTTCGAGTGTGCATAAGTATGCAGATGATGCGGGTTTAGAAGATGCAAAAAACTTCTTTCCCCTTGCCCCGATTGCAAGGGAAATTGTATATGCAATTTATGATCCAGAAAGCCTTTTCTTTTTCATTTGTGTTGAAAATCCCTCTTGAGACGCATCTGCATCTGCACTAATAAATCACATCTGTCTTATCCTATCCAAAATTTTTCATATAAGCACTATTTTTCTTGAAAATTATCTCCAATTTTGCTTTGGGCTCAGCATTGTATTTATTTTCATTATAAAGTCAGTATGCATTGAACAAGAGCGTCTTGAAATGTACCAGGGCTAAATAAATTTCTTATACAGTTGTCAACATTTTACTAGAGACAGCTCTGAGTTAGGCTATATACGTACTGCTCTAAGAAACCTTTTGAGTAACTTCATAAACATTTAAAAGTTCTTACCCGGATTTCAGTCTAGGACTTGCTAGGGTTGCCAGTCTCCAGGTGGGGCCTGGAGATCTCCCACTTTTACAACTGATCTCCAGTTGACAGAGATCACCTTCCGTGAAGAAAATGACTGCTTAGAAGGGTGGACTCTAAGGCACTGAATCATGCTCAGGCCCTTACCCTCCCCAGATCCTGCCCTCTCCTGGATCCACCCCCAAAGTCTCCAGGCATTTTCCAACACAGACCTGGCAACCCTAGGCCTGTCTCTGGTAGCTGCTAAAATCCCCATCATTTTATTACATCCATGTGAGTAAAGGGTTCTGAGGATCCAGAAACATTCAGCGGATGTGCGTCTATATGTGTATTCTCTGTGTTACGTATACACTCTTTGCAAGTACAAAGCTTTAAGAACATAAGAGAAGCCATGTTGGATCAGGCCAATGACCCATCCTATCCAACACTCTGTGTCACACAGTGGCCAAAAAACCAGGAGCCATCAGGAGGTCCACCAGTGGGGCCAGGACACTAGAAGTCCTCCCACTTTGCCCCCCTCCCTCCAAGCACCAAGTTCTTTGTTTGAACAATGTTCAATTTTTTTATTTGAACAATGATCTGAAATTTGAACTACACAAGGTAAACAAATGTACTGCTAAATAAAAGAAACCTTTAGTTCAGAACAATACTATATAGGCATATCACTAGAAACATAAAATAATGTTCTAATCAAACAGGATCCAATCACCTCTAAGTGGGAGACTTATAAGTGGACCTCCACATCATAAAAATTACAGAATGGTAGTTATGTAGAGCATTCTTAGAGAGCACAAGTTTGGCTTGTGGTGGCTTACAGAGATTTTGCAAGTTAATGGGACTGATCTGTTAAGACAAATTGACTTTAGGTCATGCCCGATTACTAAGTGAAGAACTTTACAAACACTTAGAAGATGCTACAGTTTTCAGTCTAGGGCAAGGGGTGGCCAAACTGTGGCTCAGAAGGGACATGTGGCTCTTTCATCCATATTGTGTGTCTCTTGAAGCCCCCACCACTCTGTCAGCTGGCTTGGAGAAGGCATTTCTCTCTTTAAATCACTTCTCCAAGCCAAACCAGCCAGCTGCTTGGAGAATGCATTTAAAATTACTTTCTTTCCACCCCTCCCTCCCCCAATCTGTTTGCTTTCCTTCCTTGCAGCTCTCAAACTTTTGATGTTCATGTCTTGCAGCTCCCAAACATCTGACATTTATTCTATGTGGCTCTTACATTAAGCAAGTTCGGCCACCCCTGGTCTAGGGCCTGTCTCTGATAGCTGCTAAAACCCCCCTCTTTTCATTAAATCTCCGTGAGTAGAGGGTTCTGGGGACCCACTTTCCTTGAAAGTGAAATGGCATCACAACTCCCTGTGGGAAAGGTATTTCGTTGCTTCATTTATACACTGCCTTTCTCCCCAGTGGAAGAGAAAAAGCAGCTTACAACATTTCCCCTTCTTTGGGTGTTTTTCCACTGGCAGTTTGTGACTCTCTATGTCTGCATTGTAAATTCACCTTTTACATTACATAACGTTCCCATAATTGTTTCGCATCGTTGCTTCCCGAGGCATTTACATTTGTTTCAGTGAGATGGGTTTCGGGGACGCCACAAAAGCGTTTTTCTCGAGACTAGTTTTGGTCTGTTTTTTTCTCTGTGGGCATTGCAAACTTGTATTGTAAAAGTTTTCCTGCATTTTAAAAGACTCCTCCAAAAGCCACCGCAAGGTGCAGTAATTTGCATGAGAACTGACAGCATTTGAAATTTTTACATATCATTGCTTGCCTCATCTAGTGATTTAAATGTGTATTGTTTTTGCAGTGTTGACACGATTTCCAAGCAATCATATACATTTAACTAAGCACTGGTATTCTAGCTGCCCTCTGATCAGAAACATCCCCCCAAGGGTTGCCAATCCCCAGGTGGGGGCAGGGGATCCCCTGGTTTGGAGACCCTCCCCCCGCTTCAGTAGGGTGACCATAATGTCTGAAGGCCAGCCAGGGACACCTGAAGGGGGGAAGGTAGGGGTGCGCGCGCGCGAAGCACGTGCGCGGCCAGAAACAGGAAGTGACGTCACTTCCGGTGACATCACTTCCGGTGATGTCATGCCACCGCCGGAAACAGGAAGTGACACCACTTCCTGTAACATCATTTCACCCAAATGACATCATTTCCCCCAAATGCCACTGCCGGAAACAGGAAGTGACTTCACAGCACTTCCTGTGACGTCCCCAAAAATCCCCCAAATATCACCGCCGGAAACAATTTTGTTCTCAAATCCTGTATATACTTCATCAGTATATGGGATAAGGCACTTTCTCAACTGTGCTGCATAATGCAGCCTATTTATTTTGTCCTGTTAGCTCTGTTGGCTCTATCTGCGCCACCTTCATCACTTTCGGGGTGTGGATCCCCCAGTGGGGTGGTCTCCCGACTCCCTCCGACGGCTGTTTCTGATAGCCCTGCGCCCCCTCTTTCATTTGATATGTGTCCCGTGCGGGTGCCACCCTCCCGCCAGGAGATGCCGCAAAATGAGTCCCCTTGAGGCTTATGGCGGCAGGGCTCGGGGGAAGCGAGCTAGACTGCTGTTCTTTTGAGGGGTCATAGAGTGTTTCGAGCCCATCCCTGTGGCATCGGTCCCATCGTTGTGGGACCCAGGGGGCCGGCGCAGCGGCACGCCGAAGCAGCCTGTCACTAATAACACAGGTCGAGATGCAGGACAGGAACCCGGAAGTGACCGACAGGCTGCTTCAGCGTGCCGCTGCACCAGCCCCCTGGGCCCCACAACGATGGGACCGATGCCACAGGGACGGAAGGGAGGGAGGGAAGGAAGGAAGGGAGGAGGGAGGGAAGGAAGGGAGGAGGGAGGGAAGGGAGGGAGGGAAGGAAGAAAGGAAGGGAGGAGGGAGGGAAGGGAGGGAGGGAAGGAAGGAAGGAAGGGAGGAGGGAGGGAAGGGAGGGAGGGAAGGAAGAAAGGAAGGAAGGGAGGAGGGAGGGAAGGAAGGGAGGAGGGAGGGAGGGAAGGAAGAAAGGAAGGAAGGGAGGAGGGAGGGAGGGAAGGAAGGAAGGAAGAAGGGAGGGAGGAAGGAGGGAGGGAAGGAAAGAAGGAAGGCCAGCCGCCCCCCCCGCCAACCCCCCCGCCAGCCGCCCCCCCCCCGCTTTTGGCTTACCTTGATCCAGGGCGGTGGCGGCCTCTCCTCCGGGCTGCTGGCGGGGCTGGCGGCGGCTGCGGCGGCCGGGAAGGCGGCGGAGAGGCCGGCGCTGGTCTCTGGAGGGCCTCCAGGGACCAGCGCTGGCCTCTCCGCGGCCTCTGGAGGCCCTCCAGGGACCCGCGGGGGCCTCTCCGCTGCCTCCGCGGGCCTCTGGAGGGCCTCCAGGGACCCGCGGGGGCCTCTCCGCTGCCTCCACGGGCCTCTGGAGGCCCTCCAGGGACCCGCGGAGGCCTCTCCGCTGCCTCCACGGGCCTCTGGAGGCCCTCCAGGGACCCGCGGGGGCCTCTCCGCTGCCTCCACGGGCCTCTGGAGGCCCTCCAGGGACCCGCGGGAGCCTCTCCGCTGCCTCCGCGGGCCTCCAGGGACCCGCGGGGGCCTCTCCGCTGCCTCCACGGGCCTCTGGAGGCCCTCCAGGGACCCGCGGGGGCCTCTCCGCTGCCTCCGCGGGCCTCTGGAGGCCCTTCAGGGACCCGCGGAGGCCTCTCCGCTGCCTCCACGGGCCTCTGGAGGCCCTCCAGGGACCCGTGGGGGCCTCTCCGCTGCCTCCGCGGGCCTCTGGAGGGCCTCCAGGGACCCGCGGGGGCCTCTCCGCTGCCTCCACGGGCCTCTGGAGGGCCTCCAGGGACCCGCGGGGGCCTCACCGCTGCCTCCACGGGCCTCTGGAGGGCCTCCAGGGACCCGCGGGGGCCTCTCCGCTGCCTCCGCGGGCCTCTGGAGGCCCTCCAGGGACCTGCGGGGCCCTCTTCGCTGCCTCCGCGGGCCTCTGGAGGGCCTCCAGGGACCCGCTGGGGCCTCTTCGCTGCCTCCACGGGCCTCTGGAGGCCCTCCAGGGACCCACGGGGGCCTCTCCGCTGCCTCCGCGGGCCTCTAGAGGGCCTCCAGGGACCCGCGGGGGCCTCTCCGCTGCCTCCACGGGCCTCTGGAGGCCCTCCAGGGACCCGCGGGGGCCTCTCTGCTGCCTCCGCGGGCCTCTGGAGGGCCTCCAGCGACCCGCGGCGGCCGCGGAGAGGCCTTCGATGGTCGGTGCTGGTCGCTGGAGGCCCTCCAGAGTCTCTGGAAGGCCTCCCAGGACCAGCGCCGGCTGCTCCGCGGCCTCTCCGCGGCCTCCGCTGGTCGCTGGAGGCCCTCCAGAGTCTCTGGAGGGCTTCCAGCGACCAGCGGAGGCCGCGGAGAGGCCTCCGCCACCGCCGCCGGGCCCCGCGCGCGGGCGGGGAAGGCGGCGAGTGAGGGAGGGAGCGTCCCTGCGCACGCACAGGGACACTCCCTCCCTCACTCGCCGCCTTCCTCGCCGGCGCCCGCGGCCCACCGCCTCTGGGGCTGGCTAAACCGGGACCTCTAAATGGTCCCGGTATAGCCAGCCCGAGAGGCGGGAATAGGGGGCCAGAACCGGGACATTCCCGGGTGCCCGGGACGGTCTGGTCACCCTACGCTTCAGGGTCATCAGAAAGCGGGGGGAGGGAGGGAAATGTCTTCTGGGAACTCTGTTATTTCCTATGGAGATATATTCCCTTAGAAAATCATGGAGAATTGAGCCGTGGGTATCTGGGGCTTTGGGGGGGGGCTGTGTTTTGGGGTAGAGGCACCAAATTTTCAGTATAGCATCTAGTGCCTCTCCCCAAAATACCCCCCAAGTTTCAAAAAGATTGGACCAGGGGGTCCAATTCTATGAGCCCCAAAAGAAGGTGCCCCTATCCTTCATTATTTCCTATGGAAGGAAGGAATTGAAAAGGTGTGCCATCCCTTTAAATGTGATGGCCAGAACTCCCTTTGGAGTTCAATTATGCTTGTCACAGCCTTGATCTTGGCTCTAACCAATGTCTCCTGGCCCCACCCCCAAAGTCTCCTGGCTCCACCCCCAAAGTCCCCAGATATTTCTTGAATTGGACTTGGCGACCCTACCCCCCCCCCCAATTGAAACGCTTGAATGTAAAAAGAAAATAATTAAAGTGGAACAGTGGCAGGCGATTTGAAGACTCTAAAACTCTGGATCAAACTGAATGTGAAAACACCCTTTCATTTACCCGGTAAGGTAGGTTAAGCTGAGAGTAGGGTTGCCAGGTACAAATCAAGAAATATCTGGGGACTTTGAGGATGGAGCCAGGAGACTTTTGCTCCATGCTGGCAGGCTGGGGGCCCCTAAACTGGGGGAAAACCAGCCCCCAGCAGGAACTTGGCAGTTCTACATTTGCCATGCTTATATACTTTGAAAGAGAAAGCCACCCATAGACATTTGTAAGGGGAGGTTTTTTTTTTTTTAAAGAACCACAACAGCTTTGTAAATTAAGCAAAAGAACAAAATTCCAGAATAACCCAGTGAGGAGTGAGCACGCTTTAGGAGGCAAATGGTGGTGATACCAATTGAAAATTGGTTAAAGGGGAGGTATTGGCATGTGCCAATTCTGAGGAACTGATGTAGAAGTCTCAGGACATCCCAGAATGCTGTGACTAGTATAGGCTCTTGACAAAGCAGAGAACGTGAAGACATGGCTTTGAGGAGCAAACGTGTTGAGGAAGATGGATCTTGTTTCTGGGACCGATTGGAGTTGGAGGAGAACTTCATTGTTTGGGACTGAATGGAACAGTGACTGTGTCACTTTAAGGGGTGAAAGTCTATGCTTCGATCTGCATCAAGGAGCTTCTGACCTTATTTATCCAGGACTGTGGTATTGTGCAATTGAATACATTATTGGATTTTTGTATGAACATTGATGAACGCTAGAAACTTTGAAACATTATAAATTAAGAGAGTACAAAAGTTTTCATTTGTATTGTTAAGTTATTTTTGTGCAGTTGCATTGTTTGTTTCAGGTTCAATACTGTGTGTTTATTTTGGGTTTGTATTCAGTCTTCTGGACTAACCTGGATAGTGCCAGATCTTGGAAGCTAAGCAGGGTTGCCCCTGGCTAATATTTGGATGGGAGGCCACCAAGGAATACCAGGGTTGTGACATGGAGACAAGCAATGGCAGCCCACCTCTGAATGTCTCTTGCCTTGAAAACCCCACCAGAGGTCACCATAAATCAGCTGTGACTTGATGGCGCTTTCCACCACCACCATACAAAGGGCTACAAAATGTCCAGTAGGTAGGACAAATAGATCAAATAAGATGAGAGCTGGTGTCGTTATCCAGTGAGTACTGAGTTTGGCAGGGTTAAATCAGGGCTGGATTAACAATTAGGCCAAGTAGGCCCTGGTCTGTGGGTTTTTAGGGGGGAAACTGGCTCCCCCCCCAGTTTCCCCCCTGCTTTCAGCCCTCCCAGCCTGCACACACAGCCAGCAACTTAGCTGCTCTTTGTCCAACTTGCCTGGTGCGGCTGCCACTGGCGTCATCACCAAATTTGCCTCTCCCTTGCAGCTTTGTCAAAGGGGCTTTTAAGAAAGTGTCTGCAGGCTGCAGTAGGGGCCACTGGTTGTGGGGCGGGTGCTCTGACTCTGATAATTTGTGAGTGGGCCCCTGAGATTTTGACTGCCTAGGAGCCTCCATAGGATTTAATCCGGCACTAGGTTTTATCCTTGTCAGACGATGGGATCTCAAATTAACCAGACCTTGAATTGTTGCAAAGTTAGGCTTTATTTGATAATCCATAAGCATCAGAACGAAGGAAGATTGAGACTGATACATTGTAGCAGTAGAAGGCATGCCATATTGGGGTACATCAAAGGGAACTATACAAAGCCACAATTCTAAACATTGCTGAGTTGAGGTGCAAAGATTCACACGGTCTCCCTCTCTTATCTTATTGTTACTGTTAGTCTTCCCGGGATGTCCAGGCGGCTGTCCCTGGAGGCGCTTTATCTTCAAAGGGGAATTTTTTCCTTTGTTAGTATCAAGGGGAAGAAATGTTCACACCAAGCATTGGCAACAATCTACAACTTTCTACTTCGATATGCAAGGTCTTTTCTCATGGTTAGTAACAGTGTTTCAAGATGGCGACAGTTCAGCTAAGACTTTTATTTCAGGAAAGTTACATCAGCTGACAATCCTCTTCACCCAAAGAGTGATTAACACATGGAATTCACTGCCACTCCCCCTCCCTAGCAGTCTTTAAGCAGCATTCTCCTCTGCTCCATTCAACTGAGGGTTTACAATTGACATGATAGAGGTTTACAAGATTATGCATGGGATAGAGAAGGTAGAGAAAGAAGTACTTTTCTCCCTTTCTCACAATACAAGAACTCATGGGCATTCAATGAAATTGCTGAGTGGTCAGGTTAGAATGGATGAAATGAAGTACTTCTTCACCCAAAGAGTGATTAACACATGGAATTAACTTCCACAGGAGGTGGTGGCAGCTACATGCATAGATAGCTTCCGGAGGGGATTGGATAAACATATGAAGCAGAGGTTCATCAGTGGCTATCAGCCACAGTGTTCCCTGGAAGGTCAGATGCTGATGTAACTAACATGATGTACCTAACATGAATTTGAGCGGACTTCGGAGGATGGTGGACGGAGGGCCTAGTATGACTTGGTCCATGGGGTCACAAAGAGTCAGACTCAACTGTGCGACTGAACAATAACAACATAGATGGAACTCTCTGGGGCAAGTGATGCTCTGTATTCTTGGTGCTTGGGGGGGGCAACAGTGGGAGGGCTTCTAGTGTCCTGGCCGCACTGGTGGACCTCCTCATGGCGCCTGGTTTTTTTTGGCCACTGTATGACAGAGTGTTGGACTGAATGGGCCATTGGCCTGATCCAACATGGCTTCTCTTATGTTCTTAAATCCCAAGGACTCGATTGAATAATTGTCCCATTTATTAGTTGGGGTTTGTCATCAGTAAAGTGAGATAAAGATTCTGAAGAACTTTGCAAAATAGAACAGGGATATAAATAATTGACGGTTGATGTGTGGTGGCGGCGTCCAAGTCACAGTTCTTTGTCGAGCTTCTTTGTTCGAACTGGGAACATGCTTTCAGTTCTTTGCTTTGCAAGCATCCTCATTCTTCTGTGACAACAAGCCCAAGAGCTTTCTAAAGTGAGACACCCTCACGGAAATTCAAACAGACAAACAAAACCCCCCACATTTGCAGCTGTTTTTTACAATCCAAAGTGAAGTTTGCCCTCCTCTGCTTGGTGCCTTTGAGATTTCCATGCAGTCCACAATTCAAAGAGAAGTGGCCAAATCAATAATAATAAAAAAAATGGTTTTGCAAGTACCATTCCAGTATACCACATATAAACACACAAACATCAGAAAAAAGATGCCAGGTGTAAAATAAAAGCTCTAGAATGGTGCAAAGAGGCTGATGTTCCCTGAAAGAAGGTTAACTCAGCAAGCAAAATGTACCCTTAAATGCCATGGGATGATGGGGCTTGTAGTTTTAGATACTATTCATCAGGTGGGCTTAATTAATGCCCCCCCAATTGGCTGTTGTAGAAAGGTTCCAGTCCTCTGAGCCCAGGAAAATTAGTTTTTATTGTCTTTTTCCTGCTTCTTTTAAAACCTTGGTTATCACACTCACCGGCAAAAAGATGGACGAAAGCACCTCCTTTTCACCTTTAGTGACAAGATAAATGGACTGATAAGCAAAGATGACCTGTCTTATTCTGCATTCTGAAGGGACTTAAGTTTGATGTAGTGGTTAAGTGCATGGACTCTTATCTGGGAGAACTGGGTTTGATTCCCCACTCCTCCACTTGCACCTGCTGGAATGGCCTTGGGTCACCCATAGCTCTTGTAGGAGTTGTCCTTGAAAGGGCAGCTGCTGTAAGAGCTCTCTGTTTTGGGGGTGGGGGAAAGGTAAAGGAGATTGTGACCACTCTGAGACTCTGAGATTCAGAGTATAGGGTGGGATATAAATCCAATATATTTTTCTTTTTCTTCGTATGTCATTCTCTACAGTTGCAATAAAGGGTTTATCTTTAGAAGCCTATTGTCTTGAACTGCTTATAACAGACCTGCAAGGTAGGTTAGGGTGAGAGATTGTGTCTCATCCAAGGTCATCCAGTCAGCTTCTGTGGCTCTGTTTGTGAAGCAGAATTTGAAAGGGCATACCAATAGATAAACTCTGCAGCCTCCATTTGATGGTGGATGTATACAGTCACACTGTACCTCTCTGGAGATGACCACAGGCCCGGAGTTTCCCCATATCTCCCATGTGTGTTCTGATGGTTGCATGAACACAATCTGAGAGACAGCTTGACCTGGCTCATGAGGTTCTTGTGCTTTTTCAAACACTCTATTGAAAAATTTTCCCTGTCAAATAGAACAATTCGTACGGCTCGTGGAAAAGAAAGGAAAGAAAAAGAAAAAGTTATGAAGAAATGCACAAACATTACGAGCCAGTGAGAAAATGGATATCCACCTTCTGTTGTTTTACACATTGCTTCTCGCGTGCATTTATTTTCTCAGCCAAATTAAGCCTCAGGCTGTGTTGCACTTGACAAAATCTAATTTATAAAGGGAGAGAAAGAATAGCCTGATAGGGTTTCTGTGTCTTTTTCTTTCATTTTACAGAGCTAAAGATGCCATTTTCTTTCACGGTACAGAGCTAAAGATGCCAGGTATTTTAAGCAGAAGTAAAATACATGAACTTGTAAATGGTTTTGAAGCCTTTGCTGTGCATTGACTAGATTCTTACCCTCCAGCAGTGATATTTACCTGGACTGGGAAGTGAAAACACTCCCAGAGCAGACTGACCCAAGTAGCCCAAGTAGCCAGGAGACATTGAGGGGTGGAGCCAGGAGCAAGGTTGTGACAAGCATTGAACTCCAAAGGGAGTTGTGGCCATCACATTTAAAGGGACCACACACCTTTTAAATGCCTTCCTTCCATTAGAAATAATGGATAGAGACACCTTCTTTGGGGGCTCATAGAATTGGACTCCGGGTCCAATCATTTTGAAACTTGGGGGTGTTTTGAGGACAGCATTGGCTGCTATGCTGCAAATTTGGTGCCAGTACCTAAAAAAACAGCCCCCCCAAAGCCCCAGATAACCATGGATCATTTCTCCATTATACCCTATGGGAATCAGTCTCCATAGGGAATAATGCCCAACAGACCTCCCCCCCCCCTCCCCTGGCTTTCTGATGACCCTGAAATGGGGAGTGCCTCCAAAATGGGCGATCCCCTGCCCCCACCAAGGGATTGAAGCAACACATAGAAACAACTGCATATATCAATTTCAAATATATATACTCAATCACACTTTACTTCTCAATATTGTTATATTCTTTTAACTCTGTTATATTAATTTCATTTATACACATAAGTAACCACTTTGCAGGAAACAAATTATATCAGCCACATACACTCCAAACAAAAATCTTAAAGGCTCAGTCCTTCAAACTTCACAGAAGAATTGATCCAGAATACTTTAATTGATCCCATGGACTCATGAGATGAAGAAAAGGAAGTTGTCTTCCAAATTATTGCAGAGGTGTTCAGAGCCCAAAGAAGGAAAATCTCTCATGGAGGTACAAAAAAACTTCAAGGTGGCAGCAACAGCTCTTCAGGTAGAGCAGAGCGGCGACATGCTGCCTAGGTTAACAAGCATGTTTCTTTTGAAGTCTTTATCGAGCCGCAAATATATTTGGAACCTTGCGCTACCAGCTACAGCTCTATTTTCTGGTCAGCACTCTTGGTTCTGTATAAGGAAAAAAAGGCACAATTTCCCATAGTGTCTGGAGGGCCTGAAGCAGCAGGTAGCTTACCTCAGAGGAAAGAAAACAACCAGACAATCCACCAACGGAGAGCAGAGTAGCAAGTCTATTTATCTTCAGTCAACTGGCTATGTTAAAGACTGTGAGACCCTGGTAGGGTTGCCAACTCTGGGTTAGGGAATTTCTGGAGATTCCATGGGTGGAGCCTGAGGAGGGACCTCAGAGGGGTGTAATGCTGTAGAGCAAGGGTGGCCAACGGTAGCTCTTCAGATGTTTTTTGCCTACAACTCCCATCAGCCCCAGCCAGCATAGCCAATGGCTGGGGCTGATGGGAGTTGTAGGCAAAAAACATCTGGAGAGCTACCGTTGGCCACCCTGCTGTAGAGTCCACCCCCCAAAGCAGCTGTTTTCTCCAGGAGAACTGATCTCTTCCATCTGGACATCCTCTTTAATTCTTAGGGATCATCTCTGGGTCCCACTAGGAGGCTGGCAACCCTAGATCTGCTTGGGTGCACGAATCTGAACTGTTGCATGTTAACTATTGTTATACATTCTTAGTTATTGTAAAGGTAGTCCCCTGTGCAAGCACCAGTCGTGTTCAACTCTGGGGTGACGTTGCTTTCACAACGTTTTCACGGCAGACTTTTTACGGGGTGGTTTGCCATTGCCTTCCCCAGTTATCTACCCTTTCCCCTCAGCAAGATGGGTACTCATTTTACAGACCTTGGAAGGATGGAAGGCTGAGTCAGCCTGAGCTGGCACAATGAACCCAGCTTCCGCTGGGATCGAACTCAGGTTGTGAGGAGAGGGCTCCGACTGCAGTACTGTTAGTTATTGTAGTGCCTGCTATGTCATTATGAAAAATGAAGAGATTTAAAGTTTGCTTAGTGTTATTTTCATTATAAGAATTACAAGGTAAAATCACACCTTCGAAGACTTGAACTTTCCTTAGTTCTTTAATTGAAAATGAATTTGAGATCCCTCATTTAAGTTTGAATTAAAAAGAATTTATATTATGGCATTCATTTTCATTTCTACTGGTTTCAACTGCCTGGCAGTAGTAACATCTCAGTCTAGTTAGATGAAATTTTTAGGCATGTTACTCTTTACTGAATTGATTCTTCCCTCCGGTTCTGAGAAAGATATCAGAAAGGGTCCCTGTTTTACAGACAATTAGACAAGCTTCAACATCTTTAGTTCCCATTCGGTTTGAAGGAAAGTTTCCAAGACTATACTGCTCATTCAAGAGATGATCCCTGCCAAATTTCAGAACGGTGGTAGAAAGGGTCTTAGATTTATAGGCAATTAAAAGAAAGCTTGTGACTCTAGGGGGAAAAAAATGAAAGATGTTGCAATGAAATGTGGGCAGACATTTGTAACTCCCTGGGATTCTCCTTTAATAGAGCAGGCAGAGGAAAATATTTGGCATCTTAAGGAGGTAGGAAGAGTTACAAGTCAACAGGCACTGGCATATATTAGGCACTCCATAGTACAGGCAGTGTTCTCAGCTGACAGAAAGGGAAATCCTTTAGCACACAGAGGAAACATCTATGTATTGAAGAAATTTGTATACCACCTCTCTAGACCTGTTTGAAACAGCTCACAACAACTAGAACAGTAGAACAAAACCAATTGAGACAATAAAACAAGTCAGTAGAATGAAACTGCATAATAAAAGAAGCTAAGAAAACAGCCAAACCTGTAGGATAAATAAAAAACAGATCAGTAAAAACTTGCCAATCAAAACAAACCAAACCAATTAAAAGAACCAAGGCATAAAAACCACATAAATCCAACGGCACAGTCTTTCTAAACTTTCTTGAACTTTCTAAACTAGATTGGGAAAAGTTCACATCAGGAGTTTTGCATCAGCAAAATCTTTTCCTCCTGACCCCAGAAATGATGAGGAAATTCTTGAGGGTCCCCGTGAGGGGTTCAATAGAGACAGTGGGTATATGTATGTGCAGTTATGTGTTGATAATTCCTGCCTGGCTCATTGGAGCCTTTAGGGCTGAGCTTGGGGACACAGAGAAAATGGGAAGCAGGATCCAAATCCTCACTTCCCAGGACCAATCGCGAGTCCCAGGCTAGTTCAAATGATCCAATGGCATCTTAGCATGGGAACTTGTCTTGTATATAAGTTGGCTCAGTTGGCCCAGTCTTTAGTCTCCAGTGCAATGCTGTAATCGCTAATCAAGAGCTGTGATCACTCTGCTACGAGCCTCCTCATCTATCGAACTCAGTATTTTATGGTGGGCTTCAACAGAAAAGAATTTATTAAGTCGTTTAAACTACATAGAGAGATCCTATCCAGACAATGAAAATAAGTTCTCCAAAGTTTCAACTGACACACCATGCATTATACAGTATCATTTTCCATCTTGTTACCCTTTGACCTATTTAATATTTTTTCATTATCATTTACTATGCTTAGCAATTAAACATGTTGTCTTTAACATGCATTTTCAGCACTTTGCTACAAATGCAACCTAACCCTAACAGGCATTTACTCAATGGTGGGCAACTGTTCATGGTTTATGTCTTCATCTTCTAAACTTCTATCCTATCTCTGAGGCTAGGATCAAAATAGGCATCACCAGACATGTGCAATTTTATTGAGTTCAGCACTAGATCTTCTGGAAACAGACACATACATTCTTAATGTAACATCTACCTATGTTGCTAGCAGGCAGCAGCAATTATGGCATTAGCAGAATACAGACAGAGTTCAGGAATTTAGGACAGATAAAGATTTTAAGCTGTAGGTGCACAAAATGGAGTCATTTTTGGTTCATTTCTCCATCACCAGTTGCTTAGGAAAGGAATGATATTTATTAATTTCTTTTATTTATTTTCATTCATAGCCTGCCATTTTCACTAGGATTCAAAGCGAATTACAGTTCTTATTCATTTTCATCACCCTACTGAGCAGTATGATTGGGCTTTTTCATTTCATTCTTTCTTTAATTTGGAAATGGATACACATCCCAGCCACATTATCACTGACCAAAACTTTACATCCTGTCATAGCTTTTTCTAGACTGTCATGGGAGTTGTAGTTTTAGTGGAACTGGGAACCCTTAGAGGAGAACCCCATCAATGACCACAATAATACCCATGTTCAGAAGTAGCAGAGAACTGCAGACCAGCAGGTCACTGGAGAGCAGCTCCTGAACCTTTCTGACAGCCTCTCCTTCTCTCCACCTACCTTGTCCATTGAATAGCAGGTGCAGCTGTATAACAATCCCTGGATTAGGACAGCCACCAGGAGCTTTGCCACACCCCCAGCAGCCCTCATTAATCCCTGGAGAAGCCCACGACACCCTTTCTCCACTTCTTATGTGATTTTGGGTGGCCCAGGTGAATGAGGCCTGCTTGGGCTGGCTGGATCTCTAGCCAGCCCAAGCAGGAGGGGCTCTCCTTTCTTGCGTCGGATTGCTTTTGGCTGGGGGGGGCAGCATATGCTAATGAGTTATGGTATTGAGCTCCATCACCTATTTTTCTACAAAATGACCCCTGGTATTAGTGGAACTGGGAACCCTTAGAAGAGAACCGCATCAATAACCACAATAATAGCCATGTTCAGAAGTAGCAGAGAACTGCAGACCAGCAGGGATGTGTGTCACTGTTGTGCCCTACTTGTGAGTTTCCCAGAAGCATCTCAGAAGCTGCTGCTGGAAGCCACGTGCTGGACTGGATTTGGAGTGATATAACAAAGCTATTCTTGTTCTTAAGTTTCCAGTTTTGCTACTCTTGGGTACCAAATTCTCGGGTGATTACAGACTGGCACTTTGGGCCCACTCAGACACAGCTCTGAAATTGACCCAAAAAATCCTTCTTCCACACGCAAACATCTGCCGCCAGTCCCTCACCCCATCCTCCCATGGCCTCAGAGTGGCTCAAAAAGCTACCACTGTCAAAGTCAAAGTGGTAGCAAATATTTGAGCTATGTGCCAGTCGCCTTGACGTCTGGAAGCGGAAGGGAGCAAATGAGGCGCCTTGGTGGTGTGAAACCGCCAAGCTGCCCCAAACAGTTTCTGGCATTTTTGGGGGATGCTTGCCAGAGTGCTTGAGCACATGAGTGCATCAGTGCTTGTCTCTTCGGGGGAGGAAAAGAGCAATCCGGCTTCTGAGGCGCCTCCCTGTCTGAAAGCGCCAAGTCACCTTGGGATGGGGCCACCTTGCTGGGGAGCATATGAAGACTTCAGGGCGGCTCTTTTAGAGCTGACTGAATTTGGAACGCCTCCCATCTGCCCCAAATTGCCTATCTGTTATCACCCCTACTGTCTCCACAAAGTGATTGTCATTTTTATTTATTTACCAGGGGCCATGGCTCAACAGTAGATGTAGGAAGGGCCTTTTTTGTAGAAAAAGTCAAGCAGGAACTCAGCATCTTAGGGCACACCCCCTGACATCATCATTGTTTCACACAGGGTTTTTTGCAGAAAAAGCCCAGCAGGAACTCATTTGCATACTAGGCCACACCCCCTGACACCAAGCCAGTCGGAACTGCATTCCTGTGTGTCCCTGCTCAAGAAAAGCCCTTGATGTAGGTAAGTGATGTGAAAGACCGCTACCTAAAATCCTGGAGAGCTGCTGCCAGTCTTAGACAATACTGATCTTGATCAGCGGTCCCCAACTTTTTTTGCACCAGGGACCGGTTTTGTAGAAGGCAATTTTTTCACGGACTGGGGGTAGGGAGGTGATGGTTTCAGGATGATACAATTGTGCACTTTATTTTGGTGTGGTGGTTAAGTGCACGGACTCTTATCTGGGAGAACTGGGTTTGATTCACCACTCCTCCACTTGCAGCTGCTGGAATGGTCTTGGGTCAGCCGCAGCTCTCACAAAGTTGTCCTTGAAAGGGTAGCTTCTGGGAAAGCTCTCTCAGCCCCATCCACCTCATAGGGTGTCTGTTGTGGGGGAAGAAGATAAAGGAGATTGTGAGCTGCTCTGAGATTCGGAGTGGAGGACAGGATATAAATCCAATGTCATATTATTATTATTATTATCATTACCACATTGTAATATATAATGAAATAATTATACAAGTCACGGCCTGGTTGCTAACAGGCCACAGAACGGTACCGGTCCATGGCCTGGGGGTTGGAGACTCCTGATCTTGATAACCAATGGTCTGATTCAGTATAGGGCAGCTTCATGGGCTGGTAAACAGTCACATGTAGTATAATAAAACAGAGAATGCACGGGCTTTGTTTACTGTCAGTCAGTTGTCGTTTGCACACATTGAGTGCCGGTGACAAACGAAAGAGATAAGTGAGTTGTTCCTTTCTATATAACTCAACCCTCCACACTTCAATACCAACTCTGCTTTTATGTGGTGGTGGAAAATGTCATCAAGCTGCAGCCGACTTTTCAAAGCAAGTGGTGAACAGAAGTGGTTTTTCAAAGCAAGTGGTGAACAGCTGTCACCTTCCTCTGTGTAGCAACCCTGAACTTCCTTGGTGGTCTCCCATCTAAGTGCTAACCAGGGATCTGAGATCTGCTGAGATCAACATTGCAGTCACCAGCAAAGGCAGGACACAGCTACCGCTGGCCTTTCTTTACGCAGAAGACCGGTTGGATAAGTGAAATGATTCGTTTTGCCGACACGACAGTTTTGGCTACTCCTCCCGTGCTGAGGTCAAAGGGAAGACAAATATTCTTTGTGGGGGCAAGGATATGACAGTGCCTATAAGTCCTAAGAGAGTGTTCATTGACCTTTGATCATTCTGAACACTTCGGGAAATTTTAATGACGGTCACAAGACTAGAATAATATCACTGGTGACAGCATATGTGGGTGGCATATCCCCAACTGTTCTATGCTTTTGCGAGAAGCAAAGTTCCCCAAATGTTCTTTATGGCCAGTGGCTTCTTCCTTCTTTTTATAGCCTGACTTTACCTTTAACGTTTCAGCGGCAACCTGTAGATGTTATAAATGATCATGAGTGGGATTTCCTTTTAATGTGCACCGCAAGGAAAGGACATAATTTCCAAGCTTGCACGATGTAGCCCCAATGAATCACGACCTTAAAACTACAATTAGTACATTAAAAAGAAGCTGCTGTCAGATTTACTGAAGCTTTTAAAGGTTGTTCCTGTCCTTCAGAAGAAATGCAGTTGAAAGGCAGTAAATTCTGAAGTGTGACAAAGTCAGAGGGCTGTGGCTTTTATTCAAAGGTCAGCTCTTGAAGCCTATGGAATGGCCTTTTGCATGCTTGAGGTCGTTTCGTTACAGATCTTGCACTGGGAGAAGAGACCCTTTTCCAAAACTGTGCCTGTATGCTACAGTTGGTCCTGATTACCAGGGATGATCTCTGTTGCTGAATATCTATCCCAGAGGTTCCCAAACTTATTTGGCTTAATGCCCCCTTTTCAGGAAAAAAAAAAAAAAAAACTCAGCGCCCCCCTGTGTGCTTCTAGGGGGGGGGGTATTTTTTGCACACAGGCAATGACATCACCGCGCCAGCCAGCAGGCAAGCCCAGAGTTCCAGGCGGCACACACAAGTGCTGCTGCACCACAGCTTTCCTTCACCGGGCAAACGTTGTCTGTGCTTGTCAGAGGCTTCAAAAAAAGCTTCTGCTGCCTGTTGCTTTTGGGTTGAAAGCAGCTGGGCGGGCGACACCTTCCCATTGCACTCATCAGCTCTTCCAAGGAAGCCTCTGACAAGCGCAGGCAACGTTTGCCCTGTGAAGAAAAGCTGTGGCGTGGCAGTGCCACCCAGGGCTCTTTGCTTGCCTGCTGGCTGGCTGGTGCGATCATGCCACATGGGAAGGGGGAGTAAGGGGGCACTCAGCAGTGCCCCTTGGCAGGGTGGCACCTGAGGCAATTGCCTACCCCGCCTACACCCATGCGCTGCCCCTGCAGAAGACATTCTGTGTCTGGGGCATTGCAGTTGGCTGAAATCTACAGAAGCAACTACCTGGTAACCAGAGGACTGTAAGAAGCTTGAGGCTCTGCAGAAAACCTTGTGAGAAGAAAGCTACGGCTTGGAACTCTTCAGAGAAGTTTGTGCAATTGTCTCAGTGCTTCAACTGCCCTGACTTGAACTGTATTACTGAGCAAGAAACTGCAAGCAACCTTGAGAAGCTACAAGCTGTAGCAAGTATTGGCTAGGATAGACTAATAAGGTTTTTTGTTTCTGTGTTTCTTGTTTGTCTGTACACTTCTATTTTTTTATTCTGTCTTGTAAATAAACTGCATCCTTCTTATATTTTAATTGGAAGGAGTTCTGGTCCTTATTACTAGTCTAATTGGGTGAATTCCCATTAAATAGCAGACAAAAAAGAACCCTCTATTTTTGTTAATTGGAATTTTCTCTAAAATAGAAAATCTGGACCCCTCCCAGAAACATGTTTTGATACCTCCCACCTCTTCTCTTCTCCTCTTTCTTCTCTTCTCTCTTCTCCCATTATGCTTCCACCACCCCTTTATTTTTATTCACCACCCCCCAATTGCACCAAGGCTACTACTGCCCCCCTGGATCATTCCAGCACCCCCAGGGGCAATATCGCCCACTTTGGGAAATATCGCCCACTGATCTATCCTTAGTGGACCACTGTTTCTGTTTTTGCTTAATGAGTAAGGCTGCTGTTATACATTGTGTTATACTGGGGTCTTTTTGCCTGAGCTTGAGACAGGCACTTCTTGCATACCAGGATCCTGAAGCCTGGAAGAACTGGCCAATCAGGATGCTAGGCATATAACAACTTGTAACAAAGAGATGCAAATGAAGGATTCTGGAGTAGGGCTGCCAAGTCCGATTCAAGAAATATTTGGGGACTTTGTGGGTGGAGCCAGCAGCAAGGGTATGACAAGCATAATTAAACTCCAAAGGGAGTTCTGGCCATCACACTCCTTTTAAATGCTTTCGTTCCATAGGAAATAATGGAGGATAGGGGCACCTTCTTTGGGGGGTTCATAGAATGGGACTCTCTGGTCCAATCATTTTGAAACTTGGGGGGGGGTGTTTTGAGAAATGGAACTGGATGCTATGCCGAAAATTTGGTGCCTCTACCTAAAATAACAGCCCCTCTGGAGCCCCAAATACCCATGTATCAATTCTCCATTATCTCTCTCTCGGCTTGACTTTGCGAACGAAGATTTAAGAAGGGTGCAGTAGTCCACAACTGCTGCAGGCTCGCTGGTGGCTGACAAGACCAATGCGGGACAGGCAGATCCGGCCACAGTGGCTGCAGGGAAAAGTCTGATTTGGCGTTGGTGCTGTAGCAGTGCGATTCTTCCTCATTATTCTCCATTCCTCATTCATTCTCCATTATACCCTATGGGAATCAATCTCCATGGAGTATAATGGAGTGCCCAGCAGACATTTCCCTCCCTCCTCCCACTTTCTGATAACCCTGAAGCGGGGGGAGGGCCTCCAAACTGGGGGATCTCCTGCCCCCAACTGGGGATTGGCAACCCTATTCTAGAGTGAGCCAACAGGAGTAATTTTTGCCTGCTATAGGGGCGTGGTTAACCATGGCCAGAGTGTATATAATGAGTGAAGTGCCTGTGCTGTTGGTGACTGTTTCTTCTTACAATAAAGTGTTCTTGGTTGATTCAGAGCTGGCTAAACTCAGTTTATTTCAGTTACCACCTGGTGCTAAGAAAAGTGGAAGGCAGCAGGAAAAGAGGAGGACCCAATAAGTGATGGATTGACTCAGTTAAGGAGCTACGACCCTCAGTTTGCAGCACCTGAGCAAGACTCCTAATGACAGGACATTTTGGAATATGTCAATTCATAGGATCACCCCTTTCCTGGCAGCTGGCCCCTTTCCTGCCTCACCCTGACCTAGCCACAGTAATCCATGCAAGGGTCACCTCTAGATTGGATTGCTGTAACTTGGTCTATGCTGGCCTGCCCTTGGGACTGATCCAGAAACTCCTACAGGTCCAGAATGGGACACCTCAGAGCGCACATACTTTACCTGTGCTGCACCAGCTGCACTGGCTCCTGGTGGGGTCCTTAGTCAAGTTCAAGCTTCTGGTAATGACCTTTAAGGCCTTGAGCAGGCCTTCATATCTCTGGGACCACCTCTTCCTCCTTATGCTCTACTGGAAACAATCCATTGCTGATCCCTAGTCCGAAAGATGTCTGGCCCTCCTTGATCAGAGCCAGGAATTTGCAGCCCTGGTTCTTGCCTGTCTAACAAATAAGATCCTTGCCCTGTGGGACTTTATGCAGTTCTGCAGAGCATGTAAGGCAGAGATGTTCTTTTGGATGAGGACAGCAAGGGGTACCATCTTCTCTGACATACCCTTCTCCCCCACCTTGCTCTCTTCCTCTTGTGGGACAATATTTAGTTGGTGCCATCTAATGTTTTCTAATTTTTTTTTAAAAAATAACTTGACTGTTTTAATTCTGGTATCCATTGTACTTTTCCCTTGTTGTTGCTGTTGTTGTTGTTGAAGAAGAAGACCATTGATTCACAGATTTATATCCTGCCCTTCTCTCTGAATCAGAGTCTCAGAGAGGCTTACAATCCCACAACAGACACCTTGTGAGGTGGGTGGGGCTGAGAGTGCTCTGACAGAAGCTGCCCTTTCAAGGACAACTCTGCAAGACCTATGGGAGACCCAAGGCCATTCCAGCAGCTGCAAGTGGAGGAATGGGGAATCAAACCCAGTTCTTCCAGATAAGGGTCTGCACACTTAACCACCACACCAAACGTAACCACCCTGAGCCCTGTGAACTCAGGGAAGGGTGATATATAAATTGAAATTAAAAATTAAATAAGTTGGAAGTGACTAGACAACTCTTAACACACACACATACACACCAGTTGGACAGGGGGAAATGCTCTGTTCCTTCCATAGAGCATTAATGAGTGAAAATTGGAAGGTGAAACTTTCCACAGCATGAAGTTAAAGAACTCCAACCGGTAATGGTTTGGATACCAAATTTAGCGCCTAATGTGATAGCAAACCTGTGGCCACCATGAATTTACTGTCACAATTTGAAAGTGATTTTAAAGTGTCATGAGGGCCTGATGCTGATTGGGTCCATGCATGGAGCTCTTTGCCATTCCCCCACCTCCCATGCTTTTTCAAGTACTATAACTGCCACAGAAAATTTAGTCTGGATTCTTCCTTCCTCCCTTTCATGTTTGGTGGGGAGCCATCCGTTTGTTGTCATTCAGAGGCACTGCATTGTTTATGTTATATGATGTAAGGCAACGAAGTGATCAGTCTTGAAAGATGAAAATGTGTCTCCATGGGACAATCGCTCACAGAAGTGTTCATCTATCAGTTTGTACCGTGGCTTTCTAGTCAAATCAGAGCAGTAGGGGAAAAAAAGGAAAAAACACTCAACATCTGTGTCGCCTGCTCTTACTTTTCACAAATCGAATACAAACATAAACAGTGGGAGGCTGGTGCCTGGGATGAAATACAGAAAAGCCTTCTTAGAGTGGCATTAATATTCTATGCTTCTTGGCACATCCTGGTTAGCATTGCCTGGCACTTGGTGCTCCTTCTTCCTGGGGGGCTCCCTTTTCTTTCTTTCTTTCTTTCTTTCTTTCTTTCTTTCTTTCTTTCTTTCTTTCTTTCTTTCTTTCTTTCTTTCTTTCTTTCTTTCTTTCTTTCTTTCTTTCTTTCTTTCCTCCAAATTGCTAGAACACACCCACACAAAACCATAGAGTTTCAAGCGAATTCCTAGAGTGTCCTGCACAATGTGCCTGACGTGATATGTCACTTTCGGGTGACGTCATTGTGCCACGCAGTGATGGACTATTTGGGGGGCAGGGATCCCCCAGTGGCCTCCTCCCTACCGGCAAGTTGGAGCTCACCAAACCGGGGGATCCCCCACCCCCAGCGGGAACTTGGGACTCCTAGGTAGAAAACAGGTTGATGAATGGCTGAGGAGAGAATGGGGCAGGAAAAGGAGAGATGATATGGGGGTTGCCAGGAGGAGGGAAAGTAGAAGTAATGTTGGGAGGGAGATATTGAGGAACGTGATGTGCCCCTCACAAGTTTTTGAGAGTTTCCTACACTGTGAGTGGGCCTACCCAGTGGCTGGCACCACATAACCGTGCCATAGATTTCCTAGGTAGAAGATGCTGGGGGGTTGAGAAACTGAAGACAGAGGGACAGATAAAAGTAAGTTGGCTGTGGGAATGAGACAAGGAAGCAGTAAAAGGGGAAAGGCTAGGGGAACTTTGAGGGAAGGGAAAGAGGAAATAGTGGGAGAGGAAAAAACAAGATGCCCCATTCAAGTTTTTGAGGGTCCCCATTTGTATATACTAATAGTCAAATGTGGCCCCCTCTGTGGATTCTTAAATCTATAGATTGGGGCCAGACTAACAGAACACAGTTCTGCAAAGTTGAAGGACTGCCATGTTTGCCAAAAAACCCTGAAATCATTAAAAATAACATTGGGGGATTTAAATTCCCTCCAAAACAAGAATATGAAAGAGGCCAAGGGCCATGCCAGGCTTGGGCTGCCAGCCTCTCAGTCTGGGCGGAGGTTCCCCAGTTTCAGGGGCTCCTTCCTGGCCCAGGCCAGCTGCTCGGTGGGGGAAGCCATGTCCCAGCAGTCCTCAGTGGCCCCATGAGCACAGGCTGCACCTACCCTATGAGCCAAAAATTTGCAGCTTGCGAGGCAAATGCACCCAGAAAGCCGGAGCCAGGGCTTTGTTTGTAGAAAAATCCCAGCAGGAACTCATTTGAATATTAAGCCACACCCTCTTAGGTCACCATTGTTTCACACAGGGCTTTTTTGTTTTTTGTAGAAAAAGCCCTGCAGGGACTCATTTGCATATGAGGCCACACCCCCTGACACCAAGTCAGCTGGAACTGCATTCCGCTGCATTCCTGCTCAAAAAAAGCCCTGGCTGGAGCGGGGCTCTCTTGGAGAGTGGGAGCCACTGGCAAGGCTTGGAAGGGCTGCACCACCCGGCACCTGTTTCTTCCCCAACCGCTTTAAGGGAAGGTTCCTTTAAATGTTTGGGGAGGGCGTGGGTGTGCAGCGCTGCATTCCTAGTGTGATGATGTCATTCTACATGACATCATCTCATTGAGGACAGCCATGTCCCCTCCTGGAATGCCCCCCAAATTCCCCCACTGGGGAATAGTTGAGACTTGGCAACAGTGAGCTGGCATTGGCAACAGTGTGTGTGGGGCGGGGGGGAGGGCAAGGAGCTGCATCTCAGCTCAGCAGGCAAGTAGAGAGGAGAATAAGATCTCCCCTGCAAGTCTTGTGGGTCCCCACCTGTAGTGTAGTATACAGTGAGTTGAAATGAGAGAGATGCAGGTTTCTAGTCAATTTTAACATTCATTCTGTGGCCTTGAAGTTTAAATGTTTTCAGGGTGTCAGATGTTGTTTTGAAAAGGAGCAATGTTCGTCTCATTTGTCAAAGAAATAATGAAAAGGGACACATTTGATTACTTCCAGAAAGATGTTATTATTGATTATAGGTCCAAGCTGTTACAAACTGATGCATTGTTAACTTAGAGAATTAGAAAACATTATGTTAAAGTGCACCATGTTCTTCTCCCTTTTCACCAAGACTTAGGAACAATTATTATTCAGGGCTTTTGTGTAGAGAAAGCCCAGCAAGGACTTATTTACATATTAGGTCACACCCCCTGCTGTCACCACTGTTTCACACAAAGCTTTTTAATAGAAAAAGCCCACTCATTTGCATATTAGGCCACATCCCCCTACGAATCTGGGTCCTTCTAGGACCCGGACTCGCGGCTCGCCACGCTCCTGGCCTGCCTGCCTCCACCCTCCCCTTCTCTAATTTCACCTCAGAGGCGGAGCGGAGCGCGCGACGCCGCTGCGCTGCTGCCTTTTCTCCGCTTCACCGTAGCTGCTCCTCCGAGATGGGCTCAGGCTGAGCCCATCTCGGAGGAGCAGCTACGATGAAGCGGAGAAAAGGCAGCAGCGCAGCTGTGTCGCCCGCTCCGCCTCTGAGGTGAAATCAGAGAAGGGGAGGGTGGAGGGAAAGAAGGCATTTAAAAAGTTGTGAGGTCCCTTTAATTGTGATGGACAGAACTCCCTTTGGAGTTCAATTGTGCTTGTCACACCCTTGCTCCTAGCTCCACCCCAGTGTCTCCTGGCTCCACCCCCAAAGTCTCCTGGCTCCACCCCCAAAGTCCCCAGATATTTCTGGAATAGGACTTGGCAACCCTACCCCTACGCCAAGCCAGCAGGAACTGCTTTCCTGTGAGTTCCTGCTCAAAAAAAGTCCTGGTTATCATTACCTTTTAATGCTGCCTTTTCACCCAAGTAAGGTCCCTGAGGCACCAAACACAAAAACGTAAAATATTTGAACATTAAAACAGCATTTAAAAATAACATATAAAAGAATTCAAATATATACATGCAATGCCAAAAACAGGGAGGAGTGCCAGTAACAGTTTATTGGGAATGTGCCAGACAAAACAAATAGTCTTCATCCACTGAGGGATGGCATTGTTAGGGTATTATAAACGAAGGCTGGAACAGCTCTTCTTTGAAAACAGCAAGTGATTTATTCAGTTTACAAAGCACAACTCAGCAATATCCCCACTTACATGCACTCCAGACATTGCCTCCAGGCTTCAGCCAATAATCTTTTCATAGCTATATACAATGTTACAAGTGTCCCAAAAAGTCAGCCAATCCAAATGTTCGTTTAAGGCCCAATCAGGATAGTTCCCTCCAAAACGGTCTCTTTCCTGATTGGGCAAAGCTTACTTAGGAGTCTAGCTGAAGGCTCAAGCTCTGGCAAGACAGAGTTCAATATACAACATAGAGGAGGACAGGCAAATCTCACTGTGCAGGGAGTTCCAATGTTTTGGCACCATGGCCGAGAAAGCTCCTTTTCAGGTCACTACTGCTCTTGACACAAGATGGTGGGGACACCCAAATCATGGCCTCTAAATATAACTGGAGTGGATGGGTAGGTTAACATAGGAGAAGGCATATGGGATTGTTGGTGATGCATTTTCCAGCTCTATAGTTAAATGTCCAGGACCAATTTTGCATTAGGGCTTGTTCCGGGTAGAGAGCCACTGGGGCTTATCTCTGTTTTTGCATAAGCTGCTGCTAGTTGGCACGCCATTTTTCCGCAGCAAGCAGAAACCGCTTGTCAGAATCTTGCTTGCTGTGGAATAGCGTTGCAGCAACTCACAGCTTTGGGGCAACTTGTGCGAAAATGGAGAGAAGCCCTGAGAGCAGGGCTTTTTATGAGCAGGAATGCACAGGAACGCAATTCTGGCTGGCTTGGTGTAAAGGAATGTGACCTAATATGCAAATGAGTTCCGGTGAGCAAAAGGGCTCTCCACCCAGGCCAGAACAAGTCTAGTGCGAAATCGGTCCAGGTGAATGGTTCATTGAATTACTCTTTAGGCAACAGAAAGGCTGCTAAGATACCAAGATGAACAACTATCAGTTTCTTCAGAGCAGTTTTGACAGAAAGATAGGCTGCCAAACCCCTCAAGTCACATTGCCTGCAACCCCTTCCAGCAGCAGGAGAATAAAGAAAAATAAGACCTTGTCTACTAACTTTTAAAATAGTTTTCAGCAATTCCTAGAGCTACACATTGTCGCTTCCAGGTAGCTCTAGGAACCACCGGGAATTATGTGATAAGAACTTCCTTTTAGTAGCTGTAGTATGCAATGTTCCTTCTAAGCTACAGAGTCTTGTGAGCAAAAATTCTACTTTGTGAGCTACTGGCATTAAAGTTGTGAACTAATGGCATTAGAGTTGTGAGCTACTGCAAAAATTATTGTGCTTTGGGGTCATCCTTCCTGAGCTAAGAGAAAAATGTGTGAGCTGGAGGCTAAAAATCTGTGAGCTAGCTCATGCTAACTCAGCTTAGAGGGAACACTGGTAGTATGCTATCATCCAATAATGTGTGTTTTAACTCACTCTTGCTTATGTCACAAAGGATATAAGACCCCTTGGTCAATTTTGTTTTCTTTGAAGACTCTTGGCTTCCTGGGGCCCTTCTGCTCCACAGACCTTATTAATATTAATAATAAACCATTTTTTTAAAAAAAAGTTTCTCTCAACAGGCCCTCTCGTGTGTTCCTTAATTGGGTCGGGGGACACATCAGGCCACCTTACTTTTGGAACCTTACTTTTCTTCTTCAATTTTTGGCCTGGGGCACTGTCCTCCCTGCCACCAGCTTCCCAAAAGTTGCCATGCTTTGCCTGGCAACCCAACAGGTTGGGTCTTCCTTTAGAGCTCATCTGCTGTTAAGGTACTGGCTGTGTTATTCACAAATATCCTGGAAGGAGTGACGATATATACAAATAACACAAGGACATGGAAGAATGACGTTTTAAGCTGTTTTATGTCCCCGCTGGGGAGAAAGATAAATAGTAGTGCAGAAGAGATCTAAGCCCCTTTGATCTGGGGATGATCCAACGAGGACTGCAGCAGAAACTAGAACAAAACATGAAAAAAACCCTTCTTGAATGAAATAAAAGCATAGCTCACAGTTAACTAATAATAAACTATCCCTCTGCTTGAGGAGAAAACAATATCCCCCTGAGTATGGGTATGCTGGCTGTTTACAAAGTCAACTAGCTCAAGAAAGTTTATACCAAGGGCCCCCAACGTGATGCTTGTGGGCAGGGGTAGAATTCTAGCAGAAGCTCCTTTGCATATTAGGCCACAGACCCCTGATGTAGCCAATCCTCCAAGAGCTTACAAGGCTCTTTTTTGTAAGCTCTTGGAGGACTGGCTACATCAGGGTTGTGAGGCCTAATATGCAAAGGAACTCCTGCTAGAATTCCACCCCTGCTTTTGGGCCACATGCCATTTGCTAATACCTTTTCTGGTGATTGCCAAGTAGGGTTGTGCCAGGTTCCTTTGTTGCGCTGGTGGGGAGTGTTCTGGGAAAGGGCAGGAATGTCTTGCAATCACCCAGAAGTGATGTCAGCAATGTCGGGGTGACACTCTGCTCTTTGGGTAAAACCACCCGAAACCATAGAGTTTTGCCCAAAATAGGGTTGCCAAGTCCAATTCAAGAAATATCTGGGGACTTTGGGGGTGGAGCAAGGAGACATTAGGGGTGGAGCCAAGATCAAGGCTGTGACAAGCATAATTGAACTCCAAAGGGAGTTCTGGCCATCACATTTAAAGGGACGGCACACCTTTTCAATTCCTTCCTTCCATAGGAAATAATGAAGGATGGGGGCACCTTCTTTTGGGGCTCATAGAATTGAACCCCCTGGTCCAATCTTTTTGAAACATGGGGGGTATTTTGGGGATAGGCACTAGATGCTATACTGAAAATTTGGTGTTTCTACCCCAAAAAACAGCCCCCCCAGAGCCCCAGATACCTGCAGATCAATTCTTCATGATTTTCTATGGGAATAAATCTCCATAGGAAATAATAGAGTTCCCAGCAGACATTTCCCTCCGCTCCCCCCGCTTTCTGATGACCCTGAAGTGGGGGGAGGGTCTCCAAACTGGGGGATCCCCTGCTCCCATCTGGGGATTGGCAACCCTAGCCCAAAATGCAGAGTGGCCTCCTAACATCACTGACATGCTGATGTCACTTCTGGGTGATGCCAGCACATTGCACATGGTATCAATGCTTGGAGAGGTGGGGGAATTGCCTTCCTCCTGCTGGCAGGAGCCTACAAAAGCTGGAGATTCCCCATCCCCCATTGGGAGAACGGTATTCCTATCACCAAGTGTTTTCAGAAAGTGAGTGGGGCCCTATTGGTCTTTCCCCCAGCAACTTCTGTTTGGCAGATACAGATTTTTTTTAATGTTGTTTTGGCAGCAGGTACCTCTACAACACAAGGATATTTATTTTTGCTGGCTCCTTCCTGCAAATGCCCCCAAATGCAGTATCTTTGACCATTTGTAAGGACTGGCCTATCGTACAAACTGACCCCTCCAGTGTGGGATAGATGATTAGATAAATTATCTACAGGCAGGGCTTTTTTTGTAGCAGGAACTACTTTACATATTAGACCACACCCCTCTTATGTAGCCAATCCTCCAAGAGCTTACATGGCTCTTATTACAGGGCCTACTGTAAGCTCTTGGAGGATTGGCTACATCAGGTGTGTGTGGCCTAATATGCAAAGGAGTTCCTGCTATAAGTTCCCTCTCTACTTGTCCATCTATCAGAATTCTATTATGTGTTTACTTGACTGGGAATCAATAGTCATTCCCTACCAGGAGGGCATTTTTTGTAGCAGGAACCTCTTTGCATATTAGGCCACACACCCCTGACGTAGCCAATCCTGTACTAAAAGCCCTGTAAACTCTTGGAGGATTGGCTACATTAGGGGTGTGTGGCCTAATATGCAAAGGAGTTTCTGCTACAAAAAAAGCCCTGCTTACCAGGCTGCATGGTGATCTTTGGGATGATTTGGAGTTGACTTTGTGTTGCGTAAAACTGCCATTCAGTGCTCTGCAAGTCTTTCCTTGCAAATTTAATCTCCTAATTTCCCAACTCTTCCCAATAGTCATGCTGATGGCAACGAGTCGACTAGCATTTGGCATCCTGCGTTCAGCTCCTGGCACTGCGTTTAACGCCGACGAGCTGGAAAGGATTCGGTTTTGCTCAGTGTGAGAATTTTGCAAGGCAGCTTTGAGACAATTGCAAGTGATTTGCACGTGGCAAAATGACTTTCTGGCAGAGGAGGATGGATTAGCCTGTGGGAAAGGCTGCCATCTGTAATGTAATGAATTTGGCTGCTAACCTGACTGTTTGTGCCACTGCTTTGGTGATGCTCCAGAAGCTGAGGGCACCACAACACTGGTTAAAAAGTTGAATAGAACAAGCTTGCATGATGTTGAAAATGTGGCCTGTATAAAGGGGTAAGCCTGACCTGAATGGTCTAGGTTAGCTTCCAGTGTCTTCAGATTTCAGAAGCTAAGCAGGGTTGGCCATGGTTACTACTTGGATGGGAGACCACCAAGGAAGTCCAACATTGCCAGTTTGATGTAGTGGTTAAGGACTCTTATCTGGGAGAACCACGTTTGATTCTCCCCACTGTCCAGTTGGCAGCTTTCATCTCAGCAGACCTGGTGGAGACCTCTGCTTCTCGGGGAGCAAGACAGACAATCCAGAACAAGAGGAGCCCATGATCTCATGCAGGCTCCTTTCACTACCCTGCTGGGTGGGCCCTAAGTGGAATGTGTAGCCATGCCCACCACCTAGGGTTGCCAATCCCCAGGTGGGGGCAGGGGATCCCCTGGTTTGAAGGCCCTCCCCCCGCTTCAGGGTCGTCAGAAAGCAGGGGGAGGGGAGGGAAATGTCTTCTGGGAACTCTATTATTCCCTATGGAGATTTATTCCCATAGAAAATCATGGAGAATTAATCCATGGGTATCTGGGGCTTTGTGGGGGCTGTTTTTTGGGGTAGAGGCACCAAATTTTCAGTATAGCATCTAGTGCCTATCCCCAAAATACCCCCCAAGTTTCAAAACGATTGGACCAGGGGGTCCAATTCTATGAGCCCCAAAAGAAGGTGCCCCTATCCTTCATTATTTCCTATGGAAGGAAGGCATTGAAAAGGTGCGCTGTCCCTTTAAATGTGATGGCCAGAACTCCCTTTGGAGTTCAATTATGCTTGTCACGGCCTTGATCTTGGCTCCACCCCTAATGTCTCCTGGCTCCACCCCCAAAGTCTCCTGGCTCCACCCCCAAAGTCCCCAGATATTTCTTGAATTGGACTTGGCAACCCTACCACCACCCCAGGCCTCTAGTATATTATCTTTTCACATAGATACATAAAAAATGAACTCACTGTGGTTCTTAATATTCATTTTTAGAGATGAAAGAGAACCCCTGCGTCGACCAAACGTGCCACTTAAGCTGTGGGGGCATTCGTTTTCAGCGCCACGACTGTTCCCCCTGACAGCGTGGGACATGAAGCTGTTAGCTGAAGCCGTCTCGCTTGTATCCTTAATCTTGACACTCGCTGCTTGAAATGACTTTTAAAATAACTTGTGAGGAAGGCCATGTTGATCAGAACTGACCCTCCTGGGTTTGGTAGGTTTCCTTTTTTTTGTATGGAAAGTTTGGATGGATCAAAGATGTGGATGTGTTGCCCAGTTGCCCAGCTTCCCATGCCGTCCCCTCTCTTTTGAAGCTGCAGGGTTGCCAGGCGATTGGACCCAATGGGAGAGCAAGGCAGAGCAACACAATCACGAAGAAAGCATGGCTCACGGGGCTGGATTGTTTGCTTATAGCACAGATGTGTCTTTTTATTGGCAGGGTTTCTTTCTTCTCTCGGGACCGAGCTATTTTGTCTCTTTTGAAACATGCATTTGCTCGGTCAATCGGAGGGCAGTTGAACATTGCACATTATTACGCCGTGGAGGGAGGGTGCTGAGCAGCCAGATCCGGATCTGAAGGACTGCTTTCTCTAGCAGAAGGTTTCCAGGTTCAACTGAAACCTGAAGGGCAGCAAGCAGAAGACACATCTCTGTTAACCAGGCAAAAGTCAAAAGCAGGCTGGACCAATCCAAAGACTTTCATAACATCTGCCAATTGGAGAGCGTGATGCTGTACATATCTATTCCTTGCTATGCACCATAAACCCCCAGGACCTAATCCCAAACCTTCAGTAGCTAAATCCAGGGCCTGCTACGGTTGCTATTCCCCAGGCAGGGTTGCCAGGTCCGACTCAAGAAATATCTGGGGATTTTGGGGGTGGAGCCAGGAGACTTTGGCGGTGGAGCTAGGAGCAAGGGTGTGACAAGCAAGGGTGTGACTCCAAAGGGAGATATGGCCATCTCATTTAAAGTGACCGCACACCTTTAAAACGCCTTCCTTCCATTTGGAAATAATGAAGGATATGGGGCATCTTCTTTTGGGGCCCATAGAATCTTTTTGAAACTTGGGAGGTTATTTGAGTAGAGAAACTGGAGGCTAAGCTGAAAATTTGGTGTCTTTACGTCAAACAAACAGCCCCCTCCCCGAGCCCCAGATACCTACAGATCAATTTTCCATTATACCCTAGGAGAATTGGTCTCCATGGGGAATAGTGGAGTGCTTATCAGACATCCCCCCTGCTTTCTGAGAACCTTGAGGCGGGGGAGGGCCTCCAAACAAGGGGAGCCCCCCCCCTCCAAGGATTGGCAACCCTTCCCCCAGGAGAGAGGTGGAATTCTCCCAGAATTACAACTGAGCTCCAGACCTTCCTCTGAAGGAAGAAATGACAGCTTCGGATGGTGGACTCTGACATCACATTCCTGCCGAATTCCCTCCCCAAACTCTACTCTTCCCAGACTCTACCTCCAAATCTCCAGAAATTTTCCAGCCTAGAATTGGCAACCCAAGGGTTTCTATTTCAAGACCTGGAGGCTCTGGCATTGAGTGTGTCTACTGACACCCCCACTCCATTGTTTGCACAGTGGTCCAAGAGTCCACGCTTACTTCTGTTTTCTGCTGTGGCTCAGTCATCGAGCATCTGCTTGGCACGCTGAAGGTCCCAGGTTCAATCCCCGTTAAAAGATCTTGGCAGTAGGTGATGTGAAAGACCCTGGAGAGCTGCTGCCAGCGAGTGGAAAATATTGGCCTTGATGGACCAATGATCTGATTCAGCACACGGCAGCAGTGCGTGTTTCGTGTGTTCATATAATTATCATCAGGGAATTCTTTTTAGTGATAGCAGCAGTCATTGAGAAATGATGGTGTGTGGGCTGTGTTTCCATGTCAGAGGCATGTATTTATACTGAGGTTGCCAGTCTCCCAGTGGGATGTAGATTCTTTAAAAGCACCGTAGTACACAAAAAATCCACTAAAAATTACAACCCCCCCCCCCTTTGCTATTATTAATTATTCTTAAAGGATGCAGTACATCCATCTGCAATGCCGAACCACAAAATTTAGATTTAAACACGCAGCAATAACCACGGCAAAGGATGTCCCAGGCATATCTCCGTTCCGACCCTTTGTCAGGCCATAATTCTGACAGTGAAGCCGCAACAAAAATTATAAGAAGTTGAGCATTTTCTACACATACGTTAAATGCAATGATCAGAATTGAAATTATTCTCACCCTGGAACACGAAGATGAGACTGAATATAGTAGAATGCCTATGAATGCTTCACTCCAATCCAACCAGGTGGGAACTGGAGATCTCCTGGAATCACAACTGATGTCCACCGGACGACATAAATCATTTATTTACTTAGGTTTATTTATTCATTATTTGTTTAATTCCACTTATATCCTGTCCTCCCCACCGAAGCAGGTTCAGGGCAACCATTTAACTGGCTGCTTTGGAAGCCGGAGTGCATGGCATTACCCCCTACCAAGGTTCCTATGCTTTTTTGATCCACCTGCCTGCCTGCCATCCCACGGGTGGCTTAAACTGCCCGTCTGTTATCAGCCAGGGTGGTGTTAATCCATTTGAACTCTAGGGGGAGCCGTTCTGCCTGCTTGTCTTGTTATGCCCTGTTGTGGTTTCTCTTTGCCTGTAAATTAGCAGCATCCTGAAGGTCTTCCGGCTGTGGGAATGGCCCCAAGTGAGTGAGTGCTTCTTGTAGTCCTGTTGTTCCACGAAGCATCACTGAATGTGACTCTGCCCTTTTGGGAGTGTTATGTCTTGCATTTAAGTCTTCATGTACAACACAGCGAACGCTACAGAGGCGACCAGTGGAAGCCCACTGGTCCCCGGATGAAGCTCGCTAATACGCTCCGCCAATCAAGATCTGTGGCGGGAAGTTTAACTGGCCAGGATTGGACCTTGCCAGATGGAGGGTTGTTCCGGGGCACGTATATAATCAGGACCCAGCCCGCGTTTCTCTCTCTTGTGATGTACTCGCCAATAAAGTATGTTGCCTTCAACACGTCTCCTCACTCAGTACATTATAGGGAGTGACTGATTTCCTCAGCTCTGCTGACTCTCAGCAGCACACACATGTTCGCCTTGAGGCTGTAGTGTGTGTGTGTGTTTGTGTTGAGGCCTTTTTGTTGTTGTTGTTGTTTCCCTTTTGGTTTGTGAATGAGAGCCATGCAGTCCCTGGCAACCGTGGGGCACAGCTGTCTTTCCACAGAATTAGGATCTTGCCATATGTTTTGCTTTTCGCCTCTGTATGTCTGTTGCTGCCCGAATTCCATTATTTATGGCAGAACTAAACTTCAATGTTGTCATTTGTTTGCTAGTTGCTGCTCCTCTTCCTTTGTGCTGCCCGACAACATTACCTCTTTGTATTTACAGGTGTGTTTACACTACCAGAGCAGAACTTCAGGAAACTAGCAAAGATTTTCATATGAAATGTTTCATTTCCTGTTAAAATGGATGGCGGATCATAAAAAAACGCCCCCAAATACATGAAAGTGTTTCTCCACTTATTTCAGAAAATAGCAAGCAAGTGAAACTGAAGAAGCATGCAGCACAGTTAGTAGGGTTGCCAATCCCCAGGTGGGGGCAGGGGATTCCCTGGTTTGGAGGTCCTCCCCACACTTCAGGGGCATCAGAAAGTTTGTGTGGGGGGGAGGGAAGTGTCTGCTGGGCACTCCATTATTCTCTATGGAGACAGATTCCCATAGGGTATAATGGAGAATTGATCCACAGGTGTCTGGGGCTTGGGGCCAGGGCTGTTTTTTTGAGGTAGAGGCACCAGATTTTCAGCATAGCATCTAGTTCATCTCCCCAAAGTACCCTCCAAGTTTCAAAAGGATTGGACCAGCGGGTCCAATTCTATGAGCCCCCCAAAAGATGCCCCTATCCTTCATTATTTCCAGTGGAGGGAAGGCATTTAAAAGGTGTGTGGTCCCTTGAAATGTGATGGTCAGAACTCCCTTTGGAGTTCAATTATGCTTGTCACAACCCTGCTCCTGGCTCCACCCCCAATGTCTCCTGGCTCCACCCCCAAAGTCCCCAGATATTTCTTGAATTGGACTTGGCAACCCTAACAGTTAGGGATTTCAAACATGAAGCTGGAGATCTTCCGGATCTTGAGGTGGGGGCTGGAGATCTCCCTGGTGACAGGGCCTGAAGGTGATTTCCAGGTGACAGGGCCTGAAGAAAACGACTGCTTTGGAAGGTGGCATTATACCCCATTGAAATCCCTCCCTCCCCCAAACCCCACCCTCTATTGTGCTTATTATTGGTGGGTCTGGATTGTAATAGGTGGTTATAAGATAACAGGTTATAAGGTAACTGTTAACCCTGTTGTCTGGACCAAGAGTCCAGCAGCACCTTAAAGACTAACAAAATTTGTGACCTTTCTTGAGTCACTGCTCGCTTGTTCAGCTAGATTTGGCCAGTTCACACAGTAAAATCCAGTTGGAAAGTGGATTGAAGCTATACTATTTAGTGTGTGCGATCACAGCCTATGTCACTTATTCTAATGGATTCAAACTTTGTTCTTCAGGGGCAGGCAAACTAACACAGCTACCCATCTTGACCTGTTGGCAAGATCATCTGTTTACTCATCTACCATTAGCAGGCCATGATGACTGATAAAGACAGCTATGGGTCACAAGCCTCAGGCAACCAGTTGTCTTCTGGAAGAGCAGGCAGAAGATGAAAATGGTGAGTTTTGGGGTCTTGTGGGGGGGGGGGGAGGGTTCAAAAACAGGTGGGTTGGTTTTAAACAACTGGCAGATTACATTGGGCTTCATGTCATGCTGGCCAGCACATAAGAGAAGCCATGTTGAATCAGGCCAATGGCCCATCCACTCTGTCACACAGTGGCCAAAAAGCCCCAGGTGCAATCAGGAAGTCCACCAGTGGGGCCAGAACACCAGATGATCTTCCACTGTTGCCCCTGTGATGGAACGGCCCTGGTTTGCCTACCAGACCCCGTTCCCCTTTTTGGAGGGAGCTATTTCTCCTCCAGCCACTTGGGCTCGCTGCCACCACCTGCTCAGTCTAGGGGTTCGGATTGAGAGGAACAGGACTCCCAATCCCCCTCTCCAGCTCTGAGGCCAGGCCTCAAGGTCCTCTGCCACCCTGTACTTGGGTATCACAGAGACCACAGCCCTTCTTCGGGGAAACCCTGGGGGACTGGCACCTTATCCAACCACAGGCCTTCCCCCTTTCCCCGCCTCCCCCTTCATAAAGCGTGGTCTAAAGCGGTTGGGGATCTATGTGGTACAAAGCTTGACTGCCAGCATTCAAAACAGTAAAAATATTTAATTAGAAGAGAAAAAGAAAAGAAAAGAAAAACAAAAGCAGTTGCATGTAAAAGTTTAGCACAGCACCGGAACAGCAACCAGAATGACAAATAAAAGGTGGATTTAAACGCATCCTCCCGTCCCTGGTCTAAACTTGCCCTGCCTTGTGGATGACTTACTTGGTCTGACTGCCTGGAGTCCTCTCCCTCTTGAGAAGGCCTCTCCCACAGTCAGGAGTGCAGAGACTGACCACCTCTCTCCTTGAGGGCCAGCCGAGAACTGAACTTTTCCCGCCTCACTCCAATAAAACAAAAGAACTTCCTGCCCCTCTAGGAGGCTTTCCCCCTAGAGTTGATGGTTTAACTCCGGAAGGGAGGGGGGGAGTGAAGGGAAGGCTAGGCCCCAAAGCCTGCCTAGCAGTTTCATGTTCCCTCCCAACCAAGCACCGCCATTAACTAAGATGGCGTTTCTCCACAGCCCCCTAAGCACCAAGAATACAGAGCATTACTGTCCCAGACAGAGTTCTGTCAATGCCCTGTGGCTAATAGCCACTGATGGACTTCTCTGCTCCATATGTTTATCAAATCCCCTCTTGAAGCTTTCTATGCATGTAGTTGCAACCAGCTCCTATGGCGATGACTTCCAATACCCCAAATGTGTTCATTGTGATGCAATTGTTCTCTGGCTCTGTCAAGGCTTGTGGTAGCAGGGGAAATGGAGCAACCCCAATCAAGTCCCCACTTCACTTCTATGAGAGGAGAGAGGAGGAGGAGGAGAGAAAGCAGTCCTTAGTCCCTGCCTCTTTGAAAGGATGGCCCCACTGGTGGACCTCCTGATGGCACTGGGGTTTTTTTGGCCACTGTGACACAGAGTGCTGGACTGGATGGGCCACTGGCCTGATCCAACATGGCTTCTCTTATGTTCTTATGATGTCCTGTGCTGTTTGAATGGAAGATGTTCAACTGATACTTTCCTTGGAAGTAGAATGCAAAGTGATGCGGTTTAGGCTGAAAAAGTCGAGACTCCAATGAACCCATGAAGCTGCCTTATACTCAGATGCTTTACCACCAGGGCTTTTTTTATAACAGGAATTCCTCTGCATATTAGGCCACACCCTCCTGATGTAGGCAATCCTCCAGGAGCTTACAGTAGGCTCTGTAACAAGAGCCCTGTAAGCTCTTGGAGGATTGGCTACATAAGAGGGGTATGGCCTAATATGCAAAGAAGTTCCTGCTACAAAAGAAGCCCTGTTTACCACTGAACCACAGCTCCTCCCTGAAATGGATTCAAGTGGACTTTATTTATTTATTTGTTTCAAAACAATTTTATTTAGTAACATATGGTAACAATATCTATTTCTTGCATCATTAATAACTTCTTTTTATCTATCCCATATATTACTTTCTAACCACCCCTCCCCCTGTTACTTGACCCCCGCCAGTGTTATTTACTTAAAATACTAATATTTAAAAGTACCCTTAACTAATAAAAACAAAGATTAATATTCTTCTTCCTTCTAAGACTTAATCATTATCAAAAATTGTCCAATGTCCTTTTATTTTCCACTCTTTTTCTACATATCTTCTAAACTTTTTCCACTCCATCTTAAAAACTTCTAAGTCATAGTCTCTTAAAATTCTTGTGTTAATTTGTCCATTTCACTCCGTGTTATAACTTTTACAATCCAATCCTATTTTTCTGGTATTTTTTCTTGCTTCCACAACTGCGCATACAGTGTCCTAGCAGCTGAAAGCAAGTACCAAATTATAGTTCTATCTTCTTTTGGGAATTTTTCCATTTGTAATCCCAACAGAAAAGTCTCTGCAACTTTCTTAAATTCGTATCCCAAGATCCTAGAAATTTCTTGTTGAATCATCTGCCAGTACTTTTTTTACTCTTTCACAAGTCCACCACATATGGTAGAAAGAACCTTCATGTTTTTTACATTTCCAACGTCTATCTGGCATCTTATTGTTCATCTTTGCCAACTTTTTAGGAGTCATATACCATCTATACATCATTTTAAAACAGTTCTCTTTAATACTATGACATGTCAAAAGCTTTATAGAATTCTTCCACAAATATTCCCAAGTTTCCATCTGTATTTCTTTATTTACACTAATTGCCCACTTAATCATTTGAGATTTCACTACTTCATCTTCCGTAGACCATTTTAAGAGTAATTTGTATAATTTTGAAATTAATTTTTCATTGTCTCCAAGCAGAACTTTTTCCATTTCTGTTTGCTCTTTTCTTATTCCTTCAATTTTAATATCATTTTCCACCAAGCTCTTTATTTGTTGCATTTGGAACCAATCATATTTATTATTCAGCTCTTCAGCAGTTTTCAGTTCTATTTTGCCACTTTGTAATAGTTGATTATATGACAACCACTTTTCTTCATCCATCTCAGCTGTTAATTTTATTACTTCTGCTGGCACTATCCATAACGGTTTTCTCTCATCTCCATATTTCTTATATTTCATCCATGTATTTAGCAAATTGTTTCTTATATAATGGTGAGAGAAAAAACCATTCATCTTTTTCCCCCATAGTACATATAAGCGTGCCAGCCAAATTTATTTCCATGACCTTCCAACGTTAAGAGTTTTTTGTTTAACAGCGTCACCCATTCTTTTATCCACACTAAACAAACTGCTTCATGATATAGTTTTAAATCTGGTAATTGGAATCCTCTTCTCTCTTTTGCATCTGTTAAAATTTTCATTTTGATCCTTGGTTTCTTCCCAGCCCACACAAACTCTGAAATTTTCCTTTGCCATTTATTAAATTGTTTACTGTCTTTCACAATCGGAATAGTTTGAAACAAATACATTATTTTTGGCACAATATTCATCTTAATTGCAGCTATTCTGCCAAGCAATGACAAATTAAGTTTATTCCATTTTATCATATCTTCATCCATTTTACGCCATAGCTTCTCATAATTGTTTTTAAACAAATAAATATTCTTCATTGTTATCTCCACACCCAAATATTTTACCTTAGAGGTAACTTCACAACTCGTTAGCTTCTGCAGTTCCTTTTGTTTGCTTACTTGCATATTTTTACATAGAAGTTTTGATTTTTCTTTATTAATATAAAGTCCCGCCAGTTCTCCATATTCTTGTATTTTAACTAACAACAAAGGTGTTACTTGTATGGGATTTTCATTTATAAACATTATATCATTTGCAAATGCCCTATATTTATAAGTAAATCCTTTTACTTTTAATCCTTCTATTTCTTTGTCTTCTTGGATTTGCATCAGTAAGATTTCAAGAGTCATTATAAACAACAGTGGGGAAAGCGGACAGCCTTGTCTTGTACCTTTGCTAATTGTCATATCTTCTGTAAGATCTGCATTTATACATAGCCTTGCACGTTGTTCGGTATATATTGTTTTTATCATCCTTATAAAGTTTTCCCCCAACTCCATTTTCTCCATTACTGCAAACATAAAGTCCCAGTTTAAATTATCAAATGCTTTCTCTGCATCTGCAAAGAATAATGCAACTTCCTTTTCTGGATGCCTTTCATAATATTCCACGATATTTACAACAGTTCTAATATTGTCTCTTATTTGCCTTTTGGGAAGAAACCCCGCTTGATCCTCCTTTCTAAAATTTATCAAATGATGTAGATGTTATACTTGGCTATTGGAAACGAAGATGCAAGAGGAAAATGTAAAGAAAAGTTGGATTAAATGGTTACAAGAATTTGGCTACACTATTGACTTAGATAATTGGGGGAAAATATGGAAAGAAAATAATAAATTGTCTAAATCCTCTTAATTAAAAGAAAATTTGTATAAAATGGTTTACCGCTGGTACTATACCCCCGAAAGACTCTCTAAAGCATTTCCAAATAGCTCGGATAAGTGCTGGAAGTGCACAAAAGTAAAGGGTTCGTTATATCACTTGTGGTGGAAATGTGATTATGTGAAAAAATATTGGGTACAAATATCCCTTTGGTGCCAAAAGATGTTAAAAACAAGAATTCCTCATGTACCAGAACTATACTTATTAAATATTTGTCAAATCACATTACCCAAGAAAATAAAAAGGCTGTTACTGCATATTATTACTATAGCTAGGATATTGTATGCTAAGTACTGGAAAAAGCCGCAAACACCAAACAAGAATGAATTTCTCTCCAAATTAATGGAAGCAGCTGAAATGGATATGTTAACTTGTAGATTGAAAGGAGGAAATATGGAAGAATGTAAAGAGACATGGAGCCTGATGTATTTGTGGGCTAAAACATTAGGATTTGAAACGATATGAAAATATTGAAAGTCATAGTCTTTTATTGACTCAATCGCTCCATTAGGTGTTGTATGTTAGTAGGTTGATGTTGATGTTGATATGTAAATGTGTATATTTTAGTATGTAAGGTGTATTACTGTGTTAAATGTTTAAATGTTCAACAATAAAAAGTAACTTGTTTTTTAAAAAAAATAAAATAAAATTTATCAAATGATGTTTAAGCCGTTCTGCCAATATTCTTGTAAATATTTTATAATCTTTATTTAATAGTGAAATTGGTCTATAATTTTTTACATTCATGACTTCTCTATCTTCTTTTGGAATCAATGAAATAACAGCTTCCTTCCATGTATTTTGGTATTTTCCCTTTTATTCTTATAATGTTCATCAATTTCTGAAGTTTCGGTATTAATTCCTCTTTGAAGATTTTATAAAATTTAGCTGTATATCCATCTGGCCCAGGTGCCTTTCCATTTTTCATTGCATTAATCGCTGCTTCAATTTCTATTTTTTCAATTGGATCATTCAAAACTTTTTTCATATTTTCTGTTAAGGGTGCTATTTTAATATTTTGTAAACATGTTTCCATTTTTTCTTTCTTTATTTTAACACCCTTAAATAATTTGGCATAGTACTTAAAGAATTCTCTTTTTATTCCTTCCTGATCTACCAACTCTCTTCCATCAACCACAATTTTATTAATAATTTTACTTTCTCTCTTTTTTTTTCAGTTGCCAGGCCAAATACTTTCCAGGTTTATTGGCTCCCTCAAAAGATTTCTGCTGTAATCTTTTCAGATTCCATTCCAGTTCTTTATTTAACAAATGTGTCATTTGTGTTTGTAATAGTCTAATCTCCCTCATAATTTTCTTTTTCCCTGGTCTTTTTCTCAGTTCCCCTTCTTTTTTCTTTATTTCATTTTGAATGTCCAACATCTGTTTTTCTTTTGCCCTCTTGTCTTTATTATTCAATGTAATCAATTTTCCTCTCATTACTGCTTTATAAGCTTCCCACACCGTCTGAAATTCTATATCTTCTTTATCGTTTATTTGGAAGAAAACTTTAGTTTCATTTTCTAGAGATGTCACTATTTCTTTATTCTGTAGTAAATCTTCATTTAATCTCCATCTTCTCGACTTTTTATACAATTTTGTAATCCACATTATGATTAGCCCCTATTTTAGGTAAAATCTCTATTTTCTTTGTTATAAGGCCTAAATCCCTGCCCCACAACATGTCAATTCTGGAAAAAGTATTATGTCTTGCTGAAAAAAAGGTATAGTCCCGTACTTCAGGGTTAAATTTTCTCCATATATCTTCCAGGTTTTCTTGTTTGACCAATTAAAAAAAAAGACCTTGGCAATTTTCCTTCCTTATTATTTCCCCCCCCCCCCAGACCTATCCAGTGTATGCTGGATTGTTCCATTAAAAACCCCTGTTATCAAAACTTGACCATATGTCACTTCATCAAATTGTTGTATAATGTCTTAAAAAAAAATCTTTTAAAAAATGTCTTTAAAAAAAATCTTTTACTCCATTTGGTGCACACAGTCCCAATAACAATGTTTTTTTGCATTTAATATTATTTCTACTGCTACAAATCTTCCATTTTTATCTTTAAACACTAATTTCGGCTCCAATTCTTGTTTAATATAAAAAAATCACTCCCCTTTTCTTCTGTTCAGCCAATGAATGAAATTCTAGTCCCAATTGCTTATTCCATAAAAATTTATAATCCTTTTTTTTATATGTACTTCTTGTGAACAAATTATATTACAATTTTGCTTTTTAATCCAATGAAACGTTGCCTTTCTTTTTTGTGGTGAATTTAGTCCATTTACATTCCAAGATAATAATTTGTAATCCATCATGGTGCAAATTCTTTATGTTCTTCACAAAATCTACGCAGTTCCTTTGTAAGTAAGTAAGTAAATTTATTTTTGTATCCCGCCCTCCCCCGCCAAAGGCAGGCTCAGGGTGGCTCACAAACATGGGACAACCATGATTTCAATAAATACAATCAAGACAAAAGCAGATTAAAATACAATTAGGTTACCGTTATAGATTAGTTAAAATAGATAAAATAGCTGTTATAAATTAAAAGTTAATAATTAAGGTGCTACAGTTCACAGTCATGTATAAGATGGCTAGGTGGCTACAAGTCAATTTAGCCGGGTTCTGTCTTAAAAGCAAGCTGAAAGAGGATGGTTTTGCAAGCCCTGCGGAACTGATTCAAATCCCGCAGGGCTCGCACCACCTCTGGAAGTTGATTCCACCATCGGGGGGCCATTGCTGAAAAGGCTTGCTCCCTCGTTGTTTTCAATCTAGCCTCTCTTGGCCCAGGGATTTTTAGAAGGTTTTGAGAACTAGATCTCAGTGCTCTCTGGGGAACATATGGGGAGAGGCGGTCCCTAAGGTAGGCAGGTCCTCGGCCATATAGGGCTTTAAAGGTAATAACCAGCACCTTATAGCGAACACGGTACACAACCGGCAGCCAGTGCAGGTCCCGCAGCCCAGGCTGCACGTGTTCCCACCGAGGTAGTCCCACCAACAGCCTGGCCGCCGCACTACCTGAAGTTTCTGCACTACCTGAAGTTTCCGTGTTCGGCATAAGGGCAGCCCCATGTAGAGGGCATTACAGTAGTCTAGTCTCGAGGTGACCGTTGCGTGGATCACAGTTGCTAGGTCGCCGCGCTCCAAGAAGGGAGCCAACTGCCTCGCCCTCCTAAGGTGGAAAAAGGTGGATCTAGCAGTGGCAGCTATCTGGGCCTCCATTGATAAGGGCCTCCATTTGTGTGTTTGTAATTGTAATTCTTTTTTCCTTGAAGTTCAAAGCTCAAACCTTCAGGTATTATCCATCTATACCTCATTTCATTGTCCCGTAATTTTTCTGTCAGTTTCTTGTATGTTCTTCTGCCATTTAGCACTTGTCTTGGCAACTCCTTCATAATTCTTACTCTGCTGCCTCCCACTATCAATGTCTTTTCAAGGTTTTTATTCATGATCTTTCCCACCATTTCTTTTGTCATATATCTTATAACCACATCTCTTGGTAGATTATTTTTTTTGGCATAAAGTGAGTTCACTCTATACATATAGTCATACATATTTCTAGTCCCTTCAGGATCTTCCTCCAAAAATTCTGCAATTATTTTTATTATATATTCTTTCAAATCAGTTTCTTCATCCTCAGGTACTCCTCTCAGACGTATCTGGGTCTCTATTAATTTACAGTCATGAATTGCCACTTTTTTTTGTATTTTTAACAAGGTGGAATCATGTACTTTCACTCTCCCTTCCACCTCTTGCACTTTCTTTTATGTTATCACAGTCTCATTTCTGAGATCTTCTATATCTTTTTTTAGCTCTTCAATATCTTTTCTAATTTCTTTTTTGGAAGCAGTTATCATCTCCTTCATCCCTTTCATTATCCTGGCTTCTATTGCATCTAATTGGTCCTGCATTTTCTCCAGTGAAGCAGTCCTTGCTGGGGTTTGCTTGTGGTCTGACATGTAAAAACACTGAAAATTTTGACCTCACCAAATTAAATGTCAATTATCAGGTTTAAAAGAGTGAAGCTTGCTTTCTTCAATAAACCTAATTTTGCCGTCCTCAGAGCCTCCTGGGCTCAGATATTAATTTTTAAAGTTTTTATTTTCTCCAAAATGGCAGTCGCGACTTTCTGCCGCACTTTAAATTTTTTTTTTCTTTTTTCTCTAGAGGCTTCTAAAATAGTTATTAACAATAATGTCCAATAGCATTTACCTTATAAACGTCACCTCTGTCAGCTCCCAATTTTTAATATTCCGAACACTTTAAAATTTTTATTTAAACTTTAGCCTCCTTGCAATGGCCGCCGATGTTTTTCTATGATATTATAGTCCTAGAGTAGGCTGGCTGCTTCAATGATTTCGCTTTTCCATCCAATGCTTCCTGCTTTACTTGCCACCAAATCCCGTTTTCGCTGGTAGAGAGATCTCACGATACTTGATGTATTTCCTGTGTTGACTGTGGGAGCTGCAATTCTATGACGATAGGGCTTTTTCTCAAAAACCGCAAGTAGACCAAACAATAAATTCCTTTACACTTTTTAGCACTGTCTTTTAAATTTACAAAGTCCAAATTTCACCCCTTCTCCCCTTCTTCTTCCAAGCTTTTTAGATTTCAATTTCCCACCTTCTGATTTTATTTTGTTTAACTTTAATTAGTCCCGGAATGAAAGATAGCGATCTGTACCTTTTCTGTAGTTATCCAGATCAACACCGGTCTTGTGTAGCTTTAGATGGTTAGTAGTATCAAAGAAGATTAGGATCCTGTTGAGCTTATGTCAAATAAATGACTCTGGAAACTTCTGCAGATGATGAAAATGCAACTCGTCTCTGGAGACCCCTCAAAGGATCCCCCCCCCCACCCTGGAACTCCCTTTTAGACAAGGTAAATCTCCTCAAAGTTTCCTGTGCATATCTTGGACAGATCTCTGACTGAGAAAAGTAGGCAGTAGGCATTAAATTGCCTTCCACTACCCCGAACAGAAGTTCCAGCCTGCTCCCCTTCTGAGAAGCAGTTCAGCTCGGCATTTTCCAACCCCGGAAGTCAAGTGGACTTTATTTATTTATTTGATTTATATCCAGTCCTCCCCGCTGGAGCAGACTCAGGGCAGCTCATAACAATTTGGAACGTGCTTTGGAATGGGCCATGGCTCAGTGCTAAAGCGTCTGCTTGATATGCAGAAGCTCCCAAGTTCAGCCCCCAGCATCTCCAGCTGAAAAGTCTATGTGATGTGAAAAACCTCCATTAAAAAAAACCAAACACCTCCATCTTTACTTTACATTTGATTTATATGCTGCCCTCCCCACCGAAGCAGGCTCTGGAGACCGTGGAGAGTTGCTGCTGGCTAGAGTAGACAACAGCTCCCCACCTTCTCTGAACCTGCAGGGATCTTTGGAATTTGGACACAGTTTGATGAACACAGCTACAAAATGGCTGCTGTGGGAGGCTGCTTACCTTCAGCAGAGATCCTCATGCTGTGGAGGCAGCTGCCGCCAAAAGAACGTTTTTGAAAATCTGCACAGCCAATCAGAATTCTTGCTAGGAAAAAGGCCCATATGCAGGGCCAGCCCTAGACTGTCTGGCACCCTAGGCAACGTTAACTTCTAGTTCCCCCTCCACCTGCACTGATAACGTCATCATGTTACATGGGGGGCATCCAATTTGGCTCCCCCAGAAGGGTGGCGCCCTAAGCAATCACCTAGTTTGCCTCGTGGCAGGGCCATATGGGCAAGGCTGGCCACTTTCTACAAGCGCTTGGCAAACACAAGAAGAGATATTGGAGGATGCTGTGGTGCCAAGATGCACCATGTTGGGAACTTGCGGAGCTGACGATATGGCCCTTGATGGACAAATGGTCTGACTCTGTGTGAGGCAGTTCCATGGGTTTGTGTGTTCAACTCCCAGGACTCATGTAGCCTTGAGCCCACATTTTATTTTCCTCTTCAGCTATATTTTGTGACAGAGGCTGGGTCCAATCTAGTATCCTCCAGGTAATCTGTTGTGAAAGATGCTTTTCTGTGATCCTTCCCTTTCCTTCTCCTCCTCGTCAGTGCTTCTGCTTGGTGCCTGCTCATTAGAGCAATCAAATGTTCTGCTGTTTCCGAAAGACGTAATGAGAAGTGAACAGTCTGGCTCGTTAGATGCTCCCCTCCGTGCGCCTGTGCCTGCTTAAGGCAGGTGGAGAAAGGTACGTGCGGGAGGACAGCTCGTGGAATAACAGCCCCATTGCTGTTTGTCCCACCCACATCCCTGTCAATTGACACTGTTTTTCCCAAAATGCTGCTGGGGGTTTTGTATACTTTCATGTATGCCATAGACTATTCTATAACTTTGAGCGATCCAGTAGGGTTTTTTGGGGGAGGGGGAGAGGGAAGTATTCAAAGCCCCTTTTGCTGAATTCTAGGCAAAAAAAAAAAATGTGAAAGAAAGAATTCAGGGACAGCACCTTGTTGTAGCCTGTCTCTTTGCAAACAGGCCTCCTCTCCACTTCTTGCTGCTAATTCAAACTGGAAATCTGTCAAGAGGAATTTCCAAGCCAAGGTTTGAAATGTCAGCAAGTGTCAAACAATGCAGGGGAGTTGCCCTGTTCTAAAATTGCCTGGGAAGTGGGGGGAGTGGAGAGAGAGAGAGACAGAAAGAAAGAGAATGAGAGAGAGAGAGACCATATTTCCTCTCTCCGCAAGGAACCAATAAGGGCTTATTTTTGTTCTGTGCCTTGGCCTCCACTCCTGTTAGATTATTAGTTGACAAAAGGCCGGATGTGCTGCGGCGTGTAGAAAGTCAGACGGCGCTGGAAAGGGGCCAGAGCCATCCAAAAGCAGTGTCCATAAAGGATACTTTCTGTCTCCCTCCCCGCCCCTGAAATTTCCCACTGCGACGACTCCTAGAGATCTGGCGCAGTGGCAAGCGAAAGCAAAGACAGGCAGATGGTGTGCGGCGTACTCGGGAAGCTGTCTATTTTAGTTACCTCTTCAAAATGATGCTCAGAGCTGTCAGGAACAGCAAGACTTGAACGCTCACCAAGGCGGGATGGGTCTGAGCGGCTTTCCAGAGAGCAGCATGTGGCGGTGAGCCTCACTCGACAGAGGCTTGCAGAAACACAGTGCTCGCTCGTGGATAATGGGGCGTTTGTTCCCAGGCCCTGCGCCTCTGCTTCATTGGGTTGCAGTGTTCCCTCTAAGCTGCAGAGTCTTGTGAGCAAAAAAACCCTACTTTGTGAGCTACTGGCATTAAAGTTGTGAGCTGCTTTATTTTGCAAGTTGTGAGCTACTGCATAAATTAGTGTGCTCTGGGGTCATCCTTCCTGAGCTAAGACAAAAATGTGTGAGCTGGAGGCTAAAAATTTGCGAGCTAGCTCACGCTAACTCAGCTTAGAGGGAACACTGGTTATGAGGTTTCTCCTGATTTTTAGCATGTTGCCAAAACATTTTAAAAATTAGCAAAATTATCTGCTAATTTTACCTTGTATGTTAAGCTCCTGATTCAAGGAATCAGTGGGCACTGGAAGTGGCAAATGAAACACGAATTAAACGTGGGACTCGTGTAGCCACACCTGTTGAATAGACTAGAGGACTGCTAACTCAGGATTGATTCAAGAATATACAATACCATCTGTGTCTACTAGCAAGAGGGATATAAAGACAGCAGGATTTGGTACCTATTATTTGCTGCATCCGGTTTGGATCTTATTTGCAATAGAGCCTTTGTTTGAGGACTGTGGACTCTTAAAGTTATAGTTATTGGGTTAAGAGCATTTGATGTGAGCCATGATGTAATGCATGAGTAAAGAATGTAAAGCATTTATTTGAAGCATGTAATTTACACAGTGTTTTGTTGTTTTCTTATCAATCTGTACACTGTGGTTTCCAGTTTGCCTAACCTCCAGATAGTGGCAACCCTATACACAGATCTCCTGAGATTAGAACTGATCTCCTGACAATAGAAGCCATGTTGGATCAGGCCAATGGCCCATCCAGTCCAACACTCTTTGTCACACAGTGGCCAAAAAAATTGTTTCTTTTTATCCAAGCTTTTAATTCAGGGGTTGAGCTTTCAACATTTTTATGGTTTCCTTCTACTCTTAACTGTTTGATGTCACTCCTAACAAGCTGCTTGATGTTTGATAGTGTTTTAATGCTTTTTCTGGGGTTTTAATTCTTTGCACCATCTTATGGTCAGGAGGGAAGATGGCATGGTACAGCCTGATATTGTCAGATGAGAAACCACCAAGGCAGACTTTGCAAAGGAAGGCCATGGCAAACCACCTCTGCTTAATCATTTGCCCAGAAAGCCCTTTGCTAGGGTTGCCATAAGTTGCTTGCAGCTCACCAAAACATTTCAGGGCTTTTTTTGTAGCAGGAACTCCTTTGCATATCAGGCTACACCCCCCACCTCTGATGTAGCCAATCCTCCAAGAGCTTACAAGGCTCTTAGTACAGGGCCTACTGTAAGCTCCAGGAGGATTAGGGGTGTGTGGTCTAATATGCAAAGGAGTTCCTGCTACAAAAAAAAGCCCTGCATATGTTTTATGGTTTTATGTTTTGATTCTGTTTTATTTTGCAAGCCACCATGAGTAGGTTCTCTAGAGTGATGTCAGGGAAATTTTCAAAGTTAATAACCACAAACTGGAATAAAAACCAGTTTGTGCATGTATCTTATTTCCACACCATTTCCACCTCCCTTTTTTCCATTCACATATGCTCCTGAGAACAGAAGTGTAGCGATCTTAGAGGGCCCTGTGATTGGGCTCCACTTTTCTGGGAAGCCATAAATAAAGAAGCAAAATAGCATCAGATGAGATTTTTGTTTGCTTTCTCTGCCTCCAATAAGGCAGTTAAGTGGTTAATGAGAAATAAAGATCTTTCTTTCTTTCTTTCTTTCTCATTTTCAAGGTATCTGCAGTGTGAAAAGCAGAGCTGCTCAAGAGGTGAAGTTGTCTGCTGCTAATGAATGGCAAAAATGATTTTGTTATTTGGGTTCATCTGAATCATTTTCCATGGTGGTGTTGGGGAACATCTCACAGATCCAGTCTTCCTTCCAGCCTTCACCTCCATGACTTCCTGTATTATTCAAAGCTAATCTGTTTCTCTCTATAAGTCTGCATATTTCGAAGAGTCTTGCACTACAAGAGACAATGGAAGAGTTGAGGGTCAGGGTAGGATGTATATTGCAAGGAGAAAAAAAGCCCCTGTACCTATTTATGAGGTCAAAGCCAGCTTTGGAAAATCAAATAGGGGAGGAGGAAGAAGAAGAGGAGGAGTAGGAGTTGGTTTTTATACCCATTTTTCACTACCCGAAGGACTCTCAGAGTGGCTTAAAATAGTCTTTCCTTCCTCTCTCCACAACAGACACCCTGTGAAGTAGCTGGGGCTTAGAGAGTTCTGAGAGAACTGTAACTGGCCCGAGGTCACCCAGCAGACTCCATGTGAGGAGGGGGGAATCAAACCTGGTTCTCCAGATTAGAGTCCACCGCTCTTAACCACTACACTACACTGGCTCTAGGGCAGGGTGTTATGGGTTAGGCTGTTTTTTAATTAGAAAGGTCCCACTGATATAGTGTTGGTCAAAATATAATATTTTGATTGACTCTCATCATTAAAGGAACCTGTATTTTTTTTTTCTCCCACTGGGCAAACCATGGTGGGGAAAAGTACTGGGGGAAGGTCACATGTAGAGTTGCCGGCCTTCAAGTGGTAGATGGAGATAGCCTGGAATTACCACTGTTCTCCAGGTAAAAAAAAGGGTGTGTGGCCTAATAGGTAAAGGAGTTCCTGCTAGAATTCCACCCCTGGGTCTCAGTAAAGGAAGAGACAAATGATGCCATGCTAAACAGACCTGAATGTAAATGAATTCTCAGGGATAGGACACCTGACCCAAGAGAGGGCTCCTCTGAATTCTCATTCTCATTGCTTGTGTTTTCCTATTTTTTTTCTTTCCCATACATTTTTTGCTCCCTCTAGTGATTGATTTGATATCACAATGCTGTACATCCAGCATAAAAACCTGCAGTTTAAACCTGCAAGTTTTAATACTGGACATACAGCAATGTAATATTGAATTGACCAGAAGAAGAAGATGAAGAAGACTGCAGATTTATCCCCCGTCCTTCTCTCTGAATCAGAGACTCAGAGCGGCTTACAATATTACAAAAAAAACCCCCTCTGCATGAGATCAAGGTGAGGGTTGCCAAGTCCCCTGTGGCATCCGGTGGGGGACCACGTTCGTGAGCACACAGTGCGCCCAGCGCAATGACATCGCACGGAAGTGACATCATCATGCCAGCAACATTGCACGCCGTCTGCCTCTAGGAGAATCCAGAAAAACTCTATGGTTTTCCCAAACACTCTAGCAATTTGGGTGGAAAACTCTATGGTATCATATGAAAACCATATGATACCATATAGTTTTACCTCCCAAATTGCTGGAGTGTCTGGGAAAACCATAGAGTGATGTCATTGCTCCGGCGACGTCAGAGTGTCATGAGCCCTGAGGAGGGGGAGCTGGAAGGGTTAACAGACCAGGAAGAACCAACAGCTGGCCCATTAGTCACTCTCCCCACATTCCAGGAACCTGCGCCCGGCTGTTGACAATCAGTCTCCTCCAAGCTCTTCCCCTCCCATCGCAAAAATGCACACCTGTCTTCGAAAAACACTGGCAGAACACAGGCACCCAGCATACCAATGCTTCCGATATCTTAGCCCTGAGTACTAGGAGAATTACGGCCACCCAGGGAGCAGGCTGATTGAGGCTCCCATATAACTCATGCATGGGACTTGGCAACCTCGTGGAAGCAACAAGTCGATTCCCTGGCTTGCATCCACGTTCCTTCCTGATTCCAGTTCCTGACCGGTTTGAATTCCTTGGTACCCTGACCCTTTGGCTTTGGACGCTGACTTCTGCTTCTGGTTTGTGATTTTGCTGTTGTAACTCGGCTCCTGATTGACTTCCTGAACTTTGACTTCGGACCGGCTTTAGACTCCCTCCTGCCTGCGCCCTGAGAACGTGACACAGGGGAGGATAGGAAACCTCCAGGGCAGGAGAACCACCACCTGTTCCAGGGGCTTGGCAGCCTCAGTCAAGGTGGATGCATGTGTGTTAAGTCACTTCCGACTTGTGGCTACCCTCTGATTTAATGTCCTTCAAAGCATCTTCTCATTCACAGCGCCATACCTCACAGGGTGTCTGTTGATGGGAGGGGGAGGAGATTGTAAGGCATTCTGAGTGGGTTATAAATCCATCCTCCTCCTCCTTATTCATGGAGAGTTTTACCTTTGGAAAATACAGAGCTACACACCTGTAGGGGAGATGATGGTGATAAGCATTTTGGACATATGGAACATATGAAGCTGCCTTATAATGAATCAGACCATTGGTCCATTGAAGTCAGCGTTGCCTACTCAGACTGACAGTGGCTCTTCAAGGTCTCAGGCTGAGGTCTTTCACATTAACCATGATACCTGGTCCTTTTAGCTGGTGATGCCAGGGATTGAACCTGGGACCTCCTGCATACCAAACAGATACTCTACCCCTGAGCCATGCAGCCCCTCCCCTTTGAGCTGCCTTATCCCAAGTCAAACTATTACTCCATCTAGGTATTTTCTGCTCTGATTAGTTGCTGCACAGTTGGCAAATGAGGCCTTTCCCAACACCTGAGAACCTTTACCTGAAGATGCCAAGGACTCTGTTATGGACTGCAACTTCTGTATGCAAAGCAGATGATCCTGCTATTGAGTTTCATCCCTTTCTTATTTTCTTCCTTTGCTCATTTCCTTCCCCACCCCTAATTTTGCAAAGAAAACAGCCAAAGAGACTATCTATTATAAATAAAACATTTTAGACTGTGAACAATGGAGATCTAATTAAGAATTTTTAACACCCAGAGGTAAGGTGGAAATTAACATCTTATGTTTGACAGGCTTCCCATCTTACCTAATTTTTTTTTTACATGCAATATGTTTTCTGAGTGACACAAAAATCAATGTCTTTATTGAGAGGTAACCACCGCATCCGGCATTTAAATTTGAACTAAATTGATAAAGATGGCCTGTGGAAAGAAACAAACTGTCCTCCTAGCTTAATTGACTTTGCTTAACTCCTTTTAAGTGACTATTAATATTGATTGGTTTTTGGTTTTGGTTTGACATTGACACAGAGGTCCACATAATTTTAGCAAAGGTTTGAGGTCAGCTGAGAAAATGCATCGGCATGCTAAATTTTTGGACATGCCCAATTATTAGAAGAGAGCCAGAAGAAACAATGTTGCTATTGTGGTTTTTGCAAGAAAAGGACAGGAAGAACAGCAGTAGATGGTGCCTCTGAAGCAGGAGGAACAGTGTGGATCTGAGGAAAAATGCCTTGAGGGTGATAAAAAGTTATTATTATATAAGAACATAAGAGAAGCCATTTTGGATCAGGCCAATGGCCCATCCAATCCAACACTCTGTCACACAGTGGCCAAAAAAACTAGGTGCCATCAGGAGGTCTATCAGTGAGGCCAGGACATTAGAAGCCCTCCCACTGATGCCCACCCCCCCCAAGCACCACGAATACAGAGTATCACTGCCCCAGTTCCATCAATACCTTGTGGCTAATAGCCACTGATGGATCACCTCTTGAAGCTGGCTATGCTTGTAGCTGCCACCATCTCCTGTGGCAGTGAATTTCATGTGCTAATCACCCTGTGTGAAACAATGGTGACGTCAGGGGATGTGGCCTAATATGCAAACGAGTTCCTACTGGGCTATTTCTTCAAAAAAGCCCTGCCTATATTGATAAAGATGCCAACCTCCAGAAGGGGGCTGAATATGTCCCAGGATTGTGCCTGATCTCCAGTTGGCCGAGATCGGTTCCCCTGGAGAAAAACCCTCCTGCTTTGGAGGGTGGATTCTATGGCATTATATCCACTGAGGTCCTTCCCCTATCACATCTTCCCCTTCTGCAGGCTTCACCCCCAAATTTCCAGATATTTCACAAGAAGGAGCTGGCAACCCTGTGACAGAATTATACCCTTCGAAGCCCATCAAAGGTTGTAACTTAGAAAGGTGTAACTCTGCTTAGGAATGCATGATGTAAGAATCATACTACATGATTCTCATGTCACCTCTCAGTCTTCTCTCCAGGCTAAACATACCCAGATCCTTCAACCTTTCCTCATAGGACTTGGTCTCCAGACGCTTCACCATCTTCATTACCCTCCTCTAGACACACTCCAGCTTGTCTATATCCAGGCCTTGGATTCAGCAGGAGCTCACAGGAGCGCAGCTCCTGAACCTTTCTGAGGGTTCTCTCTCCTCCTTCCCACATTTCCCATTGAATAGAAGATGCAGCTGCTAACAATCCCTAGATGAGCTCCACCACCTGTTTTTCTACAAAACGACCCGTCTGTATCCTTCTTAAATTGTGGTGCCCCAAACGAAACACAAACCGAGGTCTAACCAGAGCAGAGTAAAGCAATACGATACCATTTAAAGAGATCTATTAAAGCATTTGTAGCCTTACTGCTACCATGCACTGAAGTGCAGTGGTGAACAGGCCTCAAACCTTTGCTTGAGTGTTTTTAAAAAGAAAACCTGGTTCCTAGCAAGAGTTGGACAGTCAAAGCAGACCATTTCCCCAAACAGGATGAGGCTAAATGGTGGATCTCTAAGGGTGGTGTGTAAATGAAGAGGTGTATTGCAGGAAGAGATCAGGAGCCCTGACATCAGAAGACAGCAAAAAAAAGGAACATACAGAAAGTTACATACCCCATCACAGTAGGGACTGTGGAAACTGGATGCCCTGAGGAGTGAGAGAGGATTAACATAATCATTTCCCATCTATTATTTAGAGCAAGGGGCTCCCTAGTAGCTTTAAACAGAATCTTCATTGCAAAATGTGTAATAATATTCTTTCTAAAAGATAACATTGTTAAAACATGTCTTCAGCAAATAACACTCAGAAAACTCACAGGAAAAGATGAAAACTCTTAAATGCCAACTGTTGGTCACACCAACCCTTTAGCCACACAGCACCTCTCAGCTGGCACCAGGGACAGATTTCTCTGAACCTAGGACTGTCAAGTCCAACTCAAGAAATATCTGGGGACGTTGGGGGTGGAGCCAGGAGACTTTGGGAGTGGAACCAGGAGCAAAGGTGTGACAAGCACAATTGAACTCTAATAGGAGTTCTGGCAATCACATTTAAAGGGATGGTGCTCCTTTTAAATGCCTTCTTTCCATAGGAAATAATGGAGGACAGGGGCACGTTCTTTGGGGCCTCATAGAATTGGACCCCCTGGTCCAATCTTTTTGAAACTTGGGAACTATTTTGAGGAGTGGCACTGGGTGCTATGGTAAAAATTTGAGGCATCTACCTCAAAAAACAGCCCCTCCGCAGCCCCAGATACCCACAGATCAATTCTCCATTATACCATCAATCTCCATAGGGTATAATTGAGTGACCAGCAGACATTTCCCTCCCCCACCCCCCTGCTTTCTGTTAACCCTTGAGCGGGGGAGGGCCTCCAAACCAAGGAATCCCCTGCCCCCAACTGGGGATTGGCAACCCTATCTGAACCTCTTCTTCAATGGCGTTTTGAGGCCTGGAAATCAGTGGGAGATGGGGTGGAGGGAGCAAGCACATGGGGGAGCAGCTTTCAATGATAGCATGATCTCACTCATGGGAAAGCCCCAGTGGTGATGTCATACCTTTCTGGGAATTGGGAAATTCCTAGAGAGGCATGATGTCACTTCCATGTTTTCTCCAAAGTGACATTATGACACAGGACTAACAGCCTTTGAATTTTTTTTCTCCTACCACCATCCACAGCAGTGGCAGGGAAATGGGGGCTGAGGGCAAGGGATCTACTACCCCCACCACCATGGTGGGACTGGCAACCCAGTTCTGTAGCCATGCTGACAAATGGTCTCAGTTTCTGCTGAGTTGCTTGTATTTTCATAGCACTGGAATTGTTTTAGAGGGTAAGAAGATGACTTAAGGAGTGGGGGATATTGTGGAGGTTTTTATGGTTATGTATGATATAGAGAAAAAGAGCCCTGATGCAGAGTGGTAAAGCTGCAGTACTGCAGTCCAAGCTCTGCTCACGACCTGAGTTCAATCCTAGGGGAAACTGGGTTCAGGTAGCCAGCTCATGGTTGACTCAGCCTTCCATCCTTCCGAGGCTGGTAAAATGAGTATCCAGCTTGCTGGGGGGAAAGTGTAGATGACTGGGGAAAGCAATGGCAAACTGTGGAGAAACGCCATCTGAGAGTGTTGGTGCTTCATCCAAAAAGGCAGGGATCAGTAAATCCATTCAGCCGGCTTTGTAGCCTTCCCCTCACTCCCCCCCTCCCTTCCAGAGCCAAACCAACAACGCTAGGGGGAAAGTCTCCTAGAGAGGCAGGAAGGGCTGTTGTTCTTGCCATGTGCTAGGCAGGAAGAGTTTCTCAGTTTGCAGCAGGCGCTCGGGAAGGGAGGCTGCTTGCCTGTGGGCTCCTGCCTGGGAGGCTCCAGGCAGTAAGACAAAGTAAGTCATTCTCTTAGGCAGATCAAGTATAGACCAGGGACAGTACGATGCGTTTAAAAACCACCTTTATTTTGTTATGCTGTTTGCTGTGCGGTGCTGTGCTGTGCTAACTTTTTAAAGGCAACTGTTTTTGTTTTGTGTTTTTCTTTTCCTATATTTTTCTCTTTTAAATAAATGTTTTTTCTGTTTTAAATGCTGGCAGTTCATCTCTGTACCACATAGATCCCCGACCGCTTAGACCACGCTGTTTTTGAGAAGGGGGCCCCGGGGAAGGAGGAAGGCATGCAGTTGGATAAGGTGCCAATCCTCCAGGGGTGCCCCAAAGAAGCGCTGAGGTCTCTGTGAAACCCAAGTGCAGGGTGGCAGAGGACCTTGAGGCCTAGCCTCATAGCTGGAGAGGGGGATTGGGAGTCCTGTTCCTCTCAATCTGAACCCCAGGACTGAGCAGGTGGTGGCAGCGAGCCCAAGGGGCAGGAGGAGAGATAGCTCCCTCCAGGAGTTGGCGACTCCATAGGGAGCTGACGGGACCGGGTCTGAAGGCAGAATCGGGCCGGTTCCGCCACACAAACCACCCCATAAAAAGTCTGCCACGAAAACGTTGTGATACAACGTCACTCCAGAGTCAGAAACGACTGGTGCTTGCCTTTACCTTTTTATGATATAGAGAAAATGGAAACTCCCCCCACCTAATGGTGTTGATTCAGGGCAGACAAAAAAAATGGGTTAGATCTCAAATAGTATTTCTGTAGATGCAAAGACTTCCACTCATGGAACATGATTTTTTTCCCTTGCTCACCAAGCAACAAGATTGGGGGAGAGAGGTTGCATTTCAGGTTCTGATATGACACTATGTCCACAGCCAGTGATTCACTTCTGGTGAACCACTGGCTGTGGACATGATGCCACCAAGTGGTTCAGTTTCGAGGATTGTGGCCTAAGTAATACTACTATTGGCAATGAATATTGCTAAATGAATTGCTAATGAATTTCTATTACCAATGAAGTACCATTGGCGAGAGAGGGCTGTGCCTCACAAGAATTGGGAAAATGCATCTAGCAGAAAGTTGGTTAACTTGATCAAGAGATCTTTAACTAGAATCCTGAGGGGAATGGAAACAAATTTGTGTCTCTTATAGGAAGAACTGATGAGAACATTGCCTGAGTCCAGCGGCCCTAGCCTCATACTCTGCTGTGGTATAGCTGCTTCCAGTGACAACATCATTGGGTTGAACAGGAAAAGATATTAGGTTAGATGAGTCTCAACAAACTCACCTTTTGTTTGTCACCTGTGGCCCCAGAAGGTAGGACCAGAACCAATGGGTTGAAATTAAATCAAAAGAGTTTCTGGCTCAACATTAGGAAGAACTTCCTGACCGTTAGAGCGGTTCCTCAGTGGAATAGGCTTCCTCAGGAGGTGGTGGGTTCTGCTTCCTTGGAGATTTTAAAACAGAGGCTCGATGGCCATCTGACAGCAATGAAGATTTTGTGAATTTAGAAGGAGGTATTTGTGAGTTTCCTGCATTGTGCAGGGGGTTGGACTAGATGATCCTGGAGGTCCCTTCCAACTCTATGATTCTACCTCTCAGATCTGTACACCAGGGAGACCACACACTCCACAAGTTAACAGGTCCAGATGACACATAACCATCTCCCAATGTCTTAATAGGAAGCTACCAACTACTTTGACCTTTCTTTCCTCTTCCTGAAGGTGGAGGTCATCACCCCTGACTTCTGTGTGGGGTGGCCAATTGCAACTGTCCTCTGTTGGGATACTTGGGGACTTTTTCATTGGAAAATGCCAGACAGTAGTTTCTTATGATTCAGAATGTATTCTGATTCTTTGACTCTCCTGCTCTTCCATGGAGCTGCCTCCCTCGTAAAGCTCTCTTCTTCATACTAGATCACCTCCTCCCACCGTTATCATTGCTGCAGCACCCCCTGTTTCCTCCAAGAAACTCTGAAAGAAAATAAAGGAATGGGGAAAGGGTTAAGTACTCTTCCTTCCTACACTGAAATGGCTTTTGCATAACAGAAGCACCTGCTGGTTCTTGTTGGACAAATTCTGTATCCAAAGACACATGATTCATCATCAAATGTTTTACTTTTTATCATACATTTCTCTCTCTTTTTTGCATGTCAGGTCAATAGGAAGATGCGGCTTGAAGACTTCTGCGATGACCTTCCTTTTATTTGTTTCATCGTTTCCAAATAATCACTCCATTACATAAACCATTTCTCGGAATATGTTTCTTACCGAAGGCCAATAAGTCATTATTTCAAATCACACTTTTTTGTTCTAATGGAAGCAGCAGTGACATCAATGCATACCCAGATCAGGATGCAACGAGGCCCATATTGGTTTTTTAACACAATGATCAAATGCCTTTCTTTCTCCCCCACCTGCACAAATCGCTGAGCCTTCAAGCACTGAAGGATGTGGATGTTCATGTGAAGATGGGGAAGATCTAAAGGGATGATTGTTTGAATATTTCCCTCCTTGAAAACGTTTTCCCCCCACACTCGACTAAATATTGAATAAACCAATTGGCAAGGTTTTGTTTAGGCCAGCCATATAGCGAATTACTTTCTCAGAGCTTTTTGTTCCATGCTTTTCTGACAGACCTTGAGCGCCTGTTCTTACCCCCAATGTCCCATTTTAATCACACTCGGTGGAAGATCACCTTTTGTTCCTGACATTTCTCATATCTTCTTGATGCTTGCCTTTATCCTTTGTCTCTCTCCGGTTTTGTATATTTTCAAATTCATCCCGGCAGCAGCAATTGAAATAGCCAACTTAAAAAACAATTAGGGGAGCGAGGCGAATTGACTGCTGCCTGTTATATAAAACAAAGAGATTGTAGCCAGTGACACCATGTAGGATGGTACTAGCTTCGGTTTGAAAGCAGAAATCTGAATAGTGGTCTCATTTTAGTCAACAGTAGGCCTTGAATTCAGCAGGAGCTCACAAGAGCACAGCTGAACCTTTCTGAGAGTTCCACTTCCTCCTTCCTACCTTGTCCCTTGAATAGTAGGTGCAGCTGCATAACAATCCCTGGATGAGCTCCACCACGTATTTTTCCATAAAACGACCTCTGGTCAATAGGATTGTTTGAGAAGAGCTGCAGTTATTGGGGATGCTAGGAACTTTCTTCTGAACAGGTCCGAGAGGCAAACTTAGCGTTTTCATAATCTGCCTGGAGTCATCCAGAGAAAAGTGGACTGTAAACAATACATAAATTGAGCTGTCCTCACCAAGCCACAGGAGGTGGTGGCGGCTACAAGCATAGCCAGCTTCAAGAGGGGATTGGATAAAAATATGGAGCAGAGGTCCATCAGTGACTATTAGCCACAGTATATTATTGAAACTGTCTGGGGCAGTGATCCTCTGTATTCTTGGTGCTTGGGAAGGGGGGGGGCAAAGTGGAAGGGCTTCTAGACCCACTTGTTAACCTCCTGATGGCACTTGAGTTTTGTCTTTTTTGGCCACTGTGTGACACAGAGTGTTGGACTGGATGGGCCATTGGCCTGATCCAACATGGCTTCTCTTATGTTCTTAAGCCATCTTTCAGCCGAGCACTGCTGAACAGCCTTGTAGTGGGTACAGTACCTGAGGCCACTAAATGCTCTGCTTGCTCTTGCTCTATACATACTGGCTGAGGCATAGGGTTGCCAGGTCCAATGCAAGAAATATATGGGGACTTTCATAGAATCAAAGAGTTGGAAAGGGCCTCCAGGGTCATCTAGTCCAACCCCCTGCACAGTGCAGGAAACTCACAAACACCTCCCCCTAAATTCACAGGACCTTTATTGCTGTCAGATGGCCATCTAGCCTCTGTTTAAAAACCTCCAAGGAAGGAGAGGCCACCACCTCCTGAGGAAGCCTGATCCACTTTGGGGGTGGAGCCAGGAGATGTTGGAGGTAGAGCCAGATTTTGGGGGTGGAGCCAGGAGCAAGGGTGTGATAAGCATGATTGAACTCCAAAAGGAATCCTGCTAATCACATTTAAAGGGACCACACAGCTTTTAAATGCCCTCTCTCCATTTGGAAATAATAGATAAGAGCACCTTCTTTTGGGGCTCATAGATATGGACCCCCTGGTCAAATCTTTTTGAAACTTGTGGGGAGGTGCTTTGAGGAGAGGCAACAGATACTATGCTGAAAATTTGGGGCCTCTACCTCAAAAACACAGACATCTAGAGCCCCAGATACCCAAAGATCAATCCTTCATTATGAGAATTGGTCTCCATAGGGTATAATGGAGTGCCAGCAGACATTTCCAACCCCTCCCCAACCTGCTTTCTGATAACCCTGAAGCAGAAGGAGAGCCTCCAAACCAGGGGATTCCCTGCCTCCAACTGGGGATTTGCAGCCCTACGTGAGGCATGAAATGGAAGGGCAGCTGTGGCTCCGCAGAACTCTAGAGCTTCCCAAGGAACGCTGAAAAAAAAAAAAAATCTGCATGTGTGAAATGTTGCTGATTCAAACCAACTGGCAACCATTAGCATTGCTAATATACAAACTTGGACAAACACCAAACAATACCAAAAATAATACGTTTTATACCTGGAATAATGTCTTTGCTCACTCTTTGTTTAAGTAGTAGGTGACAAGAAGAATGCTGATATAATAGAGGTGTGTGTGTATGGGGGAATGGCGGCAGAAATTGCCGTCAAATCACAGAGACTTATGGTGACCCCATAAGGTTGTCGCAGCAAGAGATGAACAGAGGCAGGAGGTTGTCACAGCAGGAGATGAACAGAGCCAGTTTGGTGTAGTGGTTAAGTGTGTTGACTCTTATCTGGGAGAACCCGGTTTGATTCCCCACTCCTCTACTTGTACCTGCTGGAACGGCCTTGGATTAGCCATAGCTCTTGCAGGAGTTGTCCTTGAAAGGGCAGCTGCTGTGAGAGCCCTCCCAGCCCCACCCATCTCACATGGTGTCTGTTGTGGTGGGAGGAAGATATAGGAGATTGTAAGCCGCTCTAAGTCTCTGATTCAGAGAGAAGGGCGGGGTATAAATCTGCAATCTTCTTCTACATAGCAATCCTGGATCTCCTTGGTCATCTTCCATCCAATTACTAGCTGGGGCCAACTCTGCTTAGCTTCTCAGATCTGAATAGATGGATCTAGCCTTGGCCATCTGGGTTAGGACACAGCTTCCAAAGGTCTGAGGAAAACCACACATGTCCGAAATAGTAACTTCACATATTTCTACTAGAGATAGCTGCAATCTCCAGATTGCAACCTTACAAACTTCTTTTTCCTTACCAGCCTACTGTCCTGCCTTGCTCTTCTCAACCATTTTCTGGAATCAACCCTGTGCTACCATTACATTAACAAATCCTTTAAAAAAAAGTTTAGGGGATTACATCCAATAACAACCATAATATACATAATCTCAGTTTCCTCCATACAAAGGTATATATACTCAATTTCCCTCTTATCCTCCAAGCATTTAGCCACAGAGAAAATGAAACAGTACATTAATTCAACTGCAAATGTAATTTATCTTCCTGGTTCTTTTGACTTCTCTTTTGCTCTTTTACAATGTACAAATGCATTTACGTGCCTCTGGTCTACCCACTGAAGGCTCCGTTTGGTCTGTGTGTCCTAGCAAAGGGGTTTATGTGTCCAGAATGTTGTAAATTGCTTGAAGTTTTTGTCCATTTGCCATGTACAATACGGATCCACTGGGAACCTGATGAAGAATCTGAAGACTTCCAAGAGAATTTTGGCTGAATGAAGAGGCAATAAATGTGCTGGGTAATTGAGCTGTGTCATATTCCCCATGCTCCATTCCAGGGAGTTGCCCTTTGTGAATATATTGCAACTAACAAAATGTGTAAGAAAACCAAAAGAATTAATGAAAGAATGTCTTCTCTTTTTGCAGTGTCCCAAAGCATATGGCTGTCCTGGGTGTTGATATAAATAAAAAGGTAAAGGTAGTCCTCTGTGCAAGTACCAAGTTGTTACTAACCCATGGGGTGACGTCATACCATGATGTTTTCTTGGTAGACTTTTTACAGGGTGGTTTGCCATTGCCTTCCCCAGTCATCTACACTTTACCCCCAGCAAGCTGGGTACTCATTTTTCCAACCTTGGAAGGATGGAGGGCTGAGTCAGCCTTCAACTGGCTACTTGAACCTGGCTTCCACCAAGATCAAACTCAGGTCATTAGCAGAGCTTGGACTGCAGTACTACAGTTTACCATTCTGCACCACAGAGCTCTAATCCACTTATACAGAAGCTGTGACATAAGGCTGACATGCTGATCCACATGGCTACTGAATAATAGCAGCTTGAAAGTGAGCCCCTCTAGGACAGGAACAAAAACCTGTCCACATTATTGCATCACAGAGATGCAGTTCCAATTTGTGAGTTAGGAGATGGGTAAAATCAAATTTTGAAGGGGAGTTGTTTAATTCTATTAAAGAATATAATTTTTTAATTCCACTGTTACTTCTGACCCCAAGATGGAAGATTCAGAGAAGAACCACTGCTGTAAGAAAAAATTTAGAATCATAGAGTTGGAAGGGACCGCTAGGGTCTTCTAGTCCAACCTCTTGTACCATGCAGGAGATTCACAAATACCTCCCCTCGACATACACCCAGTAACCCCAGTTCCATGCTGAATTATGGTAAAAAAGCTCCAGGATCCCTGGCCAAACTGGTCCAGAGAAAAATTGCTGATTGACCCCAAAGCAGTGACCAACATTTCCCTGGGCGTATAAGAAAGGGCCATGAGAACCAAGCACTGATGCAACCCTTCCTGCCCTCCTTCCCATGATCTGCCTAAGTTCACAGAATCAGCAGTGCTGTCAGATGGCCATCTAGCCTCTGTTTCAAAACCTCCAAAGAAGGAGAGCCCACCACCTCCTGAGGAAACCTGTTCCTCTGAGGAACTGCTCTGTCAGGAAATTCTTCCTAATGTTTAGTTGAAAACTCCTTTGATTTCATTTCAACCTGTTGACTCTGGTCTGACCTTCTGGGGTAACAGAAAACAACTCCTCTATATGACAGCTCTTCAAATACTTGAAGTACTCCTCTAAGTACTTTGAATCATAAAGTTGGAAGGGACCTCTAGGGTCATCTAATCAAACCCCTGCACTACAGGAAACTCACAAACACCTCCCCCTAAATTCACAGGATCTTCAGTGCTGTCAGATGGCCATCTAGCCTCTGTTTAAAAACCTCCAAGGAAGGAGAGCCCACCACCTCTCGAGGAAGCCTGTTCCACTGAGGAATCGCTCTAATGGATGAGGAAGGGACATCCAGGGTCATCTAGTACAACCCCCTGCACAATGCAGGAAACTCACAAATACCTCCCCCTAAATTCATAGGATCTTCATTGCTGTGAGATGGCCTTCTAGCCTCTGTTCAAAAACCTCCAAGGAAGGAGAGCCTACCACCTCCCAAGGAAGCCTGTTCCACTGATGAACAGCTCTAACAGTCAGGAAGTTCTTCCTAATGTTGAGCCGGAAACTCTTTTGATTTAATTTCAACCCATTGGTTCTGGTCCTACCTTCCGGGGCCACAGAAAATAATTCCACACCATCCTCTATATGACAGCCCTTCAAGTACTTGAAGATGGTGATAATATCACCTCTCAGCTGCCTCCTCTCCAGGCTAAACATCCCCAGCTCCTTCAACCTTTCCTCATAGGACTTGGTCTCCAGATCCCTCACCATCTTCGCTGCCCTCCTCTGGACCCGTTCCAGCTTGTCTATATCCTTCTTAAAATGTGGTGCCCAAAACTGAACACAATACTCCAGGTGAGGTCTTACCAGAGCAGAGCAAAGCGATACCATCACATCACGTGATCTGTTGATACAGCCCAAAATTGCATCTGCCTTTTTAGCCACTGCATCACACTTGACTCATGTTCAGTGTATAATTCACTAAGACCCCTAGATCCTTTTCTCACATACTACTGCTAAGACAAGTCTCTCCCAGCCTATAACCATGCATTGGATTTTTCCTGCCTAAATGCAGAACTTTACATTTATCCCTGTTAACATTCATTTTATCAATTTTAGCCCAGTTTCCCAGCCTGTCAAGGTCATCCTGTATCCTGTTTCTGTCTTCTTCTGTGTTTTCAACCCCTCCCAATTTAGTATCATCAGCAAATTTAATAAGCATTCCCTCTGTTCCTTCATCCAAATCACTGGTAAAGATGTTGAACAAAACTGGTCCCAGGACAGATCCTTGAGGCACTCCACTTGTCACTCCTCTCCAAGAGGATGAGGAACAATTCACAAGCACTCTTTGGATGCGATCTGTCAACCAGTTACAGATCCACCTAATGGTAACAGGATCCAAACCACATTTTACCAACTTGTCAACAAGGATAGCATGTGGAACCTTATCAAAAGCCTTACTGAAATCAAGATAAACGATGTCTACAGCTTTCCCCTGATCCAGCAAGGTAGTCACTTTCTCAAAAAAAGAGATCAGGTTAGTCTGACATGACTTGTTCTTGATACATGTTCTTGTTCTTGATGCTTATTGGATACATACATGGAAGCAGCTTGTGCCAATGGATTCCGTGTGTGAAGACAATTCCGGTTGCAGGGACGCTTGCATTGTGATGCATCTTTGGAAGTATCTCTTGCAGGTTCTCTTCATATTGCACGGTGTGAACTGAAGCACCTATATCCTCTTGCACTGCAGCACAGTGAATTATATTCAATACTTCAGGGTAGAAAATGTCCTGAAGTTATGTGTGTTGGAGAAGGAATGGTCTGATGGAGGTGCTGGCCTTCTTTAAACTTCTGTTCTGGTTTGTAACACATCCCGGAATGTCCACAGATGTCCACATTAGCGTGAGCCTCTACAAGAGCTGGGAAGAACTGGGCATCGCTCCACCAAGCCTTTGCCATTGGAGTGTATGCATGTATTTGAATGATGTGTATTGCTGGGGAACAGGACGCTGGTCTGTGGCACCCAAGGATCTGGTAATGGTCCAGATGGTATGTGTGAAATATTCTAGTACAAGCTGCATTTCTGCGAGCAACAGAAGTATGAAATTGGCATGCGATGAAAATCCGTAACAGCTGTCCTGCGTGTTGGAACCTCTTCTCCTTTCTTGTCCTTATTCTTCAGATTCAAGGACATCTGAAATTTTGTTCTGGCCAACTTAAAAGAATTCCTGACTCCTACACATTGTTTTCCATCAAGTCTTTCCAGTGGTTAGCTTTTGGCAAGCATATTTTGTACGGTTAGAGATGTTACTTCCTTTTCCTTTCTTTTCTTTTTTTTTACCACGATGGAGTAATTTACGAGTCCGCTTTCATTAGCCGTTTCTTTCCCAAAGATGTGATCACTCACGTCTGTTTGGATATTCTACTATTTTAAATATGTAAAGCTGGACTTATTTCATGGTGATTTACAGGTAAAGGAAGAGGACAGTTAATAGGTAATGATCTCAGTTGTCCTTCATCTGAAAGTCCTTGAAAATGGTGAAACCACTAACTAGAAACTTTTACAAGAATAGTGATAAATCTCCAAGGCAATACGTAAGGACTGAGAACTAACTTCATGAAAGAACATTATGTATTGATCTTAACGTAGGCATAAATGTCTGTGCTGTCCATAGATTAGTCTTGCCTTCTCTCTACTGCACGGATATTTTAGTGGGCTGCATAAAACTCCGGCTCCATTAATGTGTATTAAGCATGAAATTATGAGCTGAGAGAGCTGTGTGTTTCAAGTGCGCTAATATAGTTTATTGCCATGTAGTTGGTGCACAGAACTTAAACTGTTACCAGATGTTCTTACGCTCCAGGTATTCTGGATATTGGCCTTGTGGTTTGGACTAGTGGTTGGCCTGGGCTGAAAGCAACTGGGCTAAAAGTAACCAGAGCATTTCATCTTGGGGTGCAGGTCTCTCCCACCTTTCTGGCGATCTGGTGTGGAGCAGCAGATCTGCTTCCTTGTAAGACAGGTGTGGGGAACTTTTTTTCTGCCAAGGGCCATGTGGATATTTATAACATCATTCGCGGGCCTTTAAAAATTATCAACTTTAAAAATAGTGCTCTGCCAAGGGAGAACGATTCAGGTTGGCAAAATTAATGCAAATAATTGTTTTTCTATTTGAAGTCATGTGGGGAGAGCCTAATCTGGCACGTGCACACACACACACACACATGCACACAAACACACACACCCAGCACACCACCCTAGGCAAATGCCTAGGTCCAGGGCTTTTTTGTAGAAAAAGCCCAGCAGGAACTCAGTAGCATATTAGATCACATCCCCTAATATTAGCATATTAGGTCACACACTCATTAGCATATTAGGCCACACCATGTGGGATAATCAAGTGCAAACGGAGCTGTGATAGTAACTTTTCCAGGCCCTGCAGCAATTGCCCCAGGGAGGCTGCCGCACAGTACATCTGGGCCCTGTGGTCCCTGCCTGGCCCTGGGGAGGCTGCTACACAGTGCGGCTGGGCCCCACGATCCTCACTGGCCAGCCAGGCCCCAGAGAGGCTGCCACATGGCTCAATTCGGTCCAGCAATCCCCGAGGGTCACATCAAGTGTCCTTGAGGGCCGCATACGGCCCTCGGGACGGAGGTTCCCCACCCCTGTTGTAAGAGATAGGGTTGCCAGGTCCGACTCAAGAAATATCTGGGGACTTTGCGGGTGGAGCTGGGAGCAAGGGTGTGACAAGCATGACTGAACTCTGAGGGGAGTTCTGGCTATCACATTTAAAGGGACTGCACTCCTTTCAAATGCCTTTGCTCCATTTGGAAATAATGAAGGATAGGGGCACCTTCTTTGGGGGCTTATAGAATTAGACCCTCTGGTCCAAACTTTTTGAAACTTAGGGAGTGTTTTGAGGAGAGGCACTGAATACTATGCTGAAAATTTGGTGAACCTACCACAAAAAATACTCCCCAGAGCCCTAGGATACCCACAGATCAATTCTCCATTATACCCTATGGGAACTGGTCTCCAAACTGGGGCATTCCCTGCCTCCACTTGTGAATTGGAAACCCTATGGGGCCTTGGTCTCAAAGAGTAACCATGCCCATCTTGGATTATTGCCTAGGTCCGCTAGTTCAGGGCACCAATGTGGTGCTCCCAACTTTGAGTTACTTTGTTCTCTTGCTTCCCTATCCCGTTGTGACCCCCACAACACTAAAACTGATCACTACAACTAATGGGTGCTTCAAAAGCCCAGAAATCATTCATTGGGCCTGCCAGTTGGCATCATGACAGTGGTTACTATAAGATGGTAGAAGCTTGACTTTTAGGGAGGGATCAGTTGTAAATAGTCTTCCCAATTTCCTGGTCTCAGTGGGGGAACCCCCAGTTTTCCATCCTTCACCCCACCCACAGCCAGCTGGCCAGCGGGAGAAAGCCCCGCCCTCATGGCCACCTTGTGCCTATAGATCTCTGCAGGTTTAAAAGCCTACAAATACCTTGTGTTTTAAAATGTGTGTGTGTGTGCCTTTAAATTTGAGCAGGAAGTGAAAATTGCATCAGGAAGGGCTAGCAGCAGAGCCACATGTGTATATGTGTGTGTGTGAAGAGAGCGAAAGAGCGAGAGCAGAATCGCTCTGCTTGCTTTGCTTTCACTTCAGACGTGTTTGTATATGAACCAGAGCCAGTAAGTGTGTGTATGTGTGTGTGTGTGAGAGAGATAGAGAGAGAGAGAGCACAGTCTCTGAAGTTTCCTGGCTCCACCCTCAAAGTCCCCAGGTATTTTCTGAGTTGGACTTGGTAACCCTAGTTGTAAAAGCTGCTCTCTCACTCATGTCCAATATTATACCTCCAATTGCTATCCCTTGGGCTTTAACAGCTTCCAGGCTAGCTCATGTAACACACAGGTGTTTCCAAAAGATATATCTTCCTTGGAACACAAATATATAAGAACAAAAGAGAAGCCACATTGGATCAGACCAATGGCCCATCCATCCCAACACTCTGTGTTACACAGTGGCCAAAACTCAGGTGCCATCAGGAGGCCAATCAGTGGGGCCAGAACTCCAGAAACCCTCCCACTGTTGCCCCCCCAAGTACCAAGAATACAGAGCATCAATGCCTCAGACGTAAGAACATAAGGGAAGCCATACTGGATCAGGCCAATGGCCCATCCAGTCCAGCACTCTGTGTCACATAGTGGCTAAAACCTAGGTGTCATCAGGAGACCTACCAATGGGGCCAGAACTCCAGAAGTCCCCTCCCATGCGCTGCTGCCCCTAAGCATCAAGAGTATGCAGAAGCATCTGTCTATTTTCATATTCATATGGGATTTTAGATAAATTGATTTCTTAAATTTCTCACAGTCTAAGATATTGACTACACAAGGTGGCTGATAGATGACATGGGCAGTTCCCATTAGGAAGGAGTCTAAGATGGTGGCCCATTGGGGTTTTGGCCAGGCTGCTACTGTAGCAGTGTGTTCAGATTCTTGCAGATAGGCTTTGACATTGCCAGATATGGTCATCTTTGTCAGGCAAAAGGGAGCTGGCCACTTCTGGGGGGGGGGGGGGGGGGTTGGAACAAAAGAAGAGGCTTACAAAAGCTTGGGGCAGCATGATCCACCCAGCCACCCACTCTCTAGGTTGGAAAATCTCTGGAGATTTGATGGTGAAGCCTGGGGAGGGGAGGGACCTCAGCAGGGTATAACGCCATAGAAGTCACCTTCCAAAACAGCCATTTCCCCAGGGAAAGAAGAAGAAGAAGAAAAAGTACTGTGTTCCGGTCACCATACCGCAAAAAAAGATACAGCATTGGAAAAAAATGCAGAAAAGGGCAACTAGAATGATTAAAGGGTTGGAACACTTTAAGAACATAAGAGAAGCCATGTTGGATCAGGCCAATGGCCCATCCAGTCCAACACTCTGTGTCACACAGTGGCAAAAAAATTTATACATACACACACACTGTGGCTAATAGCCACTGATGGACCTCTGCTTCATATTTTTATCTAAACCCCTCTTGAAGGTGGCTATGCTTGTGGCCGCCACCACCTCCTGTGGCAGTGAATTCCACATGTTAATCACCCTTTGGGTGAAGAAGTACTTCCTTTTATCCATTTTAACCTGGCTGCTCAGCAATTTCATCGAATGCCCACGAGTTCTTGTATTGTGAGAAAGGGAGAAAAGTACTTCTTTCTCTACTTTCTCCATCCCATGCATTATCTTGTAAACCTCTATCATGTCACCCCGCAGTCGACGTTTCTCCAAGCTAAAGAGTCCCAAGCGTTTCAACCTTTCTTCATAGGGAAAGTGTTCCAGCCCTTTAATCATTCTAGTTGCCCTTTTCTGGACTTTCTCCAATGCTATAATATCCTTTTTGAGGTGCGGCAACCAGAACTGCACACAGTACTCCAAATGAGACCGCACCATCGATTTATATAGGGGCATTATGATTCTGGCTGATTTGTTTTCAATTCCCTTCCTAATAATTCCCAGCATGGCGTTGGCCTTTTTTATTGCAAACGCACACTGTCTTGACATTTTCAGTGAGTTATCTACCACGACCCCAAGATCTCTCTCTTGGTCAGTCTCTGCCAGTTCACACCCCATCAACTTGTATTTGTAGCTGGGATTCTTGGCCCCAATGTGCATTACTTTGCACCTGGCCAGACTGAACCGCATCTGCCACGTTGACGCCCACTCACCCAGCCTCAACAGATCCCTTTGGAGTTCCTCACAATCCTCTCTGGTTCTCACCACTCTGAACAATTTAGTGTCATCCGCAAACTTGGCCACTTCACTGCTCACTCCCAACTCTAAATCAGTTATGAACAAATTAAAGAGCATGGGACCCAGTACCGAGCCCTGCGGCACCCCACTGCTTACCGTCCTCCACTGCGAAGACTGCCCATTTATACTCACTCTCTGCTTCCTATTACTCAGCCAGTTTTTGATCCACAAGAGGACCTGTCCTTTTACTCCATGACTCTCAAGCTTTCTAAGGAGTCTGACTCTCAAGCTTTCTAACAGAACAGTTCTGGGAGAGCTCTACCTACCTCACAGGATGCCTGTTGTGGGGAGGGGGAGGGAAAGGAGATCTGAGACTCCTTTGGATAGTGAAGGGTGGGGTATAAATTCAGGCCTCATATTGGGCAGGAGCTCACAGGAGTGGAGCTCCAGAACCTTTTACATTTTATTGTGCTTTTTCTTTCTTACCCGCTCCCCCCCCCACCCCCCCCCCCCCAAAAGAAAAAAAATTACTTCTGGGCTCTATTGTTCAAACTCTCTGTGAGAATTTTGCTGAACTCTTAAGATTTGACAAACTTTCTACTATTTTCTCCCACAAAAAAATGGGAAAATCACCAAAAATATATAAAGCAGACAGATGGAAATCTTCCTCATGCCACTGTGGCCACATAGGAGAAAGTAATTTATAAAGTATGATGGGACTAAGGTTTTATTGTTGCATAATCTACCAACATAATTTCATCAAGCAATGTACAGACATGCTTGTAACGCCCCGATTTGCTCCCCAAGGAATCTCATAGCTGCAGGGATTTTCTTATAGACAATTATAATTGAAGAAGCACTTTAAGGTAGACACTGAGTTTGTATAATTTAGTACACCTTCCGGTGATCTCAGGGGTGTGTGGCTTATGCAAATGAGTTGTGCTAGTGAGCTCCAGCACCTCTTTTGCTGCAAAATGACCCCTGTATAAATCCAATCTCTTCTTCTTCTTCTTCTTCCAGAGGTCAGATTAATGTGCATGATTCCCCCCTTCCTCTGTTTTATCCTCACAATTGCTCTATCAGGTAGCATAGACTGAATGACTGGCCGAAGGCCACCCAGTAAGTTTCATGGCAAGCAGGGTTTTGAACTTATCTATTTATTATTTATTTATTGCACTTGTATCCCACCCTCCCCAAATGGGCTCAGGGTGGCAAACTTGCACCTTTGCTTCTGACACTGTAATCCCGACACCACTCTGGCTCTTAGTAGATGGTCATCAGAACAGGGACCTCAGGACTTCTTGAGCTGCCAGTCTACCTTACTGAAAGGAGAGCTGTGTGGACTCTAGCAATAGATTTGGCCAGGGCTTTTTTTGTAGCAGGAACTCCTTTGTATATTAGGCTGCACCCCCCCCCCCCGCCCGATGTAACCTGTACTAAGAGCCCTTTAAACTCTTGTAGGATTGGCTATATCAGGAGGTGTGGTCTAATATACAAAGGACTTCCTGCTACAAAAAAAGCCCTGGATTTGGCTGGTATTGAGTGGTCTGTTTGATGGATGTAGGTGTGTTTTACACTATCCATAACCTAGCCAGCTTTCTACTTGTGACAATGTCAGTTTTTCCTCTGTTTATCTGTTGAAATAAACGGCATGTGAATGTATTCTACCACAAAGAAAACAAAACTAACCTTGAAGCATGACAATATGGTTTCAAGCTGCCTGGTAACAGCTGAATGAGTTAAACACAGAGAGAGTAATCAAAAGTGGGGATAAAAAAGAATTGTTGACCTATCTTTGGGAGATGTTTGCCATTGCATGTTTTGTTGCATAATCTACCAACATAATTTCATCAAGCAATGTACAGACATGCTTGTAACGCCCCAATTTGCTCCCCAAGGAATCTCATAGCTGCAGGGATTTTCTTATAGAAAAGGCCCAGCAGGAACTTATTTGCCACACCCCTTGACATCACCATTGTTTCACACAGGGCAGGAACTCATTTGCATATTAGGCCACATCCCCTGACACCAAGACAGGCAGAACTGCGTTCCTGTGCATTCCTGCTCAAAAAAAGCCCTGCATAGCTGGAAGCTCAATTCCCATCTTCTGCATGCCATATTGATTTATGCTTCAGCAGCCTCTCTTCTAAGAGGAGGTTGGCTTCTTGCAGGGCCTTTTTTGTAGAAAAAGTCCAGCAGGAACTCATTTGCGTTTTAGGCCCATCCCCTCCGACATCACCATTGTTTCACACAGGGCTTTTCTTGGTAGAAAAAGCCCAGCATATTACACTATACCCTTTGATGCAAATCAACCGGAACTGCGTTCCTGTGTGTTCTTGCTCAAGAGAAGCCCTGGCTCCTTGGTTTAAAGATATACTAAAGGTCTGCAACATATAGCTGTAGAACCAAATGTGGCTCAGTGTAGAACCTAATGTGACTCTTTAAAAAGGAAAATAACATCTTTGAGTCAAGATATAATGGAGAAGCAGTTGAGATTTTAGAATAGCCAGTAGGTGAAGGGAACCGCTGACAAAGATATCCTTAGAAATACTTTAAGGAATGGGAAATGATAGAAGTGAACAGTTGTCAGTAATCCAAGTGTAAGCCAGTGCTCTAAAACAATTGCACAGGGTGCTTGTGTGTATCTATATTACTTAGTGTGAGACCTTGTGTGTGCTAGCTTTTTATTTATTTATTTATTTATTTATGATTTATATCCCACCCTTCCCACAAAGGTGGCCTTCTTAATAAAGGACTCACACCAATCAATGATTGCAGGGCTGGCTCTGCTACTAGGCAAACTAGGTGATTGCCTACGGCGCCGGCCTTCTGGGGGTACCAAATTCCCCCCCCCCGTATGACTTGATGACATTATCAGTGCTGGGGGGTCATCCTTGCTTAGAGTGTCAGACAGACTAGGTCAGCTCTGACTGTTTGGGCAGTGGAAACATGATGGATTATTTGTCGATAAGTCTATTGTCAGTTGTCTATGTTCAGTTTTACAAACAGGCTTTCTTGTATTGGGTATGCATAGGAAGCTGCCTGATACTGAATCAGACCACCAGTCCGTCAAGGTCGGTATTATCTACTCAGACTGCTGGCAGCTCTCCAGGCTCTCGGACAGAGGTCTTTAACATCACCTACTGCCGGCCCTAGACTGTCTGGCACCCTAGGCAAGGCTAACATCTGGCATCCCCCCTGCACTGATAACATCACCGAGACATATGAGGGACACCCAGTTCAGCACCCCTAAGGCCAGCACCCTAAGCCAAAAAGCAGTTTCCATTTGCGCGGCAAAAGCGCCGGGACTTTCCGGCTCTTCCAGCTGCTCCGCGGCGTTTAGTGCGAAATCCGCGCAGATCCTGCGCGGTGAAGAGGGGGGTCGCGCCGGCTGAAGGTGAGTGTGAAAACACCCAATGAAAGAGGAACAGCCAGGCTATCTGCGTCTCTCAACAGAAATACAAGAAGACAGCAGATTTTCATTCCTGGCAGCATTTAAAGTTTGAGTTTCTACTAAGGACTGTTTATTTGCTTTGAAGGACATTTAGAATTACAGTTACAAAGCGATTGAGTAAAAGAGTGCTTACATTGAGTGAACTGAGTGATTGAGTGAAAGAGTTGCACTTACATTGCAACATTTGGTACGCGGTGTTTTTCTTGCTTTGCCTAAACTCCACACCACAGGTTCCCTTGCCCACTGGGGATTGGCAACCCTGTCTCCCATCCAGAGTTGACCTTGCTTAATTTCCAAGATCTGATAAGGTTGGGCTAGCTTGAGATATCCAGATACTCTTTTGCCCAGGATTCTCTTTCCTGTCGCTGTTGCTGCAATGTTCTCTTGTGCTTCTCTAGGGTTCTAAGCAGGAGCCAAAAGTTCGAGAGACCGCAATAAAGGCTAGTCTCATAAGGAAGTCCTCTGGCAGCTCAGAAATGAGATTAGCAATGCCTCTGAAGAGTTCGCAGAAAGTTCATGGCAGGGTCTATCTTACAACTGCTTATTCACACTCCGACTTCTGGCCTTTAGAGGGACACCCACTCATTCCCATCACAAAGGCAGGTTTTGTGCAGGGAAGTGCCAAGAACAGCAAGAACACAGGGGGAAGCATTGTTTTCTTCTTGCTATGAATTAACGAAGGGCCCCCACAAATGACCTGATCCAAGAGGGAAACCATTCTTCAGCAACGTGTGTGTCCACATTTCACTTGACCTTCTGCAGGAACGACTGATCATGAGCTATTATTTTGCATGCCCACACCCAGTTCATAGCAGCTCTGTGGCTCAGAGTGCTAAAGCACCAGTGCTGCAGTACTGTGGTCTGAACTCTCTGCTCACAACCAGAGTTCGATTCCAGCGGAAGCTGGATTCAGGTAGCCGGCCCATGGTTGACTCAGCCTTCCATCCTTCCGAGGTCAGTAAAATGAGTACCCAGCTTGCTGGGGGGCGGGGAGAAGTGTAAAAGACTGGGGAAGGCAATGGCAAACCACTCTGTAAAAAGTTTGCCGTGAAAACGTTGTGAAAGCAACTGTCACCCCAGAGTCGGAAACGACTGGTGCTTGCACAGGGGACCTTTCCTTTCCTTTCACCCAGTTCATATTAGGAAGTCTTGTGGTCACCATGCAAAAATGGCACAGGCCTTCCAGGGAGAGAAGGGTCCTGAATATATCCAGCAAAGGGAATGTGTGGGAAAAAAAATTGTGAAGGGAAATGTATCCAGCAAAGGAAACAGGTGAAGAGGAAATTGTCTTTCTCCAATCCACCGTTCATGGAACTGGGTTTGGGGGCATTTTTGAGGAGATTCAGTGGTGCCCTCTAATGGTAGGCAAACTCCTGGTAATTCTTGTCAATGCCTGATGATGCTTATTGAGAGCCAGTTTGGTGTAGTGGTTAAGTGCGTGGACCGTTATCTGGGAGAACCCCAGGTTTGATTTCCCACTCCTCCACTTGCAGCCTTGGGTCAGCCATAGCTCTCACAGAGCTGTCCTTGAAAGGGCAGCTTCTGTGAGAGCTCTCTCAGCCCTACCCCCAAAAGGGGGTGTTTGTTGTGGGGGAAGAAGATAAAGGAGTTTGTGAGCCACTCTGAGATTCAGAGTGAAGGGTGGGGTATAAATCCAATATCATCATCATCATTATCATCATCTTCTTCACAGGCAGAAGCAGGCTGCTAAAATGCTGGGTGGTGGTGGTGTTCTTCATTACCCCATGATGATGTAACTTCTGACGTGATCTGGAAGTGTTAGTGTCACTCCAGGGTGACACTCTAGCATGCACCCAGAAGCTCTGTAGTTTTGGGGCGGAGTGCTAGAGTGTCATCCCAGTGTGATGCTGAGACTTCCAGGTTGTGCCAGAAGTGGCAATGAAGATTTCTTCCCCCCTCCGCAGTAAGTACCCACATCCCCCCCCCCCCAAACTTCTGCTGGTTGGCAGACCATGGCTGGGAACCCCAGCTGTTCAGTGTTAGAGAACATCCTTGGTATGCAGAATGCCTCAGGTTCAGTTCTCATAGCATCTCAGGATCAAGTGTTTTTGCCCGAGGGAGAAGGGCTTCCAGTTATATTGAGTGAGGTGGAGCAAAGCATACCAATGATCTAATGAGGGGGGGTGGCTGTTCTGCAGATTATCAGTTTGGCCATGGTAAGTGTGATTGTCAGTTGTGAACTCTGCAGCATCTCTGTTTTCACACGACTGGGAGCCAGGTCATGCTTATTTTCTTTCCCTGAGAGAAAAGGCAGTTTGTGAATTCCTACAGAAAACCAGAATTGAACTTCCTGGTTTACAGTTCACACACTAACAGTGCAATCCTAAGTAGAGTTAGCAATACCTTTCGGAGAACACTGAAGCCAAGGTTCCACCCTTCACCAAAGGTCCAGTTTCCCCTACAGAAGATGATAAGCAATATATTGAGAGAAAACTTGCAAACTCCACGAAAGCAAGAAGTATTTCATAAGCATGGAAGGAAAAGAGAGATTAAATTGTCCAAAGGGACAGTGATCACACTTTAACTTCAAGATAGCTGGGCATAACAATTGCATTTTAGGTCTTTTAAAAGATGGAAAAACACCACCAAAAATTCTGGAATACAGCAATATTGAGCGTGACATCATCTGGATGTTCTGTAAAAATGAAATGACGAAACTACATCAGTTCCAGACTAAATTTCTAGTGTGGAACTCAGTCCCTGCTCTGTTGCTACTTGTAAGGGGATTTATTTTATGGGTTAGCATCCGACATTAGTATGTCTATCCCCTTGTTTGGTTACATATATTGAACCATTCGCAGACAAAGAGCTCCAAAATCTCCATAGCTGATAATGGTTTTTTTAAATTAAAAAAAAACATGATTAATAATAATAATAATAAAAATTTTATTCTTATATCCCGCCCTCCCCAGTTTGGCGTAGTGGTTAAGTGTGCGGACTCTTATCTGGGAGAACCGGGTTTGATTCCCCACTCCTCCACTTGCACCTGCTGGCATGGCCTTGGGTCAGCCATAGCTTTGACAGAGGTTGTCCTTGAAAGGGCAGCTGCTGTGAGAGCCCTCTCCAGCCCCACCCACCTCACAGGGTGTCTGTTGTGGGGGAGGAAGGTAAAGGAGATTGTGAGCCGCTCTGAGACTCTTCGGAGTGGAGGGCGGGATATAAATCCAATATCTTCTTCTTCTTCTTCTTCCCCCGCCGAGGCGGGCTCAGGGTGGCTCACAGGACATGGCATATACCATGATTACAATAAAATACAATCATTACTATAAAAGACAATTAAAACATAGTAAAATTACATTCAAATTAAGTTAAATAAACAATTAAAATATTATAGGTTACAAATTAAAGTGCTACAGTTCGATATATGTATAGGATGGCTAGGTGTCATTATCCGGGTTCCATCTTAAACGCAAGTTGGTAGAGGATGGTTTTGCAAGCCCTGTGAAACTGATTTAGGTCTCGCAGGGCTCGCACCTCCTTTGGTAGTTGATTCCACCATTGGGGAGCCATTGTAGAGAAGGCCTGCTCCCTCGTTGTTTTCAGTCTGGCCTCCCTTGGTCCAGGGATTCGTAGAAGATTTTGGGAACTAGATCTCAGTGCTCTCTGGGGAACGTATGGAGAGAGGCGGTACCTAAGGTAGGCAGGTCCTCGGCCATATAGAGCTTTAAAGGTAATAACCAGCACCTTGTAACGAACTCGGTACACAAGTGGCAGCCAGTACAGCTCCCGTAGCCTAGGCTGTACATGTTCCCACCGTGGTAGTCCCACTAACAGCCTGGCCGCTGCATTATGCACTAGCTGTAATTTTAGTTTGAGCTCACAGTGGTGATGAAATCATTCTGGTGTCTGAAGAAATGGTCCACTTTTCCAGAACATGGGGTGAGTGCCAGAAAGGACTGCAAAATAGCCTGGAGATAAATGATCTGTCCCTTTAATAGAAGTCTAATGTTGGAGAAGTTTAATGTTAGAGAAATTTAACTGTTAGCGAAAATTTAATATTAGAGAAATTTAATAGCCTCTTAACAGTGAATGTGTGGAAATGGGCAGTCAAAGATTTTCATGGCAAAGGTTAAAGAATATCACCTGGCAAATAGCACCTGATTAAGCATCTGTCAAAGAGACAGTTTGCCTTGACCTGGAAGGCCCAGGCTAGCCTGATTTTATCAGATCTCCAAAGCTAAACAGGGTCGACTCTGGCTAGTATTTGGGTGGAAGACCACCAAGGAATCCTAGAATTTTAATGGGAAGCAGACAATGGCAAACTCTCTTGCCTTCCTTGGAAGTTTTAAAACAGAGGCTAGACGGCCATCTGACAGCAATGCTGATTCTGTGAACTTAGGCAGATAATGAGAAGGAGATCAGGCAGGGGATGTGTAGGGGAGGCATTTGTTCCTGCATTGTCCAGAAGGTTGGACTAGATGACCCTGGAGGTCCCTTCCAACTTTGTGATTCTATGAATCCTGACCCTTAGAGTGATTCCTCAGTGGAACAGGCTTCCTCGGGAGGTGGTGGGCTCTCCTTCCTTGGAGGTTTTTAAACAGAGGCTAGATGGCCATCTGACAGCGATGAAGATCCTGTGAATTTAGGGGGGAGGTGTTTGTGAGTTTCTTGCATTGTGCAGGGGGTTGGACTAGATGACCCTAGAGGTCCCTTCCAACTCTATGATTCTTTGAATGTTTTAATATGCCTTGAAAACTGTAGAGTATCGGACTCCACACACGCGCCGCGCGTCCTCGGGCGACCAGGCACAGCGCGGGGAAAGTCACGGCCAATCAATGTCAAGCGCGGGAAGTTTAACTGGCCAGGATTGGGCTGGCCAGCGGGGGGGTTGTTCCGGGGTGTTTGTATATATTGGCGGACCCGGCCGCGTGTTCCCCAGTTCCGTAATGTACTAGCGAATAAAGCCTGAAGTCTTCACCACGTCTCGTCTCCCAGTACATTACAAAAACCCCATGGGGGTCACGTCACCATAAGTCAGCTGTAACTTGATGGCACCAGGGCTTTTTTTTTTTGTATCAGGAACTCCTTTGCATATTAGGCCACACACCAATCCTCCAAGAGCTTATAGTAGACCCTGTAATAAGAGCCTTGTAAGCTCTTGGAGGATTGGCTACATAAGAGGGGTGTGGCCTAATAGGCAATCCTCCTGATACCAAAAAAAGCCCTGGACAGCACTTTCCACCACCAAAAGGGCAGGCCACTTTCCCCCTCTACAGGCAATCTATGGCCGCTGAGTATCACTGCAACAGAGACTTTAAAATTACTGGGCTTCTCACTTTTGTCAAAATGTTAATCCTGTGGTTTTAAAATGTTTAATGTTAATCCTTCTTTTATGTTCCACATATTATTTAGCAGCATACATGCAATTAATTTTATATGTCTTTGACTGTGCCTTCCTAAGCAGATTTATCCTCTTCAAGGACCTAGAAGGCTGTTAACGCTGCTTAGGGCTGAACTGTTTAGTGTACAATCAAAAAGAAGATTGATAGCTCTTGTGGTGATTTCAAAAGTCTATTTATGTTATTGTGCATCCGATAATCAAAAAATATGTACCTCTTTTGTTTATAAAATGCCAGTAGGTTGCTTCCTCACAAAAGCTGTGTATATATTAAAGGATGACTTTTAATGTATACTTAATACTTATACATACACTTTCTCCCTGATGCCTAGTCTTCTGGAAGATTCCGGAAAAGGAATAGTTTTGGCATAAGTCACCAAGCTGTCCCTGATGGAACATTAAGCTGCTCTGTCCGTGGCCACCCCAGCAGCTGATGATATGAGTCACCGCTTCTGGCTCTGAAAGCCAGACTTTGCGTGTCTGGGAAATAATGCTTAGCCAAGTGTGATTGTAGGCTATTATTAAGACTTTATTTGTGAAATTGGCAGACTTGAGGTCAAACATCTTTCACGAATTCACCCGCAGTACTGTGTGTGTGTTTTTTTGAGAGCTTTCAAGAGTAATCCCATTATACCCCTATTCAAAAGATATTTTACCTCCTCAACAAATTGCTGCTTAATTATCAAGTTTTTTTTTTTAATATGGGTACTTTTAAAAAAATCTCTTTTATATTTCAGCTTGGCTTTTCAGTAAGACAGTATGACCCAGAGCCAGGCGCATCCCCAGCTGCAAAAGGAAGAACGAGGAGGCCATGCTTTCAAGAGGCTTTTCCACCTGGAGTGGATAGCCAAAAAGAGCTACCCTTACGCTTATCTTAAATTACCAAGGTAAATTACATTTACTTTAAATTACCAAGCTTCACATTCTGCACTGGAAGATTTTCTGGAGATAACAGTGTATAAGTTTGTGTATAAGTTTAGACGCAATGATTTTGGGATGATTTTGAATTTTTTCCTTTCTGCTATTTCAACCCCAAAAGTCTGTTTTGGTTCTTCAAGGTAAGAAGGTAAAGCACCAGTCGTTTCCGACTCTGGAGAGATATTGCATCATGACGTTTTTATGGCAGACGTTTTATGGGGTGATTTGCCATCCCCAATCATTCTAGAAGGCAGTTTTAGGCTGCTTTTAGACTCCATAGGCCAGAGAAAAGCAGGGTATAAAAACCAACTCTTTTTTCAGATAAGATTCAGCTCCACTTCCTGTGGCTGCACCCACCTTTCCTTTTGTGGCTGCACCCACCATGCTGTGTCAGTGTTTCAAGGGTGCCTGCAGGCTCATAAAGGCTAAAGACCTCTCATGTAATCCATCAGTGCAATTCCCATGATTAAGGTCTCTGCTTGCTCCCTTGGAGCACATCTTGAGCTTAATGGAGTGACCCATCTGGTTCCCCCTCTGACTGCAGAAGTGGCTTGTGCTTCCCCACCCTGCCCAGGTCATGAAGATTCTAGACCCAGCCTGGTTGATACCTGTTGGGTTCCAGCAGTAGAAGAGAGATCCTTCTGACAACCAGCCATGCAGAGTTGTTTCTCCCCCCAGTCATCTACACTTTATCTCCAGCAAGCTGGGTACTCGTTTTACCAACCTCGGAAGGATGGAAGGCTGAGTCAACCTTGAGCTGGCTACCTGAACCCAGCTTCCGCCGGGATCGAACTCAGGTTTTGAGCAGAGCTTGGACTGCAATAGTGCAACTTACCACTCTGCGCCACGGGGCTCGCTGTTTTGGTTCTTACTGCTGATTATTTTTATATTGCTTTTTGTTTCTTGACATCAGATTCTTCCTGTTAAAAATGGTATTTTCACCCCCCCCCCCCCCATTTTCTTATGTGATTTGTGTATCAATAAAGCAGCATTATAGAAATGGAGACTTGAGAGGACTCAAAGGGAGGAGAAATACCATCAGTATGCTTCATCATGCTGCCTCTTCTTTGTCCCTGCTCCAACACTCATTTCTTCCCATCTCCACTCATATGGAGAAAAACAACAACGGCAATGTCACTCTACATCACATCCAGGGAAACCCCAGGAATGATGTAGGGTAGGTCTAGGAATCACTGGAAATAGTATGGCAAAACCATACTAGATTCCTAGAGCTACCTGACATCACCTCTGGGTTCTCACTGAACTGGCAATATTGCACTCCCTCCAACCCTCCCACCAGTTGCTAGGTTTGGCGATAATGATTAACAAAATAACAAATTTCATATGGAGCAATGGAATGTACAACAGATGATTTGCATGATTTTAGTTTAGAAATTTTATCAGAAGAAATACCTTGTATTAAGTTTTCTGTACATGGAAAATATAACGCAGTTACAATCACTTTCACTTAGTGCAAGCAAGCTGTAACTTTAGTGCTCCTCCTATTTGTACATATGCAAAAATCTTCCAAGGGATCTAAGACAATGGGCGTTTTCGCACTGACCTTAATCGGCAGCGACGCCCCTCTTCACCGCGCAGGATCTGCGTGGATTTCGCACCAATTGCCGCGGAGCACTCGGAAGAGCCGCAAAGTCCCGCGGCTTTTGCGGCGCAAATGGAAACCGCCAAAAACCAGTTTCCATTTGCGCTGCAAAAGCCGCGGGACTTTGCGGCTCTTCCGGGTGCTCCGCGGCAATTGGTGAGAAATCCACACAGATCCTGCGCGGTGAAGGTGGGTGGGGAGGGGGCAGCATTGGCGCGGCGGCCTCGCCCGCTCCGGGATGCGGCGGCTCACCATGCTCCTCGGCGCCGTTTCCCCCCTCACCCCGATTCCGTTTTTTTGGGGAGCGGGGGAAGAGGGTGGAAATCCTGGGGTCCCCCGCCAGGGTAGGAGGGTTGGGAAGCCTAGTGCAGCTGCATAACAACCCCTTGATTAGGAGAGCAGGCAGCAAGGCAGCTACCAGGAGCTTTACCACACCCCCAGCAGCTCTCATTAAGCCCCAGAGAAGCTCGCACCACCCTTTCTCCACTTCTTATGTGATTTTGGATGGTGGGTGGCTTGCTGGCCTTTTGATTGGGGGGGGGGTTGCAGCCCAGGAGAGCCCCAGGTGAGTCCTGCTTGGATCTCTAGCCAGCCCAAGCAGGCCTCGCTTGCACAGAGCTCTCCTTTCTTGCATCGGGTTGCTTTTGGCTGGGGGGAGGGGCGGCATATGCTAATGAGTTATGCTAATGAGCTCTGCCACCTATTTTTCTACAAAACGACCCCTGTTGATGAGACATGCAAAATTGGGGTGGGTGGGGTAGGCGAGAGGGCTCATATAGCCTTTACAATTTCCAGGCTGATCTGACATGTTGGAAGTCCCCTCTGTTCCTTTCCTTTCCTTGCACAAGGCTCCAGCTAGCAAATATGTTCTCAACAAGGAAGGCCACGAGGCAGTGGTTTTGATAAGATGATTGGCTTGTGCCCTAAGTTTTATATCTCTCCAGGGTTCCATTGTTGTTCACTGCTATAAAGAAGAATTTTTGCATTCTTTTCCCCGATCAACTTTTCTCCCTTCCTCCTTTACTGGACACAGAGGGGATTTATATTGCTCCTGAACATGAACACTCTTCATTCTTGTTCATTTCTTTAATTCGTATATTTCATTGATTTTTATAGGATCGATATTTTCTGTTTGAAACCTCTCTGGGCAACCATCTATCTCCTAATGAAAATGGCACATAATGGAGGCTGCCCTTTGTCCTTAAAATATCTGTTGGGAGGAGGAAAGAAATTGATCTGGGCTCCATGCATGAGTTCATTTTAGGTTTCATAACAAAATCCACAGGTAGGTTAAGAACCCTGATCCAGAATCTATTGCATATATAAGTACTTCTGGATTGGGGATATTGATCTTATTTTGTGTTATTTGTTCTGCCATTTTTTCCCATTTTGCATAATTTATTCTGTTTGGGAAGTATCAGGGTGTACAAAACCAGGTAAGTCACTGCAGCTCAGCCAGTAAAGCTTATTCAGCCAGCCCTCTGACTCTGTGATTTTAGCAGACATTGGTTACATGCTTTCAAGCAATCACCAGGCTAGAAATGTGTGCTTTTTGGGGGAGAACAAGTCAATGGGCTTAGAGAGACAGAATCATAGAAATGGAAGGAATCTCCAGGGGCATCTAGTCCAACCCCCTGCACAATGGAGGAAATTCAGAAATACCTCCCCTCCCCACATGCCCAGTGACCCCTGTTTGACACCCAGAAGTTGGCAAAAAACCTCCAGGATCCCTGGCTAAACTGGCTTGGAGAAAAATTGTTTCCTGACCCCAAAGTGGTGATTGGCATTTCCCTGGGCATGTAAGAAAGGGCCAAAGAACTAAGCACTGACGCAACCCTTCCTGCCCTCTTTCCCATGATCTGCCTACATTCACAGAATCAGCATTGCTGTCAGATGGCCATCTAGCCATCTGAAAACCTCCAAAGAAGGAAAGCCCACCACCTCCTGAGGAAATTTATTCCACTGAGGAAATCCTCTGTCAGGAAATTCTTCCTAATGTTTAGCTGAAAACTCTTTTGATTTCGTTTTAGCCAATTGGCTGTGGTCCAACCTGCTGGGGCAACAGAGAACAACTCTGCACCATCCTCTGTATGACAGCTCTTCAAGTACTCGAAGGATGCAACTCTGCTTAGGATTGCACTGTTAGATCCTTAAGAAGCTGAATTCCACACCCAATACTATGTTGTGGGGCTTTTCAAGGTAAGAGATAAGTGGCAGTGGTTTGCCATTGTCTGCCCTTCCTTGGTGGTCTCCCACCCCAATAGTTCTTGATGCGATCATCAGCAGGGCTTTTTTGAGCAGGAATGCACAGGAATGCAGTTCAGGCTGGCTTGGCATCAGGAGGTGTGGCCTAATATACAAATTAGTTCCTGCTGGGCTTTTTCTACAAAAAAAATCCCTGACGATAAGGCTACACTGGGCTATTTAGGCTAGAAAATACCCTGTGTGAACCAATGGCGATATCAGGGGGTGTGGCTTAATACACAAATGAGTTCCTGCTGGGCTTTTTCTACAAAAAAAATCCCTGACGATAAGGCTACACTGAGCTATTTAGGCTATCACCTACTACTTTATCCCCCTTTCACTACAGATTCTGGGGGCTGAACCTGGAATCTTTTGTATGCAAAGCAGATTCTGTACTTCTGAGCCATAGCCCCTCCTTTCACGCTCAAGCCTTCTTCATGTCTGGGGTTTTGCCAATAGATCAAAGTGGCAACAGAAACCACATTCAATTGATTCCCAAGTAGCACCCTTCTATTAAAGACATACAAAGGGGTCCTCATTAGGACTAATCTTGAATCAGGGGTATACATGTGGTTGGATTCTTTACTCCAAATGATTTGTTGGCCAAGCGCCACTTCCAAACTCTATCTCTAGCAGAGTTATAACAGCACAGACTGTGGCTCACACATTTGGGTATGTTCTTTAATTAGCAAATTGATTAAAAGCTAAACTGTGCAAACAGGATGAGGAAGATTCTGTGGGATGAAGAACTGGTTTTCAGTTTAAAAAAACAGCAACAGATTTGTCTCTTCCTTCAAATTGGAACAAAAAGGGCCACTTAGAGCAGAGTTTTGGCAGTTGCCTCCAACTGGGAATCAGAATGTAGAAATGTGGTTGATCCACCAAATTCAGGAGGCCCCTTTTGGTAGAAAATGATTGGGCTGTTCACTTAAAGAAATAATAATAATAGCATTGCTGCTATGTTGCACTGGAATCTTTGCAAGAAGTATGGTTTACCATTAGGGATGGACACAAACTGAACCACAAAGCAAAATTCATCATGAATTTTGCCCTGTTCATGGTTCACAAATTGAAGTTCCTGTCACAAACTTACACAATATTTTAAAATTGTATGTGGCGGTTTATGAATAGAGCAGAAAGCAGAGTTTAAAGGGGCTTTGGGTCCCTTTAAACTTCTGCTTCCTGTTCCCCACAAAAGCTGCAAAAACAGCTGACTGGCAGGGAGTGCCTCCCAGCTGCTATGCTATTTTTCAGACTTCCTTGTGCACTCTCTTTAAAGAGACTGCACAAGAAAGGGAAACAGCTGAGCAGTGGGAGTGCCTCTCCGCCACTCTGCAGTTTTTTTGGGCTTTCTTGTGCTGTCCCTTTGAAGGGACTGCAGAAGAAAGCTCCAAACAACTGAACAGCGGGGAGCAGCCTGCTCCCTGCTGCTCAGCTGTTTTTTGGAGCTTTCTGCAAACCCTGTTGAAAGGGACCAACTCTATGATTCTAAGATTAATAGTTCAATCCTAAGCAGAGTTACACCCTTCCAAGTGCCTGGAGAAGATGGAATTTGGGGAAGAGAGGGACCTCTGCAAGGATATGATGTCATGGAGTCCACCCTCTGACACTGCTTTTTCCTATATGGGAACTCATTCTTGAAGTCTGGAGATCAGCTGTAATTCCTGAAGGAAGAGGTGAAGGAAAGATTGGGTTTATACCCCATCTTTTACTCAGAGTGGCTTACAATCTCCCTCCCTTCTTCTCCCCTCCTCTATGAGGTAGATGGGGCTGAGAGAGCTCTGAGAAAACTGTTCTTGAGAGAACTGCTCTCCGAGAACTGTGGCTGATGCAAGGTCACCCAGCTGGCTGCATGTGAAGTAGTGGGGAATCAAACTGGTTCTCCCAGATTAAAGTCTGTGCTCTTAACCACTACACCAAACTGGTGTAGAAATCCAGGCCTCACTTTGAGGTTGTGACTTAGAGTTAGCAGCCCATTGGTGGTGATAGGATTCTTTTGCCCCCAATTGATATTATGTACTAATGCTCTGAGCAGAGGTGGGAAAAGAATAACATTTTAAAATGGCCCATGGCTAATGTCACACCGTTAGCCTATAGCCACCCCCCTATGTCCCCTCACCCAAATCTCCCACTGGTTGCCAAGTCAGGTCTGGCAGCCCTAGCAACTCCTGACCGTCTCTGCTTCTCAGTAGTTTTTATCCTCCAGATTGACTGGGTCCAGACTCTGACTTCACCCTCCTTTGTGAAGTGGTTAAGTTTGGCGTAGTGGTTAAGTGCGCGGACTATTATATGGGGGAACTGGGTTTGATTCCCCACTCCTCCACCTGCAGCTGCTGAGTCAGTCACAAGTTCCTCTCAAGAGCAGTTTCTGTTAGAACTCTCTCAGCTCCACCTGCCTCACAGAGTGTCTGTTGTGGAGAGGGGAAGGGAAGGAGATTGTAAGTCACTCTAAGACTCCTTTAGTAGTGAAGGGCAGGTTATAAATCCAAGCTCTTTCCTTCTTCTTTAGATCCTTTATCTTTACTCTTCCATAGATATGCCCAAATATATTTACTTCATTGTTGTTATTCAGTCGCACAGTCGAGTCCAACTCTTTGCGACCCCATGGACAAAGTCATGCCAGGCCTGTAATGGAAGCTGTAAAAGGTAAGAAGGACTCCTTTAAGCGGTGGAAAACCAGTCCAAGTGAGATTAGTAAAAGGGAACATAGACTGTGTCAAATCAAATGCAAGACTGTGATCAGGCAGCAAAAAGGGACTATGAGGAGCATATTGCAAAAAACATAAAGACCAACAATAAAAATTTCTTCAAATATATCAGGAGTAGGAAACTAGCCAGGGAGGCAGTGGGGCCCTTGGATGACCATGGAGTAAAAGGATTACTGAAGGAGGATAGGGAAATGGCTGAGAAGCTGAATGCATTTTTTGCCTCCGTCTTCACTGTGGAAGATGAGAACTTTTTGCCCGCCCCAGAACCACTAATTTTGGAAGGGGTATTGAAAGATCTGAGTCAGATTGAGGTGACAAAAGAGGAGGTCCTACAACTGATAGACAAATTACCATACCAAACCTTTAATGGCATAATAGATTCAGATAAAAATACACAGAATATAAAAATTTAAACATTGGAGATAAAATCAAAATAAAACCGAGCTTACAGATACATTCAAACATGGTCAGAATTAAATTTAAGGATGTCAGCCAGAAATTTTGCCACAGCCTCACTAACCACCCCCTCAGTATCACTCAATAAATAATAACAGGGTGGCAGAATAGACAAATCTGGAGAAAAAGAAAGCTTGCCAAATAAATCTTTACGGAGGTTATGGTAAAAAGAACAATCAAGCAATATATGCTGGATTGAGTCAGGGGTATTCGCTCCACAGGAGCAAAGTCTGTCGGCTAAAGGGACTCGCTGATATCTCCCTTGTAAAACTTTGGAGGGAAACGCGTTTAGTCTGGCCAACATAAATGCCCTGCGATGACTTGGAGTGGTTAGGTCTGATAGATAATTGGGCATTTTGCCACAAAAAGCATAAAGACCTAAGGAAGCTGGAGAGCAAGTATAAGGGAGAGTTGGCCGTAATTTCGTTTCCTCCAATTCCCACAGTCTCAGTTTAATACATCTGAAGATATATGACTCTTCAGAGGTAGAAAAATCATCTACCTCTAACCCCAATTGATTGAGTTTAGACAGAAGCACTGCTGTCCAGGACGAAATATATGGGACTCTTTTCATACAATCAAGAAGGCTGTTGGGATCTGTTCTAAAATGAATTTTGAGCCAGAATTTAAACACTGCAATCCAGGCTTTTGTCTCCACCAAAGACTGACCCACTTCAGAGCAGAGAGCAAAGTAGGACACACATTTTGGCAAACCAAGAATTTGTCTAAAGAATGAGGCTTGAATGCCCTCCACTTTCCTGGTAAAAGCTGAGATCCATATAGGGATACCATAGAGGATTTGGGCAAGCGTTTTGGCTTTGAATACTTTAATAGCTGCTGGAACTAATTGGTTGCCCCTTGCAAAGAAAAACTGTTTAATTTGAGCAGCTGAACACTTAGCCAAGTTGATGGTGTTGTTACGATGTGAAACCCAGCTTAACTTGTGGTTAAAAGTGATCCCCAAGTATTTAAAATTTTTTGTTTGCTCGATTGTTGAATTGCCAATAAACCATCTCTGTGGGTCCCAGCAATTTGAAAAGACAACTACTTTAGATTTGGTATAATTGATAGTAAGTGAATTACAATTACAGTAGTCATAAAAGGCGTTCAAATACCTTTGCAGGCCCACTCTTGTACAAGAGAGGATGGTAGTGTCATCGGCATAAAGTAATAAGGGGACCGCTCGGCCTGCAAGTTTAGGCGGATGACCATTGATAGGGGTCAAAAATTGTGCCAGGTCAGTTAAAAATAAATTAAAAAGATGTGGGGCCAGCACACAACCTTGTTTTACCCCCTTTAACACTGGGATTTTACTAGTCAAGTCACCGCTAGAAGAAAATAACAGGCCAGTCAGTGTAACTTCAATACCGGGAAAGTTGGTAGAAACCATTATCAAGGACAGAATGAGTAGGCACATTGATGAACACGGGTTATTGAGGAAGTCTCAGCATGGGTTCTGTAAGGGAAGATCTTGCCTCACTAACCTGTTACATTTCTTTGAGGGGGTGAACAAACATGTGGACAAAGGAGACTCGATAGATGTTGTTTACCTTGATTTCCAGAAAGCTTTTGATAAAGTTCCTCATCAAAGGCTCCTTAGAAAGCTTGAGAGTCATGGAGTAAAAGAACAAGTCCTCTTGTGGATCAAAAACTGGCTGAGTAATAGGAAGCAGAGAGTGAGTATAAATGGGCAGTCTTCGCAGTGGAGGACAGTAAGCAGTGGGGTGCCGCAGGGCTCGGTACTGGGTCCCATGCTCTTTAATTTGTTCATAAATGATTTAGAGTTGGGAGTGAGCAGTGAAGTGGCCAAGTTTGCGGATGACACTAAATTGTTCATGGTGGTGAGAACCAGAGAGGATTGTGAGGCACTCCAAAGGGACCTGTTGAGGCTGGGTGAGTGGGCATCAACGTGGCAGATGTGGTTCAATGTGGCCAAGTGCAAAGTAATGCACATTGGAGCCAAGAATCCCAGCTACAAATACAAGTTGATGGGGTGTGAACTGGCAGAGACTGACCAAGAGAGAGATCTTGGGGTCGTGGTAGATAACTCACTGAAAATGTCAAGACAGTGTGCGTTTGCAATAAAAAAGGCCAACGCCATGCTGGGAATTATTAGGAAGGGAATTGAAAACAAATCAGCCAGTATCATAATGCCCCTGTATAAATCGATGGTGCGGTCTCATTCGGAGTACTGTGTGCAGTTCTGGTCGCCGCACCTCAAAAAGGATATTATAGCATTGGAGAAAGTCCAGAAAAGGGCAACTAGAATGATTAAAGGGCTGGAACACTTTCCCTATGAAGAAAGGTTGAAACGCTTGGGACTCTTTAGCTTGGAGAAACGTTGACTGCGGGGTGACATGATAGAGGTTTACAAGATAATGCATGGGATGGAGAAAGTAGAGAAAGAAGTCCTTTTCTCCCTTTCTCACAATACAAGAACTCGTGGGCATTCGATGAAATTGCTGAGCAGTCGGGTTAAAACGGATAAAAGAAAGTACTTCTTCACCCAAAGGGTGATTAACATGTGGAATTCAATGCCACAGGAGGTGGTGGCGGCCACAAGCATGGCCACCTTCAATAGGGGGTTAGATAAAAATATGGAGCAGAGGTCCATCAGTGGCTATTAGCCACAGAGTGTGTGTATATATATATATATATATATATATAATTTTTTTTGGCCACTGTGTGACACAGAGTGTTGGACTGGATGAGCCATTGGCCTGATCTAACATGACTTCTCTTATGTTCTTAGGCCCTCCTGTCTTCCACCATCCTCCGATGTCTGCTCAAATTCGTGATTGTTACATCAGTAATGCTGTCCAACCATCTCATCTTTTGCCTTCTGTCTTTCCCAGCATCAGGATCTTCTCCAGTGAGTGCTCCCTTCTCATTTGGTGGCCAAAGTATTTACTTAGATCATTTCAAAACTGCCATTCCAAAGTGCAGGGGCAACCACAAAGAAGGCCCAAGTTGTGGCCAAGGCTGATTTCACAGACCTACACAATAGGGCTGCCAAGCCCCCGGTCCAGGTGGGGGTTCCCCTGCCTGGGAGATTCCCAACCTGCCAACCCACATTGGGCTGGCGGGGGGAACCTCCTCTGACGTCGCCAGCATGATGATGTCACCTGGAAGTGACATCATTGTGCCGGCAACATCACATGGCAGCGACTTTAGGCATTTCCATGAAACTCTATGGTTTTCCTGGACGCTCTAGCCATTTGGGAGGGAAAATTCTATAGCACAATAGGTCCCAGAGGCTGTGAGGGGCTTGGCAACCCTACTACACAAAGAGTCGAAAAGACAGACCCTTTGCAAGTCCTAGGTCCAGAAGACTTTAAAAGTAAGGAATTAGCACCACGAGCAGAACTTAATGGATGGATGGATGTGCCACCAAGTTGTGTATGTCTTACAGCAACCCCAGGAAGCAGCTTTTGAGGCAAACAAGAAGCAGAGGTGTTTTGCCATTACCTTACTCTATACAGCCTTCCTTGATGGTTTCCCATCTCAACCCTATTCATCTGCTGATATCTGACAAAACTGGGCTATACCATGTTGCCATCCCTCCCTAAAAAGAACCTGGAAATACACAAATGTTCTACATACTTCCTTTCCATTCCATATCCAGGGTACAGATACTTCCATTCTCATGTTGCTAGCTCCTCATAGATCAGTATTTGCACCATCCAACTGCTTCAGTGGTTGTTTACTGGCAGTGAACAAACAGCATAAAAAACATGACAATATGGTACAGGGAGGGCTGCATTTTAGGCAAATCCAAGATGGATATCATCTCTGCTTCTGAGAGCCACTTACATGGTGATTGTTCCCAGACTCATTTTCAAGTCAATCTATTGGCTAGCAAAACCTTGGGCTGTTTGGTGTTCTGAACATAACACAAGCTCTATTTTCAGGGTGATTTTTTTTTTCATTCACAGAATATTTCATCTGTTCTGGAACTGTGCCATATTTCCAAATGCATGTTTTTTTTTTTGGGGGGGGGGAAATCCCCTCACGGAAAACCTAGCTCTCTTTTAAACTGATCAGATCCCTGATCTCTCTCTCTCACTCTCTCTCCTTTTTCTTATTTTAAATGATACTTTTGAAATTAAAAGTGCCTGCAGCTTGAATAAAACACAGAGAAAGACGGGCACCACTATCTGCTAGCGGAATCACATTAACATGGAAGAGACTTGATGCAGCCCATCTGTTGCTGAGAGGTTGAATCAACGTCTGGCTTAGCGGCATATGAAAGAGAGACGTACCGTTCAGACTGCAGAACAAGGCTGATATTTCGGGGGACATCTGGATGCTTTTTGTCAATGATATAAACAGAAATTTCTGGGGGAACAACAAACTGTTAGTCATGAGCACTTTAAATATCGACAGACACAGAATTATTATTATTTTTTTTAAAAAAAATTAAAGGAAGTGTTCTGGCCAAAATGGATTTATGCTGGGATGACATTTTAGTCAAATATAGAAAGTCGGGGTTCTGGAAATGCTGTGGAGCGAGGAAGGGGCAGAGAGCAATGCTAGCCTCCTGGAAATAGTGACGTTGGCTACCTCAGACATACGTCTGAATCATTCTTTGATTCTGGGAATTGGTGACCAGGCCTCATTTTGGGTAGGAGCTCACAGCAGCGGAGCTCCGGAACGTCTAAATTTTATTGTGTTCTCTTTCTTTCTTACCTCTCCACCCCCCCCAAGCCCCCCCCCTTGCTTCTGGGCTCCATTGTTCAAACTCCCTGTGAGAATTTTGCTGAACTCTTAGATTTGACAAACTTTCTAATATTTCCCCCCACAAAAAAATGGGAAAATAACCAAAACATATAAAGCAGACAGATGGAAATCTTCCTCATGTCATTGTGGCCACATAGGAGAAAGTAATATAAAAAGTATGATGGGAGCAAGGTTTTATTATGACAATTATAATTCAAGAAGCATTTTAAGGTGAGCTGATATAATTTAGTCCACCTTTTGGTGATGTCAGGGGTGTGTGGCATATGCAAATGAGTTATGCTAATGAGATGTGCTAATGAGCTCCAGCACCTCTTTTTCTACTCAACGACCCCTGCTGGTAACTATTTACAGGAGTAAGAAAAAACAGAGAAGGGAAAGAAACTTAACCAAAAACTTGAGTAAGAAATCTAACAAGTTAATATGCAATTAAAGGGCCAAACATTAAAAGCAAACTGTATAATAAATCATTTCTATAATAAATACATGTATGTTTGCTTATGATTTATTATACAGTTTGCTTTTAAAGTTTGGCCCTTTAATAGCATATTAACTTGTTAGGTTTCTTATCTACAGGAGCAAACCATAGAGTTTTTGCAAAATGCTAGCATCTGCCTTTCTCCCATTTCCTGCTGGCACCCAAGGCAGTGGCAGGCAATGAGGCAGGGAGTGTAACATCCCTAGTTCTCAAACCCATATCTCCTCACAGAGCATGCAACCCACCTAGCCCACTGGGTCCTCGAAACTGGGAGAATCTTGCCATCCTATCATGATCTTGTACTCAGGGGGAAATGGTAGAAAAACTATCGTTGGAGCGTCCTGTGACCTTGTTTCCAAAAAGGATAATTCGCAGGCATGGAAGTAAAATCTTTTGACTCCAGAGTGGCACCTTTAGAGGGGGTTACCACTCTTCAGGTGGCACCTGGAGATCTCCCGCTGTTAGAATTGATCTCCAAGGTAGGGTTGCCAGGTCCAATTCAAGAAATACCCAGGGACTTTGGGGGTGGAACCAGGAGCAAGGTTGCAGCAAACATGACTGAACTTCAATGGGAACCCTGGCAATCACATTTAAAGGGACTGCGCACCTTTTAAATGCTTTCCCTCCATTTGAAATAATGGATAGGGGCACCTTATTTTGGGGCTCACAGAATTGAACCCCCAGTCCAATCTTTTTGAAACTTGGAGGGTGTTTTGAGGAGTGGCACTGGATACTATGTTGCAAATCTGGTGCCTCTACCTCAAAAATAGCCCCTCGAGCCCCATACATCCGTAGATCAATTCTCCATTATACCTTATGGGAATCGGTCTCCATAGGGAATAATGGAGTGCCCAGCAGGCATTTCCCCCCCCACACACTTTCTGATGACCCTGAAGTGGGGGGAGGGCCTCCAAACTGGGGGATCTCCTGCCCCCAACTGTGGATTAAAGCACACTCACAAAAAGCTGCACAAAATAGTTGAACAATCACATTTACTTTTAACTCTCTTCTCATAAACAACACTAGCATAAACATATGCTTACAATAACATACTGCATTCAGAAGTTGAATAAAGATATCAATTTACAGGAATACCACGTTCTTCCGTACACAGATGCTACTTAAAGTAACAGTCCCAATAATGTCCACAAGTGCGTTGTTTGAGCTCAACCGATGCAAACCTTCCATCGGAAGTGCACGCTTCTCCGATTGTTGGCTTAGTTCGATGCACTAAAGGACTTCTCCATATATGTTTGCAGATATATGCAGCGACATGAATCCTAGGTTATTCCATGTTTCTGTTACTCTTCGTCATGGCTGCAATTTAATCAGAACTGAGACACACACAGTACATAGTCATTACACATACCCCAATTAATTTAAACCAAAATACGTGCATATATAATCCAGAAACTCACCCCGTGCTCACAAATGTAATTTCATGGCAATAGCTCCTTGCTCTCAATTTAGCATGTATAGTTCTCAATGGATACACTGGCAACGCCTTACTAAATATTCATTCCGCTTAAAGCCCCACACCTGGCTACAATTACACTTGATTCCATCATCCTGATCACATTCACATAGAAACATGATTTATTCACAAACCATTGTTACTACTAATACATCTATTGCATTGATTCCTCTGTGCGCAGACTCAAATGAATGTGGACTGATCTAATGAAGTATTCAAACCAGACGGTGCCAAAGTCCCAAATTTATGAATGAAAAATGCCTCTTTTTGCAATAAAACCCTGGAGGTATCAACATGATTATATTTATGACCCTTAAAGACATATATTACAGTGCATTCAATGTCTTCATAAGAATGCTTGAACTCCATATAATGGGCCACAATTGGCGCGTCTTGCACTCCCGACTTTACCCACGATTTGTGTTCTAAAAAATGAGCTCTAAAACTCCTCATACTTAGATCCAAATGGGCAGCCGTGTTGGTCTGAAGCAGTTGAACAAAGCAGGAGTCAAGTGTACCTTTAAGACCAAGTTTTATTTAGAATGTAAGCTTTCGTGTGCTCTGTAAGCACACGAAAGCTTACATTCTAAATAAAACTTGGTTGGTCTTAAAGGTGAAAATTGACTGCTGCTTTGTTCAACTCCTCATACTTGACCCTATATACTATTTGTCACATGGACACCTGAGGGCATAGATAATCCTTTTGGACTCACATGTTCTGAAATGTGGGAACCTCCAAGTGTATCTATTGATCATGATACTATTTACTTCCAAGGTTTTCTCGGATATTGAACACTTTTTACATTTAAAATGTCCTACTGGCAAGCTCGATGGTTCCTGAGTTCCTTTATAGAACTCTGACCAAACTAACATGTCACTCAAAGTTTTACATCTTTTCCACCCTATAACTGGCATGCTAGAACAACCGGGGAAGTTGGCAATGACATGCCAGTGCTTCTGTATTATGGCTTGAATATGCTTAGCCCTTACAGAGTATTTAAAAGCACAAGTTTGTACATTCTCATGTTTCTGATCACTCTGCTTCTGATCACTCTGCTCCTATAATAACTTATGTTTAGGCATTCTACTGACTTTTGCAACTGCTCTGTCAATTACTTGTGTCGGATACCCCCTAAATTGTAACTGTTCCATCAACTATGTGCTTTTATCAACACAATCAATCTCCCTAGTAGAATCAGGCTTTAATCTCAAGAGTTGTCCATATGGGAGACTATTTTTAATATGCTGAGGATGAAACAAATAGAAATGAAGGAGTGAATTCTTATCAGTAGGCTTGGAGAATACTTTCACTCTCAATTTGCAATCACAGGCATTATACACCAGAGTGTCCAAAAAACTAATTTCCTGATTACTGTATTTACAGTCAAATTTAATATTCCGGTGGATGTCATTACTCCATGCAATAATTTCTCTAATAATGACTGATCCTGAAAGATATAAAAAATGTCATCAATATACCTAAAATAGATTTTAATATTGCTCCGATATGGGTTAGATGACACATCCATGGAATTTTTTTCCTCAAAATGCTCCATGTAAATGTTAGCCACATCCAGAGCACAAGAACTGTCCACATCTACCCCTGCTGTTTGGAGATAAAATTCATCATTAAATCTAAAAAATTTTTTTCAAATATAAGATCTAATATTTCCATCAAAAATAATTAGGTGGATCCATAGCCTCCTGTCTGTTTAATACTGCCTCTATAACCATTTGCGCTTCCTCCTGGGAGATATTTGAATATAGCGCCTGTACATCCATAGTAACCAAAAGTTCATCCGGCCCTACTCTCAGTCCTTCTATCATTTTTATAAATGTTTAGTATCTTTTATATCCGATTTGATTTTAGGGACAAAAGGTCTCAAGAAAAAATCAAGGTACTGCGCTAACGCCGATCCCGATCCAAACACAATAGGTTTTCCCCGGGGGAGGACTACCTCCTTTATGGATCTTAGGTAGAGTGTATATGACAGGGCATCTTGGAAATTCATTAATTAAAAATTTAGCTACAGACTTAGTAATTTGCTCTAATATCATAGCTTCTCGAACCATAACCTTAATGATGTTCATGATATCCCCAACTGGGAATTGGCAACCCTACTCCAAGGTCAGTTCCCCTGTATGGAATGGCTGCTTCGGAGAATGGCCTGTATGGCATTCTAGCCTGCTGAGGTCCCTCCCCTCCCCAGGCTGCACTCTCAAAATGACCCAGAACTGGATGTGGCAAAATTATTTCCCCTGGTTTGCTTCGATTTGGATGGATCTAGGCCTCCATGCTGAGTTTGGACATTAAAGAAACATCCTTCACTCAAGAGTGGAAGGGATACAGCAACTGAGCAATAGCTCTTGTTAACATATTTAGAAAATAGAGGGGTCAGGGCACAACATTTTCAGTTTTCAAACTGATAGTTGTTTACTTGGGTGGATAGTTGTTTACTTGTTTTATCATGAAGGGAAATTGTGTGGGGAGTGGCTGAAGGGGGTTGGGGAAGAAGGGGAGAAGAAGAAGAAAGAAGAAGAAAACATAAGCACTTTCCTTTCTGACCATTCATTCCCTATTGAAAAAGCCCACTGCTTTTACCTTCACTGAGGACAAAATAGAAGTATCTCTGTTTTCCCCATCAGTAATAAAAGAACCTCAGGTATGGCTTTGTCAAGCAAGGAAAAGGCAGGAAAGGGTTAAAGTTTCTGTACTTTCCTGCTTCCTCCTCCACATGAAGCCCGCTGGGTGACCTTGGGCCAGTCACAGTTCTCTCAGAACTCTCACAGTCCCACCTATCTCACAGAATGTCTGTTGTGGGGAAAGGAAGGGAGGATGATTGTAAGCTGCTTTGAGACTCCTTTTGGCAGAGAAAAGTGTGGTTTAAAAACCAACTCTTCTTCTTTCTCTTCCTCGAAAATGCATCCTTGAAGGCTGTTTCTGCAAGAAAAGAAAACAATTAATTAAAATTAGCATGAGAGAAACCCCATAGTTGAGTCCTCACCATAGCATTTCTTTTCCTTTGGGAAGAATGTCATCTTTACCTCAGATTTCTGGAGTTAAAAACACCAAGACACAAGAAACAAAACCCAGCCAGCCTATTCCACACACCTGTGGTGTGTCGTCTGCTCACTGGATCTTTCTTCATTTCATACTTCGTTGGCGGTTGGCTACGGGAAGAGATTGAGGGGGAGGGTTACGTATGAAGACCTTTGGATGGCAGCTGTGTGCGGTTTTGGTTTGAGCCTTTTGAGGAGAGGGAAGTGGGAATCTGAAAGGGAAGAAAAATGCCCTAATGGCGTCATTCAACTTTTAAAAACTTGTTTTGAATAAATTGACTTTGAAATCAATACCAAACGCTGTGGTTTGTGGGCCCTGTCTGTGTTTCACACTGAGCTGGCTTTGCAATTCAAATTTTTTTTTAGGGGATTAAACTAAAACAGCTTTAAGGAAAGCTCAGTAGCAGCTCTAACTTCATAATCTCTTAATTATCTGGAAACCCAATTGAATAGTGTTTAATATTCCCGCCTATTCTTGCCTCTGGTACTCCAGACCTTATCGCTGAGGGAGAGGAAGAAAGGGCTGCTTGTTATCTTCAGTTGTTTCCATTGTTTCCAGCTCAGGATCTCTTCCTACACTTCTGTTCTTCTAAACTTCACACATACGAGTAGCCCTGCTGAGCTCCATGGGACTGCTCTTGTGTGCAGAACTGTAAATTATGTACGTGGGGGGTTTGGAGATTAGGATTCAAGGCTGGTTTCAAAACGGCCCACTTACCTCATGGCAAAGCTGTGATAAATAGCTGAGTTATACTCTATTGTCACCACCCCTTTCATTAGTGGAAACTTCAAAAACATCTTTGCATTCAGTGAAATGAGGAACAGGGGAACCCTTAAAAGGTGGAACAATGTGCTACCGCCTTTGTTAGCAAGGGCGGATATATCAGGGTGCCAACAGGTGTCATGGAGATCACCCTAAAAGGCAAATTGGCTGCTGCTGCAGGATTCAGGGTTGAATGAGAATCAAGAAGGGGGGGTGTAACCCTTGGTAGGCCTCACTAATCAAAACTGGGCCCTCCCCAGCACTGTTATTAGCATTTTAAAGTGTGTGTGGGGGGGAGGATATGCTGTATAAAAACCTGTTATATCCCCTTTAACATGCTAATAGTAGCACGAGGAACCAGCTATGATTAGAGGAACCAAGCAGGGGCTGAAGTGTTAAAGGCTTTCCCACCACTCTGATTGAGTGGCCAGCCTCCAGGTGGGGGCAGGAAGAAGAAGAGTTGGTTTTTATATCCTGCTCTTCACTACACAAAAGATTCTCAAAGTCCTTTCCTCTCCTTACAATAGATACCCTGTGAGGTAGGTGGGGCTGAGAGAGCTCTGAGAGAACTGTGACTGACCCAAGGTCACCCAGCTGTCTGGATGTGGAGGAGGATTAGAGATTAGAGTCCACTGGCTGCCTACCTCCCAGAATTACAACTGATCTCCTGGAGAAAATGGCTGCTTTGGTAAGTGGACATTATGGCACGATAGCCAGTTTGGTGTAGTGGTTAAGAGAAGTGGACTCTAATCTGGAGAGCCAAGTTGGTTCCCCACTCCTCCTCCACATGCAGCCAGCTGGATGACCTTGGGTCAGACACAGTTCTCTCAGAGCTCTCTCGGCCCCACCTACCTCACAGGGTGCCTCTGGGGAGAGGAAAGAAAGGAGATTGTAAGCTGCTCTGAGACTCTGACTGAAGTCTCAAAGCAGCAGCAGTTTCTTATGTCAGTGGAAAATGTCCTTTGGATTCAACCCTGTATGTCTAAATATTATGAATATTATTTTTGAACTAGAAAGACCCTATTCAGCTCAGCATCCAACACTTCCTGAAACTTATACATGTTGTGGAAGATCTGTCTGAAGACTCCTATTCAAACTGCAAGGGCACTTGGCTGTTTTCTCAGTTGTGCCAAAACCTGTATATTGTTCCCATCTGTTACATATTGGCTGCTTAGCAGTTTTCTGTCATGACTTCCAGACTTTCCAGCTTCCCTCTTGGTGGTGGAAAGTGCTGTTGCAGCTGACTTTACAGGGACCCCATAGGGTTTTCAAGACAAGAGAGGTTCAGAGATGGTTTGCCATTGCCTGCCTCTGCGTTGCAACTCTGGACTTTCTTGGAGGTCTCCCACCCAAATACTAACCAAGGCTGCCTTAGTTTAGCTTTCAAGATCTGATGCGATCAGGATCCTCTTATCCATTACTGTATTTCCTTAGTTCCCCTCCTCTCTTTTACAGTTTTTGTTTCTCTTCTTCCCTCTTTTTTAATTGTTACCTGATCTTGGAGGGATACAACCAAACTACACATCATTGAGGACATGCATAATTACATTTCACAATTTAATTTTTACTAAAATGCAGTGGCAAAATTCCTTCAGAGCCAAGTTAGTGGGAGACAGACATTTTAACTCTTTCCTTCATGCCTATTTGTGGATCAATTACCCCATGTAGACGGCACTGCAGCAGTATAATACAAGTTACTTGTACTGCCTCTTACTTCAGTGGGGAAAACCCCCAGCAGACTACACCCACACATATGCACACACACGGGACCCTTCCTCCACTCTCTCATCTTCAGTATTTCCTCTTTTCCTTCCCTGAAAGCCCCCATAGCTTCTCCCCCTTTCCTGCTTGAAGCTGACTATGCTTGTAGCCGCCGCCACCTCCCGTGGCAGTAAATTCCACATGTTAACATGTGTTAACATGTGGAATTCACTGCCACAGGAGGTGGCAGCGGCTACAAACATAGCCAGCTTCAAGAGGGGATTGGATAAAAACATGGAGCAGAGGTCCATCAGTGGCTATTAGCCATAGCATATTGTTAGAACTGTCTGGGGCAGTGATGCTCTGTATTCTTGGTGCTTGAGGGGGAGTGGGCAAAGTGGAAAAGCTTCTAGCCTCACTTGTGAACCTCTGGACGGCACTTGGGGTTTTTTTGGGCCACTGTGTGACACAGAGTGTTGGACTGGATGGGCCATTGGCCTGATCCAACATGGGTTCTCTTGTGTTCTTATGCTTCCTTCTCTCCTTCCCACCCACAGCTGCTTCCCCAGTTTTCAGCTTTCCCTTCTTCCCTCCCCCTGTCGTTTGAGTTGTGTGGTGCCAGTCACCAGGGCAGACCCAATGACCTGTCCAGGCCAAGTCCATGGTGTGAGCCTGGCTAGGCAGGGCCCAGTTGCATGATGGGGGATGGAACTTGCAATGACTTCATATTCTCCTGTACCTCTTCTCTCACACCATTTTCTTTTTCTCTTCTCTTGGCACCACTTCTCTTCTCTTCTCACCCTCCACTTCTTCTTTCTCTCCTTCCCACACACTTTTTATCTGCTCCCCATTTTCAGCTATACTTATTATTTATTTCATTTATACCCCTCCTTTCTCCACAACAGGGACCCAGAGCAGATGACATCATTTTTCTCTCTTCACTTTTATCCTCACAACCACCCAGTGAGGTAATTCAGGTTGAGAATGACCTCAATGGAATTAGAAGAGTGTAATTCTGCTTAGGGTGACACTGTATGTTTATCAAAGTCAACATTTAAGGTTTGCATCTGAGAATCTCTCAGAATCCTTATGCAGTAGTGCTCTCAAACTGCAGGTTCTAGTCACTAGATTTGATATCCATTATCTGCCATCAATTCTGTTGTGGTCAATTGAATTACCTCACTCAATTAGTTGTTCTCTCAAAAGTATTATCTTATTAATTTTGAATCTGCACTCCTCTTTATTTAGTGTGGAGCTGCTGTTTTGCCTCTTCCCAACATTTTTTTCAAAGAAGAAGATGAAGATGATATTGGATTTATACCCCACCCTTCACTCCGAGATTAGACTACTTCGAGATTAGACTACTGCAATGCCCTCTACATGGGGCTGCCCTTATACCGAACACGGAGGCTTCAGGTAGTCCAGAACACTTCAGGTAGTCCGGTCACTTCGAGATTAGACTACTGCAATGCCCTCTACATGGGGCTGCCCTTATACCGAACACGGAGGCTTCAGGTAGTCCAGAACGCGGCGGCCAGGCTGCTGGAGGGACTACCACGGTGGGAAACTGCACGGCCTGGGCTGCGGGATCTACATTGGCTGCCGGTTGTCTACCGTGTTCGCTATAAGGTGCTGGTTATCACCTTTAAAGCCCTATATGGCCGAGGACCTGCCTACCTAAAGGACCGCCTCTCCCCATATGTGCCCCAGAGAGCGCTGAGATCCAGCTCACAGAACTTACTGACAATCCCTGGGCCAAGAGAAGCCAGGCTGAAGGCCACTAGGGAGCAGGCCTTCTCGGTGATAGCCCCTCGTTGGTGGAACGACCTTCCGGAGATGGTGCGAGCCCTGCGGGACTTGAACCAATTCCGCAGGGCTTGCAAAACATGTCTCTTTCAGCTGGCCTTTGAGATGGAACCCGACTAATTTGATGAATGGACAACTAGTCATCTTGTGGATATCACGACTACAGCATTTAGCACCTATTTTATTATATATTTAACTTTTAAATAATTTTACTGTAATTGATATTTAAAATTGTTCATGTTGTTTTATGATTCATGGGATTCCCATGCCTGTCAGCCGCCCTGAGCCCGCCTCGGCGGGGAGGGCGGGATATAAAAATAAAATATTATTATTATTATTATTATTATTATTATTATTACTCCAGATCTCAGAGTGGCTTACAATCTCCTATACAGAGGCCATTTTGTAGAAAAATAGGTGGTGGAGCTCATCCAGAGATTGTTATGCAGCTGCACATACTATTCAATGGACAAGGAGGTGGAACTCTCAGGAGGAGGAGGAGGAACTCTCAGAAAGGTTCAGGAGCTGCGCTCCTGTGAGCTCCCACTGAATCTGAGGCCTGCTCCTATACCTTCCTTCCCACAACAGACAACCTGTGAGGTGGGTGGGGCTGAGAGAGCTCTCACAGAAGCTGCCCTTTCAAGGACAGGTCTGCGAGAGTATGGCTGACCCAGGACCATTCCAGCAGCTGCAGGTGGATGAGTGGGGAATCAAACCCAGTTCTCCCAAATAAGAGTCCGCACACTTAACCAGTACACCAAACTGGCTCCATATGACGTCTGACAGGAGTTGGGTTGAAGTTCACTGACCCCTTTTATAAACTTAAGGAACTAATGTTGCCAAGTGTTCTTGGGCCCAATTTGGCACAAGAATGCAATGCAGGGGGAGGAACGGCTTCAACCTCCCCCCCACCATTTCCCCAAGCCCAAATAGCCAAGGTTGCCACTTCTGGGTTGGGAAATACCTGGAGATTTTGGGGGTGGAGCCTGAGGAGGGTTGCGTTTGGGGAGGGGAGGAACCTCAGCAGGGTATAAAGCCATAGAGTTCACCCTCCAAGGCGACCATTTTCTCCAGATGAACTGATTTCTGTTGCCTGGAGATCAGTTGTTATCCCAGGAGATCTCCAGCCACCACTTGGAGATTGGCAACCCCCAAAAATGTCTGTGGGTCTCATGTACTCATTGACAGGCTCTAAATGCAGCAAAACAGCTTAGAGGGAGATTGAAACTCATCCTCCATATGTAGTACTGCTCTTCTGAGCCAAATTAGGCCCTGGACTGTTTGGGAATGTTAATTTTCCAGTCTTAGTAAAATGGGTCAGGGAAGCCCAAACTTCTAGGTTGGCCCTCAGTCTCTATAAGTGTACATCTCGCCCCCCTGATAAAGATGACATCATCAGCTTTGGCACCAGTGTCTACTTTAGAGTTCACAAAAAGTGTCCTTGGTTTCCAGGGTAATAGTGCAGTCCTATGGTCAGGTAGTATCCTCCCTGTTGTTTCTCTGAAATTTTTTTCTGAGTTGCTGGAACCACTTTGTTGGAGTGAGAGACTCAGCATGACTAGATATTGGCGGGGGGAAGGGGGCTGCGCTACATCGCTTTAAGGGTGTATAAGGTGCTATTTCCTTGAATAGGATGCACTCAGTATGTTGCTTCTATGACTGGGCAAAACTCAAATACCCCTATACATTCATCCTCCTTGTTCATACTGTGCACAAGTGGTCTCTGCCTGCTTACAGTGGCCAAGGGATTTCTATTTTGTTTGTGTTTTGGCCTAGCTTCCCAAAGTCTGGACAATGCCAGTTGTCGGTGTTGCGCGCCACAATGAGTGCAGGCTGAGCTTTCTGTGATGTATCCTTATTGCTTATTTATTTCATTAATTGAATTTTGAGCCCACCCTTTCCTGCACAGCAGAGCTCAGGGCAGGTTACAACAGTAAATATACATCATAAGATAATAGTGTTGGACTCTCAAGGTGGGAGCAAGGAATCCCCCAGGTTGGAGGCCCTCACCCTGCTTTAGGCTCATCAAAAAGTGGGTGGTGGGGGGAGAAATGTCTGCTGGGCACTCCATTATTCTCTACGGAGACTGGTTCCCATAGGGTATAATGGAGAATCAACCCATGAGTATAGGGTTGCCGGTGCCCAGGTGGGTTACAAAAAACAAACAGCAAACTGTGATGTAAATAGGCTACCATACTTCTTTTATATAATTACTTAATGATATACCTACTTTTAAAATATAAAACTACTTTTAGATTGACAAATGTCTTAGATACAAAAATCCACAACAACTGTAAAAGACATTTAAACCAATTGCAACAGGGCCCATAGCGATTTTTAAGTGGTACGACATACAGTTACAATAAACGCATTTCGTATTACACTTCAACAGTATTATAAAAGTCCTTGTCTTGTTGTATATGATGAAGAAGTAAGCCAGCTTCCTTCATTCAAAGCAAGTGCAAAATCTTCCAATTTATTGCTGGCCAAAACACTTCCCATACAAGCACTGAGGCTTCCTGTAGAACCACCGTAAAAACACAGAGGTTATTATTGGACTATTATGGTACATTTTGGGAACCCAAGGATGAAACCATAACTTAATCTCCAAATTATTCAATTTAACCATTACAGGGAACATATACTCTTAAAACTCACCCATTGTTACAATGTGCTTATCTATAAGGAGCAAGCCTATTTATCTGGTTCCAACCTTCAATTTAATATTGACATAATGCTCTCAAGTTGTAAGCTATGCAACAATGAGATAATTCTATATACATTTCTTGAGAAAGCCATTCTTCATATTGAGCAGGAACTAAGTCCTTGCTTCTTTTTGCTGGCCAACAAACTCTAAACCCCCCCCTACCAACTACTGGTCCTTCTTAAGAGAATGTTCCCCATAATTAAACGCAGTTGGCCCTACAGTCTCATGGCCCCAAAGGTGCAGAAACATCAATCAAGGTTGCCAACTTATTTACTATACTTCATATTATCATGTTAATCAATTAAATATTTTTTTTCTAAAGAAAAAAGGAGAGCCGGAAACAGAAAGAGCAATTAACTTGCGTCGATCCAAGTTGTTGAATGTTGTACTGAGGCTCCAGGATAAAACACTGAGAGAAAAAGGCTGGCGAAGGTCTGAAACTGTGAGAAATCCCGGGCTGCGGTCCCTTACTCTCTTGGAGACAAATTGTGCTGGAGATTTGAGAACTCCACCCAAGTTGCTGAACATAAGGGAGAACAGCAGGAAGGCAATTGCCTCTCAGGAACTGTACCTTATTATCTTCAAACAGCAGACAGTGCGGGTGAGTGAAAAGAACTCTCAGTCAGAGATATGGCTGACCCAAGGCCATTCCAGCAGGTGCAAGTGGAGGAGTGGGGAATCAAACCCGGTTCTCCCAGAAGAGTCCGCACACTTAACCACTACACCAAACTGGCTCTTGGTGGGGGGAGGGGTGGCATTTGTGGAGAAAGGAAATTTCGCGGGGATGTGCTGACATAGAGTTCACCCTCCAAAGATGTCATTTCCTCCTGGGAAAACTGAGCCCTGTACTCTGGAGATCAGTAGTAATACCAGAAGAATGGATGGTCCCACCTGGAAGGTGGCAATGGGCTTTTTTTGTAGCAGGAACTTCTTTGCATACTAAGCCACACACCCTGATGTAGCCAATCCTCCAAGAGCTTACAGTATTGGGCCTAGTGTAAGGTCCAGGAGGATTGGCTACATCATAGGCATGTGGCCTAATATGCAAAGGAGTTCCTGCTACAAAAAAAGCCCTGGGCAACCCCAACCAGTGATGACAATCTTGCCCTTTATTAAAAAGTCTGTTAATGCCCTGCCCCCAAGTTGCAAGATTAGCTCATTAGCTTCAAATCCGTCACAAACTCTTCATCACTTTCACGTTCTCTTTGATTGAAAGGGAACCTCTCAGATATCTTTGGATACGTTTTACAGTAAACTTCAAATGGCTGCAAGTATATATTTATATGCAGCCTGCACCTCACCTATTAATTGAAAGCTAATAAATGAATCAAGAGCTTCAGGCCCAGCAATTCTTAAAAAATAAAGCTACCTTTTGTGTGCCTTGATAGCAGGCACCTACTTCAAGGAAACAGACAAATGCTGTTTGAATCTTTTCCAGTTTTCTTCCATGTTTCCAGAGAGGTTTTGTTCTAGTGCGACATTACTTTTGTTTAGAGATGCCAGCCTCCAGCTGGGAATTGGGAATCTTCCAGAATTACAGCTCCTCTCCAGACTACAAAGATCAGTTCTCTTGGATAAAATGGATGCTTTGGAGCAGGGGTGTAAAACTCATTTGTTATGAGAGCCAGATCTGACATAAATGAGACCTTGTGGGGCCAAGCCATGTGTGTACCTATTTAAGATTAGGTAGCAGAGATATGGTAATGGCCCCGTGGCACAGAGTGGTAAAGCTACAGTACTGCAGTCCTAAGCTCTGCTCATGACCTGAGTTCAATCTTGATGGAAGCTGGGTTCAGGTAGCTGGCTCATGGTTGATTCAGCCTTCCATCCTTCCGAGGTCGGTAAAATGAGTACCCAGCTTGCTAGGGGGAAAGTGTAGATGACTGGGGAAGGCAATGGCACACCACCCCGTAAAAAAGTCTATCATGAAAACTTGTGATGCGACATCCCCCCAGAGTCGAAAATGACTGGTGCTTGTACAGGAGACTACCTTTACCCTTTATTTAAAATAAAACATGCCTAAAATATTAGCACTAGTTGGTCTTAAAGGTGCTCTCTTTGTATTTATCTCCCATGGGATCCAGGGAACTGGGCAAGGGAAGCTCCGGCTGTTTCCTTCCTTCCCCAAGGGATGAGAAGGGAGAGGAGCCTCAGCCAATATAAGGAAGAGAGGCTTGACTTAATTGCTCTGCTGTGCAACTGAGAAAGCCTGGCAAAGCAAGCTCTCCTTTCTCCCCAAGGGAGGAGCCTCAGCCAAGGGAGAAAATAGAGGCTCTGCTCTGTAGCTTCTGTGCAGTTCACCAAGCCTGGCAAACAAGCTGTGACACAGAAGGAAGCAAGAGAGAGAGAGAAGGAAGCAGATGACAGCCAGTTGCTTGGGGGCCTGATAGGAGCCCTCTGGAGGCCTGATTTGATCTCTGGGCTGCACGTTTGATACCCCCGCTTTGGAGGGTGGACTCTAAGGCATGGTACCCCACTGAGGCCCTTGTCTTCCCCAGGTTTCACCCCCAAATCTTCAGGAGTTGCCATCCTAGATCTGGCAACCTTACTCCCCCCATCCCCTCCCAGTGCCTAGAGGGGACTTGGCAACCCTGTGACTTGTTCCACAATCCACTATTACTTTACTCCTGGTGCAATCTAATGTCCAATATTGTATGAAGCATGTAACGAGCAAATGCGCAACTTGTTGATTATCAAGTCTTTGAAATGCAGGCTTGACCCAAGCGTAGGTGGAAGTGGAGTTTGTGGAGGGGAGGGACCTCATCTGCTTATAATGCCATAGAACCCACCCTCTGAAGCAGCCATTGTCTCCATGGGGATTTATCTCTGTTGTCCAGAGATCAGTTGTGCTTCTGGGAGATCCCCAGCCACCAACTGAAGGCAGGGTTGCCAGTCTCCAGGTGGGGCCCGGAGATCTCCTGCTTGTACAACTGATCTCCCGCTGGCTGAGATCAGCTCCCCTGGAGAAAATGGCTGCTTTGAAGGGTGGACTCTGTGGCATTGTGCCATGCTGAGGCCTCTTCTCTCCCCAAATCCTGCCCTATCCCAGATCCACCCCCAAAAGTCTCTAGATATTTTCCAACACAGACCTGGCAACCCTACCTGAAGATTGGTAGCCCTATAATGTCAGCTCAAATCTGGCAGAGACAGATTCGCTTGATCTGCTCTTACACAGACAGCTCCACCGCTTCCTTCAGCTTTTAAAACTTCTGCTCTGCTCGTTCAAACTTTTTAGTTCAGTTTTAACTCTCCTTTTTAATGCTGCTATTGGTTTTTTTTTTTTAAGTTGTGGCCTTTATTGATTCTTATTCACATTCCAGTGAAAGTGATACACAAATCTTTATCCCATTCTCCCTGCAGGAAGCTCAGAGCAGCTCATGGGGTGGTTTCTCCTTTCCTTCATTCATCCTCACAGCTAGGCTTGCCAGCCTCCAGGTGGGTAGTGTGAAACCCAGAGTCCCACAGAACAGAAACGTACTATAAAGCTGCAAAAAACTGTGGAAAAAATAACGAAAAAGTGAAAATTATTTCAAAAATATATGTGATTAGTCAATTACCTCTTAAACAATATAATCATTACTATCACTATAAATTCCAAAAAACAAGGTAAATGTGCAAGAGATCAAGTTTACACCGTTCTTTCAGTTCATCATGTCAGTTTCAGACGTCAAGCGCTCAATGACTATTCACCCGGCTCCGCGGGAAGAATAAAGTGCCAGTGCCGACCAGATTTCAAGTGCAGATGATTTTAGTTTTTCAAAGATGTTTCTTCTGTTCCAAGTGTTCTAGCAAAACTTCCATCTTTTTAAAGCAATTTTAAACTCAGTGGTTTTTCACAGCCTCTAACAGTAAAGCTGCCTGTAATACTGTTTCACTTTCCTTCATCTGAGAGACCTTTCCCACTCATCTGCAATCAAAGACATACATCAGTCCAACATATGTTACCAATAATTAATACAATGTAGCCAAGTCAGATAACAACTTACCAACACACAAAGAAAGCACTTCTCATAGCACTAGCTCTGGAGAAAACTCTCAAAGGGTTTTCCCCGCACATTCTAGCTTATATTGTCACAATTAAAAACAGCTGGTAAAAATTTAAAGTGACATTTAAAGTAACATTTAACCAAACGGAAATAGGAAAAAGAGCAGGAAACCCTGCACCATTTCAAAAGCAAAACTGAATAATAATATAGAAAGCATGACAAATCTAGTGCTGAATTTAAACCCATGGGTTCTAATGCATCCATTTTAAAAATAAGAGCAGCCTCCTCCCTAAGCGGTATTTTGTGAATTTCACTTTGAGTTTTGTTAGTCCCTTGATATTTATACAAAACACAAAACCTCCTGTCCTTCTCTGTATGATTTTTAGACACATAGTGTTCCGTAAGAGGAGCCTCCATGTTTTTATGACGAAAGTGAGATTGGTGCTCCAGGATCCGCAGCCTTACTTGTGTGCAGCTCATTCATCCAAGCTAACAGTGGAGCCACCATTTGTTGATTGATGGGGCCTGGAGTTCTCCCACTTTTACAACTGATCTCCAGCTGGCAGAGACCAACTGCCCTGGAGAAAATGGCTGCTTTGAAGGGTGGACTCTGTGGCACTGTACTATGCTGAGGCCCCTCCCCTCTCCAAACCCCACCCTCTCCTGGATTCACCCCCGAAGACTCCAGGTACTTTCCAACACAGTCCTGGCAACCCCTACTTATGAACATATGAAGCTGCCTTATACTGAATCAGACCCTTGGTCCATCAAAGTCAGTATTGTCTTCTCAGACTGGCAGCGGCTCTCCAGGGTCTCAAGCTGAGGTTTTTCACGCCTATTTGCCTGGACCCTTTTTTGGAGATGCCAGGGATTGAACCTGGGACCTTCTGCTTCCCAAGCAGATGCTCTACCACTGAGCCACCGTCCCTCCCATGAGCCACCGTCCCTCCCATACTTACATCAACCTTATGAGAGGCTGGGGTGGCCAAAATGTGGCTTGGGAGCCACATGTAGCTCTTTCACGCATATTGTGTGGCTGTAAAAGCCCCCACTGCCCCATTGCCTAGCTTAGAGAATGCAGATCTCTCTTTAAATCACTTCTTCAAGGCAAGTCAGCCAGCAGCTTGGAGAATGTATTTAAAGTTAAAGTTGCTTTTTTCCACCTCTCCCTCCCTCCCCCCCCTCTCCATATTCCTTCCTGTTTTGCAGTTCTCAAACTTCTGACATTCATTTCTTGCGGCTCTCAAACATCTGATGTTTACTCTGTGTGGCTCTTATGTTAAGCAAGTTTGGCCACCCCAAGTCAGGCTGTGTTGAGGGTACTCACTACACTGCTTTGGCTCCTAAATACATTTTCTCGAAAAACTTCCAATTTGCTCTGCCTAAGAGTCCACTTTTATCAGACAAGTGCATGCTTCACTTCATAGATGTGGGTGGTATCACAAAATTGTTATTTTGTTGTTATTCAGCTTTTTTTGCGGGGGGTAGAATATCTAGCGTTTGCTTCCATTTCTACTCCTTTGCACACACACAGATTTACCTGTTATCTTGAGGGTACTATTAGAACACTGCCCTGATTCAACAGGTGATTTTTCGCCCCAACCACTACTTGCCAAAGATATAAAAGGCAATTGTTTATATAGGATTATTTTGTCTATTTGCACAGTAGCTATATTGCAAGGACAGTAACTCTAAGGAGAATCTATCCATCCTATTTATCTACGCATGGCTAAATTCTGAAAGCACAGATCAAGGACTCAAACAAACCTCTTTTGCAAATCCAGTGGTAAATGGTGAGCTCTGGCTTCTGTTTTTGTGTAGCCTCTGAATGCACTTATTTAGCAGGAAATCGTACCTTATTTTCCCAATATGTGAACAGGTTGCTTGTCTATATGGCACTGACTTGCCAATTTTTCCTGTTTTGACTGGCACAAGGCTGTCTGCCATTCAGTTACTTGGGAATTGGATCTCACAGCCTTGGAAATGAGTACTAGATTTTGAAAATTTTAGCATTTGGGGAGTGAGATGTGCTGTGAAAATTAAATTAAAAAGAAAGGGGAGAGACTATGCGGGCTTTCAGGAAAGGGGGAGAGGAAACATTAGGGAGGGGGAAATGAGACACCCCTCAAAATCCCCCTTCCCCTTTTATAAAGTCAGACTATTGGTCTGTGAAGGTTAGAATTGGCTATTCTGGTTGGCAGAGGCTTCCTGGGATTTCAGGTAAAGGTCTTTCACATCACCTGTTACTTGATCCTTTTAGTTGGAGATGCCAGGGACTGATTCTTTTCTACTGGGCTTTCCCAAACATGGGTCTTCCTTCTCTCATTTTAACCTCACAAGAGATCTGAGAGATAGGTTAGGCTGAGATAGAACCAGGGCTTTTTTTTGTAGCAGGAACTCCTTTGCATATTAGGCCATATACCCCCCTGACGTAGCCAGTCCTCCAAGAGCCTGTAAAAAGAGCCCTGTAAGAGGATTGGCTACATTGGGGTGTGTGACCTAATATGCAAAGGAGTTCCTGCTAAAAAAAAAAGACCTGGATAGAACCAATTCCCAAGGTCACCCTTCATGGCTGAATGGGGAAATGGACCAAGATCTCCCCCAGTACTAGTCCACCACGCTAACCAACTAGCTTTCTCCATTGTTGTCTTGAGTGGATCTGCTTGACGGCTCTGTTTGCATGAAAAGTAGATAAATTCATTAGTCACCTCCCTTCAAAATGGCATTTGATCAGCAAGCAAGCTTAATTCTTACTTGTGGCTTTATATTTTTAAAAAATTCTTTTGGTCTGTGTTTATTCAGTTTTGTGGGGGTTTTCTTTTTAAAGAAACAAGCACATATGAAATTATTTATGAAACTGCAAACCTTCCTGGGGAATGTCACAGCAGGACAAACGTGATTAAGGAAGGCAGAACAGCAAGGGGTGGCCAGTCCAAGCTGAGCGGTGTGCCAGTTTGTTAACTTATTCACAGCATTCTCTTGGGGGAAGGGTCTTTGGAAATAGGACAGTCCAGTTCTGTGCCTGCTGTTATACTGACGATGTTGCATTTTACAACCTCATTAACTGAAGAATGGGGTTTTAACAAGCAACATCTTCGATATAATATTTACATCTCAAGCGTAAATTGGACACTCTTAAGTATTACCACTGGCTGATATCCCCTGCCAGTAAATAAAGAGGTGCAGTCCTAAGAACACTTTCTTGGAAGCCGGGCTGGTGCTAGGCTTTTCGGTGCCCTAGGCGAGACTTGTACTAACGCCCCCATTTAAAAAAAAAACAACAAAAAAATGTAAGAATAATGGAGAACACCAGACATGAAACCTTTCACATTTTTAATTTAAATTTTAACGTGTTTTTTTTAAATGGTGATAATATGACATAATCAATCTTTGCTTTTATCTCTCAAGTAGAAAATAGTTTTAGTACACAAATCATAAATAACTTCAAATAATCCTGTGGAGTACAATCAAGTATTACATTTCCAGATCTACAAATATGGATTGCAGCATATCCAAGTCCCAAAAGACAACTGTCACAGTAAATAAATCAGAATGAGTCACAAACCACACACAGAGCTCTATTTGCTCACCGAAAACTATTTTACGACAAAGTTTCAATCCTTACACAAAACCAGAGCTGTCTTCAGACCCCAAAACAGGGCAATAGTCTCAAGAACAAGATCTACAAACATTTGGCACCACCAGCCCACTCTTTCACTCCACTCAGGCTTCAAGATCTTTGAAGGACAGGATACAGATGTTTAAATTGAACAGTGTACATGGAGGTACTAATCAGTGTTCCCTCTAAACAGAGTGTGAGATAGCTTACAGATTTTTAGCCTCCAGCTCACACATTTTTGTCTTAGCTCAGGATGGATGACCTCAGAGCACACTAATTTATGCAGTAGCCCACAGCTTTAACGCCAGTAGCTCACAAAGTAGAGTTTTTGCTCACAAGACTCTACAGCTTAGAGGGAACATTGGTACATACGAATACATACGGGGAGAGGGCCCTGCTCTCAGTGCTAACAAGAATGCAATGTAACCAGTATGACCACACTGCCTTTCAACTCATTTCCAGTATACTCCCATAGGAACAGAAGAGTCCAACAAATCACACATGCAGAGATCTGGGTGCACAGTTGTTGTTGTTTTTTAAGGTCAATGCAACTAAGTTTGAGAATCTCTGGTCTACGTAATGAAAACACATCACTCATAAGGAGAATGCAAAGAGTATAGCTGGAAAGAAAACAAAAATCTTGTCTCCAAAGCTCATGAGGCTGAAAATATGGACTAAGCATTCTGATATTGACATGAAAGAAAGCACATTAAAATGTTCAAGATTCCGTTTTAAACCTTGCACTGATGATAAAATCCAGTCAGCCAAGACAGCATAATATGAACAGTGCAAAAAACTGGGATTATACAAATAAAGACCAAATATTTTTATATATAAATATTGTAATACATCACATCCACTAGATTTCACAGAGAACACTAACTGTGACAGTAGAATACATCCAGTTAAAAAGTGCATTACTGAGTTAATTAAATTCAGAGCCAGCCAAAAAAAGAAGAAGAATGGCTGGTACCTTCGGCAGCAGGGAACACTGCAGAAGTGACTGCCAAAGAAGCAAAAGCACAGAACAGCTGGTTGGCTTGCACAGATACAGCAGAGCTAGGGATGTCAGCCTCCAGGTGAGTCCTCTGGACCCCTGGAGTTGCAACTCATTTCCAGACTACAGAGATCAGTTCCCCTGGAGAAAAAGGATGCTTTTGGAAGGTGGACTCAATGGCATTGTACCACACTGAGGCTCCCTGTCATCTCCACGCCCAATCCCTAATCTCCAAGAGTTTCTGGATCTAGTAAATTTATCTCCCCATCCCCTGCTGGTGGCCTGGCAACCCTAGCACAGACACTGCAGCCTTTGCAGAGAAACTTGAAGTTTGGCATACATGGCCAAAAGTTTGTCTGTCTTTGTTTTTTCAACCCTGGAAATTGAGCACAGGAGCCACTTGGCTTTACAGATTTTGACAAGTGCACATTTCCATGCCATCCAGGGTTTGGGGGACCTTCTCGCCTCTCCTCTCCTGGGTCAGGTGGGGTCCTCCCCTGCTTGTACACAGTCTTCGGCAGGGTGGTGGAGGAGAGGATGTGTGGCTATGGCAACCGGAACCACACAACTAAACCCCAGCACTCCCTCGGTGCCCAATGGAGCATTTTGTCCTCTCCTCTCTCCCTGGCTGGGTTTTGCATCAAAAGTGCCTGCCGGACAACTTTTTGACGCCGCCTGTGCAACCAATGGCAAGCAGGGAACACTTGCAAGCCCGAAGAGGGGGAAAAGAAAAGAAAAATATTGGTGGGGGGGGAACGGGGCTCAGCTTTGCCTGGGGGACAAGAAAGACTGCAGAGAGTGGCTACTTTTTTCTCTTTTTTTAAGAACAAGATCAAGGCTATTAGCAGGGGCGGGGAGATACAATAAAGGTGATCGGTTTGCAAGAGGAAAGGAGAAGGGGGTTGCGGACTGAGTGACTCAGGAGACCCGAAAGTAAGGCAAGCCAGCTCTGTCCCCTTTTGAGAAAGAAGCATTGGGGATTGCAACAAACACGCTCGGGCTGGTGCTGACCCCTTCCCTGCCTCGACTAAACCTTGGATTTATCCCTGCTCCTTTGTCAAGGCAGAGGAGGGGCGGGGGAGGAAGGGGCAGGCTCTGCCTCTCGCCCTCAGCTTCCTTTGCTTTCTTTTTCTATACCTGATCCCCTCTTCTGAAGAAGTGTGTTTCTAAGCAGAAAGCTTCTTCGGGTGCTGGGAGGGAGGCGCAGGGCCAGATCTAGGGAGGGGGGGAGGCAGAGGAGGGTGCTTGCCCCGGGCGCAGACAGAGGGGGGGCACCAAATTGGGTATGGAGCCCATTGTATTCTATGGGACCATAAGATAGAATGGCCCATAAGGAGGCACCATTTTTTGATTTTGCCCCCCCTCAAAAAACATGTAGATCCAGTCCTGGGGAGGCAAGGGGCAGCGGGGAGGTGGCAGCCGTGAGAAGGCAGCGGTGGCCACAAGAAGCATCTTTGAGTGTGGGGAGGCTGCAGCGAGTGCCGGAAGGTGCCGGGCGCAGGGAGAACGAGTGCCTCATGGCGCCCCTATGCCAAGTAGCGCCCAAGGCAGCCACCTACGTGGCCTGCTCCCACTCACCGGCCCTGCTTAGAAGTAATCCCCACCAGGGCTTTTTTTGAGCAGGAATGCACAGGAATACAGTTCCAGCTGGCTTGGTGTCAGGAGGTGTGGCCTCATATGCAAATGAGTTCCTGCTTTGCATTTTCTTTCAAAAGCCCTGTGTGAAACAATGGTGACATCAGGGGGTGTAGCCGAATTTGCAAAGAAGTTCCTGCTGGGTGGTTGTTTTACAAAAAGAAAGCCCTGATCCCCACTGAATACACCTGAGACTACCCTGGTCTTACCAGATCTTGGAAGCTAAGCTGCATTGGTTCTGATGGAGGACCAACAAGGAAGACCTGTGTTGCTGTGCAGAGGCAGGTAAAGGTTGCCATAAGTTGGCTGCAGGGGTGGAATTCTAGCAGGAGCTCCTTTACATATTAGGCCACAACTCCTGATATAGCCAATCCTCCAAGAGCTTACAAAAAAAGAGCCCTGAAAGCTCTTGGAGGCTGGGCTACATCAAGGGTGTGTGGCCTAATATGCAAAGGAGCTCCTGCTAGAATTCCACCACTGGTTGACTGACTTGATGGCACTTTCTACCACCCCCAGGAAAAGTGATCTCCATCCCAGTGTGGCACAAAACATCTGTAACACATAAGGGATGTTGCTGTGCTATAAAGAAGCTGCTCTGCTTCTTGTCCTGGTTTCTGCTCCCAGTAGCTGTTATATGTCACACTAGAAGACTTTGGAAAACTTCTCTTGGGAAAGTGAAGGAATGTTTGCTGTCAAAAAGCATCAGGCACACTAACAGATCTCTCCTCAATTGAAGGAACAGCATCTGGATGGCAAGTATTAGGATAGAGGGTTTTCTTTTTTTTGGCCATCTTTTGGGTATAGAGCAGGTGTCACTGGAGGTGTGGGGGAAGGTATTTGTGAATTTCCTGCATTGTGGAGGGGCGGGGTTTGAACTAGAGAACCCTGGAAGTCCCTTACAACTCTATTATTCTATGATTCTAATTTAAATGTGGGCCTGGAGAGTGGGCTAAGCCACACTTTTGAGTTAACGCTGGTTATTGTCAGAGCCAATTGGAAATACTAAACAAGTTTGGACATTGGTTCTTCTAGGTATAAAGCATGTGTTCTTGTGCTCCCTTCCTTTGGGGTCTCTAATGCTCCATCTTTTCCATATGATTCTATGATGCTAATGCTCCAGCTTTTCAGTCTTCATCTTAGCCAGTCCCAGGGCTTTTTTTTGTAGCAGGAACTCCTTTGAATATGAGGCCACACACTCCTGATGTAGCCAATCCTCTAAGAGCTTTCGGGGCTCTTATTACAGGGCCTACTGTAAGCTCCTGGAGGATTGGCTACATCAGAGGTGTGTGGCCTCATATGCAAAGGAGTTCCTGCTACCATTTGCAGCTTGTTTGCAGTCCCAACAGATAGGGTTGCCAGCCCTGGGCTGGGAAATACCTGAAGATTTTGGGGGGTGGAGTTTGAGAAGGGCAGTGTTTAGGGGAGGGGAGGGATCAATTCGGTATAATGCCATAGAGTCCACTTTCCAAAGTGGCCATTTTCTCTGGGTTGTCAAGAAAGGGTTTCTTGCCAATGATCTTATGTCAGATGATCTTCAGTGTTGACCTTTGTTTCTGGATATAAGTAATATGATCTTGCCTTTTATAATGCATCTTGCTGACCAGTTATTATTGTGCTTTGTCTAATCTTATAATGGAATACAGTGCACAGCAGGTTCACAGGTGAGCTGCAGCTTCTCTGTGACCATGGAGAACAGGTGCTTATTAGAACTGCTGGAGAAATGGTTTGGAGTTTCATTTGCAAAGAAAAGCCACAACAACTGGGGGGGGGGGAACTGGGCACATATATTTCAATTGCTTTGTTGCCACTTCTTTGTGCCTTGCATTGCTTATGTCATTAACTGCCATGCCTAGTGTATAAATATCTGGCCCTATCGTATGAGGTCATTTCTAACAAGAAACATCTTGCTGTGAACATGTATCTCTTCAATAAAGTCCTTATTTAATTCAAATCAAAGAGGCTGAGTTGATAAGAGGTGCACAGAACCTGACACAGATGAACTGATCTCTGCGGCTAGGAGATCAGTTGTAATAGCCATAGATCTCCAGCCACCACCTGGAGGTTATATAACCATGGAGAGATTCATGGAAAGAGGTATAACTGGAAAGACATGATTACTGTTTTCGCACACAGCTAACCTCGCAGTCACAATCCTGTTCCCTCCAGAGCGTTTTCGCACCATTTGCGCCGGAGTTACAGGAAGTGCTGCGGCTTTTGTGTAGTAAACGTAAACCGCTAAAACCCAGTTTACGTTTGCTACGCAGAAGCTGTGGCACTTCCTGTAACTCCAGCGCAGATGATGGGAAATCTGACCGGACGCTGCGGAGGGAACAGGATTGTGACTTCGAGGTAAGCTGTGTGCAAAAACGGTGCATGAATGATTAACAAAATAGAATTTCAATACAACTTTTCAGATATTCATACCGATTCCCATGCATTTCAAAAATATTTCTTTTCATATCTTCAGTCTGCAATACATATAGTAATTCATAAATATTTTTTCAAAATTCTATAGAAAATTAGTAAAGCCCAAACCAGTCGGTGACCAATTTTGCACTAGGGCAGGGGTGGCCAAACTTGCTTAATGTAAGAGCCACAAGACACGAATGTCAGATGTTTGAGAGCAAGTGGGCGGGGGGGGGGGGAAGGAAGGAAGGGAGGGAGGAAGGAAGGAAGGAAGGAAGGAAGGAAGGAAGGAAGGAAGGAAGGAAGGAAGGAAGGAAGGGAGGGAGGGAGGGAGGGAGGGAGGGAGGGGAGGTAAAAAAAGCAACTTTAACTTTAAATGCATTTCTAAGTCAGGGGTCCCCAACTCCCAGGCCGTGGACCGGTACCGGTCCATGGCCTGTTAGCAACTGGGCCATGAGTTGTATAATTATTTCATTATATATTACAATATAATAATAATAATAAATTAGATTTATATCCTGCCTTCCACTCTAAATTTCAGAGTGGCTCGCAATCTCCTTTACCTTCTTCCCCCACAACAGACACCCTGTGAGGTGGGTAGGGTTGAGAGGGCTCTCACAGCAGCTGCCCTTTCAAGGACAACCTCTGCCAGAGCTATGGCTGACCCAAGGCCATTCCAGCAGTTGCACGTGGAGGAGTGGGAAATCAAAGCTGGTTCTCCCAGATAAGAGTCCGCACACTTAACCACCACACCAAACTAATAGAAATAAAGTGCACAATTTTATCATCCCAAAACCATCCTCCCCCCCCCTCCCCTGGTCTCTGGAAAAATTGTCTTCCACAAAACCGATCCCTGGTGCCAAAAAGGTTGGGAACCATTGCTCTAAGTCACTGGCTGGCTTGGCTTAGAAAAGTAATTTAGAGGCAAATGCCTTCTCCAAGCCAGCTGACAGGGTGGGGGGGGGGGCTTCAAGTGCCACACAATATGTGTGAAAGAGCCACATGTGGCTCTCGAGCTGCAGTTTGGCCACCCTTGCACTAGGGCTTGTTTTGAGTGGAGAGCCCTTTTTCTCCCAGAGCTTTTCTCCATTTTTGCACAAGCTGCCACGGAGTGCGAGTTGGCTCGCTGTTCTTCTGCAGCAAGCAGAAACCGCTTGTAAGAGGATCTCACTTGCTGCTGAAAAGCAGTGGGCCAACTCACAGCTCCGGGGCAGCTTGTGCGAAAACAGAGAGACGCCACAGGAGCAAAAGGGCTCTCCACCCAGAACAAGCCTAGTGTGAAATCGGCCATAGTCTCCAAAACCCTTTTTCAGAACTTTTAGAAAAGTCACAGACACTGATCACCATCTTCAAATCTTTAAAGCACATCCAGCTTCACAGTAGAGAAAAAGATACTTGTGCAAAAGTTCATAATGACAGGGTCCAACTATTTCCTAAAATTGATTTGATCAACTTTATGGGAGTGATGGAAAAAAGAAGGGATTTGGGGGAGCAGTCTAGGAGACCGGATGGATGAACCTACTGATAAACAAAGTGGTGCCATTAAACCACAAGGGAAGCATGTTGTAGCAGATCCTTTCAAGACCCTACGCAACTAGTGAGTTCATTCCATATTTTAGTAGCCCGTTTTTACTGGCTTATTTGGTTATTGTTTTAGCACTATCAAGTTTTTGTGTTTTTCACTGAATTTTAAAATTTTTACTATATTTAATTTTTTAACTGTTTTCATGTTTTTATATTCACCACCTTGTGAATCCTGATTGGGTGGAAAGGTGGCATAAAAATGTTTAAAATTAACACTGATAGATAAAACTCACAATCAATTTATGCATATCCCTCAATGGGTTTTCAAGGCAAGAGGTTAGTCAAGTTGGTTTGCTGAAGAAGAGGAAGTAGAAGAGGAAGAAGAAGAGGAAGAAGAAAAAGAATTGGATTTGTACCCTTCCCTTCCCGCAGTGTCTCAAAATGGCTCACAATCACCTTTCCTTTCTCTGCCCACAACAGACACCCTGTGAGGTAGGTGGGGCTGAGAGAGCTCCGACTGAGAACTGTGACTCACTCAAGGTCACTCAGCAGGCTTTACGTGGAGGAGGAGTGGGGAATCAAACTCAGTTCTCCAGATTAGCGTCCACCACTATTAACCATTACATTGCCTTCCTCTACACAGCAGCCCTCCTCTTCCTTGGTGGTTTCCCATCTGAAGTACTAACCATTATCAACCCAGTTCAGCTTCACAAACTCTGGCCGTTTTCCCACTTACCTTACCCCAGAGCGACGTCCCACTTCATCGCGCTGCGTCTGCGCGGATTTCGCACAAACTGCTGCGCAGCACCAGGAAGAGCCGCGTAGTCCCGGGGCTTTTGCGTCGCAAATGTAAACCGCCAAAAAGCAGGTGAAGAGGGACGTCACTCCGGGGTAAGGTAAGTGGGAAAATGGCCTCTGACAATCTTAGGCTAGTCTGGGCTGCTGAGCTATACCGGGCTAATCTGCTACACTACACCATATTAGCTCTCAAAAATTTTGACATTGGACGGAGAAAATTTGATGTAACCAAATGGAAAAGTGCCTGTAAATAAGTCTGGGAAGTTTGATTTGTCAAGCAGGGCTTGCTTTTTTTTTTTTTTTTGTAGCAGGAACTCCTTTGCATATTAGACCTCACACTCCTGATGTAGCCAATCCTGGAGTTTACAGTAGGCCCTGTAAGCTCTTGGAGGTTTGGCTACATCAGGGGTGTGTGGCCTAATATGCAAAGGAGTTCCTGCTACAAAAAAAGCCCTGTTGTCAAGTGAGCAACAAAACCAAAATGGTGATTTTCAGTTGAACCAGCAAGGATGACAAACTCAGTAGCATTCATATTAAATAAAAAAAATGTCCCTCTTTGTTAACAAGAGCAAGGCAGAAACGGAGTGGACATGGAATGTTGGGTCATGGGGAACATCACCTGTTGGTTTCTACCTCCCACACAGCTGTTAAGGGCACAGATCTTCAACATTACTTTTTCGGGGGGGGGGGGGGGGGTGTTGCTTCAAAATACAATGGAAGGCAGTTTTAAAAAATGGAAACAAAATTGCCCAGATTCGTACCACAAAGCATAGCTCTGTGCCTGTTAATTGCTCATGTACTTTCGTTTCATTGTGACAGTGTTCTATGATGCATTATCACTCTGGAGGGTTTTTTTTTTAAAAATCCCCTCTCAACAGGGCTGTGCTTGGTTCAATCTTTGTGGGTTGCTACAATCAGGTCGGCTGAAAGGCAGCTCGACATATGACTAAGGGGGCCATTCCCTTCTGACCCAGACTTCCTACAAAAGGAAGAGTCTGTTCTGTCATTGTCTGGCTGTTTCAGATCCACAAGATAATAGAATATGCAGAGGCTGTTTCTGATGTTAATGCCTTATGCAATGCCTGCTTTAGTGTACCAGGCTCTAAATCTCCAGCTGCCTGTTTCTTTGGCTTAAATTCAGGGGCAAACTTCATGCTACAATGTAGGTGAATCTGTGGCAGAGATTTGCAGCTGTTTGGCATCTGCAAATTTCTGGTGGGAGCTCCAGTTGAAAGTGCCAAATGGTACACACAGTGTGGATTGGGAATGCAGGAGGAGATTCAGCTCCCCCTGTGTACCATTTTCCCTATTTCTCCCAGGAACAGGGTTCCGTATGACCTGAATGCTTGCATCTGCTGCCCCCTCCCAATCCCAATAATAATAAATAATACCCCCACCCAATCCCAATAAACAATAAAAATAATCAAGCCTTGAATTCAGCAGGAGCTCACAAGAGCACAGCTCCTGAACCTTTCTCAAGGTTCCCCCTCCTCCTCTCCACTTACCTTGTCCATTGAATAGTAGGTGCAGCTGCATAACAATCCCTGGATTAGGAGAGCGGGCAGCCAACCAGCTACCAGGTGCTTTGCCACGCCCCCAGCAGCCCTCACTAACCCCTGGAGATGCCCTTGCCACCCTTTCTCCACCTACATATGTGATTTTAGGTTGTGGGTAGCTTGCTGGCCTTTTGACTCTGGAGGAGGGCGGCCCAGGAAAGCCCCAGGTGAGGGAGGTCTGCTTGAGTTGGCTGAATCTCTAGCCAGCCAGAGCAGGCCTTCTTTGCCTGGGGCTCTCCTTTGTTGCATTGGGTTGCTTTTGGTTGGTGGTGGTGGTATATGCTAATGAGTTCTGCTAATGAGCTCCCCCACCTATTTTTCTACAAAACAACCCCTGATAATAATCATGTGCTGCCAAATTGTAACTAACTCCAGGATCACAGGGCTTTTAAAGGGAAGAAGTGGGCAGAGACATCACCTCCCCCTGCATAGCAACCCCAGGATTCCTTAGTGGCCTCCCAGCCAAGTACTAACTGTGGCCACTAGCCAGCTCTCCTTTAGTGTCCAAGTTCTGATGAGATCAGGCTAGTCTGGGGTATTCAGTCTGCTCCAGATGCCTGTAGTTGTCCCTTTTAAAAAGCAGTCTGATTTGTAGCAATTAGCAGGACTCCACAATTAACTCAATGACACAAAAAACTTCACTGGCTGATTCCTGCTTGTGAAAACTCTGTTTTGAAGAAGAAGAAGAGGAGGAGGAAGAGTTGAATTTAATTTGCTGTTTTTATGCTCAGTATAACTCTGTTTAAAGGTACACAGTAACAAGGGGGGAGTAAAAAGAGATGTCTGCTGTACAGTAACAAGGGGGGAGTAAAAAGAGATGTCTGCTGTACTTTCTCCTTCTACTAGGGTTGCCAGCCTAGTAGAACCCCACTGGGGGTTACCTCCCAGCAGGCTCCACTCCCCAGCAAACAGCAAGCTAGCAGGGGGACATAGAGGGAGAGAGAGGCCCAGGCTACATCACTGGTGATCTGGCAACATCACCTCTGGTGTGCACCAGAAGTGACCTCATTATGTCAGCAAATTTGAAGTTACATTCTGGTATTTGGGCAAAGATGCTATGATAGAAGCTATTTTTGACAAATAGCGGAGCATTGCTATGATGTCATGGTGGAATGATGTCAATACCTGCTAAACAATTATTAAAAGAGTTACGTTGAAAATTTCTTATCCTTCCTTTCTACATTAGTTCAAGATGGCACCCAAATCACAGTCAACTTAAAGTCAGAGACAATGAAACCTCTCAAGAAAGGAAGGTAATGAAAACAGAGGAACTATCCAGTACTAACAGCTGCACAAAAGGCCTTTGAGAAAAAGCTCATAGAATTAGCAGCTTACAGTTCTTTCAAAGTGAGCCTTCTGAACAATTCTTAAAAGCCTGTTTTACAAAAATTGATGCTATAATAGAGAAAACAAAAAGGTAGAAGGTAGAACACACAAGAGAAAGGGACGACAGACAAATATCCTATAAGAAGAGGTGATCCTTCAGACATTTGAGTCCCAAGACATGAAGGGAAGGGCAGAACTAGCATGATGAATCTGAAATTTTCTTTCAAGAACAAGATTCAAATCTGAGAGGCAAAATGGCTGTTCGGCTGCATATCCATCGGAATATTACAAAATCATACAGTCTGTGGGAAAATTGCCTGTTTTGAAGTTATAACATTTGAAGTCCAATATTTCCTGTCACGTTTTCCTGTCAAACATATGACTTCATATGATCTGAATTTTTTTTTTTTTGAAACAAATTGTGTACATTCTAAAGCTGTTTGTCACTTTGGGGATATTGCCTTTCAGCAACATTGTGGTCTTTTTAGTCATTGCCCAGGAATTAGTTGTTGATTTTTTTTCTTTGGTAAGGCCAGAAAGTTCAGTTACTGTTTTCTTTCTAAATATCCAGTGGAAAGGTTTGTGCATAATTCTGAGGCGCTTCAAATATCACCACATGGAAACCAAGAAGCGTTTCCTCTCTCTCACACACACACAAATCAGAACTATAATTGTTTGGACTTCTGTCAGGTGTATGGAAAGTAAGCATTTCACAGATGGCTATTAACTTCCTCAGCCAGAACTCCCCACAGCTATAAATACAAGCAGAGAGTTTCAAGGCCTCGTCTCTGGGTGTTAGGGAAAAGTGTTCCAAACACTCAACTCTCTTACTCTCTATAAAGTCCTTTCTAAATTTTTTTTTTTGTAGGGCTGAATTTTTGCAGCACGAAAACATTTGCTTTGGCTTAGAGCTTGGCTTATCTTTGAAAGCCCACACCCTGAGTACAAATTAATGTTGGCGACTGCGCCTTGCCAAATGTGAACTTGAAAGAAGTTTCTGATGTGGATGTTCTTTTGTCCTGCTCTTCAGGCCCCTGAGTGAGATAATATCCTCAGGACTGTGATGAAGTATTACTGAAAGGAAGCATAAAGAGAGAGAACACTGTGCTCTAGTTCTTCTGCATGTGGGTTTTAATTGCCAACTTTTTCATGAAACTTCCACGCAATGCTTGCTCAGAGCTTTAGACTCAACAACCTCCTCCATTATGTAATGACAAAGGCAGAGTGAGATGCAAAGAGCACAGCAGTACGTACCTTCGGAAAACACTTCAGCTTCCCCCGTGCTTGTACTGCAAGGCTCCCTCATGTAGGATTGCCAGTCCCCAGGTGGGGGCAGGGGATCCCCCGGTTTGGAGGCCCTCCCCCCACTTCAGGGTCACCAGAAAGCGGGGGAGGGAAATGCCTGCCGGACACCCCATTATTCCCTATGGAGACTGATTCCCATAGGGTATAACGGAGAATTGATCTGTAGGTATCTGGGGCTCTGTGGGGGTTTGCTTTTTGGGTTAGAGGCACCAGATTTTCAGCATAGCATCTGATACCTGTCTTCAAAACACCCTCCAAGTTTCAGGGGGTCCAGTTCTATGAGCCCTAAAAGAAGGTGCCGCTATCCTTCATTATTTCCAATGGAGGGAAGGCATTTAAAAGGTGTGAGGTGTGATGTGATGGCCAGAACTCCCGCTGGAGTTCAATTATGCTTGTCACAACCTTTCTCCTGGCTTTCTCCCCAAACCTTTCTCACAACCTTTCTCCCCAAAGTCCCCAGATATTTCTTGAATTTGACTTGGCAACCCTATTCCCTTGCAAGCAGAAAACTAGGATTTCATGAAAAGTACAGGTCCAGAATCCATCTGCCCGTCATGTTAGTTATCTATCTGCAGGAAATTTCTTATAATTTGGGAACATTCATGCTATCTCTAACCTCATCATTCTTTTGATTGTGTAGTTTGGCTGAAAGTCCTGATTCTTGAACCTCATTGATAAAACCTGTCAGTGTCACCCATACTGGACTCTGTGTGTGTGTGTGTGTGTGTATGTGTGTGTGTGTGTAAAGTGCCGCCAAGTCACAGCCAGTGTTCCCTCTCAGCTGTTTGCTAACACAGGAAGGAAGCCCTGCTCAGCAGCAATTTGGAGTTGCGCAGGGTCTTGCACTGCCCATTGCCCATTTTAAGATTATAGGAGCTATACTCTGCTCAGGATGTGAACTGCTGCACTCAGTAGGGGGAGAGGAATCAGAGAGCACATTGGTCATAGCCAGGGGTGGAATTCTAGCAGGAGCTCCTTTGCATATTAGGCCACACACCCCTGATGTAGCCCCTCAAAGAGCTTACAAAAAAGAATCTTGTAAGCTCTTGGAGGATTGGCTACATCAGGGGGTGTGGCCTAATATGAAAGGAGCTCCTGCTAGAATTCCACACCTTGCCATAGCCAACTTAGGGTTAAGGCAAAAACAGAGGTGTTTTGTCATTGCCTTTCTCTGTGTAGTGACCCTGGAATTCCTGGGAGAGCCCTCATGGTGTAGTGGTGGACTCTAATCTGGAGAACTGGGTTTGATTTCCCATTCTTCCACATGAAGCCACCTGGGTGACATTGAGCCAGTCACAGTTCTCTCAGAACTCTCTCAGTCCCACTTACTTACTCTCAGTTCCACTTACTTACCTCACAGGTCATCATTTTTGGGGAGAGGAAGGGAAGGTGATTGTAAGCTGGTCTTAGATTTCTTTGGGTAGTGAGATTCCTTTGGGTAGCTGCCCTGAGCCTGCTTCGGCGGGGAGGGCGGGATATAAACAAACAAACAAACAAATAAATAAATAAGAATGGGGTATTAAATTACTCCTCTTCTTCTTGGTGTTCTCCTATCCAAAAACTAACCTGGGCCAACTCATTTTAGCTTCTGAGACCTGACAATTCAGGTCTGACTTGAGTTATCCAGGTCAGGATCATACTTGTCTAACTTCTCTTTTATATCTCTCACCAGTATCATAGATCTACCATTTGATTTCCGAGTCAAAGCTCCCTTTGTCAGTTACTTCATCTTACATCTAATGAACAGAGCTTTGACTCTCAAAAGCTTATATCTAGGGCTTTTTTTGTATCAGGAACTCCTTTGCATATTAGGCTACACCCCCGCCCCCAATGTAGCCAATCTTTCTCGAGCTTACAGTTGGCCCTGTAAGAAGAGCCCTGTAAGCTCTTGGAGGATTGGCTACCTCAGGGGTGTGTGGCCTAATATGCAAAGGAGTTCCTGCTTCAAAAGATGCCCTGCATACCCTTGAAACAAAACTACACATTATGTGAAATTTTCTGCAGTAGATTTTTCTTCACCAGGTGCAAACCTGAAGTTTTCTCCTCCTTACCCCATGTTTGCAGAATCCCCAGTTTTAGCAAGTTCTGAAAATGCAAAGTAAGATGGAGAAAACTTTGGGTTTACACTTGGTGAGGAAAAATCTACTGTGGAAATTTTTGCATGATGCACAGTTTTTAAAATGTCAGTGCGGGGAATTTCACTACTGCAAAAATGGTCCTTGAGCTAACTGATTACATTTTGTACTGGATAAGAACATAAGAGAAGCCATGTCGGATCAGGCCAATGGCCCATCCAGTCCAACACTCTGTGTCACACAGTGGCCAAAAAATTTATATACATACATACATATATATATATATATATATATATATATATATATATATATATATATATATATATATATATATATATATATACATACATACACACACACACACACACACACATATACACACACATATATATACACATATATACACACTATGGCTAATAGCCACTGATGGACCTCTGCTCCATATTTTTATCTAACCCCCTCTTGAAGCTGGCTATGCTTGTAGCCGCCACCTAAGGGTGAACCTAAGGGTGGAGAAAGCTCAAAGATAAGCTTTGCTACTCTTCTCATCTCTGTGTATAAGGATGTGGAGGAATACAGGTGAAAACTTGACAGAGAATTGAATCACACATCTGTAAATGGTCAGAAGTCTGTGAAAGACAACAGAGGAGTGGCAAAATGTTTCTCTATGTTCAAGAGATTACAAAATTAAAGCTTTGGAAACCCTTTGATCAGTAACCTTTGGTGTTCACACCGTCATGTCAGGCTGGACCTTGGACTTTATGGAAAAGTAGAGAAGAGGAAGAAACAGCTGCATAGTAAGACAGCTACAATACTGTAATCAGGGCCTTTTTTTTGGTAGTAGGAATTCCTTTTCATATTAGGCTACACCCCCCTGAGGTAGCCGATCTGCCAAGAGCTTACAGTAGGCCGTGTAAGAACAACCCTGTAAGCTCTTGGAGGATTGGCTATATCAGGGGTGTGTGGCCTAATATGCAAAGGAGCCACTGATAGACCTGTGCTCCATATGCTTATCCAATCCCCTCTTGAAGCCATCTACGCATGTAGCTGCCACCACCTCCTGTGGCAGTGAATTCTGTGTATTAATCACCCTTTGGATGAAGAAGTACTTCTTTTTATCTGTTCTAACCCGACTGCTCAGCAATTTCATTGAGTGCCCACAAGTTCTTGTATTGTGAGAAAGGGAGAAAAGTACTTCTTTCTCTACCTTCTCTATGCCGTGCACAATCTTGTAAACCTCTGTCATGTCACCCCTCAGTCATCATTTCTCCAAGCTAAAGAGTCACAAGAGCTTTAACCTTTCTTCATAGCGAAAGTGTTCCAACCCTTTAATCATACTAGTTGCCCTTTTCTGGACTTTCTCCAATGCTATAATATCTTTTTTTGAGATGTGGTGAGTCACTAGAATTGTACGTAGTAACACAGAGAGCTGTTTCTTTAGTGTATGAAGAATCCTAATTCCCTTTCTTCCTTTTAATTCCGGATTTTTCAAACTATGGTACAAGGACTAAGTGCTCTGCTTCTTTGGTGTGATGTCACTCGAAGGTGCTTATTGTGTTTTTGGGAAGTGGCAAACTGACCTGGATGTTGCAGGGCAATACAGGTGGCAGGTCCCCCACTACAGCAGGAGACCACCAATTTCTTGGGTCCCCCCAGTCTGTCACTTGGTAACATGTTGGCAGAAAAAAGAGAGAGGAAAAGTCAGTAAAACCACAGAGTTTCAGTGAAATCCTAGAGCGTTGTTCTGACACCATTACATCATGTCCAGTTTTGTGCTGGAAGTGAGGTAACAGCTTCAGTGTGATGCCAGTTATGTCCCCCCCCCCCCCCCTGGTTTTCCTGCCCCTTGCTCAGCTGGCAGCCCAACAACATAACTTGGGCTATAAAAGTTCCATCTTCAACAACCTTGTTTTCAGTCTTCACTTCAAGCCCTATCTTATTTTAAAACAAAATCTACAGGGAATGAAGGGAGCCCTGTGGCGCAGAGTGGTAAGCTGCTGTACTGCAGTCCAAGCTCTGCTCACGACCTGAGTTTGATCCCAGCAGAAGCTGGATTCCGGTAGTCGGCTCATGGTTGACTCAGCCTTCCATCCTTCCAAGGTCAGTAAAATGAGTACCTAGCTTGTGTAGATGACTGTGGAAGGCAATGGCAAGCCACCCATTAAAAAAGTCTGTCAAGAAAACGTCATGATGTGACATCACCCCGTGGGTCAGTAATGACTCAGTGTTTGCACAAGGGGCTAACTTTACCTTTACAGTGAATGGACATAGCCAGTAGTTAATCATGTTGTTCTCTCTCTCTCTTTTTTTTTAACAAGATAGATAATTAAAAATAGAGTTGTGCATGTCTAGTAGTCAATCAAATTGTATTTTTAAACGATAGACCATTACAAATGAAGTTCTATAGCTGCCCTTGTAAGCCGCATACCAGAGCAGCTGAATTGTGTATGATATAGCAACGATACTTGGCAAGATGTTCATACGTGCATACACACACAACTTCCCTCATGCTGGGTTTCATTTTCATTGAACTTTTATAAATCTGACTGTGTGTTGGGCTTGAACCAAACCCTTGGAATCACTCCTCCCTCCCCCCACACTAATATGGGCCAAGTTTTTTTTTAGTGTTTTCATCTTGAGATTGTCTTGAAGTTGAAGCCACCCCCAGATTCCACCTTCTAAAACTCATGGAGCTGCGTGCCAAACCACATCTCAGCAAAAGTTTGCTTGCAATTGAACCTAATATCATCTGTAACTGGTCCCAGATTCTTGCTTGAAACTGGGCCAACTGCCCCTCCCCACACCGAACTTATAAAACTTTTCCAGGCATGAACAATAACGTGTAAAGTGAAGAAACTTTATACGGTTTCAGCTGGGATGGCCCAAAAGGTTTTGGAAATTGAGGGAGAAAACTTAGTATGTCACTTCCCTCCCCATTAATTAGCATAGGACACAATTCATCAGATAATTTTGAGCATATAGGAGCTTTGCAGAAATATGGCCTTACTCTTGTGCAGCTCCCATCGGTTTGAGAAGAGCATTAGCTGGTGGATGGGGCTCCGTGGGTAGAGTTGCAAGACTACAGAGATCAGTTTCTCTGGAACACATGGCTGCTTTGAAGGGTGGAGTCTATGGCATTGTATCCTGTTAGGTCCTTCCCCTCTAGGGTTGCCAGGTTCAACTCAAAAAATATCTGGGGACATTGGGGGTTTAACCGGGATGGGAGACTTTGGGGGTAGAGCCAAGAAACTTTCCCATTCCTTAAAATAAATAAATAAAAATACAGTAGTGCAGTTCCCCTGAATATGTTCTTCATTTCCTCATCCCCCAGCAACTATTCTTCCACTAAATAAAAGTGAACACACACACACACTCTCGCAAAGCAGTTAAAATAAACACAGCAAGCACACACTTTTGTGATTTCACTGCAGCAATTTACTTGTATTGCTGAATGTAACCATCTGCTGCATTTTCACCTTTTTCAGGAAAATGAAAGAACAGGCTAGGGGGTGGAGCTTTCCTCCAAACAATCAGAGGGATTGAGGGCCATGTTGTAAGCCTCTGCTAAACCTGCCATGTAACCAACATGGTGGCTGTTTGGTGTAGTGGTTAAGTGTGCAGACTCTTATCTGGGAGAACCAGATTTGATTCCCCACTCCTCTACTTGCACCTGCTGGAATGGGCTTGGGTCAGCCATTGCTCTGGCAGAGGTTGTCCTTGAAAGGGCAGCTGCAGTGAGAGTTCTCTCAGCCTTACCCACCTCACAGGGTGTCTGTTGTGGGGGAGAGAGATAAAGAAGATTGTGAGTTGCTCTGAGGCTCTGAGATTCGGAGTGAAGGGTGGGATATAAATCCAATATCATCTTCTTCTGTTGAAGTGGGGCTTTCTCCACCAGCCAGCTGGCTGGCAGTGGGAGGAGCCTGAGAAACCAGAGGCTCCTTCACCCAGACCTGGGGGCTGGCAAGCCTACTCCCCTCCCCTCTCCAGATATTTTCCTCTCAGACTCCATTACGCCCCCCCCCCCAATTCTCCGAGTGTTTCCCAACCCAAAGCTAGCAGCCCTACCCATGAGCCAGGCCTTTTAATGTCCTGCTCAGATACTGTAATGGTATCCAGACTCCCTTGCTTTGCCTCGAGCTAGGGATACCTAGTGCCCAATTTTATTGTGGCTATGTGAAACTGTGGCTCTTTGAAACATCAGGTAAGAGAATCACACAACGCTTGTCATGTTGGCCAGATTACTTGAAAAGGAAAAAAAAAAGTCAATCTTCCTTCACTTTCATGGATAAAGCTGTTAGCAGACTTCTCAAGCATTTCAATAAATTATAATAAACACCTTTTGAAGTTTCTGCATTTGCATCATTTTACCCTTCCTGATGTCCTGAACCAGTTGAATTGCCCCTTATGCAGGGATATTAAACTAAAGCAGAGTTGCAGGCAGTATTCCCTCTAAACTGTGTTAGTGTGAGCCGGCTTACAGTTTTTTACCCTCCGGCTCACACATTTTTGTCTTTGCTCAGGAAAAATGGCCCCAGAGCAAACTGATTTATGCAATAACTCACAACTTTAATGCCAGTAGTTCACGAAGTAGAATTTTTGCTCACAAGGCTCCACAGCTTAGCGGGAGCATTGGTTGCAGGGGAAATGGAGATCATGTCATCATCCTCTCTACATTTAAAGCACACTCACTCATGCCGAGACCCCAGGGGGGGAAAGTAATATAATGCCAGCAACTTGTTTTTGAAAAATTGGTTTTGTTGGTGTTACTTCTGAGATTGCAGAAAACAAGATAATGAGACTTTTCCAGGAGTGAGCTGGGAAGTTAAATTTGCCCAGGAGCAAGTCGAATGACCCCTGGAGCACAGACAAGAGACCAACTCCCTGTTCCAGGACACATGGAGAGCACATCCTTTTAGCTTTAAGGCCTGCATGGGAAATACTCCAGAGAGACAAATGTTAAATAGTTCCTGCATCATCCCTTAGGTTTAGCGTTTTCTTAAAAAAAAAAAAAAAAAAAAAGAATACAAGACTGCAACATCCCAAGATAACTGGCAATGCAACCCCTTATTAGAGTTGCCAGTTCTGGGTTTGGAAATACTTGGAGATTTGAGGGTGGAGCCTGGAAGGGTGGGGTTTATTGGAGGGAAGGGACCTTGATAGGGTATAATGCCATAACGTCCACTAGGGTTGCCAGGTCTGTGTTGAAAAAGACCTGGAGACTTTGGGGGTGGATCTGGGAGAGGGAGGGGCCTCCACATGGTACAATGCCATTGAGTCCATACTTCGAGGCGCCCAGGGAGCTGCTCTCTGCCAGCTGGAGACTGGTTGTAAAAGCGGGAAATCTCCAGGCTCCACCTGGAGACTGGCAACCTTACAAGGCAGCCATTTTCTCCAGAAGTGGAGCAAACATTTTAAATAAATAAGCAATCTATGTATGTATTTATTTTATTTATTTATTTATCAGATTTATATCCCGCCCTCCCCCGACAGGCTCAGGGCGGCTAACAACAGTTTAAAAACATTAGCAATTTACAAACTTCATATTAAAAATAAAATATGTAAAAACATTTCCATACATATGTAGTCTGGAGATCAACTGTAGTTCTGGGAAATCTCTGCTCTATGAGGCTCTTACTTTATGTCTTGATAAGACTTGTCTTGATCATCCAGCTGTAGTTACATATGAAAGGGAAATAACAACCCCTTGGAACTCTCAGCATATTCCTTGCCATGGGACCCAAGGAATCCTGCCTGGATTTCATTTGTTCTAAAGTTTCTGCCAAACCTAACAATAGAACTGAGATTTCTCCAGATCAGAATATCTACTAGAATTCACTGGGAGATGTCAAAGGTTTTGAGATGGAGAATGAATGCTTGGCACAGTAGACAGAACCTGATTTTCTTCTTCTTCATGGAAATCTACTTTTGCATTATTCTTGAATTCTGGGCCTGGTTTCACACATCCAATATCCAGCTCCTCTAGTAACAATGTAGCCAAGTTTTCTAATTAACAGACTGATGGATTCTGGGTTCACTAGGGCAGTGTAGTGTCTGCAACAGATAGATTACTCTTTTCCTAGAAGGACCAGTTCATAGCCAGGGAATATCTTTGGAGTCAGATGCTCTCCTTAAAGCTCACAGAACAGTGGACTAGGGTCACCAGCTCTGCGTTGGGAAATACTTGGAGATTTTGGGGTTGGAGCCCAGAAAGGTCAAGGTTTTGAGGAAGGAGATCTCCGCTGGGTAGAATATCATAGAGTTCACCCACCAAAACAGCTATTTTCTCCAGATCTTGGTTGTCTGAGACTCAATTGTAATAGTGGGCAGGGCTTTTTTTGTAGAAAAGGCCCAGCAGGAACTCATTTGCATATTAGGCCATACCCCCTGATGCCAAGCCAGCCAGAACTGCGTTCCTGTGCATTCCTGCTAAAAAAAAAGCCCTGATAGTGGGAGATCTTCAGGTGCTCTCTGGAGGTTGGCAACCCTACAATGGAGGCCAGGAGTGCATGAATGTGACAAGCTGTGGTTCTTGCTTTGGTAGCCACAAGGATTGAATTGAGAATGCATGGAGACACGGTTGAAGATTATTTAGAATCCACAAAAATGCAGCCACTATCCTCCTATTGTTGGGAGATGGCCAGTTTCAAAGGCCTCCATAGTCTGGACATGATCTATTGCAGGAAGAATACATAGCAGAGTCCTCCAGACTAGGACCAAAGCAAGTGGTTGGCCCTCTCCCCTTGAAAGCAAATCAAGGATAAGTTCTCTAGGTTATATATTTAAGAAGGTGCCGCTTCATCATGTTTCAGAATACATGTAGTTAAATCATGAGCTGAAAATGTGTAGACATTTCAGGTTTTTTTTTTAAAAAAAATGAGACAAAGGATAAACTTCCTGGTATCCATTAGGAACTTCCTGTGAGAGAAACTCTGTCCTGAGCAATTCCCTCCACTGGAGACACAATGCCAACGGATGCCTCGGATTGTGTCCATTTATTCTTTGGTGTAGGGTTTCACCTGTTTTCTCTACATAGGGAACTGAAGGGCATTGTTGTTGGCATTTACAGTGTTAGAAGATGAGCAAGAGAATGAGCCTGAGGTGGCGTAGTTGATGTTGATGTCCAGTAATTGTTTTGTCTGGATGTCTGTGGCAGCAAAGTTGGCATCTGGCTTTATTGCAAGCTCTGGTGCCATGTTCAAATTAGATGTGTATTATTGTGGGTGAGCTGTATGTGACCACTAAGAACTATGCTATAGTCACATCTGTTCCAGTCCTACGGACAGATTCAGGTGGGGTAGCCATGTTGGTCTGAGGCAGCAGGACAAAGACCAACACAATTTTATTCACAAAAGCTTACAATGTGAGTAAAACTTTGCTGGTCTTAAAGGTGCTACTGGACTTAGACTTTGTTCGAACCCTACAGACATAGATTCTCACCGGAGGGATCTACATCAAACCTTTTTGGAACTAAAATATTCACCTGATGAAATCAAGAACCAGATTAACAAAGCTAGAATGGTACCCAGAGAAAACCTGTTGCAAGACAGACCCAAAAGAGACAATAACATAACGCTACTAGTGATCACATACAGCTCTCAACTCAAAAGAGTTCAACGCATCACCAGCAGCTTACAACTTCTACTGAATAATGCCCGTACTCTTTCATAAGTACGGGGGGGGGGGAATCTTTTCTAGCCTACAGACAGAACCCTAATCTTAAACAACTCCTCACCCACAATAATACAGGCCTTGGTAGTTAAGCAGGGTAGATTCCGGTTAGTATTTGGATGGAAGACCACCAAGAAATCCCAGGGTCTCCATGCAGAGAAAAGAAATGGCCAGCCACCTCTTGCCTTGAAAACCCTACAAGGTCACCACAAGCCAGCTGTGGCTTGATGGCACTTCACACAAACACACACAGTTGATTAAGCACAGCCGTTGGTGGCAGCTCCCAACATCCTCAGCTCCTCCAGCAGGTGGCAGCAGTACAACAAATTCATAGAACGTTATGATTCACAGGCTAGTTTGTTTCCCCAGGTATGAGGAAGAGATGAAGAGAGGCCATAGCCATGTAGTAACCATGTGATCTATCAACCCCAATCCCATGTAGTCTAGCTAAAGACAGGCTCTCTATTTTTGTCTGATTTAACTGTGATGCCTGGCAGGGAAGAAAAGCTTCCTTGTGTTGTGTGCATCCAACAGAAGCTCACTTGGGACTATAGTTGTCAGGTATACCAATGGGAGTCTGGGGAATGGGGATATGTGGGAGTTGGCCTTCAATGACATCACACCTCTCTAGGAATCACCAGAAACCCTGTGGAAAAACTATAACATTTCTGGCAATTCCTAGAGAGGACTGACATCACTTCCGGGTTGTTCCCAGAAGTGATGTCACACCATCAGCCTGATGGCCTTTTATTAATGTTTTTCTAGCACTGCTGCTCCAAGAAGCAGTGGGAAATGGGAGCAGGGGTGTGTGTGAGAGAGAGAGAGATCCCCCATCACCAGCAGGGGTCTAACAACCCAGCTTGGGACAATCATTCTTTCAGCCTAACCTCCCTCACAGGATGGTTGTTGTAGGGGATAAAGTGTAGGAGGGGAGAGAAGCATATATGCCACCCTGAATACCTTGGAGAAAGCCTGGGATAAAAACGGAACAAAATCTGTAATAAATTGACAACATCAGCTGCCTGTGTCTCCATGAGCTCCAGAGCCAGTTTGGTGTAGTGGTTAAGTGTGCAGACTCTTAACTGGGAGAACCCGGTTTGATTCCCCACTCCTCCACTTGTACCTGCTGGAATGGCCTTGGGTCAGCCATAGCTTTCGTTGGAGTTGTCCTTGAAAGAGCAGCCACTGTGAAAGCTCTCTCAGCCCCACCTTCCTCACAGGGTATCTGTTGTGTGTGTGTGTGGGGAGGGGGGAAGGTAAAGGAGATTATGACTGCTCTGAGACTCTGAGATTCAGAGTATAGGGTGGGATATAAATCCAGTATCCAATCCAATCCAATAGCTTGGGCAACTGCCTGGGGCATGCTGACCTTACACATGTGGCCCCCAAATGAGCCACAGGTTGTGAACAGTGCCAAGAAAAAGAACTGTGAGTCCGGCTTCATACCCACATTTTCATACATGCTTCTGCCATTTAATGGGCATTTTGCTGATCTATTTATAAGACCAGGAGCAATTTTAGAGACATGGTTGGCTCAAAACGAACGTTTGGCTGTTTGCAAAGGGAAGGGAAGATGATCTGAAGCTATTTGTCTCATAGATTTCCATTCTCCTTGGCTTCCGCATGAAGGAACCAGAGTTCATTTGAGTTCAAGAGGAGAGCTTTTGGGCTTTTCTGGGGTCACTCGCAACAGCCGAGATCTAAAAAGTGATGATGAGCTGTCCTTCCAAAGGGCCTTATTATAGCTGCAAATTGTTGAAGGATTTGTAAAGCTTGATTTCGAGCAAAACATTGCCCCGAGCTACCCTAATGCAATATGCATTTGCTTTTTTGGAGGAGCGTACTGCTCTTCCAGCGACATGGCAACAAGCTTGCCGCACGGGGAATCAGACTTCAAAGAAGGAAGAACATTCACTGGCTTCACTGATGTGTAAAAGTATGGAGTTGTATGAAATCTGCTACTGTGTTTTGCACAACAACCCTCCCCAAATGGCAACATCAAATGCATCTTTTTAAAGAGGCACAATTGATTGAGACAGGGATTGCTGTAACAAATAGAGATGTGAAAACCCCGCAGAGCAGGGAACTAATTAATACACAAGCTATTTATTTTTTTTTAAATCAGAATTTGATCTATAGGGTTGCCAGTTCTGGGTTAGGGAATTTCTGGGAGGTGGAGCCTGGGGAGGACAGGGTTTGGGGAGGGGAGGGACCTCAGTAGAGCAGGGCCTTTTTTGTAGGAAAGGCCCAGCAGGAACTCATTTGCATATTAGGCCACACCCCCTGATGCCAAGTCAGCTGGAACTGTGTTCCTGCGCATTCCTGCTAAAAAAAAAAGGCCCTGCAGTAGAATATAATGCCACAGAGACCACCACTCAAAGCAGCCATTTTCTCCAGAAGATATTGGATTTATATCCCACCCTATACTCTGAATCCCAGAGTCTCAGAGTGGTCACAATCTCTTTTACCTCCCCCCTCCTCACAACAGACACCCTGTGAGGTGGGAGGGGCTGACTCTCACAGCAGCTGTCCTTTCAAGGACAACTCCTGCCAGAGCTATGGCTGACCCAAGGCCATTCCAGCAGGTGCAAGTGGAGGAGTGCGGAATCAGACCCGATTCTCCCAGATAAGAGTCCGCACACTTACCCACTACACCAAACTGGCTCTCGAGGGGAAGTGGTCTCTGTAGTCTGGAAATCAATTGTAATTCCAGAAGTTCTCCATGCCTCACATGGAGGCTGGCAACCCTATATGAAGTAGATCTCAGTTTTTAAAGAAATAATCTATAGTCTGCTATTAAATTTGAGAATGACAGGTAATGCCATGTTGGCGCATGATGGAATCTGCCAGGTTGCGAAAGCACCACACAAGATGAATCTGGGTGATAGCAGATAATGGTTGGAGAAGCCCTTAGTAGGAAAACCACAGATGTGGGAGTGAACATGTTCAGTAGGCAAACACAGTGTATTTAATATCCACAATCATCCACGAGTGGAGTTATCTGGTCCACCATCAACCATGATTCTCTGTCAACAGTATTGCACAGTTGTCGTGGGAGAAGTTTCGTCTTCTTATCGAGCTTTTGCATATCTGCAGTTGATGTTTTGCTTTTACTTGGGGCCTTGAATGGTAATCAGATGACAGAGGAACTACTTCCCCCATGGCTAGATGAAAAGGTGCAAACATGCAGGCTTAAATGAACAGCAAGTGCTAAGACTATTTGCTCTCCATTGATGCTATTGGCAACCAGTTTTGTGGGGGAAGAAGAAGATATTGGATTTATATCCCACCCTCGACTCTGAATATTAGAATCTCAGAGAGGTCACACAATCTCTTTTACCTTCCTCCCCCACAACAGACACTCTGTGAGGTTGAAAGAGCTCTTACAGAAGCTGCCCTTTCAAAGACAAGCTCTACAAGAGCTATGGCTGACCCAAGGCCATTCCAGCAGCTGCAAGTGGAGGAGTGGGGAATCAGACCCAGTTCTCCCAGATAAGAGTCTGTGCACTTAACCACTATACCAACAGGAGGACTCCTGTTGGTCTGCATGAGAACATGCATGCATGAAACACTGCTGATTGCATAAAGCTAGAGTCCATTGGCTCCTTTGAGACCAACAATGTTTTATTCAAGGTGCAAAACTTTGTTGGTCTTAAAGGTACCACTGAACTCTAGCTTTGTTTTATTGCTTCAGACCAATACGGCTACCCACCTTGATATGCTGATTGCATGGTACATTGCAGGGTTTTTTTTTTTGTAGCAGGAACTCCTTTGCATATTAGGCCACACACCCCTGAAGTAGCCAATCCTCCAAGAGCTTATAGGGCTCTTAGTACAGGGCCTACTGTAAGCTCCAGGTGGATTGGCTACATCAGGGGTGTGTGGCCTCATAGGCAAAGGAGTTCCTGCTGCAAAAAAAGCCCTGACTACTCCCCACTTGGAATGCAACCCAATAAACGAACCGTTCACTAACAGCTGAATGGATTGACGAAAAATTGGCTATCTGTTTGTCTCTGATGGACAAACTGTAAACTGAACCGATGGACGTTCTAGCATCCCTAGTCCTTAGTAAAAGGCATGTAGTGAGCTTTCAGCTTCAAAGAAGTGATGCTGGCATCTTGTTTTTTCAGTCACAGCTCCTATTAAATAGTCCAAATGTGCTTAGCCCTTAAGCCGGAGCATTGTGCATGAGATTTAGTTTCCCGTCAATTCAAATCTCACCCAAAGCTACTTGTGCGGTGGTCAGTCTTTTGCATTTCTAGAGCTTAACCCATGCAAATATGGAACTTCTGTGTTGGGATGTGGTAGTCATTTTCTTGCACGTGTATTCTGTCTATTTTATTTCATTCGGCTGGAGAGTTTGTTGAAACCCAGGGCTGAGATTTGCACACTGCTGTTATTGAGAATCATTTGTAGCTGAAAGTAGAGGAGCTAAATTATACACTGGAGAGAAGCCCATAAATATATTAGTGAGAAAAATGAAAATGCTGTTTGGAACAAAATTCTCATCTCTTGTGATGGGTACCTGTGACTTGATTAAAGTATAACTTTTCTGTCAATAATAATGGAAGCAGCTATGGCATGGTTTTTTTTTTTTTTTTTTAACATATCTGGCATGAGCTCCCACCTAGAAATATGAGGAGCTGGAAGAATTGATGCATTAGAGGACATGTATATACCAAGGAATCACAGTTGTCAAAGACTGAGTCTTTATTCTGGAGCTCAACTGCACACAATGCAAGTCATTGCTTGTTACGTTAAGATATAGAAGTTGACATTAATTTATTTAAAATATTTATATATCCATCTTTATCCCTGGAACTCTGGGACTCAAGATGGATCAAAGACCTAATTTATTCTTACAAGCATACAGCAGATCCCAAAATCTCCACTCTGGATGAGTGGAACAACATTTTTTGTCCATAGTGAACTGCTAGAAACCTACAGCGGAGAAGTTTGTATTATTGGCTCAGTTCAGATAGAAGAAGAAGAGGAAGAAGGAGAACGAGGAGACTGCAGTTTTATACCCCTCCCATCTCTCTGAATCAGAGAGGCTTACAATCTCCTATATCTTCTCCCCCCACAACAGGATTGGTGGGGGTGGGCTGAGAAAGCTCTGACAGAAGTTGCCCTTTCAAGGACAACTCTTGAGAGAGCTACGGCTAACCCAAGGCCATTCCAGCAGCTGCAAGTGGAGGAGTGGGGAATCAAACCCGGTTCTCCTAGATAAGAGTCCACACACTTAACCACTACACCAAACTGGCTCTCCCAGGGAAGGGGGAAACTATGGTTAATTTTAATGATGCTTAGCTTGTGAAACCAAGATTCAGCTTGTTAGATGATCATTAAGATTCTGGGTTGCCTTAACAAAGGTTGGTTTCATCATTCTCTTGCCCCGTAGAATCTTGGCTAGTATCTTGGCCTTTGTTGTGGCACCGTGGAACAAGCTAGGATTAAATCAGTATGCCTGCATTTGTACATCACATGATATCATATTCAAATTAACTGTGGTTAGTAAACCAACTTCAAAACAGGGTTTCAGACCTGGGCATGATGTAATCCAAGGGCCAAAATATTGAAGAAGGCAATATTAAATTTATATCCCACCCTATACTCTGAATCTCAGAGTCTCAGAGTGATCACAATCTCCTTTACCTCCCCCCACAAGGTAGGGGGCTGAGGTAGGTGGGGTAGGTGGGGCTGAGAGAGCTCTTAAAGCAGCTGCCTTTTCAAGGACAACTCCTACGAGAGATATGGCTGACCCAAGGTCATTCCAGCAGCTGCAAGTGGGGGAGTGGGGAATCAAACCCGGCTCTTCCAGATAAGAGTCCGCGCACTTAACCACTACACCAAACTGGCGCTCACCACAATATACCCAATACATGCAGGATACATGGTTGGATTCACCATCAGATGAACACTGGGGAAAACTCATCTTAAAACACACTCATTTGTTCAGCACTGCAAGGGAGTACTGCGAGGGAAGGCAGCACATAATATAACTTCACTTACGTAGATACATACTAAGTTTGTCATTTTCCTATTTTCATTTGCTTCCGTTACGGTATCTTTATCTTGTGCCTACATCCTTCATACAAAGACAGGCATCAGTTTCGACAGGAATATTTCTGTCAAAAGTCATTAATACAACTGGACGGAAAAGGATGATCCCAATTTTGCCCTCAGCATGGAGAAAGTCAAGGTCACCCAGCAGGTTGCATGTGGAGGGGTGGGAGAATCAAACCCGGTTCTCTGGGTCAGAGAATTCCACTCTTAATGTCATGGGTGCTGGGGACCCTTCAGAGGAAGTTGAGTCTGATGAGGAAACTGTGCCCCTGCCACCTGCACCAGTGCCCTTGCCTCCTGCTGGAGAAGATCCCAGCCCCCCTGCCTCGCCCTCTCGGGTGGCTCGTGTGCGTGACCGCCTCCGGCAGGACCTCAGGGATCGGAGGAGGGCGGCACGCTCACAAGCAAGACGCTCCCTGAGCCCTGAGTTCTGAGAGGATTCTGGCCCTTCTAAGAGCAAGGATGCTTGAGTGGTAACAGGATCCTGGCTGCCTCCCGGAGCCAGCAATTAGCCCAAACGGGCAACAGCCAGCAGAGGGCTATATAGCTGTGGGCTTTGGGAGGAAGCTTTGTGGAAGCAACTAGTCATCTCCCTGACATTCTAGCATCCACTCCGGCTTGACTTTGGTTCCTGACTCCCTGACTTTGGCTTTGGACTTCTGGACTCCCTGACCTCGGCTTCTGGACCTCAGACCTGCGATACTTCTACAGTGATTCGGATTTGGCGCCTCGGACCCTCCTGCTTACTGGCTACAGACCTCGGACTGCCTCTGGACTTTGCCTGACCCGGCCCCAGCCGTGACACTTAACCACTATACTGCACTGGCTCCAACAGACACCTTGTGAGGCAAGTTGGGCTGAGAGAGTTCTGAGAGAACTGTGGCTGGCTCAAGGTCACCCAGCAAGCTTCATGTGGTGGAGGAGTGGGGATTCAAACCCAATTCTCCAGATTAGAGTCCCCCGCTCTTAACTACTACTCCATGCTAAAGAGTACAATGATGGACAGGTCAAGGTTTTTGTACGTGTCAAGTTTTAACTTTCTGGCTGCTTTGATATTTTCAGAGATATGCCTGAACTGAGGGGGCAACGTCCTTGTAATGGTTTCAAAAACATATGATCTATTGGAAAGGGAGATAGAGTCATACAAGACTATACATTTCCAGTGAATGATGGCTATACCAAGTAACAGCATGATAACCAGAATGAATTAAAATGATAGATTTGTCTTTATTCCCTTCTCTACCTCTGTACAGATGTGTATGCTATAAATGTTATTTATAGAGTTCATTTAAATTCCACATCTTTCCCCCAGCTCATTTTTCCACTTTCTATTTTACAGTACTTATGTGTAAAATCAATACTTTCAAACACCTCCCCTCCTTTAACTTGCTTCTACAGATTCATTTTCAAAGATGATTTTTTTTTTAAAAAAAATGAAAAGATGAACCTGAAGAAAATGTAGTCAAAGAATCATGTCTAGTCATTCTGGAATGCTTTGTTTAAATACAAATTACAAGTTGTTAAAAGGTCCATGACTTTATAGCATTTTTTAAAAAAATAAGATCCTGCTTTACTTTTTCCTAGAAAATTGATACCATATGTGAAATAAAAGTTTAAATTGTACTAGAAATAAATAGATCCGAACAGATAGATCTGTTCGGATCTATTTATGATGGATGAAAAGGTAGATAACATATGTGGCCCTGATCCAACATGGGAGACTGAAGGAGGGGAGGAGGAGGAGGTGGTGGTTTGGATTTATACCCCACCCTTCATTCAGCGTCTCAGAGTGGCTTACAATCTCCTTTCTCTTCCTCTCCCCTCAACAGAACCTGTGAGGTAGGTGGGGCTGAGAGAGCTCAGAGAGAACAGCTCTTAGAGAACTGTGACTGGTCCAAGGTCACCCAGCAGCCGCATGTGGTGAAGTGGGGAATCAAACCTGATTTTTCAGATTAGGGCCTGCCACTCTTAACCACTACACCAAATTGCCTTCCATGATTGCAGCTGACATAAATACAGAAGCCATCTGGATATGTATGTCTCATCTACAGTGCAGTGGTTGCTCAGGTCTATTGGAATGGGTTGGGTGCATCTTTGGTTGTGGACATTGATATACCTCTGCCATGGCGTCACTAGTTCATGTACCTGGGCTGAGGCTTATGTGTGAATAAGCACAGGTGCATGCATGCGTGCATGAGGACTGACCCACAAGAAATTCCTCTGCCTGATGTAGTGTTGTTAAGAGAATTTCTCTTAATTCATCTTTATCCAATCTCTTCTTGAAGTGCAATATTCCATTTCTTCTTCTCTTTTTTTTTAGGATGAATTTCCAATCAATTCCATTTTGATGAAAAGAGAAATTTGAAAAGAGGAGGGGCAGAAGGGGAGAGCCTGCAAAATTTCAGAATTTAATTCTGCAGGTATTCAGAGGCAAGCAACGTGTTCCCATACCTTCCTCTCCTCCTGCTAGAGCACCACCCTGTAGTGTGAAACATAAAAACAAGGGCAGGTGCTCAGGGCTTTTTTGTAGCAGGATCTCCTTTGGATATTAGGCCATGCCCCTCTTATGTAGCCAATCCTCCAAGAGCTTCGAGGGTTCTTAGTACAAGGCCTACTGTAAGCTCCAGGAGGACTGGCTGCATCAGGGGTGTGTTGCTTAATATGCAAAGGAGTTCCTGCCACACAAAAAAAGAAGCCCTGCAGGTGCTGAAGCTACAAAAGAGAAATCAAAGAGAAATGAAACAGAAATCCCTCATTTTAAAGATATAACAGAGAATAAGAAGAATCAATAGCTACATCTAAAAAGTGAATATCAGCAAAAGACATTCTGGTACAAACTGATCAAGTCATTTGAGTAGAACATGCACAGCTGTCGATAAAGCTTGGGTTTTGACTGAAAGCTTTGTAACATTGTTGAAGTGAATAAGGGTTGGCCAATTCACATTTCATGATGTTGTGATGCCCCCCTGTAAAGGGTCACAAGGTCTGACTCAAGAAATATTTGGGGACTTTGGGGGTGGAGCCAGGAGCAAGGTTGTGACAAGCACAATTAAACTCCAAAGGGAGTTCTGGCAATCACATTTAAAGGGACCACACAACTTTTAAATGCCTTCCCTCCATTTGGAAATAATGAAGGATAGGGGCACCTTCACAGAATTGGACCCCCTATCCAATCTTTTTCAAATTGGGTGTATGTGTGTGTGTGTGTGTTTTGAGGAGAGGCACTGGATGCTATGTTGAAAATTTGGTGCCTTTACCTCAAAAAACAGTCTCCCCAGAACCTCAGATACTCATGGATCAATTCTCCATTGTACCCTATGGGAATCGGTTTCCATAGGGTATAACGGAGTGCCCAGCAGACACCCCCTCCCCTGCTTTCTGATAACCCTGAAGTTGCAAACTGGGGGATCCCCTGCCCCAACCTGGGGATTGGCAACCCAAGTGTTATTTGTCATGGCAAGAGTTTGGACTGAGGGGGTGGAATTCAGTTTTGTGAACTGTTTGTTTACTCTGCTTTCTGGCTTTTTATCCCTTAAAGCAAAATCACTCTCTTTGCTGAAAGGTCAGAGACACATTGCTGTCTAGAGGTGGTGGTAGTGGGGGTGGGTGGGTGAGATTTAGAAAAGGAGCAGATAAAAATATTACAAAGTGTGATTGTCATTATAAGTGGTGGCGTAGATGAAGGCTAAATCCGCATTCTGTCACTGAAGTTCACTGGGTGATCTAGGTCCAGTCACACATTCTCAGCCTAATTTACCTCATGGGACTGTTGAGAGGGTAAAATGGAGGAAATGAGAACAATGTAAGCTGCTTTGGGTCCCTGCTGGGGAGAAAGGCAGGGTATAAATGTAAATAAAATAAAAATTATTTTTAAAAACGTATGCAGTTTTTTTACTCCACCGTCCCCACCCCATTGGATGAGGCAAGCCTGCTTTCTCTTTTCAGCAGCATCTCCCCTCATTTGGCTTGGTGTTGGAAGCTGATAATATACCTGTGTACACACAAAGCTGCTGCATATTTTGTTAGACTACTGGTCTGTTAAGGTTGGTTGGTACTGTTCAACCTGACCAGAAGTGGCACTTAGGCAGGCCAGCCATAGACAGTCTAGGCAAGGCTAACTTCTAGCACTCTCCCCCGCACTGATAACATCACTGAGTCACATGGGGGTGCCTGATTTGGTGCCCCCAGAAGGCTGGCCCCCTAGGCAATTGTCTAGTTTGCAGGGCCAGTTTGGTGTAGTGCACAGACTCTTATTTGAGAGAACTGGGTTTGCTTCTCCACTCCTCCACTTGCAGTGGCTGATGTGACCTTGGATCAGCCACATTCTCTCAAGGCTGTTCTGCTCAAGAGCAGTTCTGAGAGAGCTCTCTCAGCCCCACCTACCTCACAGGGTGCCTGTTGTGGAGAGGGGAAGGGAAAGGAGATTGTAAGCCACTCTGAGAGCCAGTTTTGTGTAGTGGTTAAGTGCGCAGACTCTTATCTGGGAGAACCAAGTTTGATTCCGCACTCCTCCACTTCCAGCTGCTGGAATGGCCTTGGGTCAGCCATGGCTCTTGCAGAGCTGGTCCTTGAAAGGGCAGCTTCTGTAAGAGCTCTTTCAGCCCCACCTACCTCACAGGGTGTCTGTCATGGAGGAGGAAGATAAAGGAGATTGTGAGCCGCTCTGAGACTCTGAGATTCAGAGTGGAGGGCAGAATATAAATCCAATGTCTTCTTCTTTGGCTAGTGAAGGGCAGGGTATAAATCCAATCTCCTCCTCTTGCTCCCTCTCCCCGCCCCTCCTCCTCTTCCTCCTCCTCCTCCTCCTCTTCTTCTTTTTCTCCTCCTCCTCCTCCTCCTCTTCTCGGGGATCTCAGGAAGAGATTTTTTTTGCATCAACTACCTCCTCATCGTTTTACACAGAGACACCAGGGATTGAACCTGGGACCTTCTGTGTACACATCAAATGCTCTACTGCTGAGCCACGGCCCCAGAAAGAAGCCTAACCACTCGCCTTGAGTCCAGTGTTTGGTGGTGGCCTGTCCTTCCGGAAGCTCTGTGTTAGGTGTCTGTGTGTCATATGGCTGTCTATTTTGCTTAGGCAGCAGAGAAAAGACTCGCCTGACTCTTTCAGACAAGCGGATGAAAAACATTTGACACTTCCCGACTCTCTTAAGGGGTAATAAACAGCGGTGGGCCATAATGTTAATGACATGAAAGAAAGAAAAAAGGGGGTGCTTCGTTTTAGACTTCAGCATCTCTCTTATGTTTCCCAATTCATTTTTTTTTTTGTTTCAGGCCCAGCTGTTGACTTTAATGTAGGAAAGCAGTGGCAATAGCTCCAAGCGCAGGCTTCTCCGCCGTGTTTCTCATGGATTGTCTGGTACAAACGTCTGTCTTCGTGCATCGCCTGTGTCTGGGGGGGATAATGCCGAGGAGGCTGCGGCAAATTCCTCATTTGACTAGACACAGCAAACTGCATCTGTTGAGAGGCAGTCTTTTGGAAAACATTTGAAGAGGCTGTCTAGACAAGGAGAGGATATGCGGTCTCCTCATGGGCCCCCTTCCTGTGAGACCCCCCACCCCCACAGCTTCATCATAGAACTGTGCATTGTCTGCTCATTAAACTGGAGGGGCTTTTGGAGAGGGTGATCTCCCCCTTAGATTTCTCCCCTTTCTGTGGAAATGTAGGTCATTTGACTGGCACATGTATTTTCTCCCATCTTTATCTTCAGTGAGCAAATTTTGGGGGAGGGGTGCTTGTATTAGATCCAAGCAGGCCTCGGATTCAGCAGGAGCTCACAGGAGCACAACTCCTGAACCTTTCTGAGGGTTCCCCCTCCTCCTCCTCCTCTACCTTGTCCATTGAATAGTAGGTGCAGCTACAAAACAATCCCTGGATGAGCTCCACCACCTTTTTTTCTTACAAAGTGACCCCTGCCACTTGAACACATGAAGCTGCCTTATACTGAATCAGACCCTCGGTCCATCAAAGTCAGTATTGTCTACTCAGACTGGCAGCGGCTCTCCAGGGTCTCAAGCTGAGGTTTTCCACGCCTATTTGCCTGAACCCTTTTTTAGTGGAGATGCCGGGGATTGAACCTGGGACCTTCTGCTTACCAAAGAGATGCTCTACCACTGAGCCACCATCCCTTCCCACTTCTTATTTGATTTTGGGTGTCGGGTGACTTGCTGGCCTTTTGACTGTGGGGAGAGGTGACCAAGGAGAGCTCCAGGTGAGTGAGGCCTCACCTGGAGTATTGTGCTCAGTTTTGGGCACCACATTTTAAGAAGGATATAGACAAGATGGAATGGGTCCAGAGGAGGGCGACGAAGATGGTGAGGGGTCTGGAGACTAAGTCCTATGAGGAAAGGTTGAAGGAGCTGGGGATGTTTAGCCTGGAGAGGAGGTAGCTGAGAGGTGATATGATCACCATCTTTAAGTACTTGAAGGGCTGTCATATAGAGGATGGTGTGGAATTGTTTTCTGTGGCCTCAGAAGGTAGGACCAGAACCAATGGGTTGAAATTAAATCAAAAGAGTTTACGGCTCAACATTAGGAAGAACTTCCTGACCGTTCGAGCAGTTCCTCAGTGGAACAGGCTTTCTCAGGAGGTGGTGGGCTCTCCTTCCTTGGAGGTTTTTAAACAGAGGTTAGATGGCCATCTGATAGCGATGAAGATCCTGTGAATTTGGGTAGGTATTTGTGAGTTTCCTGCATTGTGCAGGAGGTTGGAATAGATTACCTTAGAGGTCCCTTCCAACTCTATGATTCTATGATTCTAGGCCTGCTTGGGCTGGCTGGATCTCTAGTCAGCTAAAGCAGGCCTCACTCACCCGGGGCTCTCCTTTCTTGCATCAGGTTGCTTTTGGCTGGTGTGGGGGGGGGCAGCATATGCTAATGAGTTATGCTAATGAGCTCCACCACCTATTTTCCTACAAAACAACCCCTAGATCCAAGGAAGGACATGAAACTGAGTTTACACCGAATGGGGGATATTGTATAAAGAGTTTAGAATGAAAACTTGTTTCTAAACAGGAGAGAACGGGGCACGCAAGAGCACAGGGATGCAGATATAGGATGAGTTGGAGCATTTTGAACACTGGCAGACCTTGGCTCTTAAAACGCACTCTTGGATTAAGCAATGGTGGCATGATGTTCCATATTCATATATATGTGATGATGCTAATGGAAATGCTAATTCCGGGCTTGAAATTCTTAGCTGCCAAGAAGGTGCATTAAGAAGTCTGCTTTGGCTGGCTGTCAAACAAGACTTTCCTTTAATGCAACTTTTAAAATCTTTACGGGTGTAGCCAAACTCACAGAATGTAGATAAATGGCTCCTTTGCAACTGCCTGATTTAGGGCTCAAATAGGTCTGTGATCCCATCTTTGTCCCCGCCCTGCTTTTGAAACAGCTGCCAAGGGCTCTGATGCCAAGGGCTCCAATGCTTTGAGAGCCAGGCAAGGTGCAGTTCTTCCTGATTGGGCGGGAGATGCAAAAGCAACAGGTGGAAATGGGTCTCCCATTGGAAAATGAATCCAGATTAAAGAGAAGAATAAAGATTTGGAACAGATGTAAAAAGTTGAATGAAAAATGTTGTATTTGAATAATACAACCCAAATACGGGTCAGGGAATGCTGCTCAACGCTTTGGGGTCAGGCAGCATTTTTTCTCCAGGCCAGTTTGGCCACGGATCTCTTCCGTGTGATCCAGGGAACTGGGCAAAGGAAGCTCTGGCCCTTTCCTTCCTCCCCAAAGGGACCAGGAGAGGGAGGAGCCTCAGCCAATAGAAGGAAGAGAAGCTTGGCTCAGTAGCTCTGCTGTGCAATCAAGAGAGTTTGGCAAAATGAACTATTCCTCCCTCCTTGCTCCCCAAGGCAGGAACCACAGCCAATGGAGAAAACAAAGGCTTTCTTTTGTAGCTCCTGTGCAATTGAGCAAACCTAGCAAAGCAAGCTGTGATGCAAAAGGAAGCAAGTGAGAGGGAGAAGAAAGGAGATGACAGCCAGTTGCTCGGGGGCCTGATAGGAGCCCTCTGGAGGCCTGATTTGGTCTCTGGGCTGCATGTTTGACACCCCTGGTCTAAATCCATTGACTTCAATAGGTTTAGAATGGAGTAACTCTGTGTAGGCTTGCACTGTTAACACTGTTACAGCACAAGCTAGAAAGATTAAATGCCCCTCTTTGAGCATTGGTTTCCTAAACAGAAGCTGTTATTGTGCCCTTCTCTCTGTGGCTGCTTTAAAAACAAAAAATGAAGAGTTGAGAGGTCTGATCAGTGGTCTCCTGCATCTATTCTAGTTTAGCCTTCCAGGAAGGGAGCTGGAAAGGGTGGCTTTTTTCCTTCTCGCGTGCTTCCAAGTGAAGTGGATAATCCAATAAGCAGGGCTGCCACCTGATTAAAGAAAACTCGGCTGATTAATTGCATGAGCTTTAATTGATTAATTAATGGATTGCATCTGCATGCATTTGAATACAGCAACAGTTCTGCAGAGAAATGTTCTTTCATGCGTGCACGTGCCACGCTCTAGAAACCCTCTTCATAGAGGTTTTCCTTGTTCTTCAAGAGGAAAAAGGCTTGTTCATTTACCCTGTTTTTATTTTAATAACTTCTATCTTATACTATCCCCCTAAGTGTGATCCAGGTGGGTAGCCATCTCAATCTGAAGTGACAGAACTAAGATTGAGTTCAGTGGCACCTTTAAGACTAGCAAAGTTTAATCCTGGGTGTACACTTTCATGTGCATGCACCCTTCTTCAGATACATTGAAACAGACTTCCTCAAGCCTTACACATAGATAGAGAAGGACTTAGTTTCCAGGGAGGGCTAGTTAGAGTCAAGATGGATTAGCTATGCTTATTGCTCAGTTACTTATGCACCTCTACCTACATAATTAAAAGACCTTTGCTCCGTGGGAGGACAGCTATGGCAAACCTAGGCAGTACAATAAAAAGTAGAGACATCACCCTGCCAACAAAGGTCTGTATAGTCAAAGCGATGGTATTCCCAGTAGTAATGTGAAAATTGGACCATAAGGAAGGCCAAGCACAGAAGAATAGATGCTTTTGAATTGTGGTGCTGGAGAAGACACTTGAGAGTCCCTTGGACTGCAAGAAGATCAAATCAATCAGTCCTAAGGGAAATCAACCTTGACTGTTCCCTGGAAGGTCAGATGCTGAAGTTGAAGCTCAAATACTTTGGCCACCCAATGGGAAGGGAGCACTCACTGGAGAAGACCCTGATGCTGGGAAAGACAGAAGGCAAAAGAAGAAGGGGACAGCAAAAGATGAGATGGCTGGACAGCATTACTGATGTAACTAACACAAATTTGAGCATACTTCGGAGGATGGTGGAAGACGAGGGCCTGGCGTGACTTTGTCCATGGGGTCGCAAAGAGTTGGACTGAACAACAACACCTATGTGAGGCTTGAGGGAGTCTGTTTCAATGTATCTGAAGAAGTGTGCATGCACACAAAAGCTTAAACCCAGCATTAAACGTTGTTGATCCTTAAAGGTTCCATTGGTCTCAAACTTTGCCCCCAAAAGAGTGTGAGTTAACATAAGAACATAACAGAAGCCATGTTGGATCAGGCCAATGGCCCATCCCGTCCAACACTCTGTGTCACACAGTATATGTGTGTATATAACTGTTTTGATTAAACTGAAAACTAGATACACTCAACGTCAGCTGACTATCATGAGATGCAGAGCTTTTTCTTGCAGAAAAAGTCCAGCAGGAACTCATTTGCGTATTAGTCCACACCCCCTGATGCCAAGCCAACCAGAGCTGTGTTCCTGTGTGTTCTTGCTCAAAAAAAGCCCTGAATGAGAGTATGCTATAGTTGAGGTGCCACCCCAGGAAAAAGCCCAGCCTCACATGTTCCCCCATCTTCTTTCAAACCGTGGTGGACATGAAGAAAGGTTGCAGGGGATAACTGCAGTAATCCAACATTAGTCATGTGAGAGTAATAAATAATCAAAATACACTTTAAAGTCCAGGTTAAGATTTTTGAATTAAACCCATACGTAAGATTGGTAACCCATAGAAATCTCTTTGCGTGGGTAAAATATGTGCTGTATAATTCATAACAGATAATAATTTACTGCTGCATTTAGAATTAGTTGAACCTTCTGAACGATCTTCGAAGGCAGCCACACAAGGAGTGCATTGCAGCAGTCTAGCTCCTTTGTGCTTACATTGTCGAGTTATCTATGGTCAAATCACCATTTTCCAGGAAGGGCTACAGATGCAAACAAACTGAAATTGGACAAAGTTGTAGCATGCCACAGAGATCTGAATCTCTGTTAATAAAGATGGGGCTCAGTCAGTAAATCTGTTCTTTCAGATGGTACTTGCTATTAGGAAAGGCTCATGTTAAAGATAAGTACAAGCGGGCTTTTTTTGGTAGAAAAAGCCCAGCATGAATTCATTTGCATATTAGACCACACCCCTGATGTAGCCAGTCCTCCTGGAGTTTACAGTAGAACCTGTACTAAGAGCCCTGTAAGCTCTTGGAGGATTGGCTACATCAGGGGTGCGTGGCCTAATATGCAAAGGAGTTCCTGCTACAAAATACAGCCCTGATTTAATCTACCTGTTCAAATGACTAAACATTGGATGTCCACTAATGCACTGTTCTAGGACAGCATTTCATACAGATTCATATGTGTTGGGTAGAAAGTATGGTATTTTAGATGAGACAAATATTCCTGTGTCAAGAGAAAACTGCAAATGTTTTGCAAACATTCTTAAGAGAACTTGCACATCTGATAAAAAGTGTGTGAGGGGCCCCTGTTCTTAATTACGTATAAATGGTAAAAGGTAGTCCTCTGTGCAAGCACCAGTCATTTCCAACTCTGGGGTAACGTTGCATCAGAATGTTTGCATGGCAGATTTTTTTATGGGGTTGTTTGTCATCGCCATCCCCAGTCATCTATTCTACACTCCCCCCCCGCCCCAGCAAGCTGGGTACTCATTTTACTGACCTCGGAAGGATGGAAGGCTGAGTCAGCCTCGAGCCAGTTACCTGAACCCAGCTTCCGCTGGGATCCACCCCAATTTAGGGTTTCCAAGGAAACAAAGGAACCATTTAAAAAGTGTTTAAAATAATATTATAGAACCAATTAACGAAACATATAAATGATTAGAACACAAACAGGAAAGGTGGTGTTTTATTTTTTGGAGGGTTGTACTCATACATGCACAAAGTGCTGGGTGTATCAGAGCATCCCTACAAATAAAGCATTCCCAAAAGTACTCTATCCCCGCTAGCACTCTGCTTCCATTTCCATTTCTCTTTGGTAGGTGGGAACATAACATCCGCCAATCCTTTCTCTTGAGAACAGACTGTACATAGCACATTTCTGTGTGTATTCAGCATTGCATTGCCACAATGTACAGATCACACTTGGCTCCAGATATCTAGCATATGTAGACCAGATGTACATACAACATGCAACAATAAAATGTACATTTAGATACATGTAACTGTCTATACATAGGTTACCTAATATTTTTGACACGGAAGGGGTCTTTGTAATATATGATGAATGTTAGCCCTGTGTGTGGGGGGGAAGGCTTAAAACAAAATTAAGAGGAATGAACTAGCAGCTCCTATTACACAGTCTCGTTGCATCATGGACTTTGTAATTGTACAGTGGCTGCATACACTGTTTATGTAGTTCCTGAAAAGGTTTATGTCAGCCTTCTTGAAAGCCTTCTTGAAAGGGTTTATGATAATTGTAAATTGCCCCACAGTGTGGTTAATCAAACAGAGCAATGAAATGGGATGTCATATGAGATGGACAAGAAGAATTCATGAAAACTACTGTGTAATGTAGTTTTCATCTTGTCAAAATGGGATTAGCACAATCCAGGTTAAAATCCCTAATGAAGCAACTCGGTGATCTTGGGCCAATCACTCTTGCTGAGCCTAATCTACCTCACAGGGTTGTTGTGATGGTAAAAAAGAAGAGGGGAAAGTTATATATGGTAACCCAAGCTCCTCAGAGGAAACGTTAAAAATGTAACAGATATAACATATTTTGTCTGACAGAGAATCATGTCATTCTCTGCATATGCACACCCAAATGTGTGTGTGCATATGACGTCTATAGCTCTTAAAAATCTATAGCTCTTAAAAAGGTCAGTCAATTTCACAGTGAAAATCAAGACAGAATTCTCTATAAACCTAGTGACAGAATCATGCAAGACAATTTTCAGTTTTCCAAATACTGTAATAATAATAAAAAATTTATTTATATTCCTCCCTTCCCGCCGAGGCGGGCTCAGGCGGCTAACAACATTTCATAAAATTATACAGAGTTTAAAATCACATTAACTTTAAAACATTCCAGTTAACCAAATATTATACAAATTTCCAGGTGCTAATTCCATTTATAAATGATAATAGCAAAAGTCACCCAACAGCGGTCTCTCAGCCAGCAAAGGCCATCCTGAAAAGAGTGGTCTTACAGGCCCTGCGAAACTGGTAAAGGCACTTCTTCCGGGAGCTGGTTCCATAGGTGTGGAGCTGCAATGGAGAAGGCCCGTGTACGGGTGTTTTGGAGTTTGGCCTCCTTTGGTCCAGGGATAGTCAGCTGGTTCTTCCCTGCTGACCTCAGCGCTCTCTGGGGTTCGTATGGGGAGAGACGGTCCCTCAGGTAGGCAGGTCCTCAGCCATATAGGGCTTTAAAGGTAATAACCAGCACTTTGTAATGAACCCGGTAGGTAACTGGCAACTAGTGCAGTTTGTGTAGCCCCGGCTGTATGGGCTCCCACTTCGGGAGCCCCAATATCAGCCTAGCCTCCGCGTTCTGCACCAGCTGCAACCTCCGGGTTCGGCACAGAGGCAGCCCCATGTAGAGGGCATTACAGTAATCCAATCCTGAGGTGACCATTGCATGGCTCACTGTTGTTAGGTCCTGGCGCTCCAGGAAGGGAGCAAACTGCTTTGCCCGCTTCAGTGGCAGTGGCTGCTATCTGGGCCTCCATTGATAGTGAAGGCTCCAGTAGAACTCCCAAGCTCTTGACCTGGTGCGCCTCTTTCAGAGGCACACCGTCAAAAACTGGGAGAGGTATTTCCCTCCCCGGGGCGCCGCGACCCACGCAAAGGACCTCTGTCTTCATTGGGTTCAGCTTCAGCCCACTCAGCCTAAGCCAAGTTGCCATGGCCTGCAATGCCAGGTCCAAATTCCCTGGAACGCAGTCATGCTGGCCATCCATTAGCAGATAGAGCTGGGTGTCAGCTGCATATTGGTGACACCCAAGCCCATACCTCCGGGCAATCTGGGCAAGGGGGCGCATATAAATATTAAATAGCATCAAGGAGAGAACTGCTCCCTGCGGCACCCCACAATCAAGTATGTGCCTCTGGGACAGCTCACCCCCAATTGCCACCCTTTGTCCCCGACCCCCGAGGAAGGAGGAAAGCCATTGTAGGGCTAGCCCCCCAACCCCTATGACGGCGAGGCGGCGGGTCAGTAGCCGATGGTTGACCGTGTCGAATGCGGCCGACAGATCTAATAACATCAGCACCACCACTCCGCCTCGGTCCAGATGCCGCTGGAAGTCATCTACCAAGGCGACCAGCACTGTCTCCGTCCCATGACCTGGACGAAAGCCGGACTGGCAAGGGTCTAGGATGGAAGCGTTATCCAGAAAACCCTGCAACTGCAACGTCACTGCCCTCTCAATAATTTTACCAAGAAACGGTAAATTAGAGACCGGTCGGTAATTTACCAATTCGGCCGGGTCTGCTGTACTTTTTTTCAGGAGGGGACGGACCAAAGCCTCTTTCAAGGGTGTTGAAAAATGCCCCTCAAGGAGGGATCTATTTATGATGTCCCGTAAAGGACATCTAAGCTCCCTTTGGCAAGATTTAATCAGCCAAGAGGGGCAAGGGTCCAAATCACAAGTTGTTGGGCGTGCAGAAGAGAGAATTCCGTCGACTTCCTCCATGCTGAGCGGGCTGAAGCGATCCAGAACGAAATCAGAAAACAGGCATGGAGCCTCAAGTTCCTGTACTGTATGCAATGTGATAGGCAGGTCCTGGCGGAGCGAAGTGATTTTATCTGCAAAATATTTTGCAAAAGCCTCGCAGCCTATCTCTAATTCCCTCACGTTTGGTCTGCCTTGAGGCAATGTAGTAAGACTTCCAATTATTCTAAACAATTGAGCTCGGTGCGAATTTGCAGACGCAATCCTGGCCGCAAAGTAAGCTTTCTTCGCGGCCTTGACTGCCATCTCGTAAGACCTCATAAACAATCTATAGGATGTTCTCATCACTTCATCACGAGTATGCCGCCACTGCCTCTCTAGTCGTCTGAGCCCTTGTTTCAGCTGGCGTAACTCTAAGGGGTACCATGGTGCCAGCCTCACACGAGGGCATAGAGGATGTCGAGGTGCGATCTCGTTGATTGCCCTGGACAGCCGGTTTTGCCAGGCCTCCACCAGGTCATCAAGGGAATCGCCAGGGGGCCAGGGATCCCACAGGGCCATTTGGAACCGTTCCAGGTCCATTAGGCTCCGCGGGCGAGCCAAAATAGGCTCTCCGCCCATACAGGGTTGGGGCAGCATCTCCATACGGGCCTTGAGGGCTAGATGGTCTGACCATGGTACCGCTTCTACCGCGATATCATTCACCAGAATCCCGGATGCAAAGATCAGGTCTAATGTGTGCCCAGCCTGATGTGTGGGTGTCGTGACAAATTGAAAGAGTCCCAGAGTCGTCATGGACGACACCAGATCCATCGCCTGATTGGAGGCCGCGCCATCAGCATGGACGTTGAAATCACCCAGGACCATAAGCCCTGGGTACTCCAACGCCCAGCCTGCCACCGCCTCCATCAGGGATGGTAAGGCGCTGGCTGATGCGTTAGGTGGACGGTACACCAGCCAGATCGCCAATCCCTCTCCGACATCCCACACTAGGCCAGCACATTCAATACCCTCGATCGTTTGGCTGGGAGAGCCGGAAAGGAGTAACCCTCCCGTATGAATAACACGACCCCTTTCCCCTGCCCGCTAGTCCGTGATTGATGAAAGACTGAGTAACCCGGGGGAGTCTTCTGGGAGAGAGCCACTGTCTCCCCATCTCGCACCCAGGTCTCGGTCATCAAGCCAGGTCCACGTCCTGCCGAAGCAGGAACTCCCTAAGGGTTGAGGTCTTGTTATTCACGGACCTGGCATTGCATAACACCAATGACGGAGACGGACACTTCCTCTTGGCTCCACTACTTGTCACCGTTGGGATGGGAAGTAGACTGGAAGGGGGCCGAGCACTATTTTGTCTCCGCCTCCTTCTGTTGCTCTTCTTTCTATTCCCACCGTCATATCTTCCCCTCCCCAGGAGCACCGGAATCCCCTGGCCCTGCATCCACACCTATGCCCGGTATGATTTTTCTAATCCAGGACAGTCTCCCCCCTCCCATCCAGATTCTCAGTCTGCAACTTAGTTCTTGCCTCACTATCTGCTTTACCCCCTGTTATCTGACTCACTATATAATATGTCGAATTAAATAATTTAAACCCACCCTACTACTCCCTTGAATTGATTAGAAAAATTAATTTATTAATTTCCATTTCTAGCACATTTATAAGTAGCCCCCCTTATCATTTCCTAATCAATCTGCTAAAAATAAATATATAAACATATCTAAATCAATATATAAATACATATATAAATATATATCAACAATCCAAATTACTAATCAATCCGTTAAAATCTAATTAATTAAAAAAATGTATTCCAAATAGTGGTCAGATAAGATGGAAGACTAAAATGTTAAAACCAGGAGGTAGATAGCAGGTATGAGTCTTAAGATATTATTTTAAAGTGCAGTGTCTATAAATAATCGCGGTTGTTCTCATAGGCTGTGCTCTCAAAGTGCAGTGCAGTTCTCAAAGTGCCGTCCCCAAAGTGCTGTGCAGGTCGTAAAGTGCGGTGCAGTTCAAGTAAGCATGACTTCCTTGGGGACCTCCCCTGTGTCCTCCCAGCTGTCTGAGTTAGCCCTTATAGCCTCAGCCAACGAAATCACAGTCCCAGTCGGGAAGTTCCCAGTTGTCGGTCCATCCACGCCCCTACTAGCAGCCACAAGATGAAAGGAAAGGAGGGGGAAGATGGAAGTTGGGGTGCGGGACCAATTCACTCCTCCAGCTGCTCACCGCACTCACAGATCGTCAACCCCATCATGGCAGCCTATGGACCCCTCTTCCCAGCATACTCCTCGCACAGGCACGTTCTCTCCGCTCCAGCACACCGCGCGGCTCACATTTCTTTCCCCAGTGTCACCCGGCTCTGTCACACGCAAGTCCGCGGCTACGCCCGCCTCCCCTTCAGCGTCGGCCCGGCGATACTGTAGAGATATAACCCCTCAAACAATCTACCAGTAGTTGCCAAAAACATTTTAAAAACTTGATTGTAAATGACTGAAGCAAGATTCCTGATAACGCATTCAAGGCAAACGTTGTCCCTCCCCGCCCCACTACAATCTTGAAAAATTTAAGATGTCATCTCCAGTCTTTCCTTGTGCTTTTCATCACACAGTTCCAAACGCTCCGGAATGCGTTTGATTTTGTTCTTTGATATTAAAATCCTTCTATAAGCTTCTTTTTACAGAAGACACACCTTCCTGCTCACCACAGTTGTGGGTTCCGTCACATCGACTCAAGCAGAAAAAGATGACAGAGGGCTTTAAAAAACTATGCCAAGACGTAAGGGTGTTTGAGGCAAAGTATCAACTGAAGGCAAGTGTGCCTCTGAAGAATTACCGTTAATCGTGGGTTGTGAAATACGATGACACAATGAAAGGCAGGATGAACAATTAAGTCTGATCCATAACATATGACAATCATAAATTGCCCCACAATGTGGCTAATCTAATAGAGCGATGAAAGGAGATGTCACACAAGACGGACAGGAAAAGGGAGGAACACATGGAAACTATTAATGGAAACCAGGTTTATCTCTGCTGACTCTCGTTCTAAGATCAGATTCATAATTTAGAAACAGCGAGGCTAGAGAAGTTAGGGGGAGAAGACATCAGGACCTATGAATTTACCCTTTATTTTGTTGGAGGGGGGAGAGGAAGAAATGGTGGGTGGAGAAGATGTAATAGAATGGGGAGATGGTTGATATTGCAGCCCTGCATGTGTGTGTAAGACCAGCCCTGCCACTAGGCAAACTAGGCAATTGTCTAGGGTGCCAGCCTTCTTGGGGTGCCCCCATATGACTTGGTGATGTTATTAGTGGGGGAGGGGCTCCAGAAGTTAGCCTTGCCTGGGGTGCCAGACAGTCTAGGGCCAGTCCTCTGTGTGTGTGTGTTAGAGAGAGAGAGAGAGAGAGACAGATAGACAGACACACACACACACACACACAGAGTGGTGTAGTGGTTAGAGGGTCTGGGAGACTCAGGTGAGAATCTTTTCTCTTCCATGGAAGCTCACTGGGTGACCTGGGGCCAATCACTAACCTACTTTACAATGTTGTTGTGGGGATAAAATGGGAGACAACAATGACCTTCAGGTAGTGGCTGGAATTCTCACTTGGATTGCTACTGATCTCCAGGTAGAGAAAAAGTTAGGAAAGCTAAAGCTCAGTATGAGCTTAGTCTGGCCAAAGATGCTAAAAACAACAAAGAAGGGTTCTTTTCTTATGTTCAGAGTAAGAAAAACAGCAAGGACATGGTAGGCCCATTGTGAGGGCAAGAAAGTGAAATTGTAACAGGTAACAAAGAGAGGGCGGAACTGCTCAATTCCTACTTTTCCTCAGTCTTCTCTTCTGAGGGGAACGGTGCTCAACATGGCAAAAACAGAACATATAAGGAGGGTAATGAAGTTCCAACCTAGGATCAGCGTAGGGGGTGTACATAAACACCTAGTTTCTTTAAATGAAACTAAGTCCTCAGGGCCAGATGAATTGCATCCAAGGGCTCTAAAAGAGCTTGCGGATGTAATTTCTGAGCCTCTGGCTATTATTTTTGAAAATTCTTGGAAAACAGGAGAGGTGCTGGAAGATTGGAGGCAGGCGAATGTTGCCCCCATCTTCAAGAAGGGGAAAAAAGATGATCCGGGTAACTACCAACCCATCAGCTTGACGTCTATACCTGGAAAAGTTTTAGAACAAATCATCGAACAGTCGGTCCTGGAACATTTAGAAAGAATGGATGTGATTTCTAAGGTTTTCTCAAGAACAAGTCATGTCCGACTAACCTGATCTCTTTTTTTGAGAAAGTGACTACCTTGCTGGATCGGGGGAATGCTGTAGACATCGATTATCTTGATTCCAGTATGGCTTTTGATAAGGTTCCACATACTATCCTTGTTGACAAGTTGTTTGGATCCTGTTACCGTTAGGTGGATCTGTAACTGGTTGACAGATCGCACCCAAAGAGTGCTTGTGAATGGTTCCTCATCCTCTTGGAGAGGAGTGACAAGTGGAGTGCCTCAGGGATCTGTCCTGGGACCTATTTTGTTCAACACCTTTATCAATGATTTGGATGAAGGAATAGAAGGAATGCTTATTAAATTTGCAGATGATACTAAATTGGGAGGGGTTGTAAACACAGAAGAAGACAGAAACAGGATACAGGATGACCTTGACAGGCTGTAAAACTGGGCAAAAATCAATCAAATAAATTTTAACAGGGTTAAATGTAAAGTTTTGAATTTAGGTAGGAAAAATCCAATGCATGGTGATAGGATGGGGGAGACTTGTCTTAGCAGTAGTATGTGCGAAAAAGATCTAGGGGTCTTAGTGAATCATACGCTGAACATGAGTCAACAGTGTGATGTGGTGGCTAAAAAAGGCAATGAGTCCCTGAGGACTCATTAAGCTATGTAATTATTGTCACCCTAAGGGCCATTTAAAAAGAAACTTTGGTTCCATCTCCATATCTGAGATATGAAGATCCAATCACTGCCAGTTAGGTTAATTGATACTGCTCAGCACATGTCATTGCATAGGCATGGTGATCAAAAGCAGGCAGTTTTTAAAACTGTGGATTCACATTCCTCCCATTGGTGAGTGTTACACACAAACACCCTCAGGGGGCCTTCTATTGAAGAATAGCCATTAAACAGTGTTCATATCATTTGCCCACAAATAAGCTGTGATCTTTTATTATTAAAGGCCAAAGAAGAAGATGATGAAGAAGAAGATATTGGATTTATATCCCGCCCTCCACTCCGAAGAGTCTCAGAGCGGCTCACAATCTCCTTTACCTTCCTCCCCCACAACAGACACCCTGTGAGGTGGGTGGGGCTGGAGAGGGCTCTCACAGCAGCTGCCCTTTCAAGGACAACCTCTGCGAGAGCTATGGCTGACCCATTCCAGCAGGTGCAAGTGGAGGAGTGGGGAATCAAACCTGGTTCTCCCAGATAAGAGTCCGCACACTTAACCACTACACCAAACTGACAATGCCGAGGGGGTGGGATTAGTGCTATCCTGGACAGCATTGCTTCTGATAACAGGTGAGGGATCATACAACAGAATAGTTCATCACATCTAGAAAGCAACAGAACAATGCAGGAATCAAATGGCACCTTTAAGACCAACCAACACGGCTGCCCACTTGGACCTATCTAGAAAGCAAGTGTGTTAGGGAGCACACAGTTTAATCCCTTCTCTTTGACATGCTGGTTTTCTAGGGCTGCCAAGCTCCTGCCAGGGGTGGGGGATCCCCCGGTCTGGAGGCCCCCATCCTGCTGGGAGGTCCCCGCTTCCAAAGAGCCCCATTGCTGCATGCTGTTCCTGGTGCAATGATATCCCCCAGAAGTGATGTTATCGCAGTGGGGACAGCTTGTCAGGGATGCTCTAGGACTCATAGTAAAACTCTACGGCACCATAGAGTTTAATCATGAGTCCTAGAGTGTCCACGATACAATGTCCCCAGCGCGATGTTCCTGGCATAATGACATCACTTCCAGGTGACGTCATTGCCCCACGCATATGAGAACAGCATTCCGCTACAGCGACGAAAGGACTTGGCAATCCTATGGCTTTCCAAACGAAGAAAGCAAAAAGTTCTGTTCTAGGTTTATGCAATGTGGCAGACTAACATGAAGAAAAGAATTGAAACTGTAAGGACAGATGAGTGTGAAGGGAACGAATGAGCATTCTCTGTTTTGTCTTCTTTCATAATCAGTTATATTGCTGTCATCAGTTTTGAGTCTCTGCTTCTTGCTCCTACGTTTGTCGATTCATTTATACATGTGTATGGTTTTTATACACTATTCATATAGCCTTCATGTATACCACACACTTTCTTTTTCATGTATAATGTATCTACAACACTGATCTATCATCACACAAATGCCTTTGAAAGATGCATACATTTTATGAGGAAAAAAATTTGCTGAGAGGAAATAAATTTGTGCAAGGAAGGGTGGGATAAAAGTCTAACTAATAGATAGTGGCTTGAAAATGAAAGAATTTACTATTGGAATCTTTTGCTTCACAGTCTTTTACTAGTTTGCTAGTAAAATGGATGTTACACCAGGAAACATGGGGCCCAAGAACTAATTTGGACCAAAGCACCCATGTTCGATTTGAGATGTTGGCTAAAACATTGTTTTCAACAACAGCCAGCAAATATCTCTGACAAAGGGGGAAAGGTTGTGGCTTAGTAGTAGAACATCTGCTTTGCATGCAGAAGGTTCCAGGTTCAATTCCCAGCAACTCCAGTTATAAAAGGATCAAAGAAAAGGTGATGTGAAAGACCCCTACCTGAGACCCTGGAGAACTGCTTCCAGTCTGATAGACAACACTGACCTTGGTGGATCAATGGGCTGAATCAGGGGTCGTTTTGTAGAAAAATAGGTGGTGGAACTCATCCAGGAATTGTTATGCAGCTGCACCTACTATTCAATGGACAAGGTGGGAAGGAGGAGGTGGAACTGTCAGAAAGGTTCAGGAGCTGTGCTCCTGTGAGCTCCCACTGAATCTGAGGCCTGGGCTGAATTCAGTATAAGGCAGCTTCACATATTCATGTGTGTTCAAGATGTGAATTCAACAATGGAGACCAGTCTCCATAGGGTATAATGGAGAATTGATCCATGGGTATATGCGGCTCTTGGGTGTGTGAGTTTTTTTAGGAAGAGGCACCAAATTCTCAGCATAGCATCTGATGCCTCTCCTCAATCTCTCCTCCAGGTTTCAAAAAGTATTTCCAATGGAGGGAAGGCATTTGAAAAGAGCGTGATCTCTTTAAATGTGAGGGCCAGAACTCCCTTTTGGAGTTCAGTTGTGCTTGTCACATCTTTGCTTCCATATTTTCTGAGATGGATCTGGCAGCCCTAGCTGTGAGTTACTGCAGAAGGAATAAATAAGTAGAAGGTAAGGTTGCCAACTCCAGGATGGGGAATTCCTAGAGATTTGGGGGTGGATCATGGGAAGGGCAGGGTTTGGGGACAGAAGGGACCTCAGAGTCCACCCTCCAAAACAGCCATTTTCTCCAAGGGGACAGATCTCTGTAGCCTGGAGATCAGTAGTAATTCTTGGAGATCTTCAGGTTCCTCTTGGATGTTGGCAACTTTAGTAGAAGCAGGAACAAGACTTGGTAATACCCCTACTCTTGGAAGCACCAGATGACCTCAGAAAGAGGCAGTGGTTAAAAATATCCAGTGATGCGTGGAAGAGGAGAACTCTGTGGGCTTTGGGCCTCCTTAATTTGCCTCAGAAATCTAGAAGGCAGCTGTCTGCTCCTTTTGTTCTGATGTCACTTTGCGTTTGATTATGCCCTGAGTCTAATTAATTGGTGGAATGTAAACTCCCCATTCACAACTGCACATGGTGGACCAGTCCTGTCGTGATCATGTCTGGATAGCAGCCGTGAGCAGGGTGAAGACGGTTGGGGTGGGTTTTTTTTGGCAGTTCTAAACTTGGCCTTTCTTTCTGCCAGATGTCTTCTGTGCAAACAGTCCCCCAAGTAAGTAGTGATGAAAAGCAGTTTGAAGGGAATAACAGGAAGAGTCCTGGGAAAGACACTGGACTAAATATGACTCTCTAGCGGTCAGAGAGGATGTCGCGAAGCATTTATGTAAGATAAGACAATGATTCGGGGGCCCTGAGGATGGCTTATTTGTCGAATTGAAAGCTCTCAGCAACTGTGACGGTCTGTGAAAGGACGTTGTCTGTTTCTTTTTTTTCCCCCAGAATACCCCTAAGTCCGTTGGACACAGGTGAACACTCTTGTTAGGGTTCATTATGAAGTTTTATTTGGAGGCCAGGAGGTTGAGAATGTCAGCATTTATAAGTATCATCACTGATGATGATACAATGGCTCTTTCTCCCCCCTCCCTGCCCTCTTGCTCTTTGTAGCCATGGCTATAGACATCTCTGGCAGTGCAGCATTGAACTGCATGCATCTGACAAAACAGGCTCCAAGTTCATGAAGGCTTAAGCAATATTTATGTATTTATTTATTTTCTACTTCTCTTTCCCTCAGTGAGCACCCAGATTGGCTTTTGGTCATTCTCAGGCTTTTTTTTGTAGCAGGAACTCCTTTGCATATTAGACCACACACCCCAGATGTAGCCAATCCTCCAAGAGCTTACAGTAGGCCCCCATCAGAAGAGCCCTGTAAGCTCTTGGAGGATTGGCTACATCAGGGGTATGTGGCCTAATATACAAAGGAGTTCCATCTACAAAAAAAGCCCTGGTCATTCTCCTAATCTCCATTTTATCTACAGAGCTACAATCAGGGCTTTTTTTTTCCCCTGGAAAAAGAGGTGCTGGAAGTCTCAAGAGCGAAATGAAGGAGAAACATATGGGTGCTCCTCATGAACTTTTAAACAGTTTTTGAGAACTTTTAATTTTTTTTTTTGAGAATTTTATTTCCACAAAGAAGTTCTGAAATTCCATTCCGTCACGTTCCCCCAGGAAAAAAGCCCTGTACAATCATGTGAGGTAGGTTAGGCAGAGGGTGCATGACTGACCCTAGATCACCCTGCGAGCTTCCTTGGAGAGTGGGGATTTGAACCTGGGTCTTTTCCAGATAGGCTTCCCAATCCCCAGGTCCCAACTGGGAATCCCCCGGTTTTACAGGCTTCCCCCCGCCCCCAGCCAGCTGGCCGGCACGGGGAAGCCACGCCCCCACAGTCACCAGTACCTCTAGATCTCCCGTAGATTAAGAAACCTGCAAACAGGTCCCGTTTTAAAATGCCTTGCCCCCCCCAGTCGGAATGAAGAGGCAGACACATTATTGGGTTTTAAACCGGGCCGCTTTATTAGAATTAACAAATATAACTGGCAGGGGGAAAAAACCAGACCAGACAAGCCCTGGGGTCAACACCTGGACCCCGCCTTGTCCAAAGGGCGAGCCACCCTGCCCCCAGCACAAACCCGCCGTAATCGGGTTGTAACTGAGCGGCCAGGCCTCCAGCCATCACCAACCGGGCTGGCATCGATCCCCATGGAAAGATCCACCCAGGTGAGGCTCCCTGTGATCTGCATCACCGTACTGAGCCGTTTAGCCCATCTACGGTTCCTGCAGACCACCGCACCAACGGTGCTAGGCCATAGGTGCTCCCCTGGGAAACCCAGTGGCCAAACCTCATCCAGCCACCGCCAATGCCAAGCCTCTGCTTAGGCATTAGCGCCCCCCGGGTGGCCCAGAGCCAACCGCACCCCCTGCCGAATTTCATCTAAAAAGGCCCGGTTGCCCAAATCGGATAAATGGACACCATCCGGCCGATACAGGTCGCCTTGATTGACCCGTATGGCCGGATGAGGGAGGAAAATTCCTAGTCCCTCCTCCATGGCCTTCTGAATGGCCCTATTGGCCTTACGTCTGGCCCGTTCAATGCCCCCCGGCGAAATGGCGTGCCTCCATACCAAACGAGGCAAAATTGCCGACCACACCAATATAACCCCAGGACACCTGCAACGAATTTCGCGGAGGTCAGCCAATGCCTGCTGGGAAAGAGCCTTCCCACGCAGCAACCCCAAGTCGTTCCCACCCAAGTGAACGACCAGAATGTGAGGAGGCAACGCCCTTCGCTCCCTAAACAACAGTAGCATGATCCCGGGCCAGCGCAGCCCCCGACGACCCAGCCATTCCACGGTAGCCCATGCACTGAGACCGAGCTGGGTGCCCACAGGAGATCGTCTGGCGAAATGGGCAGCCCAGAAAACCATGCTGTGCCTGCAGATGAGAACCCGCCTTCTCTCACCCCGAGCCACAGCACCTGAAAAACAAACAACAGTCAGCAACATGCACAAATATTAAACAACCCCCCCCACCTACGTGCTAGGTGACCAGGGGGCGAACATAAGACTTATAAGCCGCCAACCGCCATCGGCCGATGTGCTGGATGGCAGAGGGCGCGTAGCCCATAGCAGCAGCTGTGGAGGCCGCCCCAATACGAAAGGAATGCGTCCCAAATTTGACGCCAGTAAGACCTAAGCGAACCAGGGCCTTGCTTGTGACCGACCAAAACTGATATTTGGTAAGAGGGGAGCCATCATCATGCCTAAGAAAAGGACCGTGGGCCTCGCCTCTTAGCTGGGCGTAGCGCCGAACAGCCCTGACCGGACATAATTCCTGCAAATCACACATGCCGATCGTGATGATGGCTCCCCTCTGCTGCTGATCAGTCTTGGACCGGCGAATGGTCAGAACCAGCTGACTATTGGTGATTTTTACATCTCCGGACTGGAGCGCCCTCCCAGAAGTGTCAGCCTTTGACTGCACTACCAGCTCACTTACGCGCAGGGCCCCAAAGAAGGCCAACAGCGAGGCAGCATGAAACAATGCGGCCTCAAATGGGGAAGAGCAGACCTTAGTCCAACCCCCAAACAAACCGCGGAGGACTGACGGGGATATGGGCTGTCTGTTATCTACCGGCCGGGCCCGCTCCCGTGCCCAGCCCTCCAGCATCTTCTTAACTCTAAAGTCTCCCGTGGACTCCGAGAGGCCGCGGGCCTTGCTTACAAAGGCCAATGCTGCCAAATGTCCCCTTATGGTCTTTAACCCCAAACCTCTCTCCTTTTGGTGCACGCAAAATTGCATGATCGGCCAACAATCCGGGATCGGCCAACAATCCGGGAGGGCAACCGCCCTCCTGAACTCACCAAACTGAGCGGTCACTCTGGCATATGCCCTCCTTGTACTAGGGGCTAATGCCAACTGAATGGCCCTACCGGCTTCCTTTTCCCAAGCCTCCAGAGCTCCGCGGGCATTTCCGCCGGACATGAATCTGCCTCTGGGGCCAACTGCCGGAAACGCTCCATCTGTTGGCGAGACAGAGCATCCGCCACACCATTACATACACCTGGTACGTGCCTGGCCAGGAATAAAACATTCAACCGGAGGCAACGCAGGGTAAAAAACCTAACCAGGTTCATGACCGCAACCGATTTAGAAGTCAAGGAATTGATAACATGTACTACGGCCATGTTATCGCACCAAAACAGGACTGAATGGTTGGCAAGCTGCTCCCCCCACAGGCAAACGGCCACCACGATAGGGAAAAATTCCAAAAACGTGAGGTCTCTACAGAGCCCGCTATCCAACCAATCAGCAGGCCATTGCTCAGCACACCAATGGCCCCTAAAGTATACGCCAAAACCACTGGCGCCAGACGCGTCTGAAGAAATCTGAAGCTCGGCTTCAATCTTCAGGTCCTCCCTCCAGAAGGAAACACCGTTGAAGGATTCTAGGAACTCCTCCCAAACCTCAAGGTCAGCTCTCATTCCAGCGTTGACCCGGACCCTGTGGTGGGGAAGGCGCAGCCGGCCCATGGCGTCGCAAAAGCGTCGCAAAAAGGCCCTGCCAGGGGCCACCACTTTGCAAGCAAAGTTAAGGTGGCCCACCACCTGCTGCAGTTCTAACAGGGAAACTTTACGCTGCCCCTTCAAGGCGGCCAACCGGCTCCTAAGGTCGGAGACCTTATTCTCCGGTAAACGTGAAGTCTGCTGGAGAGTATCCAGCTCAATGCCCAAAAAGGTGAGGACCGTGCTGGGGCCCTCGGTTTTCTCGTGTGCCAATGGCACTCCGAGTTCGAGGGCCAGCTCCTGAAAGGCGTGTAACAACCTGGCACACTGACCGGATCCAGCTGGACCGACGAAAAGGTAGTCGTCCAGGTAATGTGCCGTGTCGTTAACCCCCGTCCTCACCCTGAGCGCCCATTCCAAAAAGGAACTGAATCGCTCGAACGCTGCACAGGAAATGGAACATCCCATCGGCAATGCCCGATCCATATAAAATTTCCCTTCAAAGGAAAAACCCAATAACTCAAAGTCATCGGGGTGGACAGGCAAGAGGCGAAAAGCAGACTTAATGTCGCATTTCGCCAACTCCGCCCCCACCCCGCAGTCGCGAACTACTTTGACCGCTTGGTCAAAGGAAGTATAGCGCACTGTGCAAAGTTCCTCAGGAATAGCATCGTTCACCGACGCCCCCCTAGGATAAGACAGGTGGTGGATAATCCGATACTCACCCGCTGCCTTCTTGGGCACCACCCCCAACGGGGATACCCTCAATGTAGGCACCGGCGGTGTATCGAAGGGTCCAAGGACCCTACCTTCCTGACATTCTTTGGCTATTTTATCCCGGACAACCTGCTCGAGACCCACAACCGATCTTAGGTTGGGGGCTAAAAAGGGGGCCCTGAGCCCCCTGTACGGAATTTGAAACCCCAGAGTAAAACCGTCGCGCAAATAACTAGCATCGGCCCTGCACGGGTATGTAGCCAATAACCTACTGAGAGCCAGCAGGCGGATGGGGCTGGGCCCCTTTTCCAGGTGGCTGCGGGCCGCCGCCGCCTCCGGGGCGCTTACCGCCCGGTCCAGGCTTTGATCTACTGCAGGCTGACAGTGCGTGGGGCCCACTACACAACGGACATTCGTGACGGAATTTACAGGGCTTCCGGGGACAGACCCCCTTGGAAGCGAACTCCCAGCACAACAACCGGGTTTGAACCGGCTGGCCCGCGGGCACCTGGGGTAGTCTGCTGTTGCTGTGCTCTCTGCACCAAATGGCCGCTATCAGACCTATCCTCGGCATTCGGCTTTGCCGGGGCCATCAGCTGCAACCACAGCTGTTGATTTATTTGGTCCCACGGCATTCCGGGGTTGACGGCGGCCCGCATCCGGAAGGCTTCATCGTACTGCAGCCAGGCTGCCCCAACGAAGTCCGTATAAGCCCTGTAGACTATGTCTATATATTGAAAGAGGGCAGCCGCCCTAGCCGGCTGAGCCCTTGCGATGACCCCGGCATAGATCAGGAAGCCGGGCAACCAATTTGCCCAGGCCCTGTCAATCTTCCTGCGCTTTAGCTTTTCCTTGTCCCTGTCGTCGAGCTCGTCCTTACTTTTCTTCTCGAGCTCTCTAAACAGGAGACCAAAAACATCAACGTACTCCCCACGGAGGATTTTCTCGCGCGTGGCCGCCGTCAGATGATCCCCCAACGGCAGCGAAGTGTCGCCGTAAGGGAGAGCATGAAAGGGGATAGTTGCATAGGGATTCGGGGGATAGAACCACCCTCCCCCTTGAGCTGCAGGCCATGCCCCCTGCAATTGTGCCCCCTGCTGACCACCCCAAGGCAAAAAGCCCGGTGCGGGCAGTGAGGGAGGGGCTGCGGGGGGCGCCAAAGCGCCCACCTGCTGACCAATAGGGGGCGGGACTGCACCGGACAGCGAACTGGGTGTATGCAAACCCCAAGCCCAAGGCTGAACGGGGCCCAACTGTTCACTGGCACCTAACCACCCGGGCCCCCATCCCACCCCGCTCGCCCCCAGCAGATGGGGGGTTGGCTGGGCGGGGCCCCAAGGCCAACCTTGCACAGGCAGAGTAAAGGGCTTACCACCATCACTCGAAAGGACGCCCGAACCTCCAGGGGGCTGCGCCCCACCACTTCCAGGCACCACTTCACCCGATGGTACGCCCGATGGGCCCTCGCCTGGATCCTCCTCTTGGTCAGGGTCCGGCGGCACTTCAGGCTCTAACTGCCCACCCTGTAAAGCAGACAGCCTTGCGAGCAATTCAGCTTCAAAAGTCAGCCGCGCTGACCGCCCGGTGGCACGACGACGGCCCTCCCAAATAGGTGCACCCCTGGCCACACGTTCCTGCTCAAGGGCATCCAATTGGCTCATAATGGCGAGACGAACCCTCTCACTCTGATCCTGATCATCAGCAGGGGCTCCTTGCTGACCCCGCCCCCGGGGTGGGCGAGCGGGCTGCTTGCCCTTAGACTTGCCTTGCCCCTTTTTTGGTGCCATCCTCTAATAGTGACAAAAAAAAGACAGGCCGATACTTACAAATGACCCAAAGGCCCCTTTCGGCCCCACCCACCTAAACTTAGGAAGAATATATACTCCCTGTCAGTGGGGTAACCCAGGCAACCCGTAACCACCCAGGACAGGCACCCACCTGGACTTCCCACCCAAGGGTAAGGAAAGGATGATGAGAGGAGGGGGGGGGAGTTTGGAAAGGCCAGGCCCCCAGCACAAGGACCCGCAACTATGCCCCCGGAAAAGGAAAACCCGGGTGGGGAGGGAAGAGGGCTAGCACACCACCGAAAAGGAACCGGCTCACTCCAAGGAAGGAAACGTCCAAAGAAGGGGCCGCCTAACAATGGCCAGCCACCCCCCCGCTCCCGTTAACTGGAGCCGCTGCGCACAGGCGTGCAAAACAATTCCAATGAGGTGGAAACGGCCCAGCAATTGGCCCCTCACAGCCTCCCTCCGAGCCCACAGATACCACTGCCCTTTTCGCTGCGCTTATCAGCCGCCGCAGGCGCGTCTCGCCGCCACACAGCTGATCCACGCGAAGCTCCGCGCTCTGCCCCGAACAGCCGCCGCAGGCGCCAAACAGCTGATCGGCCGAAGCCGCCTCGCAACTTCCAGCAGCCGCCGTAAGCGCGCCTCGTCGCCGAAGCACTGGCCGCCTGCGCCGTTCCGCTGTTCCTCCGAAGCTCCGACCAAAGCTCTGCAGGCCCAACCCTGCAGCAGCACCGACGGACGTGGCTCTCACCAGAGAGCCGAAACCAAACTGCGTAGTAAGGCGGGAGCCGGGGCTTATATAGCCCCGACTCCGCGCCTTGCAAAAACACCCGTATGTCGGGTGATATTGTTGCCCCTCCCTCCTTCCGGGGATGCAAAAACGGCCCCCAGCCTATAGCCTGCAAGCTGGCTCGGCTGGGAGGGGGCCGGACCTTTTTGTATGTATGTGTGCCTTTAAAGTTGAGCAGGAAGCAGGAAGTACTTCATGGGGAAGGGTCAGAAGCAGAGCCTCCATTTGTTTTGCTTTCGTTTCAGAGTGAGTAAGAGTGTGGGGGTGGGTGTTTGAGAAAGAGCAGCCAAGCCCCTGTAATTTTCAGATGGTGTTGCAGAGGAACCAGACCCAGTGAGAAAGAGAGAGAGAGAGTATTTTTCAGAAGTCTTTGTAGGGGAGGCAGTAATAGAGTGTGTCTCTTTCTGTGTTTGTTTTGCATTGTTTTCAGAGACTTTGTATAGGAGCCTGTTTATGGGATAGAGGAAAACTCCACCTCTCTCTCTTTTATTTGCCTGTGTAAGGCTGAAGAACAGCAGTTCCTGTGAGTAAAGCCCCAGTGAGATCACAAAAATGTGAGCTTACAAACTCTGTGCATTTTGGCTGCTTTTTGTATGTTTACACTTTCATTTACTAGAATTGCAGCCATTGTGGGATGAGGAAATGATGACTATTCAGGTACACTGCACTGCTGTATTTTTATGCATTATTTTTGGAAATGGGAAAGTCTGACTCTGCCCCAAAATCTCCTTGCTCCACCCCCAAAGTCCCCAGATATTTTCTGAATTAGACTTGGCAACCCTATTTCCAGATCCAGGTCTGACAACCATGACACCTTTTGGTGGAGTGGTAATCTGTGTTGGAGTGGTAATCAGTTTCATTCATTTCTTCATTAAGAACATTTCTATTCTACCCTTTCTTCACAAAACTGCCTGAGGTGCCTTACAACTTCAAATTAAAAACAATATCCATAAAACATAAGTAAAAAGCAGCATTTTTAAAAAGAACAGAACCACTAAAACCTATATAAAGGAGCAATAATCATAAACTATTTTAAAAGACCCTTAAAAACACAATAAAACGAGCAATAGTGATGATAAAATGGGATTTTTAAAAAAAAAAATATCAAGGAGCAAAAATGAAGTTCAATAAAAAAAACAGGCAGGAAACATGAAGGGATTAAAATCAGAAGTTTTCAGAAAAATCTTATGGAAAACTAAACAAAGGCTCAGAAAAATGGAAAATGGATTGACTAAGGATCTAAAAGATTGTCCATTTGGTCCAAGGTGAGCCTCAGGTAGGATGAAGTGCCAAAGTTCTGGTGCCATAACAGATGAGGCCTTGTCTCTGGGAGCCATCCACTGTGTCTCAGACAGTGAGTCACACAGAGCAGGATTGCTGCTGATGTTGTCACCTGGTAAGCAGGCTCGTATTGGAGATGACAGTTTTTCAGGTATCCTGGTTGCAGATTGCATAAGACCTACTAGCGCTCTGGGTCTGCAGCATAGGCTTGCCAGTCCCCAGGTCTGAGCGGGGATCCCCCAATTTTGCAGGCTCTTTCCTGCAAAGGGTAAAGCTTTGCCTGAACATCCAACATGTGCCTTTAAACTTCGGCAGCTTTAGAAGACTACTTGCAACCTTGGATCATGTGTGTACCTTTAAATTTCAGCAGCAGAAAGACAGCTGGTGGGGCAAGCAGGCAGAGCCAATAATGTGTGAAGCTGTAAGAAAGGCAGAAAGCAAAATCCCTCTGTTTTGCATTTGCTTTGGAAGTCATTCCTATAGTAAAATGGATAGGAAAGAGTTAGCTAGAACCTGATTATGGGATGGTGGAAAACTGCACCCCCTAGGCTGCTCTCCTATCCCTGTTTGAAGAAGAAGAATACGAATTGCAGATTTATACCCCGCCCTTCTCTCTGAATCAGAGTCTCAGAGCGGCTTACAATCTCCTATATCTTCTCCTCCCACAACAGACACTCTGTGAGGTTGGTGGGGCTGAGAGGGCTCTCACAGCAGCTGCCCTTTCAAGGACAACTCCTGCGATAGCTATGGCTAACCCAAGGCCATTCCAGCAGGTACAAGTGGAGGAGTGGGGAATCAAACCCGGTTCTCCCAGATAAGAGTCCATACACTTAACCACTACATCAAACTGGCTGAAGCCGGTTGAAATACAGCAGATTGTTACATTCAGCAACTCGTGTAAGTAAATTGCCCCAGTGAGATCACAAAAGTGCGGGCTTGCAAACTCTGTTTATTTTGACTGTTTTGTGAGTGTGTGCACACATGTCCCTTTAAAAAGTCATGATTGGAAATGCTTCCAAAGCCTGACAAGGCAACTTGTGGGGATATGACAAATTTCACTTTCATTTAGTGGAAGTGCATCTGCCAGGATAGGCACAAAAAAAGAGAATGAGAAAATGAAGACTGCATTCAGGGGAACAGCATTGCTGTGTTTTTATGTATTTATTTAGAGAATGGAAAAGTCTCCTGGCTATGCCCCCAAAGGCTCCTGGTTCCACCCCCAAAGTCCCCAGATATTTTCTGAGTCTGACCTGGCAGCCCTACCCACTACCTATCACAGACAACTAGGGCTGTCAGGTCTGGGTTGGGAACAGAATTGTCAGGTCACTCCTGGCAACTGGTGGGGGATGGGAGGGACTTAACAGGAGTGGCAGGGAAACTCAGCCAACATCGCAGTTACATCTCTACAGCACTTCTGATGTGACCTGGAAGTGACATCATCATGCAGTGACATTGGGGGAGACACTCTGGTATTTGGGCAAAAACTCTAAGGTAAATTTGAGGGAAAACTCTATGGTAAATTTGGCTTCTACCATAGAAGTTTTTTTTCTCAAATACTAAAATATTGCCCTAACATCGTCAACATGTTGATATCACTTCTGGGTCACATCAGAAGTGATTTAGACACATCACTGCAATGTTGGTTGGGCTTTGCTCTTTTTGAGGGTAAGTCTGCTCTATTGGCCAGATTCAGGGGACCCCCCACCTCCACTGGGGGCTTTGGTAACCCTAGTTGGAGATTTGAGGTGGTGCCTTGGAAGGGCAGGGTTTGAGGAGTGAAGGCCCCTCAGCAGGGTATGATGCCATAGAGTTCACCCTTCAAAGCAGCCATTTCCTCCAGGGAAAATGATCTTTAATAGTTGGAGGCCAGTTGTAATTCCAGGAGATCTTTAGGCCCCACCTGGAGGTTGAAAACTCTGTGGGTCCTGTCACTAATGATATTGAACGCTGTCGAGAGGTGCAGAAGAAGAATGTAACACAGGAGTTATAATGCCTGCCTGACAAGTCCATCCCCCACCCCAGTCTTGTACTCTCTCTTTTGAAATAAATATATATCTTGTCTCTGACATTTTACCTCACCCCTCAGTTATTGGCCCAGGCTGGTATTATATCCAGGTTCAGTTTTTATATTAGAACCTTATTTTTCATAGGAATGTCTGATGTAGTGGGGAAGATGGGAGGCAGATAAATCCTGGAGTGGTGTTGGGGGACGTTATTATTTAAAATGGATTTGCCTCAGGAGAATGTCACAGAGAGCGCCTCTGAAAGCTCAGGAGGGGTGGCTGTTAGGCAGCAGGGTGAAAGTACACCAACAGAATCCCCAAACCTATGCCCAACACCTAACACCATTCAATACTGGAATTCATAATGCCTGAAGGTGATGTTGTTAATTCAACGGACCACTGTGACCATCAAACCAAACTGGTGCTTCATGAAGAACCCAGAGTACAACCAAGCCTTGGCTATACCTGGCAGATCTGCACCTTTATCCAAGATTAAATCCTGAATGCGAGTTGACTTCCCTCACAGATGTGACATTCAGCAACAGCCATGTTAATCTTCTCTGTATCATTCCAGTTTTAGTATATGTGCTGCCAACGTGAGCAACAGCACCTTAGCAGATCAATATCAAACTTGAATGATTACCAAGAACCTGTTGACTGAGATAAGGATCGTAATGAGGAACAGGCATTGCAAGTCTAATACCTGTGCACACCCTCCTGTACATATTTCACAGTAGATCCAGGTGGGCAGCCTGACTTGTCATTGATGTTTGGCCTTTGCATATGTCAAAATATCTTCATTAAGGTGTATGCCAATTTGCTGTTCACCTATGTACAGACATCTGTCTCTACATATAAACTTCCATTTCAATGTGTCTGAGGATGTGTGCGTGTACACAAACGCTCATACCTTGAATAAAACTTTGATGTTCTTAAAGGTGGCACTGGAATCTATATTTCACAGTAGCAATTATTTTTAAAACAACCTGACCTTTAGGACACACTTAACTTGCCCCTGAATTCACACCCATCCCGTAGTGCTTCTGATGTGTAAAGTGCCGTCAAGTTGCAGTCGCTTTATAGTGACCTTGTAGGATTTTCAAGTCAAGAGACGTTCTGAGTAGTGTCCTCTCTAAGCTGAGTTAGTGCGAGCTAGCTCACAGTTTTTTAGCCTCTGGCTCACACATTTTTGTCTTAGATTAGGAAGGATGGCCCCAATTTATGTAGCAGCCAAATCTTTTGCTCACAACTTTACGGCCAGTAGCTGGCGAAATAGAATTTTTGCTCACAAGACTCTGCAGCTTAGAGGGAGCATAGATTCAAAGGTATTTTGCCATTACCTGCACCTGCCCAGCATCTGTCCCATCCAGCTGCTAGCCAGGGCTGACCTTGTTTAATTTCCGAGATCTGAGTACTTCCCATAGCTATCTTGTAAGGCTCATTTTTCATTGTGCAATGCCTGCAGGCCTAAAACAGACTTGCTCTCAAATGCCAACCTTCTGGATTATTAGAATCTTAAGTGTTGTTTTGTCTTTGCTTCGCCACCCCCCTTGTGCTGAAGTCCGATGCAGGTTTATGTCAGTTTAAAGACAACAAGAGGTCAACATAGGGTTGCCAGGTCTGACTCAAGAAATATCTAGGGACTTTGAGGGTGGAGCCATTTAGAAATAATGAAGATTAGTGGCACCTTCTTTTGGGGCTCATAGAATTGGACTCCCTGGTCCAATCTTTTTGAAACCTGGGGGGAAGTTGAGGAGTGGCACCAGATGCTATGCTGAAAATTTGGAACCCTGCTCCCACAGATCTCCCAGAAGTGGCATCATCACACTGGGCACATCATGCCGGGGACACTATAGGATTTGGGTAAAAACTCTGTGGTACTATAGAGTTTACCAAATGCTAAAGCATCCCCCATGCAATGTGCCCAGTGCAATGATATCACTTCCAGGTGATGTCATTGCTACCACAGAGCTCTTTGGGGGCTGAGTTCCCCCTGGTGGCCCACTCCCTGCCAGTGGGTTGGGGGTCCCCAAACCAGGTGAACCCCCAGCTGAAACCCCTCCTCCTCCAGGGCCATATTTGTATCTGGCTCCTCAGCATTTATCCTATGTTGCATGCAATAGCAGACAGGCTAGGACATCCCCTGACCCAAGTCATGTCACATTTATTGCGCAGCTGAGCCCCTAGTTGCTACTTGCACTTATCAAAGCTTTCCATTCTGTGGTTTGCTATGCAACTCCATAGTATACACCTTGATCTCAAAATTTCCTAAGATCTTGGTTAGTATTTTCTGTTATCAGATTTTAAATATCCCATTAAATTTTTTGGAATTTTCCCACAAACGTAGGGGCAGGGTTTCCTTTGAGCAGGAACGCACAGGAACACAGTTCCAGCTGACTTGGTGTCAGGGGGTGTGGCCTAATATGGAAATGAGTTTGTGATGGGCTTTTTCTACAAAAAAATCCCTGTGTAAAACAATGGTGACATCATGGGGTGTGGCCTAATATGCAAATGAGCTCCTGCTGGGCTTTTTCTACCATAAAAAAAGCCCTGCCTAGGGGCAAGGCTCAGAGTTAAATATATAAATCACGAACCTCTGGGCCATCTACCTGAAACTACAGTGGGAAAAAAAATCTGGCAATATTAAGAACTCTTTCAGTGGAAGGAGACAGATTTTAAATCTATAATTAACGACATCTCACTCACTAGCTGACTAACGATTTTCAGCCCTCAGATAGTTCTGAGCTTACAATGGGAACATTCTCTTGTACTTGAATTTCAAACTGATCAGTGAATTCCAAACCTTGGCCTACATGAACAGTCTTCTCTCCATTATGTTCCAGATGCCTTGATAAGTTCTGAAGCTTAAGGGATTCCCAGAAAGCCCTTTGCTGAGTTCTTAAGAAGTACAACTTTTCTCAAATCATCTGTTCCTATGAGTGATTTAATTGGGTTTCTTCCCCCCCCCCCCCCCCCTTCTTGGCATGTCTTAAAAGTGCAGGATGTTTCTAATAGATAAAATATGTTGAGTCAGTTATTTATGTCGGCTTTCCTTTGGGGGGACCTGATTTTTCTGAAATGTTTTTCTTATTTGCACACATACAGATGCAAAGCCCTTCAGACATCAGCTCAAGTACTCCGTCCAGGGAGTAATGACTAACAGACTCCCGTCAAGTACAAAATTGAGGAATGTGTTCCATAAAAACATGTTCTTCATAGGCTGCTTTAACAAATGAATTCTGTTCCCCATTTCTATGCATCTCATTATATTCATATGAAAATAGGGCAGGTTTCAAAACGCCTCCACAATTTTTGGATGGCTAAAGTTGCTATCCTAGCAAAGGAAAAGGAAGTCTGAAAGCATATAGCATGAATTCAATATGAAGAAGAAGGAGAAGAAGAGGAGGAGGAGAAGGAGGAGTTTGGATTTACATCCTGCCCTTCACTACCTGAAGGAGTCACAGAACAACTTACAATCTCCTTTCCCTTCCCCTCCCCACAACAGAAACCCTGTGAGGTAAGGGGCTGAGAGAGCTCTGAGATGATGATGATATTGGATTTACAGTATGTCGCAGAAGTGAGTACACCCCCTCACATTTTCTAAATATTTAAGTATATCTTTTCATGTGACAACACTGAAGAAATGACACTTGGCTACAATGTAAAGTAGTGAGTCTACAGCTTGTATAACAGTGTAAATGTGCTGTCCCCTCAAAATTACGCAATACACAGCCATTAATGTCTAAACTGCTGGCAACAAAAGTGAGTACACCCCTAAGTGATAATGTCCAAATGGGACCCAAAGTGTCAAAATTTTGTGTGGCCACCATTATTTTCCAGCACTGCCTTAACCCTCTTGGGCATAGAGTTCACCAGAGCATCACAGGTTGCCACTGGAGTCCTCTTCCACTCCTCCATGACGACGTCACGTAGCTGGTGGATGTTAGAGACTGTGCGAACCTCCACCTTCTGTTTCAGGATGCCCCAGAGATGCTCAATAGGTCTGGAGACATGCTTGGCCAGTCCATCACTTTTACCCTCAGTTTCTTTAGCAAGGCAGTGGTCGTTTTGGAGGTGTGTTTGGGATCGTTATCATGTTGGAATACTGTCCTGTGGCCCAGTCTCCAAAGGGAGGGGATCATGCTCTGCTTCAGTATGCCACAGTACATGTTGGCATTCATGGTTCCCTCAATGAACTGTAGCTCCCTAGTACAGGCAGCAGTTTACAATCTCCTTAATCTCCTTTCCCCACAACAGACACCCTGTGAGGTGGGTGGGGCTGAGAGAGCTCTCACAGAAGCTGCCCTTTCAAGGACAGCTCCTACGAGAGCTATGGCTGACCTAAGGCCATTCCAGCAGCTGCAAGTGGAGGAGTGGGGAATCAAACCTGGTTCTCCCAGGTAAGAGTCCATGCACTTAATCAGTGCACCAAACTGGCTCTCTTGAGAAGAACAGCTCTGAGAGAGAGTTATGACCAACCCAAGGCCATTCCAGCAGCTGCAAGTGGAGGAGTGGGGAATCAGACCTGGTTTTCCCAGATAAGAGTCTGTGCACTTAACCACTACATCAAACTGGCTGCTGGATAATCTTAAGAAATGCAATGGAAACCGTGCTGCTTCTCTAAGAACCTCAGAAGATGCTTTCTGGATCAGACCAGTTGTATACCTAATTCAGCACCCAGTCTCACATGACAAACAATTACTCTGGGGATCAACAACAGGGCGTAAGGGCAAGGCCTTCTCCCCATGTTGCCTTCTAGAACCGATATTCAAAGATTTGGGCCCTGTTCACACAGCTTGTTGAGTTCGTGTTAAACTGATCCGGTTCTGTTCCGAATATCTTTGTTCTGGATGTTATCGATCAGACTGCCATACTGCAATTCGAATCACTCTGCAGTGAAACCGTCTTCTGCCGTCCACACGACGGCACCACGCAGTTCTTTTTCTCTTCCACTATTATGCGCATGCGTGCATTATGCGCATAGGTTAAAACATTATGTGGTTATGCGGTTATGCACATATCACTAAGTAGTTAAAAATATGGCAACCGTAAACCAGATGTCTGAGGCTCCTTTTGCTCTGGGACAGCCTTCAGACATCCGGAAGTTGGTTAATATCGTAGCAGAACTATCCAGACAGAGAAAACTATGAGGTGAAACCGGAGATCTCAAAAAATACCGCAAAGGAGCAGGTAACAAAATAATCCGGTTCCGAGAAGGATTCGGGGGGGGGGGGGGGGCTACAATGAATTAATACCAGGAGGCAGATGTTGCTGTCTGATCAGCCACTTTAAATCCGGAAGGAAACAGCAGCGACATCTGATTATACTGTGAGTCTGAACAGGGTCTTAGTGCCTCTGAATAAAGAGATTCCTTTGAGTCACTATAGCTTGTAGCCACTGATAGACCTTTCCTACAGGAATCTGTCTAATCCCCTTTTCTACCCTGTGGCCATCAGCACATTCTGTGGCAGTGAATTCTACATTTTAATCAATCGTTGCACAAAGAAGTATTTCCTTGTTGTTGTTCTGAATCTACTGCTCATCAAATTAGCTGGCTGCTCTCGAATTCTACTGTTTTGGGAGAGAGAGCAAAAGTTCTCTCTGTTCACTCTCTCTACCCCATGCATAATTTTATGAATCTCTATCCTGTCAACTTTTACTCACGTCCTTTCTGAACTGAAAGGTCCTTGATTCTTCAGCCTTTCCTCACAGAGAAGATGCTCTGATCCCTTAACTGTCTTGGTGGCTCTCTTCTGTATTTTTTCCTGCTTGGGGTTACCAGGCAGGGGAACTTAACCTGATATCAATCCCTGTGCACCTGGAAGTGACATCATTGAGTTGGGACTCTGCCAACACCACCCCCATTTCCTACCAGTTTTTCCTTTGCCTGCCAGCTGAGCAGAGGCACAGAAACACCAGTGAGGGAATGGGGGAGCCTTTTCCAGCTCTGCAATGTCCTTTTTGAAATATGGTGACCAGAACTGCACAAATGAGGTAGCACCATAAATCTATGCAGGGGCGTTACAATATTGGCTGTTTTATTTTTCTGTCCCTTTCCTATTAATTCCCGGCATAGCCTTTTTCACTGCTGCAACATCTTATGAGGAAAGGTCAACGGAATTGGGCATGTTTAGCCTGGAGAGGAGGCGGCTGAGAGGTGATATGATCACCATCTTCAAGTACTTGAAGGGCTGTCATATAGAGGATGGTGCAGAATTGCTTTCTGTGGCCCCAGAAGGTAGGACCAGAACCAACGGGTTGAAATTAAATCAAAAGAGTTTCCGGCTCAACATTAGGAAGAACTGTTAGTTATCCTAACAGTTAGAGCAGTTCCTCAGTGGAACAGGCTTCCTTGGGAGGTGGTGGGCTCTCCTTCCTTGGAGGTTTTTAAACAGAGCAATGACAGCAATGAGGATCCTGTGAATTTAGGGGGAGGTATTTGTGAATTTCCTGCATTGTGCAGGGGGTTGAACTAGATGACCCTGGAGGTCCCTTCCACCTCTATAAGTCTATGACATTTTCATTGAGCGATCCACTATGACTCCAAGGTCTATTTCCCTCTCAGTTTCATCAAGTTCAGACCCTATTAGCATATGCTTGAAGTCTGGGTTTGTTTGTTTTTTGTCCCAGTAGGAATCACCTTACCCTTACTTGCACTGAACTTCATTTTCCACATTGTTGCCCACTCACCAAATTTGTGGAGATCCTCATAGAGCTCTTAACAGTTGACCTTGGTTTTCACCATCCTGAATAATTTTGTGTCATCTGAAAAAACTGGCCATTACACCGCTCACAACCAGTTCCAGATCATTTATGAACACAATTTGGTGTAGTAGTTAAGTACGCGGACTCTTATCTGGGAATCCTGGGTTTGATTCCCCAGTCTTCCAGTTGCAGCTGCTGGAATGGCCTTGTTCAGCCATAGCTCTCGCAGAGTTGTCCTTGAAAGGGCAGCTGCTGTTAGAGCTCTCTCAGCCCCACCTACCTCACAGGCTGTTTGTTGTGGGGGAGGAAGGGAGAAGAGATTGTGAGCTGCTCTGAGACTGAGAGCAGATGGGCATTCTGCAGTGGCTGGGAGGTGTCCCGAATCTGGATGGCTCAAAAAGAGCTCCACACACTCACCTGCATGACACCTGCATCCTGTCAGTGAGGCGGCTGGGCTCCTCCGCACGGGAAGGCGACCCAGATCCCGGATTCCTTTTTTTCCCCCTGAGGGGGGCAAGCGCTGATAGGTATGAGCGCTTCGGCGCTCTGAATGGTTTCTTAAAAAACCCCATGGGAACAGCTTGGGCAGCTTGGCAGTTCCACACCACCAAGTCGCCTCACTTGCACCCTTCCCTGTCCAGATGGCGGGGAGGCGACTGATGGCCGGCTCAAAAATATGCTACCACTTTGGAAGTGGTAGCTTTTTGAGCCAGTCTCAGGCGCCTGGAGGATGGGGTGAGGACGGGAGGAGGATGGCCTGCAGATGTTGGCTTCTGAACAGATTTTTTGGGCTGACTTCAGAGGCGTCTCTGAGTCAGCCCAAAGTGCTGGTCTGTAATCAGCCTGAGATTCAGAGTGAAGGGCAGGATATGAATCCAATATCTTCTATCTTCTTCTATTAATTAACACCAGTCCTGATATTTGTCCTTGTGGGACCCCACTGCTTCCCTTTGGACATTTATTTGTACTTTTGGCTTCCTATCATTTGATCATTTTTTAATCCCCAAAACCCCCTGTCCTCTTATCCCAAGAGTGCTAAACTTACTCCAGAGTCTTTGGTGAGATGCCTTGTCAAAAGGTTTGTGACAGTCCAAATATGCAATGTCTACCAAGTCACCATTATTTACATGGTTGTTCATTTTCTCAAAGAACTACAAAAGTTTGGGAAAGCAGGACCTCCCCTTGCAGAAAACCATGTTGATTTTTCCTCAACAGGATTTGTTCCTTCATGAGATTAATAGTTCTGTCTTTGATTACTGTTTTTGCTAATTTGCCTGGAATAGTTCTTAGGCCAATGGGCCTGTAATGCAAGCCTCTGGGAAACCTGTGTCCTTTCTTACAGAGTCAGACCTTTCATGAACTCTCCCTTTATAGCTGTGAACTGTGGCTCCATCCACAGGAGTTGGACAATAGCAGGCAGCTGACTCACCCCACTCACCAGAAACCCCTCCTAGGGTTGCCAATCCCCAGCTGGGGGCAGGGGATCCCCTGGTTTGGAGGCTCTCTCCCTGTTTCAGGGTTACCAAAAAGTTATTAGGGTTATCAGAAGAGACTGATTCCCATAGCGTATAATGGAGAATTGATCTGTGGGTATCTGGGGCTCTGGGGGCTGTTTTTTTAAGGTAGAGGCACAGAGTTTTCAGTATAACATCTGGTGCCTCTCCTCAAAACACCCCCCAAGTTTAAAAAAGATTGGACCAGGGGGTCCAGTTCTATGAACCCCATAAGAAGCTGCCCCCTTCATTATTTCCCATGGAAGGAAGGTTGCCAGGTTTGCCTCAGGAAATATCTGGGGACTTTGGGGTGGAGCCGGGCGCAAGGTTGTGACAAGCACGATTGAACTCCTTTAACCCTACCCACCTAGGGTTATATTAGAAGTAGGAAACCAGCCAGGGAGGCAGTGGGGCCCTTGGATGACCATGGGGTAAAAGGATTACTGAAGGAGGATAGGGAAATGGCTGAGAAGCTAAATGAATTTTTTGCCTCCGTCTTCACTGTGGAAGACGAGAACTTTTTGCCCACCCCAGAACCACTAATTTTGGAGGGGGTGTTGAAAGACCTGAGTCAGATTGAGGTGACAAAAGAGGAGGTCCTTCAACTGATAGACAAATTAAAAACTAATAAGTCACCGGGTCCGGATGGCATACATCCGAGAGTTCTGAAAGAACTCAAAGTTGAACTTGTGGATCTTTTGACAAAAATCTGTAATCTTTCATTGAAATCTGCCTCCGTTCCTGAGGACTGGAAGGTAGCTAATGTCACCCCCATCATTAAAAAGTGCTCCAGAGGAGACCCGGGAAATTACAGGCCAGTCAGTCTGACTTCAATACCGGGAAAGTTGGTAGAAACCATTATCAAGGACAGAATGAGTAGGCACATTGATGAACATGGGTTATTGAGGAAGACTCAGCTTGGGTTCTGCAAGGGAAGATCTTGCCTCACTAACCTGTTACATTTCTTTGAGGGGGTGAACAAACATGTGGACAAAGGGGACCCGATAGATGTTGTTTACCTTGACTTCCAGAAAGCTTTTGATAAAGTTCCTCATCAAAGGCTCCTTAGAAAGCTTGAGAGTCATGGAGTAAAAGGACAGGTCCTCTTGTGGATCAAAAACTGGCTGAGTAATAGGAAGCAGAGAGTGAGTATAAATGGGCAGTCTTTGCAGTGGGGGACGGTAAGCAGTGGGGTGCCGCAGGGCTTGGTACTGGGTCCCATGCTCTTTAACTTGTTCATAAATGATTTAGAGTTGGGAGTGAGCAGTGAAGTGGCCAAGTTTGCGGATGACACTAAATTGTTCAGGGTGGTGAGAACCAGAGAGGATTGTGAGGAACTCCAAAGGGATCTGTTGAGGCTGAGTGAGTGGGCGTCAACGTGGCAGATGCAGTTCAATGTGACCAAGTGCAAAGTAATGCACATTGGGGCCAAGAATCCCAGCTACAAATACAAGTTGATGGGGTGTGAACTGGCAGAGACTGACCAAGAGAGAGATCTTGGGGTCGTGGTAGATAACTCACTGAAAATGTCAAGACAGTGTGCGTTTGCAATAAAAAAGGCCAACGCCATGCTGGGAATTATTAGGAAGGGAATTGAAAACAAATCAGCCAGTATCATAATGCCCCTGTATAAATCGATGATGCGGTCTCATTTGGAGTACTGTGTGCAGTTCTGGTTGCCACACCTCAAAAAGGATATTATAGCATTGGAGAAAGTCCAGAGAAGGGCAACTAGAATGATTAAAGGGCTGGAGCCCTTTCCCTATGAAGAAAGGTTGAAATGCTTGGGACTCTTTAGCTTGGAGAAACATCGACTGCGGGGTGACATGATAGAGGTTTACAAGATAATGCATGGGATGGAGAAAGTAGAGAAAGAGGTACTTTTCTCCCTTTCTCACAATACAAGAACTCGTGGGCATTCGATGAAATTGCTGAGCAGCCACGTTAAAATGGATAAAAGGAAGTACTTCTTCACCCAAAGGGTGATTAACATGTGGAATTCACTGCCACAGGAGGTGGTGGCGGCCACAAGTATAGCCACCTTCAAGAGGGGTTCAGATAAAAATATGGAGCACAGGTCCATCAGTGGCTATTAGCCACAGTGTGTGTGTATATATAAAAATTTTCTGCCACTGTGTGACACAGAGTGTTGGACTGGATGGGCCGTTGGCCTGATCCAACATGGCTTCTCTTATGTTCTTATGTTCTAGCAGGACCAAATGCCTCTAGAGCACTCAACAAAAGCTAGAAGATTTTCAGCCTGACAAACCTCAAACGGCTCAGGAACCACACATCTTCAAGCAAACAGACATCCACTTACCCTTCTTTGCCTCTTGCACTAATTCCAGACCTAACTCCCCTGCTAGAAGCCCTGTTCAAAATTAGTGGATTCAAGCCCAGAGGAAAACTGCCTGCCTTCTTCAGACGTGTTTGTCCTTGCCTCTGAAAGTTTCTGCAGCCAACTATGGAGAGTTCTTTTCCAGTCTCTTAGCACCAGTGTCCACCTTCTCAAGGCACTTCTGACAGGGGCTGGTTGGAATTGGCAGCAACAGAGAAAAACAGTAGATACTACAGTCACCTGGAGGCTTCTGACTACAAGAAGTGAATTTGCCCAATTTCCCTAACAATTATAAGTAGTGAGATGCTGAGTCTTCAGAATACTTTGATTTATAAGTTCCATTCATTCTAAATAGATGAGAGCTTAGGTTTTTTCCTGCATTCTTCTGCCTTGCTTGTTCCTATTTCTTTGGTCCTCCCCTCCCCCCCCCCCCCCCCCCGTTCCACACATAGTTTGATCCCTTTAGCGGTGAATATTACATTACACTGGTTTATGTCCAGAATATCTCCCTGCAGAGTTAAACTGCAGGTCTTTATGTCAGACATAAAGTGGTATAATATCAAACCAACCACCAGAGGGAACAAACCACATGCAGAACAGACCCAGCCTCCCCAAGAAACAGGAACTTAGAAGTGAAGAAAATGACAATACGGAAAAGCCCATTCTCAGAACCAAGTCTGCTACTGTGATGTAAAGCTATGGTGTGTCTGAAGGATTTCAGACCTTCCATCACCTACCATCTCCAAGATCAGAAACAGGCTTGAAGATGGTCTGCCTTCTCCACCGTACTATGCTAACTCCCAGACTCTTTCTTCATTGGCCTTGTAACCTAGGGAACTGGACCAACTTCTCTTTCACCCTGAAAGCTTATTCCTCTAGAGATTTGAGTACGAATCCCTTCAGGAGGGAACCAGATAGCATGCATTAGTCTGCCACCGCATTTGAGCCTGAAGTCCCTGAACACATCAGCCTCTAATTGTATCCAGAAACCAATTGTTAAGATACCTGTTGTGATGAACAATGCTGGAGGTATTTTGCTAGATGTTTGTGATTCAGGCTATTGTTTCAGTTACTAAGCGTGGCTCATTTATTGTAAGTTCATTCATCGTGATTCATGTAGCTTAATTGTTGTTTTTAACATTTGCAGTGCACTTTAGAGACAAAGAAGAGCCAGGTCTCTTTCAATCACGGCACCATTGTCTTTCTTTTTTTAAAAAAAAGCAGCCTATTTTTCATATATATACAGCATAATGAAAAATAAGTGCTTGATTTTTTTTTTAAAGAGCATTGAGTAAATCTTGCAAAGCAGGGTATCAAGTTTCACCGTCATCTTCCATATTGGCTTCAAATGGTTGAAAAACATATTTTAAATGTTAAATTATCAGGAATAAATAAGGCGGGGGGGGGGAATCCAGAAGTCCACAGAGTTAACTGTGTTTAAAAAGGGCTAGGGCATTGCAGAAAGACTAATATTAGTGGACACAGTACTAAAACAAATTTAATATATCACTGAGGCATCCCAGTGAAATCTCTACAGAAAAGGAAAAGGCTGATGGGAAATGTAGTTTTATGTTGAGCATTGAGTTTTGAGGAGGAAAAATGAGAACTACTGTCTCTGTAAAATACTGTGCATGTAAAAGGTTTGAAGGGCATGGTGCTGCTATACCAGTGAAGGTGGTGTGGTGGCAGACTGTACCCCGGAGAACTGGGTTTGACTCCCCATTCCTTCACATGAAGCCTGCTTGGTGACCTTGGGCCACTCACAGTTCTCTCAGACCTCTCTCAGCCCCACCTGCCTCAAGGTGCCTGTTGTTGTGAGAAGATGGGAATGGTGATTGTAAACCCCTTTGAGACTCCTTGAGGTAGAGAAAGGTAGGGTATAAAACTACCACTTATATACTACTGTCACTACTTCCTCTTCTTCCTCCTTCTCCTCCTCTTCTTTTTCTTGAAAAACATCTGCAGATTCTCAAAAACATAGAGAAGCCATGTTGGATCAGGCCAATGGCCCATCCAGTCCAATACTTTGGCTGATTCCGCATTTGGCGTTTGCCTCCCTTTCGCTCTGGGGTTGTTCCATGCGGGTGTGATGTCCCGATTCCGCACTAAAGGATTTCTCCTGGATTCAACTCCCAGTCTGTTCCGTATGTTCTGATTCCACATTACTGCTGCTCCCGGAGTTTCCCCCAGAATTGTAGCAATTTCCCCCTCCCTTATACGTTTCCCTTTATTTTTTTTAACACACATGCGTGTTCGCGTTACAACGCGATCTTCTTTGTTTGCATTACAATGTAATGCCAGAGGCATAATACTGGCAAAGTCATGTGTTTTCCTTTCGCCCTGCCATTGGCAGGTTATCTAAGCCCCGGGAAATCTGAGTCGCGATCCCACCATTTTTATCCACACGCGCTGAATGTTAAGCACACAGTTTTCCACTAAAAACTATAACAGATTACAAACAGATGCATGAAGGTGTGTGTGTGGGGGAAGATTTATGCAGAGGGGTTAAGGGAGAAAGTTTCCCCAACCTATCAAAAATATAAACCTATAAACATAATCAAATTCCCGTTCCCATTTGAGGCCATATTGGGGGGGGGGGATCGATAAAGGTGGCAATTGCGCATCTTTAAAATAGTTTGTGTAACATCGCTATTTATTTAGTTGCGTTGTAACGATCGTATCTGAAAAAAAATTATAATAGTCAGGAGCTTTTTTAATCGGAGGGGGGGAAGAAAGTAATCGCAATGCAATGACACATTATCAAAATCATGTGGAATACCATAAAGAATGGGGCAGGTGGAAGCAAGGGATGTATTCAGTAAAAGAAAATCACGTTACATCGTTATATATTTTTCGCATTGGAATATTGTTATATATTTTTCGCATTACCACGGGACTTTCGCGATGCAATCATCATTACTCTACATAAGAACAAAGGGGAAAAGTCAGACTGCTCCAACTACCGGGGGATAACCCTGCTCTCCATCGCAGGCAAAATCCTTGCTAGAATACTCCTGAACAGACTGGTGCCCACCATTGCAGTGCCCACCAGTGTGGCTTCAGAGCTAACAGGAGCACCACCGACATGGTATTTGTTCTCAGGCAGCTCCAAGAGAAATGCAGGGAACAGAACAAGGGTCTATATGTGACTTTTGTCGACCTTACCAAAGCTTTTGATACCGTTAGCAGGAACGGCCTGTGGCAAATCTTGGAACGTTTAGGATGTCCCCCAAGGTTCCTCAGTATGGTCATCCAGCTACATGAAGACCAGCGAGGCCAAGTCAGACACTGCAACAATCTCTCGGAGCCCTTCTCAATTGGCACAGGTGTAAAGCAAGGCTGCGTTCTCGTGCCAACTCTCTTTACGATCTTCTTTAGCATGATGCTTCAAAGAGCCGCAGTAGATTTAGATGATGACGATGGTGTCTACATCCGCTATCGCACCGATGGCAGCCTGTTCAATCTGAGGCGACTAAAGGCCCACTTCAAGACAATGGAAAAACTTATCCGAGAGCTACTGTTTGCTGATGATGCTGCACTTGTCTCCCACTCGGTATCAGCTCTGCAGCATATGATGTCCTGCTTTGCAGAGGCTGCCAAGCTATTTGGCCTAGAAGTTAGTCTGAAGAAGACAGAAGTTCTCCACCAGCCTGCACCCCAGGAAGATTATCACCCTCCTTGTATTACTGTGGGTGAATCAGTTTTGAAGACAGTCCAGCAGTTCAGCTACCTGGGGTGCATCATCTCCTCAGACGCCAAGATCGACAAGGAGATTGACAATAGGCTGGCAAAGGCAAACCGTGCATTTGGCCGACTGCATAAAAGAGTGTGGAGCAACAAGCATCTGAAAAAAGGCACAAAGATCAATGTTTACAAAGCGGTTGTGATGACAACCCTCATCTTCGGCTCTGAATCGTGGGTTTTATACTGTCATCACCTGCGACTCTTTGAGCGCTTTCATCAGCGCTGCCTTCGCACCATCCTCAACATCCACTGGAGTGACTTTGTGATCAACACTGAAGTCCTCAAGCGGACGGAGGTTACAAGCATCGAGGCATTGCTGTTGAAGACGCAGCTGCACTGGGCAGGGCATATCTCCAGGATGGAAAACCACCGCCTTCCCAAGATTGCCCTGTATGGCGAACTTTCCACCGACCATCGAAATAGAGGTGCACCAAAGAAGAGGTACAAGGACTCCTTGAAGAAATCCCTTGGTACCTGTTGCATTAACCATCACCAGTGGTCTGACCTAGCCTCAGATCGCAAAGCATGGAGGCACACCATCCACCAGGCTGTCTCTTCCTTTGAGAACGCACGCATAGCTGGTCTTGAAGACAAAAGGAGATTGAGGAAGAATCGTACTGCTACAGCACCAACCCCAAATCAGACTTTTCCCTTCAGCCGCTGTGGCCGGATCTGCCTGTCCCGCATTGGTCTTGTCAGCCACCAGCGAGCCTGCAGCAGACGTGGACTACTGCACCTTTCTTAAATCTTCGTTCGCGAAGTCAAGCCGAGAGAGAGAGAGAGAGAACACAAAACGTGATTTGTTTAAAAAAACATTACTTTATTTCAGGAAAATATTGGATAATTTTCAAAGGGAGTAAAATTAAGGAAGTATGACGAAATAACTGGGCAGAATCATGGGCATGGAGTTATGTGGGTGTGTTCTACTGATGCGAGAAGTTTGACAGTGCATTGGCGTGAGTTCCGCACATAAATTTCGAGCCCCGAAACCGCATCAAAAATAAACTTCTTGCAAAATGACGATCTCCTAGATGCGGGGTGACACCGCTTTAGAGTCAGGTCAAACTGCCGCTCTGGGTCAAGAGATGTGGAAACCAACGTCTGCCCCGGGGGAAACAAGGCCGGAGGCAAAGGCTAATGTGGAATCACCCTTTGTGTCACACAGGGGCTAGAAACCAGGTGCCATCAGGAGATCACCAGTGAGGCCAGAACTGCAGAAATCATCACACTGGGGGCCCCCAAGCATCCAGAATACAGAGCATCACTGCCCCAGACATAGTGTTCCATCTATAACTTGTGGCTAATAGCCACTGATGGACCTCTGCTCCATATGTTTATCCAATCCCCACTTGAAGCTGTCTATGATTGTAGCTGCCACCACTTCATAGAATCATAGAGTTTGAAGGAACCTTCAGGGTCATCTAGTCCAACCCCCTGCACATTGCAGGAAACTCAAAAGACCTCCCCCTCCTCAGTGATCCCTGCTCCATGCCCAGAAGATGACAAAAAGCCTCCAGGATCCTTGACCAAACTGGACTGGAGAAAAATTGCTGCCTGACTCCAAAGTGTTGATCAGCATATCCCTAGACATGTAAGAAAGGGCTACTTCCTGCAGCAGTGAATTCCATGTGCTAATTACTCTTTGGATGAAGAAGTACTTCCTTTTACTTGTTTTAAAGCTACTGCTCATCAATTTCCCATTACAAATTGTATTATGAGAAAAGACAAAAAATATACTTCTTTCTCTACCTTCTCTATCCCATGCATGATTTCGTAAAGCTCTGTCATGTCACCCCTTGGTCATCATTTCAGCCATAGTTGTCCTTGAAAGGACAGCTGCTATAAGAGCTCTCTCAGTCCCACCTACCTCACAGGGTGTCTGTTGCAGTGTGTGTGAGTGGGGAAAGGTAAAGGAGATTGTGACCGCTCTGAGATTCAGAGTGGAGAGCAGGATATGAATCCAATATCATCATCATCTCCTCAATTGCGTTGACGGATATAAAACATGGAGAAACTCCACTGTTTGTATGTGGTCTGAGCTTCATTGGCCTTCTTTGGCTAACACTGAAATTTTGATAACCTTATTTACAAACCAAAATTATTTATTTACATTTGATCCCCCCCCCCCCCCCGATTAAAACTTCCATAGAGAAGCCACACTACTGGTTCTTTTGCTCTACAGCAACCATTCACAACTGGGTTTTCTTGTGTAGCCAAGACAATCCTGCAGCAAATGATGGCTATCAGGCCAACAATAGCTCAATATCCAGAGAGGTGGGGACATAGCCTTTGAATACACTTGATAGGAAATGTGCTCAGTCCTGGCTATCGAATAAGCACCCCACCTAGGACTATTCTGGGTTGAATAAATATCATGGGGGAAATGGAAGAAACTGAAGTTCCTTCTTTTGAGAGCCAGTTTGGTGTAGCGGTTAAGTGCACGGGCTCTTACCTGGAAGAACTGGGTTTGATTCCCCACTCCTCCTCTTCCAGCTGCTGGAATGGCCTTGGGTCAGCCATAGCTCTCGAAGGAGTTTTCCTATGCTGTAAGAGAAGAAGAAGAAGACTGCAGATTTATACCCTGCCCTTCTCTCTGAATCAGAGACTCAGAGCTGCTTACAATTTTCTATATCTTCTCCCCCTATAACAGACACCCTGTGAGGTGGGTGGGGCTGAGAGGGCTCTCACAGCAGCTGCCCTTTCAAGGACAATTCCTGTGATAGCTATGGCTGACCCAAGGCCATTCCAGCAGCTGCAAGTGGAGGAGTGGGGAACCAATCCCAGTTCTCCCAGATAAGAGTCCATATACTTAACCACTACACCAAACTGGCTCTCTCAGCCCCACCTACCTCAAAAGTATCTGTTGTGTGTGTGGAAAGGTTGAAGAGGTTGTGACCACTCTGAGATTCAGAGTATAGGACGGGATATAAATCCAGTATCATCTTCTTTGTCTTGATCCCAGAGGATTCCTGCCTGCTAGAAAGGAGCAGCTGCAGGCAGTATGAGAGTATTCAGGAGATGAAGAAAATACTACTTGTTCAGCAATAAACTTTACTTTTACTTTAGTATGTCCTTCATTCAATCCCTAATTTATCACAGTCCATCTGGCAAGTCTGTTAGCATCACCTCAGGAAACTGATTTGTCAAGTATTCCTCAAGTAGTGCCTCCAGAATATGTTGTCCCCTCTTTTGACCCCACAGGCAGAGCTGGCTCTGCCACTAGACAAACTAGGTGATTGTCTAGGGCGCCAACCTTCTGGGAGAACTGAATTGGGCACCCCCCATGTGACTCGGTGGGGGGGGGCGGCACTAGAAGTTAGCCTTGCTTTGGGTGCCAGACAGTCTTCTGCCAGCCCTGCCCATAGGTGGTCCTTAAAGATACCTTAGTTGATAGTACTGATGAAAACCACTGTGTGGTACAAGAGAACCATCAAGATCGCCCTTCCCCAATCTACTGAAGGTAATCCATGATCCCCTAGTCTTGGAGAGATCACTACTTGCTGGTATTTAGATTTATGGGATATCAAGATTCCACAGGGGTGGGGGATTGACTCAGATGATCTGCCCAAATAGCCTGATGGATCTGACTGGATTTCAGATGGCATTAGAAGATTTTCTGTTGATTCTAGTTGTGCTGCCTGATGATACCCTGCTTGACCTCTGGAATGAGGAAATGACTCAGGCAATCGACACAATGGCTTCTACGCACCCTCTCTTCTGTGCCTGGGGCAACTGCTTGCTTTCCTGAGGGCCGGTGGATGACAAAAAGGCAATAAGTAGGAAAGTGGCTCAATCAGAATTTAAACGTATGAGATCTTCCTCATTTACTTTTGTGCCTTGCTTTAACCCTCACAAACACACCCTAACGGGATTGGTTATTTTCTTTGGGTTGCCTGCATCTTCAAAATAAGTTTAATAAAAAATGTGTCTGTGTATGTACCTAACAAACACACACATTAAATATGCATGTGAGCAAAGAAGGTGGCATTTTAATGAAATCTTTATTATATGTTTACTGAATTTATATCACTTCAGAGGCCTCTTCTCCCAACTGCTATTTTGTGGTAGCCAGAAAAGGAAGTATGAAGATAAAATGAAAATATCACGGAGTTGCTGTTTTTTTTTTCTAAAGCTCTGGCTGAAATATCATTATGATGATAGGCTGAACAAACCCTGTGGATGGTAAGTGACATTAAATTGTACCTTGGCATCAGTGCTGCCTACCCCACTAGCAGCAGAATGAGGAAGAGTTTTTTATACCCCACTTTTCTTTACTTCAAGGAGGACAAGGAAGGGGAGGAGGAAGAAGAAAAAGAGTTGGATTTATACCCCACCCTTCACTTGTCATCTCAAAGTGGCTCCCAATCTCCTTCCCTTCCTTTCCACATACCTGTGGAGACACTCTGTGAGGTAAGTGGGGATGAGAGAACTCTTTGTTCTTGAGAGAACAGCTCTATGAGAACTGTGGCTGACCCAAGGACACCCAGCTGGCTGCATGGAGAGGAGTGGGGTATCAAACCCGGTTCTCCCAGATTAGAGTCTGCACACTTAACAACTACACCAAACTGGCTAAGCATGGATGGGTGTGAGATACATATACTGTAGCAGAAGAGCACAGGTTGGAGTCCAGTAGTGCCTCAAAGACCAACAAAATTTCTGGGTAATCTTTCCAGAGTCAAAGTTCCCTTCATTAGATACAAGAGAGCTTTGATTCTTGAAAGCATATACCCTGGAAATCTTGTTGATCGTTAAGGTGCTACTGGACTCAAATCTTGCTTGTCTATTGCAGAGCAACATGGCTGCCCACCTGAAGGACACTGTAGCGCTTTCTGGCCATAGAGTCATTTTTTGGGGAGGTCACTTCCTGGAGAGCTGCTACAATCATACCTGATCCCCTCGTCTGAAGAAGTGTGTTTTTAGCACACAAAAGCTTACGTTCTGAATAAAACTTTGTTGGTCTTAAAGGTAAAACTTTACTCCTACTTTGTTCAATTACTTAGGTAGACACATGCACTCAAATTTCCTTCCTTTCAGCCTCTCCATAACTGCCTCTCCAGATAGTAAATGTTCCTGAATATGTTGGAGTCTATGATAAGTCTAATGAAATCTCTTGCAAGATTATACGTTCTTAACTTTTTAATGTTTACCACAATACCAGTCAGATTACCAAAATGCCAGTGGAAGAGTGACTACTGCAAGGTAAATTAATACATTGTGGGGCAGCCTTCATAAATGTGTAATGAATTAAGCTTGTTACCTTCAAATGTACCGTCAATCACCCAGGGAAACAGTTACCATGGCTGCTTTACTGAATACCAGAATCCCATGATCCTCAGTGCAGTTGCCATTGATATCCTAGAGAGGTACACACAGACCTCAGTGGAAAGTTATGTAGACACCGATTGGGGGATGCTGGAAAAACAATCTACTGATGCTTGAGGAACAAAAACGCATGGACAAGAATGCTCCGCAGTTGACCTCTTGGAAAAAATAATGAAGGTCAAGTCTAATATAACATTTACAAATCTGATTGATGAAAGATTAATCCATAAACCGCATTACAAGAGCCAGAAATATATTTTTTCCTTAAAGAGTAAATAAAATGTATGAAAAGGGTGAAGGCCAGCAGTTACTTAGATGGACTAATGGAAGAAGAAACAGGAGGTCACCTGGAGTGGTAAAGACCTTAGTGAAGAAGCGATATAGAGTCATCTATCAGGGGTTATGCCTGAGTGTCTAAAGAAACATTTGCAAACTTCCTCCAAGCTATACATGTTTATTCTTCTGCTTGTTTTTTTAAAAGTGCATCTGAGTGTTAGATTTTTAAACTAGAGGCTTGGAGAGAAGTTGTGATACACAGAATCATAGAGCAGGAAGGGATTGCAAGGGCCATCTAGTCCAATCCCTGGTACAATGCAGAAAATTCATAGCTATCCCCCTTCACCCTGTGACCCCTGCTCTATGCTTAGAAGAAGGCAAAAAACCTCCAGGATCTCTAGGCCAATTCAGCCAAGAGAAAAATTCCTTCCTGATCCGAAAATGGCTATTGGCATTACTCTGGGCATGTAAGAAAGGGACACAAGAGCTGAGTCCTGGCTCATTGTTTCCTGCTCTCCCTCTCACTGTATGTGAGTTATAGAATCAGCCTTTCCATCAGCCTCTGCTTAAAAACCTGTTGCATTGAGGAACATAAGAAGATAAGAGAAGCCATGTTGGATCAGGCCAATGGCCCATCCAGTCCATCTCTTTGTCACACAGTGACCAACCCCCTCTCAACAAAAACTAGGTGCCATCAGGAGGTCCATCAGTGGGGCCAGGACACTAGAAACCCTCCGACTGTGACCCCCCCCCCAAGCACCAAGAATGCAGAGCATCACTGCCCCAGACAGAGAGTTCCAACAATACGTTGTGGCTAATAGCCACTGATGGACCTCTGCTCCATATGCTTATCCAATCCCCTCTTGAAGCTGGCTATGCTTGCAGCTGCCACCACCTCCTGCGGCAGTGAATTCCATGTGTTAATCACCCTTTGGGTGAAGAAGTACTTCCTTTTTCAGTTCTAACCCGACTGCTCAGCAATTTCAATGAATGTCCATGAGTTCTTGTATTGTGAGAAAGGGAGAAAAGTACTTTCTCTACCTTCTCCATCCCATGCATAATCTTGTATATCATGTCACCCCCTCAGTCGACGTTTCTCCAAGCTAAAGAGCCCCAAGCGTTTTAACCTTTCTTCATAGGGAAAGTGTTAATCATTCTAGTTGCCCTTTTATGCACTTTTTCCAGTGCTATAATATCTTTTTGAGGTACAGTGACCAGAATTGTACACAGTATTCCAAATGAAGCCACACCATCGATTTATACAGGGTCATTATTATACTGGCTGATTTGTTTTCAAACCAGGAACTGCTCTAATTGTCAGGAAGCTCTTCTGAATGTTTAGCTGAAAACTCTTTTGATTTAATTTCAACCCATTGGTTCTGGTCCAACCTTCTGGGGCAACAGAAAACAACTCTGCTCCAGCCTTTATATGACAGCCCTTCAAATACCTGAAGATGGTGATCATATCACCTCTCAGTTTTCTCCTTTCCGGGCTAAACATACCCAGCTCCTTCAACCTTCCCTCGTAGGACTTGGTCTCTGGATCCTTCACCATCTTTGTTGACCTCCTCTGGATAAGTTCCAGCTTGTCTATATCCTTCTTAAATCATGGTCCCCTAAACTGAACACAGAAGAGGCTATAATAGCCCTGTATATTTGAGATACAGGGCAGTGTGCATATGGGTGAAAAGGGGAAGTGAATATATTGTGCCTGTAATGATTCATGATCAAATATTCTGATGAATGTGCTAGTTCTGACCTTTAAGGCCCCTAAGGGGCTTGGGACAATGGTACTTCGAGAGTCACCTGGACCATCAACATATTCCACAAGAAGGAACCAACCCTTAGCTCAAAACTTCACAACTTCTGGCTTCAAAGGGGTAACCATAACACTTGATAAATGCAATTGATTGACAGAGGCTGGCTTTCTGGCTTTATTAAGTCATGCAAAAAAAATTTAAGCTCTGAGACAGAAATACTTGTTCCGTTTCCAATGTTCTGTAACACTATTAAATGAGTTGTATAACAATGATTTATATGTTTGCTTAACAAGACATCACAGACTATTGGAATGTTTTAAATGGTACTTCATGCTTTATTTCTTTTACCTAAGAAACAAGATCACAGTATAATAGGTAGCAGGTGCGGCATTTCTTTAATCTTGACCAATCTGGCTGCTACTGTGGTGGACTTTACATTGGTGTAACTTGGCTGGTATGCTAAGGCCAGTGAAAGGAATGATAGGGGGGATTCCACAATTAAACTGGTCCTTTTGAATTATTTTGCAATTTCCTGAATGAACCTGTTCCAGCTCGCTTTCTACAGGACGTTTGCTGAAAACTTTCAAGAATGGAATGGAAAACAAAATGGCGTCTCCCTTTTTATTTTGTTTTATTTTTATTTTATCATATTTATATCCTGCTGTCCCCTAGTGGGCTCAGGGCAGCTTTCACGAATATTTTACACGAGTATTAGTTCACTGAGGATGAAAATTGCAGTTGAATGATTTTAATCACACTAAGAGATAAATACAGTTGCATCAGAGATAAGAGATCCTATTCAAATGGGAGGTTAAGATTTCTTTAATGTGCACAGTGAGTATTTATTTATTTTATTTTATTTGCATCCCGCCCTCCCCGCTGAAGCAGGCTCAGGGCGGCTCACAACATAAAACCCCAACAAACAGATTAAAACAATACATATTATAAATTACACATTCAATTAAAACAGTCACACCATCAGTAATTAAAACAATTGGTGCTAATCTCTTTGACGTTATGTTTCAGTTTTCAGTGGCGATGGTATTTCCTCAGTTTCCCTATGATACAAACGCAACATCAGTTGAAAGCCAACCAGAAGAGAGTGGCCTTACAGGTCTTGCGGGACTGAACAAAGTTCTGCAAGGCCCTTACTTCCTTTGGCAGTTGATTCCACCAGTAGGAGGCTGCAATCGAGAAGGCCCTTTCTCTAGTGGTCTTTAATTTAGCCTCCTTTGGCCTGGGGATTACGAATAGATCCAGATCGAAGTACCCTCTGGGGGATGTGTGGGGAGAGACGGTCCCTAAGGTAGGCAGGTCCTAGGTGGTGACTCATGGGGGGGGGTAGATCGGGTTGTCACGTCCCTCTGGGCAGCTGGCATGGGATAGGGGATGGGCTTATGGGAGCAGGGAGTTTCATCCTACGTTTCAGCCATGTGCCCAAAGGACCAAATTACTTCTGACATGATCCAGAAGCAACGTAGGCATGTTGGGGTTGTCAGGCGATGCTCTGGTTTTTGGGCAAAAACTATGGTAGAATTAACTTCTCCCATCAATTTTTTTGCCCTAAAACTAGAGTGTCGCCCTGGCGTCCCTGATGTCCCCACGTCACTTCTGGGTCACGTTGAAGTCACGTAGGCAAGTTGCTGAAATGTCAGATGTTCCTCCCTTTTTGGAGGGGGGTAAGTCCCTCCACTAGGCTTCCCAATCCCCAGGTCCCAGAGGGGGATCCCCCAGATTTAAAGGCTTCCCCCCTCCCCCAGTCAGCTGGCCGGCGGGAGAAGCCCCACCCCCACAGCCATCATGCACCTCCATGAACGATTCTCATAGGGAATGATGGGGAATTGATCCACGGGTATCGGGGGCTCTGGGGGGGGCTGTTTTTTGAGATAGAGGCACCAAATTTTCAGTATACCATCTAGTGCCTCTCCCCAAAATACCTTCCAAGTTTCAAAAAGATTGGACCAGGGGGTCCAATTCTATGAGCCCCAAAAGAAGGTGCCCCTATCCTTCATTATTTCCTATGGAAGGAAGGCATTTAAAAAGATGTGCAGTCCCTTTAAATGTGATGGCCAGAACTCCCTTGGAGTTCAATTATGCTTGTCACAGCCTTGATCTTGGCTCTGCCCCTAATGTCTCCTGGCTCCACCCCCAAAGTCTCCTGGCTCCACCCCCAAAGTCCCCAGATATTTCTTGAATTGGACTTGGCAACCCTACCCTCCACTACTCAGTTGATCAGCTGCAGAGAGGTGGGGTCTGGCAGCGTGACACCCCCACCAGGGCTTTGTCAGCCCTAGGGGCAGGGCTTTTTTTGTAACAAGAACTCCTTTGCATATTAGGCCATGCCCCCTGATGTAGCCAGTCCTCCAAGAGCTTACAGGGCTCTTAGTGCAGGGCCTACTAAAAATAGTGGGTTCAAAGCATTGCAGAGACGAGATCATAGTGAGGACAGATCTTTATTAAGGAAAGCATGGTGAAGGCTGCTCCCAACAAAGACTGACTAAGGGTCTGTGGGTCAAACCTATATACAACTCTAATCTCCTGTGCTAGCCTGCCATTGGTTCATTCAAACAGGCAGGGGTCTGTGATAGGTGCAGGGTGGCAGGTATTTGGATCCCACTACCCATTGTTATACAATCCCCAAGCTTTGCTTTCCTGACTCCAATGAGCCAGCAGGAAGTACATACTTTAAGGCACATACATAACACCTACTGTAAGCTGTTGGAGGACTGGCTACATCAGGGGGGTGTAGCCTAATATGCAAAGGAGTTCCTACTACAAAAAAAGCCCTAAGGATATCACTTGCTGGTGTTTTGTAGTTGGATGCAGGCAAGGAGATGGGACAAGGCAGGATTCTTAACACAAGTTTTATTCTTCAATCTTATAACACATGGTCTACTTTCTCCTCCATCTTTCCATGACTTCTTGCTCTGCTTTCCCCTTCTCAGTCTTCCGGGGTCTAGCTGCCCAGTAACAGACTATGGTTTCTCTAGTGGAAAAAACGTCTTAACACCAACAGTGAAATAAACTTCAGGTATTAGAATGCAGCACGATACCAACAAGGCCTTCCTCTAGCTTTAAGGAGCTTTCCTCAAACTTAAGTTGCTCTTCTGAACTACTTAAGTTTAAGGAAGATTCCTTAGGCTGGAAGAAAGCTCCGGATGAAGCTGAGTAGAATCGTAGGATACAAGCCAATGTTTTCACACATGGGGATTGTTATAAGCTTTAAAATGTGAAAGGGAAATGTATGGAGAAAAGAGGCCACCACAAATAATGGTCCTTGACAAAAGGGTCAGATGTTGCAAGGACACAAGAATGAGATATTGAGGGATAGAATGTTCCTGATTTGTTCATGCTCTCTGGTTGCCAATCCCCAGTTGGGGGCAGGGGATCCCCTAGTTTGGAGGCCCTCCCCCCACTTCTGGGTTATCAGAAAGCAGGGGGGAGGTGTTTTGAATGTCAATTGGGCACTCCATTATACCCTATGGAGTCTGGTTATTATAGGGAGTAATGGATAATTGATCTGTGGGTGGCTCTGGGGGGGACCTTTTTTTTTTAAGGTAGAGGCAGTAATCTTTCAGCATAGCATCTGGTGCCTCTCCTCCAACCCCTTTCCAAGTTTCAAAAAGATTGCACCAGGGGGTCCAATTCTATGAGCCCCCAAAGAAGGTTCCCCTGTTCGCCATTATTTCCAATGAAGGGAAAGCATTTAAAAGGAGTGTGGTCCCTTTAATTATGATAGCCAGAACTCCTTCTGGAGTCCAGTCATGCTTGTCACAACCTTGCTCCTGGCTCCACCCCAAACTCCCCAGATATTCCTTGAGTTAGACCTGGCAACCCTATCCTGCACTCAAGTGATGGGTTAGTGGTTGAGCTCAAGTTGTGGGGGAGGATGGGGGAAGGAGAAAAATCTGACACATCTGTATATACAAGAACTTGCTAGCCTAGTCCGGAGTACTCCCAAAAGCCTTGTGCTCCCATGTTCTAACTTTCGTTTCCCATTCACCTTATACTTTTGAAGTTAATGACTTTTGTTTTAGCTCAGACTGTAGTCTGGGCATTAAACTGTGGTTTATGCTTTCCTTCCAAACCAAGTTTACAAAACAGAATAAAAAAGGCCGTATTCACCTAGTATTAAGCCATGTTTTGGTATTATATGTGAAGCGCACCACAGGGTGCCCTGAAGCAAACATCCATCCATCCACCTCTCCACAATCTGTCCTTCTACCTGTCACCACCTTTTCAGCATTCAAAAATGTGTGCAGTCTATGTACATACAGAGAGGCAAAGTGCCATTCATTTGTTCTGCACACACACAAATTTGTATAGGCTTTGCATAAGCAATCAGGAAGCAGGTGCATATCTTTACACACAGGCTTTACACACACAATTGTGCACGCACACTTTTGGATTATATTATCATTGTGCTATTGCAGCTATTCTCAGCTGGATTTTCTTGTGTGGATCAGAGAATCCTAATGCAAATAATTGCTACAGACCAATATATAATGATGTGTGGAGACAGGAAGAGTCTACATACACACCGTTTATTCACATAGCACAGTCCTGCTCTCCTTTCCACACATAGAGTGTACATAGAAAAGACTTTTTTGTTGGATATTCCAGAATATTTTGAATCTATTTGTGAGTTATAGAAATCTCTCTCTCTCTCTCCCTCTTTCTGTGCTATCTTTCTGATCACAGTTTCCTCTGTTCACAGAACAAACTGGGTGGACTGTAGTCAAGCCAAGCCATCCCTGTTTTGCAAAGCAGAGTATTCCACTGCTAGCCAGCAGGTGACTAATATCACCATGTCTCAGAATCACCGCCGCCCCATCTTTTCCTTGCCTGGCTTGTTTTAGTTAGGGTGGGAGGAACAGGAAAGGACTAACGGGGTGGGTCTGGCCTTGTTATTTCAGCTGGCTGGGAAGGGGGGAGCTAATAAAAATGCCCTGGACAAGAAAGTCCTGAGATTACATTTTGCAATCCCGTTAAGCATGTGAAATATTTTTACTATGTCAGGCTTGTTTTTATTCCCTGCTTCAGATGTTTAGGTTTGGAAGAGCACTGTTAAACCAGATATGATGTTGAGTGCCCAGAAATATATACCTCTGAGAGACTGCAGTTGTTGCTATCTTCATTGTTCATTTTAAATATTGCCTAATTACCTCGTCTGAAGAAGTATGCATAAATACGAAAGCTTACATTCTGAAGAAGAAGGACTGCAGATTTATACCCCACCCTTCTCTCTGAATCAGAGACTCGGAGCGGCTTACAATCTCCTATATCTTCTCCCCCCACAACAGACACCCTGTGAGGTGGGTGGGGCTGAGAGGGCTCTCACAGCAGCTGCCCTTTCAAGGACAACTCTGTGATAGCTGTGGCTAACCCAAGGCCATTCCAACAGCTTCAAGTGCACTTGAAGCTGCAAGTGGAGGAGTGGGGAATCAAACCTGGTTCTCCCAGTCCACACATATAACCACTACACTAAACTGACTCTCAATAAATACATAAATAACTGAATAAAACTTTGTTGGTCTTAAAGGTGCTACTGGACTCCTACTTTGTTCTACTGCTTCAGACCAATGCAGCTGCCCACCTGGATCTATTGCTTTTAGTATAGGGCCTACTGTGAGCTCCAGGATGATTGGTTACATCAGAGGGTGTGGCCTAATATGCAATGAAGTTCCTGATACAAAAAAAACCCCTGGCTATGAATATTGATCAGACAGATACAGGCAAACACCAAATGGTAGGACTTTTGAGAAAAATTGTGCAGCATTTGAGTTTATATGACTATTTTTGTTCCTTCTATTTCCATTCAAGAATGGATGACAGAGCATGGTGAGGGGTGCCGGTGAGGTTGCTGCTTAATGTGCATTGTAAATGACTGTGCAGATGTGGAAAGGAAGCCATCTGGTGAACTGGTTGGAACAGCTCACAAGCGGGCCTGGCGCTAGGGTTTCTGCTGCCTGTGGTGGTGCTCCCCCTGGACTAATTGGATTGCGCTGAAGCCGTGTTCTTCCTGGGCTTTCAAGGATCGGGGATGCTCTCCCGATCCCTGAAAGCCCAGAAAGAACACTCACGCCTTCCCCTGTCCAGTGTGTTCCAAGTTCGGAGCACACTGGGCAGGGGAAGGCCAGTTCTTTCTGGGCTTTTGGGGATCAGGGGCCATCACCTAGTTCGCCGACTCCCACGCGCTGGCCCTGCTCACAAGAATTGAACTGCCCATCAAACTATTTGCCCTCCGCTTGTGATGGGCAAACAGGAAGTGAGCCGGATCAGCGGGTGTTCAAGAACTGATGCCCTGGTGTCCTGAACTATAATTTAATTCCAGCTCAGGTTTTTCAGCACCCTCCCTGTGACGCAAAATGGTTTATAGTGTAGGGAGAGACAGGGTTCTGTCAGCAGAATGGTTTAAGATACTTGGCAGGATTAATATTCTGTATTGAACCCATCATGGCGTTTGACAAAAAGGCATTTTGTCCTGAGCGTTTTTGACAGAGTATATTTTATCCCTCAAAAGAGTTTAGCAAATCTGGCAGGCGTGTTTCGTGACTGATGATGACGGAAGATGTTTGACAAGAAGGAGGAATAGAGGACTGAGCTGAAAGCAGAGGTCACATTCTTCTAATGACTGTCTTTAGGTCTGCTGAGAAATACAGGTAAACGAAGGTGGGGGGGCAGGCTGAAATCGAGATGCTGAAGCAGCACAGGAGCAAAACTCAGGTAAGTCGGTCTACTATTGCGGACAACGAGCTACACAGGCACGCCAACCTCAGACTTGGGCAGCAGTAGCAATGCTGGGCAATGGGCATACCCCGGGCTCTTTTTCTAGCAGGAGCTCCTCTGCCTATTAGGCCACACCCCCTGATGTAGCCAATCCTCCTGGAGCTTACAGTAGGCCCTGTTCTAAGAGCCCTCTAAGCTCTTGGAAGATTGGCTACATCAGGGGGGCGTGGCCTAATAGGCAGACGAGTTCCTGCTAGAAAAAGAGTCCTGGGCATACCCACAAGTGCCCTCATTGCTGGCTGGATCCAAGCCAAATGGTTCTGCAGGGTTGCCAGTACCATTGGGGCTCAGCTTGCCCATGACCAGCCCCGCAGCTAGGGGCCACAGAGGGAGGGGGCTGCAGGGGGCCTCTGGGGAGGGGCTCATGTGGGTGACTGCAGAAAGCTGGAGAGGCTGGGGGACATCCCTCTCCCCCCTGTGTGATTTAAAGAGCCTGCGGTTCCGCTGATTGGTGGGCCTTTTAAATGGCCTGGGAGGGGTAGTGGCTGCTCCTGCAAGTCCCTCCTACATAATTTAAATCACACAGAGGGGTAGCTCTGAGATGGGGGTGAGGGGCCCCAAATCCTATCAGGTCTGCCCATGACTCTCTGGGTTGTCCCAGCAGGAATTTTCCTGGTCAATTAAAGAATCATTCCACACTTGGAGAGGTGTAGGACTATGATAAAGGGATCAGGATGGTGAGTTTGGGGTCAGGAAGTCATTTTTCTCCAGTCCAGTTTGATCAGGGATCCTGGAGGGGTTTTTTTGCCATCTTCTGGGCATGGAGCAGTCACTAATAGGCCACCTTTATGATTCACCCTTTCTAAGGAAGAGCTTCCTGACCATTAGAGCGGTTCTTCCATGGAACAGGCTTCCTCAGGAGGCGGTGGGCTCTCTTTCCTTGGAGGTTTTTAAACAGAGGCTAGATGGCCATCTGACAGCAATGAAGATCCTGTGATTTTAGGGGGAGTTTCCTGCATTGTGCTGGGGTTTGGACTAGATGATCCTGGAGGTCCCTTCCAGCTCTATGATTCTAAGAAGGTGAGCTCTTGGTCAAAATGAAATACAAGCGGTGTGCTCTTCAAGCTCTTCTTTTGTATTATGAAGCATTTTTCTTGGAAACGTGAGCAAGCCACAAAACCAAAATGCTTCTATAAAGTCAGGTTCAATTATATACCTTTATTGTGTCCATATTAAGCTTCCCTTCCACACAGGATTGCCAAGTAAAGCCAACAGCAGATCCATTTAGTTGATTTCGAAGGCTTTTCAATTTGTCTCCTTTAAGCTTGAAAAATCTCTTTTGTGGAGCATTCAGTGTTGCTGAAGCCCCAGTGCCCATAATTCTTAATGACGTGTGTGTCTAGCCAGAGTAATTCTCTTCATTCAATTTGCAAGTTTTCTAAGCCAATCCCTTCAGCAATCCGACTGAAGCCATTTGTTTATTCTCTCCCCCTTTCCCAATTTGGACATGCACAACTTTGGTCACACAAAACGATCCAGGATCAGCAAATAAAGCAACGAATGTTGATTAGAGCTTGCTTATGCTACTGCACTTGGGGAGGAAAGAAGAGGGCAAGGGTTAAGAATTCTAATTTAGTGATAGGCTGTCAATGGAGCTAAAGAGCTATGACCTCACCATGCAAGCCACTTTTCCTTCCTTCCTTCCTTCCTTCCTTCCTTCCTTCCTTCCTTCCTTCCTTCCTTCCTTCCTTCCTTCCTTCCTTCCTTCCTTCCTTCCTTCCTTCCTTCCTTCCTTCCTTCCTTCCTTCCTTCTCCAAACTCTGGGGTCTAGAGCCTCACTGTTAAGCCACTCAAGAGGCTTTGTGTCCTTCCTGGACAGGTGTGTTCACGTGCCATCAAAGTCACAACTTACTTGTGGCAACCCCAAGAAGGGGTTCTCAAGGCAAGTGAGCAGCAGAAGTGGTTTGCTCCTGCCTTCCTCTGCTGTCTCCCTAGGTGGGTGGCCTGCCACCCAAGTATCAGCCCTGCTTACCCTTCTAAGATCTTACAAGACTGGGCATTCCACACCCCCAACTTCTGTTGCTTCAGACTTACATGACTAGAACAGGGGAGGGGGGGGATTAATGGCACTGTTCTCCTCATCCTCTTAATGCTTGGCCTTCTTTGCAGTCAAAGTCTTCCTCAGACCTGATTTGTCTCTTTTTAACTTGAAAAATCTCTTGTTGGAGCTAAAATCTCTTGTTGGAGCCAGTTTGGTTGTAGTGGTTAAGTCTGTGGACTCTTTTCTGGGAGGATCGGGTTGGATTCCCCACTCCTCCACTTGCACCTGCTGGTGTGACCTTGGGTCATCCATAACTGCCAGAGGCTGTTCTGGAAAGGGCAGTTTCTGTCAGAGCTCTCAACCCTACCTACCTTACAGGATGTCTGTTGTGGGAAGGGGAAAGGAAAAGAGATTGTAAGCTGCTCTGAGACTCTTTCAGGTAGTGAATGGCAGGGTATAAATCCAAACTCTTCCTCTTCATAAGATACATACCTACAGGACTGGAGTAAACAGCTACAACCTCCCTCTGGATAAAAATCCCCTCTGATCCCCTTTCCACATCCAGAACCCATCCAAACATTATATGAAAAAAATCACATGGTTTGCTGTGCTCCACAGCCTCTAGGGTGACCAGAGTCCCAGGAATTCTGTCCCCATAGTTCCCCTGTGTTGACAGACGTGTAAAGAGAGCCAGTTTGGTGTAGTGGTTAACAGTGGTGGGCTCTAATCTGATTTGATTCTCCAATCCTCCACATGCAGCTGCTGGGTGACCTTGGGTCAGTCATAGTTCTCTCAGAGCTGTCATCGCAAAAGCAGTTCTCTCAGAGCTCTCTCAGCTCCACCTACATCACAGGATGTCTGTGAGGAGAGGATGGGAAGGAGATTGTAAGCCATTCTGAGACTCTGTCTCTGTCTCTCCTGCCTTTCTCGATTAACCCACACACACATCTTCTGGATCAGTGGGACATAGGTCCTACCAGAGCACTGACAGAACTATGGCCTGCACAGTGTAGTTTCCCACTCCCGGTACTTAGTTGCCTTAGCAACAGATGCTGGCTCTCCTGTTGGGCCGTGCCTGTTGAGGTGTACCTCTCCCACTGCTGTGGTGGTGATAGGGCTGCTCAGGCAAACAAGGCTACAGCAGTTCTGGCTTGGGTCAAATTTGGGTGAGTTTGCTGCTGCCTTCTCTATCTCAGGTTTCCATGTTCTTCTGTGAGGATGCAAAAGAGCTGATGTGAAGCACCAGCATTCATGTGTCCACCAAATGGGTTCTTCTTTTCAGAAGAACATCTGTATCTAAGCTAAATACCACCAATCAGAGAAAGATAGTAGTATTTATCTAGATGGACCCTGGGCCTGAGGAGGAGCCTGTTTGTAGTTTGCGAAGCAATGTTCACAAACTGAAGAACTTACCTGAACTTTCATGAATTTTGATGCAGCTTGTAGCATCAGGGTTTAAACCCCTGCTCTCTGCTCTTCATGAAAAACTGCTGAGTGGTGGGAAGCTCCCAGCCATTCAGCTTTTTGGTTTAATGGCTCCTGGCCACAGGGAGCAGAAAGCAGAGGGCCACTTAAACCACTGCTTTCTGCTCCCTGTGAAAAGCCAGAAAGCAGGGTTTTAAAGTCTGAATGGCTCATGAACTAATACAAACCAGGTTGATTTGCAAACCAACCTCCCAGTTCATGGTTTTGTGCCCATCCCTAACAGAGAGTATCTCTAGGAATTGCAAGAAACTATGGTTTTACCACAGAGTTTCTAGCAATCCTAGAGCTACCCTATGACACTTCCAGGTTTTCACTGAAGATGACATAATGGCACGTGATTTCACAACTCACCCATATCACTGTCCCCAAACCTCCTGCGGTAGCCTGGTCTGACAACCTCAGAACTGATCTCTGCAGATCAGTTGTAATTCGAGGCAGAGCTTTTTTTGTAGCAAGAACTCCTTTGCATATTAGGACACATACCCCTGATGTAGACTTCCCAATCCCCAGGTCCCAGCAGGGGATCTCCTGGTTTTACGGGTTTCCCGTCGCCCCCAGCCAGCTAGCCGGCAGGTGAAGCCCCACCCCCACAGCCCCCACAGCTCTAGATCTCCAGCAGTTTTAGGGAATGGGGAATTGATCTGAGGATATCGGGGCTCTAGGGGGGCTGTGTTTTGAGGTAGAGGCACCAAATTTTCAGTATAGCATCTAGTTCCTCTCCCCAAAATACCCCCCAAGTTTCAAAACGATTGGACCAGAGGGTCCAATTCTATGAGCCCCCAAAGAAGGTGCCCCTATCCTTCATTATTTCCTATGGAAGGAAGGCATTTAAAAAGGTGTGCTGTCCCTTTCAATGTGATGGCCAGAACTCCCTTGGAGTTCAATTAGGTTTGTCACACCCTTGCTCCTGGCTCCGCCCCCAAAGTCTCCTGGCTTCATCCCCAAAGTCCCCAGATATTTCTTGAATTGGACTTGGCAACCCTACCCTGATGTAGCCAATCCTCCAAGAGCTTACAGGGTTCTTCTTACAGGGCCTACTGTAAGCTCCAGGAGGATTGGCTACATCAGGGGTGTGTGGCCTAATATGCGAAGGAGTTCCTGCTACAAAAAAAGCCCAGATTCTAGAACTCCAGGCCTCATCTGGTGGTTGGGAAGCCTAGCCTGCAGACTGGCTGTCATGTCTACCTGGAGCTTACGTGAGTCACCACTGTGCTATGCAAAGCAGAACTTTTGAAAACATTCCATTATCCGGAAATCACATCTCTGCTAGGAGCTGAATTCTTTGAGAGGGCAACTGAGCAAGGAAGGAGGCCTGTGTGGCATCCTTTGTGGTTAGAGACAGATACATAATCAAGGATGGGGGAAAAAATACTTCTGAGATTTGTAAGCAGCAGGAGGAGACACAACAAGGTCTCTGACTTGCCGAGATGATGGCCGACATCCTGAGCTCGGCTGATTCATAACAAAGCATTTAACAATCCATTGCAGCCAACCACACTGTAGCGATGAATCAACTCCATCTCAGTCACTGCCACCCACTGGGATGGAGCGACAGCTTCTCTTCTCGGTAGCTGTAGAGGTAAAACAAATCTGCAGCCAAACAAAATACTATAACAATACATTTATCAAGTGAAACAGCAACCCAAATATGGGGCATTGAGTAGGGTTGCCAGCTCCAGACTGGGAAATTCCTGGAAATTTAGAGGTGGAGCCTAGAGAGGACAGGGACTTATAATAGGGTGCAATGCCCTAGAATTCACCCTCCAAAGCACCCATTTTCTCCAGGGGAGCTGATCTCTGTAGTAGGGTTGCCAATCCCCAGGTGGGGGCAGGGGATCCCCCGGTTTGGAGACCCACCTCCCGCTTCAGGGTCGTCAGAAAGGGGGGGAGGAGGGGAGGGAAATGTCTGCTGGGAACTCTATTATTCCCTATAGAGATTTATTCCCATAGAAAATAATGGAGAATTGATCTGCGCGTATTTGGGGCTCTGGGGGGGCTGTTTTTTGAGGTAGAGGCACCAAATTTTCAGTACAGCATCTAGTGCCTCTACCCAAAATATCCCCCAAGTTTCAAAACGATTGGACCAGGAGGTCCAATTCTATGAGCCCCAAAAGAAGGTGCCCCTCTTCTTCATTATTTCCTATGAAAGGAAGGCATTGAAAAGGTGTGCCGTCCCTTTAAATGTGATGGCCAGAACTCCCTTTGGAGTTCAATTATGCTTGTCACAGCCTTGATCTTGACTCCACCCCCAAAGTCTCCTGGCTCCACCCCCAAAGTCCCCAGATATTTCTTAAATTGGACTTGGCAACCCTACTCTGTAGTCTGGAGATGAACTGTAATTCAGGGAGATCCCAAGTCCAGCCTTCAGCAGGGCTTTTTTTGTAGCAGGAACTCCTTTGCATATTAGGCCACATACCCCTGATGTAGCCAATTCTCCTGGGGCTTACAGTAGGCCCTGTACTAAGAGCCCTGTAAGCTCCTAGAGGATTGGCTACATCAGAGGTGTGTGGCCTTATATGCAAAGGAGTTCCCGCTACCAAAAAATCCCCAAACCCCAGCCATCAGGTTGGCATTCCTTACACTGACAGTTGGACTGAACCTCAAATTATTTTAGGGTTGCCAAATGGCAATCATCCAGTTCTCTGTCAGTGTGGTGTTGTGGCTATAGGGTAGGAGAAGGAGCTGGGAGAATTCAAACAACAGCTCTGTTATGAAATTTTTGCTGGGTGAACTTTGGCTAATTGTTCTGTCTTCAGGCTTACCTACCTTGCAGGATTGCTGTCTGGATAAAATGCAGGAGAAGCAAATGACATGTGTTAGTCTGAGCTCCTTGGATCGAGGGCAGGTTAATAATGTACTAGACAGAGAGATGTCAGACAGACAGATACTACAAATCCTGACCACATGGGGGGAAAAACATGGGAACAGTCAGGTTTTAGAAGAAATGTAGCTGTCTGAGCCTGATGAAGTTGCCTTATCTTGAGTCAGACCGTTTGTCTATTGAAGCCAGTATCATCTATTATGATTGGCAGTGTGTTTCTTGAGTATTGGGTAAGAGTCTTTCATAAATACTAAAAGTACTTGATTTTTCTAATGCCAGCCATTGAACTCCAGGACCTCGTATAGGTATATAGGAAAACAAAGGGGAAAGGGGAACAGAAAAAAAGGGGAAGGAAAGGGGGAAGGAGAGATGAGAATTTATAATACATTTCTTAAAACAGTAAATGTCTTCACTCTTTTTCATCCCATAAGTGGTAAATTTCCAAATTACATAGAAAGATAACCTTTCAACATCTTTTAACTTACAATTTAATAACGCTTTTTAACTGGTGTCAAACTTCTAAAAAAAATTCCTTATTCATCTCTTCTTTATCCATTCATAGAAAGGAGTCCATCTCTCCAACATGTCTTGCTTGGGCTTATCCTTTAAAATGTCTGTCAATATGGCCATTTCAGTGTTTTCTAATATTTTCTGTACAAGTTCTTCAATGGCTGGTATTTCTCTCTTTTTTTAGTGTTTGGCAAAGATTATTCTAGCTGCAGTTACAATATGTACTTTCAAATATCTACAATACTTATCAGTTATTTGTGGCATATTTAACAAAAAATAATTCAGATTTAAAGGGTACAATCATTTTTAATTTTTTTTGTAAAAGTTCATATACTTTTGCCCAGTAAATCTGGACTGTTTTGCGCGTCCACCTTATATGACAAAAGCTACACCAGTTTGGTGTAGTGGTTAAGTGTGTGGACTCTTATCTGGGAGAACCAGGTTTGATTCCCCACTCCTCCACTTGCAGCTGCTGGAATGGCCTTGGGTCAGCCATAGCTCTGGCAGAGGTTGTCCTTAAGAGAGCAGCTGCTGTGAGAGCCCTCTCAGCCCCACCCACCTCACAGGATGTCTGTTTTGGGGGGAGAAGATATAGGGATTGTAAGCTGCTCTGAGTCTCTGATTCAGAGAGAAGGGTGGGGTATAAATCTGCAGTTGTCTTCTTCTTTTCACATTTCCAACATTCATTTGAGACCTCAATATACATTTTTTGCCAGTGTTTCTGGTGACATATACCAACAATAAAGATTTTATACACGTTTACTTTAGAAGATACTCATTTTGTAATTTTAACATTCATTTTCCACAATTGCAACCAATGTTCTAGTTCAATATTATGACCCATGTTTTGTGCCCGTTTAACTATAGATTCTTTTATGATATCTTCTTATATTCTAATTTGCAACAGTTATGTATTTTAGTTATTAACTTTTCATTAGATTCTAATAACATTTTATCAAATGGGCATATTTGTGAGTAAAAACCTATTTTGTCTTTTACGTATCTTGATTTTAATTGTATAACAGGACACCGATATAGTAAGATATTTTGTCAACTTGGTTCTTCCATTGTTTTTAAAGTTCCATCTTTGTTTATGAGCTCTTCATATCTGGTTATTTTATCATACACCAAGAGATTTGGCGGAGTGAATGCTTCTATGGGTGGAACTCTTTTCAGAATCTTTGTATATGTTATTTTCTTGACATGACAGAGTCAGATTAGGATGTGGAAGACCCAGGTTCTGATTCCCACTCATCCATGAAGCTTGGCTGGGTGACCTTGGGCCAATCCTTCTCAACATAACCTCCTTTGCGGGGTTGATGGATTCAAGGAAAGGGTGAAAAATGTAAACCATCCTGAGCTCCTTGGTGGAAAGTCAGGATAAAAATGAACCAAATACATAAATAAATGGTAAACAATTAAGAGCTTGAGTCATCCTAGCATGGGCATTAAGAGGAACTGACAGAGAGCCCTGTTGCAAGAAGAAGAAGAAGAGGAGGAGGAGGAGGAGGAGTTGGTTTTATACCTTAACCTTCGCTACCCAATGGAGTCTCAGAGTGGCTTACAATCACCTTCCTTTCCTCTTCCCCACAACAGACACTCTGTGAGGCAGGTGGGACTGAGAGAGGTCTGAGAGTACTATGACTGACTAAGGTCACTCAGTTGTCTTTATGTGGAGGAGGGATGGGGAATCAAACCCTACCTGGTTCTCCAGATTAGAGTCTGCCACTCTTAATCACTATACCAAACTGGCTTTAAACCGAACACCAAACTGGAATGCACCCATAAGGGAATGTTGTCCGGTCCTAGTGGGTCCCACATGAAAGAGTCTAGTGGTCAGGAAGCCAGAGAGAGAATGAATAACCCATCTGCTTATCTTCTGAGATCTGATGAATCTACATCAAGGCAGCCACTGACTTGATGGCCTTTAGGTATATGAATCAAAGTAGGTCTATAAATGGCAATCAGAACCTGAGTGTTCAGAAGCATTGCTGAATGCTAGCTGTGTGGGGGTGGGGGAGGCAATAACTGGGGGAGGGTTTGACTTCTTTGCCTCCATTTGCAAACTTCCTGGGTGAGTGCTGTTGGAAATAGGATGCTGGACCAGATGGACACGTGGTCTGATCCAGCTGGCTACCAGAGGCCATTTTGTAGAAAAATAGGTGGTGGAGCTCATTAGCACAAGATGCCCCCCAGCCAAAAGCAAACTAATGCAATAAGTAGAGCCCCGGACGAGTGAGGTCTGCAGGCCTCACTTGCCTGGGGCTCTCCTGGGCCTCCACCCCCCCATTCAAAAGGCCAGCAAGTCACCCACTGCCCCAAATCATGTAAGAAGTAGAGACAGGGTGGTGCGGGCTTCTCCAGGGGTTAATGAGGGCTGCTAGGGGCATGGCAAAGCCCCTGGTGTCCGACTGGCTGCCCGCTTTCCTAATCCAGAGATTGTTATGCAGCTGCACCTACTATTCAATGGACAAGGTAGGTGAGGAGGAGGAGGGGAGACCCTCAGAAAGGTTCAGGAGCTGTATTCCTGTGAGCACCTGCTGAATCTGAGGCCTGCTGGCTACTATGCTTATATCTGAGTCACACCAGCAAAACCCGACAAACCTCTGAATAGGAGCATTAACATTCGTTTGTGTAATGTTTAAAAAGTGTGTGTGTGGTGGGGGGGAGGAATGCCAAACCCCAGTGGGGGCAGGGGATCCACCCCCAATGTCTCCTGGCTCCACCCCCAAAGTGTCCTGGTTCCACCCTCTAAGTCCCCATATATAGCTTAAATTGGACCTTAGTGTGGGGGATATTACTATATTTATAATCCTGAACAGAGTTCTTCCCTTCCAAAACTGCTGAAGTCAATGGGCTTATACTGGCACATGTCTGCTAAGGATGGTTCTCTTAGGACTTTACAAAATTCCACTGAGATTGTCAGCATTCAAACAGGATAATCAACATTTAATAAGTGTTGGATTTGTGTGTGTGTGTGTGTGTTTATAGTGCTTTTAAACTGCACGAAGCAGCCCATCATTTTTCAGCTCTGTTTTTCCTGGTGCAGACATGTCTGAAATATAATGAGGGTTGGGATTTGTCTGCCCTGATTTAATTACTACAATCCAAATAACTCTGTCAATCAATCCCCCCCCCCCCCCAACACTCCTTGTGACTACTGACAGGGTGAAAAATGCCTTCATTACCAGGACGGATTGTTAGTAGATGTGAAGTTGGGAAGATGATGATGAAGATGAGTTGTCGGTGCTGGCAGAGAATTGACCTGTCAGTGTCACTGAAGTGAACTCCTTCCCACCCCGTAAGTCCCGGCGGGGTGCAAATCATTGGCTTGCTCAGCAGCAAAAGGTCTGGATCTGTCTGCAGGGCCACGCTCTGAAATTTACACATGTGCAGTCAAGAGTAATTTGATGGATAACTAAACAATTATACTAGTGAGCGGTGATTCATTTGGCATTTTCACAAAAAGAAGCAACTTTTTAAGGTACCATATTTAACTTTTCCTTCTAAGGTTCAGTTTTGGGCACCACATTTTAAGAAGGATATAGACAAGCTGGAACGGGTCCAGAGAAGGGCGACGAAGATGGTGAGGGGTCTGGAGACCAAGTCCTATGAAGAAAGGTTGAAAGAGCTGGGCATGTTTAACCTGGAAAGGAGGCGGCTGAGAGGTGATATGATCACCATCTTCAAGTAACTGAAGGGCTGTCATATAGAGGATGGTGCAGAATTGTTTTCTGTGGCCCCAGAAGGTAGGACCAGAACCAATGGGTTGAAATTGAATCAAAAGAGTTTCTGGCTCAACATTAGGAAGAACTTCCTGACAGTTAGAGTGGTTCCTCAGTGGAACAGGCTTCCTTGGGAGGTGGTGGGCTCTCCTTCCTTGGAGGTTTTTAAACAGAGGCTAGATGGCCATCTGACAGCAATGAAGATCCTGTGAATTTAGGGAGAGGTATTTGTGAGTTTCCTGCATTGTGCAGGGGGTTGGACTAGATGACCCTGGAGGTCCCTTCCAACTCTATGATTCTAGGTGGGACACACTGAATAAACGTCACATTTTTGTCTGTTGCCCTTTCCATCTCTGAATCAAAAAATGCTTGCTCTCAGTGGCTACCAACAACTCAACCAGCTTTATTAGTATTAGTAATGGAGCTAATGACCCTTCCTCATCATCCCCAAATACCAAAGGACAAATGTGAGTCATTCAGCATTAACTTTTGATTGTTTCTTTTAATAAGTCACTGTTCCCTCAGACTATCCAATGTTAGCAAGAAAAGGCCAGGGAAATGGATCGTTGTTTAAAACTCTAAGCGGCTTAATGATCGCTTCCATCATTCCAAGCAAATTATGCCCTTAATTGCAAAAGGTAATTTTGTTGCAGTGACTAATTAATCTTTTTTTTTGGGGGGGGGGGTAATATTAGCAACAAACAAGTTTTATGTATCTGGAGGAAACCAAAAGAGAACTGAGCTTAAGAAAGGACTTTGGAAGTCTTTAAAAAGTTTCATGACCTCGATAGAGAAGAGTGCAAAAATTTGATCCCAAACTGGTAGAAGGAAAATATCACATTTGGTATACATGGTGATTGCAATACAGCAATAAACACAGCAAATGCAATTCACTGGAGCGGACCTGCCATCAACTCCCAAGCAGAATCACATACTCCTGAACCCAGTGTCCTAACAGGGAAAGGCTCTAGAGCTGCTTTTCTCTGAATTTTGCCAAGAAGTAAACTAGGACTGCGATCACACATACTAAACAATGCACTTTTGATCCACTTTTATTGCACTTTCCAACTGGAAATCCAGTTGGAAAGTGCATTTAAAATGGACTTAAAGTGCATTATTTAGTGTGTGTGATCACAGCCTGCAAGTGGTAAGTGGCTGTATGTTAGGGACATAGTTTACTGTCCAGGTGACAATGTCCTGCACAGGTGTCGAACTAATTTGTTATGAGGGCCGGATCTTGTATAAATGAGACCTTTTTTGGACCAGGCCATGCATGTCATAAAATTTAATGCCAGGTAGCAGAGGTATAAAGGACACAGACAAAAACAATTACAGATTTTTTTAAAAAAAACCTTAAAATAAAACATACTTAAAATAGTAGCACTCACTCTTAAAGGTGCTTTTTTTGTATCTCTCCTGTGTGATCCAGGGAACTGGGCAAAGGAGGCTTCCTTTCCTTTCCTTCCTTCCCAGGGGACCAGGAGGGGGAGGAGCCTAAGCCAACAGAAGGAAGAGAGGCTTGGCTCAGTAGCTCAGCAGTGTGATTGAGAGAGCCCTGCAAAGCAAGCTATCCCTCCCCCCTTCCTCCCCATGGGAGGAGCCTCAGCCAATGGAGAAAACAGAGGCTTTGCTCTGTGGTTCCTGTGCAATTGAGCAAGCTTGGCAAAGCAAACTGTGATGCAGAAGGAAGCAAAAGAAATGGAGAAGGAAGCAGTCAACAGCCAGTTGCTCGGGGTTCTAATAGGAGCCCTCTGGGGGCCTGATTCAGCCCCCAGGCTGCATGTTTGACACCCCTGTCCTAGAGCTGTTTTTCTCTGAATTCTACCAAAGAAGTAAAAATTGGGCCACTCGTTCATACTGATAGTGTTTTCAGGGTTAAAATCATGTATGCTGCTTCAAGTTTCTTGCAGAATAGGTGAGATAACATATAAATAAAAGTGCTATGCTGAGCTTCTTTGAGAATGAGTAGAAGGAAAAAATGGGGGAAATGATGTATGTATAGTAAAGGGCACATAACCCTGAAAATGCAGCTAGGTACCTTTTTGTGTTAAACAATTCCAATGTTATATCTAACAGATTAGAACAGGATAGCAAGAAGATGCCACCTCAGTCCTGTCTATTGAAGAGCCCAGCTTTATGAAGAAATGCTTCATTTAAGCTAAGAAACAAACATAATAAACTCATACATTCCTATATGTGACTAATAAGACTCGACCTGAGGGCAGAGCTGTGAAGACTGCAGGATGTCCTACTTACAATGAACATAGGAGAAGCCATGTTGGATCAGGCCAATGGCCCATCCTGTCCAACACTCTGTCACAATGGATTACAATTGAACCCCAGGCAACAGAGATCAGTTCAACTGCAGATTATGGCCATTTTAGAAGGTGGATTTTAAGGCATTGAGGTCCCCCCTCCCCAAACCCCATCCTTCTCAGGCTATGCCCCCAAAATCTCCAGGTATTTCCCAACCAGTAACTGGCAATCCTATCTTCAGGCCCCATCTAGAGGTTGCTAATTCTATCCCAGCTAGGGCTGCCAAGCTCCCACTGGGGTGGGTGATCCCCTGGTCTAGAGGGCCCCAATCTGCCAGCAGGGATTAGGCCACTGGGAGGATCCCCACCCACGAAGACCCCCATTGCTGTGCACCATCCCTGGCATGATGATGTCACCCAGAAGTGATGTTATCATGCTGAGGATGTCGCTCCGGGGACACTCTAGGACTCACAGTAAAACTTTATGATACCATAGAGTTTTATTGTGACTCCTAGAGCGTCCCTGGTGTGACATCCCTGGTGTGATGATGTCACTTCTGGGTGATGTCATCGTGTCGTGCACGCTTAGCATGTGAGAGAGAACAGTCCCCCATTGCAGTGGTGGGGGGACTTGGCAATCCTCCCCCAAACCCAGTCTAAAGCCAGATAAGAGTGAATAACATATAACCACATCACAGCCATATCCAAACCAAGACAGCAAAATGGGTGTCTTGAGGTCTGAACTGATAGAATATCTGCAGAGAGAAGAGAACGCCTTGGAGTGAAGCCAGATGAGATACAACATGAGATTGGGATATTCTGATGCTTTCTTTTGTTCCACTTCAAAACAGAAAGGATGGAACACCTTTCATATTAAGAAAGGTTAAAGAGGTTAGGGCTGTTTAGCTTGGAGAAATGATGACTGAGGGGTGACATGATAGAGGTTTGCAAAATTATGCATGGGATAGAAAGGCAGAGAAAGAAAGACTTTTCTCCCTTCCTCACAATACAAGAACTCTTTGGCACTCAATGAAATCAATGAACAGTAAGCTTAGAACAGATAAAAGGAAGTACTTCTTCACTCAAAGAGTAATTAACATATGGGATTCACTGCTGCAGGAAGTGGTGGAGGCTGTAAGCACAGACAGCTTCAAAAGGTACAGATGGAACACTGTTCCTGGTGCAGTGATGCTTTGTATTCTTGGTGCTTGGAGGGCAACAGTGAAAAGGCTTCTAGAGTTCCAGCCCCACTGGTAAACCCCCTGATGGCACCTGGGTTTTGGCTGCAGTGTGACACAGAATGTTGGACTGGATGAGCCATTGGCCTGAGCCAACATGACTTTTCTTATGTTCTTATTGTGTGGACTTGGTAACTTAATTCTAGAAGCCGTGATAGGCTAATCTTGTTCTTTTATGTCATTTTTCTTATCTAAATAATGCCTTTCAATATGTTAGTAGCACCGATGGAGGCAGGGAGATGGGTGCAGTGCCCAAGACTACTCAGTACCTCATCTGAAGCTCCTTCCTTGCCTTGTTAGTAGCATTACTAGGGCATGAGACTTCTGCATGCCAGATAGTACAAAGCGTGTGTACTGTGGCTGTTGCTATAAAAGTCAGAAGCGCTCTGTGGAATTAGAACCTTTGGCTTAAAAGGCAGTGACTTAAAGCATTCCACCAACAGCTCCAGGCATTCTAGCAGTTTTCAGAAGACCCAACCAAACCGCATTTGCTCCAAGAATGAACCCCAGACATAGGGTTGCCATGTCTGACACAAGAAATATCTGGGGACTTTGGGGGTGAAGCCAGGAGCAAGGATGTGACAAGCACAATTGAATGCTGAGGGGAAGCCTGGCCATCACATTTAAAGGAACTGCACACCTTTTAAATGCCTTCCCTTCATTTGGAAATAATGGAGGACAGGGGCACCTTCTTTTGGGGCTCATAGAATTGGACTTCATGGTCCAATATTTCTGAAACTTGGGGGGGGGGAGGGTTTGAGGAGAGGCACCAGATGCTATGCTGAAAATTTGGTACATCTACCTCAAAGAACAGCCTCCCAAGAGCCTCAAATACCCATAGATCGATTCTTCATTATACTCTATGGGAATTGGTCTTCAGAGGGTATAATCGAGTGCCCAGCAGACATTTCCCTTCCCCTCCCCCAGTGCTTTCTGATGACCCTGGAGAGGGGGGAAGGGCCTCTAAACCAGGGGATCCCCTGACCCCAACTGGGGACTGGCAACTCTACCAGAAGCTCTTGCGTTGCCATACTCCCTGTACCCATCCTCTGTGTGTGTGTATTAAGTACCGTCAAATTGTTTCTGGCTTTATTGCGACCCTCTGAATAAACTTTATTCTAGTCAGATTGCTTCACTGTTCAGCTTTCACACCCTTACATCATAATGGGGAATACTATGGCATAAATTAACTTGAACTTTGTTGCCAGCAACCAGAACTTTTTTTGCAGCAGGAACTCCTTTGCATATTAGGCCCCACACCCCTGATGTAGCCAATCCTCCAGGAGCTTACAGGTCTCTTCTTACAGGGCCTACTGTAAGCTCCAAGAGGATTGGCTACATCAGGGGTGTGGGGCCTAATACCCAAAGGAGATCCTGCTACAAAAAAAAAAAAAAAAGCCCTTCCAGCAACACCTCCTTACACTTAAGAATCTTTTCTAGCGCCTTCATGGCTGCCCTTCCCAGTCTCAGTCTCCTGATTTGAGTGCAGTCTCCCTTTGGGTTGATGATGGAGCCAAGAAATAGAAAATCTTGAACAATTTCAATTTCTTTATCCCACATGGCCCAGGGAAAAATGGAAAAAAGGGGCTTTCCCCCCTCACTTTCAGTGGAAGATTAAATTGGGTTTGCAATTCTGTTTCATAAGCAAGAAATGAACTTGAACATGTCATTTGTTATATTTAGCTGTCACTACAAATTGAACATATGAACATATGAACATATGAAGCTGCCTTATACTGAATCAGACCTTTGGTCCATCAAAGTCAGTATTGTCTTCTCAGACTGGCAGCAGCTCTCCAGGGTCTCAAGCTGAGGTTTTTCACACCTATTTGCCTGGACCCTTTTTTGGAGATGCCGGGGATTGAACCTGGGACCTTCTGCTTCCCAAGCAGGTGCTCTACCACTGAGCCACCGTCCCTCCCCTAATTGTTATTTGTTTCACCCTGTGAACTAAACATAAGGAAAACAGGGAGCATGTGAGCTTGAGAATTTCTGAGCTGTTACTTGGTCATGATGTTTGGTCACTGGAATGCTTCCTCTTGGCTTCTGTTGATATTTACAGCAAATACTGTAGAACTGTAATTCTGATCCAAAACTCAAAATGATATTTTTCTCTCCTGGTGGTTTCCCCAGCTCCAATGGAGGAGAGCAGGGAAAGGAAATGGCTTTCCCTCCTTCCTTGTTGGGCATTCAAAGAAGCCCCCGTAAGCTCTCGAGAGCTCTCGTAACACAAAGTTGACATTTTATCTAGGTTCCAAACACAAACTTCCATTCTTGTATTTATGCAGCATGGAGACACAGCAATTAAAAAAAAGAAAAATCCAACTTTCCCTGTTCAAGTTATTACTGAGGTATGAGGGTTGAAAACATGCCTTCTTTCTCTTAAATACAATGTTCGCTGTATCTAGGGTTACTAGCTTATGTGGAAAAATGGGAGACCTCTTAATGTGGCCTCTCTGTCCCCATCCTCCATAGATTGAATGAGGTGTGGAAGGAAAGGGGGGGGGGGGGGCAAGTGGATTTGTGTCACAACATTGCTTCTATTTTTTGCCTAGAAGTGATGTCATGGCAATCTAGGAAGTCCCAGAAACGCTATGGCTTTAGCCAGCAGTGACATCAGCATATCAACCAATGCTTCCCTTCCCTGTGCCTTACTTGCAAAAACTCCTTGGGCTGAGATTTGGATGAGGCCTGGTCACCCTGGTTGTATCTGGAAACTCGTTTTTCAGACTTGCAAGTCAACTTCTTTTGAACACTTCCTGAGGCTGTTGAGGCAAAAGAACCTCAGCGGTGGAATGTTGCACTCCATAGTATTTAAACTGGGTTGCTACACATGCGAAGGAGCTACATTTGGTATGACTAGTGATATGAATTGTCCTGTCAGTGGAACATAAGCCATTTCCACATAGGTTATATGCCCTGGTTCTATTCTGTTTGGAAGATGGGTTTTTCACTGCTTCTCCTCAGCATTGCGGAATAGTCATATATCTCCTGCTGTTTCTCTTTCTTTCCAATTTTTTTCCAAACCTGCTTTGTTGCAAAGTTACAGAACAGATTGCAGTAAAGCCTTGATGGTATTTGTATGAGTCTAGATTTCCCCAACACTCCCATGTGGCATCAATTTCCTCACAGCAGCTATTTCTTCCTCCTTTGCTGGGTTTCTGGTTGCTTTGTTTTAAGAAGCAACTGAATATCGTTATAGCGATATAACAATATGTGTGATAGGTTCTTGGAATTCTCAGCTTTCATTGTTTTAAAACGTTTCTAGCACCTTCCATTGAGAAGATATAAGGGGAAATGTATATCTCTGCATCAAAAGGGGATAGAGACTTACTTTTAAAAAAGAAAACTGACAATTCAGAGAAGCTGTTGCATGTATTGTTATGAACAATAATCAACTGCCATTTAAAAAAATCATGTAGGAGTATTTTACAGGCATGGAGGCAGCTGCTGTCAAGAAACTGGGACAGGGAAACTTTGGTGAAATCTGCCATATGGAAGCAGCAGCAACACATGCCTGTTCCCATTCAGCAAACACCCTAAGGTTCCCACCCATTTGTTGAGCTAATTGACAGCAGAGCAGACCAATGGAACCTTCTTTTTGTATTCCTTCCATACAGGAAGGAATGCCAGTTCCAGAAATCAACATACAAGAGCCTAAACTTTTTGAAATCAACATACAAGAGCCTAAAGCAGTAGTCTCCTACCAGCTACAATGCACAACTAAACTGTCTCCAGTGTTCTCTTCCTCATTCACTCCTGACTCAGGGAATGGGACAGCAGCTCAACTGTGCATTTAAATCATTTGTCTGTTAGAGGCCTTTAGTCTTGATTTCATCTTTTTCTTTTCATCAGCCTTCCCGCCAGAATGGTAGGATCAAGTTTATCTATGTATTTAGTGCTTTTATTATCCCTCCCTTCCTTCAAGGAGCTCTGGCTGACATACTTCATTCTTCCTTCCTCTATGTTATCCTTAGAATAGCAAACCTGTGACATAGGTAAGGCTCAGACAGAATGACCGGCTCGAGATCACCCAGAAAACTTCCATGGGGATGTCGGGATTTGAATTTAAGCCAAACATGGGAGGGACTGCGATACAGAAGTTAAGCCCCAAAAGCCCAAAGGGCTGTTGCAATCACTCTTCACTAGATCATAAGTCTCAAAATATCTCAAAACTATTTTTTAAAAGTCTTTATATATCACCTTACACAATATCATTGTTTATAACTATCATATACAAATATTACATTTATGAATACTCATATTCTCATATACAACCAGAGCAACCATTGATATGTGTGCCATATATGGGTTGAAGATCTCCGTAATAGTATTTAATTTGAATTTAGACTTACCAGGCCAACTCCCTAACCACTATATCACGTGAGCCTTTGCTGTCACTTTTGCTAAGCCGTGCCTTAAGTATTGGTCAAGGATGCTTAAACAAGCTTCTCATTAGTTCAATTTCAAGAACTTTCTTGTATAGAGAGACTTTAGTAGCAGCCGTATGTCATCATATCGTGCAATTATTGAACAACTGCACATGATGGGGAAGGACTGTGTCTCAGTGGTAGAGCATCCACTTGGCATGCAGAAGATCCCAGGTTCAATCCCCGACATCTCCAAATTGAAAGGACTAGACACCAGGTAATGAGAAAGACCTCCATCTTAGACCCTGGAGAGCTACTCCCAGCCTGAGTGGGTAGATACAACTGACTTTGATGGACCAGTGGCTTTACTTGGCATAAGGCAGCTTCATGTGTGATGGCTATGTATAAGAGCCAGTTTGGTGTAATGGACTCTTACCTGGGAGAACCCGGTTTGATTCTTCACTCCTCACCTGGAGTATTGTGTTCAGTTTTGGGCACCACATTTTAAGAAGGATATAGACAAGCTGAAATGGGTCCAGAGGAGGGCGATGAAGATGGTGAGGGGTCTGGAGACCAAGTCCTATGAAGAAAGGTTGAAGGAGCTGGGCATGTTTAGCCTAGAGAGGAGGAGGCTGAGAAGTGATACAAAGGCTATTATAGGATTCATTTTTAATCAGAAGCTAGATGTCCATCTGACAGCAATGAAGATCCTGTGAATTTAGGGGGAGGTATTTGAGAGTTTCCTGCATTATACAGGGGGTTGGACTAGATGACCCTGAAGGTCCCTTCCAACTCTATGATTCTATGATTCCTCCACTTGCAGCCGCTGGAATGGCCTTGGGTCAGCCATAGCTCTTGCAGGAGTTGTCCTTGAAAGGACAGCTGCTGTAAGAGCTCTCTCAGCCCCACCTACCTCACAGGGCAGGGGAGGGAAGTAAAGGAGATTGTGACCACTCTGAGACTGCGATTCAGAATATAGGGTGGGATATAAATCCAATATCTTCTTCTATGTGATTGCTGCCTTAATGTGGGCTGCCCATTACCCATTACCATTTGTCCAGGCAAAGGTGATGACCATTATGTTGACAACTAAGATATTGCAGTTTATTTGTATAATATAGTGGGTTCAGTGCATGGAAGAGGCGAGGTGGTAGTGATCATCAGCTCTTTATTAGGTATGGCACAAGGTAGCCTGCACTCCAAGACTGGAGAATTGGGCCAACGGGGCCAACTATATACAGCTCAGGGTTCCCGCACAAGCACGTTATTGGATCATTCAAACCAGCAGGGGGCTGTGATTGGTGCAGGGCAGCAGGTATTTGGATTCTGCTGCCCATTGTTCCCAAGTCCCCAAGCTTCATTCGTATGGCTCCAATGAGCCAGGCAGGAACACCCAATTCACTTCTCACGAGTCCACATACACAACAATTTGACTCTGGGATATTCCAATACATCCATTTATTGTCATTTCGCTTTGATTCCTTTTTTTTTGTGTTATTGTTTCCAGTTGTCTTCATTGTCTCTCCTATCAGTGACTCTTTTCTTTCTTCACTTCCATTCTACAGCCTTCCTATGCCGTTCATGTTCAACAGACATACGTGCCCGCCCAAAAAATAACATTTGAAAAGGTACAATTTGAATGGGAGAAATCACAAAAGGCATTCTCTTCCGCTCCAATTGGTTTCTCAAAAGGGAGATATAACATCAAAATGAGGGGCTATTCAAATCAAACAAGCAACCTGATACAGTACAGTTCCATCCCTAACTGAATTAATGCAGAAATGAGGAAGAATTGTTTTACAAAAATCTGCCATCAGATGACTGCTTCACTTGGAAACTAACTATTGGCTAGTCTACAGGGGATTAGCCTGTAACTTGTATTGTTGGCTGCTAGGGTTCCCAAGCCCAATTCAAGAAATATCTGGGGACTTTGAGGGTGGAGCCAGGAGACATTGTGGGTGAAGCCAGGAGCAAGGTTGTGACAAGCATAATTGAACTCCAAAGGGAGTTCTGGCCATCACATTTAATGGGACCACACTTTTTAAAATGCTTTCCTTCCATTGGAAATAATGAAGGATAGGGGCACCTTCTTTTGGGGCTCATCGAATTGGACCTCCTGGTCCAATTCCAGGGGTCCAACCCAATGCCTGCTGGTCCTGCCTAGACTCCATTGAGAATTGGATGTAACACACTGGACACAAATACCTGTGTGGTTGGAGTGGATTGGACAGCTAATATAGAGGGAATGTTACCAGTGAGCCAGTGGCCTGTAGGACTTCTGCCTTGCTCCTGGACTTTGATTTATTTGTTTGCTTGTTTTGTTTAGAACATTTCTATGCTGTCTTCCCATCCAAACAGGTCTCCATGGTGATAAAAATTTCAACAGTAAAATAACATTTAAAATAAAGTATATGTAAAATAATTCAATGAAAGCATATAAGCACATCTAACATAAGAACATAAGAGAAGCCATGTTAGATCAGGCCAATGACCCATCCAGTCCAACACTCCGCATCACACAGTGGTGCCATCAGGAAGTCCAGCAGATAAGCACCAACACCAGGGAGGAGGGTCAGTAACAGTTACTGGGGTTATGATGAACAAAACAAAAATGTCTTCTTCTGCTGGTGCAAGACACCCATAGAGGGAATCAGACAAATTTCCTTAGGAGGGGAGTTCCATGTTGGTGCCATGACCAAGAAGGTATTTTCTTGGGTTGCCATCCACCTAGCCTTGGCACAAAGATATTATATGAAGGCCTGATTTTTGTTCATTCTGGAACTGTGCTGAGATCTGTCAAGGGGAAGAAGGAATGACTCGGTATCAGAGATTCTTAATGACTTTAAATCGTTTTCAGATTCAGGCTTGTTGTTTTCTATTCATTTTGTGGCCTGTTTTCATAATTTTATTATTTCTCACTGGCACTGCCAGTAATAATTTTATTATTTCTCACAATGACTAGCTTGTGCGTAGCCTCCCTCTATATATTTGATTGTTATCTCCTCATGTGGTAGCTAACGGCTGACATTGAGTTAGATCATCCAGTCATTCCTTTGGCCTGAGGGTTCCAGAAGGACAGATATATAACAGCAACGGTCGTCGCTTTTGACTTTCCAAATTTATCAATTCATTTCAAGAGATCTTCAAGGACTGTCTTTTCTCATCCTACAAAGAAGCCTGGCTCTGTAGCCCCTCACACTGATGCATAGTTTATATTTATACTGATCATTTCTATTTCAGCATTTTGAAGATATTATTATTATTATTATTATTATTATTATTATTATTATTATTATTATTGGGGGGAGCAAAGTGGAAAGGCTTCTAGCCCCAATTGTGAACTTCCTGATGGCACTTGGGTTTTTTGGTCACTGTGTGACACAGAGTGTTGGACTTGGCTTCTCTTTTCTTCTTCTTCTTCTTCTTCTTCTTCTTCTTCTTCTTCTTCTTCTTCTTCTTCTTCTTCTTCTTCTTCTTCTTCTTCTTCTTCTTCTTCTTCTTCTTCTTCTTCTTCTTCTTCTTCTTCTTATTATTATTATTATTATTATTATTATTATTATTATTATTATTATTATTATTATTATTATTATTTGTGAATCGCCTCATCCTGGCCATCTAGGTGACGTACAACAAGAAATACACATAAAATCAATAAAACTAGTAATTTAAAACAGTTGCAACCCAATGAATATACTTTATAGTGTGCTGTAATTCTGCTTTCTAGTCATTGGGAGCAGTCCCCCCCTTATGTGGAGGGGGGGAGGGGGGTGCCAGCCTAGCAACTGTCACTGTCCTCAAGCAAAAGCCTGGCAGAACATCTCTGCTTTACAGGCCCTGTGGAATTGTAAAAGATCCCGCGGGGCCCTAGTGTCTTCTGGCAGAGAGTTCCACCAGGTTGAGGCCCCAACTGAGAAAGTCCTGGCCCTCATTGAGAATAGCTGGACCTCTTTAGATTTTGACCAGTAGAGTGTAGTGCTCTTCCAGGGATATAACTGTGTACACACAAACGCACACACAGAGTGTGTGTTTGGAATGGTTTTGGACCCAAAGAATAAAGAAAAAAGTTGTAAACAGATGAATCTCTGCCACATTTACCGTTTTCGCACACAGCTTACCTCGCAGTCACAATCCTGTTCCCTCCGCAGTGTCCGGTTGGATTTCCCACCATCTGCACTGGAGTTACAGGAAGTGCCATAGCTTCTGCGAAACAAACGTAACTCCGGCGCAGATGGTGCGAAATCCGACCGGACAGTGTGGAGGGAACACGATTGTGACTGCGAGGCTAGCTGTGTGAGAAAATGGTAATTGTCTTTTTGCTGCAATTCCCCATTTTCCCAAGGCTTTTAAATATGTACAATAGCAAAAATGTGCCACTCCAGGGAAAAGAAAAAAGGTGCAATTCCAAAAGAACATTTCTGCAGTTCAAAAATTCAAGTCTAATGCTGTCTAGTTCCCAGTTTTGAGGTTTTTTTCCTACTCTAGGCAGTGACTCTAGTGACTCTAAGCAACAGACTGTCAAGCAAGGGATTTCAAAATAACCAGTCCTTGGATTTTGAAACAAAGTTAGGTTTATTGATAATCCATGAGGCTCATTCGAGTTGAAGATTGGGCCTGATACTTTGTAGCACTAGAATACATGCTTTAAAATGGCACATCAAAGCTTCGATAAACAATTCTACATTCATGTGTGAAATTCACACTCTGGGTTCCTTATCTATATTGCGACTAGCACATCCTGGGTTCAGGCCTGGCTGGGCCTGGGAACAAGTCCCAGGAGGTCTTATCTTCAAAGAGGACATTCCTGCATTTGTTAGTAAAGTGAAAGAAGAAAGGTGGGGGCTGCTACTTTGATGTGCTCACATTTTAACTATAATATAACCCAAAGTTATATTATAGAATCTGAATTCTATAATATAAATTAACAATTCTAAGATCTGGCTTCTGTAATATAGAATGGGTATACAATGCTTGACATAGACCACGTCACACAGACATACACCAGATAAATGCACAAGTGTGTTATAGTGGCACACTCTAGACACACAAATGATTATCACATTCCACTGTGAAGTTCCAGATTTTCCATTTATAAGCCACATATCTCTTCCCCCCCAATCCATCTCTAGAATTAGGAACAGTTTGGGATGGAATGCGGATATTTTCAGCCCATTCATGCAAAACCAGAAGTGTTGTGCCATCGACACTTTGGAGGAACCAACCCGTAATTCCTACCCTGCTTTTCATTCTCAGAAGATCCTCAAGAAAATTAGAATGTTGTTGATAAAGTTCAAAGTACTTGAGATGTCTTTGGGGAATGTTGCTTCTTTCTTGTATTGTCTAACCATGATTTAAGTAATCATGTAATATTTGGTTGAGTCAAGTCATCCTGACAGCTCTGTCCCCTACCCATCTTCTGTCTTTTCTCTGCTTGAGGGTTTCTTTTACTTGTGTGTGTTAAGAATCATCAAGTCACTTCTGACTTATGGTGACCTTATGCAGGAGTGGAATTCTAGCAGGAGCTCCTTTGCATATTAGGCCACACACCCCTGATGTAGCCAATTCTTCAAGAGCTTACAAAAAAGAGCCTTGTAAGCTCTTGGAGGATTGGCTACATCGGGGTGTGTGGCCTAATATGCAAAGGAGCTCCTGCTAGAATTTCACCCCTGACCTTATGAATTAATGACCTTTCCTTTAACAGCCTTGCTCAGGTCTTGCAAAGAGAGGACTGTGTCAATCCATCTCATGTCGGATCTTCCTCTTTTCCTGTTGCCTTCAACTTTTCCTAGCACTGTTGTCTTTTCCCAATGACTCTTGTCTTCTCATAATGTGACCAAAGTACAATAGCCTTGGTTTAGTCCTTTTAGCTTCTAGGGAGAGTCCAAGCTCGATTTGATCTAGAACGCACTCCTTTTTCTTTTTTGTGGTCCATGGTATCCATAAAACTCTCCTCCAACATCACATTTCAAATTAATCTACTTTCTTCCTGCTAGTTTTTCTCATTGTCCAACTTTCACACCTATACATGTGGAATACTATGGTATGAATTATCTTGATCTTGGCCACCAGCAACAGATCCTTATACTTAAGGATCTTTTCTAGCTCATTCATGTCTGCCCATACCAGTCTCAATCCCCGTCTGTCTTTTTGTGTTGGAGAGGGTGACTCAGCATGCCTGGAAACTAGGAGGTGCTACATCACTCTAAACATGTATAGATGTTATCACCTTGAATGGGATGCGTCTCTTTGACTTAACCTGGGAGCTATCCTCTGAACCTTCCCCCCCCCCCCCCACAACTATCACTCACTTTTCCTCTCACACATGGCATTCCATGGAGACACACATCTTTGCAGGCCTCTCCTGTAGAGACAATGCCCTCATACTATCACACACACAATGTTGGACAAGCTGGTCATTTGTGATAGGGAAAGTATTCTTTAGATTAGGCTTCTGTTGTGTATGTGGACTCGTGTGTGTTTTTCACTAGTGTTCCTGCCTGGCTCATTGGAGCCTTGAGGAATTAGCTTGGGGACTGTAGAACAATGGGCAGTAGGATCCAAATCCCTGCTGCCCTGGTCCAACCAGAAGCCCCCTTCTGGTTCAAACGATCCAATGGCGTTCAAGCACGGGAACCCAGGACTGTATATAGTTGGCTCAGTTAGGCAGTCTTCTAGTTCAGTCATTACCATGCTGTAACTGAATAAAGAGAGTTATGATCACTGCAACTGTGTGTCTTCTTTGCATTGAACCCAATATATTATAGCTTCTTTCTCTTCCTTTGACTGCAACCTGAACTGGATCTACTTGAATAAATGTAAGTTAACCTTTTTTTTGCAATATACTTCCCAGGAGATTTATTTACTGCACTCGATATTATGCTTCCACGACTGGCCAAAACTCTGCTATATTAATCAAATATCCCGATACTTAATTGTAGTTTCCCTTTTGGTTTATGACTGAGTCATATAATCCAAAATCTGTAACAAATTTAAGTTTCTTCACAGTCAGCCTTAAAGTTGTATAATTCTCCACTATTTGTGTCTTCTTGATGTTCAGCTTTAATCCTGCTTTGGAATTTTCTTCTTTAGTCTTCATCAGTAGTCATTTCAAGTCTTTACTATTTTCTGTCAGTAATCTGGTGTTACCTGTATATCTCAAACTGTTAACGTTCCTCCATCTAATTTTCACTCCACCTTCATCTAAATCTAATCCAGCTTTCTATATGATATGTTTTGCATATGGAATGATCAGACAGGGAGATCAAATACACTCTTGTCGGACACCTTGGCCAGTTGAAAACCGGTCTGTTTCTCCATGTTCTGTAGTCTCTTGTCTCGAGGATAGGTTGCATGTTAAAACAATCAGATGTTGTGGCACACCAATCAATCAATCAATCAATCAATCAATCAATCAATTCTTTATAATGGTCCAAGGACCAGCCTGTTTGAAGCAAGTAGAAAGCAGGTTTTTAAAAATACTAAAAATAAGTTCTAAATTAATTACATTCCCTTTATCACAGAATTCCTTTTCCTAAGAGCTGATACACAGAATTTTGCTACTGCACGTGTTACCCATTTCTGATTATCCTTTAACAAGAATGTCTGCAATATTTTAGGCCTGAGGTCAATATAGTCTTGCAAGGGTTTGAATTTAAGAAGTAATGGGATAAGTATTTGACATCTCTCATCCTGATAGAGGTTACAGTGTAAAAGTATACGTGTGATAGTCTCAATTGCATTTCCCATTTCTTTTCAAACCAACTTTTACTTATCTGTTCTGGGGGGGAAAAAAAGGGAAGAGAATCATGTCTTCAATGAGAGGTTCCTGTATGGAAAATATGTTAGAAGGAGAAACTGGTTAATGTTTAGAAGCAGAACTGTAGAGATCCAGCATTCTCTGAATATTGGTTCTTGGTTGCTCAAGGGCTTTAAAAAATGGTCTGTCAACTGAAACACAGTGAATACCTTTCCACAGTATACTCCTTTCTTGAATTATGTGCAGTGAGTGCACCCTAAAAGGTGGTTCGGAGTAATTTTTCAGTGTCTGATAAAGTGCATGCCTATGAGACACTGTATATTAAATCCATGTGCAAGACTATAGAGTGTACACAGAGGGTTTTAAATATATACCCAGTTAGCTTGCCATATGGATGTGTTGTTTTGGAAAAAAATATTTATAAAATGGTTTTTCCAAATGTTTAATCTACAGCAGATGCGCCTTGCATTCATCTGTTTGGGTTGGCATTCACTGCAGGAGATTTGATTAATCATACAGACCTCCTGTAGCAGAGGAAACAAAGGCTATTATAGGATTCATCTGTTTATGACTAAACAGTAAAAAAAAAAAAGACTTGGTGAAATAAGCAGTCTCTCTCCGAAAGCTTTGTGAAAATGGAGAAGCCTCATGTCATTTTTCATCTCCTGGTTCTGGAAGCTTGCCCTTCATTCTTCTGCTGAAATGCAGGAGCAAATGGATACATTTATCATGCAAAAAGTTTAAAAAGTGATGGGGCTGATTTTCAGTCTATCGGGTTTAATTGCGTGGCTGCCACTTAACTCTGGTTCAGAGCTGACTCCATAATGAGGTGAGGTGGGAAAGAGAGACAGTGCAGTGTAGTGGCTGGAGCGTCAGACTAAAATTAGGGAGACCGAAGTTCAAATCCCCATGCATCTGGGAAAGGAAACATACACCTTTGGACATCTCCAATATATGCCTATCAACTAAAAATATACACAAGTGACCAACACAGTGCTGAATTACTTGGAGAACTGGCTTCTCAGATATGAACCTATCTTGATTCTATAGTCAGGAGTGATGCTTGGACTTGTGAGTGACTGCCTTTCAACAGATAGCCACACTAGAGGGGCCTTTTTGGTAGCAGCACCAAGACTGAGGAATACCATTGGGCAGTCTATCTATTAGGCAGTCATAGACAGCTGCCTAGGGTGTGGAAAGAATATAGAAAGTAGACCCTATATTCCGCGGTGGGCAGAAAGTTGATCCCTATTGATGCAGGAGTCAAGTCCTGCCTATACTTATGGGCTCAAGGCCAAACCATGAGACTGGAAAGGCTGGAGGGTGGTGATTGGTGTGGTTGGGGGAACAAGGGGGTGGAGTCTAGATGGTGGGAGGGGTATAAAAAGGGCTCAACAACTGGCCAAAGAGTAAGCCAGGAGTAAGCCTGTGATGGAGTTGGAGTAAGTCAATGTCCTAACAGGAGGCTTTCTGTTCCTTGAGAGGAAGTGGATGGCTAGGTGCAGTTGACCTCACCTCTTATCCTCTTTTCTGAGGCTGATGGATACCAAGGGCCCTGGACACAGCAGAAGAGGGTGTGAGACCAGGGGTGGCAGCAGAGAGTGCTCAGAGATCAATCGTAGCCTTTCATGGGTCCAGATTTAAGAGGTTTGGCCAAGTTGGCTATTAGAGATGATGCAGGCTACTTTACCATTTCTGACTTCTGCTTCCTCAGTTCCAGTAGGAGCAGATCAATCGTTACTCTCTAAAGAAACCCACCTCCTGTATTCCTGCAACACATTTGAAACAAAAAAAAGATCCAAAATGTGAAGAGGTGAATAGCCGGACCATCAGCTGAAATCCCTCTCCAAAAAGTCAACTCACGATTTGTGGCAGATTTTCCTATTTCTGTTAGAACCTCATTATGCTCCCTATTAGATTTACTACTAAGTAAGTATTTTTGTTTAATCATCCATTCCTTTGCTTTCTCTGCACTTTCTTCTAACGAGACAGGCAGACAACTCAGCAATATCCATCTTTGAATCCAGCCAGTCTTGCAACCGTTCCTACAAAGCTGAATTTACAGTGTTTTTCTTTAATTTACGTTGTGGCTTTCAGGTTGGAATAGCTTTTGCTTTTGCTTTGATGAGCCGTAAGTCACACACGCTGTTACATCTGTCTCTTGACATTCACTGTAAAAGAGCCTGGCAGGAACCTCAAAATGGGATTCAAATCATTCTTGTTCAATAAGTGCCTTGAAATCTGCTTCTACTATGGCTGCCAGGGCTCCTGTTATGGTGGAAGACCTCCTGCTGGCAACCCCAGCTTCCCGCCTCCGCTCCATTGGCTGACAGGAGAAAAATTAATTCAGTTAGCATGAGGTCATTTCCAGGTACCGTAGCCTTTCCAGTGATTCCTAGAGTGACATGATATCACTTCCACGTTATAATATATTGGGTCAGTGCAATGAAGAGGCGAGGTAATAGTGATCATCAACTCTTTATGGGGTACAGGATGATATAGGGCTGCACTAAAAGACTGAAGAACTGGGTCAAAGAGGCCAGCTATATACAACTCAGGGTTCTGGTGCAAGCACGTTATTGGGTCATTCAAACCAGCAGGGGGCCCGTGATTGGAGCAGGGCAGCAGGGATTTGGATCCTGTTGCCCATTGTTACCAAGCCCCCAAGCTCCATTCTAATGGCTCCAATAAGCAGGTAGGGACACCCGTATAAGTCTTCACTTGAGTTCCTCATACACAACACTGGTTTTTCCCAAAAGTGACATCATGCAATTATTGCAACAGCATCCTCCCTTCCCATGTCCCTGTACCCCCCAACTTCCTCCATATGCCAGCCATTGGATGGCAACCCTAGCTTCAATTGTATCAAAGAAGGCTATGTTCAGTACAGACTGAGTTGGAATGCTCATGTTTTAAGACATTTCCACTTGGTTGTCTCCCGGGGTTCAAATTATGTTGTAAAATGTTTTTTTTTTCCCATTTCTGCATAGCATTCTGGTATATTTATGTGCCTCCCGGGGTTTCTTTTGCTTTTCTCCCAACTTTCTCAAACCTGCCTTGCTCTGAAGTTTTGAGAAAGACTGCTTTAAAGCCTGAATGACTGTAGTGTGAATGGAGAAATTTGGATTTTCCTGCTCCCATTGGTAACGGTTTCCCCTGACCCTTTCCCCACAACAATCATTGTCTCTCCTTGTCACTGTTTTTAAGAGAAATTAGCACTAGAATATCATCACTGTGTTGCTAAACCAGCATAACAATAGATATAACAAGTTCTGGAAATTCTAAGCTTTCACTTAAAACTCAGTAAGTCTCTTACCCCTTTCCTTGTAGGGATGTAAAGGGAAAGGCACATTTTCATAACAGCATGGCTTACTTTTAAGAAATGACAGCTGAGAATCACAGAACCCATTGTACCTATTGTAACAATACATCAATATAATGCTATTCTAATGCCAGTAAAAATATGAAAAAGTCCTGGTGGTCAAAAGGAGAGGGTAGCAGCCAGTGGTGGAGGACTGAGGCCCAAAAATTGCAGGTTAACCTGCCACGTGGAGCCCTGTTGCCACTTTGCTTTAATCTGCAGTTGCTCAAGCAATGTGGAAATCACACAAACCCCAGTTTGATGTAGTGGTTAAGTGTGCGAACTCTTATCTGGGAGCACCGGGTTTGATTCCCCACTCCTCCACTTGCACCTGCTGGAATGGCCTTGGGTCAGCCATAGCTCTGGCAGAAGTTGTCCTTGAAAGGGCAGCTGCTGTGAGAGCCCTCTCCAGCCCCACCCACCTCACAGGGTGTCTGTTGTGGGGGAGGAAGGTAAAGGAGATTGTGAGCCGCTCTGAGACTCTTCGGAGTGGAGGGCGGGATATAAATCCAATATCATCATCATCATCATCATCATCATCTTCTTCTTCTTCTTCTTCTTCTTCTTCTTCTTCTTCTTCTTCTTCTTCTTCTTCTTCTTCTTCTTCTTCTTCTTCTTCTTCTTCTTCTTCTTCTTCTTCTTCTTCTTCTTCTTCTTCTTCTTCTTCTTCTTCTTCTTCTTCTTCTTCCTGTATGGAAACCACCACCATCAAGGAAGAAGCCTGCTAGGAATCAGCTGTACCAATCCTGGAAGCTTTTAGCCTTGATCTCTGATTTATTGGGAATGGGAGACCTACCTACACCTAGTCAGAAATATTATTACCCTCCTTACTGGAAAGGACCTTTTATGTGCTTTGGTGAGCCATAGCTCAAAAGTAGCTGTGGAATTTGTCTTAAAACATGAGCATTGCAACTCAGTCTGTACTGAACAATGGCTGGCATATGGAGGAAGTTGGGGGGTACAGGGACATGGGAAGGGAGGATGCTGTTGCAATAATTGCATGATGTCACTTTTGGGAAAAACCAGTGTTGTGTATGATGCGGAGTTTTGGGCTGGGCTGATAAAACCTAGTTACGGTATATCCATCGACGGATGGACAGCTAGACACCACTCCTAATAATCTCGCTGAAGGGTTGGGGGCCATGGTTGGAGGTTCTGTGGTGGTGAGGAATTCAGGATTGGGGTGCCAATTCCCTACCCTAGATGGTGTGCCGCTAATTCTAGCATAACCTTTCACGACTCAGACGGCACTCCTTCAGATACAATCACAAAACCTCATGCTTGAATAAACTTGGTTATTCTTAGAGGCACCACTTGATTTCTCTTTTATTTTGCTCTTAAATAAAATCGCTCTCCTTGAATACAGAAGCTGGCCATTCCCGTTCCATCTTAATAGGTCGAGCAAACTTGAAAAAGAAGAATATATTCGCAAGCTCGATGCAGGCTAATGGAGCCTCTGTTCCTGTGGGCTTCTCCCACCCTCTCCCACTCCCATAAAGAGTCCTCCACAACTGTTAAGAAGAATTAGGATGTCAAACATGCTTGCCTGATGCTGGTAATTTGCTGTATATGGATATTGACAAGGAGATGTCAGCTGTGGTAACTCATGTAGTTCAAAGTACATATATCTCGGATTCACGTCAGAGCAAATCTTTCCAGTCAACCATGCATGAGAGTGGAACTTCTAATGAGGACCTAGGAAGAGGAATCAACTGACTGAAGTTGCCATCAGCTGTCACTCCATGTGACAGCCTCACCTGGCTTTGGCCTGGCAAACATTTTTGGGTAGCTCACTATTGTACCCATCAGGGGTCCCCAGCATGGTGCGCCTGAGTGCCAAGGTGCTCACCAAGTGTTTTTAGAAAGCTGACAGGTCTGAGGGGAGGGATTTTCTCCTAGCAAGGTTTCTGACTGGCCATGGGAGATATGGTGAGGTGTACAAATTTTTTAAAAAATGTTTTGCCAGCAGCTGCCACCACAGTATAAGGTTCTTCACTGTGCAACAGAAGGTAAGTGGTGGCAGCCATTTTGTGACACTCATTTTGTGGCTGTGCCCACCACTCTGTGCCAGATGCTCAAAAAGGGGGTGTGGCCTAATATCCAGATGAGTTCCTGCTGGGCTTTTCCTACAAAAAAGCCCTGTGTGAAATAATGGTGATGTCAGGGGCTGTGGCCTACTATGCAAATGAGTTCCTGCTGGGTTTTTTCTACAAAGAAACCCCTAGAGGTAGGCTAGTTGGAGTGAAAGATGCTAGACAGAGTCATCCAGAGAGCTTCATAGCAGAGCTGGGATCTGAACTTGGTCTCTTCATCTGATAAATCAACCACAGAGAGCCAGTTAGGTGTAGTAGTTAAGTGTGTGGACTCTTATCTGGGAGAATCGGGTTTGATTTCTCACTCCTCCACTTGCAGCTGCTGGAATGGCCTTGGGTCAGCCAAAACTCTCATAGGAGCTGTCCTTGAAAGGGCAGCTGCTGTAAGAGTTCTCTCAGCCCCACCTACCTTGCAGGGTGTCTGTTGTGTGTGTGGGGGAAGATAAAGGAGATTGTGACTGCTCTGAGACTCTGAGATTCAGAGTAAAGGGCAGGATATACCGTAAATCCAATATATTGCATCTTCTTCTGTATCACACTGGTTTTCATTATACATAAACATCATATAAAACCTTCAGTAATCACAAGCATACAAGACGTATGTGAAAACTATGAATGTTGAAAACTACATTTCTTTGCTTGGCTCCAGAGATTTTATCGATTCCCTAATAGTCTGTTAGCCCAAATGAAAATCAAGAGAATTAGCTCATCATACATGCTAATAGACTGTGCTAATCAAAGTTTACTTGTGTCTAGCACACAGCATCTGTTCCTCATATATTTATTATATAATGTTAATACAAAGCGGTAATACTATCTTCCAGTGAAAAGAGGCAAAATGACCATCACCAAGGGTGGAATTCTAGCAGGAGCTCCTTTGCATATTAGGCCACACACCCCTGATGTAGCCAATCCTCCAAGAGCTTACAAGGCTCCTTTTTGTAAGCTCCAGGAGGACTGACTACATCAGGGGTGTGTGGCCTAATATGCAAAGGAACTCCTGCTAGAATTCCACTCCTGACCATCACTATTAAAAACATTTACTCAGAAGCAAGGCCCACTTCCTCCAATGTCTTAGCCTGCAATCCTATGAGCAATTACCTGGGAAGAAGTCGTATTGAACATAACGGGATCTTCTTTTGAGGAGATTTGTGCTATTATAGTAGGAAAATTGACAAAGTGAATAACAGTTCCATGAGATTCTAAGCATCCGTGGGAATGACTTTCACTATGATCTTAACTAAGGACCACAAGTGAAGCCTCATATGACAGGGGTGGCCAACGGTAGCTCTCCAGATGTTTTTTTGCCTACAACTCCCATCAGCCCCAGCCATTGGCCATGCTGGCTGGGGCTGATGAGAGTTGTAGGCAAAAAAAATCTGGAGAGCTACTGTTGGCCACCCCTGTCATATGGTATTTCCATGCTCCATGGCAAAAACCTCCAAGATCCCTAGCCAAACTGACCTGAAGAAAAAATGCTGACTGACTACAAAGTGGCAATCAGTATTTCCCTGAGTTTGTAAGAAAGGGCCACCAAAACTAAGCACTGATGCAACCCTTCCTGCCTTCCTTCTCATGATCTGCCTAATTCACAGAATCAGCATTGCTGTCAGATGGCCATCTAGCCTCTTTTTAAAAACCTCCAAGGAAGGAGAGCCCACCACCTCCCGAGGAAGCCTGTTCCACTGAGAAACCAGTCTGTCAGGAAGTTCTTCCTAATGTTTAGCCGGAAACTCTTTTGATTTAATTTCAACCCACTGGTTCTGGTCTGACCTTCTGAGGCAACACAAAACAATCCTGCACCATCCTCTATATGACAGCCCTTCAAATACTTGAAGATGGTGATCATATCACCTTTCAGATGATTGTTATATGTTCAGGTGATTGTGTGTGACACTGATCTTGTTCTGTTTCTATCAGCCTCTTCCCCCCACATTTTTTTGATGACTCATAATGTCAGCTGATGTTTCTAACTGGGAGTTAGTTGTAAGGAAAGGTTGGACATGATCCTAAACAGGGTTACTGGAAATCCATTAATCCAATGGGGTTTATTCCCATGTTGTTAGGATTGCAACTATAATCACCTGATCCTCTCATGGAGAAAATATGGTTGCAATTATACAAAACTGACCTGGAACCATATTTATAAAGAGAATAAGGTTTATTTATTTACTTCATGTATTAATTCACCTTTCTGCACAAAAGAGAAAAAAGCAGCTTAAGCTGTTCTCCTTTCATTCATTTATCTTCACAACAGTACTTCGAGGTAGGTTAACTTTGCCGTAGATCAGTGTTTCCCATTTGCAGGGTTGTGACCCGGTACCCGGCCATGGAAGCCTCACTACTGGGTCACAAGAAAAGCCAAAGCTAGCCCCGCCCTCAGCAAAGCTAGCCCTGCCCCATCTCTGTGTTGTGCAGAGAGGAGCTGGGCTACCTCTCCTTCCTTCTCCCCCGCTCCCAGTGTTTGAGAGAAAAGCTAGCATCCACTGGCACTTTAGACCCATGAAGTGTTCTTCAAGGTATGAGCTTTCACGTGCCTTGCAGTATGTTCTTTTGGGGAGATTTACTGGGCGGCAAAGAAGGGTGTTTTTTTCAGCCAGGAGGGGCAGGGAGTGGGCATTCCAGTAGCTATTTTTTTTTTTTACCAAATGACCCCTGGGCAGAATTTTTGCTGGCTGAGGTCATCTGATGGTGAGGAAGGCTTCTTTCTTTCTTTCTTTCTTTCTTTCTTTCTTTCTTTCTTTCTTTCTTTCTTTCTTTCTTTCTTTCTTTCTTTCTTTCTTTCTTTCTTTCTTTCTTTCTTTCTTTCTTTCCCTGCAAGTGATGCTCTGTCTGTATTCTTGGTGCTGGGTGGGGGGAGAAGCAACAGTGGGAGGGCTTCTAGTGCCCTGGTCCCACTGGTGGACATTCTGGTGCTTTTTGGGCATTGTATGAGGGAATTTTGGACTGTATAGTCCACTGGCCTTATCAACATGGCTCCTCTTATGTTTATGTTTTTTTCTTTCCATGTCTTTCTTTCCGTCTCCTTCCATTTCATTCTTTCCCTTTCTTTTTTTGCTTCCATTTTTACTGGATGAAACTTTTCTGTTCATCATACTGTTCTTGCAGACAGAGGAGCTCTGCCAATGAAAAGTTGGCACCCCCAGTTGTAGCCAGGTGGCCTTCTATGAGATTTCTATGTGTGTGAGGGAGAGTAAGAGGTAGAAGATATTGGATTTATATCCCGCCCTCCACTCCGAAGAGTCTCAGAGCAGACAATCTCCTTTACCTTCCTCCCCTCACAACAGACACCCTGTGAGGTGGGTGGGGCTGGAGAGGGCTCTCACAGCAGCTGCCCTTTCAAGGACAACCTCTGCCAGAGCTATGGCTGACCCAAGGCCATGCTAGCAGGTGCAAGTGGAGGAGTGGGGAATCAAACCTGGTTCTCCCAGATAAGAGTTCGCGCACTTAACCACTACACCAAACTGGCTCTCCAACCAAACTGGCTCTGTAGGGCAGAAAGAGATTATTGGAGATTTCTGCAGTATATCCCAACAGCACTGAAAGAGATGGTACTATGAACTTGGCACCATTTTACTGGTCCTGCTTTTAACAGCTATCTGACACCAAAATTAAACTCCTCCTGTAGATATTAAAAAGGATGAAAGTAGTTCACTGGCTAAGTATCTGCACAACAGGTTGCTTTTAAAGGCATGGGAAACACAGCCAGTAAAAAGCTGCAAGTCCCTCATAAATATCCTTTTTGGGATAACTGCAAAAAACCTTGTATGAACTTCATATAACTTGAAATTAATTCATTAATTGCAGTACAATTCTCTGCTCCCTTTCACAGCAATTTCCTCGTGTTTCAACCAAAGAAAAGTATGAAAAATAGCTGTTGAAAGATTTTCTTGAAACCAAGCAAGCTTGGTTGTAGCTTGAGGCAGGGTTCCAGTAGTAGCAGCTGAAGAAAGGGCTTACTAAATGTGTCAGCAGCTGCCAGGGCCCAGTGTGGGTGGTACACAGTGCTGGCATTCCTGATGGCAATGGCAACAGCATTCCCAACTGCATACACTGGCCAGTGCTGTTGAGGAAGGGATGTGTAGGTGGTGCAAGCAATTGAACATGGGCATTAGGAGTGATTGCAAGCTGGAGAAGGATACACAAACAGATAGGTGCATGCAGGTGTGGGGGTGGAAAGAGAAGACCACCCACTTTCCACCCCCATTTTGGCTCAGCATGAGTTTCAGAGATTTTTCTGAAAATGAAATTTCTTCCGAAGAAGAGGCAGGTTTGGGGGAGTGCTCTGAGACTCTTCGGAGTGGAAGGCGGGATATAAATCCAATATCTTCTTCTTCTTCTTCACAGGAAAAGGTGGAATTTTGGTTCAGTGTGCCCCGGAAGTAACATCACTTGGTCCTTGACATCATAGGAAATAACATAATTCCTGTCTCCCGGCTCCACCTCCAAATTTTAGTGGGCCACGATGGAGAAGTGTAAAAATAACCGGGCCACAGGAAAGAAAAGTTTGGGAAACCCTGCCGTAGATAATAAGCTTCTGAATCCCAGAGCCTGGAGGCAACACCAGGGGATGGCCTTGGCCTCTATGCCCTGTTGTTGGCTACTGAGAGGAAATGGTTGGCCACAGTGCAAGACACAGGATGCTGGACTAGATGGACCACTGGTCTGATCTAGCAGGGCTCTTCTTATGTTCTTAACTTCCACATTCAGGGGCACTAAACCTCTGAATCCCAGAGCCAGGAGGCAACATAAGGGGAAGGCCTTGGTCTCTATGCCCTGTTGTTGATCCCTCCAGAAGAACTGGTTGGCCACTGTGTGAGACAGGATGCTGGTCTGATCCAGCAGGTTCTTCTGATGTTCTTATGTTCAGTTGAGAACATGTGACTGGCCGAAGGTCACCCAGCAAGTTTTAGTGGCCCAGTGGGGATTCAAACCTGGGTCTTCTAGATCCTGGTCCAGCACTCTAACCTCTAATCCATACTGGCTCTCACACTGGTTGTGGTTTTAATCTCTATGAAAAATAGTGTGGGGGTTTCTACCTTGAAGTCACAGCAATCCCACTGAGTTTTCAAGACAAGGAACCTTCAGAGGTGGTTTGCCATTACCTGACTCTGGTATTCCTTGTAATTTCCCATCAGATACTAACCTGGGCTGACCTCGCTTAGCAGCTGAGATCTGATGAGATCAGGCAAGCCTGGGCTATACAGGTCTGGGCAAAAAATAGCTCAGGCAATTTTTTATTGTATTATTGCATGTATGACCCTGCTTTTACTATGATGTTTTCTAATTTTTGTAACGTGGTTTTATTGCATTTCTTATTGTATGCATTATACCGTTTTATTGATTTGCTTTCTAATTTTTAATCCAGTTTTATTGCATTGTATATTGTATGCACTGGTGGAAAATGCTGTAATCTTCCTTGAACCTGAGTGAGAAAGTGGGGGGGGGGGAGGCATAAATAAAATAAACTCCCCTGCCTTCTAAGACTTGGAGGGAGATGAGGCAATTAACACCTAAGAGATATGGCAACCTGCTTGAAAAGTTCTAAATGCTAAAAATACAACAGAATAGCAGGCTTTGGGAAGAATCAGACCTCCTTGAACATATACGAATACGTAGGGTTGCCAACTTCCAAGTGGTTTATGAAACACTACAACACTGCTTGTGAAACGATTCAGCCATTCATTAATTATTTCTTATTATTATCATCCCTGAATTTCCAACATCTTATTCATCAAAACAACATTTCTTACATCTTTACAAAATAAAAATACAATTACATCCAGGAAGAAGGAAAGCAGACACATGAAATTAACCTAGGATTTGTGTCATCACCATTGTTCCGAAAATTTTGTACTGACAGAGTCCAGAGTGCGATCTTCCAAGGTCTGTTGCCCGCTTCAATTTGCAAAAGACGGCAGTTGACTATCAAGGAGAAAGTGGAGTTGGTGATGAGATTGTAGACGTACGGAATGAACATTCTTGGGACTTTCTCTTTAAATCGACAATTGTATATTGAGTCTTCTGGATGTAATTGTATTATTATTTTGTAAGGATGTAAGAAATGTTGTTTTGATGAATAAGATGTTGGAAATTCAGTGATGATAATAATAAGGAATAATTAATGAATGGTTGAATTGTTTCACAAGCAGGTTTGTAGTGTTTCATAAACCTATCTGCAGTGGTTTCCTGATGTGTTGCCAAACTACCAGGAGGTGGCTGGTGATCTCTTGGGATTAGGACTGACCTCCAGGCAACAGAGATCAATTCCCCTGGACAAAATGGCTGATTTGGAGGGTGCATTCTCTGGCATTATATCCCAATGAAATCCCCCCTCCCTAGACTCTACCCCTCAAATCTTTCCAAATTTGAAGCCAGCAACCCTAAAATATGACACTGAGACATTTGTGCATCCCTACTGAAGAAATAATATGAACTTTGGGATTTCTGGGAAATGGAGGGGTTTAAAAAATCATTATTCATGACATTTGTATCCCAGTGTTCTTCCGCAGATTGTTTACAGAGAGGTTAACTAGGGCTGCCAACTGCTTGGATGAAAAAATGTCCTGTTCCTTTAACAGAAGTTTAAGGGGATGTTATTTACCCGGAGGGGTCATCTCCACACCATGAAAAACTTCATTTGCCCATTTCCACACATTAAGTTTCTATTAATGGAATCAGACATTTTTCTCCAGGCCTGTTGGCAACTCTAGCAAGCTTTACACTCTTTTATACTATATTGATTTCCTTTAAAAACTGCAGCCATAAGCTTTTAAAAGGCCAGCATGTAATTAAGTAAATTAATAGGCGAAGCTCGTCAGCCTTCTATAAACTTCTTTGCATTGCCTTCTTCCTTCACCTTCTCAGGAAATGAGACCTCAGAAAGAGTTCAGGAGACAACATAACGGGAAGTCAAGTTTAAATATACACAGCAAATTAACAATAACGGCAGAGTATTAATTGACTGGAGGATGGGGGGCAGGGACTTGTTGCCCTGGATGAGATTAAATCTCATTACCAGATTTTAATTAGAAAGGAAAAGGTAAAGATGACTCCTCTTTTTCTCTTGGAGCCCTTAATCATAAAGAAGGTCAACTCCTCAGCAAAGATCCTACAAACAGAAAAAATTGTTGCTGCCCGGATCAAACCAGTTTGCACTCCTACCCTTTCTCTTTATACATGCTCCTACTGAGTAGACTGCTCATAGGGTTGCCAACCTCCAGGTAGTGGCTGGAGGTCTCCTGGGATTGCAATTGATCTCCAGGCAAGAGGTATAAGGCTGCTTTGAAAGATGGAGTCTGCAGCATCATAACCCATTGAATTCCCTCCCCTCCCCAAACCCTCTCCAAGTTCCATTTCCTAAAATCTCCAGGGTATTTCCCAGCCTGGAGCTGGCAACCCTACAGCAGGGTGCAATGTACAGAGGAAAAATTGGCTACAGCAGGCTCTGCAGCCTCTGGTTTTAGATCTAAATGTCACTTGGCACAGAACCAACAGTGGGTCTTTTCAAAAGAAATGGAAATCTTTAAATGAAGCTATTTTTTGTTGTTGTTCAGTCGCACAGTCGAGTCTGACTCTTTGCGACCCCCTGGACAAAGTTACTTCAGGCCCTCCTGTCTTCCACCATCCTCCAAAGTCTGCTCAGATTCGTGTTTGTTACATCAATAACGCTGTCCAGCCATCTCATCTTTTGCCGTCCCCTTCTTCTTTTGCCTTCTGTCTTTCCCAGCATCAGGATCTTCTCCAGTGAGTGCTCCCTTCTCATTTGGTGGCCAAAGTATTTCAGCTTCCGTTTCAGCATCTGACCTTCCAGGGAACAGTCTGGGTTGATTTCCCTTAGGACTGACTGATTTGATCTTCTTGCAGTCCAAGGGACTATCAAGATTCTTCTCCAGCACCACAGCTCAAAAGCATCTATTCTTCTGCACTCGGCCTTCCTTATGGTCCAGCTCTCACAGCCATACATTATTACTGGGAATACCATTGCTTTGACTATACGGACTTTTGTTGGCAGGCTGATGTCTCTACTTTTTATTATACTGCCCAGGTTCACCACAGCTGTCCTCCCAAGGAACAAACATCTTTTAATTTCATGGCTACAGTCGCCATCTGCAGTGATCTTGGATCCCAGAAATGTGAAGTCTATCACTACTTCCATGTCTTCGCCTTCTATTTGCCAAGGTGTGATGGGGCCAGATGCCATGATCTTAGTTTTTTTGATGTTGAGTTTGAAGCCTACGTTTGTGCTCTCCTCTTTCACCCTCAACAAGAGGTTCTTTAGGTCCTCCTCACTTTCTGCCATTAAAATGGTGCCATCTGCATATCTGAGGCTGTTTTTCCCGGCAATCTTAATTCCGGTTTGTGCTTCATCCAGGCCAGCATTCCGCATGATGTACTCTGCATATAAATTAAATAAGTAGGGTGACAATATACATCCTTGTCGAACTCCTTTTCCTGTTCTAAACCAATCAATTGTTCCATATCCCGTTCTGACAGTTGTGTGTTGATCCAGGAGACATATGAGGTGGTCTGATACTCCCATCTCTTTAAGGACTTGCCATAGTTTGTTGTGATCCACACAAAGGCTTTAGTGTAGTCAATGAAACAGAAATAGACTTTTTCTGATACTCCCATGCTTTCTCCATAATTCAGCGAATGTTGGCAATTTGATCTCTAGTTTCTCTACCTCTCCGAAACCCAGCTTGAACTTCTGGAAGTTCCAGTAGAACTTCTGGTACTGCTGAAGCCTAGCTTGTAGAATCTCTAACATGACCTTGGTGGCATGTGAAATGAGTGCAATGGTACGATAGTTTGAACATTCCTTGGCATTACCCTTCTTTGGGATTGGAATATAAACTGATCTTTTCCAATCCCATGGCCACTGTTGCGTTTTCCAGATTTGTTGACATAATGTGTGCATCACTTGAACAGCATCATCTTTAAGGACTTTGAATAGGTCAATTGGGATACTGTCATCTCCGCTCGCTTTGTTGTTAGTAATGCTTTCTAAGGCCCATTTGACTTCACACTCCAGAATGTCTGGCTCAAGGTCAGCAATTTCACTGTTATGGTTGTCAAGGACATTGAGAACCTTCTTGTATAATTCTGTGTATTCTTGCCACCTCTTCCAGATCTCTTCTGCTTCTGTTAGGTCCCTACAGTTTTTGTCCTTTATCATGGCCATCTTTGCACGAAACATTCCCTTGATTTCACCAATTTTCTTGAAGAGTTTCTTGTCCTTCCCATTCTATTATTTTCCTCTATTGCTTTGGATTGTTCCTTCAGGAAGGCCTCCTTATCTCTACTTGCTGTTCTCTGGAAATCTTTCCTTTTCACCTTTGCCTTTCGCTTTCCTTCTTTCCTCAGCTATTTGTAAAACCTCATCAGACAGCCACTTTGCTTTCCTGCATCTCTTTTTCTTTGGGATGGTGCTGGTTACTGCCTTCTGTGCAATGTAATGAACCTCCATCCATAGTTCTTCAGGCACTGTCTATCAACTCTAGTCTCTTAAATCTATTCTTCACCTGCACTGTATATTCATAAGAGATGTGATCAAGGTCAAACCTGAATGACCTAATGGCTTCCCCAGTTATCTTCAGTTTAAGCCTGAATTTTGCAATGAGTAGCTCATGATCTGAACCACAGTCAGCTCCAGGTCTTGTTTTTGCTGACTGTAAGGAGCTTTTCCATCTTTGACTGCAGAGTATATAATCAATCTGATTTTTGTGTTGCCCATCAGGTGATGTCCATGAGTTGCCTTTTAGGTTGTTGGAAGAGGGTGTTTGCTATGACCAGCTTGTTCTCTTGGCAAAACTCTATTAGCCTTTGCCCGGCTTCATTTTGTTCTCCAAGGCCAAGCTTGTCAGTTGTTCCGGTTACTTTTTGACTTCCCACTATGGCATTCCAGTTCCCTATGATGAGGAGGATACCTTTTTTTGGTGTTAATTCTAGAAGGTGTTGCAAATCTTAAGAACATAAGAACATAACAGAAGCCATGTTGGATCAGGCCAACGGCCCATCAAGTCCAACACTCTGTGTCACACAGTGGCAAAAAATGTTATATACACACATACACTGTGGCTAATAGCCACTGATGGACCTGTGCTCCATATTTTTATCTAAACCCTTCTTGAAGGTGGCTATACTTGTGGCCGCCACCACCTACTGTGGCAGTGAATTCCACATGTTAATCACCCTTTGGGTGAAGAAGTACTTCCTTTTGTCCGTTTTAACCTGTCTGCTCAGCAATTTCATCGAATGCCCACGAGTTCTTGTATTGTGAGAAAGGGAGAAAAGTACTTCTTTCTCTACTTTCTCCATCCCATGCATTATCTTGTAAACCTCTATCATGTCACCCCGCAGTCGACGTTTCTCCAAGCTAAAGAGTACCAAGCGTTTCAACCTTTCTTCATAGGGAAAGTGCTCCAGCCCTTTAATCATTCTAGTTGCCCTTCTCTGGACTTTCTCCAATGCTATAATATCCTTTTTGAGGTGCGGCAACCAGAACTGCACACAGCACTCCAAATGAGACCGCACCATCGATTTATACAGGGGCATTATGATACTGGCTGATTTGTTTTCAATTCCCTTCCTAATAATTCCCAGCATGGCGTTGGCCTTTTTTATTGCAAACGCACACTGTCTTGACATTTTCAGTGAGTTATCTACCACGACCCCAAGATCTCTCTCTTGGTCAGTCTCTGCCAGTTCACACCCCATCAACTTGTATTTGTAGCTGGGATTCTTGGCCCCAATGTGCATTACTTTGCACTTGGCCACATTGAACCGCATCTGCCACGTTGACGCCCACTCACCCAGCCTCAACAGATCCCTTTGGAGTTCCTCACAATCCTCTCTGGTTCTCACCACCCTGAACAATTTAGTGACATCCGCAAACTTGGCCACTTCACTGCTCACTCCCAACTCTAAATCATTTATGAACAAGTTAAAGAGCATGAAAAAGGCTACATCAGACCTGGCCGAATTGGCTCATTACTGGCTGATCTCAAACTTGCCCTTTTTGGGCAAAGTCATAGAGAGGGCTGTGGCGTTGCAGCTACAGACTTTCCTGGATGACGCTTCCACCTTGGATCCATTCCAGTCCGGCTTCCGCCCGGGCCATGGGGCAGAGACAGTGTTGGTCGCCCTCATGGATGACCTCCAGCGACATCTGGATTGAGGCGGTTTGGCAGTATTGCTGTTGTTAGACCTATCGGCTGCGTTTGATATGGTCGATCACCGGCTGCTGACCCGCCGCCTCGCCGATGCAGGGATTCAGGGGTTAGCCTTGCAGTGGCTTTCTTCTTTCCTTGAGAGTCGAGGACAAAGGGTGGCGATTGGGGGAGAGCTGTCCCGGAGACACCTACTTAATTGTGGGGTGCCTCAGGGGGCAGTTCTCTCTCCAATGTTATTTAACATATACATGTGCCCCCTTGCCCAGATTGCCTGGAGATATGGGTTGGGTTGTCACCAGTATGCGGATGACACCCAGCTCTATCTATTGATGGGCAGCCGAACTGGCGATGTCCCCACAAATTTGGACCAGGCGTTGCAAGCTGTGGCAGATTGGATTAAGTCGAGTGGGCTGAAATTGAATCCAGCGAAGACAGAGGTCCTTTCAGCTCTTGACGGTGCGCCACTGGTACCAGTGCGCAGGGTCAGGAGCTTGGGAGTGCTACTGGAGTCTTCCTTGACAAAGGAGGCCCAGATAGCAGCCACTGCCAAATCCACCTTTTTTCATCTTAGGCGGGCGAGGCAGTTGGCTCCCTTCCTGGAACGCGGTGGCCTGGCAACAGTGATCCATGCAACGGTCACCTCGAGGTTAGACTACTGTAATGCCCCCTACATGGGGCTGCCCCTGGGCCGAACTTGGAAACTGCACAAGCTAGTGCAGAATGCAGCGGCCAGACTGTTAATGGGCCTACCCCGGTGGGAACATGTGTGGCCTAGGCTGCGGGAACTGCACTGGCTGCCAATTGTATACCGAGTTCGTTACAAGGTGCTGGTTATTACCTTTAAAGCCCTATATGGCCGAGGACCTGTCTACCTTAGGGACCACCTCTCTCCATATGTTCCCCAGAGAGCACTGCGATCTAGTTCACAAAATCTTCTGGAAGTACCTGGGCCAAAGGAGGCCAAATTAAAAACAACTAGAGAACAGGCCTTCTCTATAAAGGCTCCCCAATGGTGGAACCAGCTACCGGAAGAGATGCGGGCCCTACGGAATCTTAATCAATTCCGTAGGGCGTGCAAAACCGCCCTCTTCCAACTAGCCTTCTGAGATGGAACCTGGCATAAGCATCACGCCATCTTTAACACAACTGAGATAGTAGCATCACTAAATTATATTGTTTTAGACTGTTTTTAGATTATTTAATGTTTAATTGTGAATTGTATTTAATTGTATTATCCTGTTTTTATTGTTATAACATGGCTTATGCCATGTCCTGTAAGCCGCCCTGAGCCTGCCTCGGTGGGGAGGGCGGGGTATAAATAAAAAATTATTATTATTATTATTATTAGTGGTCCAGTGTGCGGACTCCTGTCTGGGAGAACTGAGTTTGATTCCCCACTTCTCCACTTGCACCTGCTGGAATGGCCTTGGGTCAGTCATAGCTCTTGCAGGAGTTGTCCATGAAAGGGCAGCTGCTGTGAGAATCCTCTCAGCCCCACTCACTTCACAGGGTGTCTGTTGTGGGGGGAGAAGATATAGGAGATTGTAAACCACTCCGAGTCTCTGATTCAGAGACAAGGGAAGGGTATAAATCTGTAGTCTTCTTCTTCTTGTGTTCTAATGGACCTGAGAACCCCAGGACTTTATTTATTTAATCCCAGGACTTTAGACAGATCTCAATATTTTAGTTTCTGTGGTTTGCTAATGTCTCATAAATAAAAGAGAACATAAGAGGAACCTCATTGGAACAGATCAGGAGTTCATCCACTTTCTAAAAGTAGCCACCTTTGGGAAGCTCAAAGAAAGGAGATGATAACAGTTGTTTGTCTCAATACTTACTGCCTCTGAACATGGAGGTTTCATTTAGCAAGAGAGGGACCATAAGCAGCCTGCTCAAATGTCTTTTCCAAACTTGATTTCTTTTGAGGTCAGAAACCCTGTTGGAGCACAATCTGTTCAACATTCTCCTGTGCAAGTGAAAGTATTTTGTTTTTAAATAAAGACTTTACTTCTGTATCAAAATGGCCTTTATTTGACAGACTATAACAGCGACTTCAAAAAAAGCCTTCAATTTTTTATTTTTTATTTTTTAAAAAAACCTTTGCCAACTTTGGGTTAGCAAACAGATCAAAAGTCTAGATGTTTTAAAAGAAAAATGTAATTAGTATGCAAATTTGACTTTCTACTTCAAAATGTCATTTAACTGAACAAATGTTTTTGCACCACAAGTTCAGGTATTTGGTCATGTTCGGTCAAAGGGCCTTTTTACAAGATTCCCAAGTTTAATAACACTATTTCAAGGCCAAAATGAAATCCTCAGTTTGTTGTCATGCTTGTCCAGACCTCATCTTATATATAAATAGTCTAAAAAGTGGTTGCCACCTGTTGCCTGCTTATAGGCTCAGCAATTACTTCTCCCAGGCTGGGTACAGATGGGCAGCTTGAGGCGACAGCTTCCCGGCTCAGAAAAAAAGCCAGCACAGTAAGTGGTAGCTTTTAAAGGTGGCAGAGAGGTGCAGCAGAATGACATAAGGGTGGGAGCGAGGCGGGACCCAAATGTGCACACTTGAATGCAAAATTTAAATCCGGCTGTGGTAGGGTTGCCAAGTCCCCCACGGCCTCTGGCAGGGACCTTTTTGGTACCATAGAGTTTCCCTCCCAAATTTCTAGAGAGTCCCAAAAAACCATAGAGTTTTCCTGCAAGTTTCTAGAGTGGCCAGTGCACGATATTGCTGCCATGATGATGCCACTTGCAAGTTACATCATAGTGCTGGTGACATAGGGAGGGAATCCCCCCACAGGCCCAATGAGGGCAGGTGGGTTCAGAACCTCCTAAGCAGGAGAACCCCCTCCCAGCCCGAGAACTTGGCAGCCCTAAGCTGTGGGGAGTTCCTGTGTCGACCCAAATGGGCCATCTATATTCAGCCTCAGTCACTGACAGTTTTGTCATGGAATATGCATAAACATTCTACTTGGGAGGAAGGACCAACATGAAAAGCATTGCTGCTGTTGTGAGTGAATTGAAAGGTCTGCTTGGAAAAGAGGAAATCCTTACATAAACCCTAGAGACTATAGTAGTTATATTCTGTAAGAGGTCTGGAGCTTTAGGCTGTGACAGACAATGAGCAGAGAAGATGACAGAAGGATATACAATTCTCAGAAAGGGAAGATGTACTGTGTGCTACCAGTTGGAAAGCTTGTAAGGATGTGAGGTTCATGGATGTGCACAGTAAATTTAGCACTTCACATTGTCTCAGAATCTGTTCTCCATCATAATAATACTGGGCTACCCTACACAGCCATTGTAAAAATTACGATGGTAATATATGCAAAGTGCTGATGAACACTGGGACCACAAAACCAATACTGAGAGTTAATTAAAAATAGTCCTGTTTGGAAAATGCAGTCAACATTTTGGCCCCTTCAATAAGGTTGATCAGGGGTAAGATTGACAATCCCAAGGTGGGGGCAGGGGATCCCCTGGTTTGAAGGTCCTCTCCCCACTTCAGGGTCATCAGAAAGCGGGAGGGGGGAAAATGTCTGCTGGACCATCCATTATTCCCTACGGAGACCAATTCCCATAGGGTATAATGGAGAATTGATCCACAGGTTTTTAGGGCTAGGGGGGAGGGGTGCTGTTTTTTGTGGTAGAGGAATCAAATTTGCAGCATAGCATACAATGCCTCTCCTCAAAATACCCTCCAGGTTTCTAAAAGATTGGACCTGGGGGTCCAATTCTATGAGCCCCCAAAGAAGGTGCTCCTATCCTTCATTATATCCAATGGAGGGAAGCCATTTAAAAAGTGTGCAGTCCCTTTAAATGTGATGGCCAGAACTGCCTTTGGAGTTCAATTATGCTTGTCAAACCCTTGCTCCTGGCTCCACCCCCAGTGTCCCCAGATAATTTTTCAAACGGACTTGGCAACCCTAATCAGGGGCCTGGAGAAGGAAAGATTCTGAGACAATGCTGGCTGGAGCTGATGGGGTAGGCAAAAAAATCTGGAGAGCTACCGTTGGCCACCCCTGCTTTATTGCATTGTGAACTGTTTTGTGTGCATTGAAAACATGTGAGCAGATGAAACTGACTCATCCTGAGTCAAGCCCTTGGGCTATCGAGGTCAGAATTGCTTACTCAAACTGGCAGCAGCTCTCCAAGGTCCTCAGGTAGAGGTCTTTCACACCACCTTCTACCTGATCCTTGTAACTAGAGGTGGTGGGGATTGATCTTGGGACCATAACATATTCTTCCACTGAGCCACAGCCCCTAAATTTTATAGGGGTGGTATATAAATATTTAAAATAATAATAATAAGGCACTGGATTTATATTCCGCCCTCCACTCAAAGAAGCTCACAATCTCCTTCACCTTCCTCCCCCACAACAGACACCCTGTGAGGTGGGTGGGGCTGGAGAGGGCTCTCACAGCAGCTGCCCTTTCAAGGACAACCTCTGCCAGAGCTATGGCTGACCCAAGGCCATTCCAGCAGCTGCAAGTGGAGGAGTGGTGAATCAAACCCAGTTCTCGCAGATAAGAGTCCGTGCACTTAACCACTACACCAAGATGATGTTATGTGATACCCAATTCTCATCTCTTGGCTGAATGTTTGACAAGTCCTGGGCTGCATTCATCCTCTCTCCTGGTCCAATTGCAGCAAGGTAATTTTCAACAAAACCCATTTTTCCTACCCACCTGGAGGTAAAATCCTTCCAAAAAATATCCAAGTAGACATAGATACAGCTCCCAGCATACAATAAATTTTACTCGGTGGAGCATACCGGCAAAATAATTACAGAAGCTATTGTAGTCATTAAAGTCAAAGGAAGTGCTAGTTGAATTATTGTCAATTACGGCTGAGGGTTACAGAACTGATTAGCATGTGCAGTATTTGGAGGAAAGAGTTATGCACATTTTGACAGTTAACAAATTTCTTCATCTCCGTAAAAGACATACGCGCCTGTTGACTAGGGAAGGACATAGACAAGATCACTGGCGGATGAGTTTGCTGGTCACTTAGTGCAGAGATAAGTGATAAGTGATAACCAAACACACAAAAATTGTCAGGGGAAAAAAAACACAGAGAGGAAAAACTGCTCCTGATATCTTTATATGAGCATCTGAAGCCAAGCTGCATTTACCTTCTGTGAATGGGACAGACTAGAAAGAGAAACAGCTTCCCAGAGGCCAGGAGGTTGTCCTCGTGAGGAGAGCCCTGAAGTGCAGCTGAAAGCAAAAGGGTACACCAGCAGCTCTGAGAAGCCTGCTCAGAAAAGGCAAGACAAATTGTAGGTGGAATTGGCGATGGCTAACAAGCCTAGAGACACCAAAGGCAGCAGCTATTATCAGCAGCTAGGTGTAGGTGGGGAAGCAGGTCAACCCAATCAGGCTGCTTTATAAGGAAAAGCTTAAAAACAGCAGCAAGAGGCTTTCTGAGGAGAATGGGAGATGAAGGAGTGAGGGGAATTTTGAAGCCATGAGGCAGGAAGAGTGCTGTCAACTACTTGGTTGCACTATGCCTGAATGAGTGAATAAATGATTGGCTGAAGTGACTGGAGACTCCTACATGTTCTTGAGGGGAAGGGGACCAGTGGACGTTAGACCCTTGTCTCGCTGGCTACAGGCTGCAATACTACAGGTCACCTAAAAGATGCCCAGCCCTGCTGTACCTTCGCAGAATGCCTCTCTTCAAGAAGAGTTGGTTTTGATGCCCCTCTTTTCTTTACCCTAAGAAGTCTCAAAGCAGCTTCCCTTCTTCTCCCCACAACAGTCACATTGTAAGGCAGGTGGGGCTGAGAGAGTTCTGAAGGAACTGTGACTGACCCAAGGTCACCCAGCAGGTTTCATGTGGAGGAAGAGTGGGGAATTAAACCTGATTCTCCAGATTAGAGCCTGCTGCTCTTAACCACTACATCACACTGGCTGGCTCACATGTTTCAGGGACACATTTCTGAGGGTAGCCATATTGGGTCACAAAAGAACAGTGAGATATGAATCCAGCACCACCTGGAGACAAAAAAAAATTGTGGGTGAAAGCTTTTGAGGGAGAGAGGCTCAAGACAACTTTTTTTGGTCTTAAAGGTGCCACTGGTCTCAAAATTTGTTCTACTTCTTCAGACCAACATGGCGAAAGGTTCTGTTTCAGTAGAAACAAACAAAAAATAGTTAGCTGTACCTTGGACCTATCCTGAATCCAAGGCCGCTGGACACAAGCTACTGCCCAAGAGCCCTTTGGCTCTTACCTTCAGTTCATACATCTGGCCACATCCAGACTTTACACACAGAGACAGAAAGCACAAACAAAAATACAGCTCAGGTGTTATACTCATTGGAGATATTTATAATAGGTTAAGGTACAGCAAAGTTGCATGGTTAAGAAAGTGTGGAATCACATGTGGCTAAACACTCTTCAAACCAGTATTGCACTGGAAAAAACAAGCAAATTTTATTGAAACTTATTCAAATTCACATGCATTTTGTAGTAGTAGTAGCAGAAGACAGAAGCATAGTCTAAATAATACTGTTCCTTATTATTAAGGCTACCAGTCCCTCACCTCTAGGTCCCATTGGAGCAGAGCTAAACACAAAATGGCCAGTTACAATACAACTGCTCTGATGCACCTTCACCCCATTCCAACTGGCTACTTGTGGCAGAATGTGGGAATAGTCTATATTTCCGAATACCCACCCTACTGAAAATGATTCCATATGAAGACAATATATGGGGTTGGATGCACTTCCGAATGCAAATGCCCATCTACACAGCATTTCCCCCCTTATCCGAATGTACATTTTCCCTCTTTCGCAATGAGTCATGCATAGCTATACTTAGGGAGAGCTGAAACAGGGTAAATGTTTTGTTGTGCTGTACTGTGTTGGAGGTGAGTGATTCAGCATGCCTGGACTTTGGGGAGCACTACATCACTCTAAGTGTGTATAGATGTTATCTCCTTGAATAGGATGCCTCTGTTTGTCTTAACCTGAGTTGTCCTCTCTTGCCTTGTCTTCTCATATTTTCTACATGGCCTTCCATGGAGACACATGTCTCTCCTTAGCTCTGGCGCTAGGGTGCCAGTGCTAGGCTGGAGCCCCAGGCAAGGTGCACCCCCTGCTCCCAACTTCCTGCCCTCTGGGTGCCCTTCTACCCCCGTGAGCGTCATGGCAGAGATGGGCCCCAGTTGGTGCACTGGAGTGCACCCGCCGCTGCATCACCCCGCTGTCTCATTAGGAAGGGCTGGGCGGCTCCTCTTTTGCCACCAGCCTGCCTCCCTCCCTTGGTTACAGCAGCGGCAGCAGCAAGAAGAAGCTCCTCTGGCCACTGACGCAGATGAACAGGAAGAGGCAGGGTGGTAGCGGGGAGGAGCCGAGAGCAGACAGGAAGAGGCGGGCACAGTGCTTCCTTCCCACTGCACCACCTCTTGCTGCCAGCTAATTCTATTTGCGCTGGCAGCTCAGCCTCCCCCATAGGTTGCTTGGGATGCCTGCAGCGAGAGGGTAGGGGCAGGAGGGGGCGCCCAGCACTCCTACCTGGCCTACTCAGACACTCTGGGCCTGTCTCTCCTGCAGAAGCACTGCCCTCATACTCATACGTGATGCCAGATTAGCTGACCATTTGTGACAGGGAATATACTCTTTAGATTAGTCTTCTCTCTCTTCTTTTGACTGCACCTTGAATGTGAACTGGATCTAGGGTCTCCTACGTTCTCCAGTGGGGGACTTTCATGCATATGTGAAGTGCGCACGCAATGACATCACCCAGAAGTGATGTCATCATGCCAGCGATGTTGTGTGTGGCCACTCTAGGCGTTTCCTGGAAAGATTTATGGTTTTCCCGGACGCTCTAGCCATTTGGGAGGGAAAAACTCTATGGTACCTATTGTACCATAGAGTATTCCCTCACAAATGGCTAGAGTGTCTGAGAATGTGGGTCGGCGGGTTGGGAACCTCCTGGATGGGGGAACCCCTGCCAGGACTGGGGGCTTGGCAGCCCTAACTGGATCTTCTTGAATAAATGTAAGTTTACCTTTTTTTGCAATGTACTGCTTGGGGGATTTATTTCCTGCACTCAGTATCATGCTTCTATGATTGGGCAAACTCTGCTATATTAACCAAATATCTCAATATGCTGGTAGGCAAAGAAATCACCACAGATTGTAGGCACACAGGAAAGGGAAAAGGGATGTGAACCGTGAGCAGTAGGAAAGGAAGCTTGAAAAGTGTGCCTTTTTTAACCTTTAAAACTGGTTATGGTAGCATAGCAAAATGGACTTCGATTAGCAAAGCCAAGTGGCGTGAAAGGTTAAATCCCCTCTTCCCTTCCCACATGGTCTCACTTCAAACTATGACTGCAGACACACAACCATTACCTATAATAGGATGGTGGGGATATTTGTGTTCCTCATCTCACATGCAAATATCTCCCTGATGGGGCTGTTCTGGCTCAGGAAAATGAGAAGTCGAGAGCCCCTCGCCACAGTTTTGAGCAGAATTGGGCTCCCAGGGACATTAAAATGCTTTTCCTCTGCAGCTGTTGTGTGACTGTGGGGGGGAACAAGTTAGGCCCAAGGTACCCCAACCAGTGTCCTTATTATTAAGGCTACCAGTCCCTCACCTCTAGGTCCCATTGGAGCAGAGCTAAACACAAAATGGCCAGTTACAATACAACTGCAGAGTCTTGTGAGCAAAAATTCTACTTTGTGAGCTACTGGGATTAAAATTGTGAGCAACTAGCATTAAAGTTGTGAGCTACTGCATAAATTAGTGTGCTCTGGGGTCATCCTTCCTGAGCTAAGACAAAAATGTGTGAGCTGGAGGCTAAAAATCTGTGAGCTAGCTCACACTAACTCAGCTTAGAGGGAACACTGACCCCAATCTAACTTGCCAAATAGCATCATGTGCAAGTTGGCCCTGTCTTCTGAAGTTATAGCAGATCACTGACACTGTCTTTGGCACAACTACCAAATATGCACGAAAGAGTGAAAGGTAGAATTTCTTTCACAGACCTTGTTCTTTCCCCAAATGTCAACATTTGCATAGAAAACTGAAAAGAATTTTAAAAAAAAAACGTTTATGAAGGCAAGTGACTTCTTGTGATGCAATTTTGACAAAATGAAGAGTTTTTTGGATGGAAAGTTTCATTAGATGTAAAGTGCTATCAAGTCACAGGTACATTTAATTGGATGTTAAGTGCTATCAAGTTGCAAGTGATTTATGAGACCTCTCAAGGGGTTTTCAAGGCAAGAGACTAATAGAGGTGGTTTGCCATTGCCTGCCTCTGTGCCATGACCCTGATTGTCCTTGTTGGTCTCCCATCCAAATACTAACCAGGGACAACTCTGCTTCACTTTGGAGATTCATCTGAATAGACTGGGCTAGCCTAAACTATCCAGGTCAGGTCATTAGATACCATTATACGAATGATTACTATGAGATTCAGGATAAGGGTTGCCAACCTTGGAGGTGTGGGGAGAGCTGGGCATCTCCCAGAATTACAACTGAACTACAGTCTACAGAGATCAATTCTCCAGGAGAAAATGGCTGCTTTGAAGGATGGATTCTGTGTTATTAATGACTGCTTTGAGGGATGGACTCTATGTTATTATGCTCTGCTGAGATCCCTTCATTCCCCAAAACCTTGTCCTTCTCTGGTGCCAAATCTCCAGAAATCTCCCAACCTGAAGTTGGCAACCCTATATGAAATAGAAGTGCGATGGTTTGATGAAAGTATGAAAGCAGGGGACTGTGGACCAGCCCCTCTATCAGTCCGCCTCTCAAAAATGTCCGTTACTCTCCTCAGAATCAGAAGGGGGCGGCAAGGTCTCCAACACCTTACTCTTTCTCTTCGTGCTGACTCCCTCTCTTATAGCCTGTGGAATGTTGTTGGGTTTCTTCCTCCCTGGCCTCCTGCCAGGTCCATTGGAAGGCAGACTGGGTCATCCCAATTTTCCTATGAGGGCACCTCTTCTCATAAGAAACTAGCCAGCATACAGCCAAGGCTCAGATCTGCCTTCCTCCCTGCTGCCCTGTGCCTCTGCCAGTCAGAGACTGTGGTGACCACTGCTCTTTAAAGGGTCAGATTGCCAACTGCCTGGAGGGGAAAATGTCCTATCCCCTGGTAAATACTTAGTACTTCATGAGATGGTGTTGTTTATTTTAATGCCATGAAAAGTTCCAGCTACCCATTCCCACACATTAAGCCTCTGCGAAAAGGTCAGGGAATATTTCTCCCGGCCTGTTGACAACCCTAAGAAGCAGGTCTCCACATTGACTTTCCTTCAGCCCCACAGGGTCCCTAGTTGTGGAGGGGATTCTCACCCCAACTAGAGCTGCCAGCCTCCAGATGGATATCTCCTGCTATTACAATTCACCTCCAGGCAATAGAGATCCTGGCGAAAATGGCTGCTTTGGAAGGTGGAGTTTATGTCCCTCCCCTCCCCAGGCCCCCCCCCCCCGAATCTCCAGGTATTGCTTATGCAGACCTGGCAACTTGACTCTAGACAGCAATGTAAGTCTAATGTTATCAACAGATCTAGGCCTTCCGCATTTTCTGCTTATGCCCATGTGTTGGCTTTTTCCAGTATCACAATTTAAAAACTTGCTCAGACTAACACCGGGATGCAGATATTCTAATGTAGTAAATTTGCCATTGTAGTGAGTAAGGAAAGATTCTCAGGATTGGTGTTTGCAATTGTAGCCAAACTGTTCTATTAGTAACTAAAACGATAAGTGGAAATGGAACTGAAGGTGGCTGAGTTCATATCAGCCCAAGATGTAGGAAAATCCTTGAAAAGCGAAGGGGTTTTCTGAAGAATCAGTTGTAGAGTGTGTGTGTGTATGTGTGTGTGTGTGTGTGTGCAGTCCAGTGAGTAACATTATTCTGTAACCTGGCTAGAAGGATTTTGCCTGAAGTTGTACATGATACCAGAATAGATATTGAGAGCTTGTGTCCCATGAGGCTTAACTGGAGGTTGTTAAAGTCACTCTTACAGAGATATGTCTTTTTACATAGCCATTGCCAATGTGAAGGGAATCTATTATACCATTAACCTGGTCTTCTTCAAAGGGCTTTGCAGTTATAAAGCAATTTTAAAAAGTGCTGCTAGGAAGCTGCTTAAAGAGAACTAATTGGTCAAATTCTGTTAGGCGGTTTTTAAATTTAATTTTTTGCTTCAGGGCTTTTTTTGTAGCAGGAACTCCTTTGTATATTAGGCTACACCCCCTGATATAGCCAATCCTCCAAGAGCTTACAGGGCTCTTCTTACAGGACCTACTTAGAGGATTGGCACTAGGTCAGGGGTATGTGGCTTAACATGCAAAGGACTTCCTGCTACAAAAATGGCCCTGGTTTGCTTTCTATATAATACATGTGGTTGATTTTGTGATGCGCATTTGTGTAAAATTAGCTGCCTTTTAGCACTGGTGGGGTTTATTATAGAATTTGGTCCTCATGGTAATTAAGCACATAACTGGGTTTTGATGGTATACCCCTTGTAATTTACATGTGCCACTGTGGTGTAGTGGTTAGAGTGTTAGGTGAGGATCTGCATGACCCAGGTTTGAATCCCCACTCTGCTGTGGAAGCCTGCTGAGTGACATTGGGCAAGTCACTTGCTCTCAGCCTAGCCTGGGAGTTGTTGTGAGGATAAAAACGGAAGAGGGGCAGATAATAGGTTTACCAGCCTCCAGGTAGGGCCTGGAGGTCTCCCAGAATTAGAGCTGATCTCCAGATGACAGAGATCAGTTTCCCTGGAGAAAATAGCTGCTTTGGAGGCCCATGCTAAGGCCCCTCCCCTCCCCTCCCCAAATCCCTCCCTCCCCAGGCTCCACCCCTTCCAAACCTCCAGGTAGTCTTGCCAATAACCTGTAGGAAAAAACTGCCTGACATCTTTCACGGAGGCTTACCGTATGGAAATGAGCAGTTGAAGCTTTTTAGTTACTTATTTACTTAATTTATGGTCTGCCTTTCTCACTGAGACTGTAAATCTATAACAGTCCATTTGAAGAGATGTCTAATAAGCACAGATACAAGCAATGTGAGGCAACACTGAATGAGCACGTACGAAGGGTTGCCAGCTCTTGGTTGGGAAATACCTGGCGATTTGGGGGTGGAGCCTGTGGAGGATGGTGTTTGGTTTGGGTGGGGACCTGAGCAGGGTATAAATGCCATAGAGTCCACCCTCCAAAGCAGCCACTTTCTCCAGGGGAATTGATCTTGGTCATCTGGAGATCAATTGTATTAGCAGGAGATCTCCAGGACTCACCTGAAGGCTAATTACTGAGATTTGAATGAGTATAGTGTTCTAGGCATGATACAGGATGTGGATCTGATGAAGAAGACGACACTGGAAGAAGACATTGGATTTATATTCCACCCTCCACTCAGAGTCTCCACAATCTATCTCCCTCCCCCACAACGGACACCCTATGAGGTAGGTGGGGCTGAGAGAGCTCTCACAGCAGCTGCCCTTTCACGGACAACCTCTGCCAGAGTTATGGTTGACCCAAGGCCATTCCAGCAGGTGCAAGTGGAGGAGTGGGGAATCAAACCTGGTTCTCCCAGATAAGAGTCCGCACACTTAACCACTACACCAAACTGTGCTGCTATGTCAGTAGAAAACAATTAAATGACAGCAGGGTAATATTTATTTATTTATTTGATTTATATCTTGCCCTCCCCACTGAAGCAGTCTCAGGGCGCCTCACAACAATATAGCATTTAGACAAATTCTAGAATTCAACAGTTAAAACATTGAACAAATTGAACAGTAAACAATTAAAAATTTAAAACAGTTTTGGTGCTAGTGTCATTAATTTCTGAAGTCATTCAGCCCTCTTAGGTATCCCCATACTACTATACATTCAGCTGAAGGCGAGCCGACATAATGATGTCTTACAGGCCTTGCGGAACTGGGCAAGGTCCTGCAAGGCTCTTACTTCTTCCGGGAGTTGGTTTATCCAGGGCTCCTTTTCTAGCAGGAGCTCCTCTGCATATTAGGTCACGCCCCCCTGATGTAGCCAATCCTCCAAGAGCTTAGAGGGCTTTTAGTACAGGGCCCACTATAAGCTCCAGAATGATTGGCTACATCAGGGGAGCATGGCCTAATATGCAGAGGAGCTCCTGCTAGAAAAAGCGCCCTGGTTCCACCAACAGGAGGACGCAATTGAGAAGGCTCTCTCTCTGGTGGTCTTCAATCTAGCCTCCCTTGGACCAGGGATCAATAATAAATTCTGTGTCCTAGATCTTAGTATCCTCTGGGGAACATGTGGGGAGAGATGGTCCCTAAGGCAGAAAGGTCCTCGGCCATATCTGCAGCATACTAATAATATACCTTATGGTGGGAAGGGCTGTCAAGTTACAGTCAACTTTTGGCAGTTCGGTAGGGTTTTCAAGGTAAGAGAGAAACAGAAGTGGCTTGCTATGGCCTGCCTCTGCATGCTGACCATGGGCTTTCTTGGAGGTCTCCCGTTGGAGGACTAACTAGGGGTTTAGCTTCTGAGATCTGACAAGATTGGTATAGCCTGGGTTATCCATAGGGATGGATAATGACAAAAGCCAATGGTACAAGCAAAAGCAATGGCTATATACCCAGTTCTTCTCTGTTCCTACAGCTGTGGTCACAGAGGGAGACGCAGCACTTGGGCTTCTAATTTGGAAACCTTTTACGCTGCTTCCCATGTGGCGAGCATAAAGTAAGAAGTTCCAGTGGCCTGGAAAGAACAGGGAAACCAAAATATCATCCCACAAAACAACAGAGAGTCAGAAATATTTGTTTTGTTCCTCGCTCTTTGTGCCAGATCTCTTGGACTCTGTCTGTCCAGTTTCAGACCTGGAATGTAAACCACGGTGGGACGGAATGCTGTCTGTTCAGTGTTGTTAGGACTCATGCTGGTTTTGTTATATGCTGTTTATACATTTCCAGGGAGAACGTGGCCCAAATCCGACAAACTTCTGTCATCGAAGCTTACTTTCTACATACTGAAGAAAGGATGATCAGAGGACAGAAGCTGAATGTCCCTGACTTTAGAATAGGGTTGCCAGGTGCGACTCAAGAAACATCTGGGGACTTTGGGGGTAGAGCCAGGAGACTTTGGGGGTGGAGCCAGGGGCAAGGTTGTGATGAGCACAGAGGGAGGGCCTCCAAATTGGGGGATCCCCTGTCTCCAGCTGGGGATTGGCAATCCTGCAGAAGCAGATTTCAGATGGGAACAGCAAGTAAAGATTTCAATGGAAGGTGGGAAGATTGAACTGAAAAAAGAAAAAAAATCCAGTGGTCCAGTTCACTGAATGTTAGTTGTGTGACTATGAGTGCATTCATGCTACACTAAATAATGCATTTTACAACTGAATTTTCGCTATTCTTACACAGTAAAAACCCAGTTGCAAAATGCATTATTTAGTGTAGTGTGAATGCATCCTAGGTCCACCATTGCAAAAGATTTTGAAGTGGGCCATAGCTTAATGGTCAGTCTGTTTTCTGAGCGGAAGGGCCACAGTTCAGTTCAATCACAATCACATGTGAAAATGATGAAAATATCAGGCATTGTTAGTACGCTCAGGGGTGGAATTCTAGCAGGAACTCCTTTGCATATTAGGCCACACACCCCTGATGTAGCCAATCATCCAAGAGCTTACAAAAAAAGAGCCTTGTAAGCTCTTTATTTATTTAATTTATATCCTGCCCTCCCTGCCGAAGCAAGCTCAAGGCGGCTTACAACATAAAATCCCAACAAACAATTAAAATTAATAAATATTAAAATTACACATTCAAGGTCTTGGAAGATTGGCTACATCAGGGGTGTGTGGCCTAATATGCAAAGGAGTTCCTGCTAGAATTCCACCCCTGAGTATGCTGTTTAACTGTGTATAAGGATACTTCTTCAATGTGTAGAACCCATGAAGGGGCCAGAAGCAGAGATGGTCTTGTTGTCTGAAACACGGGGAAGAGGAAGATGCCACCACCATCCCTCTATAAATAGCACCCCATCTTTCCATTGCCCTTTGCTCATGGTAACAGAGCAATGTAAACACCAAATGAAAGTGCAGCAAACAGCTCATCTTTCCCAAATGAAGGAAAGAAGCAGAAGGTGCTGAGTTAAACAAACATCTGCCCTGGCAAAGAGTAAACAATGTGTTTGTCTGGAAAGCTTAGCAAACAGGCCTGCGAAGTTGTAAAAATGATATAGGACCAAGGAAACTCAGGAAGGCCATTTTGCCAAATGACTCTTTTCCCCTCCTGCTTCAGCAACCAGTAGGGTAATTATGGAATCTCTAGAGAGCCAAGGAACGACATTCTTCTCTGCTTCAAAACACGACCAATAGCATTTGGAAATGGCTAATGGGAGAGGGGCGTACTCTGATATTCAGCTGGCAGCTTCTACGGATCAAAATAAGCCTGTGTTCAACGGACAATAAAAACAGGATGTTTATTTCATGAAATAGAACTTATTGAAAAAGGCTGGATTAAGAACAGCAGGTCTTTTGAGTAATTGCAGAATAGGCCACAATAACAAGCTTGTGATCACATATGGTTCATTCATTAAGGGTAGCCAATTGGTTATCACAGTAGGACTGCATGGTGGAATATCTTGAGTGTTCTTTGTTCTTTTGGGTCATTCTTCAAGACCTGATTGAGTCCCAACATGGTCCTTTCAATTTGCTGGAATCTCTCTCTCTCTCTCTGTATTTTTATATTTGTGGGTGTGTGTATGCATCTGGAAATCATGGCGACCCCTGGTGCCTGACCCTACGGGGGGCATGGAGGATATTCAGAGAGGTGGCAACTCTTGCTGCGCCTGAATACCTGAATTGCAGTCCTTGGTTGTCTGACAGGCTAACCTCAGAAATATATCGACAACACCTCCGCCATTTTGTGAAGTGCGGAAAACAGAATTCATTTTGCAGCTAGATTTGCCACCTCTGAGTTGGACGATACATGGAGATTTTTTTTGGGGGGGGGGTTGGAGTCAGAAGAAGGCAGGGTTTGGGGAGTGGAGGGGCCTCAACATGATACAATGCCATAGAGTCCACCCTCCAAAGCAGCCACATCTCCAGGGGAACTGATCTGTGTAGAGCCAGTTTGGTGTAGTGGTTAAGTGTGCAGACTTTTCTGAGAGAATCGGGTTTGATTCCCCACTCCTCCACTTGCAGCTGCTGGAATAGCCTTGGGTCAGCCATAGCTCTGGCAGAGGTTGTCCTTAAAAGGGCAGCTGCTGGGAGAGCCCTCAGCCCCACCCACCTCACAGGGTGTCTGTTGTGGGGGGAGAAGATATAGGAGATTGTTAGCCGCTCTGAGTCTCTGATTCAGAGAGAAAGGCGGGGTATAAATCTGCGATTCTTCTTCTTCTTCAAGATCAGTTGTAAAAGCAGGAGATCTCCAGGCACCATCAGGACTTGGCAATCTACATTCAGCCCATGGCAGTGATAGAGGAGACCTTGAAAATCAGGTCTGATCCCAGGAACATGAAAAGCTTGGTTGTCAGACCATAGCCAATTCTCTAAGAAATATCCTTCAGATTTTTATTGTGTATCACATTACTCATTAATAAGCTTACAGAAAATGCACATTCCTGTCACCGGAGCTCCCCTCACTGCTATATCCTGTTCCTTAGGCGATCTGATCAAAGTCCCCCCCCCCCCCCCTCCGGCAATAAAATCCTTTGTTTGTACATCTGCCTCTTTCCCATTCCTGAGCACTTTCCTTGCCTGTCTCACGAATTTACTGCTGCCGTATTCCGAGCTGGCGGTTTCAGATGATATGTAATTTCTTGTGTAACCTTTCTGTTCACTTCCAGCATTGCAGAGCCAACCCATTTGAGGTGTAATGTCTCTTGCAATTCCCTGCCTTTGGACTTATTATGAATGGCTCTTTTCATTTTCTTTTCTCTTTCCGCTAAAGGGCCGAGATCAGAGAGTGCGCATGGCTTGCCACTTGGAACCATTTGGCAAGTATCTTGCTCCAAGCAGACACAGCAGGCGCCTGTCTCAGCTGCCAAACGGCCCTTGCAAATAAATAATGTTACCTCCAGATTTTGTTGTTGTCCTTGGTGAGTTCCATTCTACTCCCGGTAAAAGTTCTGGAAGCAGACCAAATGCTGGGGATGGAGCTGTGCTTTGCTCCCAATGAGAAAGGCAGAGAAACTGAGTCGTAGTTTTTCACTGGGAAAATGTTACTTCCACATTTATAGAAACCAGGGATTTTTTTGTGTTTATTTTTTTTAGAAAACCCCCCAGCAGGAACTCCTTTGCATATTAGGCCACACCCCCGACACCAAGCCAGCTGGAACTGCGTTCCTGTGCATTCCCGCAAAAAAAAAAAAAAGCCCTGGTTGTTTTAAGAAAGCAGCTGCTGGGACACTGGGTGGTTTCACACTGTGAAATTGACACAATTTTATCCTGTTGTGAAAAAATTCGCTTCAGTTTGAACCGTTTCTGGGCAATCAGAAATGGCAGGATCCCGGCAGCGGTCAGTGGTTGCCCATTCACTCTACTGGCCTGGCTCAACCATGGACCTGCTGCGGAAAGGGTCTTTAAAAAAGACCCCGGTGTGTGTGCTCAATCGGAGAAGTGCACCTCTGAGAGGGGTGAGGGGAAAAACCCGGACCTTGCCAGAAACGGCTTGGCGCAATCACACAGCTCTTCTGCTTATGAGTCACCCCAGGGCATTCAGACAGCAGCTGATTATGTGACCTACGTCCAATTCAAGGGGATGCTACCAGGAAAATCCAGGTAGCTTTTTAATGCGGATAGGAGGCGTCTGGAGCCGGGGTGAGAATGGGTGCAGCTCGGAGGGCAGATGTGCTCATGTGATCGTGCACCTTTAATCCGAATGGAAAGCAGCGCCAGGTCCGGGCAAATCTCCTGTGTGAAACCGCCCTGCAATTCTAAGCAGAGTTATGTACATATTCTTGATCTGGTTGGCCTCCCCGGCCAGCACTGTCATCTGTGCTAGGAAACGGAATAAAAACTGCCATCATGATGTGAGATGGCTAGGCTGGGCAATATGTGATGTCATGGTAATCTGAGTGCTGTTGAGTTGTCTGTTTATAAAATGTTTTTATTGTATTTTATTGTTTTATTCAGGGCTTTCTCTATAGAAAAAACCCAGCAGGAACTCATTTACATATTAGGCCACACCCCCTGACATCACCATTGTTTCACATAGGGCTTTTTGTAGAAAAAGCTCAGCAGGACCTCATTTACATATTAGGCCACACCCCCTGGCACCAAGCCAGCCGGAACTGCGTTCCTGTCCGTTCCTGCTCAAAAAAAGGCCCTGGTTTTATTGTATGTTGTACTCCGCCCTGAGCCCTACGGGGAATGGGCAGAATAGAAATTTACTAAAATAAATAAATAAAATATATGCCGCCAAGTTGTAACTTGTATATTGATTGTATATATATTTTCATTTTATTCGATTTATATATAATGTATGTATGTAATGGAACAGTTTGCTCCTCTCCTAATGTCTGTGTGATTTAGTTGGGTCCTATTGGGTGGAGCTCTTGTTTCAGTTTCCAGTTTTGTATGTTAGCTGAAGATGCTGTTGGTTGGAATGGTCTCCTTGCAAATAAATGGCTGATGTTTTAAACCAGCTTGTCTCTGCTGATGGACCAGAGAATGAGAACCTGGGAACCCACAGCCAAAGGGGGACATTGCAGTAACTGACTTATGGCCACCTGAGCAAGAGGTTGTCAAGGCATGGGAAAAGCCACTGCATTCCTCTGCAGGGACTACCATGGTGGTCTCCCATCCATGTACTGACCCAACATAGCTTCTGTGATCTGATGAAATTGGGCTTTACCTTGCTGCCTTCCTTCCTAAGCACAGTTATAAGCAGTGGTCATTTTGTAGAAAAATAGGTGGCAGAGCTCATTAGCATAACTTATTCGCATATGCTAACCCCCCCCATCCCCCAGTGAAAAGCAACGTGATGTAAGAAAGGAGAGCTTCAGGCAAGTGAGGCTTGCTTGGGTTAGCTAGAGATTCAGCCAGCCCAAGAAGGCCTTGCTTGCCTGAGGCTCTTCTGGGCTGTGCCCCCCCGCCAGTCAAAAGGTCAGCAAGCCACCCACCACCCAAAATCACATAAGAAGTGGAGAAAGGATGGTGTGGGCTTCTCCATGGATTAATGAGGGCTGCTGGGGCCATGGCAAAGCCCCTGTTGGCTGGTTCGCTGCCCGCTCTCCTAATCTAGGGCTATTTATGCAGCTGCACCTACTATTCAATGGACAAAGTAGGTGGGGGAGGAAGAGGAGGAGCTGTCAGAAAGGTTCAGGAGCTACAGTCCTGTGAGCTCCTGCTGAATCTGAGGCCTGGTATAACCCTTCTGAATACATTGAAAATGAGCTTAGAAGGATGTAACTCCATGAGTGGAAGAGGAGGAGTTGGGTTTATACCCCACACTTCACTCAGAGTGGCTTACACTCGCCTTTCCTTCGTTTCCCCTCAACAGACATTCTTTGAGGAAGGTTGGGCTGAAAGAGTTTGGAGAGAACAGCTGTGACTGACTGAAGGTCACCCAGCTGGTTGCATGTGGAGAAGCAGGGAACCAAAGCTGGCTCTCCAGATTAAAGTCCGCTGCTCTTAACCACTACACCAAACTGGCACTTGCCTGGAAGAAAGTCCCATTGAACAGCCAAAATAATACTAAGAGAAACACAGAAATTAAGTTCAGGTTTGTTTTCAGAGGGTCAAAAAAATTATTCCCCCCCCCCCCCCCAGTTGACACAGTCTCCACATTGAGAAAATGGATAGTCAAATGAATTTCAATTTTTAATTCTCACAATAGACACATGGAGCTCAGAAAGCAAGGAAAAAAGATCATGCATGAAAGAGGTTATACACAGCTCCATTCTGCGCTAGACCTTTAATCCTGGTTCAGCCCTGTCCCAAACTGACAGTCAACACTTGAATCATGGAATCATAGAAACCAACTCCATGAGTTTATGATTCTAGTGTAGAAAATCAGTTTGGGGACAGGGCTGGACCAGGATAAAAGGTCTACTATGGAATTGTCTGTAGCAGTGGAAAAAATCAAGAGTCCAGTAGCATCTTAAAGACTAACAACATATGAACATATGAAGCTGCCTTATACTGAATCAGACCCTTGGTCCATCAAAGTCAGTATTGTCTTCTCAGACTGGCAGCAGCTCTCCAGGGTCTCAAGCTGAGGTTTTTCACACCTATTTGCCTGGATCCTTTTTTGGAGATGCCGGGGATTGAACCTGGGACCTTCTGCTTCCCAAGCAGATGCTCTACCACTGAGCCACCGTCCCTCCCCTAAATGTGGCAGGCAATGAGCTTACATGAGTCACTTGCTGTGATCACACACACTAAATAATGCACTTTTAATGCACTTTCTAACTGGATTTTGCCAGTTCACACAGTAAAATCCAGTTGGAAAATGTATTGAGAGTGTATTAAAAGTGCATTATTTAGTGTGTGTGATTGCAGCTACTGCTCACTTAGAATCATAGAATCATAGAGTTGGAAGGGACCTCCATGGTCATCTAGTCCAACCCCCTGCACAATTCAGGAAACTCACAAATACCTCCCCCTAAATTCACAGGGGGTGCGGTCACACTCACCATTAAATATATCTGCAGCGTGCCTCTATTATAATCCGCACAACCAATTTTCCGATCAGACAACAGCCAGGCTCCCATTCTATCCCATGTGGGTCCTGTCGCTGGTCGATCAGAGTGCTCTACCGGACCTTGTTTCATGAGACGTCAATCTGCATTAGCGCAGGCGCAGTGATGCCCGCTATCTGCACTATCGAGCAGATCCAGCGTCTCCTCTCTTCTCCACGAGAGACCTCGCACACCTGCCATGACCTCGTTCTTGAGGGCAGGGATGCACGTCACTTTTAAATGGGTCAGATCACTAACAGTTTTGCTAGTCCGTTGGCACTACTTTTCCAGCACGAGCACTACGCATGCAGAAAAAAACCCAGGAATTCAAATCAGTTCACATCTAGTTCACATCTATTTTCAAAAGTGAGTTTTGTTTCCGGACATAGGGGCGGGTAAATGATTTATTGAGCCAACATTCGCTCGCTCATTCACTGGCGCAGTGATATCACTTGAGGGGCTTTGGGAGGGAAGCAGTGGTGTGCTTCCAACAAGTCGCCAACGATGGTGCGTTCAAACAGAGAAATTCCACTCAGGAACCGTCAGAAGAATTTTGTTCCGGATTTAAAGCAGTATCAAATTAGTCCACGCCCCAGTCGTCTCAACGCGGGACTTGAACGAGCTAACCACCATTCGCAGATGCTGACATTTGGACAACTGCTTAAAATCCGACATGCTTCCGGACTCCACTCATGCCTGTAGTGGGATTTTCTGAACGTCTGACCTCACCCAGTGTAACGTACTCGAAGCGGAGACGAGAGTAGGGCAACATGGTTTATTAGGAGCACGTTGCAAGAGAGAGAACACGCGGGCCGGGTCCCGCTTATGTACAATCCCGGGTACAGCCTACTGGGTTGGTTGGGCCAATCCAGCCCCGTTGAACTTCCCGCCACAGCTGGAGATAGGCGGCGACAGGCTCCCGGCGCTGGGGCTCCTGGGACTGCCCAGTTGCCCCCCCCGTCGGGTCGCATGACATTTCTTGATACACTACACCCAGGATCTTCATTGCTGTCAGATGGCCATCTAGCCTCTGTTTAAAAACCTCCAGGGAAGGAAAGCCCACCACCTCCCGAGGAAGCCTCTTCCACTGAGGAACTTCTTTAGATACAGCCAGAATGTGACTCCATCTGCCCTTATATCTTGGAGAGTGCTATTGTCAGGGCTTTTTTTTGCAGAAAAAGCCTAGCAGGAACTCATTTGCATATTAGGCCACACCCCCTGATGCCAAGCCAGCCAGAACTGCATTCCTGTGTGTTCATACTCAAACAAACAAACCCTGGCTATTGTCATTTGGTATTCTTTTTAAAAAGAATTTAAGAATATTGTCATTTGGTATTTTTTTTTAAACTGCCCAGAATGCATTAGTGCATGTGCACATGAGCACATGGCTACTGAAATGTAAGGGAAAAAAAGAAACCCAAACTGTGCTAAAGGGGATGTCACACAAAGCATCCTCAGTGCAATATACGGACGCATTGCGTGGGAGCATCTGATTGGAATTTGGCCATTCCAGTTTGGGGCGGCACAGTTTGGGACACCTCTGGTGTGCACGAAGCTGCCATCTGTACCCAGCCTGAGAGTCTCCCTCTTAGTAGGAACAAGGTCATTAAGATCATATTCAAGGATTCTTTCTCTCTCTCTCTCTTTTTTTTAAAAAATAAAAATAAATAAAAGTCTCCCTCTTAAAAAAATTCTCAAAATTTCTATCCGTTCTCTTCCTTTTGGCATAACTTTCCCATTGTTTTCATTTTGTTTTTGGGTTTTTTGCAAAAAGCAAAACCCTTATCCAAGAAAAGGAAAATGTCCTTTACCAAGTTGCAGTGAGTCGGGCAAATCTTCCTTTCCATATGGAGCAGTATTACTGAAATCTTCTCCGGAAAAGGATAATTTAAGCATGTTTTAGGAATGCCTAAAAAGAAAAAAAAAAAGAGGTCATATTTGTCATTCATGACAGACAGTTTGTTCTTCTTTTGAATCAATCAGCCAGAGGAAAGGGAAACATCCGCGCATCTGCACAGCCCATTATAACCAAACTTCTGAATGCAGAAGTGTCGTCTGAGTAGTAAAAAAAACCCTGTAAAAGTCATTCATGAAGTCTGCCATGACTTATTACAAATTCTACCTGCCTTCTTTCGGGAGCATTTTATGCATCCCCCTTGAGTAGTCTTTTGGAAGGATCCTCTGCAGGCAAGTAGCTATAACATCTATGATGGGAAGCACAATCATTTTCTATTCCAAGCACGTGTTCCTTTTAAGTTCAGTATCTTCTGCAGGGACAGCCAGCGTACTGAGCACGGAGTGTATATGGTCCCTAAGCTATAGGAAAGTGCATGAAAAACAAAACCCCAATAAATCATGCTTATCAGAGTCGTTGTTTTTAAGCCTTTGCAGTAAAACTATGCACTTACTACGAAGTAAAACCAGTGGAATTACTCCCAAGATTCATTTAACTGGATGACTAGTTGGAGCGGACATGATGAGAGCGATGCATGACACAGAGGCTGCTTCTGCATAGAGTGGATTCTCCGTATAGCTTTTCACTGCCCCTTTGAATGCAGAGGCAACTAGATTAGCAACGGAGCTTCCGCATAGTTTTCTCCCATGGCTGGTATTTCCTGCCATTTTTCCTTTGCTGGGCCACCAGGGGGCTTGTTGCAGGTTTACAAATGGGAATTGCTATAGCACGATGTCACTACATTGCTATAGCAGTTAATAATTTAAAGCCCTCTAAAAGCCCCCTAGTGGCACAGTGGGGAAAACGGCAGGTGTTGGGATTGATAGCAGAAAAGTGGCATCAATGTGGGAGGGGGACTTTTGCTGGGCAAGAAAATATTTAGTCAACTTAATAAAATCCCGAGATGGCAAGAATTGACTGCTGCTTCGGACTGTGGGAGGGCACAGTTCTGTTTTTGAAAGTTTCCTTAACAACTTCTTGAAAGTAGAAAGCGGTGAAGCAGGGAGAGGAATGGGCTGGCACCTTTCTCCCCACTTTGCTAGACTTTTTTAAATTGCAAAGATGTTTTTAAGCATTACAAATCTGACTTACCCCCCTGTAGCTGGAAGCCTCCTCCTCATTTCTGCCACAGACATACATTCTAAAGTAGGATGAAAGTCATTCTTCCACTCACATTCATTCCATTTCTTATAGAGAGGGTCATTAAAGGCACAGTGGAAAGTTTAGTTTAGTTAGTTTAGTTTATTCGATTTATATCCCACCCTCCCCGCCGAAGTAGGGGTGCTTGAACATCTTCTGGTTGGTCTCACTATCAGTTCACCAGCTTTGGGAGGAATCTGATTGTCCATACATCAGTCCATCAGGTCCATCAGTGGCTATTAGCCACAGCATATTGGTGGAACTCTCTGTCTGGGGCAGTGATGCTCCGTATTCTTGGTGCTTGGTGGGGACAATGGTGGTAGGGCTTTGATGGACCTCCTGATGGTGCCTGGTTTTTTTGGCTACTGTGTGACACAGAGTGTTGGACTGGATGGGCCATTGGCCTGATCCAGCATGGCTTCTCTTATGTTCTTATGTTCATTATTGGTGGACAGTTTGAACCTGTTCATCAGGTTCCTTTTCAAGAACTTCTAACTTCAACATAACCATTAAAGACCTTGCATATGTTCTCCTTTTTGGAGCGGGTGGGGTTTGCACAGTCCTTGAATGCCCACTGCTAAAGCAGACTCTTTAGTCCCCAAAGGACCAACATCCACAATTTTTGACGTATCAAAACACCTTTGCTTGAGTCTCTTGCCAAATGGAATTTCACACCACAGCATGCCCTTTGGCTTCTTGTAAGCAAAAGTGATTCAACGTCATCATGATAGCGCTGGCTGGAGAAGAAAGGAATTATTTCAACATTTATGGATGCTTTTGCAATATCACCAACTCCACACATCTTCTATTCAAGCGTTTAATATCTCCAGGCTGAACTGGCAGAATGGCAGCTCATTTTGCTTGCGTGGAAACCTTACCCCTACTGTTGCTTTGCATGAAATTCTAGAATACAGTACCTTTAAGACCAGTTCCATGACGGGCAAGAGTCTGTATTTATCTCTCCCAGTGGGTATGTCTGATTGAGGTCCATTTCCATGTACAAAGCTGAGAGCTGGATTAATGCACATGGTAAGAAACCTATAGTTTAGGGCAGGCCTTTTTTTGTAGCAGGAACTTCTTTGCATATTAGGTAGGGTTGCCAAGTCCAATTCGAGAAATATCTGGGGACTTTGGGGGTGGAGCCAGAAGACTTTGGGGGTGGAGCCAGGAGACATTAGGGGTGGAGCCAAGATCAAGGCTGTGACAAGCATCATTGAACTCCAAAGGGAGTACTGACCATCACATTTAAAGGGACAGCACACCTATTCAGTACCGGATTAAACCCTGTGGAGGCCCCTAGGCAGTCAAAAACTCAGGGGGGTGTGCCTTGCAAATTATCTCTGAGTCGGAGCACCTGCCCTGCTGCCCACGGCCCCTGCTGTAGCCTGCAACACCTTCTCAAAAGCCCCTTTGACAAAGTTGTGGGGGAGAGGCAGAGAAGCAAACTTGGCGACTATGCCAGCAGCCCCACCAGGCAAGTCGGGCATAGAGTGGCTCAGTTGCTGGCTGAGCATGTAAGATGGGAGGGCCACAAGCAGGAGGGAAACCAGGGAGGGAGCCAGCCAGGGGCCCCTAAAGGCATGGTATTCCAAGGAGGTCTCCCATCCAAGTACTTGCCAGAGTCAGCCCTGCTTAGCTTCTGAGATCTGATGAGACTGGGTATCAGGGCTATTCCAGTGGGTCTTGAAATGATGATGACTGGTCCTGTGATGACCCTGGGCTGTACATAATACAAACAGGAACAGAGATCCTAGGCCAGCTGTCCCATGGAAGGCAGCCTCTGTTCAGGCACCAAAAACACTAGAAATGCTGCTTGTTTTAAATGGCGAGCCAGTGATTAGGCCAGTTATCCAAAGCGCTTGGCTTGACGGTGAACAGGCATTGAAAACAAGGTGGTTCGATTTCAAACACCTGCTTTGCTTCAGGCATGCATGGGAAGCTCTACAAGGATCCATTTCTCTCCCTCCCTTGCTGCTGGCTCTGGCTTGCCCCTCCTAACTCATCTCTGCCAGTTTCTTCTCTGATGCCACTGGTTTATTTCCAACTGCTCTGCACTTTCACTGCCTCCCTTGCCTCCATCACCTCCTTCTAGCCCCTGCATTTTTATGTGCCATTCTGGGTTGCTGTGGCAATGCAGAATGCCACCCAAACTCCAGCATGTTGGCATAGATGCAGAAGTCCCTATCAAATGGGAGGTTACCCTAACATTACAGGTTTCAAATGTATTAATTTATATAATTTTACTGCATTTTCCTTCCTAGGGTTGCCAAGTCCAATTAAAGAAAAATCTGGGGACTTTGGGGGCGGAGCCAGGAGACATTGGGGGTGGAGCCAGGAACAAGGGTGTGACAAGCATAATTGAACTCCAAGGGAGTTCTGGCCATCACATTTAAAGGGACAGCACACCTTTTTAAATGCCTTTCTTCCGTAGGAAATAATTAAGGATAGGGGAACCATCTTTTGGGTCTCATAGAATTGGACCCTCTGGTCCAATCATTTTGAAACTTGGGGGGTATTTTGGGGAGAGACACTAGATGCTATACTAAAAATTCGGTGCCTCTAACTCAAAAAATAGCCCCCCCAGAGCCCCCAATACCCTCGGATCAATTCCCCATTATTCCCTATGGGAATCATTCTCCACAGGGAATAATAGAGTGCCCAGTAGACATTTCCCCCCCCACACACGCTTTCTAAAGTGGGGGGAGGACCTCCAAACCAGGGAATCCCCTGCCCCCTCCTTCTCTCTCTCACACACAAATACTTACTAGATCAGGGGTCCTCAACCTACGGCCCGCGGGCCAGATGCGGCCCGCTGAGGACGTTTATGCGGCCCGCCGGGTTATGGCAAAATCAGACCGGAAGTGACGTTCGACCTAAACTTGCGTTACCAACGCACACTTCCAGCACTGGGCTGAGGCGGCGGAGACAGAGTGAGAGGTGATACCGAGGTGAGGTGAGTTCCCAGGCCAGGGTGTGTGGTGTGGGGAAGGGAGAGAGATGCAGAAGACGGAGAACTGACGGCCTGCGGCCTTGTACAGTAACGGCAGTCCGGCCCTCCAACAGTCTGAGGGACAGTGAACTGGCCCCCTATTTAAAAAGGTTGAGGACCCCTGTACTAGATCTTCTTCCTGCAGAACTTTACTTGCTATGAAAACGAAAGCAAAAGAAAGGGAGGGGCCGTTCTCCATGGAAACTATTACTGACCCTTTCCAATGAAGCCCTTCCTGTTCCCTGCGCAGCCTTAAAGGCACACATTTTACAAACGGATCAGTTTGCAGGTTTCTAAACCTGCTGGAGCTCTACAACTACATGATGACTGTGGGGGTGGGGCTTCCCCCACTGGCCAGCTGGCTGGGGGCGGGGAGAAGCCTGTAAAAACGGGGGATCCCCGGCTGGGACCTGGGGATTGGGAAGCCTACACGCATGTTCTTTTCTCTCACTGGCCCAGAGCGAGTGGCACCAAAATTTGCGCCGTTTCTCCCCCCCACCCCTGCTTCCGGATTTTTGGAGAGCAGGGGAGGAGGCTGCAAATCCTGGGGTCCCCGGCCAGGGTGGGTTGGGGTGGGTGGGAAGCCTATTCCTTCCTCCCTGAGGACCCAAAGCAACTGACAACATTGAGGCAGGTAATGTCAAGAGTGCCCCTTGCCATGAAAAAAGTCTTAGGATTGTAATCTGACTGCAAGTAACCTCACTGGGTCCAGCATGGTTTATTATCATTGAACTTTTGCATGCTTGGCCTGCTATGTCTGCACCTTACAAAGTAACCACTCTGGCCCTGGGGAAAAGGAACACGATGGTTGATTACAGACGGGCACTTTGGGTCGACTCAGACGCCTCTGAAGTCGACCCAAAAAATTTGTGCAGATGGCAACATCTGCCAGCCTGTCCTTCTCCTGTCCTCACCCCATCCTCCAGGCGCCTGAGACTGGCTCAAAAAGCTACCACTTCCAAAGTAGTCACAAAACTTTGATCTGGCTGTCAGTCGCCTCCCTGCTGTCTGCATGGGGAAGGGCACAAGCGAGGAGACCTGGTGGTGTGGAACTGCCAAGCTGCCCCAAGCTGTTCCCAGGATTTTTTTTTTTTAATGAAACCATTCAGAGTGCTGGAGCACTTGAGTGCATGAGTGCTTGCCCTCTGAGGAAAACAAATGGAATCCGGCTTCTGGGGCATCTTCCCGTGTGGCAGCGCCCAGCCGCCGCATAGACGGGATGCGGGCGGCAAGCGGGTGAGCGTGCAGAGGCATTGGGACAGCTCTTTTTGAGCTGTCCCGATTTGGGACGCCTCTAAGCTGCCCCAGAATGCCTGTCTGTTCTCAGCCGATGGTACCAAGGTCATTCTGTGTTATCTGACTTCCAGAGAGTGTACTTTTGCTTCTTGCTTAATGATACTACTAGGAATGCTCACAGGGGGATGGCGAGGGGCTGCAATTGGTAGTTTTTGACGCTTAGCATTTTGAATGTGTAACAGACAGACCCAAGCCTATATCTATAGGGGCTGAGGCCTTGAGCCTCATTTGTACAGGAGGAATCTTGCTCTTTACCTGCCATGCTCATACAATAAACTTACTCTGCTAAATACTGAGAAGTGTCTATTGATGAGGACTGTGCAGAACTTGACAGGTTTAGCCTGAGACAGGGGTGGAATCCTAGCAGGAGCTCCTTTGCATATTAGGCCACAACCCCCGATGTAGCCAATCCTCAAAGAGCTTGCAAGGCTCTTTTTTGTAAGCTCTTGGAGGATTGGCTACATCAGGGTGTGTGGCAAAGGAGCTCCTGCTAGAATTCCACCCATGGTCTGAGAGAGAGTGATGGGCCCAGGATCACAAAGCGAGTTTCCATGACATAGTGGAGATTCAAACCTGATCTGACATGGGAAAAAGTTTTCTCTGCAAAGCTGGAGGTTCCCCTGGGTTCGCAAACTCCTCCATAGATACCTAGGTGCTGGTGTGACCTGGGATCTCATCAGCCTGAGTTGGCATCTTCAAGCCTTAATGATGAGTTATGGTAAACCAAATCCACACAAGCTACATCTTGGATGGAATCTCCAGCAGACACTCCTACTTGTGTGCTAGAGGCACAGTTCAGGCTGGGTTTTGTACTGCTACAGAGCCAACAGCTGCATGATTGCGGTGTTGCAATACCCAAGAAGCATCACCCACCGTTGCCTATCCATCCAGGTGTGGTCTGCTTGGACATGAAACAAACCTGGTACTGGAGTTACGTAAGCACTCTCCTTGGGTAGCCTTAGGAAACGGAGTTTTGTGAAAGGAGCCAGGAACTCTCTTTCCCAGGCAGCCTGTGCATTGCTTACCTCCCAGGAGAGTTGCACACATCCACAGACCTTTCCAGCTGGAGATGGAGGTGACAAACCTGTTGTTAGAAAAAAGGTGTCAGAAGGCTGATTGATTGCTCTTCTTAAAATGAAAATGCAACAGACGCATGAATATTCACATCTCACTTTCTGGTAGATGGGAGCTGTGTTCTGCCAAACTCTGTCTCATCTACTTTGGACTGGATACAGGAAGCTGCCTTATAGGGAATCAGAGTCTTGGTCCATCAAGGTCAGTATTGTCTACTCCAGGGGTGGCCAAACTGTGGCTCAGGAGCCACAGATTGTGTGGCTCTTCGAAGTCCCCGCTGCCCTGTTGGCTGACTTGGAGAACGCATTTCTCTCTTCAAATCACTTCTCCAAGCCAAGCCAGCTGCTGGCTTGGAAAGTACATTTAAAATTAAAATTGCTTTCTTTCCACTTCTCCCTCATCTATTCTATTTCCTTCCTCCCTCCCTCCAACACCTAACATTCATGTCTTGCAGCTCTCAACCACCTGACATTTATTCTGTGGCTCTTACATTAAGCAAGTTTGGCCACCTCTTGTCTACTCAGACTGGCAGCAGCTCTCTAACATCTTAGGAGGAGGTCTTTCACATCACCTGCAGCTTTATAACTGGAGATGCCTGAACCTCAGACCTTCTGCATGCCAAGCAGATGCTCTACCGCTGAGTCACAGTCCCTCTTGTTGGAGCTTGCCCATCCATTGGACCAGTGTGACATTTGGCCTAAGTACTGGCTCTGTGTGTGACACTAGGCATCCTACTTCAGGTTGTCCCAACTACTAGGACTGGACCTGACCACTTCTGCCAACGCTTCTGGGTTTGCCTCTGTTTGCAAGGCATCATTCTATGAAAGAATGATTGCTTTGCAGTAGGAAAATACACATGAAGAAGGAGGTCCCCATGGCAAAAGAACAATAGAATAGGTCCTGGTTTGCCTGACCTTTGAGATCAACCCAGCCATTCACCTTATCCACACCCTGTTCCCTGTTTGTTTCTCCTTCTCCTGTGTGTGTGTTAACTGCCATCAAGTTGCTTCCAGTTTATGGCAGTCCTATGAATTAATGAATCCTATGAATCCTCCAAAGTGCCTTATCATTAACAGCTATTCTCAGGTCTTGCAGGCAGAGGGCCCTGGCTTCCTTGTTTGATATTATAGCATTGGAAAAGGTACAGAAGAGGGCAACTAAAATGATTAAGGGGATGGAACACCTCCCCTATGAAGAAGAGTTAAAGAGGTCAGGGCTCTTTAGCTTGGAGAAATGACAATTGAGGGATGTCATGATAGAGGATTACAAACTTATGCATGGAATAGAGAAGGTAGCAGTACTTCTCTCCCTTTTTCACAATATGGGCTGGGCACTCAATGAAATTGATGAGCAAGTGGCTTAGAACAGATCAAAGGAAGTCAATCATCACCCAAAGAGTAATTAACAAATGGCATTCACTGCCACAAGAAGTTGCAGTAGCTACAAGCACAGACAGCTTCAAGAGGGGATTGGATAAACATATGGAACAGAGGTCCATCAGTGGCTATTTAGCCACAAGGGATGGAACACTCTATCTGCGGCAAGTGATGCTCTGTATCTTAGTATTTGAACAACAATGGGAGTTGGGCTTCTGGAGCTCTGGCCCCACTGATGGACCTCCTGATGGCACCTGGGTTTTTTTGGTCACTGTGTGACACAGGGTGTTGGACTGGATGCACCACTGACCTGATCCAACATGGCTTCTCTTCTGTTCTTATTGAGTCCATCCATCTCATGCCGTGTCTTCTCTTTTCCTGCTGCCTTCAACTTTCCCAAGCATTATTGTCTTTTCCGGTGACTGTCTTCTCAAAATGTGACCGAAGTATGATAGCCTCAGTTTAGTCTTGTATAGGTCTCTTATGTGCTTTCCAAAGGTACCTGTAGGTGGCAGCATAACATTTAACCCGTGTCTGCTTTCCTTAGCAATTTGAAGCACACAGGGTATCACATTGTGGAAAGTTAGAAAGATTTGGAGCGGGGGGAGGGGGGGATATGTCCTGTGTTATTTTCCCCCAGGGATCAAAAATATATTGAAGTCTGTAAAGTGGAACTGGAAAGGAAGGAGTTGCAGATGACCCAAGAGCTGTTTGATGCTCAGAATTCTCATGTGTTCTTGAGAATCTTCAGCCCAGCCCACTTACATATGAACCTTTGAGTTGCTTCTCATGAACCAAGCTGTTGTCTGTCTTGCATTTAATGTGATGCGACCAATTCCAATTGGCATTCACTCAGGTAGCAGGTTTGGGCTGATGTTGTGATATCTGGAAAAAACATGAATGATAAAAAATCGAAACCAAAAACTGGCTGGGATCTCAACACACACACTTTCCTACAGGTTGGTGTGAGAGCCAGTTTGGTGTAGTGGTTAAGTGTGTGGACTCTTATCTGGGAGAATTGGGTTCAATTCCCCACTCCTCCACTGGCAGCTGCTGGAGTGGCCTTGGGTCAGCCACAGCTATTGCAGGAGTTGTCCTTGAAAGGGCAGCTTCTGTCAGAGCTCTCTCAGCCCCACCCACCTCACAAGGTGTCTGTTTTGTGGGGGAGAAGATATAGGAGATTATAAGCTGCTCTGAGTCTCTGATTCAGAGAGAAGGGCGGGGTATAAATCTACAGTCTTCTTCTTCTTCTTCTTCTACACCTTATAGTAGTACTTATGAAACAATGCCTGGGCACGCTAATGTAGCATGAGAAAGCTGCACCATGAAAAATAAATTAATGATAAGTCGCTTTATATCCCCAAACAGAGCTTTTTTTTGTAGCAGGAACTCCTTTGCATATTAGGCCACACACCCCTGATGTCGCCAGTCCTCCTGGAGCTTACAGTAGGCTCTGTACTAAGAGCCCTGAAAGCTCCAGGAGGATTGGCTACCTCAGGGGTGTGTGGCCTAATAGGCAAAGGAATTGTTGCTACAAAAAAAGCCCTGTCCCAAAATACTTGCTTGTATACTGTTTGCTGTATCTGTGGACAGTACTGGGTGTGTCCTTGGTTTCTTCCAGTTAGCCTTTGCAAGGCAGGGACAGATAAGTCTGCCATGTCCCTGAATCGAGTATGATCAGGTCATTTCTAGAAGAATGACCTGTCCTAAATGGTGACACACTCAGAACAGTGGATTGCATCATGGTTTTCCTGTAGATAAGTGGATCTTCAGATCAGTTCCCCTGGAGAAAATTGCAGCTTTGGAGCGTGGGCCCTATGACATTGTACCCCTCTAAGGTCACTTCCTTCCTCAAACCTTGCCCTCCCCAGGCTCCACCCCCAAATGCCCCGGAATGTTCCAATCAAGAGCTGGCAACCCGAGAGATGCTCTGGGAATTCTGCACCAGGAACTTACCGTAATTCCAGTGCAGGCCCGGGCCCAGTTTGGATTGGGATCACAGTATGCAAGGAAAGGGTTGGACCCAGCCAGCTTTCTCACTCAGTTGTCCCATATTCTCTTTACTACATCTCTTACTACACATGTCTCTTTCCATCCAGATCTCAGAATCTTCTGCACAGCTTTATTGGCATCCCAAGGGGAAGCCCTCCTCCCTTTTTCACCAAGGGAAGACCTATCTTGGCCAGACATAAGACATCCCTCTTCTCATTTTCTCCACTCAAAACTGCTCCTGGGAGTTGTTCTTTATCCCAGATGTAATAATCAGCTATAAAGAAGTTTCTCCGATGTGAGAACTGGTCCAGGAAGAGAACTTAATTCCCTTGATCGTTAACTAAGGATACCAACCTCCAGGTGGGCCCTGAGGATCTCCTGGAATTAAAGCTCACCTCTAGACTACAGAGATCAGATTCCCTGCAGAAAACAAGGGTCGTTTTGTAGAAAAATAGTGGTGGAGCTCATTAGCATAACTCATTAGCATATGCTGCCCCCCCCCCAGCCAAAAGCAAGTTGATACAAGAAAAGTTGAGCGAGGCCTGCTTGGGCTGGCTAGAGATCCAGTCAGCCCAAACAGGCCTTGCTCGCCTGGGGCTCTCCTGGGCAGCCCCCTCCCCCAGTCAAAAGGCTAGCAAGCCACCTGCTGCCCAAAATCACATAAGTGGAGAAAGGGTGGAGCAGGTTTCTCCAGGGGTTAATGAGGGCTGCTGGGGGTGTGGCAAAACCCTTGGTGGCTGGCTGGCTTCCCCCTCTCCTAATCCAGGGATTGTTATGCAGCTGCACCTACTATTCAATGGGCAGGGTAGGTGGGGAGGAAGAGGGGAACACTCAGAAAGGTTCAGGAATTGCACTCCTGTGAGCTCCTGCTGAATCTGAGGCCTGGCAGAAAATAGATGCTTTGGAGGGTGGACTTCATGGCATTATACCTAGAGCTGCCAAGCTCCCACTGGGGGTGGGTTTCTCCCCAGTTTGGGGCCTCCCAACTGGCCAGCATGGAGCAGGCCACTGGGGGAGATCCTCGCTCCCAAAGAGCTCCATTGGAACACAATGTGCCCAGTGCGATGACGTCATCCAGAAATGACATAATCACGGGGGGACATGACAGGATGCTCTAGCATTCAGGGTAAAACTCTATGGTGCCATAGAGTTTTTAAAACTAAATGCTAGGGTGTCCCTGGCATGATGTGCCCGGCATGATGATGTCACATCCCGGTGACATCATTGCACTGCGTGCACAAAGGATGCAGTAGAGGATTCCCCCACCACAGCCAAGGTAGGACTTGGCAACCCTAATTGTACCCCTTAATGTCACTGTCCTCCTCAGGCTCTATGCCCAAATCTCCAGGAGTTTCCCAACCTGGTTCTGGCAACCCCACCCCCATGCCATCTCCCAACAGTGGCTGGGGGGACCTGGTGACCCTACTCCTTACATGGCATGATCCTGATCCAATCCAGGCCCAAATTAGATTTACCAAACTCTAGGTGGGGCCTGGAGATCTCCGGGGATTACAGTTAATCTCCAGGTGACAGAGATCAACTCCCCTGGAGAAAAGGCATATTTGGAAGGATCATATCCCTCCTGAGCGTTTTTCTCTCCCCAACTTGACCTCCAAATCTGCAGGAATTTCCTAACACAGAGTTGGCAAGCTTAGTCCACACACAACTGGAACTTGCGTTCGGAGCACAGAACACACAGAGCATGTCTGATCGGCAAGACCTTGAGTTACCCTGGCAGAAAGCATTGCTAAGTTGCAGCCAACTTATGGTGACCCTGTAGGGTTTTCAAGGCAAGAGATGCTCAGAAGTGGTTTGCCATTGCCTGCAGGGCTGGCCTTGCCACGAGGCAAACTAGGAGATCACCTAGGGTGCTGGCCTTCTGGGGTCACCGAATTGGGCACCGCCATGTGACTCGGTGATGTTATCAGTGCAGGGAGGGTGCCAGAAGTTAGCCTTGCCTGGGGTACTAGACAGTCTAGGGCCGGTCCTGGTTGCCTGCCTCTGTGAAGCAAATCTGGGCTTCTTTGGTTGTCTCCCTTCCAAGGACTAACCAGGTCCAAACCTGCTTACCTTCTAAGATTTGATGATCAGGCTAGCTTGGGCCACCCAGATCAGAACAGGGAAGACCCAGGGGCAAGGGAAACAAAACAGAAGTAACCCACCCTGAGCCTGCTTTGCAGGGTGGGATGGCTATAAGCTGAATAAAACAGACAGACAGACAGATGATAGATAGATAGATAGATAGATAGATAGATAGATAGATAGATAGATAGATAGATAGATAGATAGATAGATAGATGATAGATAGATAGATAGATAGATAGATAGATAGATAGATAGATAGATAGATAGATAGATAGATAGATAGATGATAGACAGACAGACAGACAGACAGACAGGTAGATAGATAGATAGATAGATAGATAGATAGATAGATAGATAGATAGATAGATAGATAGATAGATAGATAGATAGATAGATAGATAGATAGATAGATAGTGTGGATTTCTATTTGGGCTTTCTTAAAGAATGATGTGTTTCCAACACTAATTCAGAAACAAACATCATCTGTATCAAAGGTCTGGGATCCTATACATTGCTCTACCATGATGTGGCAAATCGCACGGCTTCAGAAAGACATGGTTGAAGACTGCAACAGAAGGGATGTGATACATTACCATCTCCCCAAGCACAGGGTGTTATACTCTGCGCATTTAAAAACCAGCAGTGAAGAAATACTGTCTGCAAACAAGAAAATGTTGTTGACATTAATGGTCTTCTATTAGCTGAACTCTTGTTTTCAAACGCTTTTGCTGTGCTGATTTTTGCAAAGCGTACAAAAGAAAATTGCTCTTTGAATAAATTCAGAATATTTTTTGGGGGGGGCGGGGAGGGGTTATGTTTGACTCTGCCACTGATTAAACTTAACTTTGTAGGCCTTGTTTGGATGCTTGGGTTTCTCCTATCCATTAAAAAGGCCCCTCAAGCCATCTGCAGAAGGGGAGTGGTATTGTATTAGTAGTGCTCTAGAAGGTATAGGCAAAAATTTATTGTGCGGGGAAAAAGAAAAGAAAGAAAGGAAAGAAAACTCAAGATGTTTTTAGTGGGAATTCCACACAGCCAATATATTTACAGTCATCCAATTCCAAAGCCCAGGTGAGTTTAGATGTGCGGTATTAAATTATTTTATGTACTACTTCTGAATAAACTGATTTGCTATCTTTGCTTTAAAAATGCTATTTACTTCTTCACCAAAATAGTAATTAACATGTGGAATTCACTGCCACAGGAAGTGCTGGCAGCTACAAGCACAGACAGCTTCAAGAGGGGAATGGATAAACATATGGAGAAGAGGTCCATCAATGGCTATTTAGCCACAATACTGTACTGCAGTCTGCTCATGACCTGAGTTCGATCCTGGCGGAAGCTGGGTTCAGGTAGCTGGCTCAAGGTTGACTTTGCTTTCCATCCTTCTTAGGCTGGTAAAATGAGTACCCAGCTTGCTGGAGGTAAAGTGTAAATGACTGGGGAAGGCCAACCCATAAAAAGTCTGCCCAGAAAATGTCATGATGTGATGTCACCCCATGGGTTGGCAACAACTCGGTGCTTGCACAGGGGACTACCTTTACCTTTTACCCTTTTATAGATGGAACACTATGTCTGGGACAGTGTTGCTCAGTATTCTTGGTGCTTGGGAGGAAAGAGTGGGAGGGCTTTTGGAGTTCTGGCCCCACTGGTGGATCTCCTGATGGCAGCTGGGTTTTGGCCACTGTGTGATAGAGTATTGAATTGGATGGGCCATTGGACTGGTCCAGCATGGCTTCTCTTGTGTTCTACAATATGTAAAATGCTAGTTTTTTGGGTTCTAATTAATATTAACCTGAAAGCTACAAGGTTCATATATTAGACCAGAATTTATTGAGAGAGAAGATGGAATGAGCCTCATCTTACCATCTCTCGGAAACTAAGCGGGGTCATAGAAGCATACAGAGCTTTTTTTATAGGAAAAGCCCAGCAGGAACTTTTTTGCATATTAGGCAACACCCCCTGACATCACCATTGTTTCACACAGGGCTTTTTGTGGAAAAAGCCAGCAGGAACATATTTGCATATTAGGCCACATCCCATGATGCCAAGCCAACTGGAACTGTGTTCCTGTGTGTTCCTGCTCAAACCCACCACCCTACAAGCATAGTGTTGGAAGGGGCCAAACAGGCCATCTAGTCCAACCCTGTGCTCGATGCAGCATCACTCCGTTGGCTGCCCATCAGTTATAAAGCTCAATTCAGAATATTGGCTATCCCCTACAAAGCCCTTCATGATTTTAGACCTTCATATCTGAATGACCACCTGCGTACATATGTCCTGCTGCAACAACTTTGCTCCTCTGAGCAGGGTATTTGGCAAATGCCACCCTGGAGATGAAGAAGATCCACAGCTGTCTGCACAGGTGCCTTCTCTGTAGTGGCCCCCACCTTGTGAAATGGTCTACCTAAGGCGATTGGGAATGGTGTCCCATGTGCCTGACATTTTGCAAAACACGTAAAGCAGAATGGTTCAGAAGGACATTCTTATTAAAGGAAATGGGGATTCATCATAAGAGAAAAATGTATTGTGTTTTTACTCATATAATACCATGTTATCCATAGTCTAATTTTTCATGTTTGATATTTCATGCTTTGTTCAGACGACAGCTTCATGACAAATTTCTGCAATACCTAGCTCTATTACATTGCTTATAAGATGCATCAGTCTATCTATTGCGTTGATTTCATTGTATAATCTGCCTTGAGAAACGCAGACTGTAAGTAAATACATTAATCAATTAAAACAAAACTTGTTGCAGTTATGGATTCTGCAAATTTCACCCTAAGCAAGTTTGACACTCGAATTTCCCATGCCCATAGAGGTTGATCAGAAGCAAACCATTCCGTCCACCTCATGCTGAACAATTTAGCCAGGTAGCATTGGGTTTTTGCAAAACTGCACATATGTAAAAAAAAACCCTGTCAATCAGCGTTCCCGCTAAACTGAGTTACTGTGAGCTAGCTCACGGGTTTTTTTTGTTTTTATTAAGTTTATTTAGCCTCCAGCTCACACTTTGTCTTAGCTCAGGTAGGATGGCCCTAGAGCAAACTAATTTATGCAGTAGCCAGATTGCTCACAACTTTAGTGCCAGTAGCTCACAAAGTAGAATTTTTGCTCACAAGACTTCACAGCTTATAAGGAGCACCAATTCAAACCTATTGGCAGCCATTGGCATCACTAGGGACTACTCAGATAAACAGCAAAGGGTGGATTTAAATTAAAGCACAGCATTTATTTATGATGGATTTATATTATTTGTGACTCTTTAAATTTTGCATTTCAACAATTGCCTGCTGAGCTAAGCAGTCGTGAAGCCAGGATGGGGGTGGGGGTGGGGGGAGGACACAAAACTCAAGTCAGTCTATGTGAGAATATGCATGTGCAAAAAGCAAGTTGCGCTGTATGGCATGGTTAGGAAGAAATTCAGTCAAGCAGCCTACTGAAAAGCCAAGAATGGGTTGATGAACAGTCTAACCCAGGGGTGGTCAAACTTGCTTAAAGTAAGAGCCACGTAAAATAAATGTCAGATGTTTGAGAGCTGCAAGACAAGGAAGGAAGGAAGGAAGGAAGGAAGGAAGGAAGGAAGGAAGGAAGGAAGGAAGGAAGAGAGGGAGGGAGGGAGGGAGGAAAATAGATGGGGGAGTGAGGGAGAGATGGAAAGAAAGCAACTTTAACTTTAAATGACTTTTCCAAGCTGGTGGCTGGCTTGGCTTGGAGAAGTGATTTAAAGAGACAAATGCCTTCTCCAAGCTGGTTGATGAGGCAGCGGGGGCTTTGAGAGTCAGACAATACGTGTGAAAGAGCCGCATGTGGCTCCCGAGCTACAGTATGGCCACCCCTGGTCTAACCGATCATTGAAAATACGGCTCCCTGTCCTGTCCTTGACTTGGGAATGGGATGTGAACCAGACAAGTGGGTACTCAAGCAATCCTTGTTTCAATGGTATGCCGGTTACAACAAGAGGTGGTTAATCATGCTTCTGCAAAACAATGCTGCCCACCTCCACACAGCCTGGAAGAATAGCCAGTGCTGCCTCTGCTGACATCTATATGTGGAACAAGGCTTAGTCCCATTTACCTCACCGGCTGCCGAGGCGAAGTTTCCAAGCGAGGAGTCAATTGAACTTCACCTTAATGCCGACGGTAATGAGAGTGTAATTGTGTTTAACCTCCTACAAAACGTTTTCAAAATGGAGAGGCCGGGGCCATTCGCTGCTGAGAACAAATCACAGTGTTCCTCTATGAAGATTTTTTAAAAAGAAAGGGGAAAAAAAATAGCCTGCCAGCCTCGTTGGAATATTCATGCCTTTAATTAGAGAAACCTTTATGACCCTCCTCTGTTTCGGAAGAGAGCTGTAAAGGTGGTGTGGAATATGAAATGCCACATAGCTCCCCTATTATTTTCGCAATCAAATATAATAGACGCTGTTTGTGTGTGTGTATACGCTGAGACTCTGAAGGACCTCAGTCAGTCGAAGGTAAGCGTTCCTGAATGCCATCATTTACACTGCAGGGGCATCAAACTCATTTGTTATAAGGGCCGGAGCTGACATAAATGAGACCTTGTTGGGCCAGGCCATGTCAGGTTGGGCTGGGCCATGTCAGGCCAGGCCATCTGTATGCCTATTTAAGATTAGGGAAGATTAGCAGAGAGATAAACTTTATAAAGGATACAGGCAAACACAATTAAATATATATTTTAAAAGACCTTAAAATATGCTTAAAACAGGGGTGGCCAAACTTGCTTAACGTTAAGATCCACATAGTATAAACATCAGATGTTTGAGAGCCATAAGACATGAACATCAGGTGTTTGAAAGCAGGAAGCAGGCAGGAAGAAAGGTAAATAGATGGGGAGGGGGAAGTAAAGATGGAAAGAAAGCAACTTTAACTTTAGATGCATTCTCCAAGCCACCAGCTGGCTTGGAGAGCCACCCAATATGTGTGAAAAAGCCACATGTGACTCCCAAGCAACAGTTTGGCCACCTCTGGCTTAAAACGTTAGCGCTCATTGGCCTTAAAGGGATCCAGAGAACTGGGCAAAGGAAGCTCTGGCTCTTTCCTTCCTTCCCCAGGGGACCAGGAAGGTGGGGAGCCTCTGCCAGTAAAAGGAAGAGAGGCTTGGCCCAGTAGCTCTGCTGTGCAATTGAGAGAGACTGGAAAAACAAGCGCTGCCTTCTCCCCTTCCACCCCAAGAGAGGAGCCTCAGCCAATGGAGAAAACAGATTTTTTGCTCTGTAGCTCCTGTGTGATTGAGCAAGCCTTACAAAGCAAGCTGTTATGCAGAAGGAACAAGAAAAAGGGAGAAGGAAGGAGATGATAGCCAGTTGCTTGGGGGCCTGATAGGAGCCCTCTGGGGGCCTGATTCGGTCCCCAGGCTGCATGTTTGACATCCCTGATTTACAGCATTATATAGCAAGGAAGACAGCAGATCAGAATGATCCTTGCCTGTAAGGCTGAGCAAGGCCTCTGTTTCATGTAGTGCAATGTCATCAACAATGTTAATTTCCTGACAGAATCGTCTTCCAGTGGAACAGGCTTCCTTGGAAGGTGAAGAAGAGGAGTTGGTTTTTACACTCTGCTTTTCTCGACCCTAAGGAGTCTCAGAGCCAGGGTTGCCAGCCTCTAGGTGGTGGCTGGAGATCTCCCACTCTTACAGCTGATCACCAGGTGACAGAGATCAGTTCACCTGAAGCAAATGGCTGATTTGGAAGTTGGACTGTATGGCATTATGCCCCAAGCCCCACCCTCTTCAGGCCTCACCCCCAAATATCCAAGTATTTCCCAACCAGGAACTGGCAATGCTACTCAGAGCAGCTTACAATTGCTTTCCCTTCCTTTCCTCACAACAGGCACCTTGAGAGGGAGGTGGGGCTGAGAGAGTTCTGAGGGAATCCCGACTGGCCCAAGATCACACAACAGGCTTCATGTGGAAGAAGAGTGGGGAAACAAACCCAGTTCTCCAGATCAGAAATTGCTGCTCTTAACCACTATACTGCATTGGCTTCCAGCTCTATGTTTCTGTCTTATTCACCATTTTAATTAAGGTGTGTTTCTGTTGCTCAGGGTTAGTTAACTCCCTGCCCTCCTTTTATTTTGGCTCAGGGACACGCATCTGAGCTTCCACTACTTCAATACACTTTTACCATTGTGGAAAATAAGTAGGGTTTTCTCTTTTTTTGCTCAAATCTTACTCCCACGTTGCACTTACATTGACAGGTGCAAACACAGATGGAAGATTTCTTGCATGAAGTCTCTTTCTCTCCCCCCCCCCCCCACAAGAAACATTTAAAAAACAACTTAGAAGAAATTAAAAGACCATCAAAATGAAAACAAGATAGGACTAAGATCCAGTTAGCCAAAACCGCACTCTGAAGTAGGGCGCACACTTCTGTACTGTAGAGTAATGTAAATTCAGGGGTCTTTTCATAGAAAAAGAGGTGCTGGAACTCATTAGCACATCTCATTTGCATATGCCACACATCCCCTGACATCACTGGAAAGTGTACTAAATTATATCAGCTCAGCAACTCCCTTAAAATGCTTCTTGAATCATAATTGTCATAATAAAACCTCACTTTCATCATACTTTTAAAATTACTTTCACCTATGTGACCACAGTGGCATGATGGAGATTTCCATCTGTCTGCTTTATATGTTTTGGTTATTTCCCCATTTTTTGTGGGGAGAAATATCAGAAAGTTTGTCAAATCTTTGAGTTCAGCAAAATTCTCACAGGAGGTTTGAACAATGGAGCCCAGAAGCAAGTATGTGTGTGTGTGTGGCGGGGCTGGGGTAAGAAAGAAAGAACACAATAAAATTTAGAGGTTCTGGACTCCATTCCTGTGAGCTTCTGCTAGGGTTGCCAAGTCCCTCGGAGCCTCTGGTGACTTACCATGTGCACACGGCATGATGAGTGACATCATTTCTCTAGTGACATTTCGCGGTGGCCACTCTAGGTGTTTCCGGGAAAACTCTATGGTTTTCCCAGACGCTCTAGCCATAGGGGAGGGAAAAGCTCTATGGTTTTCCCGGATGCTCTAGCCATTGGGGAGGGGAGAACTCCATGGTACCTATTGCATTTTTGTATTTTTGGTGGCTGCTATTTTGTCTGTTGTTACATTTCTGTTCACAGTTTATTTGTTCAGCTTATGAAGATGCTGTAATCAGTGAAATGTGGTATAAATCTGGCGATCACGTGAAGGTGAATTTTCCTTTGAAGCCAATATCTGAGGTTGGACTCTGTATTTTTGGAGTGATACACCCTTTGAAGATTGGAAAATTTCTTCAGAGTCACCCACTGGAATGGACATACCCTTTGTGGGACTTTCTGTTTTTATTTATCTTGATATTGTTGTATAAATCTATTATGCTTATGCACTTATAAAAAATTTTCCACTTTAAATTGTTTGATTTTTGGCACAGTTGTTTGGGGTTACTCTTTCCCGTGGCAAGCAGAAACCAGTTTTCACAGCTCTTGCTTGCCATGGGAAAGAGGTGGGCCAAGTCGCAGTCCTGCAGCAGCTTGTGTGAAATTGGGCAGAAGAGTCGGGGGGGGAGGGGGGAAGAACTCTGAAGCCAGAACAAGCCTAGTGGGGATTCAGTCTCACAGACACAAGAACAGCGACACTAGCTAACGGGCTTGAATGCTTTCCTAAGATTGCTGACTTGGGGCTGGAAAATTCTGGGAGATTTGGGGGTAGTTAACGTTGGGGTAGCTGGAGAAGGTAGAGACCTTCAGCAGGTACACTGCTCTGATTGTTCACAGTGATTTGTTCAGATTGTGGCATGGATCAAGATAGCAGGAATTTCATCTCACAGACATAGACCCCTATATTTAAAAACATAAGGACATAAGAGAAGAGGACATATATACATACATACATACTGTGGCTAATAGCCACTGATGGACCTTTGCTCCATATTTTTATCCAATCCCCTCTTAAAGCTGGCTATGCTTGTAGCCGCCACCACCTCCTGTGGCAGTGAATTCCACATGTTAATCACCCTTTGGGTGAAGAAGTACTTCCTTTTATCCATTTTAACCTGACTGCTCAGCAATTTCCTTGAATTCCCACGAGTTCTTGTATTGTGAGAAAGGGAGAAAAGGACTTCTTTCTCTGCTTTCTCCATCCCATGCATAATCTTGTAAACCTCTATCATGTCACCCCTCAGTTGACGTTTCTTCAAGCTAAAGAGCCCCAAGCATTTTAACCTTTCTTCATAGAGAAAGTGTTCTAAACCTTTAATCATTCCAGTTGCCCTTTTCTGGACTTTTTCCAATGCTATAATATCCTTTTTGAGGTGCGGTGACCATAATTGTACACAGTATTCTAAATGAGACCGCACCATCGATTTATACAGGGGCATTATGATACTGGCTGATTTGTTTTCAATTCCCTTCCTAATAATTCCCAGCATGGTGTTGGCCTTTTTTATTGCAATCGCACACTGTCTTGACATTTTCAGCGAGTTATCTACCACGACCCCATGATCTCTCTCTTGGTCAGTCTCTGGCAGTTCACACCCCATCAACTTGTATTTGTAGCTGGGATTCTTGGCCCCAATGTGCATTACTTTGCATTTGGCCACATTGAACCTCATCTGCCATGATGACGCCTACTCACCCAACCTCAACAGATCCCTTTGGAGTTCCTCACAATCCTCTCTGGTTCTCACCACCCTGAGTGGGAATTCAAATGCAAAGGCAAATCATAGGATTGGAGTCCAGTAGCATCTTAGAGACCAACAAAATTTTGGGGGTATGACATTTTGAGAGTTCAAGCTCCCTTTTTCTAGTATCTTGTTGTTTTCAAATCAAGTTATTTCTTGACTGATATCACTCCAGTGGAAGAAATATATATATATATTTTTTAAAAAATGCAGTTGGTGATAGTATGACATCACTTCTGGATTTTACCACAGAATTCGTGATGATTCCTAGTGAGGCATGACATCACTTGTGGGTTTTCCTGGAAGAAGAAGAAGCAGAAGAAGAAGAATTACAGATTTATACCCCGCCCTTCTCTCTGAGTCAGAGAATCAAAGCAGTTTATAATCTCCTTTATCTTCTCCCCCCACAACAGACACCCTGTGAGGTGGGTGGGGCCGAGAGGGCTCTCACAGCAGCTGCCCTTTCAAGGAGAACCTCTGCCAGAGCTATGGTAACCCAAGGCCATTCAAGCATCTGCAAGTGGAAGAGTGGGGAATCAAACCGAGTTCTCCCATATAAGAGTCCGCGCACTTAACTGCTACACCAAACTGGAAGTGATGTCACATCATCCCTGATGATCATTCCCCCCCAAACCCCTAGTCTCCCACTGGCAAGAATTTGCAGGCATTAGAGGTAGCACAGCTACTCCTTGCTGCCCTCTAATGGCAACTGTTGCCATTGCTGCCCCACCATTTTGAACTCAGAATGTTATTTGCATTTAAAAACCGCACTCATAGCCTTACTTCTTTATACATACAGATCATGACACAGCAGTTAGAATGTCAAGTTAGGATCTGGGAGATCCAGGTTCTAATTCCCACTCAAAGAAAAACAAAGAAGGAAAAGAAACTTAACCCAAAAACTGGAGTAAGAAACCTAAAAGGTTAATATGCAATTAAAGGGCTGAACATTAAAAACAAAGTTTAAAAAAATTATAAATCAACATACATGTATTTATTGTTGAAAGCTAAAACCATGTAAGGGCCAATCATAAGCCTCTATCCTATGTAAAATAATAAAACCTCAATGGGAACTAGGGTTGCCCAGTCCAACCTCAGAAATATCTGGGGACTTTGGGGGTGCAGCCAGGAGACTTTGGGGGTGGAGCCAGGAGACACTGGGGTGGAGCTAGGGGGATGGGGGGAAACGGCGCCGGGGAGTGTGGCGAGCCGCCCCGTCTCGAAGCGGGCGACGCCACTGCGCAGCTGCCGCCTCTTCTCCGCTCGCCATGGCTGCTCCTCCAAGATGGGCTCAGCCTGAGCCCATCTCGGAGGAGCAGCCACGGCGAGCGGAGAAGAGGCAGCAGCGGCGTGGCGGCCTTGCCCGCTCCGCCTCTGGGGTGGAATCGGAGGGGGGGTGGAGGTGGGCTGGGTGCGTGGCGAGCCGCGAGTCCGGGTCCTAGAAGGGCCTGGATTCGCAGCTCGCCATGCTCCTGGCCTGCCTCGCCCTCCCCTGCGCTGCTGCCGCCTCTTGGCTGCTCCTCCGAGATGGGCTCAGCCTGGGCCCATCTCAGAGGAGCAGCTGCGGTGGGTGGGGAGGGGGCGGCAGAGGCGCGGTGCGGCAGCCTCGCCCGCTACGGGATGGGGCGGCTCGCCATGCTCCCTGGAGCCGTTTCCCCCTCCCCCCGCTTCCGTTTTTTGGGGAGCGGGGGAAGAGGGTGGAAATCCTGGGGTCCCCTGCCAGGGCGGGAAGGTTGGGAAGCCTAATGGGAACCCACTCAACTTGACCTGACGCATTTCGACCTAAATTGGTCTTCAGAGGTCAGAAAGGTAGGTACACATATTGGCTCATAATACAGAAAAAATAAAACAATAGAACAATGCTGGACCACGAGGAAATTTAGTGAAGTGACAAAGGCTTCTTGTCACATAGGCTCTGACTTTACTTGATCAATTCTGGACCATGTGGCATACAAAAAAAACACTGAATGCTATAGGTATGCTCCTGATTAAGACATAAGGCTATAGAACAAGAGGCCTCAAGAATATCTTTAAGCCTTTGTCACTTCACTAAATTTCCTTGTGGTCCAGCATTGTTCTATTGTTTTATTCTGTTCTGTATTATGAGCCAATATGTGTACTTATCTTTCTGACTTCTGAAGATCAATTTAGGTCGAAATACATTGGGTCAAGTTGAGTGGGTTCCCATTGAGGTTTTATGATTTTACATAGAATAGAGCAGGGGTGGCCAATGGTAGCTCTCCAGATGTTTTTGCCTACAACTCCCATCAGCCCCAGCCATTGGCCATGCTGGCTGGGCTTATGGGAGTTGTAGGCAAAAAACATCTGAAGAACTACTATTGGCCACCTCTGGAATAGAGGCTTATGATGGGCCCTTAAATGATTTTAGTTTTCAACAATAAATACATGTATGTTGATTTATGATTTTTTTACACTTTGTTTTTAATGTTCGGCCCTTTAATTGCATATTAACCTTTTAGGTTTCTTACTCTAATTCCCACTCAGCCATGAAGTTAACTGGGTGGTCTCGGACCAGTTGCATTCTCTTGAAGCACAGCATATATCAGATGTCTTTGGGGGAATAAAATGGAGGAGGGGAAAATTATGTTGTAAGATGCTTTGGGTCCTTATTCTGGAGGCCAAACAAGCATAAATAAATACTTTAAAATCCTGTACTTGTTAAATATTACCACATATTTGAGAAAAGCAAGTCAGTAATATTATTCCATTTTCAGAGGGTAATGGGCACCTGAGCTTGAGAGACGCGACTTCCTGACTCCACCTAGTGAGTCCACATCTGGCCAAATACAGGTTTTTCTGGACCTCTGTCATTTAAATTGATGTGCTTTAGCTAGTGTCTGTACAGGAAGAGGAAGTCAAAAAGACATTCTGTCATTCACCTTCACTCACCACAATGCCTGAATCATTCATAATTTATATCTGTCCTGCCGTTGACTTTTCCCCTATTTTGAATGAAGGTAAATAAACAAAGAAAAAGCAATTATGGTTCATTGTTCACCTCAGTGTTTCCTTCCTCTGTTCCCTTCAGACTTTCCTCTTCAGCAACAGCACTGCCTCAGGAAAATGAGCTGTTGCTCCAATACAATATGTCTCTTTTAAACCATCTTTATAGCATCCTTTCCTCCTTCATATTTTCTGTTTTGACTTTTTTCAAAAACCCCACACGCTAGATTTACTGCACAGCATGCTCCCTTTCATTCCCATATTTTCCTTCAGACAATATGGGAAGGGTTCTTAAAAAATACTAAGATATATCTTTGAATCATTAACATACTGGTCACAGTTACAAATTATGTATCACAAGTGTATGATACTGTCAGCATTTAATAAGATTGTTTCCACAGATACAGCAGCCCTGTGAGGTAGACCAGCATTAATATCATTAATATCATATTGGAGATGGGGCACTAAAGCTGAGATGTGGTTGCTGGGCCTCCCTCCTGCCGATCGATGCTGTTGACCAGCACTGTTTGGAGTGGAATAAGGAGAAAAATAAAAAACACTGCTGGCCTCTGTGCTTGTACATCACTTTCAAGCACAACCCAGAAGTGACAATGGGTAGCTCCAGGAAGTGCCTTTGTACCATAGAGTTTTGGGCAATTCCTAGAGTTACCACTGCCACCTTGGGGTTGCACTAGGGAATTACACGTCACCAGTGTCACCAATATCACATGCTCCTCCATGTCCCCTCTCCTCAGTCTTCCTGACGATGGCCTAGGCTGAAATCTATTGCCGTGGTTAAGGTCACATAGGCGTGGTTCATATGTGTGAGAGAACGAAGTGAGAAAGAGATGGCAGAGCTCTGAGGTGCCGAATGATGCTTCATGTTAAAAGCTTCATGAAAACGGAAAGTTAGTTCAGCAAGGAAGGAACTGTGACTTCCACTCCGCTTGACCTGTTAGTTTTCAGTATGGAAAAAGCTTTTAATGTAAGGAAGCACTGCCAATAGGGTAGGTGGCTTTAAATCTGGTCCATCTAGTGGTCCATTTAATATCAGCTTGACCTGCAACAGATGCCATGAAAAGCTTAACCTGCCATTTTCTTCATGTTAAGCTTCTGTTGAAGGGGCAGGACATTTTTCTCCTGGCCTGTTGAGAGCCCTAGCTTCAAAATGTAACCTTCTATTTAGAGTCCATACCATCATCTCATTCTCTTACATATACCAGGCTTGTGAGTTTCAGTCTGCAATGGGATTTGATATCATTAGTGACTGACCAGATGATAATGATGGCTTCTAGTTGCTGTGCTTTACTGGCTCCCAAAGTTAGCATAGCGAGTGCTTGGCCGGATTCCTCTGGGAGCACCAGGGGACAAGGACCGAGAAAATCAGTGTTAGGCAACACCATGATATCCCTTCCAGGTTGTACTCAGAAGTGACACAATGCTGTCATGGGAAGTCATTCACCCCCCCCCCCCCCCGCCCCAGTGCAATATAAATCCGCAGCCAACAGATTAGATTTTCAAAGCATGCTAGAAATAAGCCGATCTACAAAACTGTCTGAGTCTAGGTATGGAAAGCACCATCTGCGCCATTCTAGAGGATAGGGGCCATTTACAAGAAGGTCAATGGTCTTTGACCATCTCACATGTCTCCTGAGAAACCTGTATAAGGGTCAAGAAGCAACTGTCAGAATGGGATATGGAGCAACTGGTTTAGAATAGGAAAGGGGGTTCGACAAGGATATATATTGTTACCTTGCTTATTTAATTTATATGCAGAGTACATCATGTGGAATGCTGGCCTGGATGAAGCACAAGCCGGAATTTAGATTGCTGGGAAAAACATCAACAGCCTCAGATATGTAGATGACACCACTCTACTAACAGAAAGTGAGGAGGACCTAAAGAACCTCTTGTTGAGGGTGAAAGAGGAGAACACAAAAGTAGGCTTGAAACTCAACATCAAAAAATCTAAGATCATGGCATCTGGTCCCATCACACCTTGGCAAATAGAAGGGGAAGACATGGAAGTAGTGACAGACTTCACATTTCTGGGATCCAAGATCACTGCAGATGGTGACTGTAGCCATTAAATTAAAAAACGTTTGCTCCTTGGGAGGACAGCTATGGTGAACCTGGGCAGTATACTAAAAAGTAGAGACATCACCCTGCCAACAAAAGTCCGTATAGTCAAAGCGATGGTATTCCCAGAAGCAATGTATGGCTGTGAGAGCTGGACCATAAGGAAGGCCGAGCGCAGAAGAATAGATGCTTTTGAGATGTGGTACTGGAGAAGACGCTTGAGGGTCTCTTGGACTGCAAGAAGATCAAATCAGTCAGTCCTAAGGGAAATCAACCCAGACTGTTCACTGGAAGGTCAGATGCTGAAGCTGAAGCTCAAATACTTTAGCTACCAAATGAGAAGGGAGCACTCACTGGAGAAGACCCTGATGCTAGGAAAGACAGAGGGCAAAAGAAGAAGGGGATGGCAAAAAATGAGATGGCTGGACAGCATTACTAATGTAACAAACACGAATCTGAGCAGACTTCGGAGGATGGTGAAAGACAGGAGGGCCAGCGTGACGTTGTCCATGGGACTGCAAGGAGTTGGACTTGACTGTGCGACTGAACAACAACAATGCTCTTTGAAAGGCTGTATGTACTTCCTTAAAAAGAAGAAGTAGGTGGACTTAAATTGGCATCTGAGTAGGGATGCCAGCCTCCAGATGGGACCTGGAATCCGCTGGAAGTACAGCTCATCTTCAGACTACAGACATCAATTCCCCTGGAAAAAATGGAAGCTTTGGAGGGTGGACTCTGTGGCATTGTACTCCATTAAGGTCCCTGTCCTCCCCAGGCTCCATCCCCAAATCTCCAGAAGTTCTCCAACCAGGATCTGACAACCTTATCCCTCCGCCCGCCACTGGTAGCCGTGGGAGACCTGGCAACCCTACGATCTGAGCATATACTGAGGAAGGCAGTTCTTCAAGTATTTGGGTGTCTGGTTGTGAATATGAAAGTTCAAATACCCATTGGTTTGGATCCTATCCTGTTCACCAGTTACAAATGGAGAGCCAATGATTTGATGGTCTGTTCATATGTTCCAGAGGGGTGGACCTGTTGGTCTAATTACAGCAAAATGATGTCCAGTGGCACCTGAAAGAATAACATACATTTGATCTTAGCCAAATGTCAAGAAGCAATCAAAGATTAACAACATTTGTTCAGGAGTGAATGTTTGTGAGAGCAGATACAGTGGAAATTGTTAGAGAATCCAGCTCTAACATCAGGTGTAGAAAGAAAGATTTAGAAGGCAACAGAAAACTCTGGGAGACGTCTGGAAGTTTCAAGGTGCTTTTAGATCTTGCGCAAGGAAAAGTTCTTTGTCTACTACCTTCCTGCCCCCTCCAGCACCTCCATTTATTATTTTCATGACATCATAACATTCCACGAGCATCAGCCAATTAATTATCAGGCTCTGGTCAGCGTGACCACAAATAACGCCTGCGCAGATATCTCTCAAACTAGCATGTTTGTCTGATAACACTAACAAGCTTGCATGAATTACAATCTGTGGCACAGTTTAAATTCTCTGCTGTTCAAACTGAATCCCTACAGGAAATAAAGAAAACTTTTCTCATTATTACACAGGAAAATTAGGCAAATAGTTTTTCTTTCCCCATTGTGTCCGAGGAAGTGAACTCTTGCCTCATAGGGGGGGTCTCCAGAATTACAGCTCATCTCTGGACTACAAACGGCTGCTTTGGAGGGTGAGCTTTATGGCAATGTATCCCGTCCTCTCCAGGTTGTATCTCCAAATCTCCAGGAGTTTCCCAACTTGGATTTGGCAGCCCTAACCCCCCATCCCCTGCCAGTGGCCAGGGGGTCCTGGAAACCCTATGAAAGCTCATAAATGCTGTTAGTGTTTATGTTGCAATTGGACTTCTGTTTTAGTTTGTCTGTCTGTTCATCAGGGCTTTTTCTGAGCAGGAACACAGTTCCGGCTGGCTTGGTGTCAAGGGGTGTGACCTAATAGGCAATTGAGTTCCTGCTGGGCTTTTCCTACAAAAAAGCCCAGTGTGAAACAATGGTGATGTCAGGGGGTGTGGCCTAATAGGCAAATGAGTTCCTGCTGGGCTTTTCCTACAAAAAAGCCCTTTGTGAAACAATGGTGATGTCAGGGGTGTGGCCTAATATGCAAATTAGTTCCTGCTGGGCTTTTTCCTGCTGTTCGTCAATCCATTTCTGACTGTTCATCAGGTTGCTTCACTCTTTCCTAATGGTGCTTCACAGCACAACCAGGATTTTGCACACATTTGTTCTCACACAGCCCAGTTGCGTTCTACTCCCCACCTCCTTGCTAAGCCGTTGCTCCAGTTGGCAAGCTGTGCTGGTCTAAGGAGATCTTAGCAACATTCATGGCTGCCAGTCTGTTTGAATACACAGAGCTTTTTCCCCAAAAAGGATGCAAACAAATCTGGCACGTGTTCAAGTCATGCGGTGCAAAGCCAAACAGACCAGGTGATGAGCTCACATGTTATCCTCACAGTCAAACATGGTAAGTTCACCTGTCAAATAAATTTGTGGTGAACTTCTCTATGAAAGGCATTTAATTTTTAAAACCGGCACCTTCAGCTGAGCCTGGAAGCAAACAAACCATCAATACAGCTGAAATTAGTCTCACAGAGGTGCTAAAATTACTTCAATTCTTTCTCTGAAGGTTACCTATTCAGGTAGGACATACAATAATCCCTAATGTTATAGTTGTGAAAGTAACCACTTGAGAAAAAAAATATGGAAATGTAAGCAAGCCAAGGATCTCAAGGCTTTGAATGAAAGATAAATGGTTCTTCTGATCAATGTGACCTTGAATCACTAGTTGATCTCCCCCCTCCCCCGCCTCCAGTGTCTGTATCAAGTTTTGGACAAACTTTCAGAGTCATATTCTTTGTGTGTGTGTGTGTGTGTGTGTGTGTGTGTGTGTGTGTGAGAGAGAGAGAGATCTGACAGGACCATCCTAAGCAGAGTTTCACGCTTCTAAGTCTATGGACTTTGTTGGGTTTAGAAGGGCATAACTCTGTTTAGGATTGAGCTGTGATTGACAGATAATCATACAGGAGCTAATTTATCTTCCAAATGGCTCTAACATTCTCCTTTCTTCCATCACCTGTCTTAATTCTTCTTTCTCTTGCTTTGGTTGACAAATGAGTGAGGCTCAAACAATTTGTCATGCTAAGCTGCACAGTTCTTTCCCCCTTTATGATTTTCTGGTTTAATGCAAAACAACTTTGGACAATGTACGAAAAGTAGCACGGGGAGTGGATGGTTGGCACTGGAGAGGCAAGATGAGTTGTTTAAGCCTATCCCTTCCTACATTCTATACATTCAATGAATGCCATGTTGAGAAAGATCAATTTCCCTGTATTTCCCCCCTGTAAGGTAGGAAAGCCAGATGAGGTGAAAGGAAAGCTTCATTATGCCTTCCCAGTACTGCTTTTTTCTTTTTTTCAACCGCAGCCTCCAGGGGTTTCTTTGAGCAGGAACGCAGAGGAATGCAGTTCCGGCCAGTTTGACATCAAGGGATGTGGCCTAATATGCAAATGAATTCCTGCTGGGCTTTTTCTTAAAAAAAAACACCCCTGAGTGAAATAATGGTGATATCATGGAGTGTGGCCTAACATGCAAATGAGTTCCTGCTGGCTTGGTGTCAAGGGGCGTGGCTTAATAGGCATATGAATTCCTGCTGGGCTTTTCCTACAAAAAAGCCCTGTGCGAAACAATGGTGATGTCAGGGGGTGTGGCCTAATATGCAAATTAGTTCCTGCTGGGCTTTTTCTGCAAAAAAACCCCCTGCTGTTCGTCAATACATTTCTGACTGTTCATCAGGTTGCTTCACTCTTTCCTAATGGTGCTTCACAGCACAATCAGGATTTTGCACACATTTGTTCTCATACAGCCCAGTTCCGTTCTACTCTCCACCTCCTTGCTAAGCCGTTGCTCCAGTTGGCAAGCTGTGCTGGTCTCAGTAGATCTTAGCAACATTCATAGCTGCCAGTCTGTTTGAATACACAGAGCTTTTCCCCCCAAAAGGATGCAAACAAATCTGGCACGTGTTCAAGTCATGCGGTGCAAAGCCAAACAGACCAGGTGATGAGCTCACATGTTATCCTCACAGTCAAACATGGTAAGTTCACCTGTCAAATAAATTTGTGGTGAACTTCTCTATGAAAGGCATTTAATTTTTAAAACCGGCACCTTCAGCTGAGCCTGGAAGCAAACAAACCATCAATACAGCTGAAATTAGTCTCACAGAGGTGCTAAAATTACTTCAATTCTTTCTCTGAAGGTTACCTATTCAGGTAGGACATACAATGATCCCTAATGTTATAGTTGTGAAAGTAACCACTTGAGAAAAAAAAATATGGAAATGTAAGCAAGCCAAGGATCTCAAGGCTTTGAATGAAAGATAAATGGTTCTTCTGATCAATGTGACCTTGAATCACTAGTTGATCTCCCCCCTCCCCCGCCTCCAGCATCTGTATCAAGTTTTGGACAAACTTTCAGAGCCATATTCTTTGTGTGTGTGTGTGTGTGTGTGAGAGAGAGAGAGAGAGGGAGAGGGAGAGGGAGAGGGAGAGAGAGAATCTGACAGGACCATCCTAAGTGAAGTTTCACCCTTCTAAGTCTATGGACTTTGTTGGGTTTAGAAGGGCATAACTCTATTTAGGACTGCGCTGTGATTGACAGATAATCATACAGGAGCTAATTTATCTCCCAAATGTCTCTAGCATTCTCCTTTCTTCCATCACCTGACTTAAAACCCCCCTGAGTGAAATAAAATAATGGTGATACCATGAGGTGTGGCCTAATATGCAAATGAATTCCTGCTGTGCTTTTTCTACAAAAAAAACCTGAGTGAAATAATGGTGATGTCATGGGGTATGGCCTAATATGCAAATGAGTTCCTGCTGGGCCTTTTCTACCAAAAAAGTCCCGGCAGCCTCCAAAGTTGCTTACAATTTAAAATGATCATAATCATCAAGAGAGAGGGATACACTCAACTATTAACTTGTAGTCTGAATTCTATATATTATAAACACAGCTAGTGACTGGGCAGCCAAAGTTAACCACCAGCACATGCTAAAAAGGAAAGAACTGTCCTTCTGAATCAGACCAAGGTCCATCTACGTCAGCATCCCATTTTCAACATGAGTCAGATGCCTCCAAGCAGACCATGAAGGAGCGGAATATCCTGTTTGTACCACCATCTGGAACTCCAAGTTTTACTGCTTCCGCTATTGATTAACATACCCTCTGCGAGCCTCTTTAATCCTTTTAATAAGCCATTTGTGCTAGTGGTTCTCACCACTTCTTGTGGTAGCGAATTCTGTAAGTTAATTATGCATTGTGGGAAGGAGCAGTTTCTCTAGCCAGTAATGAATCCACTGCCAATGGATTTCATTGAATTGCTCTCCCCTCCAATTGAGTGACCTGTTTCTTGACGGATATTGGAAACAAATCTGAGTTGTTTTCAGATCACAAAAATTTTACTCAGGGTTTGAAGATAACTCACATGGATTGTGGCATGAATTGTTTACATGCAATGGCAGTAGTCTCGAACAAACTGCAAAATCGGTCGAACAAAGTCTGAGTCCAGTGGCTCCTTCTAGACCAACCCAGTTTTAGTCAAGATATGAGCTTTCGTGTGCATGCACACTTCTTCAGATACACTGAAATGGAAGTTATCAATCCATACATACAGCTAGAGGGTGAGCAGCAAGTTGCCATACAGCAGAATGAAGATGTTTTAATAAATGAAAGGATCAAACAGGAATAACAAGCTAGGTTTATGCAGTCACCATTTGTTTGAATTTAATTTGGAGGGAGGGACATGGTGAAGCAAATAAATCTATCAACATTGGTCTGAAGGGTGACACCGGACTCAAACTTTGTTTTACTGCCTCAGACCAACATGTCTACCCAACCTGAAAAACTGGTTGTTCTGGAACTTTACTGACATCATATTTCATTTTTTCCCCACTCCAGTCCCATAACAGCCAGTGACACGGCATGTGAGAGAGGAAATGCTGAACACTAGTGTAAATTCTTCTAAATGTAAGAGAGCTGGCGTGGTATGCAGGCCTTACACATCAAAATGGTGAGACCTGAGTTCAAATCTCCATTCTGCAGTGGTGCTCCCTGGGTGACGATTTCTTTCAGCCTAACCTCTCCCACAGTGTGCATGCACACAGAAGCTTATACCCAGAATTAAACTCTATTGGTCTTAAAGGTGCCAATGGCTTCAAACTTTGTTCTATTGCTTCAAGCCAACATGGCCGCCCACCGAATCTCTCCCACAGGGTTATTGTGAGGATTTCATGGGGGAGAGAAGAGTGATCTATACTGTCCTGAGTACTTTGGAGGAAGGATGTAATAAAAATGAAATTGCTGGTTCAAAACCGAACCAAACCACCCAATGCCAATTGCAGGGTTTTGCTCAGGTCTACTCAGAATCCTACTCGAGTTTGTTCAATGGGGTGATGAATCATTCTATCCCGGCCAGCACCAGGCTCAGGGTGATGTACAACAGTAAAAAATACATATATAAAAAAAATCAATTACAGTAAAAAAATTATAAACCCTGATGGCATCTTTAAAGTGCTCTTAGTCAGTACATCACATCAGGGGTCGGGGGATCCCCCCAAAAGGGGGTGGGGAGGAAAAGGTGCCAGCACGGCAACCGTCGCTGTCCTTTTGCAAAGGCTTGGTGGAATATCTCTGCCTTACAGGCCCTGCGAGACTGTAAAAGATCCCGCAGGGCCCTGGTGTCTTCTGGCAGAGCGTTCCACCAAGTTGGGGCCAGGACTGAAAAAGCTATATCATTAGCTGGTTTGCAGGTAACAGAGTTACCTCAAGCCAGGCAGAACAGTTGGTGCAAAAGACAGTTTTGGAACAGGAGAAGTTGAATGGCCATTGCAATCAATGAAACACTAAACATGACTCCACAAACAATTCCATCAGTGGTCTCAGTTTTATGGATAATGGTATCCCAGACCATATACAGGTTAGTTTGACAGAGTTGCATGCAATTTTACAATGCACAAATAACAATAGGCTCAGTCTCTGTCCGCAACAAAACTCCTAATGATGAGCATCTCATAGACAAACTGATTGCAACTCCATATGGCTGTGAAGAGGCGTGATGACGTGCATCTTAGGTATTAATTTCATGTTTCAAAATAACATCTTCATCCGCTCGCCTTCTTTTGCTTGGAACCACTGTTCCTTCAGTTAATCAATCCTCAGTGTGATTGTGAACCAACAGAACCCCGATGGCAAACTATACTGCCAAGATTATTGCTGTGACTAGTGAATAGCGCTTGAATGTGTCATGTGTATTATATTTTATGCAATGATTGTGAATTGTAAGCCACCTTGAATGCAGTGGCAGAAAAACAGTACATAAATGTAGTCAATAAAGAAAAGAATGAGTGATTACAGACCAACACTTTGGGCTGACTCAGAGACGCCTCAGAAATTGACTAGAAAAATCCTTCCAAATGGCAGCATCTGCCACCTGTCCCCACCCCGTCCTCCAGAGAGCGGCTCAAAAAGCTACCGCTTTGAAAGTGGTAGCAAATTGTTAAGCCTTAGGCCTTCCAGGAAGCCCCACCAAACAATGGGCACATCCACAAACCAATTGCCCTTTCACCACAACCCCTCCAGCCTAGAAATAGCAGCTCTCCAGCAGCCCTGGCCCCACTCAATGCAAAGCAGCCAAGAAGGTCAGAGCGCCTGCTCCGGCTGCAACGCCACTGAGGATGTTCTCCGCAGCTGAGAACGAAACGTCTGGAAGGAAAACTTTCTCCAGTAGAACACGGCACTTGAGCCCGAAAGATTCTACAAACCCTTAGGCCAGTTGCCTCCTCACCATCTGGAAGCAGAAGGATGCAAGCGAGGCGCTTTGGTGTGTGAAACCGCCAAGCCACCTCAAGCCGCTTCCAGCCCTTTTCCCCTTAAAAACTGTCTAGAGTGCTTGAGTGCTTAACTTGTTGGGGGGGGGGGGAGGAAGAGCACTCCAACTTCTGAGGCGCCTTGCTGTCTGATCACTCCAGGCTGCCTTGCGGACGGAATAGGGCCGCCTCACCAGGGAGCATGTGGATGCTTTGGGATGCCTCCCATCCGCCCCCAAATGCCCATCTGTTATCAGCCAATAAGTTTCTTTTCCCATGAGGAGAGAATCCGTACTACCCGCTCATCCTCACTCTCCTAGACATGAACCTCTTGCTTGCTGGGACTCTCATCTCTTCAAATTGGAGTTGGTAGCACACACTGTAAATATGGCTTAGTTCCAAAACAAAAACCAACCCTCCCCCTAAAGAAAAAAACCCTGAGTAGGGGAAACATTTTGGACAGTGAAAAGAATATGCAAATGTTTTCGGAATAGATTATTCTAACTGCAGTGAACCAATGCATTTTTATTATATTTCAGAATGGAGGCTTTAATCAAAAATGATAGTTCATACATCTGTTCTTTGAAGATAAGCCTGTAGTTACAAAAAACAGTAATAAGCTATGGCAAACTGAGGAGATCTCCCCCCCCCACCCCCCTTCGCAAAAGTATAACCAATTGCCTGGATTATTAGGGTCTGGTTACTTCAGCAAGTCACTAATTCTCAAGCATTAGGCTCAATTATTTTATCCTGTCTGAGGCATGAAAATGATGCCTGTTGATTGTGCCAGAAAGATTAAGACATTTTACTTATTTAAATGGCTTTAAAAAGAAATTAACTGGTCTGTTTTCTTCTCAGCTTCTGCACACCTTTCTCTTTCCACTGCCAACCTGGGCCCAAATCCTGGCCTAGAACGTCAACTATCCATCATCCCGACATTTATTTCAAAATGGAAGGTGAAGATTATAAATTAAAGTCAGGCAGTTTGGGAGGGAATGTGGGACTTCTCTCGAAGCTAAGGAGAAAAATTTAAAGTGATACTAAAAAGTAGTTACCTGCAGAAAGATCGCCTGTAATAAATAAAGGAAACTAGCCACATTGTTTTATGCTGAAAGAAGAAAGTACAAGAACAAGTTAGAGCAAACACACATAAAACTGGCATGCAGTAGACAATTGACTTTTAAAAAATGTGGGTTGAGCAATTCCCATGTTACATTCAAAGCATGTATAGTAGAATGTATGGTACAAACCTCACATTTGTCCACATTTATCTGGCTACTGGTTATGGTTTGCAATTGCAAAGCGAATGCCCGTTGGCTGTTTCTTATAAAGAGATGTACGAATGTATGTGCAAGAGAGGGCTACTCAGCCCCACCTCCCCCAAATGATTTCATTGCCCATAGCCACTTGGACCAGTGACAGATTTTTTTAAAAAATCCAGCCCTATGTATGTACTGGAAGTTTTTAGCAGAAGGGGAAAGGTAGCTCTAGGAATCACTGATTCTGGCTATTCCTAGAGCTACCCTTTTCCCCTTCTGCTAAGAACTTCCAGTACAGACACAGGGCAGAATTTTATTTTTTCCCCATAGAGTTTCCAATGATTCCAAGATCTACCCTATGTCACTTCCAGTAAGTATATGAGGCTACATTTAAAAAAAAAAATCTCCCACAAAGCTGTGCTTCCCTTCTTCTGCTGATTGTCAGGCAACCATAAACTGCAGGTTATACTTGTATTCACTAACGTGTGAACAGGTAAAATATAAGATGGTTCCATATGCAATGTGTAAGTGGATACTACGCTAAAATTGCATTATAGCTATCATTTCACCACTGGACTTCCTTTCTTTTTAATATGAATTTTCTTGATGTTTTCAAACAGAAAAGATAAAAAAGGGAAAGGAAAAAGATAAACAAAGAAAGGAAAAAGAAAGAGAATCCACTATAACAATTAAAAGCAAAGTAAAAAAGGAATAATTACCGATTTCCTCTGTAACAGAAAGCTATGCATTTAGATGTTACAACCTTACTCTGAAATCAGATAAAAGGAAGTACTTCTTTCCCTGTAGGCTTTTTTATTTTTGCCTTTTAATCTTCAAAACCACAAATCTTCAGCTCATTTTTTTCCATTTCATGCATAACGTCTATGAGTTTCCATATACCGGTACCCATAAATTTAGATGATGTCTTTTCCTTTATCACAGAAGTAAGTTTTGGTCATCTTTATCACAGAAGTAAGTTTTGGGGAGGGACGGTGGCTCAGTGGTAGAGCATCTGCTTGGTAAGCAGAAGGTCCCAGATTCAATCCCCGGTATCTCCAACTAAAAAGGATCCAGGCAAATAGGCATGAAAACCTTCAGCTTTAGACCCTGGAGAGCCGCTGCCAGTCTGAGAAGACAATACTGACTTTGATGGACCGAGGGTCTGATTCAGTATAAGGCAGCTTCATATGTTCATATGTTCATCTCTGCAACCTCCATTATTTATTTAGTTAGTTAATTTATTTTCCGCCCTTTCCCTCAAACGGGCTCGGGGCGGATCACAACACTTAAAACATTAAAACAATTCAACAATAAATAATTAAAACCATTAGGACTATAGATCAGTAGAAGCACTTAGGTAAATTCAGGTAAATTCAGCAATAAGCCAGGAAGATGTTATTATAACAGCTTTATTTTTATTTATTTATTGGATTTATATCCCGCCCTCCCCGCCGAAGCAGGCTCAGGGTGGCTCACAACCAAACTAAAACAATAGACAATGGATGAACATTAGATTAACAATTAAGCCAAGTTAATAATAACAAATAAATAGTTTAAAACAATTTAAAACAATTTTGGTGCTAGTATCAGTTATTTCAATATTCAGCAATGTTGAGTGTCTTCTTATACTATTATTCAGCTGAAGGCAAGTCAAAATAGTGCTGTTTTACAGGCCTTGCGGAACTGAGCAAGGTCCCGCAAGGCCCTTACTTCTTCTGGAAGTTGGTTCCACCAGTAGCGGGCTGCAATTGAGAAGGCTCTCTCTCTCTAGTAATCTTTAGTCTTGCCTCCCTCGGCCTGGGGGTTGACAATAAATTCTGCGACCCAGATCTGAGTACCCTCTGGGGAACATGTGGGGAGTCCCCAAGGTAGACAGGTCCTTGGCCATATAGAGCTTTAAAGGTAATAACCAGCACCTTGTAGCGAATCCGGTATACTATTGGCAGCCAGTGCAGTTCCCGCAGCCTTGGCTGTATGTGCTCCTGTATAGAGAGCCCCAATAGCAGCCTATAGGAACATAACAGCTTGACAGTGCAGTAGCACAGCAGCACAGCAAAGGAGGTCAATTTAGATGTATTATGGATGCCCGCTGCGTCATAAGAACATAAGAGAACCCATGTTGGATCAGGCCAATGGTCATCCAGTCCAACACTCTGTGTCACACAGTGGCCAAAAAACCCAGGTGCCATCAGGAGGTCCACCAGTGGGGCCAGGATACTAGAACTTCTCATACTGTTGCCCCTCACAAGCACCAAGAATACAGAGCATCACTACCCCAGACAGAGAATTCCAACAGTATGCTGTGGCTAAGGGACGGTGGCTCAGTGGTAGAGCATCTGCTTGGTAAGCAGAAGGTCCCAGGTTCAATCCCCGGCATCTCCAACTAAAAAGGGTCCAGGCAAATAGGCGTGAAAAACCTCAGCTTGAGACCCTGGAGAGCCGCTGCCAGTCTGAGTAGATAATACTGACTTTGATAGACCGAGGGTCTGATTCAGTATAAGGCAGCTTCATATGTTCACTGATGGCCCTCTGCTCCATATGTTTATCCAATCTCCCGAAAGCCTTGCAGAACAGCTCCTTCTTGCAGGCTCTAAGAAAAGATAACAATTCAGGCAGGGCCCGGATCTCTACTTGGAGCTGATTCCCCCAGGCTGAGGTCAGGGCAGAAAAGGCAAGACCAATTTTCACCAACCATTCCTCTATTGTAGGTAATGCCGAAGTTTTCCATTTCTGAGCATACAACAGTCTTGCTGTCATTGTCATATACAGAAACAAAGTTTCATGAGTGTTGTTTATCCATTAGTCCTAGCAGAAAGGCCTCTGGTTTCATTTGTATGTCAGTCTTTAAAATCTTCTGGATATATGAATGTATTTGTATTCAATATTGTTTAGCTTTGTTTCACAACTGGCTTTTCCTGGGGAAACAATATGATTTAATTGTAAATGAACAATGTGGCACAACATTATCAGAATATCCAACAATGGGTGGATTCAAACCCCAAGTAATTAACATCCAAATATTGTGACAGCCAGGGGTCGAGTTGTAGAAAAATAGATGGTGGAGCTCATCCAGGGATTGTTATGCAGCTGCACCTACTATTCAATGGACAAGGTGGGAAAGAGGAGGTGGAACTCTCAGAAAGGTTCAGGAGCTGTGCTCCTGTGAGCTCCCGCTGAATCCGAGACCTGGTGACAGCATTCATAAAGAGGGGAGGGGAGATTTTTCAGTGTTTTGGAGGCCTGGGTTTCCTCAGAAGCTCATTGGAGATCCTCAATGAGGAGATCCATAATCATGATTTATCCACTGATGTTGATCTTCCCCTTGCTGGAGTGCCTTGGGCACATTCTAGGCAGCATGCTCAATACACATGGACAATTTTTGTTGCTGTTGTTCAGTCGTACAGTCGAGTCCGACTCTTTGCGACCCCATGGACAAAGTCATGCCAGGCCTTCCTGTCTTCCACCATCCTCTGAAGTCTGCTCAAATTCATGTTTGTTACATCAGTAACGCTGTCCAGCCATCTCATCTTTTGCCGTTCCCTTCTTCTTTTGCCTTCTGTCTTTCCCAGCATCAGGATCTTCTCCAGTGAGTGCTCCCTTCTCATTTGCTGGCCAAAGTATTTGAGCTTCAGCTTCAGCATCTGGGAGATACTGAAATCCAAACATGTCTACCTAGCACCTCATACAAACCAAATGTATATTTCAGAACAGCTTTCACATCCTCTACAGTATATAGGGTTTTCTGGCAGGAACTGAACTGAGACATGGATTCAAAGCAACTGGGCTGCGGGCCTGTCCCATGCATGCAAACACACAACTTTGCTTGACAGCCACTTAGGTTTTCCAAGGCCAGACTGCAAAATTCCTCAATATTTTGGGAGTGGAGCCTGGGGAGGATGAAATTTGAGGAAGGGAGGAATCTCAGCAAGGTAGAACACCATAGAGTCCATCTTTCAAAGTGGTCACTTTCTGCAGGGGAACACAACCCCGTATTCTGGAGATCAGTTGCCATTCCAAGAGATCCTCCACCTCAGAATTATGTCCTCTCATGTCATGCAGGAGTGCAGCATACCAACTTCTCTTCCTCTTGGAGAAGACATCAGATGGTTCTTCTGCTTGTTCACCACCACCCACCACTGCCACTTCTGTAGCTCATGTACACTTATCAATGTTGCTGTCAAATCACAACCAACTTATTGTGACCCCAGCAAGGAACTTTCAAGACAAGTGGAGGAGGAGAAGAAGGAAGAAGAAGAGGAGGAAGAGTTTGGATTTATACCCCACCCTTCACTCAGGACATCTTACAATCTCCTTCCCTTCTTCTTCCTACAATAGACACCCTGTGAGATAGGTAGGACTGAGAGAGCTCTTTTGAGAACTCCTCTTGTGAGAACAGCTCTGGGAGAACAGTCCCTGACCCAAGGCCACCCAGCAGCTACATGCGAAGGAGTGGGGAATCAAACCCAGTTCTCCAGATTAGAGTCTACCACTCTTAACCACTGCACCAAACTGGCCTTCCTCTGCAGCGTTTTCCTTGGTGGTCTCCCATCCAAGTACCCTGCTTAACTTCCAAGATCTGATGGGATCAGGCTCCATCATGCTGCCTTCCTTCCCCCAAGTGCGCTTATGCTAGAATAAAAATGTGGTGGTGTTTCAAGTGACAAAAGATTCCTCTTAGTTCTTGCTGCAATGCACGAACTCGGCTACCCCTCAGGAGTGTTCTATGCATGTGTGAATTATTTTTTAAAACCCTGTCACTGAAATGCCATGGGCCCCAGCTGTTCTATATCATTTGGAATTCATGGATGTGCCATATTTTTCTGAAACTATGGGTGTCATTCCTAGAAATATGACAATAAAGCTAGAGTTAGCTGAGAGTCACAGAGGGGTAAAGGAGCAAAAGAAGAAGGTAAAGGTAAAGAATAATAATAAAAAAGGAATATTAAAATCCAGGAAATACAGCCTCGGCCTACCTTGGTCTGAGCTTTTTCATTTTCTCGGTATAAACGACATTGCCTGGAAGGAGCGCAGAACCTCTATAAACTGGCGAGAGCTCTATAAATATTATATGATCATGGAGATAATACTTTTTTTTAAAACACAGCAATGGGCCCTTATAAATTCGAGAGGCGATGAGCCTTCCATTGGAAGTTCACTCTGCACACTAAAAGATACTGCATAGTAATTAATTTTCTCTTGCCGCTTGTAATAAGTCATTGGAAAGTGTGTTGGTGGCAGTTTTGAAAGCCTTAGGGCTATCACAGGAAAGGAAGGCAGCATGGGATAGCCCAAGCTCGGAAGCGGAGCAGGGTTGGTACTTGGATGGGAGACCACCAAGGAAGACTGTGCAGAGGAAGGCCATGGCAAACCATCACTGCTGCTTGGGTTGCCCAGTCTAACTCAGAAAATATCTGGGTCTTTGGGCGTGGGGCTGGGAGACTTTCCCATTCCCTAAAATAAATAAATAAAACACAGCAGTGCAGTTCCCCTGAATACAATCTTCATTTCCTCATTCCCCAGCAGCTGGCTGCACCTCTCTCTCTCTCACACACACACACATACACAAAACACACACACACACACAGATGCACACAGCAGCCAAAATAAACACAGTTTGGAAGCACACACTTTGTGGTCTCACTTGGGCAATTTACTCACCATAGGAGTTGTTGACTTCTGTATAGTCAACCCAGTTCATCAGACTAACACAGAGAAACCACACCTTACTGTTTTAGTGTGCAAACAGCTTCTTAAGGGACTGTAAAACAAACAGAAGTCTTGGGTTCCTTCCCTTCCCTTTCAACAGGCACATTGTTCTGCAGGCTTGCCTCACCTCCATTCAGCCTGGCTCGAGATTTAAAGGCACACACCCGTTTCTAAAAGCAAATTGTTCACAAGTCTCTTCTTAAGCCTTCTGAGGTTTGAAGGCACATGGAGGCTATTTGGGTGGGGCTTTCCCCCACTGGCCAGCTGACTGGGGGCAGGAAAGCCTGCCAAACCTGGAGATTCCCCTCTGGGGATTGGCAAGCCTAACTGCTGCTCACTTGCCTTGAAAACCCCTTGTTGCCACAAGTCAGCTGCAACTTGATGGCACTTTGCATGCACACAGACACACACATCTATCCAAAGCTTACAGACTACCAATATGAGCTGCTAGCCTTCAAGCACATTTTAAAAAAATAAGTGGTTACCCACAAGGCATATTGATGTAAAAACTGGGCTTTCTTAGCAACTTGTTAGCCTCTGTTGTAGTGATTCTCCCAACATAGTGTTTCTTGATGCCCACCTGCTTCTTGCCTAGAGCATTCCCTCCACAAAACAAAAAGCCAATTCTGATTTTCTTCTAGTTCAATAATGTAAGGTTGCTTTGGAAGAATATGGGATATCCCTTTAGGGTTGCCATGGGACACCCATTTGGAAATAGAAGCCTCTGTCGTACCAAGAAGCTTGTTAAGGAAACTCTTAACATTTTGTGGAACCTCCTAATGTTTTGTGATTGGATCACCATTTTGTTGAGGTACCCACTATCACTTTCTCCAAATACCCAAAGTGCTCACTAATTTAACAAAACTGGTGATCCCTGGCTTCCAATGGATATTATCTTACTGGCTCACAAAACAGGCTCAATCTCCCAGCCCAAAAAGAGGACAATTTCATCTGTGTTTTTTTAATTATAAAAGAGTCTCCAAGAGGATGGTCACCAGAAAAAGAGGACATGTCCTCTACCAAGATGACATCTGATAACCTTACAACATGCCACCTTTTGTAGGGATACTGAAGATGCACCAGTTCAGCTGTTTGCCGGCCATGAACAAGAAGCCAATTTTTTGACAATCAGTTTGACTATCCATCAACCCATTTGTGAATATTTGACAGATTGCTTCACTGTGTTTCTTCCTTACAACATAATTGACTTTTCCTAAAGCCATAGCCAATACTTTCCCTGCTGTACCTGACTTTGGATTTTTTTAAAAAACAAAAACAAAAACTATTCTAATCTCATGTTCTAATGATGCGTTGCTATGAAGTCCCAGCAGGGCCTATGTCAACATACCTTGAGATGTTGCACTTGCCAAGCCCCAGGACTTCTGGTGGAGCCCACTGCTGCTGACACCCACACATGCTCCCTCCCTGTCACCTGTCTGCTTCTGTATTCCCAACTGCTGAAAGTCCCCGAGGAAGCATTTTGGGGCTATGGCAGTCAGAAAATGCAGAGATGCAGAGGTTAGCACACAGCTAACCTTGCAGTCACAATCCTGTTCCCTCCGCAGCGTCCGGTCGGATTTCGCACTGTCTGCACCGGAGTTACAGGGAGTGCCGTGGCTTTTGGGTAACAAACTTAAACCACTAAAACCCAGTTTACGTTTGCTATACGCAGAAGCTGCGGCATTTCCTGTAACTCCGGCGCAGATGTTGGGAAATCCGACCAGACGCTGCGGAGGGAACAGGATTGTGACTGCAAGGTAAGCTGTGTGCGAAAACGGTACTAATGTGTGGCTATGGCCATAGATGGTTAGAATAACAGGATCATAGAATTAGAAGGGACCTCCATGGTCATCTTGTCCAACTCCCTTCACAGTGCAGGAACTTCACAAATACCTCCCCCCCCACACACACACATGTACATCCCCAGTGACCCCTGCTCCATGCCCAGAATGTGGCAAAAACCTCCAGGATCCCTTGCCTAACTGGCCTGGAGAAAAACTGCTGACTGACCCCCAAACAGGGCTGCCAAGCTCCCGGCCAGGGTGGGGATTCCCCACTTTGGGAGTCCCCAACCCACTGGCCTGCTTTGGGGGTCCCCTCCCAACATCGCAGGTGCAATGATGTCACTCATAAGTGATGTCATTGTGCCTGCAACATCACACATCTGCCACTCTAGGAGCTTCTGGGAAAACTCTATGGTTTTCCTGGAAACGCTAGCAATTTGGGAGGAAAACTCTATGGTACCAGAGGCCACGGGGGACTTGGCAACCCTACCCCCAAAGTGGCAATCAGCATTTCCCTGGGTGTGTAAGAAATAGGGTTGCCAATCCCCAGGTGGGGGCAGGGGATCCCCCGGTTTGGAGGCCCTCCCCCCGTTTCAGGGTCATCAGAAAGCGGGGGGAGGGGGAGCAAATGTCTGCTAGGAACTCTTTTATTCCCTAAGAAGATTTATTCCCATAGAAAATAATTGAGAATTGATCCGCAGGTATCTAGGATTCTGGGGGGGGGGCTGTTTTTTGAGGTAGAGGCACCAAATTTTCAGTATAGCATCTAGTGCCTCTCCTCAAAATACCTCCCAAGTTTCAAAAAGATTGGACCAGGGGGTCCAATTCTATGAGCCCCAAAAGAAGGTGCCCATATCCTTCATTATTTCCTATGGAAGGAAGTCATTGAAAAGGTGTGCCGTCCCTTTAAATGTGATGGCCAGAACTCCCTTTGGAGTTCAATTATGCTTGTCACAGCCTTGATCTTGGCTCCACCCCTAATGTCTCCTGGCTCCACCCCCAAAGTCCCCAGATATTTCTTATATTGGACTTGGCAACTCTAGTAAGAAAGGGCCACAAGAACTAAGCACTGATGCAACCCTTCCTGCCCTCCTTATTACCTGCCTTAATCCATCAAATCAGTCATAATTACTGTAAATGCTGTGCTTAAAAACAACCCTACCCTAATATTAATCTAAGTAGGCTTTAGTTAATGGCTGCCAATCTGCTTGCACATGTTCCATTTTGAAAAGAAAAGGCAAACCTACTCGTCAAGCATTCCAGTCACTTGCTGCCAATCAATCAGACTGTTTGGCTCACCTCTGACCATCTCATTCAAACGTGGTAAGCTTGACTGCCGAACAAACAAAATTTCAAGCATGGCTAATATATTATTTTGAGAAATGGCATCTAAATAACATCGGGAACCAGTTAATAAGAATTTATGTGGACTTTGGCCAAACAATGTGAATCCTGGAGGCAAAACTCCCAAATATTTCAACAAAGAAAATGCTCATACAGGAAACCCCCCCCTCCAAAGAGAACATAAAATAAAATAAATAAATAAACACAAAATAGCATGCTTATTAATGTATGACTCTAGTTAAGATGTTGAAGGCTATAAGACAGGGTACAATTCTTACATAGTTATAAGTCCCCTGGTGTTAGTAAACCATAGGTACAAAACTATTATACATAGTTTAGACAGCAAAAATTCTGTTTTTGATTTGGGCATTGCTTTGTGTAGGTTTTAACAGTAAAACAAATGACACGTTTGTAAATCAGTCCGTCAGTCAATCAATTTTTTAATGTCACCGTCATAGACATGTTGGATTTCCCAAGTACAATGGAAATGTGTTCTCTTTTTACATTCCTGTTTAAGAATTTATATCCCACCTTCTTTTGTAGGTCCCAAATAGCTAACAAACAGCAAAACCCAGAGTTCTTCTGGTAAAATTGCAGAATTGCACAGCTGGCTCTTGCCTTATAACTCAAGGGTTGTGGTGTGGAAGCATGGAAAGATTTGTGACGTCCAGTTGCAGAATCTCCATCCAGATACAGTTTTGAATTGCATTAATCTGGAGTGGGAATTTGGCAACTGGTAGAATGTTAAGAGTTCAGAACACCACAGCTATTAAGTTCCAAATCCCTGAACACTTACTATGCAGCTTAAAGATCTCAGTCCTAAGTGAGTCTTCAGCTCCCAAAGAAGTTACTTGCAGTCGGGAGGAAAAGCATTTTTTAAAAAAACAAACAAACCAGAGCTGTGTTAAACACAGCCATTGTGATGCAATAGACTCTCACTGTAACTATACAGCTCTCACTGTAACTATACAGCACTGGTACACCAAAACTGCATGATGTAACAAACTATAGAAATGAACAGTTTCCTAGAGTAGCATGATGTCAGTTCTGGGTACAAACTGGAAGTGACATCACAGCATCATGTGATCTCACTCCTTGCCCACCAAAGGCTCCCTAGCCAGTTCAAGCCTAGGGGTGTGTGGTCAGACATTGTTAATCCTAAAAGTCACCCAACTTACTCAGCATCAGGTAGGCTATATCTGAGGAAGTTAAAGCCTTTTCAGAATGACTCCCGGATCTATTAACATCTTTAATCAATTGCTGAGAATTTAACAGAGCCTGTCTGCCCACCTCTTGTTCCCTGGGAAACAGTATTTCATCATCGCTCTTCTGTGCAGTCACATATTGGACAGTGTTACAACTTTAAATCACTGCACATTGGAGCTAAGTGAGCCATTCTTGCCTAAATGCTCATGCGCTCCTACATGGCTGGGCCCATTCCCTCAGTTTCTTCTGAGTTGTTACAAGTTCTTTCCCCAAAGAGTAGAGTGAGGGATAGCTCGTAGAGAATGTGTGCCTGCACAGAAGACACTCAATGAACACAAGTTACAGGTAAGTGAAACCCTGTTTTCTCTCAGCCAATCAGCCTTGAGACCATTCAGGAGACATGCATTGGCCAATCACAAGTCTGTCCTGGAAAGGAGGGAAATTTTAAATGGCAGCCTTCAGTAGGATTGCAAGCCCTTAGGTGACCACTATGGAAGCTGGATCCCATGGCATTATACCCCTATGAGGCTTTTCCCCCCACCCTCCTTGGGCTCTTCCTCCCCTGCAAAAAAAAATCTCCAAGTCCTTCCTAATCCACCAGTGCTTGTAGAGAAAAAGTTAGGAAAACTAAAGCTCAGTATGAGCTTAAGCTGGCCAAAGATGCTAAAAATAATTTTTAAAGGGTTCTTTTCTTATGTTCAGAGTAAGAAAAAGAGCAAGGACATGGTAGGCCCATTGCGAGGGCAGGAAAGTGAAATTGTAACAGGTAATGAAGAGAACTACTCAATTCCTACTTTTCCTCAGTCTTCTCTTCTGAGGGAAACAGTGCTCAACATGGCAAAAACAGAACATATAATGACAGTATGGAGTTCCAACCTAGGATCAGCATAGGGGTAGTACATAAACACCTCATTTCTTTAAATGAAACTAAGTCCTCAGGGCCAGATGAACTTTATCCAAGGGTACTAAAAGACCTTGCAGGTGTAATTTCTGAGCCAATGGCTATTATTTTTGAGAATTCTTGGAGAACAGGAGAGGTACCAGAAGACTGGAGGTGGGTGAATGTTGTTCCCATCTTCAAGAAGGGGAAAAAGGAGGATCTGGGTAACTACTGACCCATCAGCTTGACATCTATACCTGGAAATGTTTTAGAACAAATCATCAAACATTCAGTCCTGGAACATTTAGAAAGGATGTGATTACTAAGAGCCAGCATGGGTTTCTCAAGAACAAGTCATGTCAGACTAACCTGATCTCTTTTTTTGAGAAAGTGACTACCTTGCTGAATCAGGGGAAAGCTGTAGACATAGTTTATCTTGATTTCAGTAAGGCTTTTGGTAAGGTTCCACATACTATCCTTGTTGACGAGTTGGTAAAATGAGGTTTGGACCCTGTTACTGTTGGGTGGATCTGTAACTGGTTGACAGATCACACCCAAAGAGTGCTTGTGAATGCTTCCTCATTCTCTTGGAGAGGAGGGACAAGTGGAGTGTCTCAAGGATCTGTCCTGGGACCTGTTTTGTTCAACATCTTTATAAATCATTTGGATGAAGGAATGGAGGGAATGCTTATTAAATTTGCCAATGATACTAAGTTGGGAGGGGCTGCAAATACAGTAGAAGACAGAAACAGGATACAGGATAACCTTGACAGGCTGGAAAACTGGGCTAAAACCAATAAAATGAATTTTAACAGGGATAAATGTAAAGTTCTGCATTTAGGTAGGAAAAATCACATGCATAGTTATAGGATGGGGAAGACTTGTCTTAGCAGTAGTATGTGCGAAAAGGATCTAGGGGTTCTTAGTGGATCATACGCTGAACATGAGTCAACAGTGTGATGCGGTGGCTAAAAAGGCAAATGCAATTTTGGGCTGCATCAACAGAAGTATAGTGTCCAGATCACATGATGTGATAGTATCTCTTTACTCTGCTCTGGTAAGACCTCACCTGGAGTATTGTGTTCAATTTTTGGGCACCACATTTTAAGAAGGATATAGACAAGCTGGAATGGGTCCAGGGAAGGGCAATGAAGATGGTGAGGGGTCTGGAGACCAATTCCTATGAGGAAAGATTGAAGGAGCTGGGGATGTTTAGCCTGAAGAGGTGGCTGAGAGGTGATATGATCACCATCTTCAAATACTTGAAGGGCTGTCATATAGAGGATGGTGTGGAATTGTTTTCTGTGGCCCCAGAAGATAGGACCAGAACCAATGGGTTGAAATTAAATCAAAAGAGTTTCTGGCTCAACATTAGGAAGAACTTCCTGACCGTTAGAGCAGTTCCTCAGTGGAACAGGCTTCCTCAGGAGGTGCTGGGCTCTCCTTGAAGACTAGATGGCCATCTGAGAGCAATGAGGATCTGTGAATTTAGGGGGAGATGTTTGTGAGTTTCCTCCATTGTGAAGGGGGTTGGACTAGATGACTCTGGAGGTCCCTTCCAACTTTATGATTCTATGATTCTAACCCAGAGCTGGCAATCCCTTGTGAAGTGAATGCACATTGTCTCTTTCTTACAAAAAGGTGCACACACGTCCATGCAGGATGCATGTGCATTCCTTATACATTGTGAATAAAACTTGTGCAAAACAGGCGGAAGGACTAGATGGTCCACAGGGCTCTTCTTATGTTGGTTTTAACTGTGCAGTGTGTTTATGTTATGCCAGCTTGGCAACATGTTGCAATGCTGTAATCAGTCATAACATCCTGAATGTATCAATCAAAACTTTTGCCAAATGTGTTAATGAAAGCAAGGCGAACTATTGGCATTCACAACCTGTGTCTGCTGTGATATGTTGTGTTATACAATAATGTAATTCTGCATTCTGCACAATGGCCCTGTCAATCATAAGTCACGAAGGTGGTAATTAGTTTTACAGCCTGTCAATAACGGCCGCATTTTAGCTCCGGGTCTGCAAACATTAGCATTGTGTTTTCACGGATGTAACTTAAAGGACCAGTGTGGTGTAACGGTTAAGAGCAGCAGATTCTGGTCTGAAGAACTGGGTTTGATTCCCCACTCCTCCTCCACATGAATTTTGAGATTCTTTAAAATGGAGGGAAAGTAGGGTATAAAAACTTCTACTTCATCATCTGAATCTATGTATTGAGATCTACAGCAGCTCTATCAAATGTTAGATCCAAGTGGGCAGCCGTGTTGGTCTGAAGCAATAGAACAAAGTAGGTATCAAGTGCACCATTAAGACCAACAAAGTTTTATTCAGAATGTAAGCTTTCGTGTGCTAGAAGCACACTTCAGGCAATAGGATGGAATGGCAAACTGACATAAATATAGAGAAAGTGGGAAGTGAATTAGTATGCAAAATCATGGAAATGTTTGTTAGCAGATTAAAAGAATCACAATTTGGGGTCTGGCGATTGTTAGGTTATGTTAAGTGGGCTGCATCAGTTAACATTATCTAACCATCGCCAGACCCCAAATTGTGATTCTTTTAATCTGCTAACAAACATTTCCATGATTTTTGCATACTCATTCACTGCCCACATTCTCTATATTTAGGACTGTTTGCCATTCCATCCTAATGTCTGATGAAGTGCGCTTCTAGCACACAAAAGCTTACAGTCTGAATAAAACTTTGTTGGTCTTAAAGGTGAGACTTGACTCCTACTTTGTTCTATCAAATGTTAGTCAAACTGCAATTTCAAAAAGGGTACTATAGAAAGCCAGCTTGGTACAGAGCCAGTTTGGTGTAATGGCTAAGAGCACAGACTCCAGGCTTCGGATTCAACGCGAGCTCACAGGAACGCAACTCCTGAACCTTTCTAAGAGTCCACCTCCTCCTTCCCATCTTGTCCATTGAATAGTAGGTGCAGCTGCATAACAATCCCTGGATGAGCTCTACCATCTATTTTTCTACAAAACGACCCCTGACAGACTCTAATATGGAAGAGAATCAGCTTTGATTCTCCTCTCCAGGTTTGATTCCAGCTGGCTGCATGTGGAGGAGGAATGGGGAATCGAACCTGGCTCTCCAGATTGGAGTCCACTCCTCTCAACCACTATACCAAACTGGCTCTCTCCACTACATAAATAAATAAACATCTAGTCCAAAAGCTATCATTTGATAGTTGTAGGGTTTTCAGCGTACGGTTTCGTTGTTAACAGATATTTTTTTTGCACACCATGGCAGCCATCTCCAAGGTGGGAGGACGTGAGGTATAATAAATGCTGAAGCAATTAAACTTTTAACAATTGCATCTATTTAAATGGATTAGCATAGGCAAAGGAAAGCAGCTGCGGGAAGTTGGCTCTCTCGAAGATGTATTGCAGAGTGGACGGAGGATTATATTTGGACCTGGGAAGTTTGAATTGAAATCCCAGCTTGGTGCCCAAGGGGGCGGAGCGATAATTTATTCCACAGCTTGCTTGAGACTTTGCTGCAGCCTCGCTCTTGGCAGGTGTTAGCTAAATGCCCGGCTTTGAAGCAAAACTGTCAAAAGTGTCTAGTGTTCCTTCTAGTTTTTCAACTGTGCAGTCCTACACAGAGGAACTCCAGTTGGAGCCCGTTGAGCTAAACTGGGTTTTGAATGGAGTCACTCAAGACAGGATTGCACGGCAGGTCTCCTCAGACACCACCAAGCAATCAATAGTTTAACATGATCCGAGATCAGACATCAAACTCATCAGATGACACAGACATTACTAGGTGTCAGAATATTCTGAATATAAAAACATATTTGCCAAGATAAAATTTGCTCAGGTCACGCTGGGCCTGACAAAACATATACATATACATGCATTTACTAAAATAAAATCTGTTAAAACAAGAGCATATTCTTTTGCCTGACTGAACATGCCACAGCGCAAAATTTGCTACCTTTATAGTAATTTCATTGCAAGCAATTGGTCAGAAGCAGTGAAACGTAAAATTGATTGGATCTGCCTGGATATTTGGATGGAATTGGCGTGATAGACAAAATCTGAATCTTCTGGTAAAGCAGATAATATAGCAGGACACGCTCTCAAACACCAGCAGCCTCTTTCCTTGGGAGCTTTATTTGGGCTACTTTCAAGGGCTTTTTTTGTAGCAGGAACTCCTTTGCATATTAGGCCGCACACCCCTGATGTAGCCAATCTTCCTGGCACTTGCAGTAGGCCCTGTACTAAGAGCCCTGTAAGCTCTTGGAGGATTGACTACATCAGGAGAGTGTGGCCTAGTATGTAAAGGAGGTCCTGCTACAAAAAAGCCCTACTTGTCCAGTTGCAGTGGCTGCCTATCAGATTCCAGGTCCAGTTTCAAAGTAGTGACTATTACTTTAAAACCTCAGGTTGCCAACCTGTAGGTGGGGAGTGGAGTTCCCCTTGAATTCCAGCTAATCTCCAGATAACAGAGATCTGTTCTCCAGGAGACAATGACAGCACTGGAGGGTGGACTCTATGGCATCACATCCCTCCCTTTCCTAATTTCTGCTCAGGCTCCACCCCCCAAATCTCCAGGAATTTCTCAACCCAGGGGAACTGATCCAGGCAGGGCCAGCACCAACCAGTAGACAATGCAGGTGGTTGCCTATAGCGGCATCACACCTCAGGGGGCATTGGCCAGGGTGGACTCCTGCAGGCTGGGAAGAGGAAGAAGTGCCAGCCCAGAAGACGCCTGGCAGCACGGGAAGCTGCAATCAGCCTGACCAGTTAAAGCCCAGCATCAGGGGCAAAGGAGTGAGTCAGAGAGGAGCACAACTCGACTCACAAGGCGAGTGACAGGTGTGTTGAGGGCAGATAGATGGCGGTGGTGGCAGCAGCAGGGAGAAAGAAGGGGCTGAGCGGGGGTGGCAGGGCAGGCGGGTGTGTGGGCGCCTCACCTGGGGTGCCAAAAACCCTGGCGCTGCAGTTGGATCCCTCCTGAAGGATGGCATCCCTACTCCAGCCTAAACAGCCTTCTTCCAAATTGGGAGGAAGAGCCAAATGAGTTGGAGGAATCTTCTTTGGCTGGAAGAAGGCTTCCAGTTTTGCTGAGCCAAATGGTGGGATAAGTTCGCCTACTGTGGGATGGGAAATTCCAGGAAATTTGAGGGTGGTGCCTAGGAGACAGAGTTTGGGCAGGGAAGAGAATACAGCATTGATTGATTGATTTAAAATGTTTTAATGGTGCCTTTCCACCCAAATAGGGTCCCCCAAGGCAGCAAACATCAAACATCCAGCATGGGTGTTATGCTACCAAGTCTGCACTTCAAAGCCACCATTTCCTCCAGGGGAACTGATGTCTGTCGTCTGGAGATCAGTCATAATTCTGGGAGCTCTCCATGCCCTGCCCATCCCTGTGTCTTCTGGAACACCTGTGCCCTCCTTGGTTTCTGCATAAGTTTCAGTTTTATGGACAGTCAGTTTGGTGTAGTGGTTAAGTGCACGGACTCTTATCTGGGAGAACCGGGTTTGATTCCCTACTCCTCCACTTGCAGCAGCTGGAATGGCCTTGGGGCAGCCATAGTTCTCGCAGAACTGTTCTTGAAAGGGCAGCTTCTGTAAGAGCTCTCTTAGCCCCATCTGCCTCATAGGGTGTCTGTTGTGGGGCGGGGGAGGCAAAGGAGATTGTAAGCCGCTCTGAAACTGAGATTCAGAATGAAGGGTGAGGTATAAATCCGATATCTTCACATCTTCTTCACATGGAGACATCTTGGTTCACGTTTCATCCATCGGTGACATGCATTTGGGAGGGGGTGTCTGTAGCAAGCAAGGTCTTTTCAGCCTCCACAATTCCTTCCTCAGCCTTTGTTCAATTTTCCTGGGTTTTCTTTTTTTTTTCAATCCAACATTTGCTGTTAGAGAAATAAAGTTTCAATTAGCTACAATGATTTTAATGAAGTTGTACGGTGTATGCTTTCATTATGCTTTTAATAATTCCTTGAACTGTCTTAAGAATAAAAAAGATTTTTAGACGAGTTCATACAATAAGCTATGAAGATAACACATTCCGTTACAAAGAGGTTTTAAAAATAATTTAAAGTTCAGGGCTTCTTTTTGCACCAAACTAAATTCATATCATCCTTTCCCCTCTCTGAACCATAGAGGAAACACATTAATATAGCCTACACATTAATATCTAACAGGCTGCATCAATGTACACATCAAATATTTATAGCTAGCTGTAGTTGGAACTTGGAAAGGTATTTACCCTTTCAGCACAGAAGGTGCTATTGGATGAGTAGTTGGGAATTCAGTGTTTCATGCAGAAAATGTAACAATGAAATGCAGACACCGCAAGCAAACCGTTACACTCCTGACCTCTCCAAAAACGCTTTGTCTTGGTTTTTCCGCCATAATCACCATCCATTTTGCAACATGTTCCCAAGCATTGTTGGAGGTGGAAGATGGTGCAGTAAATTGGCCGTGGTGCTTGGTTAGGGTGTGTGTCAGTCACGGATGTTGAGCAGCTTATTGCACATACCTATGCATGAGGCCGCCTTAGAATGAACATCAGTCCATTTAGCCCTGTACTCTCATTGTGACTTTCTGAAGTTATAGATAAAAGTCTTTCCTATCTGCATCCGCATGAAAGCTCATACCTAGAATAAAACTTTGTTGGTTTTAAAGGTGCCACTGAAATCAAATTTTGGTCTGCTGCTTCAGACCAACACGGCTACCCACCTGTTTATATTTCCTAGCTTTACTCACTGAGAGCCTTCTAACTGGAGTTCTGCTTATTCTATCAGTGTCTAAGAGCTGCTGTAGAGCTCTCCGAGGTTCTCTCCATTTATGTGTTGTAGTAGGAGCTTCACGCAGACTGAGGGCATGGAATGTGCCATTCTACGGCCACCCTTGACCCCAGAAGGTAGTGCTGCTCCTCTCCTAGCTTGATCTGTTAAAGAATCTTTAACTGATTCACGATCCATCTAGGAACCATGTGAAATTGGACAAATGTAGATATAGCTGCATATACAAGTCAAATCCTATTGCATTGTCTATTGGATGTTCTGGGAAGAAAGGCAGCATGGTATATGTTGTGTCTTGCATTTCAATCCTGAAATTACAACACAGCGGATGCTACGGAGGTGACCAGTAGAAGTCCACTGGTCCCCGGATGTAGCTCCGCAAATACGCTCCGCCAATCAAGATCTGTGGCGGGAAGTTTAAGTGGCTAGGATTGGACCTGGCCAGACTGAGGGTTGTTCCGGGGTATGCATATAATCGGGACCCAGCCCGCATTGCCCTGCCTTGTGATGTACTCGCTAATAAAGCATGTTGCCTTCAACACATCTCGTCACTCAGTACATTACAGTATAGCTCAGTCTCACCACATCTGGGGAGCTAAGCAGGGTCGGTACTTGGAAGCGACACCACCAAGGAAAATGCTGCAGAGGAAGGCAATGGCAAACCAGCTCTGCTTCTCACTGACTGAAATCGTCTGCAGCTTGATGGCACTTAATCCCCACACATTGGAAGTTCCACCCTTTTGATTGTATTGATTTGTGTTCTGTGTAATCTCCCTTGGTCTTCCGCATAAAGATTTTTAAGCCTAATTCAGTCATTATAATTTTGATGATCCAACAACACGTAAGAGGAGATTGCAATATGCACCAATCTGTCAACACATACAGTTGCCATTATGTGCAAATAGGGTAACATGCTCCCCCCCTCCAGCTTTGGTATGCATGATCAGAAACCCAGGTTTTTGAGTTTGTATTAATTTGCAGAAAATACGTTGCCCTGTTCTGGGGTCCCCAACATGGTGCCGTTGGCTGCCATGGCACCCTCTAGGGCCCATCAAGTGTTTTGAGAAAGTGGGTTGAGCCAGGTAGGTCCTTTGCCCAGCAAGAGTTCTGACTGGCTGTTTGAGAATTGATTGGCTGCACACATTTTTAAAAATGCTGTTTTGGCAGCAGCTGCCACTACACCCAAGGAACTTTGCTGTGTTACGGAAGATAAGCTGCAGCAACCATTTTGTGGTGGTATCTACTGCGGTTATTTTGTGGCAGCCATTTTGTCTCTGTGCTCACCACACTGCATCAGAATTCCAAAGGTTCAAAAAGTTTGGGGACCCCTGCTAAGGTTGTCAATCCCCAGGTGGAGGCAGGGGATCCCCCGGTTTGGAGGCCCTCCCCCTGCTTCAGGGTTATCAGAAAGCAGGGGGAGGGAAATGTCTGCTGGGCACTCCATTATTCCCTATGGAGACCCATTCCCATAGGATACAATGGTGAATTGATCTGCGGATATCTGGGGCTCTGGGGGACCCTGTATTTTGAGGTAGAGGCACCAAATTTGCAGCATAGCATACGGTGCCTCTCCCCAAAATATCCCCCAAGTTTCAAAAAGATTGAACCAGATGGTCCAGTTCTATGAGCCCCAAAAGAAGGTGCCCCCATCCTTCATTATTTTCTATGGAAGGAAGGCATTTAAAAGATCTGCTGTAATGTACTGGGGTCGGCGCAGTAAGAGACCAGAGTCGGAGAGTGATTTCAGCAAGCTTTACTTCAGGAACACACACACAACACACACTGAGCTCTATTCAAACTTCCCGCTCCTTTATACAATTCTTGCCCCCTTCTGATTGATCCTTAACTATCTACATGGATTGGCTATTTACAGGGCCCTAAGGGCCTATCAGGGTACAGTATGAGCCTGGATGTTGATTGGCTACTTATGTTTCAATCCTTCCCCTGATTGGGCACGCTTAGGCCTTCTCTGGAACCCTGGTGTGGAGTTCAAGCTCTGGCTTGTTCGGCTTCCCTCCAAAAGTAACAGTTCCCTCCAAAAGTAACAGTTCTCCCATTTGAGCCTAGGACACAACATCTGCAGTCCCTTTAAATGTGATGGCCAGAACTCCCTTTGGTGTTCAATCATGCTTGTCACAACCCTGCTCCTGGCTCCACCCTCATGTCTCCTGGCTCCACCCCCAAAGTCCCCAAATATTTCTTGAATTGGACTTGGCAACCCTAACCCCTGCCCTGCTCACACAAGAATGGCGAGTATACATACTGGAAGAATCCCAGCTAGCACACTCTCCTGCAATGCAAAGTTAGAGTGCCAAAATCATAATGCCAAACAGGGCTTTAGGCCTCCTGTGATTATGACTGGAGAAGGCAATGGCAAACCACCCCGTAAAAAGTCTGCAGTGAAAACGTGAAAGCAGCGTCACCCCAGAGTCGAAAAGGACTGGTGCTTGCACAGGGGACCTTTCCTTTACCTTTTTGATTATGCATTAACATCATAAGTGTGTTTGTTTTCTCTTTTAAAGCTCTATTGTATTTTTGTGGCTCATAGGGTCTGTAAACCATTTTAAAGCAGAGTTTGTTTTCTGGAGGAGTGATACAAACGGGCCTTAAATAAACAAAACAATGAAGCCTTTGTTGGTTTTGAATCCAAAAAATAATCCCCTCATTTAAACCAAACCGCAGCACCATAGAGAAAAGCTCTGTTGGCCAGCCATTTTGCAGGTGCTTATGGGCAACGATCATAAAAGCCGGCTTATTTTTTAACAGTAGTCTCACTGGGTGGGATGGGAGTGTCAGGTTCTTCCTTCCACGAATGCTTCCCAGGCCTTAAATAGACATGTTTCAAAAGTCAAGGACCGCAGATATAGAAAACCTTCCATTCTGTTGATTCATGGGGTTTCAGTTCCCAGTTTTGATGCTCGTTTTCTGATAGCCTCAATGAATGTCTTTCTTCAGCTTCCTATGGGCGACCTAGAAAGACCACCCAGAAGAAAGCATTTCCCTCTTAGGACTCAGCCAACATGATGTCTGGTGTGTGTGTGGGGGGGTGAGCATGACTTAACATCAGATGATCCTGACCAATTCAGTGAGAGAGGTGTGCTGTCACCTTCTCTCCGTTAAATGCTGAGGTCACAGGAAATGTATATATTTTGCTAAGGGGCTCAGTTTGTTCAGAATGAAAATGCTGTCCCAAAATTGACAAGGTCTGTCTTTACAGCTATTTAGCAGGTTGCTATTAAAAGCCGAGAAACCTGCGTCATCCAGAACCACCCAAAGCCATGGACTGGAAAATCTCTCAAATGCAGCGCATGAATAAGCAAGGTACATTCATCTTTTGCGGCCCAGGACTTCAAAGGTGTATGCATTCCATCTCTAGATTCTGTGTGCAAACTATTGGGACTGAGGTTACAATTGAAATTTAGACAAAAGAGGGGGTGACAAGAAACAGAGAGGAGGGAAAGGAGAAGTCCTGGTTCACAAGTTACAGACAACCCCAATACAGTCCATGTACAGTGTACACTAGATTTTACTTTATATGTACATTGAGAAATTCTTGTTTTACATTCAACACATGTACAGTTGAACATGTGATTGAAAGCCCACATATATTTACTTACTAATCCTTAGTTGTACCTTAACATGTAAATCCAGGGGTTGTTTAGTAGAAAAATAGGTGGTGGAGCTCATCCAGGGAATGTTATGCAGCTGCACCTACTATTCAATGGACAAGAAGGTGGAATTCTCAGAAGGAGGAGGAGGAACTCTCAGAAAGGTTCAGGAGCTGCGCCCCTGTGAGCTCCCATTGAATCTGAGGCCTGTGTAAATGAATCAGGATAACATGGGGTATATCTATTAGTTTAAGCTATTTTTGCACTATCTCCATAGAAATGTTTGCAGGAACATATAGCATAAAACAATGCAAACATCAAATCTCATAAACAGTCACAGAATCATAGAATCATAGAGTTGGAAGGGGTCTCCAGGGTTATCTAGTCCAACCCCCTGCACAATGCAGGAAAATCACAAGTACCTCCCCCTGCCCCCCTTCTCACAATCTGCCTAAATTCACAGAATCAACACAAACAACAGATAAACAACAGAGACAAGCAGCAGTTAAAGGCCAGGGGGTGATATATAATCAGGTAAAATAAGCATGGTGGAAGACAGGAGGGCCTGGCGTGACTTTGTCCATGGGGTCGCAAAGAGTCGGACTCGACTGTGTGACTGGACAACAACAACAAAAAGAAGAAAATACAACAACCTAAAGCAGTAGGTAAAACAAACCTGGATGGCCCAGGCTAGCCAAGATGCAGAAGCTAAGCATGTTTAGCCCTGGTTAGTGCTTAGATAGGAGATCACCAAGGACATCTGCAATTGCTACACAGAGGCAGGCAATGGCAAATCACCTCAGTTCATCTCTGGACTTGAAAACCCTATCAGCTGTGACTTGTTCCACGTCATCAAAACAGTTCAGCTAAAAGGACCTAATTATGCCTGGGTGAATAATAAACTTTCACTTAGTGCCTAAAAATGAATAAATCAGGCACTCATTGGCTGCGATCACACACATTAAATAATGCACTTTCGATCCTCTTTCAATGCACTTTCCAACTGGATTTTGCCAGTTCACACAGTGAAATCCAGTTGGAAAGTGCATTGGAAGTGGATTGAAAGTGCATTGTTTAGTGTGTGTGATCACAGCCATTGACTTGCTATGGATAGGGTATTCTGTAACCAGAGAAGCTGCAATAATAAGAAGAAGATATTGGATTTATATCCCGCCCTCCACTCTGAAGAGTCTCAGAGCGGCTCACAATCTCCTTTACCTTCCCCCCCCACAACAGACACCCTGTGAGGTGGGTGGGGCTGGAGAGGGCTTTCACAGCAGCTGCCCTTTCAAGGACAACCTCTGCCAGAGCTATGGCTGACTCAAGGCCATGCCAGCAGGTGCAAGTGGAGGAGTGGGGAATCAAACCCGGTTCTCCCAGATAAGAGTCCGCACACTTAACCACTACACCAAACTGGTCATGTCCCTTGCGGTCACCCATATGCCAAAAGATAAAGCCACACAGAAGAAAGCCTCTGATGCTGGACTTAGCCAACAATCAGGTCGACTTGGGCACAGGCACACATTTCTGTTAGGAATGAAGATTAACAAGAAGTTTAAGCTCTGGTAAGTTTAATAGTCAAGGGCTGCTCCTCCCCACTGAATAGTGAGGGAAAATAGCATGCAAAAACTGTCAGTGATGAGGGAAAAAAGGACATGTTGCTGATAGAGGCCAGGAGGAAGAAACGGAGCTAAGGAGGTGCTGGTAGCTACGAGTTAAGGATCCAGAGCCCCTGGGGAGATAAGGATGAGGGGAAGGGGGTTTCCTCTCCGCTGCAACTCCACAAGGATCCCTCTCTTGCAATACTATAACAACAGCAATAACGTAGTACCAGCAATGTGAACGACCCTTTGCAGACTACAGAATGGCAGGTCCTCACTCCAAGAAGCCAAAAATCTAAGATCTGGATATATATATCCATTGGGCATTTGAGAGAGATCAGGATATATATATCCATTGGGCATTTGAGAGAGGACCTTGTTAGGATTGCCAAGTCCAATTCAAGAAATATCTGGGGACTTTGGGGTGGGGCCAGGAGACATTGGGGGTGGAGTCATGAGCAAGGTTGGAACAAGTACAATTGAACTCCAAAGGGAGTTCTGGCCATCACATTGGAAGGGACTGCACACCTTTTCAATGCCTTCCCTCCATTAGAAGTAATAAAGGATAGGGGCACCTTCTTTGAGGGCTCATAGAATTGGCCCCCCCAGTACAATCCTTTTGAAACCTGGAGGGTGTTTTGAGGAAAGGTGTCAGATGCTATGCTGCAAATTTGGTGCCTCTATCTCAAAGAACACGCCCCCCCCCAAGCCCCAGATACCCACAGATCAATTCCCTATTATTCCGTATGGGAATTGTTCTCCACAGGAAATAATAGAGTACCCAGTAGACATCCCCCCACCCCACTTTCTAAAGCTTTCTAAAGCGGAGGGAGAGCCTCCAAACTGGGGAATCCCCTGCCCCCTGCCCCCTCCCTCTCTATCTCTCTCTCTCTCTCTCTCTCACACACACACACTTACTGGGTCTGGTTCCTCCACAACTTTACTTGCTCTGAAAATGAAAGCAAAACAAATGGAGGGTCTTTGCTCTGACAAAACTGCTGCTGACCCTTCCCCATGAAGCATTTCCTGTTTCCTGCTCAACTTTAAAGGCACACATTTTAAAAACAGACGTGTTTGCAGGTTTATAAACCTGGGGAAATTCTAGAGGTACATAGTGACTGTGGGGGTGGGGCTTCCCTCTGCTGGCCAGCTGGCTGGGGGTGGGGGAAGCCTGTAAAACCAGGGGATCCCCCACTGGGACCTGGGGATTGGGAAGCCTACCTTTGATACTACTCAGTTTCCATTACTCACAAAGGCCTGGTGGCTTGCTACTCTTCAGTAACAATCACTCCACAAAAGTCAGTATGTGTGGTGATTAGAGTCCCAGACTAGGATCTTGGGGACCCAAGTCTGAATCCCCACTCTGTCATGGAATCTCACTAGATTACTTGGGTGAGTTATGCACTACTGGCTTTGCAGGATTTTTGTGGGGATAATATGGAGGAGATGCAGGACTTTTTTTGTAGCATGAACTCCTTTGCATATTAGGCCACATCCCTCTCATGTAGCCAATCATTCAAGAGCTTACAGAGTTCTTATTACAGGGCCTAATGTATGCTCTTGGAGGATTGGCTACATCATGGGGTGGGTGGCCTATGATGCAAAGGAGTTCCTGCTACAAAAAAAAGCCCTGGAAGAGAGGAAAGTGATATAAACAGCTTTGGTTCCCCATTGTGGAGGAAGGCAGTGTGAATGAAGTAAATAAATACAGCTGAATATGGAGGCAGGTGACAAGTAGGTTCGATGGTAGATGGGAAGGAGAGAAGGAAGCAGGGGGAAGTGAGTGTATGGAGTTTGCTTAGGAATAAGGAAATAGTGTGAGGATGGAAACACAGAGGAAAATGAGGTGCCCCTTTGTGGATTCTCTATCATGCAACTGGGTCTGGCTTAGTGGCCAAGACCAAGGAACTGTTCCATTGCTTTTCTGAGTAGAGACTGCTGAGGGGAGGGAAGGAGGAAAAGCAGATGACGTGGGAGCAAGTAAAAGTAGATTGGTGTTGAGTGGGAAGGAGAAAAAGATATCTTTAACAACCTTAGAGAGAAAGCGAGGGATGGAATCAATTATCCATCATATCAGCCATTGTAAGTTTAAACATGGGGCCTCACAAGGGCTGACATGAAATCTTACTCCCAATATAAATAGGATGGGTGCCAAACATAGCCCCAGAAGTATTCAATAATAAAATACAGCTGTCTCCACTGGCATTTACCCACAAAAGTTTGTCATTTTTTTAACGGTTAGAAATGCTGACAAAGAGAAATCTGGCAAAGGAAAACATTTATTTTCCAGAGGAGCGAGGTTTCTGTGAACTGCAACCTAAATAGTCACTTAACATCTGAACATTCCATAAAGATAATTTATAACATAATTTTCTCCCCCCCCCCCCCCCCCCCGCGAAATACATTTTGGCAGAGGGCTTTTCAAAGGCTTTGGCTTCACTTGGAGGTGCAAAGAGCTTTGCCTTTGAATCCATAATTCTTAATTACAGAAATGGTTTTATGTGCTTTACTGGGAGTTTCAGCAAAGCACATCAAAGGGACCCTTCTCTCTCCCTCAGCTTAAAGCTCCAAGTGTGAGGGAGTCAAGAAACAAGACAGACATTCCTTGGCAAAGAGAAGAAACTTGTATTCATGAAGCGTCTCATGGGTTACATCTAGGTTACGCCTGTTGTCATGGCGCCAATGGAGCAGGAAGAAGAAGGAAGGGATACATGAGGCAAAATAACGTGGGGCAGGAGGGATCCGCTATCCCACATGCATGCAGACGGCAGTGAAGCATCATTTCGATCGCCAGTGCCATAGAGCAGTCTGTGGGAAAGTTCTGAATTTTGTTGCAACCTTTAAAAAACCCCTCTATTTTGTAAAAGGGGAAACTTTGACATTTTTTATATTTTCCAGCGCAAGTTTGACTATGATAGAAACTCTCATAATCTAGTCAGCCAAAGGACTTCATTACAGAGAAGATAAAAAAGGAGTGTGCTTTGAACAAAGCAATAGTTTATCCTTTTGAGGCATGGAGGTCACTCAGGGTAGGACAACTCTCTAGACACAGGGGTGTCGGACTCATTTGTTATGAGAGCCAGATCTGACATCTGGGGGAGGGATGGTGGCTCAGTGGCAGAGCATCTGCTTGGGAAGCAGAAGGTTCCAGGTTCAATCACTGGCATCTCCACTAAAAAAGGGTCCAGGCAAATAGGCGTGATAAACCTCAGCTTGAGACCCTGGAGAGCCGCTGCCAGTCTGAGTAGACAATACTGACTTCGATGGACTGAGGGTCTGATTCAGTAGAAGGCAGCTTGATATGTTCATAAATGAGACCTTGTTGGGCTGGGCCATGTGTGTCATAAAAATGTAATGCCATGTAGCAGAGATATAAACTTTATAAGGGACACAAACACAATTAAAACGTGCTTAAAACATTAACACTCCTTGACCTTAAAGGTGCTTTCTTTGTATCTTTGCTGTGCAATCCAGGGAACTGGGCAAAGGAAGCTCTGGCTCTTTCCTTTCTTCCCCAGGGGACCAGAAGGGAGAGGAGGATAAGAGGATGGGTTCTCTTAAGGATTAAGAATTGGTTAAATGACAGGAAACAAAGAGTAGGAATAAATGGACAGTTCTTAAAATGGAGGGAAGTAAGCAGTGGGGTCCCACAAGAATGGGTATTGGGGCTGATACCATTTAATTTGTTCATAGATGATCTGGGGTGAATAGTATAGTGGCCAAATTTGCAGGTGATACAAAATTATACAGGATGGTAAAAACCAAAGATAACTGTGAAGAGTTCCATGAAGATCTCCACAAATTGGGTGAGTGGGCAACATGAAGATCAATATTGATAAGTGTAAGGTGATGTACACTGGAACAAAAATCCCAGCTTCAAGTATAAGCTAATAGGGTCTGAAATTGCTGAGACTAAGAGGAGAAAAGATCTTGGGGTCATAGTGGATAGCTCAATGAAAGTATCAACCCACTGAGCTCCAGCGGTGGAAAAACAAACAAACTCTGTGTTGGAGATTATTAGGAAAGTGATTGAAAATAAAATGGCTGATATTATAATGTTCCTGTACAGATTGATGGTGCTGCCTCGTTTGGAATACCGTGTGCAGTTCAGGTCACCGTATCTCAAAAAGGAAATTGCAGAGCTGGGAAAAGTACAGAAGATGATTAAGGGGGTGAAGCACTTTCCCTCTGTCTGGGATTTTTTCAGTTTAGAAAATAGATAACTCAGAGGGGACATGATAGAGATTGATACGATTATGCAGGGAGCGAGAGAGTTGACAAAGAGAACTTTTTCTCCCTCTCCCCAAATACTAGAACACCAGGACACCCAAAGAAGCTGATGAGCAGTAGCTCCAGGATGGACAAAAGAAATAGTTCTTTATGCAGCAAGTGATTAACACGTGGAATTGGCTGCCAGAGGATGTAGTGATGGCCACAGCCACAGACATCAGAGGGACAGTCAGATATGAGCTTTCTTTAGGCTATAGCGGAGACAAAAGTTCAGGCAGGATGGCTCCATATCTACAACTTAACACAGTGAAGCAATTAAACCATTGGAGAGTCAAAGGGGGGAGAAAACCAGACGTGTTATCACTTCGACCAGCTATGGCTGTTTATACCATATGGAGCAGATTTTGCCTGGTACAGACTTGGGCAGGGCAACCTGTATGCAGTAGTGAGCTATTTGAGTAGACCAAGCTTGCAGTGGGAGAAGCAATGCCCTTCACTCTATACCAATTGTTAAATACAGGGTTTGATACATTTGGAGTTCACTCATAACTGGCTTTATTGGTAACTACATATTCAGGCAACATGGCGGGGCTGCTCTCCCGCTTATATGCATGCAAAAAGAACCACCCCCCTACTTCCCGTACCAAATCATGGCAGTCTGGTTTCGTGCCCTGACTGCTCATTGGTTACTTTAAAGAGACATTGCAGAGTAGAATGGTGAATGCTTGATCCTTCTTCTCCATTCCCTCGCCTCTCTTCTTTATCCTCCCGACCAGACAAAAACTCAAGTAAGCACCCAAATCTTACGGGGAAAACTGTCAGAAGTAAAGCCTATCCAAACATTCTCAATACGGAATAGCAGGAACTTGGGGGCTGGGGAATAGGGGTATTATTTTGTACCATAGTGCTGGCGAAAGTGAGCTGGCGGAAACAGGAGCGCCCTGGAGTGTCCAGACAGTACACGGCCTGCCCCCAGAACAAGATTTCAGAGAGGATTGCAGTTTTACTCCAACCACTGTCTGACCAGATACAAGAATTTATGTTCATAGACTTTATTAGCTTACTCTGAAAAGGTATTCCATCTACCCCTTGGCAGCCCCCCTGGCGCAAGTAGCCCTATGGTTGTGGCACTAAACAGAAGCTATCTTAAATCTCTCAAGGTTTGGTCAGCCACTTGCATTTCTCCAATCTAAATTTCTGTCGCTGACTCATTTGTGTTATGTGGTCTGAACATTCAATATTTGGTGACCTTCAGTTTTCTCTAAGGACCCGTTTCTTTAATCTTCCCTTCTGTGGGAGCCCTTAATTCTGTGTCAACTGTGAGCCTTGGCTGCTGTCACATTCAGTCCATCCCTCTTTGCTCTGTTCTTTCGTCTTTCCTAATTTTAAACTGTCCCCATTTTACTCACTGCTCTGGCAGACTGTGATTTCTTTTTATCTACAGTGCCCCTGTTTTAGGTTAAGATTCAGTCAGTTCTGGCACCTTGTAGTGAGAATGAAAGACAAGCAGCCATTTTAGAGCAGAAACTTTGACCAGACCTTTCACAGGAAGCCTTCCCCCCCCCCCCCCACTCATTCTCTTGCTGCTACTTCCTGGGCTTCTGTGAAAACTACGAACCAGAGTTTTGCTCCTCCCGCAATTGAATAGTAACAATATGGCTGAATCCAGGTGGCCAGTTTAAGCTGCTTCAGGAACACCCCACATCTAGACCAAAAAGGTGCGTTCAAACATGCACATCTGAGTGTTTGCCCCACTCCCACCCTTACCTCATCCTTACCTGTCTTCCTGCCACTTCAAGAAGGTACCAATTCCCCCAAGTGCTTCCCTGCTGCCCTTCTGGCTGTATGAATGGCCAGAGAATGCCTGGGAAATATCTGTCCTGAGCATGAGCAGTCTGACCGCTCCTCCCTGGTTTGTGTGGCCCATCCCTCTCCTGACAGTGGAGCATGTGCCATCTGACCATCCCAGGGGTGTTTTCTCCTCTGCTAGCTTACTTCCGTGATGGGAGGCTGCACCCAGTCTATGCTACTGTGGCAGGGTACTGGTTCCTTTTATGCAAGGGTGTTAAACCTAAGACCAGGGGAACTGTCAAACTCTTTAAGGTCCACATGTGATCTACAACATTCTTACCACAATGGTGGTGGAAAGTGCCATCAAGCTGCAGACCCCATAGGGTGTTCGAGGCAAGAGATGAACAGAGGTTGGGTTGTCATTGTTGCCCTCTACCTAGCAACCCTAGATTCCCTTGGAGAGAGGTTACGACTCAGTAGAAGAACTTGGCATGCAAATGGTCCTAGGTTCATTTCCTACCATCTCCAGTTTAGAAAGGACCAGGCAGTAGGTGATATGATAGACCTCAGACTGAGACTTTGAAGAGCTGATGCCTTTTCACCTGGACCTGGAAATCTAACAGACATGTTCTGAACCTTGTTGGTCTCCTGTGAATGTATTGTAAAGACTGGGTTCCAGTGATAAATAAACCTCCAAACTGAAGTAAGACGGATGAAACATCTTGATATCTAGAGCAGACATCTTTGGAAGGGTTTCTTTTAGTTCCACAAACTAAATACTGGAATATTGTTTGTTACTCCTTGGAAAGACTGTTTTTGAACTGTCTTCTGTGAATGATTTTTTGCTACATGCTCTTGTCTATTTGAAGTTCTACGTACAAGCTTTGTCAGGACACCACTGACCTCTACATTACACTGTTTTGTTGTTTAAAATTTATGGTGTCTCTTAGTAGTTTTTTTTTTTGTTTACCCACCTGGGGATTGGCAACCCTATATATGATGAAGAGAGTTTTGACTCTTGAAAGCTCATACCCTGGAAATCTTGTTAGTGTCGAAGGCGCTACCAGACTCAAATCTATCTTTTCAGGGTATCCTTCTCATGCTTTAAAAGTTTTTAAAACAGACTACTTCCTAAAGCCATTAGAGCCATTTCTAATACCCACCTCCCACTCATTGTCTATAGACCTGTTTATTTAGACATGACATTTCAGGTGATACTTAATGGTGGCTCTGACAAGATTGGACTAGCCTGGGCTATCCAGGACAGGGCCATATGAATCCTAGTTCTTTTAAATTACTGTTTTGTGTTATGTCTGAGCTGAACTTGCTGGAAGGTCTCCCGGGAGCATCTTAGTCGGCCACAGTGGAAGACAGGATGATGGACTAGGGCTATTGGCAGGGCTTTTTTGTAGCAGGAACTCCTTTCCATATTAGGCCACACCCTTCTGATGTAGCCAATCCTCCAAAAGGCCCTGTACTAAGAGCCCTGTAAGCTCTTGGAAGATTGGCTACATCAGGGGTGTGTGGCCTAATATGCAAAGGAGTTCCTGCTACAAAAAATGCCCTGGCTACTGGTCTGATCCCCTTATGTTCATTGTTGTTGTTGTTCAGTCAACAGTTGAGTCTGACTCTTTGCGACCCCATGGACAAAGTCACGCCAGGTCCTCCTGTCTTCTATCATCCTCTGAAGTCTGCTAAAATTCATGTTAGTTACTTATGTTCATAGGTCTTCTTAAAAGAGCAGTAATTCTGTTCCAAGTAGTGGAATATGTCTCTAAAATCCATTTTTTTCTTGTAATTGCAGCTTTCCTTTCTTAGTCCCTTCAGAAAGAAGGGGCCATAAGAAAGTCTTCTTTTTTTAAAGAAAAGGAAAACAAAATTAAAACTTCTTTACCCTCACCGTTGGTTACAGCTCTGTCTTTAAAGAGCTCTATATAAATTTACAACGGTTCATAATAATTAATTGGTTTTCCAAACCCACGATGATAATAGGAAGATGTAAACCTTTGCTCTTCACATGCCCTCAAAGGCAACTCACGGCAGTTTTTGTTCAGGCCGGCACAGAGGCTTTTAAATTGAGAGACTGTTTAAGTGCAGCTTCCCTGACTAGTAAAAGAAACAAAAGCTAGTTGTAAAAAAAAATGCTCTTCTTGTTAAAAATTATTCTCAGGCGAGTGTCCTCCTCTTTAAAATACTGCATAGTTGTAAAAAATGTGCTTGAAAATTATATGACGGGTCTCCAAGCCATGGCTTCTTCTTCTCAAGAACTTTGCAGATGACAGCTCTAGAAGGAGAGGGGAAAGGACATTGGTCAAGCAAATAGTTTTCGGCCTGTACATTGCAGATTCACATACAAAGATGGGCTCTGTGCAAAACCATGCTTTAATTAAATAAACCATGGCTAATAGTGCACGGACTCTTATCTGGGAGAACCGGGTTTGATTCCCCACTCCTCCACTTGCAGCTGCTGGAATGGCCTTGGGTCAGCCATAGCTCTTGGCAGGACTTGTCCTTGAAAGCGCAGCTTCTGGGAGAGCTCTCTGAGCCCCACCTACCTCAGAGGGTATCTGTTGTGGGAGGGGGGAGGTAAAGGAGATTGTGACCACTCTGAGACTCTGAGATTCAGAGTATAGGGCGGGATATAAATCCAATTTCTTCTTCTAAAAAAATGCAAGAAATTCCACCAAGCAGGCCTCATTTTGGGCAGGCGCTCACAGGAGTGAAGCTCTGGAACCTCTAAATTTTATTGTGTTTTTTCTGTCTTACCTCCCCCCCCCAAAAAAACAAACAAACAAACAAACAAAAACTTGCTTCTGGGCTTCGTTGTTCAAACCCCCTGTGAGAATTTTGCTGAACTTTGACAAACTTTCTAATATTTTTCCCCACAAAAAATGGGAAATGACCAAAACATATAAAGTATACTCTGGTTTCTCTTCAGATCACATATAAAGCAGACAGAAGGAAATCTTTATCATGCCACTGTGGCCACATAGGAGAAAGTAATTTAAAAAGTATGATGGGGATAAGGTTTTATTATAATTCAAAAAGCATTTTAAGGTAGATGCTGAACTGATATAATTTAGTACACCTTCTGGTGATGTCAGGGATGCGTGGCCTATGCAGATGAGTTTTGTAAATGAGTTGCTCTAATGAACTCCGGCACCTCTTTTTTTATAAAATGATCCCTGTCACTAAGTATAGTTAGTCAAATGCTCTCAGATAAAAATCTGAAACCTTGCTTCGGGTTACAAAGCACACAACAGAAGGATTAGCCAGCCCATGCAAGTGGGAGTTTTGTCTCCCCTCAGATGCAAGCTGGTCATTTTCTACTTGTAACTATAGACTGTCTCAGAAGATGATAGATAGATAGATAGATAGATAGATAGATAGATAGATAGATAGATAGATAGATAGATAGATAGATAGATAGATAGATAGATAGATTTATTTTTATTTTATCAGATTTATATCCCACCCTCCCCTGACGAACTCAGGGCAGCTAACAATGACAAATTAAACCACATAAAACATTAAAAACAAAATACAGCCTTCCTCTCCCCACTTGGTACCATTTTTCCATCCTCAAACTGGCCTGTAGAGCTTCTATTGGTTCAACTGCAAAAATCATATTATGTTTGTCAGAACTTTTTTTGTAACAGGAACTCCTTTGCATATTAGGCTACATCCCCCCTGATGTAGCCAAACCTCCAAGTATTTACAGTAGGCCCTGAACGAAGAACCCTGTAAGCTTTTGGAGGATGGGATACATCACCCGGGGGGGGGGGGGTGAGGGTGTAGCTTAATATGCAAAGGAGTTTCTGCTACAAAAAAAAGTCCTGACGTTTGTGGATGCATGCCATTTTACCATGGAGCCAAGACAGCCTACATAGGGCAGTTTGAGGATAAAAAACAGTGTGCTGCGGGGAAACTGAAGCTTCTTCTCCCAGCATGCCGTAGTTGTGAGCAGGAAAAAGATTCAGAGTATAGGGTGGGATAGAAATCCAATTTGGGAGCCACCAAACTTCTGAGACAGTCCTTGTATCCTCCACCAATAAACATGAAGACTTTTGACTCTCTCTCTCTCTCTTTGTGGCTTACCTCACAGGATTGTGGTAAGAATAAAATGAAGGAGGGGAGGACCAAAGTATGCTGTCCTAAACTCTTTGGAGGAAAAGTGGGATAAAAATGTGCTAAATGAGATCACTAAATAAGTGTTACATGTGTATTTTGACTCTATGTCACACAGTGGCCAAAAAAAACAGGTGCCATCAGGAGGTCCTTCAGTGGGGCCAGGACTAGAAGCCCTCCCACTTTCCCCCCACCTTCCAAGCACCAAGAATACAGAGTATCACTGCTCCAGACAGAGAGTTCCATCAATACCCTGTGGCTAAGAGCCACAGATGGATCTCTGTTCCATATGTTTGTCCAATCCCCTCTTGAAGGCATTTAAAAGGTGAGTGGTCCCTTTAAATTTGATTGACAGAACTCCCTTTGGAGTTTAATCATGCTTGTCACATCCTTGCTCTTGGCTCCACCCTCAAAGTCCACAGGTATTTCTGAAGTTGGACCTGGCGAGCCTACATATGCCCCTAATAATAGTAGTATTTCTCACAAGGGTTTCCATTCCCTTGTGGCCTCTGCTCAAACAGGTTTCAAGCAGGCCACTCTGCTCTGTACTCTTGATCTATCTGGCCTTGTGTATTGTGTATTCTGATTAGCAGCAGCTCTCCGAAGTCTTGGGCAGCGTTTCTTATAGTCTAGCCATGCTGTTTGAGATCCTGTTAACTGGAAATGCCAGAAATTGACTCTGGGACATTCTGCTTGCGAAGCATGTGCTCTGCCTGTGAGCTATGGCTCTCCCCCAAGGTTATTGCTTCAAAAATGTGCAAAGATGATAGACCAGAAATTGTATCAAGACAGGGGGGGGAGGGGGTAGAAATGAATGCATGGACTCATGGGGAACAATAGCTGTATCATGCCACCTTCCAGGTTCCTGAAAAACTAATCTGTAGTGATGTTGTCAATGATCATAATTTTACCTGGCTTGGAATAAGAATTTTCCCAGCTCATAATGTTCAGATATACTACCAACTGAGTGTCATTTGTCCCTGGCTCAGAATGTAAAATGAGATTCGGCACGTGTGTGGCCAGCCTGAAGGTGGATTGAACCACTTTGGAAGCGTTTGCCACACAAACGAAATTTCTGTTGCTCACTGCAAAACTGCATGAAACGACAACATTAGTTGAATTAAATTTTCACTGACTGCCAGGGGGGTTTTGGTAGAAAAAGCCCAGCAGGAACTCATTTGCATATTAGACCACACCTCCTGACATCACCATTCTTTCACCATTGTTTCATACTAGGCCACACCCCTTGACACCAAGCCAGTCGGAACTGCATTCCTGTGCGTTCCTGCTGAAAAAAAGCCCTGTTGATTGGTAAGGTATAAGTGATGTGCCCCAAACTGCCTTTGGTTTCAGGAGTACTTCATTCAGTTCAGTAAGCAGTGCTCTAAGATGCAGCACACATGCACCAATGTCATTAGCTATGAGAAAGCTCTCTGAAAACAGAGGAAACTTTTTCAGACCACTTCCTGTTATGTATTTGAAGGCATGCCTGGAAATGTTGGGCATAGTGTCCTGAGCTTGAAGGGCAACACAATAGACTGAGAGGATCCAAAGACCTGCATCCCGATTGGCTGCATAATTCAAACTGGCCAATCAAGAGGCAGTATCAGAGGATCCTAGGAACTGCCAATGAGGATGCATATTCTAATAAAGGATCCAAAAAGGACACAATCACAGGAGGGTTTCTGCTTCTTGGGGGCTGGGTTTCTCCTGCCCTGACTATATATATTGCCACATGTTCTGGTGCTTAGCAGTAGTTTTTAAATCACTTAGTAAGCATGCTGACTCACTAATAAAGAGCTTTAATCACTACACAAGAGCCTCCTCATGCATCAGACCCAGTATTTAACACTTCCCAAAGGATATTAGCAGCTTAGCATCCCCCCCGCCACTAGCAGGGGAATTCCCTAGGTGGTGGGAGCCTTGTGACACACTGACATTGCTCCTTGTTCTCCTGGAAATAATGTCAGTGCATAGCAAGGAGATGCCAGCAATGCTTTGGTCTTTTGAAAAAAGTGAGGATCCCCCCACTCCCAGCAGTGGATGGGCCTGCTGGGTCCTTACCACAGTTTTGAATAAGTAGAGACATCACCCTGCCAACAAAAGTCTGTATAGTCAAAGCAATGGTATTCCCAGTAGTAATGTATGGCTGTGAGAGTTGGACCATGAGGAAGATCGAGAGCAGAAGAATAGATGCTTTTGAGCTGTGGTGCTGGAAAAGACTCTTGGACTGCAAGAAGATCCAATCATTCAGTCCTAAGGGAAATCAACCCAGACTGTTCCCTGGAAGGTCAGATGCTGAAGCTCAAATACTTTGGCCACCAAATGAGAAGGGAGCACTCACTGGAGAAGATCCTGATGCTGCGAAAGTCAGAAGGCAGGTGTGTTTCTAGCACATGAAAGCTTACATTCTCAATAAAACTTTGCTGGTCTTAAAGATGCAACTTGATTCTTGCTTTGTTCTACTGCTTTAGATCAGCACAGCTGCCCACCTGGATGTATGGCTGGACTGCGTTGCTGACATGAATTTGAGCAGACTTCAGAGGATGGTGGAAGACAGGAAGGCCTGGTGTGATTTGGTCCATGGGGTCGCAAAGAGTCAGACTTGACTGTGCAACTGAACAACAACAACAAAAATACACCCTGTGTCAGTCCTGGTCAGTATTTTGACTACCGGGGTTGCTATGCAGAGGCAGGCAATGGCAAACCACCTCTTAGTGTCTCTTGCCTTGAAAAACCTATGGGGTCACCATTACAGATGGGCACGAACTAGCTCACAAACTAAAGTTTGTCATAAATTTTGGCTGGTTCATGGTTCCCAAAGTGATGTTCATGAACTAAAAAGTTCGCGAACTTAAAAGCCTCCACAAACTTCCATGATTTTTAAGGAAATTCGTGCCTGTTTGTTAGCAGTTCATGAGGAGCAAAAGGAGGGATTTAGATGGCTCCAATCAGTAAAGGTGTGTGCAAGAAGAGGGCTCTACCAGAGCCCCTTATGCTGTTCTAAACGGTGTGAACTCTGAAATCAGGGACTATTCTGTTAACCAGGGGGAAGCCTTTGAGGGTCAGATTTGGTCCAGTGGCTGCCAGCTGCCTATCCTTACCATATTGTGTTTCAGTAATCATACCTGTTTGAGGAAAGAGAGCAGAGCAAATACTCAAGGGTATACATATCCAAATGTAGTGAGCCATTTTAGAATTTTCTTCCAAAGAGATATTGTTGTTTGACTTTTGTCGTCATTTGATCCCCCTCCTCCCCAATTTACCTGCCAGAGATTTGTAATTTCTCTCTTTTCCAAGGATTGAAATCCCCAGCTTTTTTCCCTTTGTTTTTATTAGCTTGCATTGTCAGAGACCAAATCCACAGACTACAGATTTTCAGTAAAATCAATACTGTATTGTCTAAAACAAACCTGAGTTAAGTGCATTATCGGTCCATTACTGCATTATGGTTTGCCCTCAATTGTGGAACTGAGACAAAGGTTCCCGCCAAAGCAAAATCACACTGGCAATCTGATTCACACAGGAAACCTGTGAAAAGTGGTGAGAAGCCCCTGAGTTACTGTAGCAGTTTAGTCATTTTGACAGCTGCTACACCTCTAGGTTTGCCAGTCTCCAGATGTCAGCTGCTGATCTCTTGGGATTCCAACTGATCTCCAAGTGATTGAGGTCAGTTCCCTTGGAGAAAATGGCTGCTTTGGAAGGTGGACTCTATGGCAAGATACCTAGGGGTGCCAGCTCTGGGTTTGGAAATATCTGGAGATTTAGGGGGTCGAGCCTGGGGAAGACAGGGTTTGGGGAGGAGAGGGACCTCAGCATGGTCCAATGCTATCAAAAGCATCCATTTTCTCCAGGGGAATCGGTCTTTCTAGTCAAGTCAGTTCTAAAAGCAGGAGATCTCCAGGTCCTACCTGCAGATTGGCAACCTTAAATGAAGTCCCTCCCAACCCCAACACCCATTCTCCTCAGGTTCCATCCCAAAATATCTAAGTATTTTCCAACCCGGACCTGGCAACTCTATAGTCTCCTTCAAATTATTAGTGCCCCCACTCATACAGTTAAGATCATTTTGTCCCCTTCCTTTCTTTAAAACTGTGATACTCACTCTGCAGCTCATTAAGAGCCATATTCGTAGATGTTGTTGTTGTTGTTCAGTCGCACAGTCGAGTCCGACTCTTTGCGACCCCATGAACAAAGTCACACCAGGCCCTCCTGTCTTCCACCATCCTCTGAAGTATGCTCAAATTTGTGTTTGTTACATCAGTAACACTGTCCAGCCATCTCATCTTTTGCCATCCCCTTCTTCTTTTGCCTTCTGTCTTTCCCAGCATCAGGATCTTCTCCAGGGAGTGCTCTCTTCTCATTTGGTGGCCAAAGTATTTCAGCTTCAGCTTCAGCATCTGACCTTCCAGGGAACAGTCTGGGTTGATTTCCCTTAGGAATGACTGATTTGATCTTCTTGCAGTCCAAGGGACTCTCAAGATTCTTCTCCAGCACCACAGCGCAAAAGCATCTATTCTTCTGCATTTGGCCTTCCTTATGGTCCAGCTCTCACAGCCATACATTACTACTGGGAATACCATTGTTTGACTATATGGACTTTTGTTGGCAGGGTGATGTCTCTACTTTTTATTATACTGCCAAGGTCCACCATAGCTGTCCTCCCAAGGAGCAAATGTCTTTTAATTTCGTGGCTACAGTCACCATCTTCAGTGATCTTAGATCCCAGAAATGTGAAGTCTGTCACTACTTCTATGTCTTCCCCTTCTATTTGGTGTGATGGGGCCGGATGCCATGATCTTAGTTTTTTTGATGTTGAGTTTCAAGCTTACTTTTGTGCTCTCCTCTTTCACCCTCAACAAGAGGTTCTTTAGGTCCTCCTCACTTTCTGCCATTAGAGTGGTTTCATTTGCATATCTGAGGCTGTTGATGTTTTTTCCAGCAATCTGAATTCCGGCTTGTGTTTCATCCAGGCCAGAATTCCGCATGATGTACTCTGCATATAAATTAAGCAGGGTGACGATATACATCCTTGTCGAACTCCTTTTCCTATTCTAAAACAATCAGTTGTTCCATATCCTGTTCTGATATTTGCTTCTTGACCCTTATACAGGTTTCTCAGGAGACATGTGAGGTGGGCTGGTACTCCCATCTCTTTAAGGACTTGCCACAGTTTGTTGTGATCCACACAATCAAAGGCTTTAGCATAGTCAATGAAACAGAAATAGACATTTTTCTGATACTCCCGTGTTTTCTCCACAATCCAGCGAATGTTGGGAATTTGAATGTTGGCAATTTGCAAATACCATCCACCCAAAGAGCCACATTTAGTTTCATCCCTAGCCTGAGGCCTGCACCTCAGGGGGGTTGCAGTTAACTATTCCTCTGGTGATGGCTGTTGCCAGCCACAAGCCCCACCAGGCAAGAACCTTGCCTATTTTCCTAAAACATGAGGCAGGTGTAGAGGTCCCACTGATGGACCTCCTGATGACGCCTGGGGTTTTGGGCCACTGTGTGACACAGAGTGTTGGACTGGATGGGCCATTGGCCTGATCCAACATGACTTCGCTTATGTTCTTATGAGGTTCCATCCTCCAGGTGAGACCTGAGGATCCCCAGGAATTACAGCTCATCTCCAGACTACAGGAATCAGTTCCCCGGGAGAAAAGGGCTGCTTTGGAGTGTGGAGTGTATGGGATTGTACTCCACTGAGATCCCTGTCTTCCCCAGGCACTACCTCCAAATCTCATTTCCCAAACTGGAGCTGGCAATCCTATTTCCCCCACCCCCACTTCCTGCCAGTGGCAAGGAAGGATCTGGCAACCTTAGGTAGGTGCCTTATTGGGAAAAAGTGCTCAAATGTGCCACTAGTGGCATATCAGAGAACTACATGTGGCTCCCAAGCTGCCAAGTGAGTATCACTGCTTTGAGCCATCCAGTCTGGAGAACTTAAACACTGGTGCACTGTTTTGTGTCATTCTGATTGGCTTTAAATATTATATGGCTTTTTTTTGTCTACATGCAAAGAACTTTATTTATAAAAATGCCTGATCTCTATTCCGCCCATTTACTGTTATAACCCTTAAGTCATCAAATCTTAACATGCTGATTCTTTGTAGGACTTTTTATAAGGTATTTTTAAGGTTGTTCTAGATGGCGAAAATGCTCTGGTCAATGACTATAATAATAAACTGAACTGAACTGAACTATTCCACCTATTATGCCTGAACTAGAAGAAGTTCTGGGGAACATTGCTGCCTTTCTATCAGTTAAGCTTATGGCAGCTGCGTTTAATTAGTATAGATTTTTATTAGATGTAATACATATTTTATTGTTGGAAGCCATTTCCAGCCCAGAGTTAAGGCAGAATATTAATTTTTTTTTAAAAAAAAAATGAATGAATCAGTAAACCAAAGAGAGTGGCAATTCTGAACATATTTGTGTGGTTTGGAGTCTGTTGAAATCAGTGGGGTTTCAACAGCCTTGAGTATATTTGTACCAGCACTTTTTCAGTTACACCGTTATTTTTCCATCTATGTCTCTTTCCTTTTTCCATGTTGATTTCAAATCTACATTGTGCATTTCTGGTCCCATCACTCCCGAAACTGCCTGTGTGGGTTTATTATAAAACCTGCCAAATTTGTGTCTTGGGGGGCAACGGGACAAATTTAAACCCATACATATACAAACAGTCAAGAAGCTCTCATTATCAAGGGCAGGGGTGGGACAATGATCACAGAAGAGCTACCGACAAAAATTTCATGGATGACAATCATGCAGAATGCTAATTGTATCCCTTTAAATCGAAGTCACTGATTTTTGCACAAAAGGACCCAGGAAATAGAATGCAATCAGAGACTGTATTTGGGATGCGGTGCTTCCTTTCATGAAAACTGGCAGCAGATCATGTGAAAGACTGTTGGGGCGTACATGCCCAAGCTGTGTGCAAAGACTCCAGAGATTTGGGCTGCATCGGGAGATTACTGTGCAGAGACTGTGACTTGCCTCCCGGGGAGCTTTGTAGGGATTTGAACGGATCTCCAATGCTCCCACACTCAGCCCTTTAACCACTGGATGGCTGGATTTGCTTTCCCCAGAAAATTAGTTTGGTGTTCACAGCGAGCTGTAACAAGGCAGTGTTCGTTGTTCAAGAAATACTCTCACAAAGGTTTAGAATTAAACCTAAACATCTTACCTTGCCTTTGATCCTGGTTCCAGATTAAGCACAAATTTATTTACTTCGCTTGTAGGCCTTCTTTTCTCCCAGTTGGGCAGGGCTGGATTAACCATTAGGCCAAGTAGGCACTGGCCTATGGACCCCCACACCTTTAGGGGCACCGGGCTGGCTCCCCCCCCCCAGTTTTCCCCTTGCTTGCAGCCTTCCCAGCCTGCATGCACAGCCAGCAACTGAGCCACTCTTTGCCCGACTTGCCTGGTGCAGCGGCTGTTGGCGTTGTCACCAAGTTTGCCTCTCTCTGCTTCTCCCCTGAAACATTGACCGTTTTCGCACACAGTTTACCACACGGTCAAGTCCCTGTTCTCTCCGCAGCGTCTGTTGGATTTCCCACCATCTGCGCCAGAGTTACAGGAAGTGCCGTGGCTTTTACGTAGCAAACGTAAACTGGGTTTTAACGGTTTACGTTTGCTGCACAAAAGCCGCAGCACTTCCTGTAACTTCGGCGCAGATGGTGGGAAATCCGACGGACGCTGCAGAGAGAACAGGGACGTGACTGCGTGGTAAGCTGTGTGTGAAAACGGTCATTGTCAAAAGGGCTTTTGAGAAGGTGCCTGCAGGCTGCAGTGGGGGCCATGGGTGGCTCTGATTCTGACATAATATGCGAGGGGGCCCCTGAGATTTTGATAGGGTTGCCAAGTTCCCTGCGTTCTCCTATTGTACCATAGAGTTTTCCCTCCCAAATGGCTATAGCATCTGAAAAAACCATTGAGTTTTCCCAGAAATGCCTAGGGTGGCAGCTGAGCGCCGTTGTGATGACGCCACTTCCGAGTGATGTCATCACGCTGGCAACGTAGGGGGAGGTTCCTCCCACCAGCCCAATGTGGGCCGCTGGGTTGGGAACCTCCTGGGTGGGGAACCCCCACCCGGACTGGGGGCTTGGCAGCCCTGGATTTTGACTGCCTAGAGGCCTCCATAGGGTTTAATCCAGCACTACAGTTGGGACTCAAAGGGAGTTCCATCACTCTCCTCTCTTCAATTCCATCCTCACAACAAGATATGGGAGCCAAGAGCATGTGATTCTCCAGCACAAAGGTGCAGGGTTGCCAATCCCCAGGTGGGAGCAAGGGATCCCCCAGTTTTGAGGCCCTCCTCCACTTCAGGGTCATCAGAAAGTGGTGGGGGCGGGGAGGGAAATGTCTGCTGGGCACTCCATTATTCCCTATTGAGACCAATTCCCATAGGGTATAATGGAGAATTGATCCACAGGTATCTAGGGCTCTCGGGGGCGGGCTGTTTTTTGAGGTAGAAGCACCAAATTTGCAGCATAGCATCCAGTGCCTCTCCTTAAAACACCCTCCAAGTTTCAAAATGTCTGGGCTAGGGAGTCCAATTCTGTGAGCCCCAAAAGAAGGTACCCCTATCCTTCATTATTTTCTATGGAGGGAAGGCATTTACAAGGTGTGCGGTTCCTTTAAATGTGGTGGTCAGAACTCCCTTTGGAGTTCAATTATGCTTGTCACAACCTTGCTCCTGGCTCCACCCCCAAAGTCTCCTGGCTCCACCCCCAAAGACCCCAGATATTTCTTGAATTGTGCCAGGCAACCCTACGAAGGTGTCCCCATCATGGATGCACTTGATTGTAACTTAAGGATGAAATCACATTCGTTTGACAAATGTGGATCCCTGAAGAGGGCATCTGCTGAAATAATGCAAGAATAGGAGGCATGGCAGAAGGAGGGGTGTGATGAAACATAATCTTCTGGTAGAGGAGAAGCCAAGGCAAGGTCCTGACAAGGTAAGAGAAACCCAAAGAGAAAGCCAGAGAGAAACCCAAAGAAAGGAACTCAAATGAGGAGAAGCTCTCTCTCGGCTTGGCTTCGCGAACGAAGATTTAAGAAGGGTGCAATAGTCCACGTTTGCTGCAGGCTCGCTGGTGGCTGACAAGACCAATGTGGGACAGGCAGGTCCGGCCACAGCGGCTGCAGGGAAAAGTCTGATTTGGGGTTGGTGCTGTAGCAGTGCGATTCTTCCTCAATCTCCTTTTGTCCTCAAGACCAGCTATGCGTGTGTTCTCAAAGGAAGAGACAGCCTGGTGGATGGTGTGCCTCCATGCTTTGCGATCTGAGGCTAGGTCAGACCACTGGTGATGGTTGATGTGACAGGTGCTAAGGGATTTCTTCAAGGAGTCCTTGTACCTCTTCTTTGGTGCCCCTCTATTTCGATGGCCGGTGGAGAGTTCGCCATACAGGGCAATCTTGGGAAGGCGGTGGTTTTCCATCCTAGAAATATGCCCTGCCCAGCGCAGCTGCGTCTTCAACAGCAGTGCCTCGATGCTGGTGTTTGTAATGTATCACTATTGTTGAAATATCATGGAGACTCTTAGCCTTAATCAGGGCTTTTTTTGTAGCAGGAACTCTTTTGCATATTACGCCACACACCCTTGATGTAGCCAATCCTCCTGGAGCTTACAATAGGCCTTGTACTAAGACCCTGCAAGCTCTTGGAGGATTGGCTACATCAAGGGTGTGTGGCCTAATATGCAAAGGAGTTCCTGCTACAAAAAAAAGCCCTGGAATCCAACAAGGGGAGACTTCATCTTTCCTGCACTTACCTGTTCTCTCCTAGAAATGTCCCCTATGTCCATTCCCCCTTGGGGAGGGCTTATGGCTCACTGGCAGTGCATCTGCTTGGCATGCAGAATGTCCCAGGTTCAATACCTGGCATCTCTCACTAAAAGCATTAGGTAGAAGGTGGTGCAAAAGATCTCTGCCTGAGATCCAGGACAGCCACTGCTGGTCTGAGTAGACAATACTGACTTGGTTGGATCAAGTGTCTAATTCATTATAAAGCAACTTCATGTGTGTTCACTTGATCTTCTTATTTTAGAGGGAAAAAATCTCAATTTCAAGGAATTTTCCAAGGAGATGGCAAACCTAAGACTAAGCACTTCTGGCTGCTTGTTAAATTGTTATATGCCATTAAAGGTTACTTTGACTTTGACTAAGTACTTCCTTCTGTCTGTTTGCTGATTCTCCCTCATAGACACAATGTTGGAAACAATCCTCCCTCTAAGCTGCAGAGTCTTGTGGGCAAAAATTCTACTTTGTGAGCTACTGGCATTAAAGTGGTGAGCTACTGCATCAATTAGTTTGCTCCAGGGCCATTTTTCCTGAGCTAAGACAAAACTGTATGAGCTGGAAGCTAAAAAACTGTGAGCTAGCTCACATTAACTCAACTTAGAGGGAACATTGGTTGGGAATATCACATCGTTTCACAGAATGGGCAGCTATGCCCTAATCAAGGGTTCGAAAACTGAGATCTCATAAATTATCTATTTTAAGATCCACAAAGCCTACACCTTGCAAATCTGCAGGGAAATGTACTTCAGGTTTCTAATTATTCCTATGCAGAGAACAACTTCATTGTGTCTGGCATTGTTGGCTTTTTAAACAGTACAAACCAGTTATGCCAAAATTCAACAAAGCGTTGCTGTTCTACAAACCGAAGAAGTATTTTTTTAAGGTACAAGAGCTGATTACATCTGGTTTGGGCTTCAGTATAAATAATGCTGATCCTCAACAAATGAAAATAAATATAAGCTCATGTGGGTGAAACTGTCTCACTTCCGCATCATTAAAGGAACAAATCATCTGGAACACCTCCTGTACACATTCCATGGAAATAAATGAGGTTCGGATTCCCAATCCATTTCATTGTAAGCCTTGACTGTATTTTGTAAGAATTTAGTCCTGTGGTCCTGGGATGCAGGCAAATAAATCAGAGCCAGACAAAGTAACTGCAGGGCCAAGGAGTTGTGTAGCCTTGGAGATCTAGAAACCTTTGCTCAGAACTCACGAACCTGCCTTGTACTAAGTCAAGAGCTTCAAAATGGGTTGTCATAAATATGCAGATGACAGCCAGGTTTACAGTTCCTTATCTGAGCTCCCAGTGGCAGCTGTAAAAGTCCATTGTCTTGAGACTGCAGTCAAGTGGCTGAAGGCAAATAAACTGAAGCTTAATCCAGACAAGACAGAAGGAGACTGGTTGGAGTGTTTAGCTCCGTCTGCTAGCTATAGACTGGTTTAAGTCTTCTGTAGTAGCTTAAGAGTCTGCAGGTACAGGTCATTAAATGGATAAGCAAGTTGGAGCTGTTGCTTGAAACATGTTCATAGAAATAGCATCTGGCGGCGGCCTTGGATGCTATGCCCTATTTGTTTGGTCCTCAACCAGTTCTTATGAAGGAAAAGGGATTGGAAAATGGTTTTATACAGTTGGCGGGTGGAGGGTGGGAAGGCTGGGGAGTGGAATGCTGTGGGAGAAGGGTTTTTTTTTAATGCAGCCTTGTGTACTTACAGGAAGTTCTTGATGGAAGTAACAAAGGGTAGCTCTAGGAATCACCAGAAACTCTATGGTAAACCCCTATTTTCCCACCAACACTCCAAGTGGTAGCAAGCAACAGGAACTGGGGGCAGGGGATATCCACCTCCACTGGGAGTTATCCCACCTCCACCAGGGTGTTGGCAGCCCTAAGGAAGACAATTCTCTTAAAGAAGAACAAGAAGAGTTGGTTCTCCTCTACCCTAAGGAGTCTCAAAACGGCTTACAATCACCCTTCCATTCCTCTTCCCACAACAGGACCCTTGTGAGCAGTGTTCCCTCTAAGCTGAGTTAATGTGAGCTAGTTCACAGTTTTTTAGCTTCCAGCTCACACATTTTGTCTTAGCTCAGGAAAAATGACCCTAGATCAAACTAAGTTATGCAGTAGCTCACAACTTTAATGCCAGTAGCTCACAAAGCAGGATTTTTGCTCACAAGTCTCCACAGTTTGAGGGAGTATTGCTTGTGAGATAGGTGGGGCTGAGAGAGTTCTGAGGGAACTGTGACTGGCCCAAGGTCACTCAGCAGGCTTCATGTGGAGGGGAATCAAACCCAGGTGTCCAGATTAGAGTCCACCACTCTATTGACACATAGAATTCACTGCCACAAGACGTGGTGGCAGCTACAAGCATGGAAGGCTTAAAGACAGATAAACATATGGAGCAGAGGTCAGTGGCTATTAGCCACAGTGTATTGTTGGAACTCTCTGTCTGGGTCAAGTGATGCTCTGTATTCTTGGTGCTTGGTGGGAGGGCAAGAGTGGGAGGGCTTCTAGTACCTTGGCCCCACTGGTGGACCTCCTGATGGCACCTGGGTTTCTTGGTCACTGTGTGACAAAGTGTTGGCCTGGATGGACCATTGACCTGATCCAACATGGCATCTCTTATGTTCTTACATTCACTCTTAACCAACTCTACCACACTGGCTCTTATAAATACTGGCTCTCGTAAACATCTCCATAGTCACTAAAGCTGCATGACAGCCATTCAATGCCAGACTTTGGCCAAAATGGCTGAAAGTTTTTAAGTAGACATGCCTTCACAAAGAGGCTATTAGGCTTTAGTAAGCTATGAAATGTGGTGTTGGAGAAGACTCTTGAGAGTCCCTTGGAATGCAAGAAGATCAAATCAGTCAGTCCTAAGGGAAATGAACCCTGACTGTTCCCTGGAAGGTCAGATGCTGAAACTGAAGCTCAAATACTTTGGCCACCAAATGAGAAGGGAGCACTCGCTGGAGAAGATCCTGATGCTGGGAAAGACAAAAGGCAAAAGAAGAAGGGGATGGAAAAAGATGAGATGGCTGGACAGCATTACTGATGTAACAAACACAAATTTGAGCAGACTTTGGAGGATGGTGGAAAACAAGAGGGCCTGGCGTGACTTTGTCCATGAGGTCGCAAAGAGTCGGACTCTACTGTGCGGTTGAGCAACAGCAACAACAACAAAAGCTATGTTTACTATCCTGAATGGAGTAAAAAAAGAATCTGTTATGGCTCAGTTTCATACAGGCATCAAATTTCTTATCTGTGTTCCTGCATAGGAACCATGTATAAACTCACGAATCTCAGAAATCTGTGACCTTGCCTTGTTTTGAATATCAAGCCTTCACCAGTCCGGATGTTGCATCTGAAACTGAAGAAGAAACTATTTCATGCGGTAGGGAGAGAGGTTAAAAGAACTATAGGGGAAAAAAAAAACCCATACATTTCCCTGTAGAGCAGGGGACAGGGGAGGAAAGAGACCGTCTCGCCTCTTGCAAAAGGGTTTGCCAAAGAAACCGCATTGAAATGAAGCCAATATTTAGCAGACGCTAAGTCATGGTGTTTAAAAATACAAACCTCTCGATAATGAGGGGGAAACTTGGAAATCTGTCTTCCTGGAGTTTCTAGCGGGATGACATTGTCAGCTCTTCTCCTGGCTATCGATTCCCTCCCCCGCCACAGCACAGTTATTTTCAGACTCCCTTCTCTCCTGTCCCCCCTCAGCTCCCCCTTCCCCCAGCCCTGGCACCCTTGTTTCCCTGGTATCTCGAAGCAAAGAAATTAGATAAAAACTATTGATTCCCCAAGCATCCAGGGGAGGGAATATGTCTGTAACCTTCCTTTGTGTTGTGGCTCTGCAGCTGGAGCAGCGGTAATAGAATTCTCGGCAAGTAAAACCCGGGATGAGGTCACACTGCCGAGACGGGGCCTGAAAATGCTGCAGTCAGCGAGATGCCTTGGTTTCCTGACACTTTTTGTGATACTCTTTGTCAAATTCTGATTTGGAGGTTATTTCTCTGGAGGTTAAAGTTGCATTCTCTCTGTGTGTGTGCATGCAATATTTCCCGCTCCCCACAAAAAAAAATATTCAGCCATATAAATAAATAAATCTGTTCCCCACCAAGACCACCACCCTTAAGGAAACCAGGTTCATTTATAGGAGCACAATTATTTGTTTCAATAATTCAGGCCTCTTTTTTTTCTTTTTCGTTTTTAAGCCTCTCCCCGCCCCCTTCCCCTCCTCCCCCGGCTCTTCCCATGGCTAGGGCATATGTTATAATCCTCCCTTGTTCAAAATAAGTTTAATGAGCACTTTGAAGAGGAATCAGAGCTCTTTTTTGGGGCTGAGAACGAAGTAGTGCAGGAGGCTTTTATTGAAACAATTGCTCAAATGGGGAAAGAAATGAGGGCTCTTGCTTGTTGCAGTGCCGCATAATCGAGCCACCAATATCCCACACCGTACAAAGAGCCAGCGCCAGAGCGCACAATGAATACGGCACAATGCACGGCCCCCTCTGCACCAAATTGCTTTAGTGGATATTTGTCACAAAACTTACCTTGAGGCAGGAAATGTTTGTGTTATTAAAGCTGTGGCAGCAGAGAGGAGGAGGAGGAGGCTGAATCCCTGGGGTTCGGCAGTGGGCCGTGTTCAAAGCAATGTGCAAAACAGACCCCACAAGGAGAACAAATTTATCTTGGTTGACATTTGCCACATTTCTCCCCCCCCCCCCCAATACTTCCACCAAAAAGCTCAGGGAAGGACACCTTCCTTCCATAGCTCCCGTTTCGAAATCAGAACATGTGAAACTCTCTGACACTGAATCAGACACGCTGGTCTGTCAAGGTCGGCACTGTCTACTTGGAATGGCAATGGGTTTTTCAGGGTCTCTAAGCAGAAGCCTTTCCCATTACCTGCTAGCTGATCCTTTTAACAGGGGTTACCAAGGACCAAACTTGGGACCTTCTGCATGCCAAGCAGACACTCTGCCACTCAGCCACGGCCCCCTCCCATACTGTTGTGGGGGGGGGGATGGGTCAGGGTGGTAGATTATCTGCTTTGCATGCCAAAAGTCCCGGGTACAATCCCTGGCATCTTTGCCACCTTGAGTTGGAGGAGATGGCAGGATGTTTCAAATGAATGTACAGATGTCTTCATTCAAAATGCTCGGTTAGCAGGTGATAAGAAGGACCTGAGAATGGGAACAGCCACTGAAAGTCAGGCAGAGTAGACAGTAGTGACCTTGGCAGACCAATAGTCTGACTAAGTAAGAGGGAACTTCATGCGTTCATTGTATCCATACAGCCCTTCAGGGCTGGATCAATCAGTCCACAGGGATAAGCTCTGTGGTCTAAGTCCCAAGCTCTAGTTTTCAGTCTACAATGTCCAGCCTAGGCCTGAGGACTTGGGACTGCTATTTTGAAGAAGAAGAAGAAGAAGAAGAAAGAAGAAGAAGAAGAAGAAGAAGAAGAAGAAGAAGAAGAAGAAGAAGAGTTTTATAACCCATCCTTCACTACCTGAAGGAGTCTCAGAGTGGCTTACAATCACCTCCCCTTCCTCTCCCCACAACAAATACCTCGTGAGGTAGGTAGGGCTGAGAGAGCTCTGAGAGAGATGTGATTGACCCAAGGTCACCCAGATGGCTTCATGTAGATGAATGGGGAATATCAAACCCAGTTCTCCAGATAAGAGTCTGCCGCTCTTAACCTCTACACCAAACTGGCTCTCTCATTAGCGGCTGTTACAACACCAAATTTTATAATGATGCTCTGGAAGCAGTAGGAAAAAAACATACCCAATGAGTCAGCTCTCCTTGTTGGTGGTTTTGGGCTCTGTGGAATTCCTGAGAACCTCACAGGAGCTTTATTGAAGACCAGTGGACAGGGGGGAACCTGTCAACCCTAATGTAGAAAGGATAATGGCTATCAGTAACAATGCTGAGGTAGACAATTTTAGGCTCTGGCTTTTACTTCAAACCAAGGAAATCAAGTTCATGATGTTATCATCCTGTGCTGGAGAGTCTGAACAGCAGTCTTTATCTAGAGAACCGGAAGCTGACCTTACAGCCCTTCAGGTATGTGTGGAGGGAACGGTAGGGTTGCCAGCCCCCACATGAAGCCTGGAGATCTCCTGCTTTTACAACTGATTTCCATTGGCAGAGATCAGATCCCCTGGAGAAAATGGCTGCTTTGAAGGGTGGACCCTATGGCATTGTACCATGCTGAGGCCCCTCCCCAAACTCTGCCCTCTCTTGGATCCACTCCCAAAGTCTCCAGGTATTTCCCAACACAGACCTGGCAACCCTAATGCATTATCAGTTAAATGGTCGCATTGTGCCTAACATTTGTAATAAGGACCCACACACAAAAATCAACCCCAAGTGCATTATTTGAGAGTCAGTGTAATGTAGTGTGTGATGAAGTAGTTAAAGTGTTGGACTAGGATCTGGGAGACCCAGGTTTGAATCCCCATGCTTGTCACAGAAACTTGCTGGGTGACCTTGAGCCAATCACAATCTCTTAGCTTAACCTACCTCACAGAGTTGTGAGGATAAAGTGGAGAAGAGAACGGTGTGAACCACTCTGGGTTCCCATTGGGGTGAAAAGCAGGATAGAAATAAAATAAATAAAAGATTTAAAAGACAACATCATCCCGTTGCAGCAATGGTAATAACAACAGATACGCAAAAAAAGGGAATCCTGCAATCCTAAACATCGGTACACTCTTTTAAGCCCATTGGCTGCAAGGAACTTAGAAAAGTGCAACTCTGTTTAGGATTGCACTGTAAAATACCTTCTGTATGATGTACCACATACTTTAATCAACTTTAATAGGCAATAATTACTGTTAAGAGCAGCCACTGGTAGGCTATGTGGGATGAATATGTTCAGAACTCAACCCGTATTTGGGATCCATCTTTAGTAACCTGTGTTTGTGCAGTCCCTTACTGAAAACATTATTTGAGAGCCAGTGTGATGTACCATGTGATGAAGTGGTTAAAGTGTTGGACTGTTATGTATGTGCCTTAAAATATGTACTTCCTGCTAGCTCATTGGAAAGCAGAGCTTGGGGATGGTATAACAATGGGTAGTGGGATCCAAATACCTGCCACCCTGCGCCAATCACAGACCCCTGCCTGTTTGAATGAACCAATGGCAGGCTAGCGCGGGAGATTTGAGTTGTATGTAGGTTTGGCCCACAGGCCAGTGTTTGTTGGAAGCAGCCTTCACCATGCTTTCCGTAATAAAGAGCTGTCCTCACTATGATCTCGTCTCTGCAATGCTTTGAACCCACTATATTATATGGACCCAAGTTCTGCATGGAAGTTAGTGCCATATTGAAGAGATATCAACCTTTCTATTATCTCCCTTGAGTATGTTCTGTCCTATTATTCAACCAACCTAGTACCCTGCTCAAGAGTTGCCAGCCTCCAGGTGGCTGCTTTGGAGGCTGAACTGCATGGATATATATGCTACTGAAGTCCCTCCCTTCCCTAAAACCATCTCCCAGACTCCACCCTCAAATCTCCAGGTATTTCCAAACATGGAGTTGACAACTCTGGTGTTCCTTGTGGGCTTAAACTCAGCCTACTACTTTACTACTACTGGACAAAGAGGAACTGTTTATTTCTTTGTTTACTTCTATCCTGCCTTTCTGTTCAAAAGAACACTCAATAACATGAAACATCACATTAGGGGAAAGACCACAGTGGCTTATTCATAGAGCATCTGCTTGGCATGCAGAAGGTCCCAGACTCCCAGGTTCAATAATCCCTAGCGGCTCCAGGATGGATCAGGTTGTAACTGACTTGAAAGTCCTCTGCCTGAGACCCTGGAGAACTGCTGCCAGTCTGAGTAGACAATACTCATCTTTATGGACTAAGAATCTGCTTCGTGCGCCCATGAAATAATATGGCATTAAGAAGAAGAAGAAGAACTGCAGATTTATACCCCACCCTTCTCTCTGAATCAGAGACTCAGAGCAGCTTACAATCTCCCATATCTTCTCCATCCGCAACAGACACCATGTGAAGTGGGTGGGGCTGAGAGGGTTCTCACAGCAGTTGCCCATTCAAGGACAACCTCTGCCAGAGCTATGGCTGACCCAAGGCCATTTCAGCAGGTGCAAGTGAAGGAATGGGGAATCAAACCCGGTTCTCCCAGATAAGAATCAGCGCACTTAACCAGTACACCAAACTGGCTCCCTCTTGTTAACAAAACAGTACCAGCTTTTGAGTTTGTTTGTTCTCCCATTTTACAGGCAGACAGTTAGGAAGTAGGGCTGGGATAATTCAAAAAAGGAAGAAAGAAAGTTCAGCTTAGTTTATAAGACCTTCCTCAGGCAGAAAGCACCATTTCCAAGTTGCAGTTCCCTCCTTTTAGAGTCCTCAGCCACTGTGGGGTGAGACTGAGCAGGTGGAAAAGCTCAGCGTAAGTGGCAAAGTCTCTCCAAGTCAAAAGCAGTCTGTTAAGGGTGAGTTCTCAGGGCTTTTTTTGTAGCAGGAATTCCTTTGCATATTAGGCCACACCCCCTGATGTAGCCGATCCTCCTGGAACTTACAGTAGGCCTTGTACTAAGAGCCCTGTAAGAGGACTGGCTACATCAGGGGGTGTGGCCTCATATGCAAAGGAGTTCCTGCTACAAAAAAAAAAACCCCTGCCTATCACCACTTGCCAGAAACAGCATGGCATCAGCAAGGAAAGGGGAGAGAGAGCACGGATAAAGTGGGTGAGGAGTAGCCGTGGAGCAGCCTTGGAAGATGAATGAGTGGAAGGACAGAAACTTGGAGAGGGCAGAGAAAAGAGCCTGGCAGTCCCTCGCCAACACTTCAGAAGAACGGCCTGACGCCGATCTGACTGCTGCTCTCTGAGACAGAGAGTTCTTTGGATCAGCATCAGAGATTTTATTGCTTAGGAAGCAGAAGGCCAACATGGAGACCAACCCACCTTCCCACACATTCTGGAATGAAGGTCACTCTTTGAGGATCATTTCACACATCACAGCCACACACCTGGGTCTCCCGCTGAGCATACACACATCGGGGGTTGGACTAGATGACCGTTGAGGAACCTTCCAACTCTATTATTCTATGCTTCAGGGATGGCTCTACTATTAGGCCACTCAGATTTGGCTAATTTTAGTTCTGTTCCAATTGTCAGGAGAGCAAATAGTTAAAAAAATATCTTTAGTACCAACATTGTGTAACTTAGAAGAACCTAGCACTTAGACTGGAAAAATGGGATTTGACTTGTCAGCTTGTTTCAAGGAAGAGCTGATTGTTTCCTTGAATTTGTTGAGACTATATTGCACGTTGGGAAGAAAGGCAGCACAGTGTAGCCCGATCTTGTCCGATCTTGGAAACTAAGCAGGGTGAGTACTTGGATAGGAGACCACCAAGGAAGGCTCTGCAGAGGAAGGTGATGGTAAACCACCTCTGTTTCTTCCTTGCCTTGAAAGTCTTTTGTTGGGGTTGTCATAAGATGGCTGTAAGTATAACTTTGCAGTTTGCCAGAGAGAGAGTTTTTCGTTGTCCTTACACCAATACGTTTAGGGCTTTTTTGTAGCAGGAACTTCTTTGCATATTAGGCCACACCCCCTGATGTAGCCAATCCTCCTGGAGCTTACAGTAGGCCCTGTACAAAGAGCCCTGTAAGCTCTTGGAGAATTGGCTACCTCAGGGGTGTGTGGCCTAATATGCGAAGGAGTTCCTGCTGCAAAAAACCTATATGCATCTTTGTTGTATTGTTCTGTACCATGGAGTGTTTTTGAGTCAAAATATCTTGTTCAACTGAAATTTGTGTTGCAAGTTCTGTTTCAGAGATAGCCCCACAAGGAAAGAAGTTATACTCACACCTTCTGGCCAAGACATATTTTCTTTGCTCCCCTCCCTTAGAATTCAGTTTGTTTTTTTCCAAAGAGAGAACTATTCACCCACTCACCCTCTCTGGATCCTCCCTCAAATACCTGCACAGTAGATCTGTTTGAGAATGCCCCCCCCCCCTCAGAGTGGGCAAAAGGTAGAAGACCCTGAGAATCAGCTCCTTATCGTCTTCCCTTGCCTCCACCTGCAACTCCCACATTCTAAAGCCATGACAGTCGTTTTGGAAATCACCCAAACAGCAGAATTCCATTTTCTGGAATGGCAGGAATGACTTTGCTCTTGGAGCAGAATGTTACAAAGAGGCAAAAGGGAAAAAAAAGCAAACAAACAAGGGAGAGTGTTAAGGTAGGTGGCCTTTTGATCTCCAGAGTTCCCCTGCCAGCAATAATTGCTGGGCCTCTGAAATGGCATGCAAATTCCACGCTTGATGTTCTCCACCCCTTCTCCGTTTATTTATGGCATATTTTAATATTTCAGTTACTCAGCAAGCCTATAATATCATGAGAACAAAGGCTCGGAAGGATTTCATTGGAAAGGTTAACACAAGGCCAATTCAGGGGCTGTTACAATCTATGCAGAGGTACTCCAGTTGGGGTCCACTGATCTCTGTGGGCTTCGATTGGAGTAATTCTGTATAGCACAAGTGGCCAACCTTGCTTAATGTAAGAGCCACATAGAATAAATGTCAGATGTTTGAGAACTGCAAGTTAGGAAGGCAGGCAGGCATAAGGTTGCCAGCCTCCAGGTGGGGTCTGGAGATCTCCCACTTTTACAACTGATCTTCACAATTGGCAGAGACTGGCTCCCCTGGAGAAAATGGCTGCTTTGAAGGGTGGACTCTAGGGCATTGCACCATGCTGAGGCCCCTCTCTTGGATCCTCCCCCAGAGTCTCCAGATATTTGCCAACACAGACCTGGCAACCCTAGGAAGGCAGGAAAATAGATGGGAGGAGGGAGGGGGAGGTGGAAAGAAAGCAACATTAACTTTGAATGTGTTCTCCAAGCCACTGGTATCTCCGCTAACCTGGAGAACCAGGTTTGATTTCCCCCTCCTCCACTTGAAGCCTGCTGGGTGACCTTGGGCCAGTCACAATTCTCTCAGAACTCTCTCAGCCCCATGAAATCTCACAGGTGTCTGTTGTGGCGAGAGGAAGGGAAGGTAATTGTAAGCCACTTTGAGACTCCTTAAGGTACAGGAAACTGGGGTATAAAAACCAGCCCCTCCTCCCCCTCCATGAAGGAGTCTCAAAAATATATCAGATACTTGACCCTCGTCAGGGAATTTCACCCTCCCAAATGGCAGGGTGTCACTAGGAAGCCTATCTCCTGGAGCAATGTTCTATCCATCTAATGAGTTGGCTGGCTTGGAAAGTTTCACAGTTCCCCAGCATTTCCTTGCCAGTACTGCTTTTTCCCCAGACAGAAGCTTCTGAACTTGGATATTGACTGGGATGCTCTTCTAGACTGTTTCCATTCATACAGTGCATTTTTTTGTAGTATAACAGAAAATCTGTAGAAGGTGAGCTACCTTGTCTGTTGAAGCCCAAAATGCAAGAATGGCCACCATGTTTTGTACAGGCTAGAGAGGTCTTGCATGCCAAAAGCACACTACTGGACCTCTGATGACAGCCTCTGTCCTCATGGTTGTTGTGCCTCTCTCCCTCATTCCTCTAGTTTCTTGCTTAGGAAGGACACCAGCTTGCCTTCTCTTCTCATCCAACCATGGAAGGAGAGGAGATGATTAGTGGAATTTACTTTGAAAGAAGTGGGAATGCTCAGTGTCAAGAGCAAGCTGAAGAAGGAGCAGTGCATGACCTCCAATCTCCTGGCTATTGCTTTCTTACAACCACATGTCTTTTCCTCCAATGGTGTCTTGTGGTGAATGGATTGTCCAACTTGTTTGATATAAACAAGACTTTAGCACAGAGCACAAAAGGCAAAAGAAGAAGAGAATGGCAAAAGATGAGATGGTTGGACAGCGTTACTGATGTAACTAACACAAATTTGAATGGACTTCGGAGGATGGTGGAAGACAGGAGGGCCTGGCGTGACTTGGTCCATGGGGTCACAAAGAGTCGGACTCAACTGTGCGACTAAACAACAACAAAGCACAGAGCCTTCTGAGGCTATGCAAGATTTCAGGTTGTGTTTATTTCAAGAGAATATTGTCTTCTTGAATCCATCAATGGGCACCTAGCCACCATCACAAAACAGGGACCACGTGCAACACTTCAGTATTTTTAATTCTCCAGGGTAAGGATGTCCAACACAAGATGAGCCCAATCCCAGGGTAAACTGGCTGAAAGGCTGATCAAGGGGATTGGGTAAACATATGGAGCAGAGGTCTATCAGTGACTATTAGCCACAAAATATAGATGGAACTCTGTCTGGGGTAGTGATGCTCTGTATTCTTGGTGCTTGGGGGGGGGGGCGGAACAGCGGGAGGGCTTCTAGTTTCCTGGCCCCACTAGTGGACCTCCTGATGACACCTGGTTTCTTTGGCCACTGTGTGACAGAGTGTTAGACTGAATGGGCCATTGGCCTGATCCAACATGGCTTCTCTTATGTTCTTATGTTTTTAAGTCCCAGCTCCAAATCTGTGATGGCCACTGGTATAGACAGCTTTAAAAGGGGATTACACAAATTCCTGGAGAATAGGTATATCAGAGGCTACAAGCTACGGTGACTAAAGGGAACTTCCTCACTGATCTCCCATCCAATTACTAAGCAGGGTTGACCCTGCTTAGCTTCCAAAATGTAGCGAGACTGGGCCATTCAGATCAGGGCATCTTAAACTTGCACATAAGGAATGCTCACTTTGGTAAGAATGAGCTTCCTGACCCCTGATGTGCAAAATCTCCTGCCCATCAAAATGGACAACTTCTAGGAAATTATTCCTGAGGAGCAAGTCCCCAGCTTGAGTCTGGAGCCTTAGACCACACAGGCCATCCAAATACATGCACCTGTGTAGTGCACTGAGAGCTTCAAATGAAGAACCTTTGTTGGAGAGGCTCCGTGCAGCTGTATTCAGATTGGCTGCCCTTGCTGAGCCAGCCAATCAGGTAATATCAATTTGAGTGAAGCCCACTGTTTGAGAGGCTCCTTTCAGCTACACTAAGAGTGGCCACCCTTTGCTGAGTCAGCCAATTAGGTAATATCCATTTGAATGAAGCCCATGCAAATGAGGATTTGGAGCACCTGTTTTTTTATTGGGTTGTTTATTACTGGAGTTGTGTTTTGGGTGGAATTTCTGTGTATATATTTGCGGCTAGCCACCTGTGTTTTCAGTTGGGTTTTCGCTAATAAAAGAGCTATGCTGGAATCAATATAGTGTCTGACCACTACTTTTCAGCCTGGTTCCCTCCCTCTCCATCCCAATCCCTGGCAGTTTAGAAGGATGCATCCATATTTTGCTCCCTCTTCTGCTGGTGATGCGGACCCTGAGCTGCAATGGAATTTTGCAAAAACAATTTCAAAGTTCATTTTCAGATTTTGCCCTTCAGATTTTGATGTCAGCATTTGAACTGAAAACATGTGGCATTTCAAATTGCGAAGCTGACAACTGGCATCAGACCTGGACGAGTGACGGTTCTAATTGTTTAAATAAATGACCTTATAATTAAAACGTGCCAAGTTCTAATGCACGCCATCTATCAGAATGCCACATGCCAACTGCTGCTGTATGTCAATTGTCGCATGATGACAGCTTTGGATGTCAGATGCTGATGCTGAATGGCAAACGTGAGCAAAATATTCACATAGCCAGCGAATATTTGGCATTGAAATACAGAAGGATGACAGTCAAAGAGAATGGGGGGGCAATGTTGAGCAAGAAACCCCTCGTGAGAATGCTGAATGAAGCAGTTACTCCAGGCTTGATAGGTCTTTGCATGGAGATGGGAGGCCTTTTTGGATGATACATCAGCACATTTTGGGGACCCACTATCAGGAGGCTGGGGTAGTTTAGGGTTGCCAGCTCTGGGTTGGGAAATACCTGGAGATTTTGGTGGTGGAAGCTGAAGAGGGCAGGGTATGGGAAGGGGAGGGATCTCTGCAGGCTATAATGCCATAGACTCCACCCTGCAAAGCGACCATTTTTCTGCAGAGACACTGAGCTATGTAAGTCTAGAGACCAGTTATAATTCCAGGAGATCTCCAGAAAGCACCTGGAGGGTGGCAATCCTATGTGCTCCTTGCATTGCTCCTGATATACTTGACATGTAGAAGATCCTGGGTTGAATCCCCAATATCTCCAGTTAAAGGATCTGGCAGTAGGCAATGTGAATTATGTGCATCTGAGATTGTGGAGTGCTGCTGCCAGTCTGAGAAGACAATACTGACTTTGATAGACCAAGGGTCTGATTTGCTAGAAGGCAGTTTCATATGTCACTATTTTGAGTGGATGCATATGCTTTCTGAGTACATAGAGCTTTTGTACTGTTTCATATTGTGCATGCTTTTTGTCTTTTGCAATGGAGATTGGCAGCTTTCCCATCTGCTTTTGTTAAACAATGGGGAGTGCTGCAAACAACCGTTTGCTAAACAGAGACCTATTTGATAACGGTGTTCTTAAGAGAAATTATCTTAATTCCTCTTTACTCAATTTCTCTTTGAAACCTAACAATCCATTTCTTTTCTTCATTTAAGGAATCTGGAGTCGCTTTCAAATTGATTCCATTTTGGACGAAGAAGAATTTTGAAGACAGGAGTGTAGGGTTGCTGAGTCCAACTCAGGAAATACCTGGGGACTTTGGGCTGGAGCCTGCAGATTTTCCCATCCCCTAAATAAATAAATAAATAAATAAATAAAATACAGTAGTGCCATTCCCATTTCCTCATCCTGTTTTTTTAACTTCAAAGGGTTCCCCAGCAGTTGCACTTCCACTAAATGAAAGTGAAATGTGTCAAACCCCCACAGATCCCTTGCCAAGCTTTGGTAGCATTTCCAAGCATGGCTTTATGAAGGGACACACACACACAAAGTAGCCAAAATAAAAGCAAACAGTTTGCAAGCCCACACTTTGGTGATCTCACTGGTGCAATTTACTCATGGGAGTTGCTTAATGTAACAATCTGCTCTGTTTCAACCAACTTCTTCCGACTAACACAGAAAAATGAAAGTAAGGAACAAAGCAGTCCAGGGGGTGGAGTTTTCCTCCATCCCATAATCAGGTTATAGTTTACTCTTTACTATCCATTTTACTATGCAAACAGTGGGACTGTGCTCTCTTCCTTTTTCACTTCACACACTCACCAGGAAGAGACACGTAGCTCTGCCTGCTCACCCCCACCCCCATGCAGCTTTCGTCCTGCTGAGATTTAAAGGCACACACACCTTCCAAAACATAGTCTGCAAGCTTTTTCCAAACCTGTGAAGATTTCAGGGTACATCGTGGCTGTTGGGGCAGGGTTTCCCTTGCTGGGCAGCGGGGAGCAGCCTGCAAAACTGGGGGATCCCCCACCCAGACCTGTCAAGCCTAGAGGAGGGGCAGGAAGGGAGGCTTTGCAAAATTTCAAAAATTCCCTCTGTAGGCTCCGAGGCCCACAATGTCTTCACAAGCCTTCCTGCTAGAGCACCGTCCTGTGGTGTGTGACGTAACCCTAGATGGACTACTGGTCTGATCTGGAAGGCTGTTCTTGTGTTCTTATAAATGGAGGAGGGGGGGGGGGGGTTGCAGATTGAAACAGCAAGGATGAGAAATTTGAAATCATCCCTGCAGCACACAGACAACCATAGAGCACACACAAAAACTCTGAACTGGAAATGTCAAATGCATGACAAACTTTGTCCTCCTGAACATTTCTTCCTTTAGACGTAAGAAGAGCCCTGCTGGGTCAATCAGTGGTCCATTTATTCCAAGATCCCATTCAGTGGCCAAGCAGTTGCCTTCGAAGGCCAACAACGGGTAGGGATGCCAGGTCCAATTCAAGAAATATCTGGGGACTTTGGGTATGGAGCCAGGAGCAAAGTTGTGACAAGGGAGTTCTGTCCATCACATTTAAAGGGATCACACACTTTCAAAATGTCTTCCCTCCATTGGAAATAATCAAGGATAGCGGCACCTTCTTTGGGGGCTCATAGAATTGGACCCCTTGTCCAATCTTTTTGAATCTTGGGGAAATTTTTGAGGAGAGGCACCAGATGCTATGCTGAAAACTTGGTGCCTCTACCTCAAACAGCAGCCCCCCTCCCCAGCTCCAGATACCCACAGATCAATTCTCCATTATACCCTATGGAAATTGGTCTCCATGGAGAATAACAGAGTGCCCAGCAGACATTACTCCACCCTTGCTTTCTAATGACCCTAAAGTGGGGGGAGGGCTTCCAAACCGGGGTATCCCCTGCATCCAACTGGAGTATGGCAACCCTAACAACAGGACACAAATGCCCAAGCCTTCCCTGGTGTCGCCTTCTGGCATTGGGAAGGCTACTGTCTCTAAATGTGGAGTTTCCCTTTTAGTCACCATACTTTTAGTCATTGGGTGCCCCTCTCTCACTGGCCTTCTCCTCTGAGCAGGGCTGGTGCTAGGGTTTTTGCTGCCCTAGGCAAGCTGCCCACTAGTGCCCCCCTGCCCAATTTTTTTTTTTAAAAAACCAGAGAATTATAGGAGAAATGAAGAAACTTGAAACTATTCACATTTTTAATTTACAGAGGGTTTTTTACTTAAAATTTTATTTTATTTTTTTTTAAAGTGAGATTAAGCATTAAAAATTGTGAGAATACTACTTGATCCTTTTAGCTGTAGGTGCCAGGGACAAAACAGTCACATCTTTTCAGCTGGAGGTGCCAGTGACAAGACCTTGTGCATGCGAGAAAGATGCTCTACCACTGAGCTATGGCTCCCACCCCATGGCTCTGTTAAAGCAGAGTAGGAAGGATGAGTGGCAGCACACAACTTCAACAACTGTAATTGTTGTAGAAACTGTAATTGAGTCTTCTTCAGCTTTTACAATTAGTTAATTTATACCTGCCGGGATTCAAGGACCACACTACACACTGCTTTCCATCGGGGAAGGCAGGCTCCAAGGAGCACACACGCTGCGCGTGGGAAGAGGGGGCGCCGGAGCCAGGTGACTCCCTAAGTGGCTGCCTACTTGGCCTACTCCCACGCACCAGCCATGCCTCTGAGTTTCTGAGGATAGATGTCCACTTGTCTGGGATGCAGATGTCCTTCTGAAGATCTTCAGAGGATGGGGTGGTTTTCAGCACTACTTTGCAAAAAGCCCAACTTTCAGGCAATCATTGGCTGGGGAAGGGTACTTGTGCAGGGATTTATCAGGACAAAAATGGGCGGGTTGGGAAAAGTTCATCGTCCCTTCTTCTATCAAGAACTCCTAGAGCACATGCACACACTAACTTAGACCATTCTGATGCATACTCAACTTGTTTCCTCTTGCATACGGGTGGCCAAACTTGCTTAACCTAAGAGTCACATAAAATAAATGTCAGATGTTTAAAAGCCGCGAGACATGAACATCAGATGCTTGAGAGCTGCAAGACAGGAAGGAAGGGAGGCAAATAGATGGGGAAGAAAGGCACCTTTAACTTTAAATGCATTCTCCAAGCCTTGGAGAAGTGATTTAAAGAGAGAAATGCGTTCTCCAAGTTGGCTGAAGGGGGTGGGGTGCTTCAAGAGCCACACAATATGTGTGAAAAAGCCACATGTGGCTTCCGAGCCACAGTTTGGCCACTCCTGCTCTTGTGCATTTTTTCTCTTTTGACACACAACATCGGAAAGGAAGTCTGTCCCGTTCAACTCACCATAGATTTGCTTTGCCACGTTTCCTGAATGCATTTATGAATGCACATTATTAAACAAGACTTTGTTTTCTGGAGGCTATAGTTTTAGCATGAGCTGCACTTCCAGTGAGAATGGAATTTAAATAATGTCAACACACTGAGAAATTAGAAAGTCACTTTCAGGTGTGTTTGGCGGGGAACAATTCGGAGCTTTGCATTTAATTACTGCCTCCAGGACTCTCCGAATATATAATCTTATTTTTTCCTCTTCTTATTTGAAATGTAAACTGAGAATTTTCATTGGAGATAAAGAAATCCATCTGCATATATGGACTCTCTCTCTCTCTTCCTTTCTCTCTGGCAATTTGTTCCTTTAATTATGATGATAAATCTCTGGCATTTGGCAGAAGAAGAAAGGATTGTTTTTTGCATGTCTCTGTTCCTGTGGGGTTGGAGAATAGGAACAGAGAAGACTGTCTTCAAGAGGAAATCTAGCCACATATCTACATGGTTCCCATAATTCACGCAATGCAATCAGAGAAGGGTTCAACCCATGGGAAGGAAGTTCACTTGGGATTCACAGGACATCTCTTCTGTCTTCATGGATGAAGTCGATTTCACAGGAGGCTTGTTCTGGGCGGAGAGCTCTTTTGCTCCCGGCGCTTCTCTCCGTTTTCGCACAAGCTGTTGTGGAGCTGTGAGTTGGCGCGCCACTTTCCCGAGGCAAGCAAGATCCTCTTACAAGCAGTTTCTGCTTACTGCAGGAGAGCAGCATGCCAACTCACAGCTCAGCATCAGCTTGTGCAAAAACAGAGAGAAGCACAGGGGGCAAAAGGGCTCTCCGCCCGCAACAAGCCCCAGTGCGAAATTGGTATGACGGTTGGAGGTCTCAAGATCAAACTGATCTTGTTCAGCAACAGGCATCAATAAACTTTTATTATTGAAGAGGCAAACTGTAAATGCGGCTCCCATATGTCCAGCCCCCTCCGCCTGTCTCAGCCCGTTGTGTACAAAATGTATATTGGAAATATTTATATGGCATTCTGTAAGCCAAACTATGCTGAAATTGGGGACAGGGGATCAAAAAAGTAATAGTAGGAAGACAGGCCCTCTGCATAACTGAAAATGTACAGTTTAAGCTTACTGATAATCCATAACGTTTCTGCAGCCCAACCATTGTTTTTTTTTGTGAGGGTTTTTATTAAGAAATGGCACACATAGTTTCACTGGGGTTGGAAAATTCCTGGAGATGTAAGGGTGGAGTCTGGGGAGGGGAGTGTTGCCAGGTCCGACTCAAGAAATATCTGGAGATTTTGAGGGTGGAGCCAGGAGACTTTGAGAATGGAGGCAGGAGCAAGGTTGTGACAAGAACAATTGAACTCCCAAGGGAGCTCTGGCCATCACATTTAAAGGGATTGTATGCCTTATAAATGCCTTCCTTCCATTAGGAAATAATGAAGGATAGGGGCACCTTCTTATGGGGCTCATAGAATTGGATCCCTTGGTCCAATCTTTTTGAAACTCGGGGGAGTATCCCGAGGAGAGCCACTGGATGCTATGCTGAAAACTTGTTGCCTCTACCTCAAAAAAACAGTCTCCCCAGATACCCACAAATCAATTCTCTATTATACCCTATGGCAGCGGTCCCCAACCTTTTTGGCACAAGGGACCCATTTTGTGGAAGACAATTTTTCCACGGACCAGGGAGGGGGGGATGGTTTGGGGATGATACAATTATACACTTTATTTCCATTAGTTTGGTGTGGTGGTTAAGTGTGTGGGCTCTTATCCGGGTTTGATTCCCCACTCCTCCACTTGCACCTGCTGGAATGGCCTTGGGTCAGCCATAGCTCTGAAAGAGGTTGTCCTTGAAAGGGCAGCTTCTGGGAGACTCTCTCAGCCCCACCCACCTCACAGGGTGTCTGTCTTGGGGGAGGAAAGAAAAGTAGATTGTGAGCCACTCTGAGATTCTGAGATTCGGAGTGGAAGGCAGGATATAAATCCAATGTCGTCGTTTTCTTCTTCTTCTTTTTATTATTAAATCGTAATATATAATGAAATAATTATACAACTCATGGCCCGATTGCTAACAGACCATGGACTGGTACTGGTCCACGGCCCGGGGCTTGGGGACCCCTGCCCTTCAGGAATCAGTCTCCATAGGGTATAATGGAGTGCACAGTAGATATTTCCTTCCCCCCTTTCTGATAACCCTGAAGCAGGGGGAGGCCCTCCAAACTGGGGATCCCCTGCACCCAACTGGGGATTGGCAACCCTGGGGAGGAAAGAGGTTGGGGAGGGGAGGGCACTCAGTAGAGAAGTGATGTATAGAGTCCAGCAGGCCTGCGAAGCCATGAACCTCACCCTCCAAAGGTATCAATTTGTCCTGGGGAACTAATCTTTATAGTCTGGAGACCAGCTGTAATGCCAGAACTCCTCTCCCCACCTACAGGTTGGCACCCCAAGCCGTGAGACTTTAAAAGTAATAGTTGCTACTTGGAAATTAGGCCTGGAACCAAATAAGCAGCCATGGCAACTGAACCCCTACAGGAGTAAGAACATAAGAGATGTCATGTTGGATCAGGCCAATGGTCCATCGTCCAACACTCTGTGTCACAAAGTGGCCAAAAAATCAAGTGCCATCAGGAGGTCCATCAGTGGGGCCAGAACACTAGAAGCCCTCCCACTGTTTCCACCTTCAAGCACCAAGAATACAGAGCATCACTGCCCCTGACAGAGAGTTCAATCAATACCCTATGGCTAATATGCTATAGGAACCCAGTGGCAACAGAGTGGTAAGCTGCAATACTGCAGCCCAAGCTCTGCTTACAACCTGAGTTCGATCCCAGTAGAAGCTGGGTTCAGGTAGCTGGCTCAAGGTTGACTCAGCCTTCCATCTTTCCGAGGTCGGTAAAATCAGTACCCAGCTTGCTGGGGCTAAAGTGTAGATGACTGGGGAAGGCAATGGCAAACCAGCCGATAAAAAGTCTGCTGTGAAAACGTCGTGATGGTATGTCACCCCAGAGTCGGAAACAATGGTGCTTGCACAGGTGACTACCTTTACCTTTTAAATATAATATCAGAGACTCAGAGCGGCTTACAATCTCCTTTATCTTCTCCCCTACCACAACAGACACCCTGTGAGGTGGGTGGGATTGAGAGGGCTCTCACAGCAGCTGCCCTTTCAAGGACAACCTATGCCAGAGCTATGGCTGACCCAAGGCCATTCCAGCAGGTGCAAGTGGAGGAGTGGGGAATCAAACCCGATTCTCCCAGATAAGAGTCCGTGCACTTAACCACTATACCATATGAACCCCAGAGGGCACTGAGGGCACTGAGGTCAGCCGGAAAAAATAAAATGACTATCCCTGGGCTGAAAGAGATCAAGCTCCAGAATACCAGAGCACGGGCCTTTTCAGCCGCGGCCCCTGCCCTATGGAATCAGCTTCCTGAGGAGGTACGGGCCCTGCGGAACCTTGATCAGTTCCGCAGGGCCTGCAAGACTGTCCTCTTTAAACGAGCATATATTGACTGCTGAACTATTGTGAATTAAAGATCCGCCAACACGGTCCTGGTTTAAGGACCTATGTCACCATGGAATTATTTAAACTGGCAGAAACCAGCGTCAGAATACCACCATTGCTGCCAGATCAACTTAAATTATGAACTTTTAAATATACTAACTGGTTTTTATATAATGTTTAAAGTTTTTATTGGTAAATTTAAAGTTCTTATTCATTATTGTATATGTATAAATGTTGTCAGCCGCCCTGAGACTGCCTAGGCGGGGAGGGCGGGATACAAATAAAATTTATTATTATTATTATTATTATTATTATTATTATTATTACACCAAACTGGCTCTCTTTTTATTAAGTACCTCTAAGGATCCTTTAAAAATGCTTGCCTGCCATCCCTTACACTACCTATTCCCTCCAATATACCATAATTTTTGAAGCCATGTTTAATTCCACACAGAGTTCCATTTGGTGCTAGGGTTGGGTTGCCAGATGTCTTTTAAACAAATGCCAGACACACCAAGAAAAGCACTCTGTTCATTCTAGCAGGGGCACTCAGCCCAAGCGTGAAATGCCAGGGGCTACTGTTTCACACTTGGGCTCTGTGCCACCTCCTTCATGCCCAAACAGCATGTTTCTCATTGTTTGGGCTTGGTAAGGTTGTCAGTTGACCCAGACAGTCCAGTATTTTCACTTACTGTTTGGGAAAAGCTGAAATAATTTAAATGACCAGATTTATTTTTTCAGTTTTCAGTTCACACCAAAGGGCTCTTGGCCCTTGGAGTTGGTCCAGCAGACTTCAAAAGGCTGGTCCTTTTGATAATGTAATATGGCAGCAGGATCTAGTACACCAAAGGGCTTGTACTCCTATCTAGGCCCAAGTTTTACCTGGAAAGAGAAAGGAAAAACAAAAGCTCAGCTGAGATGTTACAACTAGGCTTCCCAATCCCCAGGTTCCAGCGGGGGATCCCCTGGTTTTACAGGCTTCCCCACCCCCCAGCCAGCTGGCCGGCGGGGGAAGCCCCTCCCCCAGAGCCATCATGCACCTTAGGCTTCCCAAACCTCCCGCTCTGGCGGGAGACCCCTGGGTTCGCAGCCACATCTCCCGCTTTTCAAAAATTGGGAAGCGGGGGGTGGGGGGGGAGGGGGGGAGAACATACCTGTAGGCTTCATGTTATTATAGAGCTCCTGAGCCGTTTGTAAAATGTATGCCCCTTTAAGGCTGGGCAGGAAGCAAGAAGGGCTTGGGAGAAGAAGAAGATATTGGATTTATATCCCGCCCTCCACTCCGAAGAGTCTCAGAGCGGCTCACAATCTCCTCTACCTTCCTCCCCCACAACAAACACCCTGTGAGGTGGGTGGGGCTGGTGAGGGCTCTCCCAGCAGCTGCCCTTTCAAGGACAACCTCTGCCAGAGCTACGGCTGACCCAAGGCCATTCCAGCAGCTGCAAGTGGAGGAGTGGGGAATCAAACCCGGTTCTCCCAGATAAGAGTCCGCACACTTAACCACTACACCAAACTGGCTCTCCAGCGGCCCCTCCCTTTCTTTTGCTTTCGTTTTCGCAGCAAGAGTTCTCCGGAAGAAGATCTGGTAAGTATTTGTGTGTGTGAGAGAGGGAGGGGGCAGGGCATTCCCTGGTTTGGAGGCCCTCCCCCCTTTAGAAAGCGTGGGGGGGGAGGGAAATGTCTACTGGGCACTCTATTATTCCCTATGGAAAACGATTCCCATAGGGAATAATAGGGAATTCATCCGTGGGTATTGGGGGCTCTGGGGGGGGGTCTATTTTTTGAGGTAGAGGCACCAAATTTTTAGTATAGCATCTAGTGCCTCTCCCCAAAATACCCAAGTTTCAAAACGATTGGACCAGAGGGTCCAATTCTATGAGCCCCAAAAGATGGTGCCCCTATCCTTCATTATTTCCTATGGAAGAAAGGCATTTTAAAAGGTGTGCTGTCCCTTTCAATGTGATGGCCAGAACTCCCTTGGAGTTCAATTATGCTTGTCACATCCTTGTTCTTGGCCCCACCCCCAATGTCTCCTGGCTCCACCCCCAAAGTCTCCTGGCTCCGCCCCCAAAGTCCCCAGATTTTTCTCTAATTGGACTTGGCAACCCTAATGCACCTCCATGAACAATTCCCATAGGGAATGATGGGGAATTGATCTGCGGGTATCGGGGGCTCTGAGGGGGTGTTTTTTGAGATAGAGGCACCACATTTTCAGCATAGCATCTAGTGCCTCTCCCCAAAATACCTCCCAAGTTTCAAAAAGATTGGACCAGGGGGTCCAATTCTATGAGCCCCAAAAGAAAGTGCCCCTATCATTATCCATTATTTCCTATGGAAGGAAGGCATTTAAAAGGTGTTCAGTCCCTTGAAATGTGATGGCCAGAACTCCCTTGGAGTTCAATTGTGCTTGTCACAACCTTTGCTCCTGGCTCCACCCCCAAAGTCTCCTGGCTCCACCCCCAAAGTCCCCAGATATTTCTTGAATTGGACTTGGCAACCCTAGTTACAACTGGCAGCAGTGTTCCTCCCAAGCTCCCCTCTCCCTGCTGATGTGGCTGCAGGCCGCATCAAAGCTTTATAACTATAAATTCTTCCTTTAGGGTTGTTAACTTCCAGGTGGGGCCTGGAAATCTCACAGAAGTACCTTTGATCTCCAAACTACAGAGATCAGTTCCCCTGGAGATAATGGCAGCTTTGAAGGGCAGACTCTAGGGTTGCCAGGTCCCCCTTGGGATTATGACCAAATGAGGTCCTTCTCCTCATGCCCTCTCCAAACTGCGCCCCCAAATTTGGGACTATGCATAGCTAGTAGCTATAGTGCTGTCACTTTTAAAGACTGCACTTTTGTGTGTCTTGATTCTGAACTGTCTTATACAAAGATAGTTCTGAACTGTCTGATTCTGAACTGACAGTCTGAACTGTCTGATTTGGAACTGTCTTATACAAAGATGAGGGGTGTGTGTGTGTGTGTATAGTGTATGTGTATTTGTTGATCAATCGCACAGTTGAGTCTTTTCCATATTAGGCCACACATCCCTGATGTAGCCAATCCTCCAAGAGCTTAGAGGGCTCTTAGTACAGGGCCTACTGTAAGCTCCAGGAGGATTGGCTACATCGGGGGTATGTCGCCTAATATTCAAAGGAGTTCCTGCTACAAAAAAAGCTCTGGATATATATGAGTGTGTGTGTGTTTGTGTGTATGTATATATCTGTGTATAAATGTGTCTGTCTGTCTGTCTGTCTATCTATCTATCTATCTATCTATCTATCTATCTATCTATCTATCTATCTATCTATCTATCTATCTATCTATCTAGTCTGAAGGTGTAGCTTAAACATGATCTGATCCAGTTTATGCCAAACAGGCACAAATACCTTCTGAACAGGCATGCACAAAGTTCCTGCCACTTTAAACCAATCAGCAGCCATCAGCATCATTACAGATTACTCAGATGACCACCAAAGGGTAGGATTTTATTAAAACACGGCATTTATTCCTGATTTATATGATTTGTGACAGATTTCTTTTTCGGTTTAAACAATTGCCTGCAGGAGAGAAGAACTCAATCAGGAGACATGAGAATGTGCATGCACAAGAAATTGTAACCTGCTGCACAGCTGAGCCAGTTAGCAAAATATCAAAACAGGTACCAGCCTCACAATAAACTGGTTCTGTGATGGGCACTGCTTCAGATTAAAGTCAGGAGAAGGAGTAGGAGTAGGAGTTATACCCCGCCCCTCACTTGGAGTCTCAAAGCAGCTTACAATCTACTTTCCCTTCCTCTAGGCTTGCCAATCCCCAGGTCCCAGCAGGGGTTCTCCCGCTTTCCCAGGCTCCTTTCCACCCCCAGTCAGCTGGCCGGTGGGGGGAATCCCCGTCCCCACAGCCACCATGTGACTTTCCCCCTCCGGAGGCTCTACTTGAGAAAGCCTTCCTCTTTGGATGGTGTGTCTGCATCTTTAAGGCTGAAGGGGAGCAGTGTGGGGGGGAGGAGGCAGAACAACATGGCTGTGAAAGGAGCCCAGACCCTCCGTTTGTTGCACAATCCTTGCAGAGGTCATTTGCATAGTGTGAAGGTAAACTTGGACCTTTGGTTGCTCTGCGTTACTGTGAAAAACTTGAAAGTTCAGCAACTTATGAGTAGAGGTGCGAATCCCCAGGTGGGGGCAAGGAATCCCTGGTTTTGAGGCCCTCCAGAACTTCAGGGTCATCAGAAACGGGGTGGAGGGAGGGAAATGTCTGCTAGACCATAGGATTTAATGGAGAATTAATCCTGGGGTATCTGGGGCTCTGGAGGGGCGGTTTTTTGAGGTAGAGGTACCAATTTTCAGCGTAGCATCTGAGGAGTCTCCTAAAAATGCTTTCCAAGTTTCAAAAAGATTGGACCAGGGGGTCCAATTCTATGAGCCCCAAAAGAAGGTGCCCCAATCCTTCAGTATTTCTAATGTAGGGAAGACATTAAAAAGGTATGTGGTCCCCTTAAATGTGATGGCCAGAACTTCCTTTGGAGTTCAATCATGCTTGTCACAACTTTGCTTATGGCTCCACCCCAATGTCTCCTAGCTCCACCCCCAAAGTCTCCTGGCTCCACCCCCAAAGTCCCCAGATATTTCTTGAATTGGACTTGGCAACCCTACCTTCCTCTCCCTACAGCAGACACACTGTGAGTTGGTGGGGCTGAGAGAGCTCTTTCCAGAATTGCTCTTGAGAGAAAAGCTTGGAGAGAACTGAGTGACCCAAGGTCACGCCAGCAGGTGTATGTGGAGAAGTGGGGAATCAAATCCAGTTCTCCCAGATTAGAGTCCGTGCTCCTAACCACTGCCCCAAACTGGCTCTTATGGAGGAACAGTGGCTCAGTGGTAGAGCGTCTGCTTGGCATGCAGAAGGTCCCAGTTTCAATCCCCAGCATCTCTAGCCAGAGGGATCAGAGGAAAGCCCTCCATCTGAGATCCTGGAGAAGTCACTTCCTGTCTGAATAAACAATACTGACTTTGATGAATCAAGGGTCTGATTCATTAGGGGAGCCCATTAAGGGAGGGTGGGATATAAATTTGATAAAATAAAATAAAATTATAAGGCAGCTATATGTATATGTTATGAATTAGTGTACCCCTAAATAAGACTTGCTGGGGCAGGGCAACAGATCTTCATACCATGCCAGTAGGGATCTTCCATGGGCAGGGCTTTTTTGTAGCAGGAACTCCTTTGCATATTAGGCCACACACTCCTGATGTAGCCAATCCCTGATGTAGTTTACAGGGCTCTTCTTACAGGGCCTACTGTAAGCTCTTGGAGGAATGGCTACATCAGGGGGGTATGGCCTAATATGCAAAGGAATTCCTGCTACAAAAAAAGTCCTGTCTATGGGTATCTGTCTAGCCATTGTGTCTGACTATGTGAACCTTTGCTTTGATCCAGGAAGGCTCTTCTGATGGGCTTATGGTTTTCCCATGGCTGCATATGGATTTTAAAACCTAAGGTTAGGCATATTCTTATTTGCCCCATGAAATTTTTCCACTTTGCCCAATATGTGTTAAAAGAGAAAAAGTCTTTTCACTTCTCCTACTATGTGTTCCCACTATGTGTTAAAAGGGAAAAGTCCTCAGAGTGGTTGTGTAGATTTAATACCACCTTATCCCAAAGTTCTCAGTGGAGAAAATTTATGGATTACATGTAACTCTGAGAGTTTGAGATTATTCCTTTATCTCTGCCTTGCATGCGATTCTGTTTATTTTTCTCTAAGCTATTTTTCTTTGTTACACGTTTCCATTTGACTTCATATTCCATGCATATATTTTATATTTATGACAAATGGAATGGTCTTTTCCGGAGTTACGCTTTTCATATTTGGAAAGTGATACATTTCTTCCCCTGGGCTAATAAATACTGGCCCTCGTAAATTCCCTTAATTCATTGCTTGCAGGTGGTCTGTTGGCCCTTGATATCTGAATGGACTGCTTAGAGGGCTGTGTCTGCATGAGCAGACTTCCCAGTTCTTAAAAAAAAACACAGCCTGAAACCACTAACCTAGTTGATTTCAACAGGGCATCTGGATTGGGGCCACTGGATTGAATCGTGAATTTGAGACCACTGATAATTTCCCCAGTTTTAATTACTGACAAAAGAGCAACTATCTAGAATAGGGTTGCCGGGTCTGACTCAGGAAATCTCGGGGGGCTTTGGGGTTGGAGCCAGGAGCAAGGTTGTGACAAGTACAATTGAACTCCAGAGGGAGTTCTGGCCATCATATTTAAATGGACCACACTCCTTTATTTATTTATTTATGATTTATATCCCGCCCTTCCCACAAGTGGCTCTTTTAAATGCCTTCCCTTCATTGGAAATAATGGAGGATGAGGCACCTTCTTGTGGGGCTCATAGAGCTGGATGCACTGGTCCAATCTTTTTGAGGAGAGGCACCAGATGCTATGTTGAAAATGTGGTGCCTCTGCCTCAAAAAAACAGGGGGGCCCCAAGCCCCAGATACTCACAGGCTGATATGGGGACCAGTCTCCATAGGGTATAATGTGGTGCCCAGCAAACATTTCCTTTCCCCTCTCCATACTTTCTGATAACCCTGAATCAAGGAGACGGCCTCCAAACCAGCGGACCCCCTGCCCCCAACTAGAGATTGGCAACCCTAGAAGATACCTTTGATGGCTTAAAAACCGGACCACTGCAACTGGCACTCGACTCGACTCAACCTGGGGCATCTCTCATGAAGGGAAAAGGTCAGAGTGTACCTAATTAACCAGGATGTTTCATCTCATGGTAGATTCACATCTTACAACATTGGCATGTAGGCTTTATTCAACTGTATTCTGGGAGTTCCCAGACGGAAACCTTATTTCCCAGCTCAAGTAGGTTGAGGGTTGGGACCACAGTGCAAGAAAAGAAAGAGCTTCAACTTTCCTCCCAAAACCCTTTTTTGTGACTTGAAACAGCCCAGAGAAGCTGCTGCTTGCCCACTGTAGACATTTACATGTATTGATGGCTACACATAAGTTTATCTAGCAGCTCCTGGAGAACCATTTTAAGACAGGGAAATGGCATGGGAAGGGACTCTGATGCCCCTTGTCCTCATGCATTGTGTTCCTAACGGAGAGAGTCATAGATTGGGACTAGGGATGGGCACAAACTGCACTTTTTGAGGTTTGATTCATGGTTCAAGGCTGAACCATGAACTGAACCACAAACTGAACCATGAACTGAACCAGAAACTGACAAGCCAGTTTGTGAACCAAACAGTTTGTATTGGTTTTTGAGCCATTTAAAGTTTAAACCCCTGTTCTCTGCTCCCTGCAAAAAAGCCATGAGCCCAAAGCAGGGAATGAGATGCCTCCTGGCCATTTCACCCCCAGCTTCTGCTCACTACAGCTTTGGGCAGTGAACAGAAAGAAGGGGGTCAAATGGCTCCAAGCCCTTTAAAACAAACAGCTGCGAGCCCCCAATAATCAGTTGTTTTCTGTAAAGAGCAGAAAGCAGGGGTTTAAATGGCTCCAAGCCATTTAAAACCAATTCTTTTTGCTCTTTGTGAGTCACCAGTAACCACCACAAACTGCATCAAAATTCATGGAAGTTTGTGGCGGCTCTTCAGTTTATGAACCTCACTTTGCGAACCATGAGCCAACCAAAATCCATGACAGACTTTAGTTTGTGAGCTGGTTTGTCCCCATCCCTAATCAGGACCACAATACTTGGTGGGTGGGTGTAAATTTCCACCCCATGTATTTCCATGTTCAGAATGGTCAGGGAAAAAAAAAAGACAGCTCCCATTTCCTCAATAGAAGCTGCCCTCCTGAGCTGTTTTTACCCTAGTTAGGAAAAACGCAAGCTCAATTCCAGTCCCTGTATTTCCCCCTAAGGAGTCCCGTGGCACAGAGTGGTAAAGTTGCAGTACTGCAGTCCAAGCTCTCTGCTCATGACCTGATTTAGATCCCCGCGGAAGCTGGGTTCAGGTAGCCGGCTCAAGGTTGGTAAAATGAGTATTCAGCTTGCTGGGGGGGGGAGTGTAAATGACTGGGGAAGGCAATGGCAAACCACCCCATTAAAAAAGTCTGCTGTGGAAATGTCTGCTGTGACGTCACCCCAGAGTTGGAAACGACTGGTGCTTGCACAGGGGACTACCTTTACCTTTTATTTCCCCCTGTGTGTGTGTGTAAAGGGCCATCAAGTCACAGCTGTCTTATAACAACCCCAGCAAGGGCTTTCAAGGCAAGAGATGAACAAACATGTCTTGCGATTATTTTCCTCTGCATGGCTACCCCAATATTCCTTGGTGGTCTCTCATCCAAATCCTATCCAAAGGAGACCCTGATTAGCTTCCAGGATCTTACAAGATCAAACTAGCCTGGGCTATGCAGATCTAGGCCTGTTTCTCTTACCATGGCTAAATGAAAGAGGTCGTTTTGACCAGGATAACAGTATAAATGGAACAGCATTTTAAAATCCAGAGCTTTTTTTTTGTAGCAGGAACTTCTTTGCATATTAGGCAACACACCCCTGATGTAGCTAGTCCTCCAAGAGCTAACAGTAGGCCCTGTAATAAGAGCCCTGTATGCTCCAGGAGGATTGGCTATATAAGAGGGATGTGGCCTAATATGCAAAGGAGTTCCTGCTGCAAAAAAAAAAAAAACCCTGTTAAAATCCTTCTTCAGCCCTCTGATAATGAGCCTGATTCAGTTCCCTGCAGCTGTTTTGCAGCTAAATTACAGAAGGGGCTGCAATCAGAGACCCTGAACATAAACTGTACTTTAGCATTGGGAACTTTATAGAAGGTTGTAGTGTAGTGTTCTGACAGATCGCTGTTTTATTTGTTTTATTACTTTACTGTTTTAATTATTGTAAATCGATGTATTTTTTAAAACCAAAATGTTAGATCTTATGTTGTGAGCCGCCCTGAGCCGCTTCAGTGGGAAGGACGGGATATAAATTGAAATAAACTGAAACTGCAACTGAATGGAATCAATGTGTACAGGTGTCCTGTGTGTACCGGAGACCTTGCACTTTTCTAAACTGACCTTTTCCTCCCTGCCAAAGTACTACTATCTGCCTTCTTTATGGTAAACTGACTCCTCCTTCCATTTAATTTAATTTAATTTATTTTTTCAATTTATACCCCGCCCTATCCCACAAGCGGGCTCAGGGCGGCTTACAGCATTAAAACAGCATTAAACAAGCCAAAATAAAATTAAACAATATCAAAAGTACAAAAGTCACATAACTCAACTGTGTACTATCATTTAAAACCATTAGAAGTTTGCAGAATGTCCATGACCTTAAGGGAAAATTCTCTGTGAGAAAGCCCAGATTCTCTGGCAAGCCTACCTGCATGGTTTCTGTTATAGCTGCTTATAATTTATATATGTTTCAAGCCGCTGCAAGCAAGAGGATAAGACATACCAATGAAGATTAGATATACTGAAATATGATGGTACAATCCCAGTCATCTGGGAAAGGGCTCAAAAACAATTGAGTAATGAGACGCTGGAATAAATACAAGTATGTTATAATGGATTACAATGAAGCAGGCACCCTAAGGACAGTAAGAGGCAGATGACAGGGTTCTTTGAGTGATGTCCAGAGAATGGGGATTTCGGTGGTATTCTGAAAAAAAATGTAATCTTTCATTGACATCTGCCTCCGTTCCTGAGGACTGGAAGGTAGCAAATGTCACCCCCATCTTTAAAAAGGGTTCCAGAGGAGATCCAGGAAATTACAGGCCAGTCAGTCTGACTTCAATACGGGGAATGTTGGTAGAAACCATTATCAAGGACAGAATATGTAGGCACATTGATGAACACGGGTTATTGAGGAAGACTCAGCATGGGTTCAGTAAGGGAAGATCTTGCCTCACTAACCTGTTACATTTCTTTGAGGGGGTGAACAAACATGTGGACAAAGGAGCCCCAATAGATATTGTTTACCTTGACTTCCAGAAAGCTTTTGATAAAGTTCCTCATCAAAGGCTCCTTAGTAAGCTCGAGAGTCATGGAGTAAAAGGACAGGTCCTCTTGTGGATCAAAAACTGGCTAATTAATAGGAAGCAGAGAGTGAGTATAAATGGGCAGTCTTCGCAGTGGAGGACGGTAAGCAGTGGTGCCGCAGGGCTCGGTACTGGGTCCCATGCTCTTTAACTTGTTCATAAATGATTTGGAGTTGAGAGTAAGCAGTGAAGTGACCAAGTTTGCAGATGACACTAAATTGTTCAGGGTGGTAAGAACCAGAGATGATTGTGAAGAACTCCAAAGGGATCTGTTGAGGCTGGGTGAGTGGGTGACAACATGGCAGATGAGGTTCAATGTGGCCAAGTGCAAAGTAATGCACATTGGGGCCAAGAATCCCAGCTGCAAATACAAGTTGATGGGGTGTGAACTGGCAGAGACTGACCAAGAGAGAGATCTTGGGGTCGTGGTAGATAACTCACTGAAAATGTCAAGACAGTGTACGTTTGCAATAAAAAAGGCCAACGCCATGCTGGGTATTATTAGGAAGGGAATTGAAAACAAATCAGCCAGTATCATAATGCCCCTGTATAAATCAATGGTGCGGTCTCATTTGGAATACTGTGTGCAATTCTTGTCACCACACCTCAAAAAGGATATTATAGCATTGGAAAAAGTGCAGAAAAGGGCAACTAGAATGATTACAGGTTTGGAACACTTTCCCTATGAAGAAAGGTTAAAACGCTTGGGACTCTTTAGCTTGGAGAAACGTCAACTGCGGGGTGACATGATAGAGGTTTACAAGATTATGCATGGGATGGAGAAGGTAGAGAAAGAAGTACTTTTCTGCCTTTCTCACAATACAAGAACTCGTGGCCATTCAATGAAATTACTGAGCAGTCGAGTTAGAACGGATAAAAGGAGGTACTTCTTCACCCAAAGGATGATTAACATGTGGAATTCACTGCCACAGGAGGTGGTGGCGGCTACAAGCATAGCCAGCTTCAAGAGGGGGTTAGATAAAAATATGGAGCAGAGATCCATCAGTGGCTATTAGCCACATTGTGTGTGTGTGTATGTATGTGTGTGTATGTATATATATATATATATACATACACACACATACATACACACATACACACACATAAATATATATATTTATTTTGCCACTGTGTGATTCAGAGTGTTGGACTGGATGGGCCATTGGCCTGATCCAACATGGCTTCTCTTATGTTGTTATGTGGTAGAAAGATGCCATAAACTCACAGTGAACTTATGGCAACCCCAAAGAGTTTTGAAAGCAAAAGATGAATAGGTGGTTTGCCATTGCCTCCCTTTGTGTAGCAACTCAAGTCTTGATGATCCAAGTACTAACCAAGACTTTATGAAATCTGACTAGAGAAGGAGGAGAAGGAAGAGGAAGAGGAGGAGAAGGAGGAAGAGAAGGAGAAGGAGAAGAAGAAGAAGTTTTATACAAGGCCTTCACTACCCAAAGAACTCTTGGAGCGGCTTACAATCACCTTCTTCTTCCTTCAACAGACACCCTGTGCAGTAGGTGGGGCTGAGAGAGTTCTGAGAACTGTGAGTGGTCAAGATCACCCAGTAGGCCTTATGTGGAGGAGTAGGAATGAAACCCAGTTCTCCAGATTAGAGTCTGCTGCTCTTACCACTACACCAAACTGGTTATCTCACTGGGTTAGCCTGGGCCATCCAGCTCTTGGCACTGGCATAAATCTGCATGTGGTTCATACCTAGATTACTGGAAGTTTACTTCCATCGTATCTCTTTCTGTAAAGCATCTCTAAGAATCCCTTTAGCCAAATAATTTTAGCCAAATATCAGGGGTGTGGCCTAATATGCAGATGAATCCCTGCTGGTTTTCTCCTACAAAAAAGCCTGGTGTGAAACAATGGTGATGTCACAGGTGTAACCTCATATGCAAATGAGTTCCTGCTGGGCTTTTTCTATTTTTAAAAAAGCCCTGAGTACAAAACTGGCTGAGCATGAAGAAGTTGATTCATAAATGGTGCAGAAGAGGAGGAGGCCCCGGGGGCCGCCCTTTGCTTGTCAGGGCAGAGTTCTGGCCTGAGAGTAGCTTTCAGGCTTGCTTTCTTTTCTTTTTTTCTCATCTTGAGAGTTTCAAGATACTGCTTTGATTCTCACCTTGATGTGGGTTTTGGCCCGCCACAGTGCATTTATTACCTCTTAAATAATCAAGCTGTAATCTGACAGTTGCTTCAGCTCTTGCAAACAATAAGAACATGAGCTTATCGCACAGATAACAAAACACACCCCCTTTGTGGAGTTAAGCCTCCGGCTGTTCCAGCAAACACACCTTTAGCATCTGGTTTTCAGGGTCATCTGTGTGCGCAAGTGATGCCATTCCACCCCCAGAGTGCTTTTAATTTTGTAGATGGCAATTTGGCAAAGCAGCGGCTTTGATTGGGCCAAAAGGTAGGTGTGGTGCAGGCTTCTGAATTAACCAAAACCCTTTGAGGCTGCCGTGGCACAGTGCCGGGCACCTTTCCCTCCAAGCAGCAGGATGCAAACACGCCACTGCTCGAATTGCAACATAATCATGGATTGCTTGCAAGCAGCACCTGGAAGGATGCTTGCTTTTTGCTGAGCGTGCAGAATTCTAAATTGTATTGCTTACATTTTGCATATATGACCCTGAGACCTGACGAGTCCGAGTAGACAATACTGCTTTTGATGGACCGATTCAGTATTAGGCAGCTTTATGTGTTCATGTGAATTCTTCTGTCCCTTTTTCTTTGTCCACTGGCATTTATTAATCCATAGCAGAGCTTTTTTTGTAGCAGGAACTCATCTGCATATTAGGCCACACAACCCTGATGTAGCCCATCCTCCAATAGCTTACAGCACTCTTAGGACAGGATCTACTGTAAGCTTCAGGAGGACTGACTACATCAGGGGGTGTGGCCTAATATGCAAAATAGTTCCTGCTACAAAAAAAGCCCTGATTCATAGCATTTGGGGTGGAATTCTAGCAGGAGCTCCTTTGCAATATAAGGCCACACACCCCTGATGTAGCCAATCCTCCAAGAGCTTACAAGGGTTTTTTTTGTAAGCTCTTGGAGGATTGGCTACATTATAGGGGTGTGGCCTAATATGCAAAGAACCTCCTGCTAGAATTCCACCCTGAATCAATAGTAAATTCTTGACATTTGTTTGAAATTGGGGAGGGCACTTAAATATTTTCTATCAGCGTGTCTTGGGAGACAAGGCTGTGTACAGCTTAGTAGCTGAGCATCTTTTGGGTAGATGCTCCCAACTTCAGCTTTTGGCATCTCCAGTGGAAAGACTTCCAGTCAAAAGGTGCTAGCCAACAACCTTATGGATGTGTTCTTCTCTATGCAAAACCATGCCTACGTGAGTTCGCCCACCAAGCATCCTGTTGGAGTAACTGCAGAATAGGCACGGAATGCATGCTCCATCTTTCTCCTGCTAAAAGCTAAACAATAATATTGGATCAGATAAGTCTCTATACCTTTCTGCACCAGAACTGTCACCTTGGCCCCAGCAAACCAGTTGGCTGCCTGCATCTTTGGATCCTCATTGGGAAACATGTCACCATCTCAAGCCATTGGCTGTGTGCAATTAGAGCTGGATTGAGCTCATGATGTCTTGTAAATAGGTGTAGTAATAAGCACTGCAGTATTGACACTATATTAAAAGGTTATCAGAACAGCAGCAGTGAATAATTATTTAGATGTTATTGAGTAGGGATGGGCACAGGCCAGAAAATGCTGGTTCGGTACACGAACAGAACTGGATCAGTTCCTGGACCAGTTCACGAACTGAACCACAACTTGATTTGCGAACCAGTTCGCCAACTAGTCAGGTTTTTAAAAAGCCCCGCTCAGTGCTTCGAAGCTCCAAAATGGCAGGTTGTCTCCAGATCACCCTCTTCAATGTACCCACTAAGTTTGGTCCACATTGGACTTCGGGGGCCTGAGTTACAGACCCCTAAAAAAGGTCAATCAGTGCAATGCTTTTATTATTATTATTATTTTATTATTTATTTCATTTATATCCCGCCCTCCCCCACCACGGCAGGCTCAGGGCGGCTAACAACATTCTACAATCATACAATAACAAGTAAAACCTTAAAATTACAATATAGAGCAATAAAACATTAAAATATTAACTTAAACCAATCCAGTAATACAGTTGTGATGCGGTATAGATCTTTAGACCGCATTGGCGGACCCTTGGTTACCGTTTTTCCTAGCAGTCCGAGTATGCTAATTTAAAAAGGGTGGTCTTGCAGGCCCTGCGGAACTGTTCAAGGTTCCGCAGGGCCCGCACCTCTTCTGGGAGTCGGTTCCACAGGGTAGGGGCCGCGATCGAAAAGGCCCGTGCTCTGGTACTCTGATATTTAATTTCCTTCGGCCCAGGGACAGTCATTAGGTTTTTCCCGGTTGACCTCAGTGCTCTCTGGGGTTCGTATGGGGAAAGACGGTCCCTCAGGTAGACAGGTCCTCGGCCATATAAGGCTTTAAAGGTAACGACCAACACTTTGTACTGGACCCGGTATATAATCGGCAGCCAGTGCAATTCACGTAGCCCCGGCTGTATATGTTCCCGTTTTGGGAGTCCCAACAACAGCCTGGCCGCCGCGTTCTGCACTAGCTGCAATCTCCGGGTCCGGCACAGAGGTAGCCCCAAGTAGAGGGCATTACAGTAGTCTAGTCTTGAGGTGACCGTTGCGTGGATCACTGTTGCGAGGTCCCGGCGCTCAAGGAAAGGGGCCAACTGCCTTGCCCGCTTCAGATGGAAGAATGCTGACTTGGCAGTGGCTGTTATCTGGGCCTCCATCGATAGTGAAGGCTCCAGTAAAACACCCAGACTCTTTACCTGGTGCGCTGCTTTCAATGGCGCACCATCAAAGGTCGGGAGAGCTATTTCCCTTCCCAGAGCGCCGCGACCCACGCATAGGACCTCTGTCTTCGCTGGATTCAACTTCAGCCCACTCAGCCTGAGCCATGTCGCAACAGCCTGTAATGCCCGGTCGAGGTTCCCTGGGGCGGAGTCGGGCCAGCCATCCATTAGTAGATAGAGCTGGGTGTCATCTGCATATTGATGGCAACCCAGCCCAAACCGCCGGGCAATCTGGGCAAGGGGGCGCATATAGATGTTAAACAACATCGGGGAGAGAACTGCTCCCTGAGGCACCCCACAATCCAGTGTGCGCCTCCGGGACCGCTCGCTCCCGATAGCCACCCTCTGTCCCCGACCTAGGAGAAAGGAGGAAAGCCACTGCAAGGCCGACCCCTCAACCCCAATGTCGGCGAGGCGGCGCGTCAGTAACTGATGGTCGACTGTATCAAATGCAGCCGACAGGTCTAACAACATCAGTACCGCAACGCCGCCCCGATCCAGTTGCCGTTGGAGGTCATCCACTAAGGCGACCAGCACCGTCTCCGTCCCATGGCGCGGCCGGAAACCAGACTGACATGGGTCTAGGACAGAAGCGTCATCCAGAAACCCCTGTAGCTGCAGCGCCACGGCCCTCTCAATAATTTTACCTAAAAACGGTAAATTGGACACCGGCCGGTAATTCGCCAATTCAGCCGGGTCTGCTGTAACTTTTTTCAGGAGAGGGCGGACCAAAGCCTCTTTCAGAGGTGTTGGAAAATGCCCCTCTAAAAGGGATCTATTTATGATGTCCCGTAAAGGACATCTAAGCTCCCCTTGGCAGGATTTAATCAGCCAAGAGGGGCAAGGGTCCAGATCAAAGGGATGTCACCTCTGCTGGTTCAAGAGTGACAAAAGCTGACCTGGGTGAGCTAGAGGCCTTCAACACACACAATTCCTCCCTGGGGTGACCCTCCACATGGCCCACATGTTACATGCATGTCAGATTTTGCGGGAGCCAAGAAGCAGACCACCAAGCAAGGTGTCTCCAGGAAACTGTTTTTGGGGGAGTTGTCCTGCACCATTTTGAGACACTACAGTGTGGACCTGGTTAAGCTACAGGCACCAGACTCCCAGAGTACCTCCCCAAGGACCACCCACATGACTGCAGGTGGCTGTGTCTTCCTGGGACCAGCCACTCAGCCCTGGTGACATGATAACTGATTGGGGTCAAGCCTTCCCTCCTACCTGGGACAGTGACAGGGACAACCAAGTCTGGCAACTGGGACTCACTGCACAGCTGTGGGAGGGGGCACTGGTGGACTAGCTAAGGGAATGTGTGGGAATATGTGGCAGAGGAGAAAGGATGCTTTTTTGGAGGAGCAGAAAGGGTACCCCACAGCTGGGGAAGAGGGCAGTTAGCCAAGCCCCCTAGAATTCTGTAGATAGTTTGAGTGCCTGAGTGGGAGACAAGAGAGGAAACCCCCAGGCAGAGACTCAAGCAATGCAGGAAGAAATGAGGTGCTTTTTGGAGGAGCAGAAAGGGGACCCCAAAGCCAGGGAAGAGGGCAGTTAGCCAAGCCCCCCCAAAATCTGTAGGTAGTTTGGGTGCCTGAGTGGGAGAGGAGAGAGAAAACCCCCCAGGCAGAGATTCAAGCAATGCAGGAAGAAACAGGGTGCTTTTTGGAGGAGCAGAAAGGGGACCCCACAGCCAGCATGCAGAGAAAGGGCAGTTTTCAGAACCCACAAAAGTGAACAGTCCACCCCCAAATCAAATCAAAAACATGTTTTAAAAGAAAAAAATCTATCCGTGTTTCCCACTCCTCACAGCAAAGAAAAAGGGGTGGGGGGGGAAATGTAGCTCTGAATGCAAGGAAAGGAGAAAAAAGAGAGAGGTGATGCTTTTACTCTGACAGTTTGTATAGAGGCCAGGAGATTCAACAGGTTTCTCCACCCACCCCAGTAATTACCCCCCCCCCAGTCCGCCAAAAGATATTCTTTCACTCGCAAGGAGAACAAGACTTGCAAAAACCAAAGCAAACAGAGGACAGGAATGTGCCTCCAGTGATTATATACATTCCCCCCCCCCCGCCCTACCATCCTGAGGAAGTCAGATTGATGCCTGTCATTGGAAATCAGACTTGCCTGTCAGCTTCAGACTGTCACTATTGGTCCCTCGATGGCTGGAAATATCCCACCCATACTCACTTTTCAGCGTGAAACTCCATGAGTGGGATTTCTTTGTCAAGAGTGCTCAAGAGGTTCCGAACAGGGCAGAAAGTTTGGAGACTTCCTGGTCCAAACATGTGACTTTCGAACTGTACTGTCCAAACCTCGAACAAGGTAAAGTTCGGGCCAGATTTTGTTCTATGTTCAGGTCTGTGCCCATCCCTACTATTGAGTTCCATTAACCAAATGCCTCCAGGATGATTACCTTGCCACGCCACATGGCTTTCAGCTGCTCTGGCAAGAATTTCTGCTTTGCAAAGCTCTGGTGGATCCAACACATAGCTAATCCTAAACTTGTTGGGGGGTGGGGGGGCAGGGATTGAGGTGAGTCATGGTCAGGGCTTTTTTGTAGCAGGATCTCCTTTGCATATTAGGCCACACCCCCTGATGTAGCCAATCCTCCAAGAGCTTACAGTAGGACCTGCACTAAAAGCCTTGTAAGCTCTTGGGGGATTGGCTACATCAGGGGTGTGTGGCCTAATATGCAAAGGAGTTCCTGCTACAAATAAAAGCCCTGGTCATGTTCTGCCTCAGTATGTCACCCAAATCTATGGCAATGGAGAACCCACAGAAGCACGGAAAGCTATGGAACTGAACAAGTATAACACTGTATAACAAGTATAAACAAGTATAGCTTTGGATTAAGATGGGGGAGATCCAGATACAAATCTGTGCTTATCCATGAAGTTTATTGGGCCAATCATGATCTCTCAGCCTGATTGTCTCCACAGGGATCTGTGTTCTACTTTACAGAGCCAAGGGTGGAAATTTCCTCCAACCAAAGCATTCTTGGTTCCACTTAAATGCTCTCCCACAGAATAGTCAAATTGACATTTCTCCCCAGTTCTAATCAAGCCAATTACATTTTGCTTCATACCTTTGCATCCTGACGAGGGGTCATTTTGTAGAAAAAGAGGTGCCAGAGCTCATTTGCACAACTCATTTGCATACGCCACACACCCGTGACATCACCAGAAGGTGTACTGGATTATATCAGCTCAGCATCTACCTTAAAATGCTACTGGAAATATAATAGACATACTGGGGAGGGACGGTGGCTCAGTGGTAGAGCGTCTGCTTGGTAAGCAAAAGGTCCCAGGTTCAATCCCCAGCATCTCCAACTAAAAAGGGTCCAGGCAAATAGGTGTGAAAAACCTCAGCTTGAGACCCTGGAGAGCCGCTGCCAGTCTGAGTAGACAATACTGACTTCGATGGACCGAGGGTCTGATTCAGTATAAGGCAGCTTCATATGTTTTCATATGTTCTCATGCCCTCATACTTTTTAAATTACTTTATCCTATGTGGCCACAGTGGCATGATGAAGTTCCATCTGTCCGCTTTATATTTCCCTTTTTATTATTTCCCTTTTTTATGAGGCAAAATATTCGACAGTTTGTCAAATCTTAGAATTCAGCAAAAATTCTCACCAGGTTTTGAACAATGGAGCCCAGAAGTAAGTTTTTTTTTTGGGGGGGGGGGGGGGCGGGGGGTGGTGGTAAGAAAGAAAAAGCGCAATAAAATTTAGATGTTCCACAGCTCCGCTCCTGTGAGCTCCTGCCCAAAATGAGGCCTGATTTCCTGACTTCTTTCCTTGCAATACCCCTCCCACCTTCTGAGTGAGATGGAAGGGTGCGGGGATCTCCATTTCTACTTGTATCTGATGATGGGAGTGTTGGTTTCCGAAACCCAGGAAATCTCATTGGCCTTTAAGGTGCTACTGGACACATGATGTCACTTCAGATGAAGGAAAGCTCCTTAGGCTGGTAAAGGCTTTGAAATTTACAACGTACAATTTCAGTTTTTCAGTTTATTTCAATTTATATCTCACCCTTCCCACCGAAGTGGCTCAGGGCGGCTTATGACACATAAAAACTAACATAGGTTTTGGATTTAAAATACAACAAATTACACCGTTAAAACCGTAAAATGGTAGAACATAAAAACAGGCGATCAATCAGACGATTAGACTGCAATCTTCTATAGAGTTTCTAATGCCAATTAGTTATAGGCCAGCCGGAAAAGGGCTGTCTTACAGGCCCTGCGGAACTGGCCAAGTTCCCGCAGGGCCCTCACCTCCTCCGGCAGCTGGTTCCACCAGCAACGGGCCGTTACTGAAAAGGCCCTGTCCCTGGTGGATTTCAGACGGGCCTCTTTTGGCCCGGGGATATCAAGCAGATTTTGAGAGCCCAGTCTCAGCACTCTCTGGGGAACATGTGGGGAGAGACAATGTATAGTTCACTATACAATGTATAGTTCACTGCCAGATCATGTAGCCAATGGCCACAGAAACAGGCAGCTTTAAAAGGGGATTAGATAGATGATGATAGGTCTATCAGTGCTTATTAGCCATGGTGACCAAAGGGAACCTCCACATTCAGAAGCAGGCAACCTCTGAATACCAGTGCCCAGGGATTTTCTTGTAGCAGGAACTTCTTCGCATACCCCTGATGTAGCCAATCCTCCAAGTACTTACAGTAGGCCCTGTAAGAAGAGCCCTGTAAGCTCTTGGAGGATTGGCTACATCGGGGGGGGGGAGGGGGTAGCCTAATATGCAAAGGAGTTCCTGCTACAACCCACGCCCCCGCTGCAGGAAGCAACATCAGGGGAAGTCCTCTGTTGTTGGACCTCCAGAGGGACTGGTTGGCCACTGTGTGGGACAGGATGCTGGACTTGATGCACCACTGCTCTGATCCAGGAGGGTTCTTCTTATGTTCTTACTGCCCCAAGCCCCATTGAGGAAGGTGGGGATGACTATGTAATTTAAATTAAAAAATTAAAAATAATAAATAAATAGGAGGTTCTCCTGAAACTGGAGAGAAGGAATGAACAGGGGAGTTTCATTCTAATGTTTTAACTGGGGGGAGAAAACGTCTTTCCAGTCCTGAATGAATGTGTGACTCTTCCCTCTGTGAGCACACACACACCCACACAAGTTGTCAGACTTATCTAACAGAAGGCACTGATATGGATCAGAGCCACAGTGCAGCACATGGTGGGTGGGTAGGTAACTCTTGTAATCCCCCCGCCAGCAAGCTGCAATGGTTTCTAGTAGGGGGAGAAAGGATCTGTACTGAACTTTGTCTTCATTCTCTGCTGTGATCTGTGAGCCAGTATGGTGCAGTGAAGGGTTGCCGACTCTGTATTGGGAAATCCCTGGAGATTTGGGGCATAAAGCCTGGGGAGGGCAGGGGTCAAGGAGGACAGGGACCTCAATGGCTTATTCCGCAATACTTTCCAAAATGGCCATTTCCTCCAGGGGAACTACCAGGGGAGCCCTATTAGTGTTATCTGGCTAGGATCTGGGAGACAGAATCTTTACTCTGCCATGGATCTTTGCTGGGTGATCTTGAGCCAGTCACATGCATACTCCACCTCACCTACCTAACAGGGTTGTTGACAGGGCTATTTTTGTAGCAGGAACTCCTTTGCATATTAGGCCACACCCCCATGATGTAGCCAATCCTCCAAGAGATACAGGGCTCTTAGTACTGGGCCTACTGTAAGCTCCGGGAGGACTGGCTACATCAGGGGAGTGTGGCCTAATATGCAAAGGAATTCCTGCTACAAAGAAAAGCCCTGGTTGTTATGAGGATAAAATGGAGGCTACTTTGGGTCCCCATTGGAGTGAAAAGAAGGACATAAATAAAGTCAATCATTGCTGAGAGGGAGTATATCTACCAGAAAACCGGTGTAGGGGAAAGGTTATAGAAAATTGTTCCCTGTGCTAGTAGCCCAATCTAAATCACCCTTCCTGGGTCCTTTAAAACAAATATCTTTTAAACAAAGACACAGGAGATGGGATCACTGATTTCTCATGCCTCATCTCCTTGTGGACCAAGTTCCAAAGGATGCAGGGCCTCTCTCGTCCGTCACCCTCCCCCATTTCATTGTCTTTGGGAACAGCACAGGCCACCACAAAAGGTTGGACGGTTAATGAAAACAGTTTTGACTTCCACCCTCCTTGGCAGTCCGCTGGGGGAGAAAAATGAATCTCTTTCAGTCTAGTTAGCAAGCAGCCATTCTAGAACTGATAAGGATGACATGTGATAGATGCCTGCCTCCTTCGTCTTATCTCTCCTTACTCTTTGAAAAGTTCCTTTGGCAGAAAAATAAAAATGGGGAGGAAAAATATCTTCCAAGGTATTGGGGGAGTATGTTTTTTTCTGTTAGATGAAAGCAAAGTAAGGCGTTGAATTTTCTTTAGGAGTCGTATCCTGTTTTGACCTGGAGGACTTAGTAGCAGCTATAGTGATGATGATGATGATGAAAAAGAATTGCAGATTTATACCCCACCCTTCTCTCTGAATCAGAGACTCAGAGCGGCTTACAATTTCCTATATCTTTTCCCCCCTCAACAGACACCCTGTGAGGTGAGTAGGGCTGAGAGGGCTTTCACAGCAGCTGCCCTTTCAAGGACAAACTCTGCCATAGCTATGGCTAACCCAAGGCCATTCCAGCAGGTGCAAGTGGAGGAATGGGGAATCAAACCTGGTTCTCCCAGATATGAGTCCACGCATTTAACTACTACACCAAACTGGCTCTGAGCACAGGCGGCTGAGCACAGGCGGCTTTGAAAGGGCGGCTTTGAAAGCACGGCTGAGTACAGGCGACCTTGAAAGGGGCTAATACACATTCATGGAGGATTGGTCTATCAATAACTACTAGCCATCATGAATAATGGGAACCTCCATATTCAGATATTTCAGTGCTAGGAGATAACATCAGTGGAAGGCCTTAATCTCCAAACAGAAGAGAGTCTTTGTGTTGCTACTGGACTAAATCCTTAGAGAAGGCAACTTTCATCAGGAATACCCACCTTCTGTGTGATATAGGGCTGCCAAGCCCCTGGTCCGGGCGGGGGTTCCCCCGCCTGGGAGGTTCCGAACCCGCCGGCCAACATTGGGCTGGTGGGGGGAACCTCCACCTATGGCGCTGGCATGATGATGTCATCTGGAAGTGACGAAAGTCCCCCGCTCTGGGTGGAAGGGGACTTGGCAACCCTAGTGTGATCCGCCCTGATACAGATGCTAAGGAACAGAAACTAACTGTAGGGCTGGACATGTGTGAAAGAGTCTGGCATATGGGAAGTCACTGGTGTTGCCAGTTCTGGGTTGGGAAACGTTTGGATATTTTTTATTTTGGGGGTGGAGCCTGGGGAGGGTGGGGTTGGGGTAAGAGAGGGACCTCAGCAGGGCATAATACCAAAGCAGCCATTTTCCCCAGGGGAACTGATCTCTGTCACCTAGAGATCAGTTATGATCATAAGAACATAAGAGAAGCCATGTTGGATCAGGCCAATGGCTCATCCGTTCCAACACTCTGTATCACACAGTGGCCCCCCAAAAAACCAACAGGTGCCATCAAGAGTCTATCAGTGGGGCCAGGACACTAGAAGCCCTCCCACTGTTGCCCCCCCAAGCACCAAGAATACAGAGCACCACTGCCTCAGACAGAGAGTTCAAGATCTCCAGCCACCATTTGCAGATTACGTATATAAAACAACCAATTGGTTATAGTGACCAAATAACGAAGATATAATTCATAGAACTGAAAAGTTACAAAAAAAACATCATTTAAAGTTACAAGAACCAATAATAACAATTATTCCAACAAGGAGTCCCAACATACAGGAAGTCAACTTGAAAACTCCTGCTTCGATTACTCTTCCAGCATAGGTTGCTCCATTAAGTATTACAAGAGACGTCAAAGTTCAAAATGAATTTGCAATGATATTTCCAATGCGTTTCACAACTGTTAGAATACTTTCAATGGATAATAAGGACTCAAAAATCTCCAGTGCAATTTCAAACTGGCAGTATGCTCAAAAACAGCTCAAGGCTCTCCAGTTTATCTACCATTTGCAGATTAGCAATCCTAGAGGTCACTTGCTTGCTGCTCCACTCCACTCCTTCCCTTTCCTTTTTGTTCCTGCTTTTTTAGTTCCCTAAGGCCGTTTTCCCACTTAGCGTTTGCTCCCCTTATTCCCCGGCGCAATTATCTCCGGATCATTTTTCTCGTTTTCCCACTAGTGACTCTTTGCGGAGTCGCCTTCCCTGAAGCCCCGGCTCAAATCGTTTTCCCACTGGCATCGGCTTGAGTTCGATGCCCTGTCAATCATTTTTTTTTTAAGCGCAAGTCTGGTTGCGTAATGACGTACTAACGTACTAACGTAACATCGAGCTGTTCCCTCCCCTTCATTTCGTGGACAAACCGCATCACGTGTGCTGCTGCTGCTCATGGATTGGCTGCAGCTGTAGAGTCCTCCACAGTCCTTTATGTATTAACAGAAGCATTCCTAGCACTATATTCCCCCCCCCAAATTCTGAATTTGCGAAATATCGCAATAACGAAGAGAGAGAAATTGAGGGGTTTGTTTGTGTGTGTGTGTGTGTGTGTGGCAGCTTCTTCCCTTCGCTCCCTCCCGGGTGGCGAAGCTGGGATTTCCTCCGCTCTCTTTCCCCTCTCCGGCTGGCGCTTGCAACGGGGGACCTGACTGATTCCTGCTGCCAGAGCTCCCCCCCCCCCGCCCCATTCTCTCCTTCCCCTTCTGTGGCGGGTGTGAAGAGCAAGCTCCGTCTATTTTCTAACCGAGCGGAATGTAGCCAGGGAGAAGAATGCAGGACTCCAACTTCCCATTTTATACATGGCGATTTTGTGCAGGTCCAGAAATCCTGGTGGCACAGCTGAGGGAGGCATTCCGTTTTTAACACACACACATGAACGCTTTGGCCCGCACCGGCACTAGATCCCCCCCCCCAACAATGGAGAAGCGCCGCCGCCGCCAAATGTCTCTGGGCGGCTGGGCTCCCTTTGCCAAGGCGGCGGTGGCAGCGGGAAGCCGGCGGGGTCAAGCGGGGCGCAAATGGAAGTGAAGTGGGGGGGTTTGAGCTGGGGAGAGTCGAAGCTGCCGGGGCCCCTCTGCCGGCCCGCTGAAACCGCCTCCTTCCCGCTCGCCCTCCCCAAACTAGACCCGAAACGAACTGGCTGGAAAAGGCCTGCTGGGGGGGCTGCCGCGGTCCCCCCACCGGGGCCCCTAAAGGGAGAAGAGGCGGGGGATAACGCAACAGCGAAATAACGCAACTATTCCAGGAGGGTTTTTTTTTCCCTTTGTTAATTTCGAAATATCGCTATTACGCAAAACTGTGAAGTTTAAAAAAAAAAAATGGCCGCGCCGGCACTTCGGGGAAGCGCCGCGAAAGGCTGATGATTGGCCAAGGGGGTGGATGGGGTGGGAGGACGGAAAGGGAGAGGGTGCCGCCCACAAAGCAGTCGATCCGGCGTGGATGGATTTCCCACAGCAAACTCCGCTGAGTGGATCCGGAGTGGATCCGGAGGTTTTCGGAAACTCCGGCAACATGCTGAAAAACATACTCCGGCGTAAAATCCCTGTAGCGCCGGAGCAAACCGCAGCGCCGGAGCAAGATGTGCGAAATCCAAGAGAAGATCCGGAGGTAAATGGGGCGCTACGACGGAGCAAACGCTAGTGCGAAAACGGCCTAAGAGTCCCTGCAGTAATCCCAGTAACTGTAATGCCTTTCCTATGACACAGAGGGCTATTACATGGGTGAAGGATAACAGAAAACCATGCATGTGGAGGAGTGTGGAATCAAACCTGCTTCTCCAGATTATAATCTGCCTCTCTGAACCACTACACCAAATTGGCTCTTGAGAGGTTGAGAGAGACGGGCCATGCATGGTTTTCTTGCTATTGTTTCAAGTCAAACAAAAGGTTAAAGAGTTTCATTCTGGACTCCTAGAGAAAGAGGTTTGAGTTCTTTCTCTGCACTTTAGGCAGAACAGAGAGATCGGAGTTCCACAGGGACAGTGTTGCCAGTTCTGGGTTGGGAAATATCTGTAGATTTGGGGGCAGAACCTGAAGATGAGGTTTGTGGAGGGGAGGGACTTCAATGGGGTTTAATACCATAGAATCCACCTTCCCACTGGAGGTTGGCATGGCAACCCTGTGTAGGGAACACAACCTGGTTTTCCCTGCAGATGCTCAGCTGAGCTCAGGCTACTGTCAAAGCAACATCTGTCTTACGTGGGAGCTCTGTCTGGGCAGGCTGCCAGATTCCACAGCACTCAACCTGACTGTTGACTGAAGCCAGATCTCTCTTGGCCTGGTGCAAGTTGATTCTTCCCACAGTCAAGCACGGCTCTGGGAGAGTCAGGTCAGACAGAGCGAGACAAAGACAACCTTCCAAAAAGCAAGTTGAAAGGACAGGCAGAGATGGGAAGGACTTGGGTGGAAGCCTGAGAGATCACAGGTAAAAGGGGCTGTTCTGTAGACCAGGCAGGGCAAAAGGCAAGGCCTCTTGTCAGTAGTAGGACTGACCAGTTCAGGGGCTTCAGGCGACCTGTCCATAGCAGGAACCACTGTTACATATTTGTATTAATTCAATGACCAAAGAGCTCTGAGGCTGAAATACATAGTCCTCTTTTTGGTTTTGGTTTTTGAGTCCTGGGTAACAAAGATAATAAAAGTACATCTTTACTTATCACCTAATTGCCACTTCTGCATAAAATATATAGGTAAAGCATGCCAACAAGTTGCAACTGACCCCATAAGGTTTTAAAGACAAGAAATGAGCAGACGCAGTTTCCCATATCAAAGAATGACAGTTGGAAGGGACCTCCAGGGCATCTTGTCCAAATCACAAACACCTCCCCCTAAATTCACAGGATCAGCATTGCTGTCAGATGGCCATCTAGCCTCTGTTTAAAAACCGCCAAGGAAGGAGAGCCCACCACCTCCCAAGGAAGCCTGTTCCACTGTGAAACTGCTCTGTCACGAAGTTCTTCCTAATGTTGAGGTGGAAACTCTTTTGATTTAATTTCAACCCATTGGTTCTGGTCCTACATTCTGTGGCCACAGAAAACAATTCCACACCATCCTCTATACGACAGCCCTTCAAGTACTTGAAGATGGTGATCATATCACCTCTCTCAGCCACCTCCTCTCCAGGCTAAAAATACCCAACAACCTTTCTTCCCCCGCAGGACAGCCCCCTGTCTTCTTTAGTGCTCTCCCCATCCAAGTATAAAAACTGATTAGCTTCTGAGCCCTGAGGGGATTACACCATGGTTGCCTTTCCCCTCCCTCACCGGCCATCAGCAAGGGACAAAAAAGTAGGAAACCAGATCCAGGTTAGGAAACTCCTGGAGATTTGGGGATGGGGTCTGGGCAGGACATGGACCTCAGTGGGGCACAGTGCCATAGAGTCCACCCTCCAAAACATCCATTTTCTCCAGGAGACCTGTTCTCTGTAGTTTGGCCCCACCTGGGGGTTGTTAACCCTACGGGGGAGTTGACAAAGTCAGACTCATCTACAAGCTAGATTTGATTCCAGAAGCATCTTTAGAGACCAACACAATTTTTTTTAACTATGAGCTTTCGAGAATCAGAAATCCCCATTCCAAATTGTATCTGCTAATGGGAACTTTGATTCTCGAAAGCTTATATTGCCAAAATCTTGTGGGGTTCTGAGGAGCTCCTAAACAGGGTTCCCAAGTCCAATTCAAGAAATATCTAGGGACTTTGGAGGTAGAGCCAGGAGACTTTGGGGGTGGGGTCATGAGCAAGGTTGGAAGAAGTACAATTGAACTCCAAAGGGAGTTCTAGCCATCACATTGAAAGGGAGTGCACACCTTTTCAATGCCTTCCCTCCATTAGAAATAATGGGTAGCGGCACCTTCTTTGGGGGCTCATAAAATTGGCTCCCCTGGTCCAATCCTTTTGAAACTTGGAGGGTGTTTTGAGGAAAGGCATCAGATGCTATGCTGCAAATTTGGTGCCTCTACCTCAAAGAACATACCCCCCCAGAGCCCCAGATACCCGCAGATCAATTCCCCATTATTCCCTATGGGAATCATTCTCCATAGAGAATAATAGAGTGCCCAGTAAACATTCCCCCCCCCACTTTCTAAAGTGAGGGAAGGGCCTCTAAACCAGGGAATCTCCTGCCCCCTCCCTCCCTCTTTCACACACACACACACACACACACACACACGTGGGTCTGGTTCCTCCACAACTTTACGTGCTCTGAAAATGAAAGCGAAACAAACAGAGGGTCTGTGCTCTGACAAAACTGCTGCTGACCCTTCCCCATGAAGTGCTTCCTGTTTCCTGCTTAACTTTAAAGGCACACATTTTGGCTGGGGGCGGGAGAAAGCCTGTAAAAGTGGGGATCCCCCGCTGGGACCTGGGGATTGGGAAGCCTACTCCTAAATGCAAATTGAGCTTTTCTACCACAGACTAGCATGGCTACTCTCTGAAGCTAAACATCCACAGAAACTCTGTGGTGGACTCAATTACAATATTATATACTACAGTGGGCACCTGTATCAAAACAGCTCTTTTTTTGGAACAGGAAAGCATCTATGATCACTCGGTCTACAGCAGGGGTGGCCAATGGTAGCTCTCCAGATGTTTTTTGCCTACAACTCCCATCAGGTCCAGCCAGCATGGCCAATGGCTGGGGCTGATGGGAGTTGTAGGCAAAAAAAAATCTGGAGAGCCACCATTGGCCACTCCTGTTCTATAGAATCTCAAGCTACACATACCAACTCCAACAACTTTATCCTAATTCTTTGTCTTTTTCAGCTGTAAACTACTCTTTGTTTTGGCATGGTAAAGTCTTCAATAAATCTCTTATTGTGAAAAGAATGAATTTCCTGACGTTTTTTGTTTACATGACTCCTTGCCAAGCTGAAAAATCACTTCCTTTCTCGCATTACTTTTGAGGACTAGATTTTTTTTGTTTTTGCAGGCCCCATAAAAACCATATTTTAATGGTTACTGTGAAAATGGCAGACTCTGAAGGGAAAAAAAAGGAACCTCCCCAGGACTTTAAAGGACCATGAAATATCCGAGTTAATTTTGTGGTTTTTGGGACTACAGAAGAACTATTCCATTTTAGGTGCTCAGAACCAACTGTTGCGGGTTGGGGAGAGGGTGTGGCTAAATCAGTGGTGAGTAACATGAGCAAAACTAGGAAGGAAGTTATTCCTGCAAAAAATCAATGTGCAAAAAGTGAACAGCTAGAGCTGGGGTGGCCAACGGTAGCTCTCCAGATGTTTTTTGCCTACAACTCCCATCAGTCCCAGCAAGCAAGGCCAATGGCTGGGGCTGATGGGAGTTGTAGGCAAAAACATCTGGAGAGCTACCGTTGGCCACACCTGAGCTAGAGAATTTACCTCATCAAAGGTGAGGACACTGGAACACTCAAAGGGTGATTAACACATGAAATTCGATGCCACAGGAGGTGGTGGTGGCTGCAAGCATAGACAGCTTCAAGAGGGGATTGGGTAAACATATGGAGCAGAGGTCCATCAGTGGCTATTAGCCACAGCATATTGCTGGAACTCTCTGTCTGGGACAGTGATGCTCTGTATTCTTGGTGCTTGGGGTGGGGGGCACAGTGGGAGGACTTCTAGTGCCCTGGCCCCACCGATGGACCTCCTGATGGCACCTGGTTTTTTTGGCCACTGTGTGAAACAGAGTATTGGACTGGATGGGCCATTGGTCTGATCCAACATGGCTTCTCTTATGTTCTCTTATGTTAACACAAGTTATGATTTAGGGATCTTGCTGTTGGAGTGAGCAACTCAGTGTGCCTGGACTTTGGGCGGGGGGCACCACATCACTCTAAGTCAGTGTCTGTTGTGAGGAGGCGTCTGTTGTGGGGAGGCGAAGGAAAGGTAATTGTAAGCCACCCCAAGACTCCTTTGGGCAGTGAAGAGTGGAATATAAAACCAACGCTTCATTTTCTTCTACTGTGCACAGGAAAATTGACAAAAATCTGCACCTCATGTGTGATTGCTGCATGGGTAACAAGGTAGGGACCTGAGCTGACATATATGGTTGCCAGGGAATGCTTGGCAACTTGGAGGAGGGTTATATGCTGGGCTATAGGGGGCAGGGCTTTTTTTGTAGCAGGAACTCCTTTGCATATTAAGCCACACACCCCTGATGTAGGCAATCCTCCTGGAGCTTACAGGGCTCTTAGTACAGGGCCTACTGTAAGCTCCAGGAGGATTGGCTACATCAGGGATGTGTGGCCTAATATGAAAAGGAGTTCCTGCTACCAAAAAAGCCCTGGGGGGCACAGCATTACATGTGGTACAATGTTACCTCCAACAACAAAAAATGACAAACGATAGCTCTAAAAAGGTAAAGGTAGACCCCTGTGCAAGCACCGAGTCATTACCAACCCATGGGGTGATGCCACATCTCGACTTTTTTTGGCAGACTTTTTTGTGTTATGGGATGGTTTACTATTGCCTTCCCCAGTCATCTACACTTTACTTCCAAGCATGCTGGGTACTCATTTTACCAACCATGGAAGGCTGAGTCAATCTTGAGACAGCTACCTGAACCCAGCTTCCACCAGGATCAAACTTGGGTCGTGAGCAGAGTTGGACTGCAGTACTGCAGTTTACCACTCTGCACCACCAGGGCTCCTCAAAGGTGGCTCGAGGAATTGAGAAAAGGTAGCTCTAGGTAAAACCATAGTGTTTCTGGCAATTCCTAGAACCACCCTTTGTCGTTTCTAGTAAGAACTTCCAGTAATAGCATGAGGTTGTGAGTTTTTAAAAAAATATCTACTGTCACCACTTAGAATGGCAGGGGGCAATGGAACTTGGGGGCAGGGAATCTCCTGCCCCCAAAGGGGCTCAGCAGCTCTACTAACATGAGTTCCATCATCAGCTCTAGGGAACACCAAATGAGACAGTCTTTTGCATGAGTTTTTCCAGTGCAAGAGCTCTGTTAATATAGCAGAGTATGTAACTTGCACAGAACAATGTCTGACACAAAGCTTGAAGCCAGATAAGATCTTCAGTGTTAGGAAATAAATCACTCTTTGTATCGGAACATTTTTGCAATAGCAGGCATGGATTTTTACAATGATAGCCTACGAATCTCAGTGCCTACTACATGCAGCAGATAACTCAACAGCTTCCCATTTGTATTGGTGGAATAAATACTATTCTGTTTTAGGTTTGTTAAAAACAATGCCTCATGGAATCAATTTCAAAATGAGAAAATACACAATTAGGTTTTCTTTCTACAGTTCACCTAAGATTAGGAGATTCTATAGAAGGACTGGCCAAACTTGCTTAATGTAAGAGCCATAAAGAATAAATATCGGATGTTTGAGAGCTGCAAGGAAGGAAGGAAGGAAGGAAATAGGTGGGGAGGGAGGAGGGAGGGAGAGATGGAAAGAAAGCTAACTTTAAATGCATTCTCCAAGCCACAAGTTGGTTTGGCTTGGAAAAGTGATTAAAAGAGACAAATTTCTTCTGATGGGGTGGTGGGCTGGCCCAGCCCTGCCACTAGGCAAACTAGGTGGTTGTTTAGGGCACCAGTCTTCTGCGGGTGATCAATTGGGCGCCTCCCATGTGGTTATCAGTGTGATGGGGTGCCAGAAGTTAGCCTTGCCTAGGATGCCAGGTAGTCTAGGGCCAGCCCTGGTGGCAGGGGCTTCGAGAGTCATGTAATATGCATGAAAAAGACATATGTGGCTCCTGAGCCAGTTTGACCACCCCTGTTCTATAGTTTATTAAACCAGGAGGTAATTTTTTTTATTATCTATGTACCAAAATAGTGGCAATGCGCCTTTCCTGCATAGGTGGGAACATGTTAGTGGTAAAAAGCACCATCAAGTCACGTCAGACCTGTTGCAGACCCATAGGGTTATTTCACTGAATGCCTTGAAAAGCTTCAGCTTCAGCTGTCCATTTCCACTCAATAAATCTCTGTTTAATAAGATCATAGGACTTCTCCCCCCTTCCAGCGAACAATGTCACCTGGATCTTGGAGACAATTTTATAAACAAATAGTTCCTAGTTAAAGCATATGGCGTCTTCAGGGGTCATTTTGCAGAAAAAGAGCTCATTAGCAAAACTCATTTGCATATCTATTGTTCTTCCTCAGATGAATAGATCCCTACACCTTTGGAACAATTCACCAGCAAGGGAGCTGTTATCTTTGGAAGGCCTGTACAGCGAGGGACTGAACAAACCAAAGGCATGTATCCCCAGATGTGTAGCTAGGGTTACTATTGCCTTCCCCAGTCATCTACACTTTACTTCCAAGCATGCTGGGTACTCATTTTACCAACCTTGGAAGGATGGAAGGATGGAGACTTGGAAGGGACAGGGAAAGAATGGAAAGAAGGCATTTAAAAGGCTTGGGGTGGAGCCTGGAGACTTCCCCATCCCCTAAATAAATAAAATACAGCAGTGCAGTTCCCCTGAATAGTTTCATTTCCTCATCTTTTTTTTTGTCTTCCCCAGAAGCTAGACTCCCACTAAATGAAAGTGAAATGTATTACACCCCCACAAGACCGCTTGTCAGGCTTTGGAAGCTTTTCCAAACATGGCTTTTTTAAGGGACATGCACACACACATTCACAAAGCAGCTAGAATAAACAGAGTTTGCCAGCCCACACTTTTGTGATCTCACTGGGGCAATTTACTTACAAGAGTTGCTGAATGTAACAATCTGCTGTATTACAAGCAGCTTCTTCAAACTAACACAGGAATATGAAAAGGGAGCAGCCTAAGGGGTGGAGTTTTCCTCCGTCCCAAAAGCAGGTTCTAGCCAACTCTTTACCATCTATTTTACTATATAAATGACTTCTGAAGTGAATACAAAACAGATGGGCTGTGCTTGCTTCTCTGCCTTTCTCACAGGCTTCAGACACTCACGAGGAAGAGCCATGTAGCTCTGCCTGCTCACCCCGCCCCCATACAGCTTTCCTCCTGCTGAGATTTAGAGGCACACAGACCTTCCAAAACATGAACAGTTGCAAGCATCTTCTAAGTCCACCAGGTACTCATTTGCATATTAGGCCACACACCCCTGACACCAAGCCAGCCGGAACTGCATTCCTGTGCATTCGTGCTAAAAAACCCCCAAAACCCTGTCCCTTCCAAGTACTTGCCAGTGTCAACCCTGCTTAGCTTCCAGGATCTGATGAGATTGAGTTTGCCTGGGCTATAGGATTACCAAGTCCAATTCAAGAAATATCTGGGAACTTTGGAGGTGGAGACAGGAGCAAGGGTGTGGCAAGCACAATTGAACTCCAAAGGGAATTCTGACCATCACATTTCAAGGGACCCCACGCCTTTTAAACACCTTCTTTCTATTGGAAATAGTAAAGGATATGGGCACTTTTGGGGGGGGCTCATGGAATTGGATGTCCTGGTCCAATCCTTTTGAAACTTGGGAGAGATTTTGGGGAGAGGCACCAGATGATTTACTGAAAATCTGGTGCCTCTACCTCAAAAAATAGCCCCCCCCCGAGCCCCAAATGTCCGTGGATCAATTCTCCATTATTCCCTATGGGAATTGGTCTCCATAGGGAAGAATAGATTTCCCACAGGCATTTCCCTCCCCTCCCCCCGCTTTCTGATGACCCTGTAGTGGGGGGAGGGCCTCTAAACCAAGGGATCCCCTGCCTTTACCTGGAGATTGCATCGCCAGTAGCACAAGATGCTCTGGTATTTGGGCAAAAACTCTATGGCAAAATAGCTTCTACCCAATGTTCCCTCTAAACTGTGGAGTCTTGTGAAAAAAATTCTACTTCGTGAGCTACTGCCATTAAAGTTGTGAGCGAGTAATTTGGCTATTGCATATATTAGTTTGCTCTGGGGCCAGTTTTTCTGAGCTAAAACAAAAATGTGTCAGCCAGAGGCTAAAAGACTGTGAGATAGCTCACAGTAACTCAGCTTAGAGGGAACACTGCTTCTACCATGGAATTTTTGCTGAGTACCATTTTCTCTTCCTAAGGTCTGATTGTGTAGCAGGAGCTCCTTTACATATTTGGCCACACACCCCTGATGCAGCCAATCCTCTGAGAGCTTACAGGGCTCTTCTTTCAGGGCTCCTACTGTAAGCTCTCGGAGGATTGGCTACATCAGTGGTGTGTGGAACTAATATGCAAAGGAGCTCCAGCTACAAAATGAGCACCTGGCTGTTCCTAGGTTACCAAGTGAGCTACTTTTTTTTTTTTGTCATGGTGAATATGTATTTGAACCTGGGGGTCTCGGGCCTAGTCCAACACTAACCATTACACCATCCTGGTTCTTGCTATGTGTGTTTAAGTATATATCTAAACATGCATATATTTATAAGATGCATTAAGGGCTGTGTGTCATTAAATAGGATATAAATTCTCTAAACAAATAAAACAAGTGAATGAATGAATAAATTCTCCGGTGCTTTTAAATGGGTTCAATTTGGGCACTGTTGACCACTGTTTTTTATTGTGATATTGTCTGAGTTACCTATTGCTATTGATCACTAGACATCACCTTCTGTGTTTTTACAGAAAGACAATAAATTTTATAAATAAATAAAAGTTCAGTGAGTATTTAAGGATAAGACCAGTTCACCTCTAATGGATGCTGTAAAGTCAGGCATATTTCAGTATACCTAGACTTGTTCCTAAATTGTTTTTCTTGATTTCCTCCCTAAGTGTATAGAGTCCACATCTATGTTCTGATTTATATTGCATCCCTTACTTTATGCTCCCAATGCAAATATACAACATTAATTGGGAAACAGTACACATTAAACTCGGGTCCATAGAAATGCCTGTAGTGCACATTTTCTGAAAAGTAGTTGGTGGGAAGATGTCTTTCCCCCTCCTCTCTGTCCAGTACAAATGGCTGCATCATCATTTGAAGCTGTGTCAAGTAAGTGAATTAAATTTGCACAAGATTAATGTTCTCTAAGCAAGCGACTGAAAAAAAAAATATCGGTGGGGATAGTAAATAAACTAAGTTCCCTGACACACACATCTGTTAAATCTGCAATTGCTATGCTGGCAAGGAAAACCAACCTATCCATTGGGTATATGGGCAATTTGTCCGAGAAACTATACTGTCCAATTGACATTGCCTCTTCTGACCTTGTCACATATTTTAGCAATGGAAAGAAACTTATAGGAAGGGGCTTCATGGTGGAGCATGGACTTGCACGTAGAAGGTCATGGGTCCTGGAAAGGCCATGGCTCAGTGGTAGAGGCTCTGTTTAGTGTTATGAAGGCCCAAAGTTCAACTCTTGACATCTCTAGTTAAAGACTCTGGCAGAAGAGGAAGAGGAAGAAGAAGAAGAAGAAGAAATTGGATTTATACTCAACCCTTCATTCTGAATCTCAGAGTCTGAGAGCGGCTTACAATCTCCTTTACCTGCCTCCCCCACAACAGACACCCTGTGAGGTAAGTGGGGCTGAGAGAGCTCTCACAGAAGCTGCCCTTTCAAGGACAGCTCTGAGAGAACTATGGCCATTCCAGCAGCTGCAAGTGTAGGAGTGGTGAATCAAACCTGGTTCTCCCACTGAGAAGACTTCTCCCCAGTAGCAACCCTCTGAAAGCATCTCTGGAAGAGCAAGGAGAACCAACTAAGGGCAGTGCTTCTTACCCCTAGAGAGGCACGATGGTCGATCAGGACCATATGCTCAACTGTATTGAATGCTGCTGATAGATCCAGAAGATCAACAGCACCAGCTTGCCTTTACCCAGATGTAAATGGAGATCGTCAACCAAATTGACCAATGCTGTCCCAAGGCCAGTCCTGAAGCCTGATTGACAAGGGTCCGGGGCAAGACCACAAATTACCAGCTCCTTAATGCCATTATATAAGGGAATGTCTTAAAATTACATCACTGCAGGTAAATTGATGAAGCCCTGTCCTGCATGGCCTAAATGAGAGTAATCTCATCAGATCTCAGAATCTAAACCCTGATTAGTACTTGGATGGGAGGCCACCAATGACGTTCAGAGTTGCTATACAGATTCAGTCAATGGTAAACCACCTCCGTCTGTCTCTTGTCTTGGAAACCTACGAGGTCACCATAAATTGGTTGCAACTTGATGGCACTTTCAGCCACCTTCAAGCTAATCACAATTTCAGTACAGTCTGGGTAACCAGCAGCAATTCTGCAGAAATATGACAACAGCTGGCAACCAGTGGCATAGGAGTCCAAGTCAATTACTAATGCAGAAATAAGATATACACAGACTGAGCAATGCTTGTGGGAAATCTTGTTTGTTTGTAAATGCATTCATCAATAAACCCATGGCAAGACAGGTCAGGTGGAAACCGATCACCACCCCTTTGTCACATTATTTAGCAAACTGCTGAACAACTGTACCTCAAGGATTCAACTTATGATTTGGGTGTCACTGCAGAGCAGCTGCATGGAAATGTGCTAAAGGTGTCCTCTCCAGAACAATAAATTTGACTATGGAGGGAGAGGAGAGCTCTGTGCTTGAGGTAGGGGCCTAAATAGGGTTGTTTATCCAATTGTACTGAGGCAGATAAAGGCTAGAGTGGAAACAGAGAAATATGAATTTGTGTCCAAGTAGATACCTGACAAAGGGAGCTTTTGCTCTTGAACGTTTTATACCCCCAAGATTTTGTTGGTCCTTAAGGCTTCCTCAGGAGGTGGTGGGCTCGCCTTAATTTGAGGTTTTTAAACAGGCACTAGATGGCCATTTGACAGCAATGCTGATCCTGTAAACTTAGGGGGAGGTATTTGTGAAGTTTCTGCATTGTGCAGTGGGTTGGACTAAATAACCCTGGGGGCCCCTTCCAACTATATGATTCTATACTGGACTTAAATAGAGCTGTTCTGCTGCAGACCAATATGTCTACTCTCTGAAACTATCTTCACAAGAGAAATATGGCTCAGTGAGGAGGAGGAAGAAGAAGAAGAATTATATTCCACCACTTGGAGTCTCAGACTGGTTTACAATCTCCTTTCCTTCCTCTTCCCACAACAGAGCACTCTGAGAGAACTGCTCTTGACAGAACAGTTCTGAGAGAACTGACTGACTGCTTCCAGAAAGTTCTCTCAGAGCCTATTCAACCCACCAGTTTCTTAACCTTCAGTTCCACCACACCACAGCCTAGGACAATGCTGACAGAGAGATTAAGGAGGGGCAGGAAGTGACCATTCCTGTGGTCTGAAAGAGCACATATATCACATCTCCCTTCTCTAGTTTAAACTTTTCTCATTAGAGCTGACAGCTAAAATACCACATCACTGACAGAATGTATAGTAGATAAAGTATGTGAATCACTGTGAGAGTTTGGTGTTGGATGCTGACTCATTATATAGTCTGGAAACTGAGAAGATAGCCTACCATTCATGTGCTCTTTGTTCCCACATAGTTCCCTTGTGAGCTTCCTAAAAATTATTTGTTTCGTTGGCCCACTTCTGTGTTTGCAGAATCAGAAACCACAATTAATGGGTATTCTTTGAAAAACTACAAGGCTGAGGAGACAGAAAAATGGAAGCATGATCTTCCACCAGGAGCCTTCTGTTTCTCCTGATGTTTCTAGGAGTTTAGCATATATCAGAGGTGGCCAACGGTAGCTCTCCAGATGTTTTTTTGCCTACAACTCCTATCAGCCCCAGCCATTGGCCATGCTGGCTAGCGCTGATGGGAGTTGTAGGCAAAAAACATCTGGAGAGCTACCGTTGGCCACCCCTGGTATATATTATAATTCTTCCTACTTTTCCATGATGGTTGCTGGTGCCCATCCAAGATGGATCTTCGTCAGTCTTTTTTTCCTCTTGCCTGAAGGAATAGCAGGGGCACTTTCCCTCTGTCACAGAGAGCTTTCTGACATTTTTGCCAATAGTGAAGCTTAGCGTGCGCTCTGGCTGACAAATGTGATATCAAATATACTTGAGCTATACTCAAACTCAATGGAGCTCATTTGAAAATATTCACCCTAAATGTTGGAAAGATTGTAAACAGATAGGGACATATATTCATTGTTGGTGGTCTTGTGAAAAAATACAAAAATTCTCGGAGGCACTATCCCAAATTAAATTGATATCTGGGTGTGACATTCCACTTAGACCTGAAAATCTTGCTGCTGAACTATTGGCCTCAAGGAACATATCCTCCAAGAAACAAAGAACTAATAGATGTAATGATTGTAGCTCCCAGAACATCAATTGCCACCAAATTAGGGTTGCTAAGTCCCCTCTGCTCTCTGGTGGGGGACTTTTGCACATGCGCGACAAGATGATGTCACCTGGAAGTGACGTCATCATGCTGGCAATGGCACTCATGGCCACTCTAGGCATTTCCAGGAAAACTCTATTGTACCATAGAGTTTTCCCTTCCAAATGGCTAGAGTGTCCAGGAAAACTATAGAGTTTTCCCGGAAATGCCTATAGCGGCAACCGCACACCAGCACAATGATGTTACTTCCTGGTGACGTCATCATGCCGATGGGGTCGGGGAAGGTTCCCCCTGCTGGCCCAATGTGAGCTGGCGGGTTAGGAACCTCCCAGGCGGGGAAACCCCCACTGGGACCGGGGGCTTGGCAGCCCTACATCAAATGGAAAAACCAAGCAAACCAAGGAAACCAACTGCTGTCTGTGTAATTCTAATATTAACTTTGCAGCAATTAGGACTATATTGTAAAGAAGAGGCCCTTAACATCAACTATGGCAAGACTAAGGTGATGGTCTTTAGGAAAAGGGCTCAAATATCATCCTGGAGTATACTTGGTAACCCAATTAATCAATGTAGCTCCTTCAAATACTTAGGTATTACTTTTAGAGAGATTTTGAACTGGAATGTGCATATTGCTACAGTTAAAGCATCTGTTGCGAGGATTGTGGGGGCTATTCTGAGATTTTATTATACTAAGGGAGGTTTTCTTATCGACCCCGTTCTAAAATTATTCAAAAGTAAAGTCATACCCTACCTTTTGTATGGTGCCGAGGTCTGGGGATGGAAAGAGGACATCCTCACTGCTGTGGAAACTATCCAAAATCAGTTTTTAAGGCACATACTGGCTCTCCCTAGGGGAACACCGGCTGCCCTGATGAGAGCAGAAACTGGCCTTCCTTCCCTAAGGGCACGGGTACATCTTGCTGTTCTAAAAGCCTGGAAAAATAACAGATCGGTCAGATCTGATTCGTTTAGTCAACTGGCTTTTAACTCAATGTTATCTAAAGATCCAGAGCGCCTTAGCTTTTTCAACAACTTGTAAAATATTCTATTCCTGATGACCTTCTTGCTGTCTCAGTAGACAATAGACATCTCAGAGATTGGAAATTCAAGTGCGATGCCACGTTAGAAAGACAACTAATTTTAAAATGTCAGTCAGCACTATGGTTTAAATTATTTAAGAATGATCATTCTACGTCTCCCTACCCGGTTGGTATAGCTAACCATAACCTCAGAGTTGCCTTCACATCCTCGCGATTTGAAACAATGTCAACGGTAATGCTCGCTGGCCGTTACAGTAAAATACCTAAGGAACAGCGTGTCTGTATTTGTGGCATTTCTGTTAGTGAAGATTTACCTCATTACATTCTTAACTGTCTATTGAAAGCTCAACCCAGGGCAAAAATTCTCTCCGGGATATTAACTAATCTACACGCCTATTCAGATTCTGAGAAGATTGTATTTCTTTTAGCTGATTTTGATGCCAATATATCTCATAGTATGGCATTGTATGCCCTAGCAGCGAAAAAATTACGGGCCAAAGCTGTTTGTACTGGTGCTAATTAACTACTGTTTTTGTGGTTATTCTGTGATCGCAATTTTTGTTCTTATTTTATGGTGTATTTTGCCCTGGTTTGTTTCACATGCGTTTTTTTGTATTCGCTTATATCTTTTGATGTATTTTTCACAATTTGTCTCATTTATATATATATATATATATATTGTTCCACCTGAACATTTTATCTGTGTGATTTTCTTTTTGTTTGTAATGGCCTATGGCCTAACACAAATAAATTACTATTACTACAATATTAACTTTAATAAAATTAATTTTATTTTTCTAAAAAAATACACTTTCATTGTGGGTTGGATAATGTTGCCCTGACCTGGAGGGCTCTAGCTAGCCTTATTTTGTCAGATTCTGGAAGCTAAACAGGGTCAGCCCTGGTTAGAACTTGCATAGGAGACCACCAAAGACTGCTATAAAGAGGCAGGCAATGACAAACCACCCTTGAATGCCTCTTGCCTTGAATACTCTATTGGATTGCCATATGTCGGTTGCAACTTCATGGCATTTTCCATCACCAGGGTATATTAGTTCGCCCAACTATAACTGAACAGGGGTGAAATCTTGTCCAGTGATTAGGTTGGTCTTTAACTCAGCAATGCTAAGTGTAGATGCTAGGGCTGCCAAGTTCCCCATGGCTGCCGGCAGTACCATAAAGTTTCACCCAAATTGTTAGAGCATCCCCACACAAGACCATGGAGTTTCCCATGAATTCCTAGAGTGTCCCCATGTGATGTGCCTGGCGTGATATATCACTTCCAGGCACTGCACATGCCATGTGGCGACAGGACTCTTTGGGGGGGGCGGGGATCCCCCTGGCGGCCTCCTCCCTGAAGCTTGGTTGGGGCCCCAAACCAGGGTGTTGTATCTATCAGATTCCCCTTTTTCTCCAATCAAGAGACTCAACAACAGAGGTGAAAGCGAGATGAATATGCAGATCTTTATTGTTTTCACATTATTGTGGAAAGGAAAGCAATCTTTCACCCTTCCTTCATCTTTTCTCTGTTTTCCTTCAAAATCATTCAACATAGTCATAACATTTTATACCTTCCTCATAACAAAGGCCAACTTACAGATTGGCTACACCAATCGCTTCTGATGTTTTGATTACATTCATTGGTCAAATAAACATCCAATCTCCCAACTTAGAAGTGAAAGATGAATTGATATCACCCGGGGTCTCTAATCAAGACCTCCAAGTCTTACTTTTCCACACCTCATATCTGGGGTTTTTCCTCCTTCCCCGTCAGTCCCCAGGGTAGGCCCCCTGGCCCAATTCCAGAATATATAAGAGCAGAGCTTCTGCTCTGACCTTCCCCGAGAGACCTCTCGGAGGCTCCCAGAGGTAGAAATGATAGCTTACTTTCCACCAAAAGATGTTTACAGAACAAATGCTGATAACAAACTTTTGCTAAAGAAGATTCTTTAATATCTAGTATGCTTATCAAAGACTTCTAATGGAAGCCATTGTTCTTTGTTCCCCAGACCACTTCAGGCCTAGAACAGAGAGAAAAAGGCACTATATACTTTAAGGCAAGTTATGCAGATATAATACTTTGAATGTAATGGTTTAGTTATAACTGTTAAGGCAGGTTAGTGCAAATAAGTTCTACGATCAGGATTAGTGCAGTTCTATTTGGCACTCTGTCCATGTTCTAGAGCAATTCTGAATCTACTTCCTCCAAGGGGATCCCCCGCCCATGGTGGGAACTTGGCAGCCCTAGTGGATGCATTTCATCCTATGACATCTTCCAGCCGATATGCTTGACTGCCTGAATCCTTCTTCCTGGCAATTAGATTGAAGGCAGGCTGGATCACTGTGATGCCCCGCTCATCTGCAAAGTGCTGTCGTGATGGTTGGCAAAAGGCATACAACCATTTGTCAATTTGTAGAGAAATCCATGGCATGCAAACATGGCCTTCCACTTTGTAATTACTGTGGCTGCACTCTTGGAACGAAGATATAGGGCTTCCAGCTGTCTCATAGTCTACAGTCTAGACAACTGAGGAAAGCCAATGGGGAGAAGTGATTAGATTATTGGACTTGGATCTGAGTGACCCTGCCAAGAAAAGAGTGGGATATAAGTTGAATAAATAAATAAACATCCCCATTCTGTTGTAAAGCTTCACTATAGCCAACAGAAAAGAGCAAAAGTCCATAGCCCCTTAAAGACTAACAAAATTTGTGGTAGGGTGTGAGCTTTCACCCATATTGCTAGAGCATCCTTATGCAGCATTCCTGGTGCAATGATGTCACTTTCAGGTGATGCCATCGCACTGCACATGCTTTGTGCACATGAGAGTTTCACCCAAATTGCTAGAGTGTCCCCACACAAAACCATGGAGTTTCCCATGAATTCCTAGAGTGTCCCTGTGTGATATGCCCAGCGTGATATATCGCTTCCAGGCACTTCCACTGGGAGCCAAATAAGACCAGGCAACCCTAGTAACAAATGTACCTGCTGGTATGCCTACAAAACCCCCCAACACCTTTGGCTTCTTTTAATTTTTGAGAGCTTCTGTAGAGGTTTATTTGCAAGGCACAGAGAAACACTCTGCATATTTTTATGAAGCAAACTAGCAATTTGGAAATGATCAGGCTAGGAATTGGCATGGGTGATTATTCCAGCTCCCACCTTCTCTAGATTTCACCTGGGTGACCTATTGAATGTAGCTCTGGAAGTAGCTTCAACGGCTCTGGTTGTTACGATGGTCTGTAAGGCCTGAAGACTTTTGGCCTGAGCTGCTGCTGCCTCCGTGAGATAACAGGCCTGCTTCTTATACCATAAAATATTTTCATTTATATGTGGATCAGGGGGGCAGGCTGGCATGCAAACCTTCCCAGAAAGTCTGTCCATGGAGTCAATAATCAGGAAGATCCACCAAGCTCTTAAAAGAACGAACGTGAACCTTTGTCCCCTGTCCATCTTATTATTTTATTTTTATGTATAAAATTTATCTTGGCTTTCTGCTTCCACATGGGCAACCAAGGTGGCCGAAAATTTAAAAGAGAGATTAAAATGTGTCCTGAAAACATTTTAAACCATAACTAAAATATATCATTTAAATAATCAAAACAGGAGCTAAATGCATATGCAAAAACATAAAAGTAACAAAACAGAGGGAAGGAAGGCAAAAGCACAGAGGGAATCCCAGCCAAGACCAAAAATAAAAGTCATCTTCTGGCAGAATATAGCAACTGAAAGGGAAAGAAAAACCTCCATGGAGAGAGATTTCCAGAGCTTAGAACGTGGCTGAATGAAAGAGACACAAAGAGGCTAACAAGGAATCAAATGTACCATTTCCCCTTTCTTCTATGTACATTCTCCAATAACATATCATACCCTAGGCTTCACTTCATCTATACATTGCTGCCTATTGTGCTATTGTTGCACTATAACAATTGATTCCCACCAGAAGTTCTTGTCTGCACAGAAGAATCCACTTGCAAATGCTTGCTGCAGAGCCAAAATAATACAGTAGCCAAAGGTGTGTGGATGCAAACATAGAACAGGATTTTCACAGATGGACTGTTTACTGCTTGGAATGCCCACCCCATAGTAAAATATTTCCTAAGCAAAGTGATCCTCTTGGTTTACAGAGCCTTAGTATGTAACTTTGCTCACAATGAAACTATTACTTACTTAAACTGATTTAGCAGTCATGGACTCATCCTGGAGAATGCAAAAAATATGCAAAAGAAGACTCCTTTAAATGGGTGAGGAAAAAGTCAAAGGGACAGATTACTAGTCTAGATGGAAGGAGGGAAGGGAGCTTCCTGATATAAACCTACCTGTATCTCTTACCCAGGGTTTTTTTTTGGGGGGGGGGGGGGTAGAAGAAGCCCACCAGGAACTCATTTGCATATTAGCCACAGCCCCTGACACCAAGGCAGCCATATGCATTCCTGCTCAAAAAAAGCCCTGCATTTACCCTGCTGCCACAATTACTTTCCAACTGCCACCACTGCTCCTGATGACAGCAAAAAAAGGGGAATGGAATCTGAACTGGAAGTTAACTATCAAGTTATCGTCTAGGCACCATGTGTTTGTTCTACTCAGTTTGCTGATATTCTTCCATCTGGCCAGCTTCCTGATTACTGTTCATATCTGACTGTTCCTCTTTATAAGTGTGACTTTATTATTGGTGCCCCTTAATGCCTTACCATCTCGAGCAGGGGTGTCGAACTCATTTGTTATGAGGGCCAGATCTGACATAAAAGAGACCTTGTTGGGCTGGGCCATGTCTGGTTGGGCTGAGCCATGTCAGGCCAGGTCATGTGTATACCTATTTAAGATTAGGTAGCAAAGATATAAATTTTATAAAGAACACAGGCGAACACACACACACACACACACACACACACACACACAAGAACATAAGAACATAAGAGAAGCCATGTTAGATCAGGCCAATGGCCCATCCAGTCCAACATTCTGTGTCACACAGCGGCCAAATATATATATATATATATATATATATATATATATATATATATATATATATATATATATATATATATATATATATACACACACACACACACACATACACACTGTGGCTAATAGCCACTGATGGACCTCTGCTCCATATTTAAATAAAACATGGTTAAAACGTTAGCACTCATTGGTCTTAAAGGTACTTTCTTTGTAATTCTCAAATGGAATCCAAAGAACTGGGCAAAGGAAGCTCCGGCTTTTTCTTTCCTTCCCCAGACCAGCAGGGGGAGGAGCCTCAGCCAATAGAAGGAAGACAGGCTTGGCTCAGTAGCTCTGTTTTGTGATTGAGAGAGCCTGGCAAAGCAAGCTCTCCCTCCCCAAGGGAGGAGCCTCAGCCAATGGATAAAATTGAGGTTTTGCTCTGTAGCTCCTGTGCAATTGAGCAAGCCTTGCAAAGCAAGCTGTTATGCAGAAGGAAACAAGATATAGGGAGAAGGAAGCAGATGACAGCCAGTTGCTTGGGGCTTGATAAGAGCCCTCCGGGGGCCTGATTTAGCCCCCAAACTGCATGTTTGACACCCCTGAAGAGTTTTGCAAGGAGTATGTGACTGTGGTGTAGATAGTGTATACATTCTGCATCCTGTGCCTTTGATTGTAATTATTTTTTCTGAGGCTAGAAATCTTTTAATTCTTCCTTTTCTCCAAAATATAGATTATATGGAGATGTTACCTCTTTTATTAGAAGATAATAGTAGACTTCACCTATCACTCATTCAGTTCCAAAATTTTATGCAGTTATGATAGATTTTGCAGCTGTTCAAATGTGTTCTGGTTCTTTATATTATAGTAATCTACTTAAAACTATTAAGTTAAGAAGCAGCATGAGGTGGACATAGAAGGGCGTTGTGATCTTGGAATCCCCACTTTTTTATCATAGAGATTTGAGGAAATTCCCATGGAGTTGGCCAGAAGTGATGTCACTTCCAGGTCACACATGACCCTCCCTATGTTCTGCTGTGGAAAATTTTGGGGGGCTTGCAACCCTCGTTGCATGTTTGGTCCTTCATTCCTGAGGGGTGAGGTAACCTATGATTCTCTTCAAGAATGAGTTTACTAGGAATGGTAAGTAAACACAAAGATAAAGAAAAATCTATGCTGGTCTTTGGCGGTGTTGGAAAGTGCCATCAAGTCACAGCTGACTTGTGGCAACCCCATGGGATTTTCAAGGCAAGAGATGTTCAGAGGTGATTTATCATGGCCTGCCTCTATGTCACTCATGACCATCTTTAAATGCATAGGGGTCATTTTGTAGAAAAAGAGGTGTCGGAGCTCATTAGCAGTTCCGGCTGGCTTGGTGTCAGGGGGTGAGGTCTAATATGCAAATGAGTTCCTGCTGGGCTTTTTCTACAAAAAACCCTATGTAAAACAATAATTATGTCAATGGTGTGGCCTAATATGCAAATGAGTTCCTGTTGGGCTTTTGCTACAAGAAAAGCCCTGAGCACAACTCATTTGCATATGCCCCACACCCCTGACATCACTGGAAGGTGTACTAAATTGTATCAGCTCAGCATCTCCCTTAAAATGCTTCTTGAATTATAATGGTCATAATAAAACCTTACTCCCCTCATACTTTTCAAATTACTTTCTCTAATAATAATAATAATAATAATAATAAACTTTTATTTATATACCGCACTTCCCGCCAAGGCAGGCTCAGGCGGCTCACAAGACATGGAATGTACCATGATTATGATAAATACATTATACAATAAAATACAATAAATACATTTAAATAAATTAATTAAAACCACAACAGTTAAAGGTGCTACAGTACAATGCAGTATATATGTATATATCAGATGGCTAGGTGTCACTTCAGGATTCCATCTTATAGGCCATTTGAAAAAGGACAGTTTTACAGGCCCTGTGGAACTGATTATAGTCCCGCAGGGCTCGCACCTCCTCTGGTAGTTGATTCCACCAATGGGGAGCCATTATTGAGAAGACCTGCTCCCGCGTTGTTTTCAGTTTGGCCTCCCTTGGTCCAGGGATTTTTAAGAGATTTTGGGAACTAGATCTCAGTGCTCTCTGGGGGATGTATGGAGAGAGGCAGTCCCTAAGGTAGGCAGGTCCTTGGCCATATAGGGCTTTAAAGGTAATAACCAGCACCTTGTAACGAACTCGGAACACAATTGGCAGCCAGTGCAGCTCCCATAACCTAGGCTGCATGTGTTCCCACCGAGGTAGTCCCACTAACAGCCTGGCCGCCACATTCTGCACTAGCTGCAGTTTCCGAGTTCGGTACAGGGGCAGCCCCATGTAGAGGGCATTACAGTTGTCCAACCTCGAGGTGACCGTTGCATGGATCACTGTTGCTACAGCGCCGCGTTCCAGGAAGGGAGCCAGCTGCTTCGCCCTCCTAAGGTGGAAAAGGCGGCTTTAGCAGTGGCTGGTATCTTTGCCTCCATTGTCAAGGAAGGCTCCAGTAGCACTCCCAAGCTCTTGACCCTGAGCACTGGTATCAGCGATGCACCGTCAAAGGCTTGTAGGGAGATCTCCTCTCCTAGCCCGCCATGACCCACACAAAGGACCTCTGTCTTCGCTGGATTCAACTTCAGCCCACTCAACTTGATCCACCCTGCCATGGCTTGCAACGCCCGGTCCAGATTTACAGGGACGTCGCCAGTCCGGCCACCCATCAATAGATAGAGCTGGGTGTCATCAGCGTACTGGTGACAACCCAGTCTGTACCTTCGGGCAATCTGGGCAAGGGGCGCATGAAGATGTTAAACAACATTGGAGAGAGAACTGCCCCCTGAGGCACCCCACAATTAAGTAAGCGCCTCTGGGACAGCTCTCCTCCAATCACCACCCTTTGTCCCCGACCCTCAAGGAAGGAGGAAAGCCACTGTAAGGCTAGCCCCCGGATTCCTGCGTCGGCGAGGCAGCGGGTCAGCAGCTGATGGTCAACCATATCGAACGCAGCCGATAGGTCTAACAACAGCAATACTGCCGAGCCGCCTCGATCCAGATGTTGCCGGAGGTCATCCATGAGGGTGACCAACACTGTCTCTGTCCCATGGTCCCTATGTGGCCACAGTGGCATGATGAAGATTTCCATCTGTCTGCTTTATATGTTTTAGTTATTTTCCCATATTTTTTTGTGGGGAAAAATATTAGAAAGTTTGTCCAATTTTAGAGTTCAGCAATTTATTCACAGGGGGATTGAACAATGAAGGCCAAAATCAAGTATTTGGGTGAGGTGGCAGTCAGAAAGAAAGAGCACAATAAAATTTAGAGGTTCTGGGGCTCTGCTATCGCCCAGAAGCAAGTATTGGGGTGGTGGGATAAGAAAGAAAGCGTACAATAAAATTTAGAGGTTCTGGAGCTCTACTATCCTGTGAGCTCCTGCCCAAAATGAGGCCTGTTAATGTCACTGAGGGGGGGGGAGCCCCCAAATTCCTTTTCAGATCAGCCAGAAAAAAAAGACTAGCTCAGAAGATGGTCTCACGTGGGGATCTGTCAGACCTGTGACTATGCCTTGTTACAACCCTGTAGAGAGAGGAGTTCATCTTCAGAGCATCCTTATTTATTCTCTGGCTCTTACACAGCCATCAGTGAAAATTCTAAGAAAATTACTTTAAGGAAGTCATTTGCAGGGTAACAGAAAATGAGAAAGGAAATAAGAAGCAGTACTTCCTAGGAGAGTGGCTATTAAAGACTTGGGGTTTCACAAGGCCAACTGGCAATTATTACTGTATCCTCAACAACCTGGCTTCAAATTCATACTGAGGTCCACATGTAGCCCTCAAGCTTTTAACTCTCCTGTTACTGACTATTATATAGTGAATTCAGCCATCTTGAGGTAAGCAAGAACGTTTATTGAACAAGAGCAGAACTGAACACAAACAGGCCACCCCACTCCTTATATCCATTTGACCTGAGTTGAACACACCCCATTATGTGGGCAGCAATCCACCCTATTGGTCTCTCCAGAATCCTGCATTTGAATTTTCTGAGAGAAATGCCTTGTGTCCCAATTGGCTGGTTCTAAAAGAACAGCCAATCGGAATGTAGGCATCAGGGTCCGGGAGGGGAATGAAGTATACTTCAAGGCCAACTAACAGACATAAAGCAGCACACAAAACAACCAATACACAATACTGACATTATTCATTCTGCCTCTCCCACTATGCTGGGGGATAGTGAGATGGAAAGAGACTGGCAGACACAAGGGCTCTTGAGGTGGGGCCCAAAACACCAATGCAGAACAAGGCCCAAATTCCACAGAGGTACAATTCCAAATGAGATCATGGGGTTCAAAATGCAGAAATTTCTATTTTGAATCCCTTCCAATTTATTCAAATGAGCAGAAACTAGGGCTGCTTGAACACCTGCCAGATAGGCTCATGTAGGCATCCCAGGCATCTCCACTATAGTTGGAGACCTCCTGCTGGCAAGCTCCATTGCCCATGACAGCTCTGGACCTGGCCCCATGGATGGACCTCCTGATGGCACCTGTTGTTGTTTTTTTGCCACTGTGTGACACAGAGTGTTGGACTGGATGGGCCATTGGCCTGATCCAACATGGCTTCTCTTATGTTCTTATGAGTGATAAAATCATAGAGTTTCTGGCAATTCTCAGAGTTATCCTTTGTCACTTCCAGGTTGTGCCTGAAAGTGACACAGCAACATCACCAACATCTCTGACATTGCTAATGTTTCTCCCCCAAATGTCTTGGCCTAACAAAGTAGGGTTGCCAGCCTCCAGGCTCTGTTCTACAAAATCCACAAGTCTTTATAATAAAGGGGTGTTTTTACAGATATCAAAGTGTTTTTCAGTTCTTTTACTTGCACTACACCAAACAATCTTACATAGGAAGCAATCCACAATCTTCAGTAACAATTTCACCAGGTCCATATGCCATGGATTTCAAGTTGAGTATATTCCAAATCCCTTATTTATATGTACAACAACAGGAAAAACTGGTATGCAGGTCCTGTTTCACTGACTGCTTTTTCCAAGCATATTCTAATCCAGAACAATTTCAAACATTCACCAACAAGAGTCCTCTACAGTTTTCATATGTTTTGGTTCTGGTTACAAGAGCTGAATTCAATATCTAGACAAGCTTTTACAACTGATCTCCAGCTGGCAGAGATCAACTCCCCTGGAGGAAATGCCTGCTTTGAAGGGTGGACTCTATGGCATTGTCCCTCCTCTACCCAAACCCCAACCTCTTCCAAAGTCTCCAGGTATTTTCCAACCCAGACCTGGCAACCTTAAACCTTAGCTTCATGTCCTGTTCACCACTCACAAACAAGGAGATGGTTTTCAGCAGTGGTGGAATTCTAGCAGGAGCTCCTTTGCATATTAGGCCACCCCCCCCCCATGTAGCCAATTCTCAAAGAGCTTACAGGGCTCTTTTTTTGTAAGCTTTTGGAGGATTGACTACATTAGGGGTGTGTAAGAACATAAGAGAAGCCATGTTGGATCAGGCCAATGGCCCATCCAGTCAAACACTCTGTATCACACAGTAGCCAATACACACACACACACACACACAGTGCCTAATAGCCACTGATGGACCTCTGCTCCATATTTTTATAATGAATTCCACATGTTAATCACCCTTTGGGTGAAGAAGTACTTCATTTTATCCATTTTAACCTGACTGCTCAGCAATTTCATTGAATGCCCATGAGTTCTTATATTGTGAGAAAGGGAGAAAAGGACTTCTTTCTCTACTTTCTCCATCCCATGCATAATCTTGTAAACTTCTATCATGTCACCCCGCAGTTGACGTTTCTCCAAGCTAAAGAGCCCCAAGCGTTTTAACCTTTCTTCATAGGGAAAGTGTTCCAAACCTTTAATCATTCTAGTTGCCCTTTTCTGCACTTTTCCCAATGCTATAATATCCTTTTTGAGGTGCGGTGACCAGAATTGCACACAGTACTCCAAATGAGACTGCACCATTGATTTATACAAGGGCATTATGATACTGGCTGATTTGTTTTCAATTCCCTTCCTAATAATACCCAGCATGGCATTGGCTTTTTTTATTGCAATCACACACTGTCTTGACATTTTCAGTGAGTTATCTACCACGACCCCAAGATCTCTCTCTTGGTCAGTCTCTGCTGGTTCACACCCCATCAACTTGTATTTGTAGCTGGGATTCTTGGCCCCAATGTGCATTACTTTGCACTTGGCCACACTGAACCTCATCTGCCATGTTGATGCCCACTCACCCAGCCTCAACAGATCCCTTTGGAGTGCCTCACAATCCTCTCTGGTTCACCCTGAATAATTTAGTGTCATCTGCAAACTTAGCCACTTCACTGCTTACTCTCAACTCCAAATCATTTATGAACAAGTTAAAGACCATGGGACCCAGTACTGAGCCCTGCGGCACCCCACTACTTACCGTCTTCTACTGCAAAGACTGCCCATTTATACCCACTCTCTGCTTCCTATTAATTAGTCAGTTTTTGATCCACAAGAAGACCTGTCCTTTTACTCCATGACTCTTGAGCTTACTAAGGATGAGGAACTTTATCAAAGCTTTGATGAGGAACTTTATCAAAAGCTTTCTGGAAGTCAAGGTAAACAACATCGATTGGGTCCCCTTTGTCCACATGTTTGTTCACCCCCTCAAAGAATTGTAACAGGTTAGTGAGGTAAGATCTTCCCTTACAGAACCCATGCTGAGTCTTCCTCAATAACTTGTGTTCATCAATGTGCCTACTCATTCTGTCCTTGATACTGGTTTCTACCAACTTTCCCAGGATTGAAGTCAGACTGACTGGCCTGTAATTTCCCGGATCTCCTCTGGAACCCTTTTTAAAGATGGGGGTGACATTAGCTACCTTCCAGTTCTCAGGAACAGAGGCAGATTTCAATGAAAGATTACATATTTTTGTCAGGAGATCCACAAGTTCAACTTTGAGTTCTTTCAGAACTCTTGGATGTATGCCATCCGGACCTGGTGACTTATTCGTTTTTAATTCGTCAATCAGTTGTAGGACCTCCTCTCTTTTTCCCTCATTTCTGACTTAGGTCTTTCAACACCCCTTCCAAAATTAGCGGTTCTGGAGCAGGCAAACACTTCTCGTCTTCCACAGTGAAGACAGAGGCAAAAAATGCATTCAGCTTCTCAGCCATTTCCCTATCCTCCTTCAGTAATCCTTTGAGCCCTTGGTCATCCAAGGACCCCACTGCCTCCCTGGCTAGTTTCCTGCTTCTAATATATTTGAAGAATATATTTGAAGAAATTTTTATTGTTGGTCTTTATGTTTTTTGCAATATGCTCCTCATAGTTCCTTTTTGCCTGCAGTCTTGCATTTGATTTGCCACAGTCTGTGTTCCCTTTTATTAATCTCACTTGGACTAGCTTTCCACCGCTTAAAGGAGTCCTTCTTACCTTTTACAGCTTCCATTACTTTGTTTGTTAACCATGCAGGCCTTCTCTTATACCTGTTTGTGCCTTTCCTAACTTGTGGTATATATTTTATCTGAGCTTCTAGGATTGTTGTTTTAAATAGCCTCCAAGCTTCCCCAAGGGTTTTGACGTATTTACCTTTCCTTTCAGTTTCCTCTTCACATGCCTCCTCATCTCAGAGAATTTACCCCTTTTAAAGTTAAATGTGGTTGTGCTGGTCTTTTGGGGCAACTCCCTATTTATACAAATGGTGAAATCAATAACGTTATGGTCACTGCTCCCAAGTGGTGTGATCACTTTTACATCTCTCACCAAGTCTTGGGCATTACTTAGGACCCCTGGTAGGTTCTGTGACCATCTGCTCCACAGCACAGTCATTGACAGCATCTAGAAACTCAATCTCTTTCTCTCAACCTGAACAGATATTGACCCAATCAATCTGCGGGTAGTTAAAATCACGTATTACGACACAGTTTTTACGTTTAGCCGCTATCTTCTATCATATTATAGTCGTCCTCTATCTTTTGATTTGGTGGGCGTTAACAAACTCCCATTGTTAAATTTCCTTTTCGGCCCTCTATTTTGACCCAAAGCATTTCTAGAAGGGAATCTAATTATTTGACCTCAGTCTTACTGGACTGTATACCCTCTCTGACATACACCCCACCTCCAACCCTTCCCTCCCTATCCTTCTGATACAACTTATATCCAGGAATCACTGTGTCCCACTGATTCTCCTCATTCCACCAAGTTTCTGAAATTCCCACAATGTCTATGTTTTCCCCCAACAGTAAACATTCCAACTCACCAATTTTACTTCGAACACTTCTAGCATTTGTATACAAACATCTATAATTTCCCAGGCAAGTTAGGCCTGCAACCTTCCTCCTGCTGCCTCGAGACTTTGGCAGGCAGCCCATACTGTTTGTCACCATCTCAGTGGACAACTCTGATCCATTACCTGGTAGAAAAGTAACAGCTAACCCTTCATCTCTTTGAGATGAGTCCTCCCGAACCAGAGACTTTTCATCTCCTGTGGCTTTCCCCTAAGATTTAGTTTAAAAACTGCTCTGCCACCTTTTTGATTTTAAGTACCAGCAGCTTGTTTCCATCTGGGGAGAAGTGCAGAACGTCTCTTTTGTACAGCTCCTGCTTATTCCAGAAAGCATCCCAGTGCCTAACAAACTTAAACCCTTCCTCCCTACACCATTGTCTCATCCACACATTGAGACTTCTAATTTGTGCCTGTCTCTCCAGCCCTGCACATGGAACAGGTAGCACTTCTGTTTAAACCAATTTTTATTATTCTGCAACATATTGTATTCTGCAACATATTGTAATAATAATTGTAATAATATTCATCATCTATTATTAAAAAGTTTGTACAAATACATTACATTTTTTTTCTCCTCCCTCCCCCCCCCCCTTTTCATGACCCCCGGCGGTGTATTTTACTTAAATTGCTAAAAATAAAAGGTAAGTTTATCAATTAAAGAATCTTCATTAAAAAAAACCCTTAAAAGAAGAAGAAAGAAAGAAAGAAAAGAAAAAACCCCATATAATATAGTTATAATCCATCTTCATTCTTATCTTTTAGTCCTTGTCAAAAGAAAAAGTTGAAGAAAAAATAAAAAAAATGTTCACTTAATCTCGTTTTATGACTTTAGTCCATTTATTATTCCACAAAAATTCTGAGAAGGCTACCTTGGAGGTCCTGGTCTTAAGTCTCCTGCCTAGCAGCCTAAATTTTTCCTCCAGGACCTCACAACTCCATTTCCCCATATCGTTGGTGCCAATATGCACCACGACCACTGGCTCCTCCCCAGCACTGTCTATCAGCCTATCTACTACACACGTAATGTCTGCTACCTTCGCACCAGGCAGGCAACTCACCATACGGTCGGTACGCGGTGTTGCCATCCAGCTGTCTACTTGCCTAAGGATCGAATCACCAACTACCAAGACCCCCCCCCCCTCTCCCTGCCCAGGGATGGTTCCTTGGTGCAAAAGGATACCCACTCACCATCTGAAGAAGAGGTCCCTACTGAGGGCAATTCCCCTTATCCTCAGCCCAGTGCCCTGTTCCCTTTCAACCCCCATGCTCCCTGGCAGCAATGTGGCTGCCACATTCAAGAGTGGGGCTCATCTAATACGTCCCCGAGAGTCTTCCCCAAGTGCCTAACTAACTGTCTCTGCTTCTCCAGGTCAGTCACCTCAGCCTCAAGGGTACGAACTCGTTCCCTGAGGACAAGGAGCTCCTTGCATCAAGCACACACCCAAGGCTTCTGTCCTGTGGGCAGATAGTCATACATGTGACACTCAGTGGAAAACACTGGAAAGCCCCCACCCCCTTGCTGGCATTCTACCTTCATGATAGCTTTTTTCAAAAATATATAGTCCCCTTTTAAATCTTGTTTGTTTATGTGGCTCTCCTTCTGGAGGGTCTACTTACCTTATTGGAAACACAAGGAATCTGGGTTCCTGCTCCTTACAGAGCCCCCAGGCTAAGAGCCACAGGCCAAGAGCCCTTTAGCTCTCGCCCTCAGAGCTCTCTTAAAGCCCTATAGGGCTGAGGACCTGCCTACCTGAAGGACCGTCTCTCCCCATACGAGCCCCAAAGAGCACTGAGGTCAGCAGGGAAGAACAAGCTGACTGTCCCTGGGCCAAGGGAGGCGAAATTACAGAGCACTTGGGCACGGGCTTTCTCCGTGGCAGCCCCGCGCCTGTGGAATCAACTCCCGGAGGAGGTGCGGGCCCTGCGGAGCCTAGACCAATTCCGCAGGGCCTGCAAGACCATCCTCTTTAGGCAGGCCTTCCTAGACTGCTGACAGAGGATGGCCAAACAGATGATCCAACAAAGTAACTCTTTAGTGATTCTTGCCATTATCTAAATACGTAAATGGATAAATAGCGCCCGGAACATCTCTGCTGCTGTTAAATTATAGATTATATATGCTGGATTAGTCTTAAAATATGTATTTAACTATGTATAATTTTAATGTTGTTTTAATTACTGTATTTTGTATAATGTTTTATTGAATGTTGTTAGCTGCCCTGAACCTGCCTAGGCGGAGAGGGCGGGATACAAATAAAATTTAATAATAAAAAAAATGTGCTCAGCCTCTGGCAAGGCACAGCTTAATAATGCAAAGGGGGTGGGGAACACAGCCACTCCTAATCAATCAGCAACAATCACCTTCAGCCCACTCAAACCAAACAAACAGCAGTTCCCCAGCAACCACAAACTCAGAATTGTCAGCAATCACACAGTCACACAAAGTCAGAAATTCTCAGAAACTTCCCCAGCTGCTTATAAAGCCAAACCTCACCCTTGTAGCACTTCTTCTCTGCTCTCTCTCAGAGCTCTCTGAAATGTGCTCAGCCTCTGGCAAGGCGCAGCTTAATAATGCAAAGAGGGTGAGGAACACAGCCACTCCCAATCAATCAGCAACAATCACCTTCAGCCCACTCAAACCAAACAAACCTAATATGTGTGCCCTAATATGCAAAGGAGTTCTTGCTAGAATTCCACCCCTGGTTTTCAGTTATTGGTAGGGATGTTTATCAGCCTCTCCACAGCTTTTCCCCAAGTTTCTTCACTGTATTCCTTCCCAGCCATATACTACAGCATAATTGGCTTTTTGCACATACATGCTCTCAGCCCAATTGAGTTCTACAATCCCCATCCATGCAGCGTGACTGTTCCACTCAGCAGACAAGTGCTTAACTAGGCAATTAAATCAGTGACAAATCATATAAATCAATCATAAATAAATGATAATAATAAAACCCAGGTTATCTTCTACGTTCATCTAAGTAGTCTTTAACGATGCTGTCAATCAGTTTGAATTGGCATCTTTGTGCAGGTACAGTTTTGCAAAAAGCTGAAAAGCTGTCCAATGGGCATGTCTGTTTTGTTGAAGTTACTTATAATCTGTTTTTCCCACTACGACTCAAGGCAAAAACAGGCTAGGAGATCAGCTCATGTTTGGCTGACACCTTCAAACATGGCAAGTTTGACTTTCACCCATGTTTGTGGCAAAATTCACAGCACCACTGGCAGAAATTGGCTTGCCAGACAAAGAAGTTGAGTCCTGTTCAAACATTTATTTATTTGCACGCCGCTATCCTTCCCAGTGGGCACTCACCCGAAGTGCCTTACAGCATTATCCTTCCTTCCCTCATTTCATGCTCACAACAACATAGAATTGTATAAGGTCCCACAGGGCCTTGATGGTGTTTGGCAGAGAGTTCCACCAGGTTGGAGCCAGGACCGAAAAGACCTTGGTCCTGGTCAAGCACACCCAGATGTCTTTGGAGCCGGGGACTACCAGCAAGTTGCTGTCTGAGGATCATAACACTCTCCCTAGGACATAACAGGGGAGATGGTCCTGTAGATATGTAGATACATCTGATGCTGGTTTTTATGGGCATAGTCTCTGAAGAGCCAGTTTGGTGTAGTGGTTAAGTGTGCAGACTCTTATCTGGGAGAACCGGGTTTGATTCCCCACTCCTCCACTTGTACCTGCTGGAATGGCCTTGGGTCAGCCATAGCTCTGGCAGAGGTTGTCCTTGAAAGGGCAGCTGCTGTGAGTGTCCTCTCAGCCCCACCCACCTCACAGGGTGTCTGTTGTGGGGGAGGGAGATAAAGGAGATTGTGAGCCGCTCTGAGACTCTTGAGTGGAGGGCGGAATATAAATCCAATGTCTTCTTCTTGAAGATGCGTTACTGAAAACAGTTGTATGAAATCAGACCTTGCATAATCTGTGCTTCTTTTGCCATTTGGGGAGATTCAAGAAAGAAATGCTGCCAGATTTTGGGGCAGAGAATTCCCAGCCCCAACCACTCACCCATGTGTTTCACTATCTGCCTGTGCTCCCCTCCTTGCCCTGCTTATGAGCCCTCCTACTGTACATTCTCACAGCCATCTGCACTGCCTGCACCACTTTGCCTGATGGCACTGGGCAGTGTGCAGCTGGACACATGGGTGGTAGGGCCACCAATCCCCATGTGGGGCCAGGGGATCCCCCAGTTTGGAGGCCCTCTGCTCGCTTGTGGACAAGCCTTGGATTCAGCAGGAGCTCACAGGAGCATAGCTCCTGAACCTTTCTGATGGCTGCCCCTCTTCCTCCCCACCTACCTTGTCCATTGAATAGTAGGTGCAGCTGCGTAACAATCCCTGGATTAGGAGAGTGGACAGTCAGCCGGCCGCCAGAGGTTTTGCCATGCCCCAAGCATTAACCTCTGGAGAAGCCCACACCACCCTTTCTCCACTTCTTATGTGATTTTGGGTGGCAGGTTGCTTGCTGGCCTTTTGACTGGGGGGGGGCAGCCCAGGAGACCCCCAGGTGAGTGAGGCATGCTTGGGCTGGCTGGCCCTCTATTCAGCCCAAGCAGGCCTTGCTCACCGAGGGCTCTCCTTTCTTGCATGGGTTGCTTTTGGCTTGGAGGGGGTATATGCTAATGAATTATGCTAATTAGCTCCACCACCTATTTTTCTACAAAATAGCCCCTGCTTGTGGGTTATCAGAAAATGGGGGGCGGGGGAGGAAAATGTCTGCTGGACATTCCATTATACCCTATGGAGTTTCCCTAGGGTATAATGGAGAATCAATCAGTGGGTATTAGGGGTTCTGGGGGCCTGTTTTTTGAGGTAGAGGCACTAAATTTGCAGTATAGTATCTGGTGCCTCTCCTCAAAACACCCCCTGGTCCAGTCCTATGAGCCCCCAAAGAAGGTGCCCCTATCCTTCATTATTTCCAAATGGAAGGAAGGCATTTAAATGTGCGCAGTCCCTTTAAATGTGATGGCCAGAACTCCCTTTGGAGTTCAATCGTGCTTGTCCCACCCTTGCTCCTGGCTCCACCTCCAAAAGTCTCCTGGCTCCACCCCCAAAGTTCTGAGATGAGTTGAAACTGGGAACTCTAATAGGTGGTGAAGCACTGACTAGTGAGCAGGCAAGGAAATGGCATGCTCTGGACATCAGCCACAGTGGACCCCGTCGGAAGCCTTGGGCAGCTGCCTCACCTGAGCATGTGCCCACACCAGCCCTGATTCAAGTGGTTGATTTCTTGGTCCGGGCAAGCTTGGGGATCACTGTTTCAGAGAAACGAACGATCTTGCTGATGCCACCAAAATCCCACCAAATTCATTGGGACGGTTGTTGTTTTGTCCAGGATTACATTCTGTTTTGCTTCCCTGCCCACCCCCAAAAAAATCCAGAATAAGATTTATCACATCCATTTACTGATGCAAAACTGGGCACCATAAATTGTAATGCATGGCCTGAGTCTGGAGAAAATGCAGCAAAATTTGTCAGAGATTAATAACGGGAGCAGATGTTATCAAACACTGGGTAGTTCCAATTCGACATTAAGAAAACACCTGCAAAGTTTGATTTGGGAAAGTCACCTTTCATTAGCTCTAGGATTTCCTTTGTCATCTTCATTTACTTTTATGGCTCCTTCTGATACCAGTGGAAACCCTTAATGTGGATCAGTTAAGCACCTGCCTTTATTGTTCCAAGTCTGAACATAGAGGCAGTAGCCTGGTGGTCCCAGGAGGACCTATTTGCTGCACTCATAACAGCCCCTACTGCAGGGATCTCCTCTTCCTTTTACCTTCCCTATCTTAACTATTGCAGGGCTCAGAAGAACTATTCATTCTGCTGACGAGTTTTCCCAAGGTCATCTACTTTTTAAAAAAAACCAAAAAAAACAGGGCAGGGGTCTTGCAGCCAAGAGGAAAGGAGAGATGCAAACAATTAATAAAGAAATAAAATAAAAATATCCAGCAAGAGGCAAAAAGTAATTCAGAAATTTAGCTTTGCTTGGCATGCAGAAGGAGCGATTGGAAAACTTTCCATAGCTGAATTTCTGCTTCTCACTGGCCTACTGGAAACTTACCGGGAGAAAAGAACAAGAGTCCAGTAGTCCTTAAAGACTAACAAAATTTGTGGCAGGAGATGAGCTTTTGTGAGTCACTGCTCCTTCTTCAGAAATGTTCAGACCTCACTCCCAAATTAAAGGCATTTGTTTGCACATATCTCATGAAAGAGATGTAATATGTAGTCAGTGGGGTGGAAGGAATCCATGGAAAGGAAACTAGGAACAAAGGATACATGCCCTAGGCCTCATTTTGGGCAGCCGCTCACAGGAACTCCAGGAACTCTAAATTTTATTGTCCACTTTCTTTCTGATCTCCCACCTTCAAATACTTGCTTCTGGTCTCCATTGTTCAAACCCCCTGTGAGAAGATTGCTGAACTCTAAGATATGACAAACTTTCTAATATTTTCCCCCACAAAACATGGGAAAATAACCAAAACATATAAAGCAGACAGATGGAAATCTTCCTCACGCCACTGTGGCCACATAGGAGAAAGTAATTTTAAAAAGTATGATGGGAGTGAGGTTTTATTATGACAATTATAATTCAAGAAGCCTTTTAAGGTAGATGCTAAGCTGATATAATTTAGTACACCTTCTGGGTCAGGGGTGTGTGTGGCATATGCAAATGAGCTCCAGCACCTCTTTTTCTACAAAATAACTCCTGACATGCCCCATTACTATCTTGAATCCATGGACGATATTGACCAGTTTAGACAGCAAGGGCATTAAGACAAAAGTCAAAATGGCTGCCCTGCAATAATGGAATTCCCTTCTCCTGAAAATCCAAAGCTTGAACATCTTTCAGAATTTAACTTACAACAGCAACAACAATACTATGAATAAGAGTTAGAAAAGAAGGTGACCATCATGCCAGTTGTCATTGGAGCCCTTGAAGAAGTGCCTAGAAGTCTCAGGAAACAATTGAACATTCTGGGCATTGAACAAGTAACACCAGCTCAGCTCCGGAAGACAGTGTTGCTTGAAACAGCAAGAATTCTGCAAAGGTACATCTGCAATTCCCAAGAACATGGCTAGATCTCGAAATGTAGAATCAGGGCTTTAAAAAAAAAAAAAAAAGCAGGAACACACAGGAATGCAGTTTCAGCGGACTTGGCATCAGGGGGTTTGGCCTAATATGCAAATGAGCTCCTGCTGGGCTTTTTCTACAAAAAAAAACCCCTTTTGAAATAATGGTAATGTCAGAGGGTGTGACTTAATGTGCACATGAGTCCCTGCTAGGCTTTTTCTACCAAAAAAAAAAAAGCCCTGTGCAGAAGATGGTCTACTAGTCAAATATCTGACTGTGACCATCCATAATAATCAGAGATGGAATTCTAGCAGGAGCTCCTTTGCATACTAAGCCACACACCCCTGATGTAGCCAATCCTCCAAGAGCTAGCCTGTCAAAATGAAACAAACCAGCCTGTGATTAAAAGATGTTATAGCTTGAAACTGGAGGCTTGACTTGCTGAAGCTGTTGTGGAAACAGCAAAAGAAGCAATTTCCTTAAGTGCATTTTGAAGTGACTGATTGGGGAGGGGGGGAGTGAACTTATCGCACAATAAGCTCTAGAAAAGTCTATTTCGAGCGTCCAGATGATACTTCATAACACAGGAGCCTTGGTTCAGCACAATTTTAATCAGGTTTCTTTTCCCCTGTAGAGTTTAAAGCAGCTGTGTTTTTGAAGAAAGGAGCAAGAAGAGATCGTGGCCTCAATCTTCAACCTGCACCACACCTCTGAGGGCTGCTCATTTTGAGATGCGATGCTCAGATGACTGAGACACATTTTTTCAGTGTTTTGATTCTCATTTTGTGTGTGGATCAGCTTCCTCTGTGAGATACTTAGCACCTTAACAACTGGCTCTCTGCTTCCGGAGGCATTACCACTGATCACTTATCTTAACAAATAGGTATGTAGTATGTTATATTGTCATGGTGCTGTTTGGGTGTTTCACCAGCATGAATGGGTTTGGATTTGGTACCAGGGCCTATGAGCAAAGAATGGTAGCATGCCAACATATTTAGTGGTTAGAGTGTCGTACTAGAATATGAAAGACCTGAGTTAAAATCTCCTCTCTGACACAGAAGCTTGCTGGGTGACCTTGGGACAGTTACATACAAGTTCTTTTCTGAGGAAAAAAGACATCACACTAATGTTAGAAAGGGCAGAGAAGATTGAATGATGGCTGGCCGGCAAGCCCAGCTTTCTGCTTAGCAATCGAAAAACAGCTTTAACCTCAAAACCCTGTCAGAAATTCTCCCAGACCAGGTCAAAATAGCTTCCACACCTTACTCTGGTGGGTACATGTGGCAAGTATTCCAGACTGATTAAATTATAACATGCCCATTACTGTTTATCATTCCTTTTTCAGTGACCAACGCTGTAGCTAACAGCGAAAGGCTGGCTGGCCCCCATGCAGATAGTGAAACATACACAATGGGCCCAGCCACTTGCGTATGTGAAGTGCCATCAAGTTGTGGCTGACTAACAGTGATCCAAGCAAGGGGCTTTCAAGGCAAGTGAGAAGCAGAGGTGGTTTGGCCATTGCCTTCCTCTGCAGAGTCTTCCTTGGGGGTCTCCTATCCAAGTACCAACCCTGCTTAGCTCCCGAGATCTGACAAGACTTGGCTATACCATGCTGCCATCCCTCTCACAAATACCACTTACCAGTCTTATAAACCTAGAGAAATGCCAGGATTACAGAACAAACATATCCAGGCTGAGTTGCAATATCTACACATTTGCGAATGTCAAAAACATGGGCAGAGTTCATAGAATCATAGAGTTGGAAGGGACCTCCAGTTCATTAGTTCATTCATAGAATTGGAAAGGTCCTCTAGTTCATGAATGAGTTTCCATAGCAGCTATAATGTATGCTGAGATGCTCACTTTTATTTCCAACACTGGGCCTCAAAGGTAGCCATGTTCAGGACAAGGAGAAGGGGGGACACCATGATGCTTGCAGGGGCAAATGAGGCGGGAGAAGTAATATTGACTGGGGAGGAGACAATGGTGACCAGGAGGAGAAGCAGAAGTCATGCTGAAAATGGGATAGCCTGTGAGTCCCCTGTGAGTCCTCTGCCCTGACCTGGGTGGCCCTGGTCAGGGGTGGAATTCTAGCAGGAGCTTCTTTGCATATTAGGCCACACATCCCTGATGTAGCCAATCCTCCAAGAGCTTACAAAAAAGAGCCTTGTAAGCTCTTAGAGGATTGGCTACATCAGGAGTGTGTGGCCTAATATGAAAAGGAGCTCCTGCTAGAATTCTGCTCCTGGCCCTGGTTAACCTGATCATGTCAGATCTTGGAAGCTAAAGAGGTTCAGCCCTGGTTAGTATGTGGATGGGAGACTACCAAGAAGGATCAGGGTTGCCACACAGAGGCAGGCAATGGCAAACCACCTCGGAATGTCTCTTTGCCTTGAAAACCCTATGAATTGGCTGCAACCTGATGGACCTTTCCACCACCACCATGACTCCTCCCATGTATTGCCTCTAGTACCAGGTCTTAAAGGGGTATCAGTTTCTCCACACGAAGCATACGAAGACTCACCCTTCGCTTAGAAAAGGCACCTTGCAATTTTCTGTTGAGAACCTCATCTTGCTTCTCTCTCCCTCCTCCACCATCAATTTAAGTTCTGAAGAGAGCTTCTCCAAAGAAATCTGAACAAAAACAGGGTCACAAGATTCAGGAGACAATGTGATGCACCAACAGTTATCGCAGTGTCAAGGTCACAAACACCCAGGAGCCAGGATGACAACTGAGCCCACTGATTGCCCTTGCTTGGTAATGAAGGAATCTCAGCATGGCATGTCAGGTTTCTGGAGAGGGAGACAATAGTTTAAATAATTAGCATGATTATCTCTGTTCTTTGCTGCTGTGTTGAGAAATTAATACTTCATGGGTTTGTAAAGTGCTGGCAAGTTGCAGCTGACTTATGGTGGCTCCGTAGGGTTTTTGAGGCGAGAGGTGTTATAGAAGAGATTTGCCATTGCCTGACTCTGTGTAGTGACCCTTGACTTCCTTGATGGTCTCCCTTCCACATTCTAATCAGGACCGACTACTTTGCTCCCAAAATCTGCTGAGATTGGGCTAACCTAGGTCATCCTGGTAATGGCAAATGCTTTAATATGCATAGTTATAATTTCACCAATCAAAAATTATTTGATCAACTTTGTGTTGATTTGTGTCTATATACATCCTCTTTAGAACTGTAAATTGCTTTTTAATTTAGAAATGATATCCAAATAATTGCGAAAGTTATAATTCCAGGAGTAACCTTTGTGATTGTTTTTATTTACAATGATTAATGAAATGAGAAAGAAAGGCTACTTGGGGTACAGACAGATGCATAGTTATCACTTGACCAATCAAAGAACAAAATTGTTTGATCAGGTATGTGCCAATTTGTTTCCACATACATCCTTTTTAGAACTGTAATTTGCTTTTTAATTTAGGAATTATATTCCAATAATTGTAAAAGTTATAATGACAGCAGTAGCCTTTGCAACTGTTTTTATTCACAATGATTAATGTAATGAGAAAGAAAGGCTACTTGGGGTACAGATGTACAGACAAAGTTTGAATTCTAAGGCTCAAGAGAGCATTTCTAGGTCAATATCAACCTTGCCTGAATTTTCAAACATTGGCTGGAATAATGGAAAGAAGTGTTTGACATCATGCTGAAAGCTGTGCCCTGGCCCCAACTTATAAATAAGACATAATCTGGGCATCCTTAGCATAGCTGAAGTTGTAAACACATTGTATAATCACACAATTGGGCCACGACCGATTTGTTAGCGGTGTAGGAAAGAAGAGATCAAAGATAGGGATAGTCTCTCTGGACGTGCCTTGACAACTACCCATCTGGAAGAAACTGTGGGTTGTAAAATACTTCTTGATTAACAAAGGCACCAAGGAATTTTCAGTTTTAATAAATTCCCATCTCAACATGTGCACATCCATCAGCAAGAGCGTTGGAGCACACTGATGAGTTTCCATCCTGTGTGCTGATGGAAACATTCAGCTCTACTGAAGTGCACAGAAATTCCATCAAGAAAGGAAAGTTAAAACAGGGTTTTCCCAACCACATATGCCCTGGTGATTTTTTAATTTGAACCATTGCTGTGGTTTTTACCCTACAATGTAGCCTCCCAGCACTGGCCCTTAGAGGCTTTCTTCTCTCTAAACATTGAGGTTTCCTTTAGTCACCCTGCTTAGTAGCCACTGATTGACCATGAATTTGTTCATTAATTTGTCCACTGCATGCTCATGGCCATAAGAACATCCTCTGCCAGTGAATTTCATCACTTGTTGAGTAAAGTAGTACTTCTTTTCGTTCCTCTTAAATATGTGGTCCATCAACTTCATTGGGTGGCCCCAAGTTATACTATTATGGGAAAGGGAAGAAAAGTTCACTTCATTCACTTTCTCTGCCCCATGAATAATTTTATAAATCAGAATGATAGGATGTTTGAGAGGTCATTAATTTATAGGGTCACTATAAATCAGAAGCAACTTGGTGGCACTTAAAACACATACACACACACAGAGTTATGGGCACCTAGTGAAGCTGATGGACAGTATATTTAAGAGGGACAAAAGGAAGTCTTGAATCAGTAATTAACAGTGCAATTCTAATGACACTTTCTTGGAAGTAAGACCCATTGAATAAACTGTAGTAGAATTTAGTGTAGACCTGCTTAGGATTGCTCTCTAAATCGTGGACTGTGATGCTTGTGAGTGTCAGTTGTTAAGGCCTTCTTAGGGCATTTCAGACTTTACAAAGTTCTTGTGACCAATGTTCCCTCTAAGCTGCAGAGTCCTGTGAGCAAAAATTCTATTTCGTGAGCTACTGGCATTAAAGACATGAGCTACTGAATAAATTATTGTACTCTGGGTTCATTTTTCCTGAGCTAAGACAAAAATCTCTGAGCTGAAGGCTAAAAATCAGTGATCTAGTTAATGCTAACTCAGCTTAGAGAGAGCACTGCTTGTGACCCCTCACATACCTGGTTGACAGAGGCGTTTGAGAAGTTCCCAATTCAGATCGGGACAGTGGTGCATGGAAAGAGAGGACTTCTGCCTTGGATTCTGCACCATTCTCCAGATCTGAAGTAGCTCTGGAGGAGCTACTATTAGCCCCATTGGGGAAATGGTAACTTACACTTAGCCATCATTAGATGTACAGAGAGTAGCCATGCTGGTCTGTGGTAGAACCACTAGAATCAGGTCCAGGAGCACCCTAGAGAATAACAAGATTCTGAGGAGGTTGAGCTTTCGAGAGTCAAAGCTACCTTCATCAGATACCTTCACTTTGCCTCTAAAAAGCTCATACCCTGGAAATCCTGTTGCTGGACTCAAATATGTGTGCATTTTCCCAACAGGCCAAACAACAACTCTCCAGTACTGTTTCAGATCAGGTTCTGGGCGCCATTCTCATTTGTAAAATGAATGTGTGTTGGCTATTTCCTAAAAACAGAGGGCGTTTTTGCACTGACCTTAATCAGCAGCGACGCCCATCTTCACCGTGCAGGATCGGCGCGGATTTCGCACTAATTGCTGCGGAGCACCCGGAAGAGCCGGAAAGTCCCGCGGCTTTTGCGGCGCAAATGGAAACTGGTTTTTGGCGGTTTCCGTTTGCGCTGCAAAAGCCGCGGGACTTTCCGGCTCTTCCGGGTGCTCTGCGGCAATTAGTGCGAAATCCGCACCGATCCTGCGCGGTGAAGAGGGGCGTCGCTGCTGATTAAGGTCAGTGCGAAAACGCCCAGAGAGATGATTCCTGTCTTTAATTACTATCAAATTTAAAATGTGCCAATACTCATATATGAGGTTGTGCCAACCTCTACCAATTCTCCATTTCTTCTGGAGATCTCCACTGGGCAGTTTCTGAGGGTTCACTCTCTTTGGCTGAGCAGGGCAGGCCAGCATGTCAGGAGGAGGACTTGGGAAAAGGTTACTGCCAGTATTCAATATCAGTAAGCACCAGGGGTGGAATTCTAATAGGAGCTCCTTTGCATATTAGGCCACACACCCCTAAGTAGCCAGTCCTCCAAGAACTTACATTTTTTGTAAGCTCTTGGAGGATTGGCTACATCAGGGTTGTGTGGCCTAATATGCAAAGAAGCTCCTGCTAGAATTCCACTCTTGATGAGCACGATCACAAAAAATGCCCTACAAACAAGCGTGCACATATATGTGTAGGTTGTACGTGTGTTCATTGTGTCATATGAACAGTGGTATTCACATTTGGGAAAGGTATGATTCTTCAGCTTGGCTTCTGCAAAAAGCTTCTCCATGTAAGGTTGACAGTGCTTTCTCATGAAATACCTGGAGATTTGGAGGCAGAGCAGGAGGGTGGGATTTGGAGGAGAGGGAGCTCAGTAGGGATGTGATGCCATAGACTCCACCCACCAAAGCAGCTGTTTTCTCCAGGTGAACTGATGTCTGTCAACTGGAGATCAGTTGTAATTCTGGGAGATCTCCAAAACCTACCTGGAGCTTGGCAGTCATATCTCTAGTCTCATGAACCTGGCAGACTATGGCTGTGAAAGCTTGTATCATTAATCCTTAAAGTCTGATTGCCGGGGGTGGAATTCTAGCAGGAGCTCCTTTGTATATTAGGCCACACAGCCCTGATGTAGCCAATCCTCCAAGAGTTTACAAGGCTCTTTTTTGTAAGCTCTTGGAGGATTGGCTACATCAGGGTTGTGTGGCCTAATATGCAAAGGAGCTCCTGCTAGAATTCATCCCCTGCTGATTGCTATATCTGTTCAGTTTTGTTGGTCTTAAAAGTGCCACTGGACTCAATTCTTGTGTGTATGTTAACTCTTGTATTTGTGTGCTAATTTGCTGCTATTCACCAAGCTCACCAACTGCTTTAATCCAATCTTAGCTCAGTTACTCATGCATCTTGACTTTAACTTGCCTTTTCTGGCAACTAACTCCCCCCCTTCCACCTATAAGTAAGGCTTAAGAAAGTCTGTTTCAGTGTGACCGATTTCTCACTAGGCTTGTTCTCATCTCAAAGCCCTTTCCCCCCCTGGCACTTCTGTCCGCTTTTGCACAAGCTGCCAAAAGGTTGCAACTTGCCCCGCCTCTTTCCTGCGGCAAGCAGAAACCAGCTTTCAGAGGATCTTGCTTGCCACAGGAATGAGGCGGGGCAAGTCACAGCGCCGTGGCAGCTTGTGCAAAATCAAACAGAAGCACCAGGGGGAACAGGGCTCCAAGACCGGAACAAGCCTAGTGAGAAATCTGAGACGGCATGCACATGAAACCTCATACCTAGAATTAATCTTATTGGTCTTAAAGGTTCCACTGGGCTCAAACTTTGTTCCATTGCTTCAGACCTGTTTACATAGCTCCTTTCATCGCATGGTGGGCCCACATAAATATTTAAGGTGGGTTTTGTGTGTGTGTGTGGAATGGAGAGATGCAGCTCTCATTCCTGACCCCAAGAGAGACGTTCTGTCAGATCCCAACTCTCTTGTTACATTTGCTTCACCAAAAGGTTTGCGAGTCAGATGACCTGCCAAAGTTTTATGGCTGCTGAATCATTTTTATGAGCTCTCGATGCTTCACCCTCCACCCTCCCCACCTTTCATCTTCATTAACCTGCAAAATGGCATCTTGGTCTTCAGATGTGGTTGTGGGCAAATCATATCCCTTTCTTCATTAAATCTGGCTGATTTATTCCCCCCATAAAAAAGGGAAGAGCAAAAGTTCTGGTTTTAAACAGTGAGTTTAACAACTGTCTAAATGGAATTGAAAGTAGTTTGTTAAGGGAGTGTAAATATTTATCATTGGGAATGATGGCAATGTTGAGCAGTAAGAAAAAAGAATTATCTTCGGGCAGCCTTTTGCTCTTAGTAGATGTGAAGTCTTGCATACTTTTTTGTTTCTTCTGCATGTATTCACTCAGCTTCAGTTCTTCTCAAAGGCCCTCACAGGACTCTCTCCACTCAGAGAAACAAGGATTCTGATGCTCAAATCCCAGCTGATATAGAATTTGCTCACCCTGTTCCCTTGTTTGAAATCCAGTTTGGTGTAGTACAGGAGTGGCCAAACTGTGGCTCAGAAGGCACATATTTTTTCATTCATATTGTGTGGCTTTCACACATATTGTATGGCTCTTGAAACCCCCATCGCCCCATCGGTCAGCTTGGGGAAGGCATTTGTCTCTTTAAACGCTTCTCCAAGCCAAGCCAACTGGTGGCTTGCCTTCCTTCCTCCCTCCCTCCCTTCCCTCAAACACCTGACATTCATGTCTTGGGGCTCTCAAACATCTGTTTATTCTATGTGGCTCTTACGTTAAGCAAGTTTGGCCACCCCTGGGGGAGTGGTTAAGTGCACAGACTCTAATATGGGTTTGATTCCCCACATCCCCACACACAGTTGCTCAGAGCAGTTCTCTCAGAGCTCTCTCAGCCTTACCTAACTCACAGGGTGTCTGTTGCGGGGAGAGGAAGGGAAAGGGGATTGTAAGTCGCTCTGAGCCACCCAGTCAGGTGAGGGATCCCCCACTGCCAACTTCTCTTTAGTTTTACCATTGAATTTCCAGTGATTCCTAGACAGGTATCATGTCATTTCTCCAGAAGTGATGCCACACTGTCACTTATGCCCCCCATGTTCCTGACCCCCCCCCACTCTCACTGGTTGCCTGGACGGGCCTGGCAACCATAAGGTCAGAGGTCCTTGACATAGTACCCATGGTTGTCATGGTGCCTGCTAACACCTTTGCTGGGACTGCCAAGCATTTTTTTAAGGTTAGCAGGGTCAAGTGGACTTTTGACCAGCAGGGCTTCTGATTGGCCATTAGACAACTGAAAAGTTCCTTCAAAAGTGGCTGCCGCCACAGCATAGGGATCTTCACTGTGTGGCTGAAGGTAAGCTGCATGAAAGCAACAAAATATTTTTAAAGCAATATGCCTTACAAGTCATTCAATTATTAGGGATGGGCCTAAACTGGGAAAATGCAGTTTAGTTTGTGGTTCATAGCATGCCTAGTTCATAAGCCACAAACCATCATTAACTTTTAGATGCCAAATGAACCAGTACAGTTTGTGAGGTCCATAATGTGCTTGAATGCCCCCCCCCCCCCGGCTTGCTAGAGACATCAAACCTGCAGAGCTTCTCTGGATGACTCTCGTCTACCAGCCCTCTAAGTTTGGTGAGGATTGGATGGATGGGGTCTGAGTTACAGCAACGCAAACCAGGTGCCCCCAGGAAAGTGCATTCTGGGAAAATGACAGGTGCAGGTTCAGGAGATCCAGGAGTGTACAGAACAGACCCTGTAAAAGCTAGAGATATCAAACTCACAGGGGATCTCCCCTTGATCCTCCTTTACATGGCTTCCAAGTTACATGCAGATTGGATTTAGGGGGTCCAAGTTATGTCCCCCCAAAGACGATGCCCCAGGAAAGTGGTTTTGGGGGAAATGTCAGGCTCAGGTTCAAAAGTACTTCAGTATTTGGTAAACATTTTGATTGTGCAGAGACAGTCTGTTTGGAAATGTATCCATTCACAAACTGCCATGAACCACTTGAATGTTTCTGGAAAGTTTGTGCCAACTGACCTGCCACAAACCTCAGGTCACACACCATGAACTGCCCAAAATTCATCACAAACTTTAGTTCATGAGTTGGTTTGTGCCCATCCCTACCTATTATCTGCCTGAAACATTAAAGAATCACTATTAGAGGTATGCATAACCTCATTCCCTTTCATTTTGTGGTTGGCTTCAACTCTGGTGGCCACCATTTGGTGGTTGAGCCAACCACTCTATGTCAGACTTCTAAAGGTGCCCACAGGTTGGAAAAGTTTGGGAACCCCAAATCTAAACATCAATCACCATGTCATCCCAGGCTATGTTAAAAACTCTGCATGTACTGCAGATCATTCATTTTGGCCACCTCCAAGCTGTGATGTTAGACGGTAAAGGCAAGTCCTAAATGATGCAGAGAACAGAAACCTGAGCACAGTCTAGAGGGGGTAGAAAAGAAAATAGCCTCCTGTAGCAAAAACCCAACAAGGCGCTATTAGTGATAAATCGTTTATTGTACTGTCCAGCAGGTTGGGTATTAAAATCTGTATTGTCAGCAGAAATGGCATTTCCAATTTAGAAACGAGAAATCACTCTAGGCTCAGTTTTCAGTACCGGCTACTGCCTAAGAACTGCTAAAATGCCCAAGGAAGTGCTTGATAAAATTTGAAATGTAGGCTTCATTGCCTTCTCTCCACTGACTCCTTGCTGACAGCTAATATCTAAGTATGGAATGTCTAAGAATTAGAATTGATCTCCAGACTACAGAGATCAGTTCCCCTGGAGAAAATGGCTGCTTTGGAGGGTCGACTCCATAGCATTATACCCCACTGAGGTTCCTCCCCAGTCTTTACCACCAAATCTCCAGGTATTTCCCAATCTGGGCTTGACAATCCTAAAGAAACTATCAAAATAACATGAAGCAGAGTTACGCCTTTCTAAATCCATTGAATTCGATAGGCTTAGAAGAGTATATTTCTGTTTAGCAATGCACTGTACATTTGCTCAGATGAATGACTGATTGTCCTTTACTTAGGCTGCAATCACACACACTAAATAATGCACTTTCAATCCACTTTCAATGCACTTTCCAATTGGATTTTACTGTGCGAACTGGCAAAATTCAGTTGGAAAGTGCATTGAAAGTGGATTGAAAATGCATTATTTAGTATGTGTGATTGCTGCCATGGTTATTTAAATGATTTCATCCTAGATGACTGGGGAAGGTGATGGCAAACCACTCCATAAAAAGTCTGCCGTGAAAAAAGCACCCCTGATGCTTGCACAGAGGACTACCTTTACCTTTATCTTCATCCTACCTTCCTCTTCCCCCAAAAGGAACATCAAAGCAGCTCATGAAATATCAGAAATAAAATGATTGATAAATAGATCAGTGCTGCCTCCCCCAAAACATCTATCCCCCAAGGTTGCCACCTCCAGGCTAGGACATACCTGGAGATTTTGGGAGTGGAACCTAATAAGTGCAGGGTTTGAGAGGGGAGGGACTTCAGTGTCACAGAGTCCACTTCCCAAAGCATACATTTTCTCCAGGTGGACTGATCTCTATAGCCTGGAGATCAGTTATGACCCTGGGAGATTTCCAGCCACCACCTGGAGAACAGCAGCCCTACCCCACAGTCATCAAAAGATTCCAGCTGCCATTAAGGAAAAGACCTCTTAAATAAAATCATTTCCCATGCTGTCCTGAAGGCGGTCAGACTTAGATATATTCATAGCCTCCAGTGTGAACCTGTGACCTAAGACTGGGGTTGCTACTGACTTGCAAATGGATTCCAACTGTTTATTTCATTATTTAAATAATCTAAGGTTGCCAACTCCATCTTGGGAAATTGGCAACAGGGGGAGGGCTTCTGGCCCCACTGGTGGACCTCCTGATAGTTTTTGGGCCACTGCGTGGCAGTGTGTTGGACTGGATGGGCCATTGGCTTGATCCAACATGGCATCTCTTATGTTCTCTTATGACCCTACTTAGCTTCTGAGATCTGATGAGATCAGGCTAGTTTGGCCCATCCAGGCCAAGGCACACTAAATGGCCTATTCTAAGTTAAAGAACCAATTTGAGTTCCTTTGGCACAAACATGGTAACCATGTGAGCTTCACCAGAGGCAAACTCTCAGTTGGATCACCTGAATGCTTTTGTTGGCATTCACATAATCAGATTCCAAAGCTATGCTAAGGCCCTTTCTGCACTTGGACCTCCACCCGGGTTTTCTCTGAGTTTGACTCATATTTGTTTACCCTGCAGGAAAACCCTGGACAAAAAAAAGTATCTATATATCCTGAGACAATTGTGGAGCAAAACTGGAATGAACTCAGTGTAGTGTAGAAACAAACAAACCTGAGATCAGGATTGAATTTGAGTGTAGTAAAGATGGTCAGTTCAGGGACAGGGTTGAACGAGGATTAAAGTCTAGTGTAGAAAGGACCAGTAACACCTAAGTAATAATTCTCAACTGCAAAAAAACAAAATCTCTGGTTTGTTTCTTCTGCCTTATAATAGCTGTCAGGAGCAGCAGCAGTAGACAGGAGGTGTGATAGCAGCAGCAAGCGAAAAAAAACACAATTGAATTTATGCAGGTATTTCCAAAGAGGTCAGTGAAAAATCAGCTCTTCTGATAAGCAATTAGGATAGTATGAGCTTAAGAAGAAGAAGTAGATTTATACCCTGCCCTTCTCTCTGAATCAGAGTCTCAAAGTGGTTTACAATCTCCTTAATCTCCTTCCCCCACAACAGACAGCCTGTGAGATGGGTCTGGCTGAGAGGGCTCTCCCAGAAGCTGCCCTTTTAAGGACAGCTCTACAAGAGCTATGGCTGACTCAAGGACATTCCAGCAGCTGCAAGTGGAGGAATGGAGGAATTAATGTTTTGCATCAATACCTGGTTCTCCCATATAAGAGTCTGCAAGCCACTACACCAAACTGGCTCTCTGGTTTACTGAGCATCCTTAATTTGAGAAGCTCCAATTGTAGTTGGACACCAAAAGACAGTGATTTTAAAAAAAACAAACCTTAAAGCTATTTGAGAGAGAGCCATCACTTCCCATGTATATGCACATATTTATTTCATTTGAGTTTTAAAGGTTTGGGAAAAGAGATGAAAACTCAGGAAACCTGTTTACCATGGGGAATAGTGGCCTGAGCAAAGACCCCTGAAAACATCTTTTCTCTCTCTCTCTTTGAAAGAAATCTTCTTTCACCAGCTGCAGGTAAACTTGTTTGCTCGTGTGACTTACCGCATACAAAGTGAGCCTCATTGATCTTCCTCTCCGAAGCAATTGTTCAGGTTGGCCGTTACAACCAGTTTCATTGAAGGGGTCGTGCATTGTGAAGGGCAAGTGAAATTTGAACTTGCAGCTTGCAAGGGATGCATGCCCGCATCGACAACTGAGCTTGGTTAGCATTCGACAGACAACGGCAAACCTGAGCAGCGGTGTTCACATCACTGCAGGTAATTAACAAGATTCCTGAGACAATGAAATTGCATTAGGCTCACGGAATTTGGATTGCTTCCCAACATGTAATTGTATTGTCTGCTTCTTTTTAATCCTCTTTTCTGAATCTGAATGCAAAGATACGTCAAAACATACTTAAACTGTCATGTGCTTTGCCGCATAATAATTTCAATAGCCCTTTTCCAGATCCTTAAATCTCAGGGTTGTATTCCAGGGTTCCATGCTTGGAGCTGTTGAGAAGAAATTTGGTCCTGAAAAGAAACCATGAGGGATACTGACCTGTATCGAGAGAAGGAAGTGCTGGGGAAGAAAAGTTTTATCTGTCCTGTTCCCCCTAACTTCCCGTGCCATTTCCTTGATCATAACTGGTTCCTATAGGCTGCTGTAAACCATAGCAAGGAAAATGATAGATATGTGACTGTCCATTTTTTTATTTACTTCATTGATACTCTGTCTTTCTCTCCAGTGGGAACCCAAAGCAGCTAACATTGTTCTCTTATTCTCCATTTCATTCTCACAACAACCCTATGAGATAGGTTAGACTGAGAGTGTGATTGGTCCAAGGTCACCCAGGAAGCTTCCATGGCAGAGTATGGATTTGAACCTGGGCTTTCCAGATCCTAGTCTGACTCTCTAATCACTATATCACATTGGATCTGAGTGTGCGTGTTATGTTTTGTGTTGTACTGGGGTCTTGTTGCCTGAACTTGAGACAGGCACTCCTTGCAAACCAGGATCCTGAAGCCTGAAAGAACTGGCCAATCAGGATGCTAGGCATGTAACAACTTTTAACAAAGAGATGCAAATGAAGGATTCTAGAGTGAGCCAATAGGAGTAACTGTTGCCTGCTATAGGGGCGTGGTTAACCATGGCCAGAGTGTATATAACGAGTGAATTGCCTGTGCTGTTTGTGACTGTTTCTTCTTGCAATAAAGTGATCTTGGTGGATTCAGAGCTGGCAGAGCTCATTTTATTTCAGTGGGCCCACAACTGGAGGGGGAATTTTTGTCCAAGGAAGCATGGGTTGGATCCAGATAAAATTTCCCAATGGCAGAATGAGACTTTTCTGCTTCTTCCCTCCCACTGCAGCCCACTGATAATCACAAATTCTGCTCCTGGGGGACATGGGACCTTGAGGAATGATACAGGCAGAGATTTTTTTGTAGAAAAAGCCCAGCAAGAACTCATTTGAATATTAGACCTCCCCTCCTGATATCACCAATGTGTCACATAGGGCTTTTTTGTAGAAAAAGCCCAGCAGGAACTCATTTGCATATTAAGCCACACCTCCTGACACCAAGCCAGCTGGAATTGCATTCCTGTGCGTTCCTGCTAAAAAAAAAAAAAAGCCCTGGATATGGGTTTGTGTGTCTGTAGCAGGAAGGGGAATCAATGGGAATTGACAATTTAGTCTAGACCCAACTCCATGTTTTGTTTTTAGGGTTGCCAGGTAGGTCAGACCAGTGAGTGGGAGGGTGGGGCTTACCTTTCCAGGAGCAAGGAGGGAGAAGCAGGAAGTAAACATGACATGCTTATGTCACAGGGAAGTGACACACCTCGGTGACATGGGACAGAGACACAATGATTTTTCAGCAAAACTCTATGGTTTGAAGCTAATTCCATCATAGAGTTTTGCCCAAATACCAGAGCTCTGCCCCTGATGTCACTTACATGCCTATATCACTTTCTGGTTACCAGGGCTTTTTTTGAGCAGGAATGCACAGGAATGCAGTTCCGGCTGGCTTGGCATCAGGGGTGTGTGGCCTAATATGCAAATGAGTTCCTGCTGGGCTTTTTTTCCCCTTTTACAAACAAAGCCCTGCTGGTTATGTAGGCTTGTCACATTTATTTCCCTCTTCATGCCTAATTGGGGTGGGGAGTAATTTCCACTGTGGAGAGAAGTGACCCATGGCCATTTCCTCCTGCTTTCTGAGAGCTCTGAAGCGGAGGGAGGGGCTTCAAACTGGGGGATTCCCTTGCCCTCAACTGGGGATTGGCAACCTTATTTGTAGTCTAACAGCTGTAGTTCCCTCCTCAGTTGGTCAGTACAAGACTGTCTCTTTATAACATGGCCACATGATATATGGCCCAAAGTGATGGTTGCCAACTATGACTTGGGATATTCCTCAAGGTTTGGGGGTGGAGCCTGGAGAAAGCCAAATTTAGGGAAGGGAGCAATCTCTAACAGAGTTTTTACCTCCCAAATTGCTAGAGTACCTGGGAAAACCATAAAGTTTTCCCAAAAACACCTAGAGCGGCCAGCACCCAGCGTGATGACGTCACTTCTGGGTGACATCATCGCACCACAAAAAAAGTCCCCCACAGGAGACCTTGGGGGACTTGGCGACCCTAAATGGGAACCATAATGTGCTCCTTTCCCTGCCTTTGGGGAAGAGTGGAAATGTATGGAAATCATGGACTAGGGTTGCCAATCCCCAGGTGGGGGCAGGAGATCCCCCAGTTTGGATGTTCTCCCTCTGATTCAGGGTCATCAGAAAGTGGGGTGGGGAGGAAGAGGGAAATGTCTGCTGAACACTCCATTATTCCCTATGAAGACCGACTCACATAGGGTATAATAGAGAACTGATCTGTGGGTATCTGAGGTTCTGAGGGGGCTGTTCTTATTGGTAAAGGCACCACATTTTCAGCATAGTGTCCACTGCCTCTCCTCAAAACACCTTCCGTATTTCAAAAGGATTGGACCAGGGGGTCCAATTCTATGAGCCCCAAAAGAAGGTGCCCCTATTCTTCATTATTTCCAATGGAAGGAAGGCATTTAAAAGGTGCGCGATCCCTTTAAATGTGATGGCCAGAACTCCCTTTGGAGTTCAGCTATGCTTGTCACACCCTTGCTCTTGGCTCCACTCCAATGTCTCCTGGCTCCACCCCCAAAGTCTCCTGTATCCACCCCAAAGTCCCCAGATATTTCTTGAACTGGGCTTGTCAACCCTATAGTGGGCCCAAAAGGAACCTTAGCCACCAGATCAAAGGCTAGAGGAGGAGGATTTTAAAACTCCAAAATAATTTTAAAAAGCAGCTAGACAAAATAAAATTGTGCCACAATAGGTGATTTCAACTAGATCTGGATGTACTATGGTAAAACCACAAGAGTTTCTGGCAATTTGTATAGCTACCCTACAATAGTTCTGGATTTTCCCCGGAAGCGATGGAGCAGCATAGCCAACATTGCAGGGTTTAATTTTTTCCCCACCACCTATACAAGTGGCAGCAGGTATCAAAATCCTAGAATAGTATATTTTTTTCCCTCAGGTAGGGTCAGATTTTGGGGTGTTCTTGAGGAGGGAAGAGTTGGGGGTGAGACATGAGACAGGGATGTGATGTCACAAGAGTCCACCTTCAGAAGCAGCCATTTTCTCTAGGGAAATTGATCTCTGTAGTCTGGAGATCAGTTGCAATTCCAGGAAAACTCCACACCCCATCTGGAAGTTGGCAGCCCCAATGGGGAGATGAATGGAGCTGGGCTAAGATGGTCATGAGCAGGATCGGCCCTAGACTGTCTGGCACCCTAAGCAAGGCTAAATTCTGGCACCCCCACCCTGCACTGATAATGTCACTGAGTCACAGGGGGACACCCAATTCGGCTCCCCCAGAAGGCCAGCGCCCTAGGCAGTCTCCTAGTTTGCCTAGTGGCAGGGCCAGCCCTGATCAAGAGATTTGGTTGCGGTTTCAAAAGGATTTTTGTTGTGAAAATAAAACAAACCCTTTGATGCAAGGGATCGCATTGCCTTTTCCAAGTAAAGTTGGCCTATGAAGATTTCATGAGAGTCATAAAAATGAATTATGTTTCCACTTCTGAGATATTATTATTAATAAGATAGATAACTCTCTATCCCCAGCAAGCTCCCATGTGCTTAGCAGACACCTTGGTTCAGGGATGCCTTGGGGTGTCTTTGGCAGGTGGGAAGTGGGAGTTTTTGTGCTTTGAGTTATAAAGAGCCTGAAGGACATACTATTCACCCAAGTCATAGGAATGTGAAGGGTGACAAATGAGAAACGAAAACAGTAGGAAGGGGACAGGGTGAATGTGGTGTAGGAAGGGGACAGGGTGAATGTGGTGTAGGAAGACCAAAAAGAGAAGGGAACTTGGAAGGGAAGGGATATGGAAGCGTTCTGGACATAGGGCGGCTACTGGGTTCCGACAAATACATCCATGGGTGTCATGGCACTCATGGGTGTGGCTGGGTGTCACTTCACTAGTGTTGCCAACCCCCAGATGGTGGCTAGAGATCTCTTGGGATTAATTTACAACTGATCTCCAGGCATCACAGATCAGTTCACCTGAAGAAAATGGCTGCTTTGGAAGGTGGACTGTGTGGTATTATACCTCACTGAAGTCCCCCCTCCCTCCTCAGGCACCATCCCTGATCTCCAGGTATTTTCTTACCCACAGCTGGTAACCCTACACACAATGTCTCCAGCATAATGACATCACTTCTGCATGACATCATTGCACAGGTCATCACGTGGGGACATCACTGTTTGGGGCGTGGTTTCCCCCACTGGCCAGCTGGCTGGTGGTGAGGAGAAGCCCCCCAAAGAGGGGGCTCAGACGCTGGGGCTGGCTACCCTAACTCTAAGTTTCCCCCTCAAGACCTGTATGGGCGAGGCCTGACTTAAGCCTTATTCCTGTATGTTGGCTGCAGTCTCCCAACAATATGTGTGCATTAGGGCTGTCAACCTCCAGGTGGGGCTTGGTGATCTGTTGGCATTACAACCAAAGCTTTTTTTGTAGCAGGAACTCCATTGCATATTAGGCCACACTTCCCCTATGTAGCCAATCCTCCTGGAGCTTCAAATAGGCCCTGTATTAAGAGCTCTGTAAGCTCTTGGACGATTGGTTACATCAGGGAGGTGTGGCTTAATATACAAAGGAGTTCCTGCTACAAAAAAAGCCCTCATTACAACTGATCTCCAGACTGCAAAGATCAGTTCCCCTGAAAAAAAAAAGGTCACTTTGGAGGGTGGGCTCTATGACATCACATCCCTGCCAAGCTCCCCACTGCTTCAAACTCTTCCCGCATCAGGCACCACCCCGAAATCTCCAGGAAGTCCCATGGTGGAATTGGCAATCCTGCTCCACATAAAGTGAACACATGCAATGTTTCCCAACTGTATCAGCCTAAAACCAGAGCTAGATTTAGGCACAGGCTTTGCAAACTAGTTTGACATCATAAGAGTCATCTAAATAAATCTGTTCACCACTGAGACCTCTCCCTTTGCCAGCAAATGAGGCAACTGCAGGGCTTTTTTTTTTTTAGCAGGAACACACAGGAAGGCAGTTCCAGCTGGCCTGGCATCAGGGGGTGTGGCCTACTATGCAAATGAGTTCCTGCTGGGCTTTTTCTACAAAGAAGCCCTGTGTGAAACAATGGTGATGTCAGCGGGTGTGGCCTAATATGTAAATGACTTCCTGCTAGGTTTTTTTCTACAAAAAAACCCCTGGGCAGCTGGATGAAGGGCCATGGAGGATCCCAGTGTGAGACTCCCCCCCCCTCCCACAGAGTCTAGGGGACCTAACCTGGAAGACCACCCATAATACGCAGCAGGAGACCACAACCAACACACCTGAAGCAGGACAGATAAGGTGAGCCCTCAGGATACTGCTGTCCATCCCAATCAGCTTCACTGGCCAATCCCATTTCCCTAACCGAAACAAACTTTCACTGAATGATTTCAAAGAGAACTTTACAAGCCAGTCTTCACATTCCAGCAGAAACCAGATTTGTGTAAAACATAGCAGCAAGACCCATAGGCCAAATTGTGGTCTGGTCTAATTAGATGCTATTTCCTAGCTATTTCCAGGAGATTTTATTTGGCCAAAGAGGAAAATCTAAGTTTAATTTTACTCTAATTTAAAACTCTGCAAAAGTGCAGATGGAAAGAGAATTCTATCCAAGGACTGTTAGAGAAAGTTTCAAGGAGTAAAAGAGGCCAGATAGGAATGTTAATATTGCTGAACGCGGGCTCTTGCACCAGGGGAAATGAATCCGTTATTCAAGTAACACAGTTCCTCCTTGTTTCAGCACAGTACGGAGGGTCCATATTTGTTCAGCCCCCAGATCTATGAATAAACAGTTTCTGGACTTGCCTTTCCACTTTTGTAAATATAGTAGGATGGTTCTTCTTTGAGAAAGGGCTTCCCTATGAAATGTAACCTCTGCTCTTCCAACAGTGTGCCAGCAAAAGGAGGATAGGAAGACGACCGGTGCTGAATCCCATATTTTATTTATTTGCTGCCCAAGAAACCAACCAGGTAGCTTTTAACAGCAAAGCCTTAAACAGTACTGTCATAAAAGCAGAACAATATCACCTCTTTCTAACCTTCGAAGCCCCCTCCTCTCCAAATCAGTATGCCGATCCCATAGGGTTGCCAAACTCCATGTGATAAACTCCACTCTTATAAATAGCTTATTGTATAAATATTTCTGCATTGCATCATTGGCGTTAGTAATACATGACTCAAAACAACCACCGAGCACAAGACAAACTTCTCAAAGCAAACACTTATACAATAAAGTGCTGAGTGCAATAAGGTGCTTGTATAATAATAATTTTAGAAAGTTCCTTCCCAGAAGACTCCATAGGTCCACCTCCGCACTTTATTGCACTCAGCACTTTATTGTATAAGTGTTTGCTTTGAGAAGTTTGTCTTGTGCTCAGTGGTTGTTTTGAGTCATGTATTACTAACGCCAATGATGTGATGTAGAAATATTTATACAATAAGCTATTTATAAGAGTAGAGTTTATTTGCTTTCGTTATTTGGTCACGGTATCTTTTGGTTTTGCTATCTCCCCGTGATTCTCCCTAGTTATACTGTTTCCCCAAACTCCATGTGATGGCTGGAGATATCCCACTATTGTGACTGATCTCCTGGTTGAAATCCAGTGGCACCTTTAAGACCAACAAAGTTTTATTCAGAATGTAAGTTTTTGTGTGCATGCACGCTTCGTCAGACAATGAAATGGGGTGCAGTGAGCAGTGCTACTTATAGCTGGTGGGCAGTGGTTAAGCATGCAAAATGGTACAAAGTTAGAATCCAATGGCAAATAGTGAAATTAACAAACTGAAAGAATAGCAAGTTTGGTCTACTGCTCACTGTACCCCATTTCATTGTCTAACGAAGTGTGCTTTTGGCACACAAAAGCTTATATTCTGATTAAAACTTTATTGGTCTTAAAGGTGCCACTGGACTCCAACTTTGTTCTATTGCTTCAGACCAAAATAGCTGCCCACCTGGAGGAGGAGGAGGAAGAAGAAAAAGAGGAGGAAGAGATTAGATTTATACCCCACCTTTCACTTGTCTTACAATCTCCTTTACCTCCCCTTCCCCAAAAGACACCCTATGAGGCAGGTGGGGCTGAGAGAGCGTTGAGAGATCTGTGACTGACCCAAGTCACCCAGCAGACTTTATGTGGAGGTGCAGTGGGGAATCAAACCCAGTTCTCCAGATTAGAGTGCATCATTTTTAACCACTACACCACACTGTCCCTGCCCTCCTCAGGCTCCACCCACCAAATCTCCAGGCATTTCCCAACCTGGAGCTAGCAACCCTATGACCACAACTCAATAACCAGCATGAATGAGTAGGAATGCCCTAACACCCAAAGATCTGGTAAAATATAACAAACCAAACGTAACCTTTCCCCTAAGCCAAGAGCCAATTTTGGAAATTTTTCATGGAGGAAAACAAATGTGTAGAAGAAACTACTGATGTATCCTCTCACATCCAAATTTGCAAGCTTAGTGACAGAGGAATCACTCTAGGTTGTAACTTTATCTGCCAACTGATGGAGTACCTCCCTGTTTCTTGCAGCTCTGCTTATTGCTTCATGAGAACATGTAGGATTGCTGTCTCCAGCTTGGGAGGTTCCTACAGGTTTGGGGTAGAGCCTGGAGAGGGAAGAGGTTGGGAAAGGGAGGCATGCCAGCAAGGTATAATGCCATAATGTCCACCCTTCAAAGCAGCCTTTTCCTAGGGAACTGATCTCTGTAGTCTCAAGATCAGTTCTCAGAGGCTGCAACTGGAGATTGTAGGGAAGGGATCCGGTCACTGGAAGACTTTGATCCTGGTGGGCTGTGGACCAGCTCACTGTTGCAATCTCTGGCAGCCGTAAGAGAATTCTGGGAGTGTATGTCCAAGGCAACTGGCTCATTAAGAAGCCAGGCAGGTCCTAATCGCTGGAGAGAGAATCACCCAGCCAAAGTGGTAACCTGGATTCACACCATGGTAGTGTGAAGACTAGACAATGGTAATGCACTCTACATTGGTCTCTCCTCAAAGTCATCTTGGAGACTCCAACTGGTGCAGAAGGCCCAGTTATTCTCAAGAGCTCGGCAGAGCATTTATCTTACTCCCATTCTGTAGTCATTCCATTGGAAGCCCATCAGTTACCAGGCTCGATTCAAGGTATTGACTATCACATACAAGACCTTCATGGCCTGGGCCCCTCATATCTGTAGGACTATCTTTCTCCCTATGCTCCACCATGACAGCTCCACTTATTTGAGTAAGGCCTTCTGCAGGTGCCAACTTGCAAATGGCAAGACCAGCAACTGCCTGTGCAGTTGCCTTCTCTGTTGTGGCCCCCATCTTATGAAAAACCCACCTGAGGAAGTTAGGAAGGTTCCCACTCTCCTAGTTTTCCATAAACTATGCAAAATTGAATTAGGAGTTTTTTTTAATACAAGTAATAAGGCTGTACTCTAACAAAATGGTGCAGTAAGATACTATGATAAAGGGAGAAGAACTGTGGACTATTGTATATGGTGCAAACCGTCTGTAGCTGGAAGTGTGCTCCCCTCCTCCTGTGTAATTTGTGCATTATTTAATTAGTCATGTTAATGTTTACGCTTTGCCTCTGCTGTTTCAGAGTTTTACTAGTTTTCAGATTTCTGCAGTCCAAACCCTACTACATTTTGATTGGATGTCCCAACCTGTTGATTTTATTGACTTACACCAGGGGCGGCCAAACTGTGGCTTGGAAGCCACATGTGGCCCTTTTGCATATACTATGTAGCTCTCAAAGCCCCTGCCACGCCATTGGTCAGCTTGGAGAATGCATTTGTTTCTTGAAACCCTACTCCAAGCCAAGCCAGCCCCTCCCTCTTCTTTTTCTTTCCACCGTTTTCATTCTTCCAACTTCTCTCTCTTTCTCATTTGTTTTCATTTGAGGGAACTATAGAATGCTTGCCAAAATATATCACTTTTAAGGGGGGGAAATCCAAGGAGCAAACAGTTCTAGTTATCTAGTAGTTCAGTTTATCATAATCAAAGATCGGTTTAAAATTGAAATAAATAAGATGTTGTGCCAGCAGCTCAAGGCTGCTTCTATTCTTGCCTGATGCTTTCTCTCTCTGTATGTAAGTCTCTATGTATAATTATATACAGTTGCACAGAGAATTGGACAGTGGTGTGGTTGGGGTCTCAGGAGGTGACAGGCGAGAGCAAGTCTGGCTGTGTTCATGTCTTATGGGTCTCAAACATCTGCTGCTTATTTTGTTTGGCTCTAATGTTAAGCAAGTTTGGCCACCCCTGACTTACACTGTGTAATCCGCCTTGAGTTGCGGTGAGAAAGGAAGACATAAACCAACCAATAAACAAATAAAATGAGCAAAGTGATCTCCATGAAAGCCCATGGGGCTTGGGAAGGTGGAACTCTTCTTAGGATTGCACTGCTAATTGTATAAGCTGCTGAACTGGAGGGGAAGACCGGTTGGCTTGTATGGTTGTATGGAAGCTAACCTGAAATGCTTGGCAGGAGAAGAGTATACAAGTGAATTAAATAAGGGGCCACTAGTTGCCAGCAGATGAAGTTACAACTCACCTCCAGACAAAAAAAAAAAAAAAGAATCTCATTATACAAGACCAAAGATCAAATCAATAGCCAGTTCCCAAGGAGGCTTAGGGATGACCCTGAGGAGGCATCAGAGGGTTTTGCAAATGCAGATGAAATCCATGCACCAAAAACCAAAAGAGCAATATTTGTTTCAGCTCTCCTTTCAAGCTCTGCGAAGCTAGACAGATAGACGGATCGATAGGCAGACAGGTTGGAACGGCATCCTTGGATTCCAGACCAGTGTTCTATTTTCAAAGCACTTAGACCTCTCACTGCATTGATAACAGATTAATGAGCTGAACCGGTTGACATTCTATTCGAAACTTCCCAGGCCGGGGGGGTGGGGGTGGAATATATGAAAGAGTTTGGGCTTGACAGCTAAGCGAGTGCCCTCCATTACGCCAGCCTTCAGGATGGCTCAAGGATGTGAAACAAGGAACACCGAGTTAAAGAATGCCCGGCATTTGGTGTGGATTATGTTCTGAGCCAGTCTGTTTCAGAGGATCGGGAGGGTTTGTGTTCATCTCTGCACGAAGGCTATGGTGAGAGAAAGTCACGGAGTACTCAAAATGTGTCATTTTCGTACTTGCAAGTGCCTCTTTCAGCAGCAGCTGTTAGGAGCGCTCAGTCCCTACTGTTCAGTTTATAACGGTCAAGATGTGTTAGAATCATCACGTCCGGGCCAGTGTCAGATGTACTACAAGTAGATCGGAAATGAAGGGCACAGAAGTGGAAAAGATCTGGCGCTGAGGCATACAAGCCTCCACTTCAGCTCTCCTGCAGAAATCAAGAGCTGCTCTTCAGATACTGAGTTGAATGGGTGACTTGCCGATGTTGTCTTGTTCCCGAATTCACAGATAGACCACAAGAAGGAGGAATGGCTTAAAATGACTTTTATGATGAACAGCAGCTAAACGTCTATGATAACAGACTCTTGGGATGTCTTTACACCCATTGGATAATGATCATTTGCAAGTGGATTTTTCTTTGTGAAACATGAAAATCCACTTGGGAACAACCACTGAAGTGCATTGACAGCGCATTATCTAAGGTTTATGAAAGCAGCCTTCTTCCAGAACGAAGAAGAAGAAGAAGAAGAAGAAGAAGAAGAAGAAGAAGAAGAAGAAGAAGAAGAAGAAGAAGAAGAAGAAGAAGAAGAAGAAGAAGAAGAAGAAGAAGATGATATTGGATTTATATCCCGCCCTCCACTCCGAAGAGTCTCAGAGCGGCTCACAATCTCCTTTACCTTCCTCCCCCACAACAGACACCCTGTGAGGTGGGTGGGGCTGGAGAGGGCTCTCACAGCAGCTGCCCTTTCAAGGACAACCTCTGCCAGAACTATGGCTGACCCAAGGCCATTCCAGCAGCTGCAAGTGGAGGAGTGGGGAATCAAACCCGGTTCTCCCAGATAAGAGTCCGCACACTTAACCACTACACCAAACTGGCTCTCCTAAAGGCATGTGACATTAAAGGCATGTGACATTAGGGCAAGTCCAAAAAATGCCACTTCTCTGATACTGTTAACTATAAGGGTATGTCTCTAAATTATACATTTTTTCACTACAGATACACAACTGGCTGTGTGTTCTGCAGGATGGAACGCTGGACTGAGGAGACCTGGGCTGAAATGCCCTCTTGGTTGGGTGATGTTTGGCCTCTCACAGATCTACCCGACTTACCCTTCAGAGCTGTTCTAAGGGTAGATTCTCCACTCCTCCACAGGCAACTGCTGGAGTAATCTTGGTTCAGTCAACTCTGTTCTGCTCAAGAGCAGTTCTTGGAGAGCTCTCTCAGCCCCGCCTACTTGACAGGGTGTCTGTTGTGGGAAGCGGAAGGAAAAGGAGATTGTAAGCTGTTCCAAGACTTCTTCGAGTAGTGAAGGGCTGGATATAAATCCAATCTCTTCCTCTTCCTCCTCCTCTTCTTCTTCTTCTAGAATTAGGAGGGGGCTAGGTACACAATCTTGAATACTGGAAGGATGCAAATTTAATAATGTCATAATAAATAACTTGGAGGCAGGGGTCACTCCTACACAATATGCTGAGAGCCCCAAGTTTAGTGGGCTTGGAAAGAGGGTTTGACAAATTCCTACAGGGCAGAACTGTCAAGGGTCATGAGGTCTGGTTATAATTGGCATTAAGAGAAATAAAGAAAGTAGCCAAGGAGGGAGGGCAGCCCCTACAGGCTTTGGGAGGGGACCCTGGTCCGAGGCTGTTGGACTTTGCAAGGTCATCCTTCAGTCATGAAAGAGTTAATTTTTTATGTATGTGTGCTGATGTTAACTATTTAGTTTAGGGACAATTAGATCTTGCAATTAGATCTTCCCACCAAGAGAAGATGCCAGTATTCTGAGGGGGGGTTGTAGAAAAAGCCCAGCAGGAACTCATTTGCATATTAGGCCACCCCCCCCCCCCATGGCACCATTGTTTTGGCACTGTTTTTCACACATATTGTGCAGCTCTTGAAGACCCCCCCCCCCCCCCGGCTGGCTTGGAGAAGGTATTTGTCTCTTTAAATCACTTCACCAAGCCAAGCCAGCCAGCAGCTTGGAGAATACATTTAAAGTTAAAGTTGCTTTCTTTTCACCTCTCTCCCCCTCCCCCATCTTCCTTCCTTCCTTGTCTTGTGGCTCTCAAACATCTGACATTTATTCTGTGTGGCTCTTATGTTAAGCAAGTTTGGCCACCCCTGCTCTAAACATAGCCCAACAATGGTGCTCCTCAGCCTTTCCATTGTTTAACTGACAAGACAGTAAGACTCAGTAAGTACTGAAGGTGAAATAAATGATTAAAAAATTAGTTTTCTTCCAGGCCATCCCCCAGCTCAGATTATTATATCAAATACAAACTTTTAAAAATATTTATTTAACACTAAAGAATAGTAAGCAATATAAACAAATTATTTACTTATAACTAGGCCAATAGAAAAATGCAGATTTTCAGCACTTTTTAATGCATTTTTAATAAAATTGTTACAAGGGAAAAATGCAAATGCAAACATTTATTGGAAACTATGTTTAATCACCTCCCCCAAGATAATAAGGCAAAATATGACCTGATATTATCTCTACTTAAATTACGTGATCTCAAGAGTATATTTTTCAGTTCTGAACATCCTTTCTACAGAAATCAGTGGACAATTTTTTGAAAACAATTTATTCTAATGGAGAAATATCATTATTAGTACAAAACAAAACATCATTTATTCCACTGCTTTCTAACCTTGAAGATACACAGCATCTCAATATACATGGATGAAAAGATAAAAATGATCCTTATTGTTGCCCACTTCTAACTTTAAAAACGTTTTCTCTTATTTTTTTTAATTGCAGATTCTTTCATCAAGTCCTCAAAACTAAACTGGTATAACAAATCCACTTCTATACTTAGCACAGACCAGGCATCCAGCCTGTTTTGTCATATAGTTGGTTCTGCTACCCACCCCTTCTTGATACTAGTGGTTTCACTGGTTATCATTTCTTTGATAAAGGAATTTCAAAAGGAGATTAGAAAGCTGAATTGCAACTATCAAAGATTTCAGGTTTTCACGGCTGGTAACATCACTAGGGTTTGTAGAATCTTTCGGGATCAAGTGCCGTGTTCTACTGGAGAAAGTTTTCCTTCCAGACGTTTCGTTCTCAGCTGCAGAGAACATCCTCAGTGGCGTTGCAGCCGGAGCAGGCGCTCAGACCTTCTTGGCTGCTGTGCATTGAGTGGAGAATTGCAACTGAATTGCAACTGATAATGATGTTCAAGGTAATGCATCCACCTGGACTGAATTGAGATCTAGGTTTACTGTCTTATTACCAATGCTGATTTCCCCATGCCTACCACCTTACTGCATATCACACTTAATCTAATCACGCCTCCTATTGTCATTCACCTACTATTTTATTGTCCTTTGCCTGCTAATGTCCTTGGGTATCTGAAATCGCTCCACTCTCCAAAATATAGGACAGATGGACTCACATTTTAGCTGTATCTGAAGAAGTGAGCAGTGACTCACAAAAACTCTACCACAAATCTCATTGGTCTGTGCTATCAGACTCTTGCTCTTTTCTATAATATTAATAGCCAGGGCTTTTTTTGAGCAGGAACAACAAAAAAGGCCTATGTGAAACAATGGGGTGTGGCTTAATATACAAACGAGTTCCTTCTGGGCTTTTTGTACCAAAAAAGCCCTGTGAATAGCCATAACTGAAGAAATGACTGAGACAAATATTTAATCTTCAAGGTGCTCCCCCTTCCATTGGTCCCCCAAAGCATGAGGTTATTTTGTTTAATATTTAATCCAGGGCTGACCATGAAGGTTTATGGGAGTCAGGGAAACACCTGCTTTCCAGCTAAACTGATCCCAGAGCAAAACAACCCATGTCCTGATCTAAGAGGTGGTGCTGAATCCCCTCCTCCCTCCAGTTCAGCATACAACATCAAATATTTTTTCCAGGATGCTTTGGAACTTCCTGGCTTTCATAGTGACCTTGACTTCATCCTGAATAATAACCAGTCTAAAACATATTGCAAGGCACGTTATTAACTTATTGCTTAATACTGAGCTGTAGACAGGTGATCTGATTTTGTTTTTTGCAGGCAAAAATACTGGAGGGAAATCTAGATGAATGGTCAAGAGGAACTTGGAAGATAATGAGCAAACTAAGTTATTTTAGACATCTATGGATGGCAAAATGTATTCTATAGACATTTTTCTTGAAATATGGCAGACTTATATGGTTTGCTGGGACAAGATTGAGCCAGCTGTGACTGCGAGACTACAATAATCAACCACAGTATAAATCTGAAATTGTTTCATATAAACGGTTCAGTATTGTGTAATGACTTAGGTAATTGTTCTATTTATTTTCTTTATATTTACATATTACACTAACTAAAGGACAAAAACAATAATCTTTTAAAATAAGAAATAATATCATTATCATTCTCTGTTCACTTCACTCCCAGGCCTCTTAGAATATTCTGCTCATTCAGAATATAGAAAAGGGTCTCTAAAAGTTGTTGACTCTGTGGGCAAGTTTGAAATTCTGAGAACCTGTAAATTGACACCACAACAAAATGGCTGCCATGTAGGGCAAATCAATCACAAATTGGCCGTGATGAGGGCTAGATGCAATCGTTAAACATTGGGAAGCTCCAAAAACTGCTGTTTTTTAAAAGGAGGTTTTTAAACATAAACGTTCTGTCCCATAGGTTCTTCTGAAGTTCCTCCTGAAGTAAGGAAGCACCTGGTCTTTGTTTTAGAGAAGAGATGTTATAGAGAAGAAACAAGTGGGTTCTATAGGCTTGCCAATCCCCAGGTCCCAGCAGGGGTTCTCCCGCTTTCCTAGGCTCCTTCCCGCCCCAGTCAGCTGGTCGGCGGGGGGAAGCCCCGCACCCACAGTCATCATGTGCCTTTCCCCTTCCGGAGACTTCAGTCTCCACTTGAGAAAGCCTTCCTCTTTGGATGATGTGTCTGTGTCTTTAAGGCGGAAGGGGAGCAGCGGGGAGGGAGAGGAGGCAGAACAACATGGCTGTGAAAGGAGCCCAGACCTTCCATTTGTTGCACAATCCTTGCAGAGGTCGTTTGCATAGTGTGAAGGTAAACTTGAACCTTTGGTTGCCCTGTGTTACTGTGAAAAACTTGAAAGTTCAGCAACTCGTGAGTAGAGGTGCCAATCCCCAGGTTGGGGCAGGGAAGCTCCAGTTTGGAGGCCCTCCGGAGCTTCAGGGTCATCAGAAAGAGGGGGGGGGGGAGGGAAATGTCTGCTGGACCATAGGGTATAATGGAGAATTAATCCCGGGGTATCTGGGGCTCTGGAGGGGAGGTTGTTTGAGGTAGAGGTACTAAATTTTCAGCAAAGCATCTGATGAGTCTCCTCAAAATGCTCTCCAAGTTTCAAAAAGATCAAACCAGGGGGTCCAATTCTATGAGCCCCAAAAGAAGGTGCCCCTATCCTTCATTATTTCTAATGTAGGGAAGGCATTAAAAAGGTATGCGGTCCCCTTAAATGTGACAGCCAGAACTTCCTTTGGAGTTCAATTGTGCTTGTCACAACTTTGCTTATGGCTCCACCCCCAATGTCTCCTGGCTCCACTACCAAAGTCATCAGATATTTCTTGAATTGGACTTGGCAACCCTAAGGTTCTAGTAGCCACACTGATGGGTGCCATGGCAATTAGGAGCATGTTCTGAGGGGAAAATAACAACAACAATATCAGATCCAGGATTTGGGGGGGACATATTTACCATGTATTCTTGATCTTTGGGTAAGACAATAATGGTTTGGGATTCCAATCAATTTTTTTTCTCATTCCACATAGTGTGTGTCAGAGGACGGAAATGGATTTCATTATCATCTGAGTTTCTTCTTTGCAATATACATCAATGCAGAGTTACTCCGGTCTAAATCCACAGATTTCAGTTGGCTTAGATTGTTGTAACTCTGCCTAGGTTAAATAAAGTATTACATTTTGTACTGTCCTTGTAGGTGTGGGGCACAGCTTTAGTTAGGAAGGCCACAAGCCTTCAGAAGCAACAAAGAGTTAACACTCAGGCTTGGCTGAAAACAACAGAAGAGTTAGTCTCACAGAGCTGGTGCTGAGACCAAAACAACATACCATCCTTATATTTAACAGAAATATATCTTTCACTATGCCCTCTCTACTGTGTTTGTGAGTAACAATAGAAGTAGGGGGTTATTAGACCCCAAACCAGATTTAACTGGTCAAGGCAGACACCTGCATATTGAATTTTTTGCTACTGCACAGTTTGTGTGTGAGAACCAGTTTGGTGTAGTGGTTAAGTGCGCAAACTTATCTGGGAGAACCAGGTTTGATTTCCCACTCCTCCACTTGCAGCTGATGGAATGGCCTTTGGTTAGCCATATCTTTCAGAGCTGTTCTTGAAAGGGCAGCTTCTGAGAGAGCTCTCTCAGCACCTTCCTCACAGGGTGTCTGTTTATGGGGGAGGAAAGTAAAGGAGATTATAAACTACTGTGAGATTCAGAGTGAAGGGCAGGGTATAAATCCAATTTCTTCTTCTTCTTCACCAGTAAACTGATGCTAACTTAATAAAATGTATTAGTACTCTCACGATGAAATTATGGTGGATGTTGCATCCAATTGGTATGTATATGTGGCTGCCAACATATGCCAGTGTTTCACCATGGGTATATAAGGTTTTGACCACCCTGAAAGGGGGTGGAGTAGCTTGGTATGCAGGTCTTGACTTAGCTCTGTTCCACAATCTATTGCAATGAATTCTTTTTCCTCTTCACCCAGACTTTAGCTGCATGTCTTTTATTGGGCATTCAGATTGCAGACTTGTGCAACATAGGGATGCCAGCCTCCAGATGGTGCCTGGAGATCGTCTGGAATTACAGCTCATCTCCAGAATACAGAGATCAGTTCCTTTGAAGAAAATGGATGCTTTGGTAGGTAGACTCTGTGGCATTGTAACACCTGAAGTCTCTGCCCTTCTCAGGCTCCATCCCCAAATTCTTCAAAAGCATCCCAATCTGGAACTGATAACTTTAGCCCCCCAAACCCTGCCAGTGGCCAGGGAGGATTTGGCAACACTACCCCATTGGCAACATTCTCCCAGGCACCAATGGCTCGTCTATCATATTTTAAATCTTTGTCGTCCTGTAAAGAGCTCAAGCTGGCACACATGATTCTCCCGTTCTTTGTTTCCCTTAGTTCTTTGGTTAGGTGTGAGAGAATCCCTATCTACAAATTGCCCAGTTAACACCATAGCTGAGGACAGATTTGTACCTGAATCTCAGCAACTCCTGTTGTACGAGTTGCCTCCTGTGTGAGCTGGTAAGCACGGGCTACACGGAAGGCAAGTACATTTCTGTTGGAGTAAAGTACCGCTGTTTGAAGGTGTAAATGTACCATTGGATTAGACGAGTCCATTGAATGTAATCTAATTTGCCATAAAGGCTATTATAAACTGTGTGGCTAAAAGAAATAACTGATTGCACAATATTATCTTGATGGGGGGAGTACCTAGGGACTATCTGGTGAATCTAATATCAACAAATGGGGGTCCCACTCTACTGCCCCCAGAGCTTTTTTTGTAGCAGGGACTCCTTTGCATATTAGGTAGGGTTGCCAAGTCCAATTTAAGAAATAGCTGGGGACTTTGGGGGTGGAGCCAGGAGACATTGGGGCGGAGCCGAGAGCAAGGGTGTGACAAGCATAATTGAACTTCAAGGGAGTTCTGGCCATCACATTTAAAGGGACTGCACAAATTTTTAAATGCCTTCCTTCCATAGGAAATAATGAAGGATAGGGGCTTCTTTTGGGGCGCATAGGCACCTTCTTTTGGGGCGCATAGAATTGGACCCCCTGGTCCAATCTTTTTGAAATTTGGGAGGTATTTTGGGGAGAGGCACTAGATGCTATACTGAAAATATGGTGCCTCTATCTCAAAAAACAGCCCCCCCAGAGCCCCCGATACCTGTGGATCAATTCCCCATCATTCCCTATGGGAATCGTTCATAGAGGTGCATGATGGCTCTGGGGGCGGGGCTTCCCCCGCCGGCCAGCTGGCTGGGGGAGGGGGGAAGCCTGTAAAACCGGGGGATCCCCCTCTGGGACCTGGGGATTGGGAAGCCTAATATTAGGCCACACACCCTGATGGAGCCAATCCTCCTGGAGCTTACAGTAGGCCCTGTACTAAGAGCCCTGTAAGCTCTGGGTGGATTGGCTACATCAGGGATATGTGGCCTGATATGCAAAGGAGTTCCTGCTACGAAAAGAAGCCCTGACTGCTCCTAATCTGTTCTGCTCCCCCCACCCATTTCAGAGCATTTAGATCTCATGGGGCGTTTTCGCACTCACGTTCAGCCGGCGCGACCCCCCTCTTCACCGCACAGGATCTGCGCGGATTTCGCACTAAATGCCGCAGAGCAGCCGGAAGAGCCGGAAACTCCCGTCGCAAAAGCCGCGCAAACGGAAACCGCCGGAGTTTCCAGCGCAAAAGGCTGCTCCGCGGCATTTAGTGCGAAATCCGCGCAGATCCTGCGCGGTGAAGAGGGGGGTCGCGCCGGCTGAAGGTGAGTGCAAAAACGCCCATGGTCTTCTATGGAGTTGCATCCTACCAGCCGATTTGACTTTTTCAGAAGCCAGGCCTAAGAATTCTGAAAGTTTATTAGAAGTCTTTAGGAGAACATCTCTCTAGTCTAGACAAAAAATGATTTGCTGGTTCTCTCAGGAGCCCAAAGACATCAGCTGTCATCCCCATGGAGTGATGAAAGAAGTTTTTGAAATACAGCCTGATAATACAGCCAGACAGTGAAGGCAGGGGGAAAGCTATTTAGAACGGGAATGGGATTTTTTTTTAAAAAAAGAAATGCCTAGTTTTGTGTCACAGAACAAGAGCCAAGAAAGTGCATGCAAAAATATTTTATTAACTGAGGGCACAGCAGGATGATTACATTCTGCTTGTGCTAATTGCTGAAAGGACATTGGATAAACTCCATGATGTATGTCTTTTAATCATCATCTAGATTAATTGTGAGAATCCCTCTACGCCGAGCCTTCATTTGGCTTGGAATAGTGGCTTTCAAAGTGTATTTCACCCACCGTAAAGCCTCTTGAGGGTTCCTCCGTGGGAAAATCAATAGTGAGAGATCAGCTTCTTGAACTGCACATTTCCCACCAGCAGGGGTAGAATTCTAGCAGGAGCTCCTTTGCATGTTAGGCCACACACCCCTGATGTAGCCAATCCTCCAAAAGCTTACGAAAAACAGCTTTGTAAGCTCTTGGAGGATTGGCTACATCAGGGGTGTGTGGCCTAATATGCAAAGGAGCACCTACTAGAATTCCACCCCTGCCCACCAGTTTTATCCTTTGCGTGCCAGGCACGGCTGACAGGGAGTGTTCAGCACATTCTAGAACAAATTCTCAGCATTTATGGTGCAACAGGAAGGTCCAAGAGTAGTACTAGTAAACACTACTTACAATCACTAGAAAAAGCCCTGCACACACTCATTTGCATATTAGGCCACACCCCCTGACACCAAGCCAACTGAAACTGCATTCCTGCTTTAAAAAGTCAGTAGGAGGAGGAGGAGGAGGTTTTTACCATCTTCTGCCATGGAGTGGTGGCCACTGGGAATACATATGTGTGAGGGAGGTATTTGTGAAGTTCCTGCATTGTGCAGGGGGTTGGACTAGATGACCCTGGAGGTCCCATCCAACTCTATGATTCTGTGATTCTAAGGGAGCCAATCAGGGATCATTGTCTGCACTGTTAACTTCGACTATGAATCCTCTCTGCGCAGCAGTTCTTCTAAAAATCACCTTGACTCCTCCCAGTATAGCTAAACTTTACTCTCAGGGTACAAGCAATAATTTCTGTGCAGTCCATTGCTGGGTTTTAGATAGAATTGCCGACTTCCAGATGGGGCTGTAAATTCTCCTGGAATTACAAGTTATCTCCAGACTACTGAGCTGTTTTCTCAGAAGATCCAACTGTACCATAAAGTCAAGGAGAAATGGAAGTCCTAGAGTGACGACCCATCCCTGCTGAGCTGTTTCCTGTCCCTAAATTCCACCCTCCCCAGGCATTGTACCCCCATATTTCCAGTAATTTCCCAAACCAGAGTTGGCAACCCTTGTCTTAGAGAATGGACTGCATCTTTCCCTCTCCTTTACAATCATGAGTCACTCCCAAGAACATTCCTTTCTTTGTTAATGATGTTAAGTTTGTTATGAAGAAGTTACAAAATGACAGTGAAACAAAATGACAACAGATTAGAAATCTCAGTAGAGCACACAGGCCTAGGGCTGCCAAGCCCCTGGTCTGGTCTGGGGTTCCCCCACCCGGTAGGTTCCCAACCTGCTGGCCCAGGGAACCTCCCCCGATGTCGTTGGCGCAATAACGTCACCCGGAAGTGACATCATCGTGCCAGCGATGTCACTTGCAGCTGCTCTAGGCCTTTCTGGAAAAACACTATGGTTTTCCTGGATGCTCTAGCCATTTGGGAGGGAAAATTCTATGGTACTATAGGCACCATAGAGTTTTCCCCTCCCAAATGGCTAGAGCGTCCAGGAAAACCATAGCATTTTCCCAGAAACGCTTAGAGCGGCTGTGAGCAGTGTCACCGGCGTGATGACATCACTTCCAGGTGACATCATTGCATTGCATGCATACAGAGCATGTGCACGAAAGTCCCCCACTGGGCAACGCTGAGGACTTGGCAACCCTACACAGGCCTGAGAGAAAACAGACTACACCCTGTCAACAGAATAGAGCCTTTAGCCCCACCCCTCTCCAAGAAGATATGTGTTAATCAAATAGAGATTATTTTTGTCTCATCGTTGATAGAAGGGCTCAGACACACACACATCAGTTATAGGCCACTCTGCCCTCTTCTTAAGTTAGGTGTTGCCAGCCCCACCCCCCATGGGAACCAGGGAATCCCCACTTTTGTTTCAAACAATTTTTATTAGTACCGTGTTTCCCCGAAAATAAGACCTACCCAAAAAATAAGCCCTAGCAGGATTTCTATGCATTTGTTAATATAAGCCCTACCCCGATAATAAGACCTAGTGATGGGCTTATTTTGGGGGTAGGTCTTATTTTCGGGGAAACACGGTACAACTCCCAAAACGCTTTCTCCCTACTCAGCTGCCATATTCTGCCGCTCTTCCTCTCCAGTGAAGGCTAAGGGTGGGAGCTCAGGGGGCGAGAAATCATCCCTCTTAAAGGGGCCACGGTGAGTGCGATGTGGGCCCCACTTCTTGGATCAATAAGAGGGCCCATGCAAATGTAAGATTAGTGCTTCCCGCACCAACAAAAATGGACTCACTGACGGCAAGAAGTCTCGTGCTTCAAGACGAAGCTTGATGGAAATGGTTGGTGGGGAGGCGGGGCGCATGAGTAACGGAGAGAACGACACTCCAACGGCACCTGCTGCTACGCGCTGCCCTCAGATTTGCCAGAGCCTGGGAAGGCAGGTACCGTAGTCATTGGTTCAAGGGAGAGAGGTGGGAATATAAAAAGGGCGGGTGGAGATTGGAAAGGGGCATGGCTTTGAGGATGAGGGCATGGCTAGAAGGGGCGGTTTGAGGCATGGAAATAATTTTGGAGCGAGTGTGAGAGCTTCAAATATTGGGGGCTCTAACCAATAAGGACCTTAAAGGAAAAACTGCATATTTTCAGGGGATGTCTTATTTTTATAACACATCCCCTGAAAATAAGCCCTAGTGTGTCTTCTTGAGAAAAAATAAATATAAGACAGTGTCTTATTTTCGGGGAAACACGGTAATATATGGCAATATATTCAATTTCTTATATCATTAATAACTACTTTTTCCCATATATTACTTTCTACCTACCCCTACCCCCATTACTTGACCCCCGCCGGTGTACTAAATTCAAAACATCATTATAAAAGGTACCCCTAATTGATAAGAACCAAAGTTCATATCCTCCCCCCACTTGAACTTAATCATTATCAAAGATTGTCCAATGTCCTTTTACTTTCCATTCTTTTTCTACTGAACTTCTTCCACTCCATCTTAAATACTACTAAATCATAGTCTCTTAAAGTTCTCGTTAACTTATCCATTTCACTCCATGTCATAACTTTAACAATCCAATCCCATTTCTCTGGTATTTTTTCTTGCTTCCACAACTGCACATACAATGTCCTAGCAGCTGATAGCAAGTACCAGATTAAAGTTCTGTCTTCTTTTGGAAATTTTTCCATTTGTAATCCTAACAGAAAAGTCTCTGCAACTTTATTAAATTCATATCCCAAGATTTTAGAAATCTCTTGCTGAATCATCTGCCAAAACTTTTTAGCTCTTTCACAAGTCCACCACATATGGTAGAAAGAACCTTCATGCTTTTTACATTTCCAACATCTGTTTGGCATATTGTTATTCATCTTTGCCAATTTTTTAGGAGTTATATACCATCTGTACATCATCTTAAAACAATTTTTTTTAATATTCTGACATGTTGAGAAATTTATAGAGTTCTTCCACAAATATTCCCAAATTTCGATCTGTATTTCTTTATTCACATAAATTGCCCATTTAATCATTTGAGATTTCACTACTTCATCTTCTGTAGAACATTGTAGAAGTAGTTTATATACTTTTGAGATTAATTTATCATTGTCTCCAAGCAGAACTTTTTCCATTTCTGTTTGCTCCTTCCTTATTCCTTCAGTTTTAATAGCATTCTCCACCAAGCTCTTTATTTGTTGCATTTGAAACCAATCATACTTATTATTCAACTCTTCAGCAGTTTTCAGTTCTATTTTGCCACTTTGTTTTTTAATAGTTGACTATATGACAACCACTTTTCTTCCCCTATCTCAGCTGTTATTTTTATTTCTTCCGCCGGTACTATCCATAATGGTCTTCTCTCATCCCCATACTTCTTATATTTCATCCATGTACTTAACAAATTATTTCTTATATAATGGTGAGAGAAAAAACCATCCATCTTTTTTTCCGTAATACAAATATGCATGCCAGCCAAATTTATTTCTGTGTCCTTCCAACACTAAAAGTTTTCTGTTTAACAGCGTTATCCATTCTTTTATCCACACTAAGCAAACTGCTTCTTGATATAATCTTCAATTCGGTAATTGAAATCCACCTCTCTCTTTTGCATCTGTCAAAATTTTCATTTTAATCCTTGGTTTCTTCCCAGCCCACACAAATTCTGAAATTGTTCTTCGCCATTTATCAAATTGTTTACTATCTTTCACAATAGGAATAGTTTGAAACAAATACATTATTCTTGGTAGAATATTCATTTTAATTGCAGCTATTCTACCCAGCAATGACAAATTAAGCTTGTTCCATTTTAGCATGTCTTCATCCATTTTACACCATAACTTCTCATAATTATTTTTAAACAGATCAATATTCATTGTTATCTCCACCCCCAGATATTTTACCTTGGAGGTGACTTAGCAGCCCATTAGTTTCTGCAATTCTTGTTGTTTATTTATCTGCACATTTTTACACAGAATTTTTGATTTTTCTCTATTAATTCAAAGTCCCGCCAACTCCCCATATTCTTGTATTTTAGCTAACAACAGAGGTGTAACTTGTATGGGGTTTTCATTTATAAACTTTATATCATCAGCAAAAGCTCTATATTTGTAACTGAATCCTTTTATTCTTAATCCTTCTATATCTTTTTCTTCTTGTATCTGCATCAATAATATTTCAAGAGTCATTATAAACAACAATGGTGAAAGTGGACAACCTCGTCTAGTACCTTTGCTGATTTTCATATCTTCTGTAAGATCTGCATTTATACATAACCTTGCGCTTTGTTCAGAATATATTGCTTTTATCATTCTTATAAAGCTTTCTCCAAGCTCCATTTTTTTCATTACTGCAAACATAAAGTCCCAGTTTAAATTGTCAAATGCTTTCTCTGCATCTGCAAAGAATAATGAAACTTCTTTTTCTGGATGTCTTCCATAATATTCTACAATATTTACAACAGTTTTAATATTGTCTCTTATTTGCCTTTTGGGAAGAAAACCTACTTGATCTTCCTTTATAAGGTTTATCAAATGTTGTTTAAGCCGTTCTTCCAAGATTCTTGTATATATTTTATAGTCATTATTTAATAACAAAATTGGTCTATAATTTTTTACATTCATGACATCTCTATCTTCCTTAGATATCAACGAAATAACAGCTTTCTTCCGTGTGTTTGGTATTTTCTCTTTTATTCTTATCGTATTTATCAACTTCTGCAACTTTGGTATTAATTCCTCTTTGAAAGTTTTAAAAAATTTAGCTGTATATCCATCTGGCCCAGGTGCTTTTCCATTTTTCATTGCGTTGATTGCTGCTTCAATTTCTATTCTTTCAATTGGATCATTCAAAACTTTTCACATATTTTCAGTTAAGGGCTCTATTTTTATCTTTTGTAAATATTCATCCATCTTCTCATTCTTTATTTTAACACCTTTAAATAATTTGGCATAATACTTAAAAAAATCTCTTTTTATTCCCTTTTGGGTAACCGCTTCTCTTCCATCTACCACAATTTTATTAATAATTGTATTTTCCCTCTTTTTTCAATTGCCAAGCCAAATACTTTCCCCGTTTATTTGCTCCCTCCAAAGTTTTCTGCTGCAATCTTTTCAAACTCCATTCCACTTCTTTATTTAACAAATGTCTCATTTGAGTTTGAAATATTATAATTTCCCTTATAATTTTCTTTTTCCCTGGCCTTTTTCTCACCTCCCCTTTTTTTTTTTTTCATTTTGAATGTCCAACATCTGTTTCTCTTTTACTCTCTTGTCCTTATTATTCAAAGTAATCAACATTCCTCTCATTACTGCTTTATAAGCATCCCAGACTGTCTGGAAATCTATGTCCTTTTTGTCATTCATTTGGAAAAAAGCTTTAATTTCATTTTTTTAAGTATGTCACTGTTTCTTTATTCTGTAGCAAATCTTCATTCAATCTCCATCTTCTCAACTTCTTAGACAATTTTGTAATCCACATTATTGGGTTATGATCAGCCCCAATCTTAGGTAAAATCTCTATCTTCCTTGTTATAAGACCTAAATCTTTAGTTCCCCACAACATGTCAATTCTAGAAAAAGTTTTATGTCTTGCTGAAAAAAAAGTATAGTCCTGAACTTCAGGCTTAAATTTCCTCCATATATCTTCCAGATTTTCTTGTTTAACCAATTCAAAAAAAGACTTTGGCAATTTTCCTTCTTCACTATTATTTTTTCCCCTCCAGATCTATCCAATGACTTCCCTGTTCCATTAAAATCTCCCATTATCAAAACTTGTTCATAGGTCAGTTCATCAAGCTGTTGTACAATATCTTTTTAAAAAGCATCCTTTGCACCATTAGGCGCAATAACAACGCTTTCTTTCCATTTAATATTGTTTCTACTGCTACAAATCTTCCGTCTTTATCCTTAAACACTAATTTTGGCTCCAATTCTTGTTTAATATAAAAAATCACTCCCCTTTTCTTCTTTTCAGCCAGTGAAAAAATTTCTACTCCCAATTGTTTATTCCATAAAAATTTATAATCCTTTTGTTTAATATGAACTTCTTGTAAGCAAATTATATTACAATTTTGTTTCTTAATCCAAAGAAATGTTGCCCTTCTTTTTTGTGGTGAATTTAGTCCATTTACATTCCAAGACAATAATCTGTAATCCATTGTGGTGCAAATTCTTTATTTTTTTTATAAAATCTACGCATTTCCTGTGCATTTGTAATTGTAATTCTTTTCCCCTGAAGTTCAAAACTCAAACCTTCAGGTATTATCCATCTGAACCTTATTCCATTGTCTCTTAATTTTTCTGTCAGTTTTTTATATGTTCTTCTATCATTTATCACTTGCCTTGGCAACTCCTTCATGATTCTTACTCTGCTGCCCTCCACAATCAATGTCTTTTCAAAAATTTTATTCATGATCCTTCCCACCATTTCCTTTGTCATAAATCTTATAACCACATCTCTTGGTAAGTTATTTTGATTGGCATAAAGTGAATTCACTCTATACATATAGTCATACATGTTTTTAGTCTCTTCAGGATCTTCCTCTAAAAATTCTGCAATTATTTTTATTATATAGTCTCTTAGATCACCATCTTCCTTTTCAGGTACTCCTCTCAGACTTTATCTGAGTTTCCATCAATTTGCAGTCATGGATTGTCACTTTTTCTTGCATTTCCAACAAGGTGGAATCATATACTTTCACTCTACCTTCTACCTCCTGCACTTTCTTAGATATTTCCTCTGTTTCCTTTCTGAGATCTTCAATATCTTTTTTAATCTCTTCAATAATTTCATTTTTTGATTCAGTTATCATCTCTCTCATACCTCTCATCATTCTGGCCTCCATTGCCTCTAATTAGTCCTGCATTTCTTCCAATGACATAGCCCTAGTATGGGGTTGCTTGTGTTCTGACATTTAAAAAACAGCGAAAATTTGGACTTCACCAATTTCAACTTCAACTATCAGATTCAAAAGAATAGGACTTGCCTTTTATAACAAGCCTAATTTCTCCATCCTCAGAGCTCCCAAAGTCAAGATCTTTATTTTTAAAGTTTTTAAATCTTTCAAAATGGCAGTCACAACTTTTTACTGCTCCTTACTCTTCCCGGAGACCCCTCAAAGGAGCCTCCCCCCCCCCCCCTGGGACTCCCTTTTAGCCAAGGTAAATCTCCTCAAAGTTTCCTGTGCATATCTTGGACTAATCTCTAACTGAGAAAAGTAGGCAGTAGGCATTAATTTGCCTTCCACTACCCCGAACAGAAGTTCCAGCCTGCTCCCGTTATGAGAAGCAGCTCAGCTCGACATTTTCCTCCCCCAGAAGTTCCAAAGAATCCCCACTTTTGCAGGCCTTTGCCTGCCAGTGGCCAGCTGGTCAGTGGAGGGAAATCCCACCCCCAACTGACTCCTTCAGGCCTACTTCTGATTTCAGGCCTACTTGCAGTTGGAGGTGATGCTCTGGTTTTGGGGCAAAACTCTATGGTTTGAAGCCAAATTTACCATAGAGTTGTGCCCAAAAATCAGAGTGTCACCCTCGACTGGAAGTAGGCTTGAAACCAGAAGAAGGCCCAAAACCAGAAGTAGGCCCCAAAATGCCCAACATCATTTTTAGTCTCCCGGAAGGAGTTTGGGAGACCCCTGCTGGCCACATAAGTCAACCTGGCAACCCTATCCTGTTTGCCCACTTCCGGATGGGGCCCAAGAGAGGTCCTGGAATTAAAAGTGATTTCCAGGCAGAAGAGAAAATGGCTGCTTTGGAATCTATGACATTGTACCCTGCTGAAGTCCTTCCCTTTCTCCAAACTCCACCTTACCTATGCTCTGCCCCCCAAATCTCCAGGAATTTCCCAGCCTGGCAACCCTATTTCAGGATCCATGTATACTGGGTTTAAAAAAAAAAAAAGATTAATTTTTTTATTAGCTGCCTTTTTTCTTTGCAAAGCTCAAGGTAGCTTACAGCATAGATAAAACACATAAATAAAATACTTAAAATTCATCAAAACCAATATTTAAAATCACAATTTAGGACTGCTAGTAACTTGGTCAAATGTGGTTCTCAGAATCTGGAAGGCATGATAGCCATGAGAAATACTTACATAGGGCTTATGCCATATATGGGGATAATGGCATTTATGATTTATACGGGCAAAATTGACTCCTTTCTGGATTCTACTTATATATTTGCATTTTAGGCATCTATGCACCGAATTGGAAAAGTACATGTTTTAAAAGGAATGAGCACATGCACACACACACATACTGTATACTTTCTCCCATTTGCTGACTTGTGACCACAGCATCTGCAGATTGCACACTCCGTATTTCAGAAAGATGTTTCTTCCATTTGTAAACATGGCAAATGAACATGAACATTCTCAGGAAACATATTAATTGTTTAAATGGTTCCTGACAAAAAAAAGATAAATGTTAATGTTTGAAATGAGGATCAAAGACGCTGGAAGAGGGAAGGGTACATCAGATTTCAGATTTAATTACATATTCCAAAGCACTCCACTCTTTAAAAATCCAAAAGCTGCTGAAAACATACAAATACTAGCAAACTTGATGGCTCCATACCGATCAATAGGACAGCAAAATAGGCCACCCACTAAGAAGCTAATAGTCCTAAGAAGAGTTCTGTGTTTCTAAGGCCATTGAGGTTGATTGATGGGTTTAGAATCACATACTTTTGTTTAGGATTGTACTGTAAGGATATCTGCTTACTCAAAGACTCTCAAGATAGGTAGACAAATGCTTGCTTCTCAGTTAAATAAATGCTTCCACAAATCCCAATTAATCCCTCCCCAATCAGTTAAATTGTTCATGTGTCAGAGCCCATAATGGTTTATACTTTATAATATCCTGGAATTGTGCTGGTAGTGGTGGAAAGTCAAAGACAATTGGTGGTGACTCCGTGGGGTTTTCAAGGCAAGAGAGGAACAGTGGTGGTTTGCCATTGCCTGCCTCTGTGTCATGACCTTGGCTTTTCTTAGTGGTCTCCAGGACTTTTTTTTAAAGCAGGAACGCACAGGAACACAGTTCCAGCTGGCTTGGTGCTAGGGGGTATGGCCTAATATGCAAATGAGTTCTTGCTGGGCTTTCTCTACAGAAAAAATCTCCCATCCAAGTACTAACCAGGGCCAAGCCTGCTTAGCTTCCAAGATCCAATGAGATCAGGCTGGCCTGGGAATAGGCTATTGCGTGTGAAATTAGGAATGAGCAGGCCTCGGATTCAGCAGGAGCTCACAGGAGCACAGCTCCGGAACCTTTCCGACGGTTCCCTCTCCTCCTTCCCACTGAATAGTAGGTGCAGCTGCTTAATAATCCCTGGATGAGCTCCACCACCTATTTTTCTACAAAACGACCCCTGGGAATGAGGGTGCATACTTTTCGACAATCTTAACCTCCCCTGCAACTCTTTTACAGGGGGAAAGATTTTTTTTTTTTAAGACCGTTTAGGTTTAGGACTAGGAGAACCATTTCCTGGTCATTTTGCCTGGAACCTTCAGGGTACTTTCAGCGAACAACTCATCTAACCCCAGGATTCAGAAGTCTCATGCTGTTACACTACTGTGTGTGTGTGTGCAAATGTTCTAATAGTTCCCTTGCCCATTGTGGGGTTGCCAGGTGGGCAGAGAAATCCAAAGCATAAAGCTTTCCATGAAAACCAGCCTCCGTACTCCAAAGACAAAACGAATAGAGAATGAATACAAAAGCGTATATTAATTCACAATAGAGTAGACCATACAATTAGTCCTCTATACAGAAAAGGAACGTGTTCCCCGGAAATCAGTCCAATATTTGAAGCAAATCAATGCTGAGTTCTTCCATGAGAATCCGGGTGAAATAATGAAGAAATTGATCAATGTCTCTTAATATATGCAGCCAGCAGTCCAGAAAAGAACAAGGTCATACTGGAGCCCTGGTTTCGCACAAGCTTCGAAACCTGAGGGCCCCCCAACCACAACCACTTCAGTAGGGTAGGGCGGGATATAAATCAAATAAAAATAAAAATAAATAAAATAAAGCTTCTTCGAGCTTTTTACAGCATTTTCAAAACCTGGGTAAGAACGCCATCTTATTACAACATTGAAAGGCAAGTATGGTCTACTCTGTTGTGAATTAATATTTGCTTTTGTATTCATTCTCTATTTGTTTTGTCTTTGGAGTACAGAGGCTGGTTTTCACGGAAAGCTTTATGCTTTGGATTTCTCTGCCTATTTTGCCATGATTCTTTGTGTGGGTTGCACAGCCTCCAGGTGGGGCCTGGAGACCTCCTGCTTTTACAACTGATCTCCAGCTGGCAGAGATCAGCTTCCCTGGAGAAAATGGCTGCTTCGAAGGGTGGACTCTATGGCTGAGGCCCCTCCTCTCCCCAAGCTCCACTGTTTCCTGGATCCACCTCCAAATTCTCCAGGTATTTTCCATCCCAGACCTGACAACCCTAGCCCATTGTGCTTCCTTCCTTCAAATGGGGAATCTACCAGTCTCAAGATGCAATAAATAAATGGGCTTAGAAGGGTTTAACACTTCATAGGATTGCACTGCTGATATCTTAGGATGCCAGTGGGATGTCTGTAAGAGATCAATTGAATTTTTAGTCATTGCACTAATCAACATAGTATAGCTTCATTTGGTTATATCTCTTTTGGGGCCTCCCTTTCTCTTCTTTGATAGATTTCTACTCCAAAGGGACAGTGTTCCACTTGGCTGAGAGTGAAAGGCGTTGCTTCATTGTAGCAGGTACAGCTATATTAGGCTGTGGTTGGGGGGCCCTCAGGAGTTACTTGATTACATGTTGGAACAGCTTCACTCTGCAGGCATTGGGCCAATTAGTTTTGTAGGAAGACTGATGGCTTCACAAGGCACATTCATCTAAGTCAAAGGCAGCTGAATATATCGGTGCCTCGTTACAGCAGCAAGGAGAGGGTACGGTGCCTTCTCCAGCTTCCAAAGGGTACTTCTGATTGGCGATCAAGGCAGACACAGCCTGTGAACCTGAAATCCCATTGCTTGAATCTGACCTGTCATTTCCCCACGTTTACATCCCCACCGTAAGAATTGAAGCAGAGAGAAAGATATAACAATATGCACAGGGGTTTGTCCTAATCCTGTAGCGGCAACTAGACTAGCTGCTGGCAGAGTACGAGTGTCCAGGCCTCGGATTCAGCGGGAGCTCATAGGAGCACAGCTCCTGAACCTTTCTGAGAGTCCCACCTAGGTGCAGCTGCATAACAATCCCTGGATGAGTTCCACCACCTATTTTTTTTTTTACAAAACTACCCTTACAGGTGTCTCAGCCAATTCTCCAGGCAGGAGACTTCTGGATGAAATGCACTCTTCCTTGGTTATCTGATATTCCACAACATTGGGATGGAAAACATCCTTCTGCATCATAGAATGCACCCTGTGCACATGACAGCAAAAACACAAAATCGTGGAACTAGATTCAGGTCTGGCAGCACCTTGAAGAGGGTATTCTACCATGGGAGCTTTGACTCTCGAAAGCTTATATCCTGAACATCTTGTTGGTCCCTAAGTTGCCTCTGAACTTGAATCTATATCATAATAGTTCACCTTGGAGTTCTGGTGGTTCTACCCAGGTACAGCTCCTGATGGAGTGTCATCTCAGTGGAGGTCTGTCTCAAACTTTATGGGGAACAGGTGCATGCCACCTCACAACAAAGCTGAATAGAACAGTGAGTGTAGACACTGGGCTGTATACCCAGGAACACCACCTATGCATCTTCAGAAAATGGACATTTGATTAATCCGTGACAGTGCATGTGTGTGTCAAGTGCCATCAAATCACAGCTGACCTCCAAAACATCCTATTGTTAACATCCTTACTCAGGTCTTCCAAAGTGAGGGCCATGGCTTCCTTCGTCAAAACAATCCATCTCAGGTTGAGTCTTTTTCTTTTCCTGCTGCCTTCAAGTTTTCCTAGCATTGGTCTTTTCTGCATACATAGGTTACTTACTGCACTCTGTATTTTTCTCTCTCTCTTATTTCTATTGGAAATTGTGAAGTATATATTCTGCATACCAATGAGAAAACCTGGGCAGTGTTGTGGAGTTGGTCTCTCCTGATTGGTTAGTTTTGTACTGGACATGTCTTTTGAAGTAGGAGATTTTCCCAGCTGAATTTACTGTGAGGTTGCCATTAGTGCCCCTCCCCCCGTCAGTAGGAAAGGAATTTAACACTAATCTGGGATGGTTGGAGGGAAAAAAATCATTAGTAGGGACTGCTTTGAAGTTTTGTGAGAGGAGATGCTGACCACTTGGCCAGAGGCAATGGGGAGGCTGCTGTGCGGCCACTTGGTGGAGGAGGTTCATGATGAGGAGGTGAAGATGTTAATGCTTTGCAGCTTGATTCCCCCCTCCATTGTTATTTGGAGATGAGATGACAGAGAGACCAGATGTCGAGATGGAGCAGGCTGCTGCTGCTCCAGAGCAGGTTCCACAGCATTATCTACACATTTGAAATGTTTGTGGTCAGAGTCAATTTAATAGAAAACTTTAAAAAAAATTGCCCAAAAGGGAATCAAACCAACAATCAACAATCTAACTGGCTATTCTGGCAAACAAGTCAAACAAAGGCAATTACTTTTCTAATCTCCTATTTCAAAAGACACACCTAGTGCAAAACTGACCAATAAGGAGAGACCAACTGGCCTGTGAGGGGAGGAGAAGGAAAGCTCTGAGGAAACGAGTATGCTTTTAAAGGCTTGGAAGTGAACTGAAAGGACAAATCATCATAAAAGGACCATGAGAAGCCCTGAGGGGAAAAGCAGACTGAAAGTGGGCTCAGAGCTGAAGGGGATGATGGTGGTGGTAATCAATGCAGAAAGGAAAACAAAATGTGACTGGAATGCACAGGGGAATGTAGAAGGTGAGAGGGGGACTCCCAATTGTGATGCACAGTGAAAGCAAAGGAAACAGAGGTGCAGAAAGTGCCATTACTGGGATCCACCCCCCCCCCCGTGACTAAGGCTTTTTTTTGTAGCAGGAACTCCTTTGCCTATTAGGCCACACAGCCCTGATGTAGTCAATTCTCCAAGAGCTTACAGAAGGCCCTGTAAAAAGAGCCCTGTAAGCTCTTGGAGGATTGGCTACTTCAGGGGTGTGTGGCCTAATATGCAAAGGAGTTCCTGCTACAAAAAAGCCCTGCAGGTAACTTTTTTCTTCTCATAATATGACCAAGGCTTCAGTTTAGCTTCTAGGGGGAGTTCAGGTTTGATTTGGTCTATAGCCTGCTTCTTTGTCTTTCTAGAGGCCCACAGTATCTGTAAAACTCTCCTCCAAAATGACATTTCAGAAGAATTTATTTTCTTCCTGTCAGCTTTCTTCATAGTCCAACTTTCGCTCCCATGCATAATAATGGGGGATACTACAGGAGAACTGATCTTGATCTTGGCTGTCCTTCATGGCTGCCTTTCCCATTCTAAATTTCCTTCTGATTTCTTGGTTGCAGTCTTCTTCTGGTTGATGGGGCATAGCAACCTGAGGCTTTGGAGAGCTGCTGCCAGTCAGAGTAGACCACCATTATCGTGTAAGTCAGAGTAGACCAGCGGTGGCCAAACTTGCTCAACGTGAGAGCCACACAGAACAAACATAAGACGTTTGAAAGCTGCAAGGGAGGGAGGGAGGGAGGAAGGGAGGAAGGAAGGAAGGAAGGAAGGAAGGAAGGAAGGAAGGAAGGAAGGAAGGAAGGAAGGAAGGAAGGAAGGAAGGAAGGAAGGAAGGAAGGAAGGAAATAGATGGGGAGAGAAGCTCCTGCTGTATTCAAGGCCTGGTGGTGGGCAATGTTCCCTCTAAGCTGTGGAGCAGAAATTCTACTTTGTGAGCTACTAGCATTAAAGTTGTGAGCTAGTGCATAAATTAGTTTGAGGCCATTTTTCATGTGCTAAGACAAAAATGTGTGAGCCAGAGGCTGAAAAACTGTGAGTTAACTCGCAGTAACTCAGCTTAGCAGGAACATAAGATACATACACACACTGTGGCTAATAGCCACTGATGGAACTCTGCTCCATATTTTTATCTAAACCCCTCTTGAAGGTGGCTATGCTTGTGGCCGCCACCACCTCCTGTGGCAGTGAATTCCACATCTTAATCACCCTTTGGGTGAAGAAGTACTTCCTTTTATCCGTTTTAACCTGTTTAATATGTGTAAAAGAGCAACATGTGGCTCCTTAGCCACAGTTTGGCCACTCCTGGAGTAGACCATCCTTACTTTGGTAGACCACTGGCCTAACTCAGCATAAGGCAGTCCCATGTGTTTACTTGGGAAGATCTTGTGTATCTCTTGGCGTATACCTGCACCTTCTTCTGAAGGCTTGTCTCCCAGTCTGAGACCTGTCGCTATAGAGCACATGAAGGTTACTCAACAGCAGCAAAAAAACTGTGTTCCTGACATCCTGTTTTACATTTCTGACTTACTGGTTCCCTCTTTTGTTGGGAGGGGAATAAAAAGAAGAGATGACAGATGCGATTATAAAATAAATTCCTTCTCTCACAGGGTGCAGAGAGATAAGCTTCTAATTTGTATCACAATAGTATGTCTTGGAGTCTGCCCGACGGGAATAATGGATTCCGTTGGCTCTGACCAAGTTTCCAGTCCTTCATCACCCGGTAGCAACACTGGATCTTTAAATTATTTAAATTACCTCCCTATCTTTGTGGCATTCCACGAGAAGAATTGCAGAATGGCAGTGCTTACTCCTTGGAATGTGGCATATATTAGGCTGTTGCAGAAAAATAGCTACTCCCGAAACGGAGTTCTCTGTCACCACTCTGGTAATTAATTTGCTCACTAAATGTCGGCCCAGAGGCGTACACAATTAAGTACTTCTGACTGAGAGAGAGAGAAAAGAGGAAATGGCTTAGATGAAAGCAGAGGCTCTTTGAAACTTGAGAGAGCCGGCATGGAAGGCCAACCCAAAGGATGATGTCCACCAAACGCACCATGAAATGGCCACTTTAGAGATAAACACCCTTTCAGCCTTTACAAAGCACTTTCAAGCTTTGAAGTTCGATATTAGAAACAATATTCTTTGTACTGTTGAAACAGTGATGCTATATCTGAGACTTGAAATAGAAATTCTGTACTTAAGCTATGCAAATACCGTACCAACAAGCTACTGCCTGTGAATGAATGAAGCAAATCTGCATAATTCATCTTCGTTTGCATTATCTATTTTGCAATTTGTACCATTGTGCAGAATTAAACTTGATTTCTCTAGTCACGGGTGCGGCAAGGGACCATGCAAAACATTGGAACCTCAGCCTTATGCTACTGGAAATGTTATTGGTTTAGTTATAGGGTTTCCACTCGAGGTGGGGGTTGGAGATCTCCTGCAATTACAAGTGATCTCCAGGCAACAGAGATCAGTTCACACCTGGAGAAAATGACCACTTTGGAAGGTGGTCTCTATTACCCCTGTGAAGCCCCTCCCCTCCCCAATTCCTGCCCTCCTCAGGCTCTGCCCCCTCAAATCTCCTGATATTTCCCAAACCTATTCAGCCATTGCTCTGGCTATTGAGGCTTCAAGAAGATTTGTTGTTGTTCAGTCGCACGGTCGAGTCCGACTCTTTGCGACCCCATGGACAAAGTCATGGCAGGCCCTCCTATCTTCCACTATCCTCTGAAGTCTGCTCAAATTTGTGTTTGTTACATCAGTAACACTGTCCAGCCATCTCATCTTTTGTCGTCCCCTTCTTCTTTTGCCTTCTGTCTTTCCCAGCATCAGGATCTCCTCCAGTGAGTGCTCCCTTCTCATTTGGTGGCCATAGTATTGGAGCTTCAGCTTCAGCATCTGAGCTTCCAGGGAACAGTCAGGGTTGATTTCCCTTAGGACTGACTGATTTGATCTTCTTGCAGTCCAAGGGACTCTCAAGATTCTTCTCCAGCATCACAGCTCAAAAGTATCTATTCTTCTGTGCTTGGCCTTCCTTATGGTCCAGCTCTCACAGCCATACATTACTACTGGGAATACCAGTAGTAATTCAAGAAGATACTGACTATCTAATATCTGCCATAAGGGCTAGAATCTTGAGTAAACAAACACCCCTCCTCCCATCCATTTGTACCGTAAAGACTAAGGTACAAGTGGTCCTTCATTTTATTTTGCTTAACACACCCCTTTGTAATTTGTTTCTTTAAAAACCCTGCCATTTTAAAACCTTGAGGATGCTGGAATCTGCCCAGTACTATTCTGCCATTTTTATGTGCAGAACTGTACAATACACGCAACCTTCACTATAGTTAAAATTTAGCCTTGGGGATTTTGCATTATATATTAATCTGTTTTACTGTATGCAAGATACTATTTTCAGTATTCTCATCTCTAGTTTTATACCATTTTCTGGCATTGTCAATGGAATTATTATTCTGCTGCGACTGCATTGTTTTAATTGTGTGATTTGCCTGGAGTCACCTTGAGAGGTGAACTATCAATTAAGTGCATTAAAAAGTAAATAAACAATCTGAATAAATAAAATATGTAAATAAACATCGTTTGGATGGATTCTCAAATAGAGAAGTCTTATAGGCCTTCTAGTTCAACCTCCTGGCCTGCTCAAGCATCCCTAAGAGAAGGCTGTCCAGATATTTGTAGAACACAACATACTTTATGGGCGCTTTCACACACAGGCTGCAATCACACATGGTAAATAACTTGGTTTCAAATCCACTTTCAATGCCCTTTCAAACTGGATTTTGCCAGTTCACACTGTGCAATCCAGTTGGAAAGTGCATTGAAAGTGGATTGAAACTGCATTAGCTAAACATGTGTGATTGCTGCCAAACACTATAATGCACTTTCAATCCACTTTCAATCTGGTCAAATAGGTTTTACGGATTTTTGCAAAATGTCCAAATCATGCAAAACCTGCTTATCAGATGTATACACATACCTTGAGTGATGACCTTGTTTCCAAACAACCCTTGATTCTCTGGGAGAAAAAAGAAACTATTAAGAACATAAGAATGTAAGAGAAGCCATGTTGGATCAGGCCAATGGCCCATCCAGTCCAACACTCTGTGTCACACAGTGGCCAAAAAACCCAGGTGCCATTAGGAGGTCCATCAGTGGGGCTAGAAGCCCTCCCACTATGCCCCCCAAGCACCAAGAATAGAGAGCATCACTGCCCCAGACAGAGAGTTCCAACAATACGCTGTGGCTGATAGCCACTGATGGGCCTCTACTCCATATGCTTATCCAACCCCCTCTTGAAGCTGTCTATGCTTGTAGCCGCCGCCACCTCCTGTGGCAGTGAATTCCATGTATTAATCACCCTTTGGGTGAAGAAGTACTTCCTTTTATCAGTTCTAACCCCTGCTCAGCAATTTCATTGAATGTCCATGAATTCTCGTATTGTGAGAAAGGGAAAAAAAGTGCTTCTTTCTTTACCTTCTCTATCCCATGCATAATATTGTAACCTGTTAAAAATCCAAAAATATATCCAGTGCCACCAGTGGTCTCTGGAGTCTGGCTGAAATATTGCAAGTCCATTCTAGCTGAGGTTGGAAGAAGACTCTGAACTGTCTAAATAAATGGAGAAGGGAAATATTGAACTCTGAGGACTTTAAAATTAAAGCTTGACTTAAAAAAACCAAACAAACACCTGAGGAATGTAATGAAATAATGAATTTGTAATGAAGCATGCAGCAAATAATGGAGTGACCACCAGCTGGCAAGACGACTTTATTAACAACTCATCATCAAGAAAAGGTCACAATCAATATTTTCCACTGGGCAAACAGGGCATTGACTTGCACTCACTGCATCTTTATAACAGAGCTTGTGGAAATCTTCTCCACCCTGGTGCTGGAGACCTTCAGAAAGTTGGTTTTGTAAAAATCCATGCAAAGGTGGTCTTGGCTAGTCAGACTCAAGAAGTCTTGGCAGCTATGGCTACTCTGCCCCCAAGTTGTTATGGACTCAACACATGAGAAAGAACCTTGCTTTCAGGAGGCCATAGCTTCTGTCCCTGGCATGTGAAAGCCCTCTGGCGGTAGGTTCTGGGAAAGACCCCCTTCTTGCTTGAGAGAGCTGTCACCAGTTAGAATAAACAACTCTGGGCCAGATGGACAAATGTTAGGGGAGGAGCCATGGCTCAGTGGCAGAGCCTCCACTTGGCATGCAGAAGGTACCAGATTCAATTCAAGGTATCTCCATTAAAGGGACCAGCAGGTGATGCGAAAGACCTCTGTCTGAGACCTTGGAGAGCCACTGGCAGTTTAAGTAAACAACATTGAACTTGATGGACCAAGAGTCTGATTCAGCAAAAGGCAGATTCATGTTCTGGTGTAGTAGGTTCAGACAACATGTAGGGTTGCTAGGCATATGTTAGCTCCACCCACTTTTGCCCACCCTTGATCCAGTGAGTAGTGGTTTGGTGTAGTTTCTAATCTGGGAGGACTGGGTTTGATTCCCCACCCTTCACATGCAGCTGCTGGTGTGACCTTGGGTCAGTTCTAGTTCTCTCAGAGCTGTTCTCTCAAGAGCAGTTCTTTTAGAGTTCTCTCAGCTCCCCATACCTCACAGGGTATCTGTTGTGCGGAGGGGAGGGGAAAGGAGCTTGTATAGTGCTCTCCAAGTGAAGGGCAGAGTATAAATACAATCTCCTCCTCCTCCGTCTCTTCTAGAAAAGAAAGGAAAGAAACAATGCCACTGGCATAACTTCCAAATATAGACTTTGAAGTGATGTCACTGCCCCATTTCTGTGTGATGCGCTAGAAACTGACCTAATCTCTGTGGTAATTACCATAGAGTTTGGGGGGATTCCTAAAGCATTGCAGGGTGGGCAAGTGACATCGCTTCTGGGTCTAAACCTAGAAGTGATGTCAAAGAGTCAGCTATAGTTTCCCCTTCCTGGCCCCGCTGCCAAACAGTTTCTTGGGAATGTGGGCACATGCCTAGCATTCCTAGATAATAACTTTCAGGGAGAAAAATGGGACCCAGAAGGAAAAATACATGAATCAGTTGGCATCATATACTTCAAGGAAGAGAAATCCGTCAATGGCTTCTAGTTATGGTGAGTAAATACCAGTTATGGTGAGAAACACCAGTTTGGTGTAATGGTTAAGTGTGCGGACTCTTATCTGGGAGAACCGGGTTTGATTCCCCACTCCTCCATTTGCACCTGCTGGCATGGCCTTGGGTCAGCCATAGCTCTGGCAGAGGTTGTCCTTGAAAGGGCAGCTGCCGTGAGAGTCCTCTCCAGCCCCACCCACCTCACAGGGTGTCTGTTGTGGGGGAGGAAGGTAAAGGAGATTGTAAGCTGCTCTGAGACTCTTCGAAGTGGAGGGCGGGATATAAATCCAATATCTTCTTCTAAAGGGAGCTTCAATATTCAGAACCCAGTGCTAGGAGGCAATATTAATGGAGGTCCTCAGCCTCTATATCCTGTTTGTTGGTTCTCCAGAGTGTGAACAGGATGCTGGATTAGATGGATCACTGGTCACATCCTACATGGCATTTCTTATGTTCTTATCACTTTTGTAAAATAAATTTTTAAAGTATATTGTTGCCCTGACCTGGATAGCCCAGTCAAGCCCAATCTCATCAGATCTCAGAAGCCTTGGAGGGCCAACTTTGGCAAGTACTTGGATGGGAGACCACCTTGGAGTACAAGGAGGAGGGGGCAGGCTGTATTCAGCCACCTCTCTGAATATCCTCCACACCCCCAATAGGGGTCAGTCACCAGAGGTCGCCATGACTTCAAGGTGCGCTCACACGCACACATACAAAAATACCCCTCCCCAAATAGCTTGTTTTAGGTAAAGAGAGCAGTTTCCCTCTTAAAGGATAAGAAAATGAGGTGGGGGGAGAATCGTAATGCAGAACAGTAGGGAGAACCAATGAGGATGAAGGAATACATAATGAGGATTGCTCTCCATGAGTGAAAGGGTGAACATGAAACAAACGACGGAAATAAACCGAGAGACTTATTAAATATCTCTGCTGTGACGTTTTTGAAGAGCTGACCTGCATGTCCCCTGAGGATTTACTCTGCATCTAGCTATTATAAGCCATGCCACTTAATTGCTCTATCAGTTTTGTAGCTAGACTATTACAAGGCAGGGTTTAAAAATTATTATTTGAGAAAGACTCTCTTTTTATAGCTGCTAATGGGTTGACCTCGTTCAATGAGGAACAAGGGGGAAATAGTAAAAAAAGAGAGAAAAGAATACAATTTTTTTTTGTGGGTAAATCTCAAAATATCTGGATTAACGTTTCAGCTCTGATCGAGTTTGCTTGTGTTTCCAGTCTGCAAACAGTACTTCAAAGGCTAAAAAATACTGTGACCATGATGATCCCTAAGAAAGACAGATAACATAAGCTCTTAAGAACCATCTTGCTGGAACACACGTTGGCTGCGATCACACATATTAAATAATGCACTTTCAGTCCACTTTCAGTGCACTTTCCAACTGGATTTTGCCAGTTCACACAGTAAAATCCAGCTGGAAAGTGCATTGAAAGTGCATTATTTAGTGTGTGTGATCGCAGCCATTGAGCTCTGAGTGTAGCACTTGGATTCTAACACTGGCTAGAGGATTTTCCACGGGAAGAAAGGGGGCATGGGACAATCTGATCTCATCAGATATCAGAAGCAAAGTAGGGCGAGTGGTAGGATGGGATGGGAGACCCCCAAGGAAGACTCTACATGGAAAGGCAATGACAAAACCACTTCTGCTTCACAACTGCCTTGAAATCCCCTTGCTGGGCTTGCCATAAATCAGTTGCAACTTGATGGCACACATACATACATACAGAGTTCCCTCTAAGTGGAGTTAGTGTGAGCTAGCTCACAGGGTTTTTTTAGCCTCCGGTTCACACGTGAACATATGAAGCTGCCTTATACTGAATCAGACCTTTGGTCCATCAAAGTCAGTATTGTCTTCTCAGACTGGCAGCGGCTCTCCAGGGTCTCAAGCTGAGGTTTTTCACACCTATTTGCCTGGACCCTTTTTGGGAGATGCCAGGGATTGAACCTGGGACCTTCTGCTTCCCAAGCAGATGCTCTACCACTGAGCCACCGTCCCTCCCCAAATTTTTCTCTTAGCTCAGGAAGGATGGTCCCAGAGCAAGCTAATTTATGCAGTAGCCCAATCGTTCGCTCACAACTTCAATGCCAGTAGCTCACAAAGTAGAATTTTTGCTCATAAGACTCCACAGCTTAGGGGGAGCATTGCATACATATAAGGATGTTCTGTTTTGGCACTCCAGTTGCACATAATGGACACATGCCCTACTCATCAACTTTCTGATATGTACTGATATGTACATTTTATCTGGCCAGGACTATGCGCATATTACTTCACATATCCTAAAATTCCAGTGTTTCCTTCACACAGCCCAAAGCTGAAAAATAAACATATTGCCCAATTTACACAAAATATTAGTCAAGGTTATCAAGAAGATGACGGGTGCTCCCATTAGGTGAGACTGGACCACCAAAATGGAAGATCTGAAAAAGGCTACAACTGTGGTATGATACGATTGCTATGCTCTATAGCTCCCTGCATCTAGATTAGAGATATGCAGCTTCTAATCATGGTGGTTCTATTTGGAATGCATTGGCGGTCCAGTCTTTTCATGAGCCGATTCTTTTGTAAGGGCATAAGCACCAAGCATCCTCCAATGGTCCAGATCCTATTTTGTAGCGGACAAGGTAAATTGTTGCTGCGAAGAATAAAGCATTCCAGCTATGCAGAACGAATTGTCTTTGGATTTTTTAAAAAATCCCTCCGTCAGTTATCCTGGAAGATCACCCCTAACATTCATATTGACATCCTTCAGTTAAAAGGTATGAGGGGCAGCCAGCCACAAAATGGCAGCCACCGCTTACCTTCAGTCACACAGTAAAGATCTTTGTGTCGTGGTGGCAGCTGCTGCCAAAGCAACATTTTAAAAAATCTGAATAACCAATCAAGTCTCCAACAACCAATCAGAAGCCCTGTTAGGCAAAAGCCCCACATGGCCCCACCAGCTTTCTAAAAAACACTTGGCAGGCACCAGGAAAGGTGTCAGGACATCACATAGAGGGCCCATGGTATAGCCTGATCTCATCAGGTCTTGGAAGCAAAGCGGGGTCAGTACTTGAAAGGAAGACCACCAAGAAAGGCTCTTCAGAGGAAGGCAATGGCAGACCACCTCTGCTTCACCCATGCCTTGGAAGCTCCTTGCTGGAGTCACCATAAATCGGTTGTGACTTGAGAACCCTTACATATATAAAATGCTGTCAGGTTGCAGGTAACTTGGACTTCTTGGCAGTCTCTCATCCAAATACTAGCCAGGACCAAACCTGCTTAGTTTCTGAGATCTCACAAGATCGGGCTAGTCTGGACCATCTGTTTTTGAGTGTATGTATCATAGATGGCCACAACTGATTGGTACGGAAGCGCCCTAACAGTATCATCCTAATAGATCCAGGTGGGGCAGCCATGTTGGTCTGAACCAATAGATTAAAGTTCAAGTCCAGTAGCACCTTTAAGATTAACAAAATTTTATCCAAGGTATTTATTTATTTACTTACTTACTTTCGATTTATATCCTGCCCATTGCAAACGGACTCAGGGCGGCTAACAATCAGAAAAAAACCAACATCTTAATTTCAGGTATAAAACAATAAGACATAAACAATTTACAATTTAAAACAACTATTGGTGCTATACAGAATGTTAAAACATCGTACTAAACCTTCCATTTATCTGTTGGTGGTCCTTCTGGTGGACTTGTCCAGCAGCATAAAAGCGGCAGCCTTCTCCCCTAGTTGTTATAGGCCTGTTTAAAAAATTCGGTTTTACAAGCCCTGCAGAATTGGGAAAGATCCTGCAGGGCTCTTATGGCTTCAGGGAGAGCATTCCACAGCATTGGTGCTGCCACTGAGAAGGCCCTGGCCCGTGTAGAGCCCAGTCTGGCCTCCCTTGGTCTGGGGATGGATATAGGGTTGCCAATCCCCAGGTGGGGGCAGGGGATCCCCCGGTTTGGAGACCCCCCCCCCTCTTCAGGGTCATCAGAAAGCAGGGGGGAGCGGAGGGAAATGTCTGCTGGGAACTCTGTTATTCCCTAGGGAGATTTATTCCCATAGAAAATCATGGAGAATTGATCCATGGGTACCTGGGGCTCAGGGGGGGGGGGCTGTGTTTTGAGGTAGAGGCACCAAATTTTCAGTACAGCATCTAGTGTACCCCCAAGTTTCAAAAAGATTGGACCAGGGGGTCCAATTCTATGAGCCCCAAAAGAAGGTGCCCCTATCCTTCATTATTTCCTGTGGAAGGAAGGCATTGAAAAGGTGTGCTGTCCCTTTAAATGTGATGGCCAGAACTCCCTTTGGAATCAATTATGCTTGTCATGGCCTTGATCTTGGCTCCACCCCTAATGTCTCCTGGCTCCACCCCCAAAGTCCCCAGATATTTCTTAAATTGGACTTGGCAACCCTAGATGGATAGTAGATTTTGAGTTCCCGAACGCAGTGCTCTCTGGGGAACATATGGGGAAAGGCAGTCCCTTAGATAGACAGGTCCTCGGCCATATAGGGCTTTATGAGCTTTCGTGTGCATTATCCACCTAACCCCATTAACTTCAATGGATTTAGAAGGATTTGACTCTGTTTAGAACTGCAGTATCTTTCAGAAATTCTTTTGCCAGCATGGAAATAATCCCAAGAGACCCTGCAGCGGAGCTATGAAGTCTCTGTCTAAAGAGGCCCCTGCTTCTGCACTAAGGCACTTTAGGAATGGAGTATGGTTCTCTGAGATGTATGGGTACTTCCGTGAACAAACACTCAAAAGCGTTAGCATGAATAAAATTAACGTCTGATGGCACTCTACGGCTCTGTCACTACTATAAAAATAAAATAAAATGATACTCGTTTCTTTGGTGCTTCAATGGATGAATTAAAAGCTTCGCATGAACACAAAGTATCATGCAGCGGCTCATGTGATTTTTTAAAAAGTGTCTATCATTTGTATATCCATAAAAATTTAAAATATAACTTTGGTATAGGTTTTGGAGGAGGAGGTGTTCATTGGTGGGATTAAGTGGCAGGGCTGCCCGCTTGGAAGAACCATAACCGGTCAGAGTAGACACTAGCGGAGTAGAATAGTGTGATCCAGTCTGCTAGAGAAGCAAGTTCTCAGTTGCACAGATGGAGACTTCAGCAGCTATACGTACAGGCCCATAGCTACGAGGGGCCAGGAGGGACCAGGCCGCTCTATTTACACACCCCCTTCCCTCTGTAGGGCCCCTCCGTTGGACCCAAGGAAAAGGGAGGGAGGGAGAGCGCAAGAGAGGGAGAGAGACACTGAGAGAGAGCAGCAGGGAGAGAGTGGCACAAAGAGAGAGAGTGACAGCAAGAGGGAGAGCAAAAGAGCGCAAGAGAGAGAAACCGCGAAAGGGTGGCAGCAAGAGAGAGCGACAGAGAGAGAGAGAGAGAAAGTCTGGGGCCTGATCAGAAATGAACAGTCCACAGGAGAGAAGACGCGCTGTAAACCGCCCCACCCCCTCATAGGGTTCCCAATCCCCAGGTGGGGGCAGGGGATCCCCCGGTTTGGAGACCCTTCCCCCGCTTCAAGGTCGTCAGAAAGCAGGGGGAGGGGAGGGAATTGTCTGCTGGGAACTCTATTATTCCCTATGGAGATTTATTCCCATAGAAAATCATGGAGAATTGTTCCGCGGGTATCTGAGGCTCTGGGGGGACTGTTTTTTGGGATAGAGGCACCAATTTTTCAGAATAGCATCTAGTGCCTCTCCCCAAAATACCCCCCAAGTATCAAAAAGATTGGACCAGGGGGTCCAATTCTATGAGCCCCAAAAGAAGGTGCCCCTATCCTTCATTATTTCCTATGAAAGGAAGGAATTGAAAAGGTGTGCTGTCCCTTTAAATGTGATGGCCAGAACTCCCTTGGAGTTCATTTATGCTTGTCACACCCTTGCTCCTGGCTCCACCCCTAATGTCTCCTGACTCCACCCCCAAAGTCTCCTGGCTCCACCCCCAAAGTCTCCAGATATTTCTTGAATTGGACTTGGCAACTCTACCCCCTCACCCCATTTTTTTATTTACTAAGGTGTCAAGCACATGATGGGAACTCCGCCCTGCTGGAGGGAAGAAGCAGCCAAGCCCCATGCCCCCCCCCCCGCATTTTTTTTAATCTTCCGGGCCCCTCCACTCAAAATTTTTTGGCTACAGGGCTGTTATATATTTCCAACCACCAACTGAACACCTGGAATTCAAGAGCAGGAACTCTATGTGAAATTCCTCCTTCCTCTCTGTGTGTTTCCATGTATCAAGTTAGGTCTGGAAATACCTAGAATGCGTCTTCTTATGATCACATGTGTTCATATATGTGCCTCAGCCTGCTTTGGCAGGGAGGGCGGAATATAAAATAAATATAATAAAAATAAATTTTTTTCACACCTTTGCCAACACAGTGAATCTTCTGATGCTACATTTGTTGGTCTCCAACCACACATGAAGAGAAGCGGAAAATATATGTAGTGTTCATTTCAAGAGGATCATGGGTAAGCACACTTCTGGGATACATGTTCAGTTCCCCCAAATGTAACATCTAGATGGGCCTCTGCCAAGAGAAGTCCTTCCTCACCAATGGTCCCTCTAAACTGAGTTAGTGTGAGCTAGCTTGCAGTTTTTTGGCCTCCAGCTCACACATATTTGTCTTAGCTCAGGAAAAATGCTCCCAGAGCAAACTAGTCTATGCAGTAACTCACAACTTAATCCCAGTAGCTCACAAAGTAGAATTTTTGTTCACAAGACTCCACAGCTTAGAGGAAGCATTGTTCCTGCATTGTGCAGGGGGCTGAACTAGATGACCCTGGAGGTCCCTTCCAACGCTATGATTCTATTCCTCACTGACCTTTTGAAGTTCTTTGAGAAGCTTAACCAGCATGTAGATAATGTTGATTCCATAGAGCAGCATTTTCCAACCTGCAACTCCTGACCCAAACACGAGTCATGAAGCCTGTGAAAGTGGTCCCCAGGCTTTATCATTTTGTGCAGATTCAGTTCTTTCGAGTGGGTCACCATATCAGGTTGCCAGGCCCCCAATCCAGGTGGGGTTTCCCCCACTTTTGTGGGCCCTTTTCCGCCACCAGCCAGCAGGCTAGCAGGGGGAATCGCACTCACAAATGCCTCCAAATGCAACATAATGACATCACCCAGAAGTAAAGTCATGTTGCCAATGCCAGGAAGTGACATTCTAGTTTTGGGGCAAAACTCTATAGTAAAATTGGGATCAACCTATAGAGTTTTGACCCAAAACTAGAGCATCACTTCCCTGACATTGGTGACATGATGATGTCACTTCTGGGTGACATGATCATGGCACACACATTAAGTGTGCATGCCAGAAGATTCTGGAACAGAACTTGGAGACCTCCACTGTCAGCCAGGTAGAATCTGTCAACCTTGTCACCACACCAAGGTAAATTTGGACTTCTGAGCCATATAACACAAAGGTTAGGGACCACTGCTGCAGATACCATATACTTGGACTTCTAAAAGGCCTTTGGCATCCAAAAATTTTGAGTCAGTGTAGTAGTCATGGCATAGGAGGACAGGTCCTCTTATGGATTTAAAAAAAAAACCTGATTCAGTTATAAGAAGCACAGAGTAAGACAAAATAGACAGTTCTCACAACGGAAGGGAATAAGCAGGAGGGTCCCACAAAAGACTGGCATTGGGATTGGTGCTGTTTAATTTATTCATATATGCAGGGGTTTTTTTGTATCAGGAACTCCTTTGCATATTAGGCTATGCCCCCCTGATGCAGCCAATCCTCTAAGAGCTTACAGTAGGCCCTGTAAGAAGAGCCTTGTAAGCTCTTGGAGGATTGGCTGCATCAGGAGTGTGTGGCCTAAAGTTACGAGCTATTGCATAATTCAGTTTGCTCTGGAGCCATTTTTCCTGAGCTAAGACAAAAATGTGTGAGCTGGAGGCTAAAAAAACTGTGAGCTAGCTCACACTAACTCATCTTAGAGGGAACACTGCTCATCACCCCTTCTTGTTCTTGGGTTATAAAAATATCCTGTGAAGGTATAAGAGCATGGAATTCTAGTGAAGTCTCCCTTTTCTCTCTCTCTCTCTCTTTTTGTCCTGAATACATCCCCCTGCAGTTTCTGAACTGTGCTTAATGTTGCATCCTTGTGGCACGTCAGGGACGGCTGACAGGAAATGCAGAGACTGCAGAATGCAGGAAGCTGAGTGTGCTTTTAAGAGGAAAGCTAGAGCAGCTAGAGCCCAAGGTGGTAGCGGCAGGTCGAGCTACCTGCATTCAATCCAAGCTGGTGCCCTTAGTGGTTATTAGCATCATTGTGATATAATTTTATTTCTAAGAGGAGCCTTTTCTTTCATTCTTTTTTTAAAAGACTCTTTTAAATTGAATCTGTGTGTTTACTACCAGAGGAGCAATGTTGACTATACAGTATAAAATTTTAATATTTTCAGCAGGCAAGTGATCCATCTTGTCTAGACACTGGAGAAATTTTCAGACGCATAATGATTTCAAATGCGAAAGCAAATAATGCTGAAATTGCCTCCCCTCCTCCCCCCTCCCTGACTGCAAAGGGTGTCGCTGCACTTAAATTTGCAGTCAACCATCACATCACCAGACTACAAGAATAACTGACACCTCATTTCATTGTAAAGGGAGCTGGAAGTGGCATTCAACTGCTTCTCCCCCACAAAGCAGATCAGACAACCGTGCTTTCCACAAATCAATAGAAAAACAAAGTCCCTTCATTTACTGGAGTGGTCAGAGTTATGGTTTGATCAACACTGAAACACACAAAACACCAGAAACTTTATAATATTGAATCAGACACTTTGGCTGGGTCCAGACAGCAGCTTTGGGTGCACAGGAGGTGTCCCAAATTGGGCCAGTCCACATGCTGCTCTGCAAAGCGCCCATATCCTGTGCAGGATGTGCTTCAGCACAGTCAGATGGCTGTTGCATACCATCCCTGTAGCTTGGTTTGGGTTTCTTCCCCCACCCATTCATTTATTGGTCATGTGCATGCATATGCATATGCACATGGAAGCAATGTAATGTTTTTAAAAGCCAGAAATGGCTTGGGGCTGCCTGGCAGGTTTACACCACCAATGCACCTCGTATGTGCATTCTGACATTCACATGTCTGCTGAGATGGATGCTGTGTGGCTCAAAAATTTGCTACCACTTTGGAAGTGGTAGCTTTTTCAGCTGTGGCAGAGATGCCTTAAGGACAGGGTGAGTATGGGAGTGGGACGGGTGGCACATGTGCATAGGGCTGCCAAGCCCCCTGTCTGGGCAGGGATTTCCCTGCCCAGGAGGTTCCCAAATTGGACTGGTGGGGGGAACTTCCCCCAACATCGCCAGCACGATGATGTCACCCAGAAGTGACATCATTGCGACAGCGCACAGCAGCCGTTCTAGGTGTTTCCGGGAAAATGCTATGGGTTTCCCAGACGCTCTAGCCGTTTGGGAGGGAAAACTCTATGGTACAATAGGTACCATAGAGTTTTGCCCTCCCAAATGGCTAGAGCATCTGGGAAAACAATACAGTTTTCCCGGAAATGCCTAGAGTGGCTGTGCATGGTGTCACTGGCGCGATGACGTCACTTCTGGGTTATGTCATTGCGTTGTGCGCATGTTTTGCGCACGCAAAAAAGTCCCCCGCTCCAGGACAAAGAGGACTTGGCAACCCTACATGTGCATGTTTGGATTTGATTTTCTGATCTGTCTGAGCGCCTTCCCTAATGCCGGTCTGGATCCAGCCTTGGGCTTTCAAAGTCAGTACTGTCAACTCAGACTGGCAGCAGCTCTCAAGGGGCTCAGTAAGTGGTCTTTCACTAGACCACTTCATAAGCATATGGAGCAGAGGTCCATCAGTGGCTATTAACCACAGCTTATCATTGGAACTCTCATCTGGGGCACTGATGCTCTGTATTCTTGGTGCTTGGGGGGCACAATGGAAGGGCTTCTAGTGTCTTGGCCCCACTGGTGGACCTCCTGATGACACCTGGGGTTTTTTGGCCACTGTTTGACACAGAGCGTTGAACTGGATGAACCATTGGCCTCATCCAACATGACTTCTCTTACGTTCTTATGTTCTAACCTGTTTCGCAGGATTGTTGTGAGGATAAAATGGGGAAAGGGAATATTAGGATATCTGGTTCATATAACAGAGTTTGCCCAGCCATTGAAGCATGATACTGAGTGCAGTAAATAAATTATCCAAGAAGTATATTGCAAAAAAAGGTAAACTTACATTTATTCATTTAGATCCAGGTAACATTCAGGCTTGTAGTTGAAAGGAGAGAGAGGAGCCTAATCGAAAGAGTTCTTTCCCTATCCCCAATGGCCAGCTTGTCTGGCATCATGTGTATGGGAATATGAGGGCATTATATTTACAGGAGAGACCTGCAGAGATATGTGTCTCCATGGAAGGTCAGGGGGAGAGAAAGTGAGAGACAGAAGAAGGGTCAGAGGGCAGCTCCCAAATTAAGACAAAGAGAGGCATCACATTCAAGGACACCACACTAAACATCCTTAGAGTGATGTAGCCTCCACTCCCCATGTCCAGGCATGTTGAGTCACTGACTCCAACAGGGAAAACCATAACAGCATAAGAAGAGCCCTGCTGGATCAGAACAGTGGTCCATGTAGTCCAGCATTTTGTCTCACTCAGTGGCTGACCAGTTATTTTAGATGCCCAATCACAGGGCATAAAAACCAAGGCGTTCCCCTCATGTTGCCTGTTATTTTTAAGTTTTCTGTCTGTGAGCATGGAAGTTCCCATTAGTCACCATGGCTAGTAGGCATGGATGGACCTCTACTCCAAATGTGCCACCTGAAACTCCTTGGAAGGGTAGGATAAAAATCTCCTAGATAGTTAACAAAGAATTCACAAACAATACTCCTAAAATATAGATTCGGTTCTTGCTTTATTTTTTTTTCCAAATAGGTTTGACAACCCTGCCTTACCTATTTTAATTGACTATAATTCCTTTTTACCACAGTGATTTCTGTTATCCTTAAAATGTGCTGCAAGGTATAATTTCCATTATCTACTTTGCAGGGCTCAAAAGAAAGTGGCAGGATGCCTCTCCCTGACTACATATACGCACATGCAAAATCCCACTCCATGCAAAACCCTGTGGTATGGGATTATGGCTGGATGGTAAAGGGCCACCAAGGGAACTAGAATGTAATGATTTCCTTACAAAAGAAAACTGCTCTGCCAGATGTTACTGACCAGACACAAGAGCAGCAGAGAATAAAGCCATTAGGGTTGTCAGTCCTTCTGAGGGGTGGAGGATCCCCTGTCTCCACCTCTTGGTTAGCAGCAGCACCTGGAATAACAAAAGGAGGGGAGGGGGGACCCTGCCTGTTGGACCAAAGGCATGATATCACTTCCAGGGTGAAAAAAGGAAGTGATGTCACTCCTCTCTAGGAACTATGGTAAAACCACCGTTTCCCTGGAAGTGATGTAATGCTGCCACCAATGAGCACTTCCCTGTATCCCAGCCCCCTCCCCAGCCTCACTCCCGCAATCCTAGGTGCCATTATTACCAAAGCATAAGTCTTCAGATCAGGGCTTTTTTTTCTTTCTTTTTTTAAGGAACGCACAGGAACACAGTTCCAGCTGGCTCGGCATCAGGGAGTGTGGCCTAATATGTAAATGAATTCCTGCTGAGCTTTTTTCCCCAAAAAACACAAATAAGCCCTGTGTGAAACAATGGTGATGCCAGGGTGTGTGGCCTAATATGCAAATGAGTTCCTGCTGGGCTTTCTCTACAAAAAAAAAGCCCTGCTTCTGATGAGTTATAAGCTGGACTTAATTGGACTTTGTTTCAGCATTCCATCACTGATACTGTAACCCCAGTAACTTCCACTGCCTGCATCATTTTCGAAAACATAGGAGCGTCCCAGCTCTGCTGCCAGGCCATGTCATGCTGCATGGCAAGATCTGCAAAGGATAATAATTCCATAGATAAACTAGGCCCAGAACAACAACAAAAAAGTGGGAGGGATGGTGGCTCAGTGGTAGAGCATCTGCTTGGTAAGCAGGAGGACCCAGGTTCAATCCCTGGCATCTCCAACTAAAAAGGGTCCAGGCAAGTAGGCATAAAAACCCTCAGCTTGAGACCCTGGAGAGAGCCACTGCCAGTCTGAGTAAACAATACTGACTTTGATGGACCAAGGGTCTGATTCAGTATAAGGCAGCTTCATATATATATATATATATATATATATATATATATTCATGTTCATATGTGTATATATCCTGCTGGCAAAACACTATGGTTTGAACCCAATTTTAACCCTAGAGATTGCCTAAAAAACAGTGTTGCCCCAACACTGACACAATGATGTCACTTCTGCATGACATCATTGCATCAGGGATGTCCCCACCCACACCCAGACTGACCCCCGAATCTCCTCACTGGCACAACGATCACACCTGGCGACTCTAGCACTGGAGTATGGCGGTCCTGTCAAAACAGAGAAAGTCAATGGTTGTCATGGAGACCATGAACTTACAGGGGCTTCAGCCTGGATATTGAACTAATTCTATCCAAGCTAAGAGCCTGGGGAGACATGACACCAAGCCAGAAACTATTTCCATGAGTCCAGCCAGGAAGTCCGCTAGGCATCAGGGTGGATGGTATTCTGCCACAATCCCTAGTTTTCACCTTTTCCCTACCGCAAGTATGAAATAATGCTGTACGTTTGCAACCACATCTTAAGAGACGTTCCAGAGCATATGTGTCCTTAGAGAGGAATTAAGAGACAGAGTGAAAAAGAGGTGATTTGTGGCTGTGTATGTAACATTTTCCATGGCTGATTTAGTAAGTGTGACTTCCGTTAATACCCAGACATGCAAAATCTTTAATACTTCATAGAGAGAGCCTTATGTAAGGAGCTTCTCCGCAAGAACAGAATGGCACAATTTTTTTTTAGTAAGGATGCTGAAAAATAGATAGATATGGGGATTTGAGGACAGTTACATTTGCATGATGAAAAATTGCTTCTGGAGGTGTTATATGTAAGTGTGTAGTACTGTTGTGTACTGCCTCTATAAGAGGCTATCCCAGTAGACCTCAGAGCAAGCAGGATGGTAGGAGAGACTCAGCACTTCTCTTCTGTCTCCCTGCTAGCTTGGGGTGCCAGTCCCCAGATGGGCAACAAACAGAAAATCACGGCAGAGAGTGACAGAAGAAAACCCTGAGGTTCCGTGATAACCAGCCTCCAAAGAAGCAATAAGACAACTATACAAATTTACAAAACAAGCGTCTATAATATTCAAAACACTCTCAGACAAACCATCTTATAAACATACCCTGGTATACAGAACACCTAAAGTGAAAACAAAGGAAGGACATAGTCTTTGAAAGTTCATGATAAACAGTCCCATGTAGATGATAATAAGTCCTTCCACATTCGAAGGAATCCTCGGTCCAGTTGCTCCTGAGGAGATCCTGTAGTTGGCAAGACTTTTGGAAAACTGTAACTTAACTGTGTGCAAAGAACTGAAATCTTGCCATACTCTGATAAAGTTGTTGAAAGCTGGTCAAAGCTTCTAGTGAAGCGAGGGAATATAAAGTACTACCTCATCGCTGTGTACGTAATACATTTGGAATTGAAACCATTCAGATACACCCACCACAAAAAAACCCACACCTTATGGGTACCTGTATTTTCCCCAGCAAGGGAAAACATGATTCAGAGCTGGCTTTTTCACCGGGAACGAGGGATTATACTTATCTGTAACTGTTATTCATTGAGTGGTCTGTGCAGACACACATGGGATCCACATGTTTGCAAGCCATGCGGGGCTACACAGAAGCCAGAGTGATGGAAACAGGGTTGCATCTACCTGCAACCTTGTTTCCATCACTGTGTTCATCAAGTGGTCTTCTGTGCTGGTAAACATGGCCTGCAATCAAGCAGTCCCTTTGTGGGACTGCACAGAAGTCATAATGATGAACACAGCAGGAGAGGAAGGGTGAAAATCCTTCCCACCCACCCCATGCCAATTGCTCCTGTGAAAAAGCAGCCCAGAAGTTGCATCTGGAAAATAAAATCAGCAGAGAAGTCATTCTAACATGTAGATTCTCACTTAATGAGAGCCCCCTGGAATCACTTCCCTTGTGTTTCTTTCCAATATCCAGGCCTGAACACATTCCAGAATAGCTGCCAGGCTTTCATGTTTGGCTTTGCTTTTAGTGGTCAGGGTTGATTGTTCAGAGGACATGACTAAGCTGGCAAGCATGAGCTTATATTTGTTATATTTCATGCAAACATTCTGATGTTAGAGTACCTGAAGGACCGCTTTTCCCATTTGTTGGTATGGCTTGCTGAAGCTCTTTCCCAACTCAAAGTCATTCAGATTTGACAGAAACCCACCTTCAGAAGTCCAGTGATATACATACTTTTCTGAGAACCTATTTTGCTACCTGTTAGGCGGCTGACGAAATCTATTGCCAAAGTGTTTGTTAGGGTATCACATGGATGGATCTGTTTTATGACTGCTGTTCAGTTCCTTCTTATTGCTATTGTGTGCTTGTTTTCTCCAGGGAACCAACATGATGTAGTGGTTAAGGGCAGCAGACTCTAATCTGGAAAACTGGGTGTGAGTCCCCATTCCTTCACATGCTGCTGGCTGGGTGACATTCTCTCAGAGGTCTCTCAGTCCCACCTACCTTACAGGGTGTCTGTAATGGGTTTGTAAGCTGCTCTGAGACTCCATTGGGTAGTGAATTCTGGGGTATAAAAGCAGCTCCTCTCCTCCTCCCTCCTTCCCTTCCTTCCTCCCTTCCTTCCTGTCTTGCAGCTTTCAAACATCTGACATTACAGGTGCACAATAAAGGAAACGCCAAAATGGTCTGGTCTAGGGATCCATCGCCACTACATCATCTGACAGACATAGCGTCAAACAAGAATGTTTACTGCCAGATTTAAATAGTGTTAAATTTAGAAATGTTTTAATTAACTATTGATTGGTTTTAATGTGATTTTAATATCTTATTATTGTATTGTTCACCTTTAAATGTTGTTAGCCGCCCTGAGCCTGCTTCGACGGGGGAGGGCGGGATACAAATAAAATTTTACTTTACTTTACTTACTTACTATGTCTTGCAGCTCTCAAACAGATAATGTTCAGTCTATGTGGCTTTTACACTAAGCAAGTTTGGCCACCCCTGTACCAGAAGGAGGCCTCCTGTCACAATGAGAACCCTGGCCTTGGGTGTGTGGGGAGTGCTGGCTGAAGGTCTCCTCTGGGAGCCCTACTCTGAACCCGTTCCTATTTGTCTACATCTTTCTCCAAGTATTGTGTTCAGAAGTGGATGCTGTTCTCCAAATGAGTTCTGACTAGCTCTGAGCAGAGAGGGAGTACTGCTTTTTATGACTTCAATCCTATCAGTTCGATCCTCAGCAGAGCTACAGTTTTCTAAATCAGTTGAAGTTCATGGTCACATGGCAAATACACTGAGAAATAAGTCAATGCTACATGGGTTCTAAGTGACATTGGTGGCCATCTGATGAAAGCCAATCTTTCTCACATGAAAGCCAACCAAGTTGAAGTAGGACATGTGCTTATTTCAGTGTTGCTAGAAATGAATGAGAGCCTGTTTGGTATAGTGGTTAAGTGTGTGGACTCTTATCTGGGAGAACCGGGTTTGATTCCCTACTCCTCCACTTGCAGCTGCTGGTATGGCAATTGGGTCAGTTTTAGCTCTCACCAGGGGTGGAATTCTAGCAGGAGCTCCTTTGCATATTAGGCTACACACCCCTGATGTGGCCATTCCTCCAAGAGTTTACAAAAAAGAGCCTTGTTAGCTCTTGAAAGATTGGCTACATCAGGGGTGTGTGGTCCAATATGCAATGGAGCTCCTGCTAGAATTCCACCCCTGGCTCTCTCAGAGCTGTCCTTGAAAGGGCGGCTTCTGTGAGAGCTCTCTCAGCCCCACCCACCTCACGGGGTGTCTGTTGTGGGGGGGGGGTAGATTGTGAGCCACTCTGAGACTGTGAGATTCCGAGTGGAGGGATAAATCTAATACTATCTTTTCTATCTTTTATTAACAGGCACTGTTTAATGGAAACATATTCTGCACAAGCTCCATAGGAGTGAAAGTAGGGTTATCAGCCTCCTTGTGGCACTTGGAGATCTCCAGCTATTACAACTGAGCTCCCAAGAATGGAGATCAGTTCTCCTGCAGAAAATGGCTGCTTTGGAGGCCAGACTCTATGGGCATTGCACCCTGCTGAGGTCCCTCCCCTCCCTAGGCTCCACCCCCAAAAATCTCCAGGTATTTCCTAACCCAGAGCTGGCAACCTTCAGTGAACGGGAGTGATGCAAAAGCAACCTTGATCTGCTTCAGCAGAGTTTTCACATGAGAACTTCCCTACTGATTGTGCCCTTTGATATTTTGTGCCTGACCAATTTAGCCACCAATTTCTTTTTTTAAAGAAAGGTCGGCATTAGCAGGATTTTTTAAATTATTTCTTTCAACCTCAGTGCATTCTTTCCCAAACCCGAGCCCAATCCAAGTCAAAAGGGCTTGGCTTGGAATGCAAGGCCAAAGCCTTTTTGGCAACCAGCCTTTTGCATTATTTATTAAAGTCTCTCAAATTGTCTTTGTGCTTGGGGGATGATTTAACCCTCTTCATCAGCGTTCTGGGCGATCTGGCAAGTAGGGTTGCCAATTCCTAGTTGGGGGCAGGGGATCCCCCCGTTTGGAGGCCCTCTCTTCGCTTTAGGGTTATCAGAAAGTGGGAGGAGGGCAATGTCTGCTGGGCACTCTTATACCCTATGGAGATCGATTCCCATAGGGTATAGTGAAGAATTGATCCGCGGGTATCTGGGGCTGAGGGAGGGGGCTGTTTTTTGAGCTAGAGGCACCAAATTTACAGCATAGCATCCAGTACCTCTGCTCAAAACACTCCCCAAGTTTCAAGAAGATTGGACCAAGGGGTTTAATCCTATGACCCCCAAAAGGTGCCCCTATCCTCCATTATTTCCTCTGGAAGGAAAGCATTTAAAAAGGAATGTGGTCTCTTTAAAGGTGATGGCCAGAACTTCTTTTGGAGTTCAATTATGCTTGTCACATCCTTGCTCCTGGCTCCACTCCCAAAGTCCCCAGAAGTTTCTTGAGTTGGGCTTGGCAACTCCACTGGCAAGCGGGAAGGGTTCTTTCTGCCTTCTCGGTTCTCAGCGAGAGCCGTTTGGTGTCTGTTTGCCGGCTACGTTTCAGCTATAGCGGCCTTGCTGGAGGAGGGGGCACGACAAAAAAAAAAAAAGCGTTGCGTTATTCAGCAAAACGTGGTGCATCTTCTGCATCGGCTAAGCCAGCATGCAAATTCTATTGTCAGGCCCTGAAAGGCGGCGACCCGGCACGGCATAGCACTCAGGTCAACGGCAGGGCAGGCTTGGAAAACTCGCAGAAGAGTTCAGCCTGTTCCAAGCCTGAGAGGGGGATAAACAAGAGAGCCGCCTTTGACAATGGCATTCACTGTTTTGTCTTAACGAGCGACGTCGCAGGGGGAAATGCGGAGCGCGCAAGGCGGGGCGGGGGAGGAGGAAGACTTGATGACATTGTTAGCGAGGCGGGCCTTATTGCATCAACACAGACGCTGTTTTGTCTCAAGCAAGTCGGATGGTTTAGGCTGCGCCGCATCAAACACCCCCCTTCCCATCCCTTCCCTTTGATTAAATCCTGTCTGCGACTCGAAAAGTAGTTGAGGTTTCTTAAAAACCCTCCTCGCCTGAAATAGAACTTTATTTGATTTGGCCTCAGTTCATCTTCGGGACAAAGGAATCTAGTCTTTCAACACATGTTAAACAGATTGTATTTTATCCCAGAAAATTAAATCTACAAGATGAAGATTTCCAGACCTCAAACATTGTACAAACATTTTTTACCGCTTCCCAGAACTCATTCTCGAGATGAAAAAAAAAATTATCCTTCCTTTGCAGGGGTAAGGAATGCTGAAAGGATCTGTCTTTAATTTTGGCTAAACTTTTTGCACAAAGAGTTTCATGTACCTTGAAATGTATACACGTCACCTGGCTGACAGTTAAAAAAAAACAACAACTATGGGTTAAATGGGACAGAAAGCCAATGAAAAGAATCTGTTCGCAGTCTTCTCACAATCTCTCTGCATCCAATAAGGTTGCCAGCTCTAGGTCAGCAGATTTTTGGGGTGAAGCCTGGGGAGGGTGAGGTTTGTGAAGGGAAGGGACTGTTGGATACTGTAACGCTGTATAATATAGTGGGTTCAACGCATGGAAGAGGCAAGGTGGTAGTCTCAGCTCTTTAATTAAGTACAGCATAAGGTAGCCTGCACGCCAAGACCGAGAAAGGGGCCAAACGATATATACACACATCAGAGTTCCCATGCAAGCACGTTATTGGGCCATTCAAGCCAGCAGGGAGCCCGTGATTAGAGCAGGGCAGCAGGGATTTGGATCTTGCTGCCTGTTCCCAAGCCCCCAAGCTCCGTTCATAGGGCTCCAATGATCCAGGCAGGAACACCCAATTCAGTTCTCACTTGAGTCCACATACACAACACACTGCATGCAAGAAGATCTGGGAGGGGAGGAGGAGGAGGAGGAGAAGAGGAATCAGAGTCTCAGAGTGGCTTACAGTCTCCTTTCCCATCCCCTCCTGATAACAGACACCCTGTGAGGTAGATGGGACTGAAAGAGCTCTGAGAGGACTGCTCTTGAGGGAACAGCTCTGACAGAACTATGACTCACTCAGCTGGCTGCATGTGGAGGAGGAGTAAAGAATCAAACCTGATTCTCGACATTAGAGTTAACTGCTCTTAACCACTATATCACAGCTGGATCTGCTTGGGTACACTTGGCAGTTGGTCCCGCTATCTCATCAGTTAGATGTTGAGCCACTTTGCCTGTGGCTTGTCTTCTGTTTCATCTTACACAGGATCTCTCTTCTTCTCTCTCTTACCTTTCCTTGAAGCTATAGCAAGTTAACCTTTTTGAAGTTAGTGTGTTCACAAGAAGTTAAATGCACCTACATGAATATGGGTGCATTCATACACACTAAATAATGCTCTTTGCAACTGGATGTTTACTGTGTACAAATAGGAAAATACACTTGCAAACAGTTGCCCTGTGAAAGCACTCTATGTCATGTTAAATGCGCTTCTATTTTTGTAAGTAACATTTCTTTCTCTTATTACCACTGGTGTCAGATTGTCCTTGTAATCTGTTTGAACAGCATCTTTTCTTCATCAGGAAATATCTTTATATTGGGGATACCCAGCCCCGGCACTGCCACCCCAGGCAGAACTCCCCCCATGGACTCAATTGCACATGCAAAGCATGTGGGGCACGATGACATAACCTGGAAGTGATGTCATGGCGAGTGGTGCACCCCCTGCCCAGCCCTGTTTTGCACTCCACGCCTCTGAATTCAATCATATTTCTCAACAAGCCCTCTGCCTGCTTTGGAGGGAACTGAGCAGGGTCCATCTCGCTCTTTCTTCACTCCAATCGGAGCGAAGAAAGAATGCCCCGTGCACCCCCTGCCTAGCCCCCTGTCCGCTTTGGAGGGAGCTGAGTAGGGGCAGCCTCATTCTTTCTTAGTTCCAAGCAATTGGAGCAAAGAAAGAACGTGGCAGAGTCAGGGTCAGTGCAAGCGGGAAAGGGGGGGACCTGCCCCTGCAGCAAGGTGGCGATCTAGGCAGCCACTTACCTCGCCTACTCCCACACACCAGTGCTGGGGATACTGTGCAAAGCTTCTGTGCTTCTATGGCAAATTATTTTTTTTTCACATTTAACCAAATGGGAACCTCATCAGGGTATCCTGGCATGAAGTCCACCCTCCAAAGCAGCCAGTTTCTCCAGGGGAACTGATCTTGGTCATTTGGAAATCAATTATAATACAGGCAGATCTCCAGCTGCTATGTGGAGGTTAAGCAACCACACAAAAGAATCGCGGTAATAGGTAGCAAACAAATAAGCACAAAGCTTCCATGATTTATCAGCCTCAATCAAATGCCACAAATAACAATATTATCAAAACTACTATATTGGAACCAGACTATAAGCAAAATCAATGCAAAAAAATTATACAAATTGGAACATCACCAAACAACCATAGAATATAAAGTCCAATTTTAGAGCAGTCCAATGCTGTATTCTTAGCCAGAAAGTCCGATGATATCCTGAAGAAGATTGATGTCATATTTAGTCTAAATTCATAATTCATAAGGCAGCCAGCAGTCCAGTCATTGCAACAAGGATGTACTAATGCCTTGTTTCACTATTGCTTCTTCAAGCTTCAAAAATCCATTTCAGATACAAGTCTCTTCAAGCAAATCGATGCTATGTGGAGGCTGGCAACTGTAGTATCCAAGCATGCAAATTTACCGCAAGTTGATTGACTGAGTTATTGAAATGTTTGTATGACAGAGACCATTTGGAGGCAGGATGAAAAGTGCCCCACCCTTGTCAGCAGTTGGCACAAGAATCCCATGAATGTGTGGGGTGGTGGATTTAAACAGGATGAAAACCATAACACATAAAAACACAAATAAGCCTTGGCCTCATGCTAATTTCTTTTGCAGCTTTTATTTAATATTAATATTCAAACAGAGCTACTGTTTGCTGATGATGCTGCACTCGTCTCCCACTCGGTATCAGCTCTGCAGCATATGACGTCCTGCTTTGCAGAGGCTGCCAAGCTATTCGGCCTAGAAGTTAGTCTGAAGAAGACAGAAGTTCTCCACCAGCCTGCACCCCAGGAAGATTATCACCCTCCCTGCATCACTGTGGGTGAATCAGTTCTGAAGACAGTCCAGCAGTTCAGCTACCTGGGGTGCATCATCTCCTCAGATGCCAAGATCGACAAGGAGATTGACAACAGGCTGGCAAAGGCAAACCGTGCATTTGGCCGACTGCACAAAAGAGTGTGGAGCAACAAGCATCTGAAAAAAGGCACAAAGATCAATGTTTACAAAGCGGTTGTGATGACAACCCTCATCTATGGCTCCGAATCGTGGGTTTTATACCGTCATCACCTGCGACTCCTTGAGCGCTTTCATCAGCGCTGCCTTCGCACCATCCTCAACATCCACTGGAGTGACTTTGTGACCAACACTGAAGTCCTCAAGCGGGCAGAGGTTACCAGCATCGAGGCACTGCTGTTGAAGACGCAGCTGCGCTGGGCAGGGCATATTTCTAGGATGGAAAACCACCGCCTTCCCAAGATTGCCCTGTATGGCGAACTCTCCACCGGCCATCGAAATAGAGGGGCACCAAAGAAGAGGTACAAGGACTCCTTGAAGAAATCTCTTAGCACCTGTCACATCAACCATCACCAGTGGTCTGACCTAGCCTCAGATCGCAAAGCATGGAGGCACACCATCCACCAGGCTGTCTCTTCCTTTGAGAACGCACGCATAGCTGGTCTTGAGGACAAAAGGAGATTGAGGAAGAATCGCACTGCTACAGGACCAACCCTAAATCAGACTTTTCCCTGCAGCCGCTGTGGCCGGACCTGCCTGTCCCACATTGGTCTTGTCAGCCACCAGCGAGCCTGCAGCAAACGTGGACTATTGCACCCTTCTTAAATCTTCGTTCGCGAAGCCAAGCCGAGAGAGAGAATATTCAAAGCATCTCAATGAGTTTGCTTAAAAATCCCCAAAGAAGGTTCACACAAAAAAAGCAATAATACATATTAAAACTTACCACAAAATAGTTGAAATAGCAAAAGCTGAAGCAACAAAAAACGGATGACTGCAGAAACTAGCAGAAAAGATAAAAGAAGTGGTAGCTGCGCTGAATTATACATTACACAGTCAAGGCATTTCACCAGCTAGATTCAAGTCCAGTATCACCATAGAGACCAAGAAAATTCCCCAGAAGTTTTCCAGAAGAGCAGGAGATTGGATTTATACTCTGCCTTCCCCGCCCGACAGAGTCTCAGAGTGGCTTACAATCTCCTTGTCCTTCTCCTTCCTGCAACAGACACCCTGTGAGGTAGGTGGGGTTGGGAGAGCTCTCCAAGAACTGTTCTTGAGCAAAACAGTTCTGAGAGAGTTATGACTGACCCAAGATCACACAGTAGTTGTATGTGGAGGAATGGGAACCTGACTAAGCCATAACTTCTAGTCCCTTGTACAATAAAATATAAGTGTCCACACATGTTTGCTATGGTAACACTGTGTTGTATCCCAGTAGCTTTTCCACTGGCAAAAGACAGGCCCTTTTGACCACTTGAAAGACATGTGGAATTCCTGTGGACAAACCCAGTTCTCCCAGATAAGAGTCTGCACACTTAACCACAACACCAAACTGGCTCTTTCCCCAAAGATAGTAGAGAGGGAAGTAGACTTCCTTAAAGACAAAGATATGCTTCGAAATCTGTAAATTTATCTGTTTGTACCTATCCATCTATAGCACCTGTTCATTAAGAAGCTCAGAGATAATTTATGTCTTTTAAAATTTATTTTCATTTATGGCTTAGCATTCTTACTGGGACTCTAGGTGTATTACAAATGTATTGCAACAAGAATATGCAGTGTTTGGATATCAAGTGTATCTATACATGCATCTATGGTATATACACACATTTGGGAAACTGGCTAAGCCATAACTTCTAGTCCTTTGTACGTACAATAAAAGATAAGTGTCCACACATGTTTGCTATGGTAACGCTGTGTGTATTCCAGTAGCTTTTCCACTGGCAAAAGACAGGCACAGGGTCCCCTTTTGACCACTTGAAAGAATTGTGGAACTCCTGTGGACAAATGCTACATGGGATGTAGCCAGTGTGGAGGGGAACTGGAACAGCTAGAAAAGAAAAGCTGGTACACTGGTCTTTCCAAATGCTCAAAGTTTGAGTCCAGTGGCACCTTTAAGATCAACAAAGTTTAATTTGAGATATAAGCTTTTGTAGTCATGCACACATCTTTTGTGTGCATACAACCAGTGGGGAACACAAAGAAGAGCGAAATCCAAAAACTCTCTTGGAATTTTGATACTGCTTGTGGCCTCTTTTGTTTGCCTGTGACAGTCTCAGCACCAGGAGCGGTAATACATGTACAGGTTTGAGGGGGGAGAGGGGATCCTGGCCTGAGCCAGAAGCTCATTAGATAAAGTGACCTGTCAGAGATGAAACAAATAAAAAGTCAAAGAGCTGTATCAGTAGCGGTTGCTTGTCAAGAACTCTCCAAACTTCCTGTCTCAAGTTTGCCTGGATGTCGAGAGCACTGAGGCGGTTGAGACACTGCCTGTGATTTATGTTTGCCCAAGAAAGCACTTTGATGACTCAGTGAAGAGGAATTTGGACTTAATTTGAGTAATGCTTGGACTAGATAGCTGCCCAGTCAATATGCAATTGAAACAAACAAGTAGGAAGTGAGAGAGCAGCAAATTCATTACTTGAGACTGAAAATCACAGGCGGAGTTCATCTGCTGAATCTGATACCCCAGACAAGACGTTTAAGCTTTTCTCCCAATGTCTGCCTTAGTGCCTCTTAGGCTATTTCATTAATTCTTCATCTCAACTAGATTCTCTTTCTCTCTCTCATTTGCTCATGTCTTTCAATTTATCTGTAGCGATGTCATCGCCAGATGACCAATAGCTGAATTACAAGGGGGATTGGAGACCCCTAGGTGAAACTGGTCTATTACGCTGGTTGATCAGTTCAGTTTAATTCGGCTTTGCAGCAGGTGTTGCCTGGTTCTTCTAGCAAATGGTTTCATCCCAGACACAAATCACCCCAGACATGAGATTTGCAGATATGGAATGGGAGGATAATGCAATGGAAAACCCATGCGAAAGTCTTGGAGTGAAGAATAAAAACTGAAAGAATGGGTGGAAAATGAGAATCAAAATTATATCCATAAAAAAAAATATCCCTCTTGTTTCCTAAATTAACCTTTTAGCTCAAAGACCAATCCCAGAGATAGCTTGAATGGATTATTATCAAGGGTGGAATTCTAGCAGGAGCTCTTTTGCATATTAGGCCACACACCCCTGATGTAGCCAATCCTCCAAGAGCTTACAAGATGTGGCAAATTATTTATTTTCTATACTGCTTAAATATATTGTCATTCTCGGTTCCCAAAACTTTAGAACAGCCACACTAATGGCAAACAACAAAGCGTGTATCTCATTAAGGTAATTTGTGTCTTCAGAAATTGCCAGTAAGCACTAACTGTAAAATAGCAGTCAATTGTTTCCCCATAGTGTCCTTTGAAACCATTTGTGTCTGTTTCAGAAATGTTCTCTTTTTTAAAAGCCTTTAAAACTTTTCTAAGGGTAGCAAATACAAGTTCAGTGTCACCTTTGAAGGGCTGTCACTTAAAGGGCAGGGAGTTGTTCCTGTTGGCAGCAGAGGAAAGAACTCGCAAAACCAGATTTAAATTAAAGGAAGAATTGTACCGGCTGGATATTAGGAAGAACCTTTTTATAGTAAGAGCTGTTTGACACTGGAATCAACTACCCAGGGGGGTGGTGAGCTCCCCCTCACTGGCAGTCTTTCAGCAGTAGCTGAATGAACACTTGTCAGGGATGCTGTAGGCTGATTCTGCATCGAGTAGGGGGCTGGACTAGATGGTCCGTATGGCCCCTTCTGACTCTATGATTCTAAGAGATGTTTAGAGGTGACTTGCCACTGCCATCTCCCATACAGCAACCTCTATCATCCTTGGTAGTTTACCATCCAGGTACTGGCTATGGTTGATAGGGGGTGCACTTTTGGGAAGTAGTGTGTGCAAAAGAGATCTTGGGGTACTAGTGGACTGTAAACTAAATACGAGCAGTCAGTGTGATGCCATGGCAAAAAAGACAAATTCAATCCTGAGTTGTATGTATCAAAAGGGCTATTACATCAAAATCACAGGAAGTCATAGCTTTGCTGTATACTGCCTTGGTCAGGCCAAACCTGGAATACTGTGTGCAGTTCTGGGGGCCTCACTTCAAAAAAGACGTGGACAAAATTGAGCAGGTGCAGAAGAGAGCAACGAGGATGATCAAGGGCCTAGAGGAAGAGCCCTATGAGGAAAGGCTGAGGGATTTGGGAATGTTCAATCTGGAGAAGAGGAGACTGAGGGGGGGACATAATTGCTCTCTTTGAATATTTGAAAGGCTGCCATTTAGAGGAGGGCGAGGAGCCATTCCATTTGGCAGCCAAGGATAGTACCCGAAGCAATGGGCTCAAATTACAAGCAGAAAGGTACCGGCTGGATATTAGGGAAATTTTCTTTTACAGTCAGAGTAGTTCAGAGGTGGAACCAGCTGCCTAGGAAGGTGTCGGAGATGCTTTAGGCTGATCCTGCATGGAGCAGGAAGTTGGGCTAGATGGTCTGTATGGCCCCTTTCAACTCTATGATTCTATGACCCTCCTTAGCTCCCAAACCCTGAGCTGCTCAGGCGAAACTGGGCTATTCAGACTGCTGGGCATATACAAAGCTGCTTACTACTGAATCAGACCCTTGGTCCAACATGAGAGGGATTGACTCAGTCAAGGAAGCCACAGCTTGCAAGACCTGAGCAAGGCTTTTAATGATAGGATGCTCTGAAGGCAAGGCCGGTCCTGCCGCTAGGCAAACTAGGCAATTGCCTAGGGTACCGGCCTTCTGGAGGCAGCAAATTGGGTGCCCCCGTATGACTCAGTGACGTTATCAGTGCAGGGTGGGGGGGATGCCAGAAGTTAGCCTTGCCTAGGGTGCCAGACAGTCTAGGACCGGCCCTTTTTGAAGGACATTCATAGGGTCGCCACAGGTTGGAAGTGACTTGACAGCACTTCACACACACAAACAGCCCTGATGACCAATATTCCCTCTAAACTGTGGAATCTTGTGAGTGAAAATTCTGCTTTGTGAACTACTTGCGTTAAAGTTGTAAGCTACTGCCTAAATTGGTTTGCTCTGGGGCCATTTTTCCTGAGCTAAGACAAAAACGTGTGAGCCAGAGGCTAAGAAAACCCCTGTGAGCTAGCTCATACTAACTCAGCTTAGAAGGAACACTGCTGATGCCTAAACTTCCACACCCAGAGGCCATAAATCTTTGAACACCAGTGTTAGGAGGCAACCTCAGGGCTGTGAGATCTTTGCTGTGTTCGTCGGCCCTCTGAGGCAACTGGGTGGCTGTTGTATTGCTTTATTCGTTAAAATATTTATAACCTGCCTTTCCCTTGTGGATCAAGTAAATTACAATTCCAAATTAAAACCGACTACCTCCCCGAGAGCCTGAAGCTTAACCCCATTTAAAGCCCTCACAAACAAATTCTCTTGTTTTCACTTCTTGAAAAACTTCTAAGGACAGTGGTACAGGGCAACTCTTGAGAGACAGTTGGGGTAATGGTTAAGTGCACAGATTCTAATCTGAAAGAACTAGGTTTGATTCTCCACTCCCAGGCCAGGAAGGGGGGATGTCTGCTGGGCACTCCATTATTCCCTATGGAGACTGATTCTCATAGGGTATAATGGAGAATTGATCTGTGGGTATCTGGGGCTCTGTGGGAGCTTTTTTTTTTTTTTTTTAGATAGAGGCACCATATTTGTAGCTTAGCATCCAATGCCCCTCCTCAAATTGCCTTCCAAGTTTCAAAAAGATTGGACCAGGGGGGTCAAATTCTGAGCCCCAAAAGAAGGTACCCCTATCCTTGATTATTTCCAATGGAGGGAAGGCATTTAAAAGGTGTGTGGTCCCTTTAAATGTGATGGCCAGAATTCCCTTTGGAGTCCAATTATGCTTGTCACAACCTTGCTCCTGGCTCCACCCCCAGAGCCCCCAGATATATCTTCAATTGGACTTGGTAATCCTATGCCCCTCCCATACCATTTAAAGGGCTAGGAGGAGCAGCGGCTGCACCTAGGTACCTCCCCCCCCCTAGGCTTCAACCCTCCTTCCATCTCCAGCCAATTCTCAACCTGGAGTTGGCAACCCTATTCCTGAGACCTGGCAGGCCTTTCTGGATATTATGTCCCCCCCTCCCCATCCTGCAGCCTTATTAGGAGAGCCTATAAAAGATGGTAGGTGTTTAGCTTTCTATGGTGAATCTGAACTTTTTGCAGGGGAACTATTAAACCTAGTCAGTCAGTGGCTCAGAGGGAGTGGAGAACGGAGGTCAGGTGGAGAACACTGTGTTTCCAGATAGGCTGTGCTGGGCCTTGAATCTTCGTATAAGCCATCCCTGAAGTGACAAATCTCTACCAGTTCGCCCCTGAATGATGATTTCAGCTGCTCGCTTGCTAATTTATCTGTTTTCAGCCTGTCTAGACATTGTTTGGGTCAAAAAGTGCTGTCTCTCCCCTGCCCTGGGATCTGCCTGCTCAGCTCTTACTGGGAAACTTTCCTTGCCAGCAGAGTTTACAGAATAATGCTCCCTCTGTCTGGGTGGCTTATTAAACAGCACTTGGAAAGTGTACCTTTTATTATCTGGCTCAGACTTCCTATACAGATAAAGCTCCTTTGGCTTTCAGCACCAAATATTATACAGACCAGTGTGAGATTTTTTTGTGTGTGCTTAAATTCAGCTGCCTTTTTTTTTAATGAGAGGTGACAGGGAAGAGACATAAGGTTGGAGGAAGCAGATTAAAAAACAAACAAACCCAGCAACATAAACCCAAAGGCTACTGTGACCAAAATTACTATAAAATCATACAACATTTATTACAAAAAAGGCAGGGAAATTATATAATTCTTCACACTGCATTCCATTTATAGAAAATTCAGTCCTATCCTTGTAAATTCACTTCACAGTACTTCTGTAAACTTCACAATGTTCTTGTAGCTATCAATGGATTCCATACATGCAGCAATGTTCCATTTCCATAATTCCCTTGAAAAACATAATATGTGCAACAGGACCGCCAGTACTCCAATTCCTGTTTCAATAATTTCCTCAGGCACGGGATTATAACACAATTTCAGAACATCCTTGAAGATCTAATGTCAGTACATAAATTTATGATGGACAGTATATCTCTTCATACATATTTCTTACAGGCTAAATGCTCAGCTGGCTCTGACTTGCCTTTCTGCAAGCAGGGCATTTTTTTTTTTAGCAGGAACGCACAAGAACACAGTTCCAGCTGGCTTGGTGTCAAGAAGTGTGGCCTAATATGCAAATGAGTTCCTGCTGGGCCTTTTCTACAAAAAAGCCCTGTGTGAAACGATGGTGATGTCAAGGGGCATGGCCTAATATGCAAGTGAGTTCCTGCTGGATTGTTTCTCAAAAAAAAAAAAGCCCTGTCTGTTAGGCTAAAGCAAACTTGCCTAGCAGATTACGTGAAGTCCATCAACTAGTCCAGCACTGGGGCAAGACCCAACAGCACATGGATGGCTGCTACAGTAATTGCCAGCCTGTAGCCTGCTAACAGGGTCATTTTCTCCAATAGTTTAACCTTTCTCTCTTCTTTTCCTTGCTCAACCAGATCTCACAAAGGCGATGTTGCAGCAAGATAAAAACAAACTTTCTCTCTTTTTCCCTTAATTTATCTCTCTGTTTTCCAGCCTTTGTTAACATTAGGAACAGAAGGTGTGTTGCGGGGGGGAGATAATATTTCCCCATGATCTAACAAAGTACTGAAGGGATGCTTCCCTCTTCCTCTACCCTTGATATGGATGGTAATGGAACATTAATTCGTTTTAGTAATTATACATGTGGAACAGAACTTAGCACCAGAGGCGTCACTAGGGCAGGGCCAAGGGGGCCATTGCCCCCCCCCTAGAGCATTCTCATTGGCCCCCTAGGGCTCTTTGAAGGCAGCAGGCGGCAAGCAATCACAGTCTTTATTGGCGGGAGACGCGGGGAGGCTCTTTCAAGGCAGTGGCGAAGCGAGAGAAGGCCGGGAGGGAAGAGGAAAGCGCAGCTCTCCGCAGGCAGGCATCAGAGGGCGAGCAGGCAAACCAGGGAAGGGAGGATGTTGCGAGCCAACCAGCGAGGGAAAGGAGGCTTTAGACGCGCGGGGCGCAGGAGGGAAGGGAAGGGGGCAGGCAGGCAGAGAGCGAGGGAGTCCCTCACGCAGGAGGAAAACAGGCGGCATCGGCCGCGCTCGCAGCAGCAAGAGGAGGAGCGGGTGAGGGGTAGCGCAGGAGCATTGCCGGCAGTGCGCATGAGCGCCAGTGCTGAAGACTCCGCACCGCAGGCGCTGCTGCTGGCGGCGGGGGAGGAGGGGGCAGGCGACGAGGACCCGAAGCGGGCTTCTTTCTCGCTGGTTCTCGCCAGGTGCGCTGAGCTCCCCCAGCCGCCGCTCTCGGCTAGCAACTGGTCTTGCACAAGCCCGCGCCGCCGCCAGCGCCTTGGGAGGGACGGACTGATGGAAGAAGTAGTTTGCAGGATGAGCAGCGCCTCTCCTCAAGTTTCGGGACGGTTACCGTCCCCAAATCTTTCGGCTTCTCCAGGCGGAGGCTTCCTTTGTTCGAACGCGAGGGATTTAGCACCTCTGGGCAGCGCACGAGGACTGCTGCTCTTCCCTCCGAGTCCGGCACACTTGGCCCCAGGGTGCAACCGACTTGGCCCCAGGGTGCAACCCACGCACTTGGCCCCAGGGTGCAACCCACCCCAGTGACGCCACTGCTTAGCACTCCCAGTTCAGGTACTGGGTTATCATTATTATTGTTGGAACTCCCAGTTCAGGCACTGGGTTGTTATCATCAGGGCTTTTTTTGTAGAAAAAGTCCAGCAGGAACACATTTGCATATTAGGCCACATCCCCTGATTCCAAGCCTGCTGGAACTGTGTTCCTGTGTGTTCCTGCTAAAAAGAAGTAAAAGATAAAAGCCCTAGTTATCATTACTATTGTGTTGGTGGAAGATCATATAATCTTTTGGATAAACATATGGAGCAGAGGTCCATCAGTGGCTATTTGCCACAGTGTATTGTTGGAACTCTCTGTCTGGGGCAGTGATGCTCTATATTCTTGGTGCTTGCTGAGGGGGGGGGGCACAGTAGGAGGGCTTCTAGTTTCCTGGCCCCACTGATGGACCTCCTGATGGTGCCTGGTTTTTTTTACCACTGTGTGACACAGAGTGTTGGACTGGATGGGCTATTGGCCTGATCCAACATGGTTTCTCTTATGTTCTTTATCATAGAGTTGGAAAGGACCTCTAGGGTCATCTAGTCCAACCCCCTGTACAATGCAGGAAATTCACAAATACCTCCCCCTAAATTCACAGAAAAGGCTATATGACAAATGATGTAATTTTTATATTATTAAAATTAGATTTATAACAAATGTCATATCCAGTCTGTCTTCACAATGGATCCCAAAGCCACATTGTTTTCCTGTCCTCCATTTTATCCTCTCAAGGACCCTGTGAAGTGGGCCTGATGAGAGTTTGTCACCCAGCAACCTTCCAAAGTGGGCTACGGATCCTAGAATTAGAGAAACATGCCAGGTTGCTTAAAAGCTCTCTTATTACATGTTGCCTATTGTGCTGATAACCTGGTTTAGGATGTTCTAATTTCCTTCATTTTGGGCACTGCAACTTAGTACATCATCATTCTGGGGCTGGCAGCCAGTTTCTAAATGTGTAGTATTATTTTTTGATGAGTTATGCCTGCCATAGGCTGTAACCACACTGCTGGCTCAGGGTGGCATCAAGCTGACCTGGAAGTGATCCAGCCAGAAAAGGAGTACCCAGGAGTGTGCAGATGGTGCACAGCCTGCCCCTGGAACAGGGATGGGCTGTGGGCACCCTAGAGGAGCATCCAGAGCGCTCATGTACCCACCTTCTGCTCCCCAGATGCTCCCTGGGCACTTCTTGGCCATCCAGATGGCTGGGGAGGTACCTCAGAACTGCCTCAGATATTAGGCAGCACATTGGAAGTGATATATTTCTGAGGCAGCTCCCATCTGGACCAGGATGGGGTGAGTACAGGATGGGGATGGCAGGCAGATATATGTGTTTGGATGTGATTTTTAGATCCGCTTGCCTGCCATCCCTGGGGTGGCTTAAACTGTCCATCTGTAATGAGCCACAGAGACCCTTCACTTCCATTGCTAATAGTGAGAGGGGGGTGTCTCACCTTGGCCAGGATACGCCCATGCCTGTCAATGCTGGCCCTGGAACTCCCAAAAGCATCTCAAAGCTGGTGGCAGTTCTGAGTCTCCTAGCTTTATTCTCTGAGTTATGATTGCCATAAATGAAAGATGGGCAGACAGGCCAGTTCTTTTATTACTATAGATTCATAGCAACAGCAAGCAAACTGATTTGTTCTGTTATCTGATTTGAATCAAGGTCATATGGGGGGTGGGGAACCTAGGTGGAATCTTTGTCTGTGGTGGCTCTCAGCAGCCCCGCCTACTACTTTCCCTTTAAGAATTTGCCAAGGGTTTGCTTGTCTGTTTGCAGGCATAGAAGGGAGACAGAACTAGAGCTAGATTGAGACAGGAAATTTCTGGAGGGCTATTTGAATCCCATTTCTAGGGAAGTCATATTAATTACTCTAAATTTATATTTTGGCTTTCCCCCCATCATGTTTGGTTTTGTGGTGATTCTCTTTTATGAGTCATTTGCCATCTCTGAATTATTTTGGCTGAATCCTGCTTGCATCCCAACACATGTTTCTGTGGAATGGACATTCTTCTGTGTGAATCACACAGGAGATGCCTCATTCAAGGTGCCAACCAGTAGCAAGAACATGATTCATTTATACTTTTTGTTGTTGTTAAGGAACAGAGAGAAGCTACAGCTATAAAATGTGCGGAGAGAGTGAATAGAATAAAAGTGTATTTTCTCCAAATAACTTACATTTGATTTCCCACTCCTCCATATGAAGCCAGCTGGGTAACCTTGGACCAGTCACAATTCTCTCACTCAGCCCCACCTACCTCTCAAAGTGTCTGTTGTGGGGAAAGAAGAAGAAGAAGAGATGGGATTTATACCCCACCCTTCACTACCTGAAGGAGTCTCAGAGTGACTTACAATCTCCTTCCCCTCCCCACAACAAAACACCCTGTGAGGTAGGTGGAGCTGAGACAGTTCTGACAGAAACTGCTCTTGAGAGAACAGCTCTGTGGGAACTTGTAACTGACGCAAGGTCACATCAGCAGCCTACCACTATAGTCATCTTCAGCTTTCTGAGGTTAGGCAGAAAGCAGCCCAAGATTTGGTCATGTTGCCAAGATTGTAGAACTCTGTGCCCAGAGATACTCTCCTGTCCCCATCTAGCACTGTCTTCTGCCAGTGCATCAAGACTTTTTCTTTCATCTAGTATTCCCTCAATAATCCCTCCTGTCCTGTTAACTGATGCTCATGTTCTGTCTCTATGTATGTAAGTATGTATGTAAGCTTTGTGATGTGTCTGTATACTACTCTGTTTTTAGTAAAGTCATAGAGTTTCCTGCGAATTCTAGAGTGATGTGACATCACTTCTGGGTCTATCCTGGAAGTGATGTTATGCTGTCACCTGATTCTACCTCCCCTCCTGATAGCCTCCAGAGTACCAGCAGGCAACGGGAGTTGGAAGCAGGAAATCTCCCACTTCCAATAGGCATATGGCAAGCCTAGGCATATGTGTTGGCCAGCTTTCTTCACATGGTTGACCCCTGTAGATGACCAGCAATCTTACAGATGCATCTTACAGATGCAGGGCCAGCTGCTTATGCCTTCTGTCTGTCCCCCCACCTCCATGTTCAGGGAATATGTGTGGGGCCATTTTCTGTCCCTGCTTTTTGCATTTCTATGGTTGGTCAGCTTGCCTTCTGGCAGGCAGACCCCTTTAGAAACAAGGAAACGTATCTAGTATCAGCCAGAGAAACATCTACCTGAGTCACCTGTCTATGACATTTAAGGCAGCACAAACAGAGGTTTCAACAATTCCCTTCCCACTTTGCCAGCTGAGCTTTGCTGCCTTGGAACATTCATTTCTTCCCTCCTTTCTCACTTCAAAAAGGGTTTTGTTTTGTTTTTTAACTGTTTTTATTTTGTTCTTCTGGCAGTTCATTGTTGTTATTTTCTACTGTCATTGTGATTATTTTAGAGCAAATACCACTCTTGTGGAAATCCAGGAAAGCTTTCAGGACTTTAATTACATTGTGGCTATATGTCAGTCTGTATTTCTATGAGGAGATTTTTTATTCTACATTGGTTTATTCCTTACCCTGCCAAATTAAGAGGTTTGCTTTTCAAGAAAAAAATCACCCACCATCCCCCACCAATTTTCACAGTATCAAGGACCCTCTTCTTCAGCCCACCCTGGAACTTCTCTTCAGACAAATTTCTCTGTCAGTGTATGTGTTTTAACCCTTCCTTGTGTTGAGAATTCAGGTTAGAGAGTTAAACTGAGGCATAAAAAGAACATATAAATAATATGAAATACTGAAAGAGCATTCAGCTAGGTTACCCAGTTGCAATCCAGAGATGTGCAGTGTTAAAGCTACCAGTTAGGCAAGACACATAGCAGTTGTGGCTTCTGCTACCCATTCTTTCATTAATCTTTTTTTTTTTTGTCAGGTTTTCTTCCACACTTGCTGCAGCAAAGGGAACTTTAGATAAACTGCACAACACAAGGAGGCAATGGGCAAAAGAACTGGAGAAGAATGGGCAAGACAATCTCCATCTGTTGCATCTCCCATTAAGTCCTCAGTTTTAATAAGACAGTGCAGGTTGCAACCTAGTTAGGGTTGCCAATCTCCTGTCGGGGGGATCCCTGCCCCCCAAAAGCCCCATCGGTGTGTGCCGTCCCCAAGGGTGATGATGTCACCTGGAAGTGACATCATCATGTGGGGGGATGTTGCATAGGGACATTCTAGGACTCACACTAAAAACTCTATGGTACCGTAGAGGTTTACCGTGATTCTTAGAATGTTTTCTATGTGACACTCCAGGAATTGTGGTAAAACTCTATGGTACCACAGAGTTTTAGTGTGGGTCCTAGAGTGTCCCCGTGTGATGTCCCTGGCATGATGATGTCACTTTTGGGTGGTGTCATCATGCCGCGCACGCAAAGCACACACAAAGAACAAGTCCCCCACCTCAGCAGTGGAGGGACTTGGGAACCCTAAACCTAGTATCCCTGCTCTTAACACAACTAAGGCATCACCTCACAAAACCTTCCTTGCTCCCTTTGTATACAAGAGAAGCTAAGCTCAACGAAAGCCCAGTTGGATCAGGTTGTCAAGAGTGCCTCTTGCCATGTATGGTTTTCTTTTCAGAATTACTGTAACCTGTTTGGGGTGGGGGGGTGGGCTCCCTCTGGGTGTCCTGCCCCCCAGGGAAAGTGCATGCGCAATACATCGCCTCTCCTTTCCTGGTGTAGTGAACGCTGCGTGGTCACTGTCTGGCTATGCCTGGCAGATGGTCACTGCAATGACCTCTCCTACATTACTGCATCCGTGGCAACACCTTCTTGCTGGTCCCCCCCCCCATTTTCACAGAGTTTGCCACGTCATGGTGCGACTAAATGTCCGGCGGTATAACCGGATGGGCAGGCTGGGCTCACCAACCTCGCCAGCCAAGAGAAGGAAAACTCTAACATCAAGCCCGGGCAGACAGAGCTCGTTAATGTAACATCTACCACCTGGAGGACTCGCTGCCGGCATCCCGGCTTACTGGGCCATGGCAGATGACCCCATGGTGAAAGGGTGGAGCCAGTACTGCGCAGACTGCGTTTCACCTAAAAATTCCTATGCGCAGGCCTGAAAGGTATCCACATCCACAACCCACAACATACCAAGTCCTGCAGCGATGGGCAAAGGGCGAAACGGCAGGTGGAAGATGCCACTGGAAGCTGCAGTCCCGATCCTGCATGTAGGCAGTTCAGGGTATTGGTCGCCTGATGCTGACCCGGAGACAAAAGCATTTTTCGGCAGCACCCTAAACGACCAAGCAGCCCTATTTAGGGACAGCACTGCTTGCTCCATATGGAGAGAGGCCTAGAAAAGGTGGCCTAAACAAAGCTTGTCTCCTCCCCCCCAGTTGGCTAGCCGCGGTCAACGGGCATCCTTACTTGCGGTCGAAAAATAACAACAAAGAAAAGGCATGCACCTGCCTCACAAAGTGTGCAAAGACTAAAGCTTGCGTGTTGGAATATCAGAACCATGCTTGACACAGTAGACAGTGGTCGCCCTGAACGACACTCTGCTCTAGTTGCCCATGAACTTCTCAGGTTGAATATCGACATAGCAGATCTCAGTGAGGTCCGTTTCCCTGAGGAAGGTAGTCTTCAAGAACACGGTGCTGGCTATACCCTCTACTGGTCGGGTAAGTCAAAGGCTGAGAGATGCCTTTCTGGCGTTGGTTTCATGATCAGGAACTCCATTGCCTCTAAACTCGAAAACCTGCCAACAGGTCACTCAGATCGCATCATGTCTATGCGCCTCCCACTTCAAAACAAGCAGCATGCAACCCTCTTTAGTGTGTATGCCCCAACCCTTCAAGCAGATCCTGCAGAAAAGAACAAGTTCTATGCTGATCTATGTAACCTCGTATTGAAGACCCCTAGAGAGGACAAGGTGATCATCCTTGGCGACTTCAATGCCAGAGTAGGTAAAGACTCAAAAGCCTGGAAAGGAGTACTTGGCAAACACAGCATTGGCAACTGCAATGATAACGGGCGCCTCCTGCTAGAATTCTGCACGGAGCATCAGCTCACCATTACTAACACTATCTTCCAGCAGAAAAACAGTCTGAAGACAACCTGGATGCACCCACGGTCCAAGCATTGGCACCTTATTGACTACATTCTGTTGCGCCAGAGAGACCTTCGAGATGTCTTACACACCCGAGTAATGCCCAGTGCAGAATGTCATATGGATCATCGTCTTGTACCCTGCAATCTCCGTCTTCACTTTAAATCTACACCCAGGAGAGGCGGTATCCCCCGGAGGAAGTTTCAAGTTGGCAGCCTTCAGGCAGCTGAAGTTAAAGCTGCCTTCCAGGCAAAACTCTAGTCAAGAATTGAGGACCCCAGTTGCCTCACAGATCCTTCTCCAGAAGCACTCTGGGAACACCTAAAAACTACCATCCTGTTGACCTCTGAAGAAGTCCTCGGGTTCTCCACAAGGAAGAACAAGGACAGGTTTGACGAGAACAATCAAGAGATCCAAGAATTACTGGCGAAAAAGAGATCTGCCTACCAAGCACATCTTGCTCGGCCCTCCTGTCCCAGGAAAAAAGCAACCTTTTGTGCTATATGTAGCAACCTCTAGCACAAGCTTCGAGACATTCAGAACGAGTGGTGGACCAAGCTTGCAGAGAGAACCCAGCTGTGTGCAGACACTGGTGATTTAAGAGGGTTCTACGAAGCCCTGAAGGCAGTATATGGTCCATCATATCAGGCTCAGAGTCCCTTGCGTAGTGCAGACGGCCAAGTGCTCCTCACAGACAAGGCATCCATACTGAACCGGTGGTCGGAGTATTTTCAGGTTCTCTTCAGAGCCAATCGCGTAGTTCAAGATTCAGCAATCCACCTCACCCCACTTCAACCAGTGAAAACAGAGTTGGATGAGATCCCCCACCCTAGAAGAGACTGTTAAAGCCATCAAGCAACTAAAAAGTGGCAAGGCAACGGGAGTTGATGGAATTCCACCAGAGATCTGGAAGCATGGGGGCATAGTACTACATAGCACACTTCACAAAGTACTTTTCACCTGCTGGGAACAAGGCAAACTACCACAGGACTTTCGCGATGCAATCATCATTACTCTACAGAAGAACAAAGGGGAAAAGTCAGACTGCTCCACCTACCGGGGGATAACCCTGCTCTCCATCGCAGGCAAAATCCTTGCTAGAATACTCCTGAACACACTGGTGCCCACCATTGCAGAAGAACTCCTCCCAGAGAGCCAGTGTGGCTTCAGAGCTAACAGGAGCACCACAGACATGGTATTTGTTCTCAGGCAGCTCCAAGAGAAATGCAGGGAACAGAACAAGGGTCTATATGTGACTTTTGTCGACCTTACCAAAGCTTTTGATACCGTTAGCAGGAACGGCCTGTGGCAAATCTTGGAACGTTTAGGATGTCCCCCAAGGTTCCTCAGTATGGTCATCCAGCTACATGAAGACCAGCGAGGCCAAGTCAGACACTGCAACGATGTCTCGGAGCCCTTCCCAATAGGCACAGGTGTAAAGCAAGGCTGTGTTCTCGCGCCAACTCTCTTTACGATCTTCTTTAGCATGATGCTTCAAAGAGCCTCAGTAGATTTAGATGATGATGATGGTGTCTACATCCGCTATCGCACTGATGGCAGCCTGTTCAACCTGAGGCGACTAAAGGCCCACTTCAAGACAATGGAAAAACTTATTCGAGAGCTACTGTTTGCTGATGATGCTGCACTTGTCTCCCACTCGGTATCAGCTCTGCAGCATATGACGTCCTGCTTTGCAGAGGCTGCCAAGCTATTCGGCCTAGAAGTTAGTCTGAAGAAGACAGAAGTTCTCCACCAGCCTGCATGTCAAGTCTGCTTTAACTCTGGTCAAGCCTGCACTCAATCTTTGGTTCAGGAGAGAAGCATCCTGGGTAAAGCCATACTGTATGCCAATGCTGCTAACTTGAACTCTCCTCACCCCCCTCCTTTCCTTTGTTATGTAGCTGTGCTTTGAAATGGGAATATGTGAAAGAGATTATAGAGCCTTCTCAGGCTGGGCATCGGAGGAGGAGATGCTCAAGGCCAAAGCACGCCTGAGAACGAAATTGTAACATCAATGTGTGAATGTGCCCTGCATAGTACCCCTCCCTCAAGAATCCCTTTGAAGTGTACCTTATATGATTGCATTCTACTGTATGATCTTTAGTCTTTCAATCTCCTTGTAGTCGAGAACTATGATATCAATAAACTAGCCACTTTGTTTCAACAAAGTCTTGTTATTGAATCTACCAACTTGACATTTTGAAAGACTACCCTTCGAAGTTCAACCTTTCCAGCAACTTTAAAACCTGATGGCAGAAAAGATTCCGGACAACGGAGAACTTCCCAATGAAGAGCGGGAGACCGAGACACCGTGGCACATCCTCAACACCAGGAGAACCGCGGCGTCCCCTCCCCAGTTCCAGTTGGTGATTACCCCCCGGCAGTACCAACCGCGGACCTCAACCACTACCATGGATGAGGCCCTGATCCGCTGGGAAGCCATCATGATCCGCCACACCCGGAGGGTCCGGATGGCCAAAGCAGAGGCCACCAACCCGGGCACCATCGAGCCAGGGGAAGAGGACAGCATCATCATCATCCAAGTGCCAGAGGACGAGAGCAAGGGGGCCGAGTGCATGGAAGCGGAGAGAGCTGGAAGGGATTAGCCGCGAACGGATCGCCATGGAAACGGAGAGGGAAGGGGGAGTTCGGCCAGAGGGAGTGCTGAAGGGGAAAGATGGACTCTGGTACAAGGGTGAAAAGCTTTATATCCCCGAGGGGCTGAGAAGGGAAATCTTGCAGCTCTGCCACTCTTCCAAGTTAGCTGGGCACTTTGGTTACATAAAAACGCTACACCTGGTCAACCAGCAATTCTGGTGGCCGTCCCTAAGGAAGGACGTGTCGGAATTCGTAACCAGCTGCCCAGTGTGCATCATGGCTAAGCGAAGGGGGGGGGAACCCCCAGGGCTCCTGCACTCGATAGAGACAACCAAGCGGCCATGGTCGGTAATGTCAATGGACCATAGTGGAACTACCCCCCTCTCGAGGGAAAACAGTAATGCTAGTGGTGGTCGACACGTTCTCCAAGCAAGCCCACTTCATCCCGTGTGCCCAACTGCCTACGGCCAAGAAATTAGCAGCCCTGTTCTTTGATCACGTGGTAAAATTACACTCGTTCCCAGACAAGGTCATTAGCGACCGCAGGCTGCAGTTCATTGCCACCTTCTGGCGGGAGTTCTGCAAGCTGTTGGGGATGGAGCAGGGACTGAGTTCAGCCTACCACCGCCAGATGGACGGACAGACGGAGAGAGTGAACGGGGTGCTAGAGCAATACCTAAGATGTTTCATTAATCAGCGCCGGTCAGACTGGGCTGACCTCCTCCCCTTTGCTGAATATGGCTACAACAACAGTGTACATAGTTCCACTAAAGCCTCCCCCTTTTCTACTGTATTCGAGTATGAGGGAAAGCCCATCCCCTTACTGCCAGGAGGGTAAAGACAGGGAACCCCTTCAGCGTTTGAACAATGGTGGCAGGGGCCGAGCCGAAGCTGACCGACCATCCAAGAGAACCTGGAGGCTGCAAAAGAAACTTATAAAAAATACTATGACAAATCCCATGCCCCCGCTTGGGATTTCAAAGTGGGAGACTCTGTGTTTCTGTCAACCAAGAACCTACCTCTATCACAACCCTCCAGGAAGTTAGCCTATAAATTCCTGGGGCCCTTCAGAATCAAGAGGGTGATTAATCCAGTGACTGTAGAGTTGGACCTGCCACCTGCCCTTGGTAAAATACACCCTGTATTTCATTGCAGCCTGCTCTGTCAAGACCCCGGTTCTTCGAGTTGGCATCCTCAATCACCAGGATCCCTCCCAACTCAGAGAGAGAAACAGAGCCTTTCAATTCAAGAAGTCCGGGACTCTAAGACCAACCAGCCTCTCCCACTGCCTCGAGCTGTGGAGAGGGCTTAGGGGGGGGGGGGCAGTATGTCAAGTCTGCTTTAACTCTGGTCAAGCCTGCACTCAATCTTTGGTTCAGGAGAGAAGCATCCTGGGTAAAGCCATACTGTATGCCAATGCTGCTAACTTGAACTCTCCTCACCCCCCTCCTTTCCTTTGTTATGTAGCTGTGCTTTGAAATGGGAATATGTGAAAGAGATTATAGAGCCTTCTCAGGCTGGGCATCGGAGGAGGAGACGCTCAAGGCCAAAGTACGCCTGAGAACGAAATTGTAACATCAATGTGTGAATGTGCCCTGCATAGTACCCCTCTCTCAAGAATCCCTTTGAAGTGTACCTTATATGATTGTATTCTACTGTATGATCTTTAGTCTTTCAATCTCCTTGTAGTCGAGAACTATGATATCAATAAACTAGCCACTTTGTTTCAACAAAGTCTCGTTATTGAACCTACCGACTTGACACTGCACCCCAGGAAGATTATAACCCTCCTTGCATCATTGTGGATGAATCAGTTTTGAAGACAGTCCAGTAGTTCAGCTACCTGGGGTGCATCATCTCCTCAGACTCCAAGATCGACAAGGAGATTGACAATAGGCAAAGGCAAACCATGCATTCGGCCGGCTGCACAAAAGAGTGTGGAGCAACAAGCATCTGAAAAAAGGCACAAAGATCAATGTTTACAAAGCGGTTGTGATGACAACCCTCATCTACGGCTCCGAATCGTAGGTATTATACCGTCATCACCTGCAACTCCTTGAGCGCTTTCAGCAGTGCTGCCTTCGCACCATCCTCAACATCCACTGGAGTGACTTTGTGACCAACACTGAAGTCCTCAAGCGAGCGGAGATTACAAGCATCGAGGCATTGATGTTGAAGATGCAGCTGCGCTGGGCAGGGCATATCTCCAGGATGGAAAACCACCACCTTCCCAAGATTGCCCTGTATGGCGAACTTTCCACCGGCCATCGAAATAGAAGGGCACCAAAGAAGAGGTACAAGGACTCCTTGAAGAAATCCCTTGGTACCTGCTGCATTAACCATCACCAGTGGTCTGACCTAGCCTCAGATCGCAAAGCATGGAGGCACACCATCCACCAGGCTGTCTCTTCCTTTGAGAACGCACGCATAGCTGGTCTTGAGGACAAAAGGAGATTGAGGAAGAATCGTACTGCTACAGCACCAACCCCAAATCAGACTTTTCCCTGCAGCCACTGTGGCCGGACCTGCCTGTCCCGCATTGGTCTTGTCAGCCACCAGCGAGCCTGCAGCAGACATGGACTACTGCACCTTTCTTAAATCTTCGTTCGCGAAGTCAAGCCGAGAGAGAGACTGTAACCTGTAGTAACCTCGAGGGTCCAGCTTGCCTGCTACCACTTTGTTCTCAGACACTGTACTATTGTGTGGGTAACCACATCATGTATCTTCCACCCTGCAGCTAGACTCTGGCCCAGGTCATCTTATCTAGTCTGCAGAGATGCATGGAGCTTGCTCTGAGAAACTGGGGAATGGAATGAAGTAATGGGGGAGAGATGGTGATTGGTGGGTTTTGGAGTTTATGCATTTGAACCTTGTGATGAATGGACCCTAGATATATCTAGGTGGGCACTGCCCATGAAAATTAGTTTTAGCAAGGACCTGCCTGACTGTCATGCCTCACTCATCAATAAAATCCTTAGAAGAAACTCAGGTGTGTTAATTTGCAGAGGACTTGAGGTATTTGACACAGGGCTGCCAATCCCCTCACCTTGTCGGGGTAAGGTATCACCCTCATACCTGTTGCCTACCACCACTCTGGACAGTGTTGGGGGGAAATGTAAAAGATAATGAGGCATCACATTTCCAGAAAAAAAACACCTGGAAGTGGCATGGAGTAGCTCTTGGAATCACCATAAACGTTATGGTTTTGCCATAAAGTTTCTGTCAATTCCTAGACTTATCTGTTAGGCCAGATAGAACATTTTTGCTCCAACTTTGGAGGATCTCCAGGGAGAGGAAGTGAAGTAGTTACCAAGAATGTATCCTTTTTGGCCTGTTCTTGATACATCCAAGATCAGTTGGTCAGTTGGTCAACTTGGATATATGAGGCAGAAACTATGTTTAATTTATCAAATAGCTGCATCTTCTGTGAGGGCCTTGGTACATTTTATCTCTTCAGAAAGTACATTCATTGGCTGTCAGGAGTAGGGTCTTTTCAGCAGGTGAACCAAGTTTCTAGTTCCAACCATTTCCTCTGCTATGGAGTTCCACATCTATTACTCTCTTTTTGGGGTTCAAAGCCAAGTCCTTTCTATTTTCTTAGGTGTTACAATGAGAAGTAAATAAAGCTATTGCAGGTAGAATTTAAAATATTTGAGTTTTTACAACTATGTTATGCACCTCAATTATATTTTGATAATTTTGTGAACCACACCATTTATAAAGTTTTTAGAAAGCCTAATTAATATAAGCCACTGCAATCAATGCTCTAATCTGCTACAGCTTCAGACCCATTTATCTCTTCTAGTTAGTACTTCTTGCTTGTGGACTGTTCACCTGAACAAACCCACCCAATTGAGGACATAAGATGATGTCATGGTATCACATAGCCAATTGGTTCTGGCCAGAGGTGGAATTCTAGCAGGAGCTTCTTTGCATGTTAGGCCTCATACCCCTGATGTAGCCAATAAGAACATAAGAGAAGCCATGTTGGATCAGGCCAACGGCCCATCCAGTCCAACACTCTGTGTCACACAGTGGCAAAAAAATTTATATATACACACACACTGTGGCTAATAGCCACTGATGGACCTGTGTTCCATATTTTTATCTAAACCCCTCTTGAAGGTGGCTATACTTGTGGCCGCCACCACCTCCTGTGGCAGTGAATTCCACATGTTAATCACCCTTTGGGTGAAGAAGTACTTCCTTCTATCCGTTTTAACCTGTCTGCTCAGCAATTTCATCGAATGCCCACGAGTTCTTGTATTGTGAGAAAGGGAGAAAAGTACTTCTTTCTCTACTTTCTCCATCCCATGCATTATCTTGTAAACCTCTATCATGTCACCCCGCAGTCGACGTTTCTCCAAGCTGAAGAGTCCCAAGCGTTTCAACCTTTCTTCATAGGGAAAGTGCTCCAGCCCTTTAATCATTCTCGTTGCCCTTTTCTGGACTTTCTCCAATGCTATAATATCCTTTTTGAGGTGCGGTGACCAGAACTGCACACAGTACTCCAAATGAGACCGCACCATCGATTTATACAGGGGCATTATGATACTCGCTGATTTGTTTTCAGTCCCCTTCCTAATATTTCCCAGCATGGTGTTGGCCTTTTTTATTGCAAACGCACACTGTCTTGACATTTTCAGTGAGTTATCTACCACGACCCCAAGATCTCTCTCTTGGTCAGTCTCTGCCAGTTCACACCCCATCAACTTGTATTTGTAGCTGGGATTCTTGGCCCCAATGTGCATTACTTTGCACTTGGCCACATTGAACCGCATCTGCCACGTCAACGCCCACTCACCCAGCCTCAACAGATCCCTTTGGAGTTCCTCACAATCCTCCAAGAGCTTACAGGACTATTTTTTGTAAGCTCTTGGAGGACTGGCTACATCAGCAGGGCGTGGCCTAATATGCAAAGGAGCTCTTGCTAGAATTCCACTCCTGGTTCTGGCTATGCCATGACACCATTGGTATCAGATTTAATCAGTCAGAGGAGAGAGTGCAAGAAAGGATGATATAGAACAAACAAACATTTTGCCAAAAAAAAAAAAAGTCATTGAAAGCAAGGCACTTCCAAAGATTATTCCCAAAACACAATAGATGTAATTGCAGATCTGAAGGGATGGTTGCTCAGTTTTAAAAGTTTGTTTCTTCAATTTGGCTTTGGCAGAACTTTGTCCTTCATATTTTATAGGAAGCCAGAACGATGAGTTACCTGGCCCAGTAATACAAGACGCAAGCATAGTTTTTCTAGGCCTGATTTGAACTTGGGAAAGAGGGCAATTTTATTTCTGAAATTATCTGTCAGGAGTGGGGAACCTTTTTTCTGCCAAGGGCCATATGGATATTTATAACATCATTCGCGGGCCATAAAGAATTATCAACTCTAATCCACAAGAGTACAGATGCTTTATAATACAATTGCCAGTCTGGCAGACCCATACCTGCTCTTGATTTGGAGTCCTGTAAAGTCTTTAATTTAATTTTAGATTTTTTGCCTTGCCACACATATTTAACAACCATCTTATTTAGTTCCTAAAAAAATCTACTGTTTAAAAATATTGGAATGGTTTGAAAGAAAAATAGTAGCCTTGGTAAAATATTCATCTTTATTAGGGCTATTCTTCCCATTAAATATAAGTTCAAATCATGCCATTTTCCCAGATCTTTTTTTATTTCTTTGAGTAGTTTATCATAATTGTCTGCTTTTAAATTGCTACATCTGTTTGAAATCACCACACCTAAATACTTGATTCTTTTTTCATAAAGAAATCCTGATTTTTGCTGGAAAGCCTGAATTTGTTCTGCTCTCATATTCTTTGTTAAAAAATGTGTTTTATAGTAGTTAATCTTTAATCCTGCCCAATAACCAAATTGTTTAAAATTGTTTATGAGACAGTCTATTGAGTCCATTGGTTGTTCTAGTATAAAAACTAAGTCATCAGCAAATGCTCCAAGTTTGTATTGCTTGTCTTTTATCACAGCTCCCTTTATACTTGTATCTTCCCTTATTTGGTTATTCAATACCTCTAAAGATAAAATAAAAAGTAGAGGCGACAGTGGACAGCCTTTTCTTGTACTTTTTTGAATGTTGATTATTTCTGTTAGTTCACAATTCACTGTCACCCTAGCATTTTGTGAGGAGTATATTGCTTCTACCGCTCTCAAAAAATTTTCACCACATTCCATACCTTTCAACTGCTGTAGCATGAAATGCCAACGAACATTATCAAATGCCTTCTCATCATCTAGACAAATTAAAACCAATTGTTTCTCTGGATGATTTTCATAATATTCTAAAGTATTACAAACTGTTCTGACATTGTCTTTCAAATATCTTTTAGGCAAAAATCCTGCTTGGTCATAATGTATTATAGATTGTAAGACTTTCTTCAGTCATTGTGCCAATATTGGAACAAAAATTTTGTAATCCACATTTAAGAGGGAAATTGGACGATAATTTTTAATGTCTTTCAAATCATTGTCTTCTTTCAGGATCAAAGATATCGTAGCTTCTTGCCATGAGTTTTGAATTTTGTCTTCCTCCTGTATCTTCTCAATGAGATATTTAAATGGTAAAAGTAAAGATTCTTCATAAGCTTTATAAAACACTGCAGGTAATCCATCTGGTCCTGGTGCTTTACCATTCTTTTGAGCAGTTAGTGCCTCACCAAGCTCCCTTACCGTTATAGATTCATTAAAAAAAATTGTTGTTTTCTTCTATGAATTGATTAAGGTTATTTTGTTTAACATATTCTTCTAAGTCTGTTTTATGAACTTGCTTGTCTTCATATAGTTTTTTATAAAATTGTTCTACAATTTGTCGTATTTCTTGTTTTTGAGATTTCTCTTTGTTATTTTCATCTCTCAATGTTGTAATTATTCTTTTAGCCTTCTCTTTTCTCATCCTGTAGGCCAACCACCTTTCAGGCTTATTGGCATGTTCAAAGAAATTTTGTTTAGCATACCTTAATTTAATCTCCACCTCTTCCATAAGAATTAAATTCATTTTATGGATATTGTTGAAAGATAAGAGACAATTGTTGTTTGAAGGACATGATTTGACTATGGGATTACATGCTTATTTGTGGTATCAAAGACTTGAAGGCCACTCTTATTTAAGAACCATTGTTTCGGAAATCTTTATACCATACCTGGTCATGGTTAAAGCCCAAAATTTATCAAAAAGTTCCAAGATGGGTTTCACCGGTAGAAGCATTTACTTATCCAAATCTTTTAAAATTAAACCAGAATTATAGGTATGATGACTTGCTGGGGAAAGACAATCAATTGAAAACTAAAGAAGAACTAGAAAGTATGGACATTAAAATGAATTGGTGGTTGAGAATGCAAGTTGAATCCAGATATGCTAAAGACAAGGCGATAGGTTTCACCTCTGAACAATACTTATTTGACAAAATCCTTTTGGGACCACAAGAAAAGTTAATTTCTAAATTATATGCATATCTACTTCAAACAAAGACACAAGATGAAGTTGTAAAGGACTGCATGGTTCAATGGGCAAAATTTTTTGGTTATAATATCACAGTGGGAAAGATTGTGGATGTTTAATGTTAAATTAACCAGGTCAGTAACTTTCAAAGAAAACCTCTGTAAAATATTTTATAGATGGTATCTGACTCCACAGAAACTGTGTAAGATTTACACTAATATGTCTAATAAATGTTGGAAGTGCACCAAACAAATTGGTACTTTTTACCATATGTGGTGGACATGTGAGATGGTGAAAAACTACTGGAAAATGGTACATGAAATGTTACAGAAGATTATGAAGACTCAGATACATTTCAAACCAGAACTTTTTTTATTGAATATATTTCCAGAGGACTATTCTAAAGAGATGAGACATTTGTCAGCACATTTTAATACTGCAGCTAGAATGCTTCTGGTGCAGAGATGGAAATCTCAGGAAATTCCCATGAAAATGGACTTGGTGGGAAAAGTTTTAGAGACAGCAGAGCTGGATTTTTTATCTCAGTTGATAGCTGGGAAATCTAAAGAAGAAGCAAGTAAAAATTGGATGAATTGTATGCCTGGTTGGACACTCAAGACTCTTAAGATTCTCTGGTGTGATCTGATTTTTTTTCTTTTTTCCTGTGCTTTAGTTTATAACATTTATCTTTATTAGAATTATCAAACTTATTTTGATTGAAATTGGTAAACTATTAGAAAATAACTAAAGATTTACATTATAAAACTTTAAAAATGGAATATATATAGCTTAGATAAAAAATAAGAGACACTTACGTTAAGAAAATATAGTAGAACTATCCTTTTGTTTTTGGAAAGTATTTTATATAAAACAAGACCAGAATGTATTGTGCTTTTATTCCCCTCTTTCCCTGATCCCAATTTTTCTAAACTTTTCTGAAATTAATAAAAACTTTTGAAAATTGAAGAATTATCAACTTAAAAAACAGTGCTCTGCCAAGGGAGAACAATTCAGGCCGGTAAAATTAATGCAAATAATTCTTTTTCTATTTGAAGTCATGTGGGGAGAGCCTAATCTGGCACGCACACACACATCGGGCCTGCCGTCCTAGGCAAATGCATAGGTCCAGGGCTTTTTTGTAGAAAAATCCCAGCAGGAACTCAGTCGCATATTAGACCACATCCCCTAATATTAGCATATTAGGTCATGCACTCATTAGCATATTAGGCCACACCATCTGGGATAATCAAGTGCAAACTGAACTGTGACAGTAACTTTTCCAGGCCCTGCAGCAATTCTGGCTGGCCAGCCAGGCCCCAGGGAGGCTGCCACACAGTACATCTGGACCCTGTGATCTGTGCCTGGCCATGGGGAGGCTGCTGCACAGCGCAGCTAGGCCCCACTATCCTCGCTGGCCAGCCAGGCCCCAGAGAGGCTGCCACATGGCTCGGTTCAGCCCAGAAATCCCCGAGGGCCACACCAAGTGACCTTGAGGGCCACATATGACCCTTGGGATGGAGGTTCCCCACCCCTGATCAAAGTATATAATTTCTTGTTATTCCTATTGCTGTCTGGTGCCATCTAGCTGCAGGAAAACCTGGTGAAATGTACTTCTAGTGATTGTTGTAATTTAGAGAGACATCCTTATAGGAACATAGTGGATGGGAGTTTCCAAAGAAGAGAGAAGCTGCAGGCAGTAGGACTCAGAGAGAAGTCAGGAAAACCAGGAGAATCCTATGTTTGTTTTTACTTCGGTGTATCCCTCATATGATTGAACCCTAAGTTATTACAGTATGTATCCATGCATCTTTGGGCTCTTCAGAACTTTTTATGCCAGCTGCTCCCCAGGGACAGATCTCTTCCAGCATTATGATCTATAGTAGGCTTGCCTTTTCCCTGCTTGCAATGGGTAAACCCCCACCCTCAGCCCCAATCCCCCATCCTCAAAAGATTGCGGAACAGGAGAAAAAAATGGCCCTCATAATGACACTCTAAGAATCTCCCCACTGGTCGATGGTTTTTACCACAGAGGCTGGGGAAATCTGTACAGCATCACCCAGAAGTGATGTCCCCAACCTCCACTGTCCCCCAAATCTCCTAGAGGTTGGCAATGCTGTGCTGGCCACCCTAATCTGAGGTCCTCTTCTCACAGATAGCAGATGAGGTGGTAAAACTTTTGTTCTGAACTAAACCATTTTAGATTGTAGGTACGGATCTCATGTAATTGAATATTTCTCCATACAAAACTGCTCTTCACCTACGAAAACTAGGCTGTTACAGAGAAGGCCAGGCCAGAACATGGATCTAGTTTTCTGCATGGAATCTTTTAATTATCTAGAGGAACATTGTATTGTGTGAGACTTCTTTCCCACCTACCTGTAGTCTGAAATGGCACAATTCAGGAATTACGGTAACATCTCTCCTCATTTGCTATTTGTGAGGTTTGGCTTTGAAATACACTTACTGAAGAAGCCAGAAATGGGACTTTCCAAGGAAAGTTCTCTTCTCTCTGAGTTATGGAATCTCTCAATAGAGTAATCAGAGTTCAGAACCAAGAATTCACTGGAGATTTTTGGAAGCAACTCTGCACTGGGAAAACCATGAGGTATTATGTTGAGACACTATACTCAAAGGATTATAACTGGGGCTTGGTATTGCACTGGGCCTTATCTTTTCCCTGAATTGTGGCATAATATTTTTAATGATGCAACACTTTGGGGAATCTCCTAAATGATGACTGCAGTGTGAAATTTAATTATTAACCTAAAGTCTTGCCATGCCCAGAAACTGTTTTAATTTTTAAAAAAAAAACACTTCTGCAAGGAATTCCACAAAGAGATCCAGTGGGCAAGCTAAAAGTTATTTCCTTGAAGTGATCTCCCCAGCGATTTGATTTCTCCTGACAGCGTATCCATCATGTTATAGGTTTATTTAGAAAAACAAATAACACTGCTTCTCCACCAGCCCGGCCTGGAGGCTGAGTAATTAAATTTTAGCAACATTTGCAAAAGTCTTTTGCTATTAAAAAGGATGACTAGGAAACAATATGCGTAAAGTTAGGTGCTTGGAAATCCTCTGGAAATCAATGAGAGCCACCCATCCCCATTGCACTGAAATGAAAGTGACTAGGCTGGATCCTGGAAACATGTCGTTACCAGATCTATGTTCGAATCCAGAAGCACTGTAGAGATCAAAAAGACATTCAGGGTATAAACTTTTGCGAGTCAAAGAAGAAGAATTGGATTTATACCCTGCTCTTCACTAGGAGTCTTAGAGTGGCTTACAATTACCTTCCTTTCCTCGCACCACAACAGACACTCTGCGAGGTAGGTGGGGCTGCGAGAGTTCTGAGAGAACTGCTCTTGGAAGAACAACTCTGAAAGAACTGTGACTGACTCAATCTCACACCAGCAGGTGCATGTGGAGGAGCGGGGAATCAAACCTCGGCTCTCCAGATTAGAGTCTGACACTTTTAACCACTACACCAAACTGACTCTCAACACTTCCTTCATCACATACAGGGTTTTTTTTTTTCTGCCAGAGCTCACAGAAGTGGAGCTCCACCTGGGCTGGCCAGAGCTCCAGCTGGCCCAACCTACCATGTGGCAACCACATGCTCCCAGGCCAGGTGGTGTGGCCTAATATGCAAATGAGTTCCTGCTGGGCTTTTTCTACCAAAAAAAAAAAAGCACTGGTCACATACAAGTAGGAACAGTGATCCCTTGTCTCCATTCCTACTTATATTTGACAAAGTGACCTTTGGCTCTGAAAAGCTTACAACCCAGAAATCTTGTTGGGCTGTAAGGTGCTCATGGATTCGAATATAACTTTTCTACCGCAGATCAGCTTGGCTGTCCTCCTGAAACGAAGTCATTACCACAGTCATTTTCTGACAAGTACATGGAAGATGGATTTTGATGATTCATGGTATCAACACAGAACATGTTAGTTTATCCAACTCCGCAAGATAAGGCCTTGTGCTTTTAGCTTTCACCTCTAATAACATTATTGGGGATAAACTGAAGCAGAAATGCTTTGATCTGATGAGTCCATCATACAAGCTGCGTGCAGGAAGTGTGGCTCTTTGACCACCAGGAAGTGAATGAAGTTGCCAGACTCCAGGCAATTATTCCAGTAACTGTTTGGGGCTGGTGGTACACACAGCCACCGCATTCCTACCTGCCACTTTTCTGAGCTCTCTGGTGAGCAGGTTATCTGACTCGTGGCATGCCAATCTAGCTGCTTTTCAAATCAGATGACCCCACTCATCATGATGAGCGGTAGCTGTCACAGTATGAGGGAAACGCAGGCCCAACAGCAATCATTTGAAATGGGCTTCAGCGCTGTGTAGAAAAAAAACAGTGCTCTGGTTGATATATGTTGCTAAGCTTCTGAATTTGTAATTCATATTTAGAACTGTAAATATAAGCTAGGAGCCTGCAAGTGAAGCAAATGGAAATTCCTCCCCCCCCAAAAAAAAATAGAGTTGCAACAGCAAGGTTGTGGGTGGGGGTCTGTAGCACTGGCTGCTTCATCATGTCACTTCTAATTTTAAAAAAATGCACAAGTGACATATGGTAGCTTAAGGAAACTCTATAGTGAAATCATAGGATTTCCTCCATGATTCCTAGAACTATCCTATGTCAATTCTAGTTTTTTAACTGGAATTAATGTAGTGCTGAATGTGACAATGTTTTGGATAAACATATGAAGGAGAGGTACCTCAGTAGCTATTAGTCACAGCGTATTGATGGAACTCTCCGTCTGGGGCAGTGATGCTCTGTATTTTTGGTGCTTGTGCGGGGGTGGGGGTGGGGGGAACAGTGGGAGGGCTTCCAGTGTCCTGGCCCCACTGATGGATCTCCTGATGGCACCCAGTTTTTTGGCCACTGTGTGACACAGAGTGTTGGACTGGATGGGTCATTGGTCTGATCCAACCTGGCTTCTCTTATGTTCTTATGCTTTTATGTGAGTTTTTATTTCAGACAGGCAGGAAATGAGACAACTATTTCAGATTCACATTCACTGAAGTCTGAATCTATAGGATAACAATTTTAATAAGTTTTTTTCCCCCAGAAGCTATTAATGGATGCAGCAGGGAAGAACAAAATGGGAATTCAGAAAGTCCAGAGTATGGGAGGAAGCTCCTTTTTATGCAAAATGACTTATTTTAATTTCATTCTGTAAGGCAAGGCTATCAACTGTGCAGTTTTCCTAACTCAGAGGTATTCCAGGCCCCTTTGACGAATTTTCAGGTTTCGTTTTAATAAGAAAAAAGGAATTTGCAAGATTTAAGCACAGAATTATTATTCTGTCTGTTCAGCCTAAAAGGAGTTAACCTGCTCCCAGTGAGTCCAGAAGCATTAGGATGATGAATGAAAACATGGCAATAAGAATATTTAAGCAAATGTTATTGTATTAATTGGCTTAATTAAATATATTAAGATTGGATCAATGTATAGGTTAAGTACCATTGTTAGAGCAAAACAGAATGGGACTTTCACACCTTTCTCCTCTTGCTGTTAAACTGAACTCCCTGAAATTCTGCTTCTGGGCATCAAAGGACATTCAGGATCAGGTGAGGAGGCAAAGTGTATGCAGTACTTCTTCACCCAAAGGGTGATTAACATGTGGAATTCACTGCCACAGGAGGTGGTGGCGGCCACAAGTATAGCCACCTTCAAGAAGGGTTTAGATAAAAATATGGAGCAGAGGTCCATCAGTGGCTATTAGCCACAGTGTATGTGTGTATATAAAATTTTTTGCCACTGTGTGACACAGAGTGTTGGACTTGATGGGCCGTTGGCCTGATCCAACATGGCTTCTCTTATGTTCTTATGTTCTAGCAGGAGGAGAATGAAATAAAGTGAGTTCAGCCAGCACTGAATCAATCAGAAACATTTTGTTGCAAGAAGAAACAGTCACAGAGGAACAGGTGTAATGTACTGAGGTCGGAGACGTTCAGATGGCAACATGCTTTATTAGCGAGTACATCACAAAGACAACATGGCAGGGCGGGGCGGGGTCCCCTGTTATATACATTTCCCAGAACAACCTTCTTCCTGGTCAGGTTCAATCCTAGCCAGTTAAACTTCCCGTCACTGATTGCCATAGGCGGGCTGAGTTCGTCCCTTCCAGGCACCGCACACAGGTGCGCTATGCTGTACTTTCCGGGACGAACGCCAGACACAACATTCCTCCCCCCCCCCCCCCTAGTTTAAGATACATAGTCTTTCAAATGAGCAGGCGGCCACCACTCTCTGAGCAACAGCCGAGGTTCAATCTGGGGAGCTGGGGCTGCTGCCTGGAGTTCTGTTACCGCTGGTTTCTCGCTTTGGGCTGCGGTCGGCAGAGCGTTGTCTCAAACCTGCAGAGGTGTCTCCCCCGCCCTGTGCTGCTCCTCCGCCAGCGAACCCAGCGAGCTCAGCAGGGTTGCTTCTTGTGGTGCCCCTTGCTCTCCCTGTTCCCCACTCCCCCTGGCCCTGCCGGTTCCTCTGGCAGGGTGTGGCGGTGGAGTTGGTCTATGTGTCTGCAGAGGAGCTGCCCCTCTTCTGATGAGACCTCGTATGAGCAGGACCCAGTGAGCCACAGCACCCGAGCTCGCAAAGTTCTTTGCATAGACCAGATCTCCCAGAAAGAACCCCCTAGTGGCCTCCCTGGTCTTGGCGGAGCTGCGGAGGTCCGGGGTCCGGTCAGGGTGTAACCTATTGAGTCGGGTGGTTAACCGCCTGCCTATGAGTAACTTGGCAGGGCTTACGCCCATAGTCGCATTGGGGTTGATCTTGTTCCCAAACAGGAAGGCAGACAGTTGGTGGTCCCAATCCCCTTGGACTATGCGATCCTGGGCCTCCTTGGTTGTGCGAACCATGCACTCTGCTTGGCCATTAGTGGCCAGCTGAAAGGGAGTGGACCATATGTGGTGGATGAGGTACCTATTCAGAAATTCCTGGAACTCCCAGGAGGTAAACACAATGTCATTGTCCATCACTACAGTGTCAGGGATTCCGTGGGTGCAAAAAACCCTCTGTAAGGCTCTGACTGTGACCCCGGTGGAGGTGGAAGCAACTGGGATGACCACCAGCCACTTTGTGTAAGCATCCACCAAGATAAAGAATATTTGCCCCTGGTATGGTCTCGCAACGGCTAAGTGTAGCTAGGACCACAACACCTGATTGGATTCCCAGAAGTGAACGGGGATGCTGGGCGGATTTGGCCGGGACTCTTGGCAGGGCAGGCACCTCCTAACCCACCTCTCTATTTCTTCATCCATTTCTGGCCACCATACATAGCTCTGCGCCAGAGCTTTCATACGCACTATCCCCGGGTGCATCTCGTGCAAGGTTTCAAGCACTTGGTTCCAGAGTGGGGGAGGGACCACCACCCTACTGCCCCAAAGAATACACCTTTTGTGTAAGGAGAGTTCTTCCCGGCGGGAAACAAACGGTCTGAATTCAGCGTCCAATTTACAAAAACTTTGTAGCTCTGCCTTGCACATGGGGGCTGAGGCTTGTACTATCACCCTGGTCTTGTCGGCCGTTGGGTGAATTCCCGTGGCATTCACCACAAACCCCAAGAACTCCACCCTTGGCACCCCAAGTGAGCACTTCACCTTGAGACCCACATTCTGGAAACGGAGGAGCATCTCTCGAAGGCGGCGGCAGAACTCGGCTTTGTCGAGTGCTGCTATCAAAACATCATCAAAAAAGGGTTGTACTCCAGGAATCCCTTTAAGGAGAGAGCCCATTAAGCTTTGGAAAATTCCCGGAGCCACGCTGACCCCAGATTGTAGCCTTCGCACCTTGAAAGCACCCCGGTGTGTAATGATGGTCTGGGCTTCAGCCGTTTGCTCATCCACCAGAAATTGTTGGTATGTTTGGTATGCTTGGGCCAAATCCAACTTCCCGAAAATCTTTGAACCGGCCTGGGAGGCGAGGACATGGCTGACCACCGGGACGGGGTATGGGTGGTCCTGTAGTGCTTTATTAATTGTGCATTTGTAGTCTGCACAGATGCTCAAGTCCCCATTCGGCTTGATTGGGGTGACTACGGGGGTTTCCCAAGTGGCAGTCCAGTTTGGCTTCGATTTTTGGCTTGAGTACAAACGGAACCCGCCAAGCCTTCAACCATAAGGGCCTAACCGTGGGGTCCAGCTGCAACGCGATAGGTGCCCCCTTGTACATTCCCAGAGCCCCATCGAATATTTCTGGGAACTCCTGGCACACTTGGTCAAAATTGTGGGCCTGTATGTGGTCCACCCCTACAATTTTGATGCCCAGGGGCTTAAACCAAGCCAATCCCAATAGGGTGGTGAGCCGGCGCTTTACCACAAGTATGACCAGGACCTCTTTAAAAATTTTGAACTCCACCCTAACTCCGGCCCACTCCATGATCTGCACGGGATTCTTTTGAAAGTCCCGCAATATGAACTCCGTGGGCCGCAGGGCCGGCCGGTTGTGGGGCAGAGTTTACTGAGGGTCTCTTCCAAAATAATGGAGATGGAGGATCCCATGTCCAATTCCATCAGGCAGGGACCCCCCTCAATCAAGACCTGCACTTTGACCTTATCAGGGGTGTCCTGAGGCTAGTTCATTACCTGGATGCTGTTTGCGGCCGTTGTGTGTGCGTCTGTCGCGTTGTGGTGTGCAGATTGAGGCCTCCTGTTGGTTCTGGCTCTGCAAGCTCGGGCAATGTGGCTCACTTTTCTGCAGCTTCTCCGGTCCGAGTTACGGTAGAGGCAGCCTCGGCACTTGTGTGGGACCCCACAGCTGGCGCACTTGGTGCTTGGCTTCTCCGCTGCCCATGGTCAGTTTGGTATTTTCAACCCACTGCATGACTGGCGATGAAACTGGTGTGCCCCTTCCTCGTTGGAACTCTCCAACATCGAGGCAGTGGCAGCCTGGTACGCGGAAGAGCTGGTGTGCGTCTGTTTGAAGGCGGTTGCTTGTCAGAGCACTTTTGCAAGGTCGATGTCTTTGTCCTTGTATGCTAGCAACTTTTGGTGCATTTTCCCCTCCTGGACACCAACCGTGAATCGGTCCAGCAGGATCTCTTTCAGGTCTCCTGTAAAATCGCATCTCAGGGCTAATCCACAGATCTCTGCAAGATACTCGGCGGCAGACTCAGCTTGTCTCTGCGGTCTCATATAGAACGCATGCCTGCGTGTGAGATGGGATGGCTGTGGAACCATGTGGTTCATCATTGCCTTGACCAGTTGGTTATAGGTGGCTCTTGCGAGGGTGGTCGGCATGATGAGTCGCTTCATCAGCTGGATGACATTTCAGAGAACTCTGAGAGAGAGCAGATAAGATGTGCTATAAGGTGAGGTTTGGCTTTCTAAACAGCTGGGGGAGTTGCTGAGAATTTCTGAGTTTGTATGACTGTGTGGTTGCTGACAATTCTGAGTTTGTGGTTGCTGGGGAACTGCTGTTTCTTTGGTTTGAGTGGACTGAAGATGATTGTTGCTGATTGATTAGGAGTGGCTGTGTTCCTGGGGCAGACTGAGGCCCCACCCTCTTTGCATTATTAAGCTGCACCTTTTGCTAGAGGCGTGAGCCGAAGGGCGAGATCTAAACGGCTTTTGGCCTGTGGCTCTTAGCCTGGGGGCTGCGTAAGCACCAGGAACCCAGATCCCTATTTTACTTGTGTTCCCAATAAGGTAAGTAGACCCTCCAGCAGGAAAGCCACATAAACAAACAGGATTTAAAAGGGGACTGTATATTTTTAAAAAGCTACCATGAAGGCAGAATGGCAGCAGGGGAGTAGGGGCTTTCCAGTGTTTTGCACTGAGTGTTTTGCACTGAGTGTCACATGGGTTTCTGCCCACAGGACAGAAGCTTTGGGTGTGTGCTCGATGCAAGGAGCTCCTGGTACTCATGGAATGAGTTTGTACCCTTGAGGACGAGGTGACTGACCTGGAGAAGCAGAGACAGTCAGGCACTCGGGGAAGACTCTTGTAGACATATTAGATGATCCCCACTCTGAATGTGGCAGCCACGTTGCTGCCGGGTGTCAGACACTGGAACTTCAAAGTAAGCAGACTTCCATTGGTTACAATGTTAAGGCTTTATTTGATAATCCAAAGGTTCTGAACAAGGATACTTTGGAACTGATGCTCTTGGTACGGAGCATAGATGTTTTAACTAAAAGCACATCAAAGTACATCAAAGGTTTTCTAAACAATTCTACATTCCCACACTAGAGTGATACATTTGACCCCTTCGCTCTCTCTTATCTCGTTGTGGTTCCCATTCTCACGGAACAGCCCTGCTGGCTTTCCCTGAGGCATTTTATCTTCAAAGGGTTGTTGCCTTTGTTAGTACCAAGGACAAGAATTTACAGTACGGTTAGTAACATCTTCATTTCTACTTTGATATGCAAGGTTTCTGTTTAAGATTAGTAGCAAATGTTCTAAAATGGAGTCAGTTAGGTCAGGCCATACATTGCAGTTTAAATATAGCACCATATCATAACAGTAAAGCTTTCCAGTGTCTGACACCGGGGAGCATGAGGGTCGAGAGGGAACAGGGCACCGTGCTGTGGATGAGGGGAATGTGCCCTCAGTAGGGACCTCTTCTTCAGTTGGTGAGCGGGTATCCTTTCACGCCAAGGGACCATCCTTGGGCAGGGGAAGGGGGGGGGTCTTGGTAGTTGGTGATTCAATCCTTTGGCAGGTAGACAGCTGGATGGCAACACCACGTACTGACCGTATGCTGACTTGCCTGCCTGGTGCGAAGGTAGTGGACATTATGCATGTTGTAGATGGGCTGATAGACATTGCTGGGCAGGAGCCAGTGGCCGTGGTGCATGTTGGCACCAACAGTGTGGGGAAATGCAGTCATGAGGTCCTGGAGGAAAAATTTAGGCTGCTAGGCAGGAGACTTAAGGCCAGGACCTCCAAGATAGCCTTCTCAGAAGTGCTACCTGTTCCACTTGCAGGGCTGGAGAGACAGGCACAGATTAGAAGTCTCAATGTGTGGATGAGATGATGGTGTAAGGAGGAAGGGTTTAAGTTTGTTAGGCACTGGGATGTTTTCTGGAACAAGCGGGAACTGTACAAAAGAGACGGTCTCCATTTGTCCCCAGATGGAACCAAGCTGCTGGCACTTAAAATCAAAAAGGTGGCAGAGCAGTTTTTAAACTAAATCTTGGGGAAAAGCCGACAGGAGATGAAATGTCTCTGGTTCGGAAGGACTCATCTCAAAGAGATGCAGGGTTAGCTGTTACTGTTCTACCGAGTAATGGATCAAAGTTGTCCACTGAGATGGTGACAAACAGTATGGACTGTCTGCCAAAGTCATGCATGGGATGGAGAAAGTAGAGAAAGAAGTCCTTTTCTCCCTTTCTCATAATACAAGAACTCGTGGGCATTCAATGAAATTGCTGAGCAGTTAGATTAAAACGGATAAAAGGAAGTACTTCTTCACCCAAAGGGTGATTAACATGTGGAATTCACTGCCACAGGAGGTGGTGGTGGCTACAAGCATAGCCAGTTTTAAGAGGGGACTGGATAAAAATATGGAGCAGAGGTCCATCAGTGGTTATTAGCCACAGTGCGTGTGTGTGTGTGTGTGTGTGTGTGTATCTGTGTGTGTGTGTGCGCGTGTGTGTATATATGGGTGTATATATATGTATGTATATGTGTGTGTGTGTATGTGTGTATACACACAAATATATATTGGCCACTGTGTGACGCAGAGTGTTGGACTGGATGGGCCATTGGCCTGATCCAACATGGCTTCTCTTATGTTCTTATGAATGGTCTCCACTCTGCATGAGCTCAGGAGAAGCGCCTTCTTCTCAGCTGCTGCCTTCCTTTTGTGCAGCTCTATATAGTAGTTGTTTTGGTCCACTCATGATTCCCATAAATCGGGCCAGGTGACATCGAATGCCGGTAGGGTTTGTCCGGGAGCAGTAGCCAGGGCCTTGGCCACAGAAGCACTAGATCTTGGAGCGCTGTAGGCTGCTCTCTGCTCACCGGAATCCCACCTTCGTCACCAGTGTAATGTACTGAGGTCAGAGACGTTCAGATGGCAACATGCTTTATTGGCGAGTACATCATAAAGACAACATGGCTGGGCCGGGTCCCCTATTATATACATTTCCTGGAACAATCTTCTTCCTAGTCAGGTCCAATCCTGGCCAGTTAAACTTCCCGCCGCTGATCGTCATAGGCGGGCTGCGTTCATCCCTTCCAGGCACCGCCCACAGGTGCACTGTGCTGTACTTTCCGGGACGAACACCAGACACAACAACAGGCAAAACTGCAACTGTAAACAATCGGGCCATGGTTAACCACGCCCCCCCCATAAGGCAACAGTTACTCCTATTGGCTCACTCCAGAATCCTTTATTTGCATCTCTTTGTTACAAGTTGTTACATGCCTAGCATCCTGACTGGCCAGTTCTTCCAGGCTTCAGTATCCTGATTTGCAAGGAGTGCTTGTCTCATGCTCAGGCAACAAGAATCCAGTAAAACACAATACATAACAGAGAAACTGTCAGAAATTGCCCTCACCTCCTCCAGGCATAGAAGACTGTTCCACCAGGAAAGTGATTGTTCCTCCAGCAGATGAGAGCCCAAATATCTTTCCCATTAGACTGCAGCTACATTCAGACATCATGAACACAGCATGATTGGTGCATGATATGAACATGCCTGAAATTCTTGTTTTAGGTGTCAGTCCTAAGGAAATTTTTCTGGGAGTAAGCCCCATAGAATAAACCAATATTTGCTTCCAAGCAGCCCTATTGAGGTGTTAGGATCTCCCAGTTCTGAGTTGTGGGAGGGGCCAGGCGACCGCTCTAGGCCTCCATTTGAAGAAGGTTAGCACACCTCAGACTGGGCTAGAGGGGAAGTTAGCAGCACCTGATTTCCCCTTCTCAGCCCCTGCACTGGCTGTCCCTTCTCTCTCGGTATAACCTTTCCAGCTGCAGCACTGCGCTCTTCCTCCCCAGTGTACTGGGCATCCTTCTTTTAAACAGGTAATCCCTGCGGCCTTACCCCCTCCCACCAGTCGTACATCCCTGGCTTTATTAGCAGATACAGGGAAGCACACACACCCCGCTGTGACGTCAGCCTTGACCTCGCTGGGGTGGTCTTCCCCGGGGATCGGGTGGGTGGGTCAGCTGTTTCTGCTGCCACTCATGTAACTGCTGGTTGATTCATTGTCCATTGGGGTGTCCCCATCTCATGGGCCCCCGGTCGGGAGGTCGAGAAGGGAGGCAGGGAGAGAGCCTACACCCAGACATGAAGATTGCTCCCTTTGAGCCAAAATACAAATGTTATAGCATATGTGGGTCCACCCCAGGGACTTGCAAGTTCCCTGTGGAAACTCAGTTTTGAGGCACTGCAGGGACCAGGTTTCTTGACCTGCACCAGCATCAGTATGGTGCTACTTACTCCACTGGGGGGCAGAACATGCACTGAATTCCTGTACACTCCCATGGGTCAAGTAATGTCCCAAGGACCATTTTAGGATATAAAAACAATATTGGGGAAGGTTGAAGCCCATCTACTCTAGAGTCGCCAACCTCCTGGTAGTAGCTGGAGATCTCATGGGATTATGACAGATCAATTCACCTGGAGAAACTGATCACTTTGGAAGATAGACAACCATTATAATCCATTGAAGTCCTTCCCCTCCCCAAACCCCACCCTCCTCGACTCTACATACTAAATCACCAGATATTTCACAACAAAGATTTCAGGTTTTCACAGCTGGTAACATCATTAGTTAACATCATTTCACAGCTGGTAACATCATGGTGCGACCGAAGTGTCCGGCGGTATAACCGGATGGGCAGGCTGGGCCCACCAACCTCGTCAGCCTAAGAGAAGGAAAACTCTAACATCAAACCCGGGCAGATAGAGCTCGTTAATGTAACACCTACCACCTGGAGGACTCACTGCCGGCGTCCCGGCTTACTGGGCCATGGCAGATGACCCCCAGGTGAAAGGGTGGAGCCAGTACCGCGCACACTGCGCTTCACCTAAAAAATTCCTCTGCGCAGGCCTGAAGGGCATATCCACACACACAACTCACAACGCATCAAGTCCTGCAGCGATAGGCAAGGGGCGAAACGGCAGGTGGAAGGTGCCACTGGAAGCCGCAGTCCCGATCCTGCATGTAGGCGGTTCAGGATATTGGTCGCCTGATGCTAACACGGAGACGAAAGCATCTTTCGGCAGCACCCTGAACGACCAAGCAGCCTTATCTAGGGACAGCACTGCTTGCTCCACACGGAGAGGGGCCTAGAAAAGGTGGCCTAAACAAAGCTCGTCTCCCCCACCCCAGTTGGCTAGCCGCGGTCAACGGGCATCCTTACTTGCGGTCGAAAAATAACAACAAAGAAAAGGCATGCACCTGCCTCACAAAGTGTGCAAAGACTAAAGCTTGCGTGTTGGAACATCAGAACCATGCTTGACACAGTAGGCAGTGGTCGCCCTGAACGACGCTCTGCTCTAGTTGCCCACGAACTTCTCAGGTTGAATATCGACATAGCAGCTCTCAGTGAGGTCCGTTTCCCTGAGGAAGGTAGTCTTCAAGAACACGGTGCTGGCTATACCCTCTACTGGTCGGGTAAGTCAAAGGCTGAGAGCCGCCTTTCTGGCGTTGGCTTCATGGTCAGGAACTCCATTGCCTCCAAACTCGAAAACCTTCCAACAGGTCACTCAGATCGCATCATGTCCATGCGCCTCCCACTTCAAAACAAGCATCATGCAACACTCTTCAGTGTGTATGCCCCAACCCTTCAAGCAGATCCTGCAGAAAAGAACAAGTTCTATGCTGATCTACGCAACCTCGTACGGAAAACCCCTACAGAGGACAAGGTGATCATTCTTGGCGACTTCAATGCCAGAGTAGGTAAAGACTCGGAAGCCTGGAAAGGAGTACTTGGCAAACACGGCATTGGCAACTGCAATGACAACGGGCGCCTCCTGCTAGAATTCTGCATGGAGCACCAGCTCACCATCACCAACACTATCTTCCAGCAGAAGAACAGTCTGAAGACAACCTGGATGCACCCACGGTCCAAGCATTGGCACCTTATCGACTACATTCTGGTGCGCCAGAGAGACCTTCGAGATGTCTTACACACCCGAGTAATGCCCAGCGCAGAATGTCATACGGATCATCGTCTTGTACGCTGCAATCTCCGTCTTCACTTTAAACCCACACCCAGGAGAGGAGGTATCCCTCGGAGGAAGTTTCAGGTTGGCAGCCTCCAGTCAGCCGAAGTTAAAGCTGCCTTCCAGGCAAAACTCCAGTCAAGAATTGAGGACCTCAGTTGCCCCACAGACCCTTCTCCAGAAGCACTCTGGGAACACCTAAAAACTACCGTCCTGCAGATCTCTGAAGAAGTCCTCGGGTTCTCCACAAGGAAGAACAAGGACTGGTTTGATGAGAACAATCAAGAGATCCAAGAATTACTGGCAAAAAAGAGATCTGCCTACCAAGCACATCTTGCTCAGCCCTCCTGTCCTGGGAAAAAAGCAACCTTTCGCGCTGCATGTAGCAACCTCCAGCGCAAGCTTCGAGACATTCAGAACGAGTGGTGGACCAAGCTTGCAGAGAGAACCCAGCTGTGTGCAGACACTGGTGATTTAAGAGGGTTCTACGAAGCCCTGAAGGCAGTATATGGTCCATCATATCAGGCTCAGAGTCCCTTGCATAGTGCAGACGGCCAAGTGCTCCTCACAGACAAGGCATCCATACTGAACCGGTGGTCAGAGTATTTTCAGGTTCTCTTCAGTGCCAACCGCGTAGTTCAAGATTCAGCAATCCACCTCACCCCACTTCAACCAGTGAAAACAGAGTTGGATGAGATCCCCACCCTAGAAGAGACTGTTAAAGCCATCAAGCAACTGAAAAGTGGCAAGGCAGCAGGAGTTGATGGAATTCCACCAGAGATCTGGAAGCATGGGGGCACAGTACTACATAGCTCACTTCACAAAGTACTTGTCACCTGCTGGGAACAAGGCAAATTACCACAGGACTTTCGCGATGCAATCATCATCACCCTATACAAGAACAAAGGGGAAAAGTCAGACTGCTCCAACTACCGGGGGATAACCCTGCTCTCCATCGCAGGCAAAATCCTTGCCAGAATACTCCTGAACAGACTGGTGCCCACCATTGCAGAAGAACTCCTCCCAGAGAGCCAGTGCGGCTTCAGAGCTAACAGGAGCACCACCGACATGGTATTTGTTCTCAGGCAGCTCCAAGAGAAATGCAGGGAACAGAACAAGGGTCTGTATGTGACTTTTGTCGACCTTACCAAAGCTTTCGATACCGTTAGCAGGAAAGGCCTGTGGCTAATCTTGGAACGTTTAGGATGTCCCCCAAGGTTCCTCAGCATGATCATCCAGCTACACGAAGACCAGCGAGGCCAAGTCAGACACTGCAACGACCTCTCGGAGCCCTTCCCAATAGGCACAGGTGTAAAGCAAGGCTGCGTTCTCGCGCCAACTCTCTTTACGATCTTCTTTAGCATGATGCTTCAAAGAGCCGCAGTAGATCTAGATGAGGACGATGGTGTCTACATCCGCTATCGCACCGATGGCAGCCTGTTCAACCTGAGGCAACTAAAGGCACACTCCAAGACAATGGAAAAACTCATCCGAGAGCTACTGTTTGCTGATGATGCTGCACTCGTCTCCCACTCGGTATCAGCTCTGCAGCATATGACGTCCTGCTTTGCAGAGGCTGCCAAGCTATTCGGCCTAGAAGTTAGTCTGAAGAAGACAGAAGTTCTCCACCAGCCTGCACCCCAGGAAGATTATCACCCTCCCTGCATCACTGTGGGTGAATCAGTTCTGAAGACAGTCCAGCAGTTCAGCTACCTGGGGTGCATCATCTCCTCAGATGCCAAGATCGACAAGGAGATTGACAACAGGCTGGCAAAGGCAAACCGTGCATTTGGCCGACTGCACAAAAGAGTGTGGAGCAACAAGCATCTGAAAAAAGGCACAAAGATCAATGTTTACAAAGCGGTTGTGATGACAACCCTCATCTATGGCTCCGAATCGTGGGTTTTATACCGTCATCACCTGCGACTCCTTGAGCGCTTTCATCAGCGCTGCCTTCGCACCATCCTCAACATCCACTGGAGTGACTTTGTGACCAACACTGAAGTCCTCAAGCGGGCAGAGGTTACCAGCATCGAGGCACTGCTGTTGAAGACGCAGCTGCGCTGGGCAGGGCATATTTCTAGGATGGAAAACCACCGCCTTCCCAAGATTGCCCTGTATGGCGAGCTCTCCACCGGCCATCGAAATAGAGGGGCACCAAAGAAGAGGTACAAGGACTCCTTGAAGAAATCCCTTAGCACCTGTCACATCAACCATCACCAGTGGTCTGACCTAGCCTCAGATCGCAAAGCATGGAGGCACACCATCCACCAGGCTGTCTCTTCCTTTGAGAACACACGCATAGCTGGTCTTGAGGACAAAAGGAGATTGAGGAAGAATCGCACTGCTACAGGACCAACCCTAAATCAGACTTTTCCCTGCAGCCGCTGTGGCCGGACCTGCCTGTCCCACATTGGTCTTGTCAGCCACCAGCGAGCCTGCAGCAAACGTGGACTATTGCACCCTTCTTAAATCTTCGTTCGCGAAGCCAAGCCGAGAGAACATCATTAGGGTTTGTAGAATCTTTTGGGCTCAAGTGCCGTGTTCTACTGGAGAAAGTTTTCCTTCCAGACATTTCGTTCTCAGCTAAAGTCCTTTCTACGGTCTCACATTATCATACCCGCCTGAACAGAGAAGCTATTGAGATTTACAAACACCAGCACAATTTTAACAGAAAGGAAGAAGGCATTTTCATCCACCAATCTTGGTACCCAGCTCTGCAAAACACCCTACAGACTATAAATTGCAGAAAGTCACGGAACAACCAGCACATTACACAGAACAATCAGCACAGTCAACAACCATCTTCCTTATCTTCACACCCCTTCCAACCCTCCCAGCAATTAACACAGAACAATGTTCACATTCAACAGCCAGTTTCCTTATCACTACCCTTCCAGGAAGCCCCACCAAACAATGGGCACATCCACAAACCAATTGCCCTTTCATCACACCCCCTTCAGCCTAGAAATAGCAGCACTCCAGCAGCCCTGGCCCCACTCAATGCACAGCAGCCAAGAAGGTCAGAGCGCCTGCTCCGGCTGCAACGCCACTGAGGATGTTCTCCGCAGCTGAGAACGAAACGTCTGGAAGGAAAACTTTCTCCAGTAGAACACGGCACTTGAGCCCGAAAGATTCTACAAACCCTAATATTTCACAACAGATCTGGCAACAAACCCTCTCTGTAGAAAAAGCCGAGCAGGAATTAATTTGCTTATTAGGCCACACCCCCTGATGCCAAACCAGCCGGAACTGTGTTCCTGCTCAAAAAAAGCTCTGGCCCAATTTTAAATAAAGACTCTCCAGTGTTTCAGAATAGAGTTCTCAGGGGAACTCTGAATTAGGGTTGCCAGCCTCCCAGTGGAGCCTGGTGATCTCTATGCATCACAACTGTTCTTGAGACTACAGAGCTCAGTTCTCCTGGAGAAAATGGCTGCTTTGAAAGGGTGGACTCTAGGCTTGTCAGTCCCCAGGTCTGGGCAGGGGATCCCCTGGTTTTTCAGGCTCCTCCCTGCCACCAGCCAGCTGGCCAGTGGGGGGAAGCCCCACCCCATCATGTGCCTTTAGATCTCAGGCAGTTTCAGAAGCTTGTAACTGCTTCTGTTTTGGAAGGTGTGTGTGCCTTTAAATCTTGGCAGGAAAGCTACTGGTGGGTGGGGCATGCAGACAGCCATATTGCTCTCAATCCCTCTGTTTGTTTGGACAAAACTCCACCCCTAAGGTGTTCTTTCATTTTCCTATTAGTCTGAAGAAGTTGGTTGAAATACAGCAGATGGTTATATTCAGCAACGAGAGTAAATTGCCCCAGTGAGATCACAAAAGTATGTGCTTGCTAACTGCATTTATTTTGGCTGCTTTGTGAGAGAGGGTGTGTTCACTTTCATTTAGTGGCAGTTTAGCTGCTGGGGGATGAGGAAATTAAGACTGTATTCAGGGGATCTGCACTGCTGTGTTTTCATTTATTTTAGAGAATGGGAAAGTCTCTTGGCTTCATCCCCAAAGTCCCCAGATATTTTCTGAGTTGGACCTGGCAACCCTAGTGGACTCTATGGCACTACACCCTGCTGAGATCCATCCTCTCCACAAACCCCATCCTCCTTCAGGTTTCATCCACAAACCTCCAGTAATTTCCCAACCCAGAGTTCCCAACCCAAACCTAGTTTTTTGCTGCAAGTCCCCATAGTAAACACATGCTACATACTATTTGTAATTTGGGCCTTAGTCTGCTCCAATCAGTCTTGGGCTGTATCACTACAGCATCTCTTGCTACCCAGAAAGTCACTGTGGTGTCAGAGAGCCAGCATGGTATAGTGGGAGGCCCAGATCCAAATGTCTACCATGCCACAAAGCCTGCACCCTGCAGTTAATGCCATGTTAAGAATGATTTCCTGCTAGTAATCTCCACTGAGTAGACCAGTAGAATTCTGAATAGACCCGCTTAAGTGGTAGTATGGATGACCTTGAGTCCCACACTCTTTTCTTAGATTAAGCTGTTTGTTTAATGAAGTACATACAGGAAAAGGGACTGCTGTCTGCCACTCCAAGCTCCTTGGAGGAAGTAAATAGAGGCCCACTGAAGGCAGATACATAAAATCTCAACTTTTCTTCTTTACCTTCTTTCTTAAAAATCTAATATGCTAGAGGATATTACAGCCCACCTTCTTAGAAACAAGTTATGAGTGTGACTGACTTTGAAATTACTTTAGTCTTTTAGAAGCTTTTTTTTTTCTTTCCAAAAGAGGTTTATTCTGATTAACTGACCTGAATGTTAACAGAACTGGAATTTTAATTTGTATTCAGGCTGTAAGAATATCATCCGCTCAGATGAGACACTGCTGTTTAATTAGGTCTAGTAGTTAACTCAGAAGAAAGTAGATGTACTGCCAGGGGTTTAGAAAGAGGACTGGGGCCCCCTGGGATTTGAGAGTGCGTTTGGAGAAGCTTAAAAATATGAAGTCAGTAGTTTTTTTTTTTTTTTTTTAGAATTAGAAATGAATGCCTTAAAAGAACTGGTGGGGGGAGGATAAGAACTCCAAGTCTGCAGTCAGCAAGTTTTTAACTTAGTATTGCCCATTAGTTTTAATGAACTTGGTTAGAAGACCATATGGAATTCCGCATTGGAGCCAATAAATAAATAACTAAACAAAAAATATGCTCCTTTTTTAGCATTTCCGGAGAGAAATGTCTGATATTATGATAAATATGGTTCCTCCAGGGTATTCATCTGCCACCGGATTTGTGTCTCATTTATGACAGAAACTAGCTGTGAAAATTATAAGGAGCAAACACTCGGCAAACAGCCGCCATTAATAGCCACAGAAGGATAATATGCACACAATTATAGGGTGAATTTTCTTTGCAACTCTTTCTCCTGAGCACATGAAATAAAAGATATAATTTTTTTGCAATTCCCCCTAAACCAACATGGTTTAATGTGGCTTGCTTTGGGGGTTTCGTTTTGGGCTACTCTCACACTTTCTCTTGTACTTCCCCCCATCCCCTTGAATTTGAGAGAAACATTACAAATTACTAAGTGACACACTTTTTGACAAGATAAGCACAAAGCTGACAAAATGAGATCCGGGGTGGGGAGAAGAGGAAGGGATAAGGCTTTTAGCTCTCAAATGTGAAAATTGACTCAAGAACACTGGCTGTTTTTAATTTTTCATTACCACTTCTTGCAAAGACACCCAGGTTCTTCATAAGCAAGGAGTTTGTACTCCCATATAAAAATATAATTAACACTTGAACTGACATTTAATACCCTGGAGAGTGGATTTTGTTTTAGGCTTACGTGAGGCATCAGGAGGTATTTTGGCCTAGTAAAGAAAGAGCTGATTCAAGCTTTAGGGGAAGGGATAGGGTTGCCATCTCTCGGTTGGGGAATTCCTGGAGATGTTGGGGTTGGAGTCTGGGAGGGTGAGGCTTAGATTGGGGAGGGACCTTGGTAGGGTATAATCCCATATAGCCCTTTTTGTTGAAAGCCAGTTTGGTGTGGTGGTTAAGTGCGCAAACTCTTATCTGGGAGAACTGGATTTGATTCCCCACTCTTTCACTTGCACCTGCTGGAATGGCCTTGGGTCAGCCATAACTCTTGTAAGAGTTGTCCTTGAAAGGGCAGCTGCTGTAAAAGCTCTTTCAGCCTCACCTACCTCACAGGGTGTCTGTTGTGAGGGGGTGGGGAAGGTAGAGGAGATTGTGACCGCTCTGAGACTTTGAGATCCAGAGCTTAGGGAGGAATATGAATCCTGAATATGAATATGAATTCATCTGAATTCAGTCCATCCTCGTATCCAGTTCACCGTGGAGAAAGAAAACAATGGTCAACTTGCCTTTCTTGACGTTCTCATTACCAGGAAAGATGATGGAAAACTCGGCCACACTGTATTCAGGAAACCCACACACACCGATCACTATCTAAATAAGAATTCCAATCATCATCCTCACCAAAAACGTACAGTTGTAAAAACCCTCATTCACCGTGCATCACGCATCTGTGAACCAAGCCAACTCCAACAGGAACTACACCACCTCAAACAGTCACTGCAGGCCAATGGATACTCCCAACAAGAAATTAGAAGAGCCCTCCATCCCAGGAGACCATCCACACCAAATCCCAAGCCACACACAAATGTGGGTACAGCCTTCCTGCCCTACATAAAATCTGTCACCGACCGCATTGGCAAAATTCTCAAACGCCATAATGTTGACACAGTCTTCAAGCCCACACAACAGATCCGCCACATGCTGCGCTCAGCCAAAGATATGAGAGATCCACTTTCAACCCCTGGAGTCTACAAAATACCCTGCTCCTGTGGTGCAGTCAACATTGGCACTACCCAACGCAGTATCAACACCCGTCTCACCGAACACAAGAGACACTGTCGCTTGTTTCAGTCAGAAAAATCAGCTGTAGCTGAACATGCACTTCAAGAAGGAGACCACGTCATCCACTTTGAAAGAACTGAAGTCCTTTCTATGGTCTCACATTATCATACCCGCCTGAACAGAGAAGCTATTGAGATTTACAAACACCAGCACAATTTTAACAGAAAGGAAGAAGGCATTTTCATCCACCAATCTTGGTACCCAGCTCTGCAAAACACCCTACAGACTATAAATTGCAGAAAGTCTCAGAACAACCAGCAAATTCCACAGAACAATCAGCACAGTCAACAACCATCTTCCTTATCTTCAAACCCCTTCCAACCTTCCCAGCAATTAACACAGAACAATGGTCACATTCAACAGCCAGTTTCCTTATCACTACCCTTCCAGGAAGCCCCACCAAACAATGGGCACATCCACAAACCAATTGCCCTTTCATCACACCCCCCTCCAGCCTACAAATAGCAGCTCTCCAGCAGCCCTGGCCCCACTCAATGCACAGCAGCCAAGAATGTCTGAGCGCCTGCTCCGGCGGCAACGCCACTGAGGATGTTCTCCGCAGCTGAGAACGAAACATCTGGAAGGAAAACTTTCTCCAGTAGAACACGGCACCTGATCCCGAAAGATTCTACAAACCCTAATGATGTTACCAGCCGTGAAAACCTGAAATCTTTGAATATGAATCCGATATCATCAAACCCAATATCATCGAAGAAAAGCAGAATAAACGTGTTAAATAAGAAAGATAGACATGATCTATGAAGTCTGAAGATCAGTTGTAATTCCAGGAGATCTCCACCCTCCTTCTGGAGGATAGCAGCCTTAGTAGGAGAGAATAATGTAGCTGACTATACCAACTAGGATTGCTAGCCTTCAGGTGGGCAGGGGCCTGTAGAGCCAGTTGGGTGTAGTGGTTAAGTGTGCAGACTCTTATCTGGGCGAACCAGGTTTGATTCCCCACTCCTCCACTTGCACCTGCTGGAATGGCCTTGGGTTAGCCATAGTTCTTGTAGGTGCTGTCCTTGAAAGGGCAGCTTCTGTGAGAGGTCTCTCTCAGCCCCACCCACCTCACAAGGTGTCTGATGTGGGGGAAGGAGATAAAGGAGATTGTAAGCCACTCTGAGACTCTGATTCAGAGAGAAGGGCGGGGTATAAATTTGCAGTCTTCTTCTTCCCACTGATACAACCAGGGTGGTCTAGAGCCAGCCCTGGTTGTACGAATGGGAGATCTCCGTGCCCCTGCCCACCTGAAGGCTAGCAACCCTAGTTGATATAGTCAGAACTGCCAGTTATGGGATGGGTATTGAAAGACCTGAGTTGGATTGAGGTGATGAGAGAAGAGGTCCTATAACTGATGTGCAAATTAAAAACTTACAGATCACCAAGCCCAGATGCTATACATCCAAGAGTTCTAAAAGAACTCAAATGTGAACTTGTGGTCTCCTGATAAAAATATGCAATCTATCACTAAAAATCTACCTCCATTCCCAAGGACTTGAAGGTATCTCATGTAACCCTTATATTCAAAAGAAATGAGATCCAGGAAATTACAGGCTTCTCAGTCTAACATCAAAACTGGGTAAATTGGTGGAATCTGTTATTAAAGATAGAATTAGTAAGTACATTGATGGACAATAAATAATAATAATAATAATAATAATAATAATAATAATAATAATAATAATAATAATAATAATAATAAATTTTATTTATATCCCGCCCTCCCCGCCTAGGCAGGCTCAGGGCGGCTAACAACATTTCAATAAGTTATACAATATAGGGTTTAAAACAATTAGGTTATACAGTAATATAAAATAACAATCTAAAACAATATAAGATTATACAATAATTTAAAACAGCGATCTAAAACCAGTTCCAGTTGCCTGGATCATTCCATGATTTGGATGGCAGTGATCTTCCTGATGTTGTTCTGTTCACTTATGTTATGGCAGGGGTCACTAGATAAATCGTTGATGGATTAAACAGCCATCCTATCAACGGTCTACAAAAGCCTGCTTAAAAAGAATGGTCTTACAGGCCCTGGGGAATTGATCCAAATTCCGCAGGGCCCGTACCTCCTCCGGGAGTTGATTCCAAAGGCACGGGGCTGTAACAGAGAAGGCCCGTGCCCGGGTACTCTGTAATTTTGCTTCCTTTGGCCCAGGGATAGTCAGCATGTTCTTCCCTGCTGACCTCAGTGCTCTTTGGGGCTCATATGGGGAGAGACGGTCCCTCAGGTAGGCAGGTCCTCGGCCATATAGGGCTTTAAAGGTGATAACCAGCACTTTGTATTGGACCCGGTATGTAACTGGCAGCCAGTGCAGTTCACGCAGCCCCGGCTGTATATGCTCCCATTTCGGGAGTCCTAATAACAGCCTGGCCGCTGCGTTCTGCACCAGCTGCAGCTTCCGGGTTCGACACAAAGGCAGCCCCATGTAGAGGGCATTGCAGTAATCTAATCTTGAGGTGACCGTCGCATGGATCACTGTTGCGAGGTCCCGGCGCTCCAGGAAGGGAGCCAACTGCCTTGCCCGCTTCAGATGGAAAAATGGCGACTTGGCAGTGGCCGCTACCTGGGCCTCCATTGATAGTGAAGGCTCCAGTAGTACTCCCAGGCTCTTGACCCGGCCCACCACTTTCAGCGGCGCACCGTCAAAAACCGGGAGAGGTATTTCCCTTCCCAGAGCGCCGCGCCCCACGCAAAGGACCTCTGTCTTCGTTGGGTTCATCTTCAACCTACTCAGCCTAAGCCAGGTTGCCACGGCCTGCAGTGCCCGGTCTAAATTCACTGGGACGCAGTCAGGCCGGCCATCCATTAGCAGATAGAGCTGGGTGTCATCCGCATATTGATGACAACCCAGTCCAAAACTCTGGGCAATCTGGGCAAGGGGGCGCATGTAGATGTTAAATAACATCGGGGAGAGAACTGCTCCCTGAGGCACCCCACAATCTAGTGTGCGCCTCCGGGAAAGCTCACCCCCGATTGCCACCCTTTGTCCCCGATCTTTGAGGAAGGAGGAAAGCCATTGCAAGGCCAGCCCCCTGACCCCTATGTCGGCGAGGCGGCGGGTCAGTAGCCGATGGTCGACCGTGTCGAACGCTGCCGACAGGTCTAACAGCATCAGCACCGCCACACCACCTCGATCCAGTTGCCGCTGGAGGTCATCCGCTAAGGCGACCAGCACTGTCTCCGTCCCGTGGCCCGGGCGAAAGCCGGACTGGCAAGGGTCTAGGACGGAAGCGTCATCCAGAAAACCCTGTAGTTGTAACGCCACTGCCCTCTCAATAATTTTACCTAAAAACGGTAAATTAGAAACCGGTCGGTAATTTGCCAATTCGGCCGGATCTGCTGTACATTTTTTCAGGAGGGGGCGGACCAAGGCCTCTTTCAGAGGTGATGGAAAACGTCCCTCCAAGAGGGATCTATTTATTATGTCCTGTAGAGGACATCTAAGCTCCCTCTGGCAAGCTTTAATCAACCAGGAGGGGCAAGGGTCCAAATCGCAAGTTGTTGGGCGCGCAACAGAGAGAATTCCGTCGACTTCCTCCAGGCTGAGCGGGTCAAACCGATCCAACTCCAAACCCGAAGACAGGCTCAGAGCCTCAAGTTCCTGTACTGCATCCAATGTGATAGGCAGGTCTTGGCGGAGCAACGTGATTTTATCTGCAAAATATTTCGCAAAAGCCTCACAGCCTATCTCTAATTCCCTAACATTTGGTTTGCCTTGGGGCAATGTGGTAAGGTCTCCAATTATTCTAAATAATTGTGCCGGGCGCGAATTTGCAGATGCAATCTTGGCTGCAAAGTAATCTTTCTTTGCAGCCTTGACTGCCATCTCATAAGACTTCATAAACGTTATTGAGGAAGTTATTGAGGAAGAATCAGCATGGATTCTGTAAAAGAAGATCTTGTCTTGCTAACCTTTTAGAGTTCTTTGAGGGGGTGAACAATCATGTGGACAAGGGTGATCCAATAGATGTTGTTTAGCTTGACTTCCAGAAAGCTTTTAATAAAATTCCTCATCAAAGACTCCTAAATAAACTCAGCAGTCATGGGATAAAAGGACAAGTCCTCTTGTGGATTATCTTAAGATAAAAGGAAGTACTTCACTCAAAAAGTAATTAACTTGTGAAATTCACTGCCACAGGAAGTGGTGGCAGCTACAAGCACAGATAGCTTCAAGAAGATATTGGATAAACATATGGAGCAGAGGTCCATCAGTGGCTGCTAGCCACAAGGTATAAAAGGAACACTATAGGTGTTTTTATATTCAGTTTGATCCAGAGTTTTAGAGTCTTCAAATCGCCTGCCACTGTTCCGCTTTCATTATTTTCCTTTTACATTTAAGCGTTTCAATTTGGAGGGGGGTGTCTCTGATCAGAGGGCAGCCAGAATACCAGTGCTTAGTTAAATGTATACGATTGCTTGGAAATCGTGTCAACACTGTAAAAACAATACAAATTTAAATTACTAGATGAGGCAAGCAATGATATGTAAAAATTTCAAGTGCTGTCAGTTCTCATGCAAATTACTGCACCTTGTGGTGGCTTTTGGAGGAGTCTTTTAAAACGCATGAAAACTTCTACAATACAAGTTTGAAATGCCTGTAGAGAAAAGACCAGATCAAAACTAGTGTGGAGAAAAACGTTGTAAGAGCAGCTCCAAAACTCATCTCACTGAAACAAATGTAGATGCTTCAGGCAACAACGATGCAAAACATTTGTGAGAATGTTAAATAATGTAAAAGGTGAGTTTCCAATGCAGTGATAGAGAGTCGCAAACTGCCAGTGTAAAAACACCCTTTGTCTCGGAGAGTGATGTGCTGTATTCCTGGTGCTTGGGGGGGCACAATGGGAGGCTCCTGGAGTTCTGGCCCCACTGGTGGACCTCTTGAAGACACCTGGGTTTTAGCCTCTGTATGACACCAAGTGTTGGATTGGATGGGCCATTGGCCTGATCCAACTTGATTTCTCTTATGTTCTTATTGCAGAATGCATTGGGACTAGACACTTATTCTGCTCAAAGAAATAAACAGACTTAGACTCTCAAAATGCCAGGGGCTGGTAGGTCACATAATCCCTACCTGCAGGTTTGTGTTTCCTACCTGTGTTCTAATATAAAAGCAGCCACCTCCCTCTTCAGCCAATAAGACATCTTCTTAAGATCATTACATCACCAAAGCCACCTTTCACTGGCTGGCTGTGTTCTAAGGACAGCTGATGAAAGGACTGAAAAAAATTTAGCCACTTCCTATGAGTCCCTCCTGTTTGACCATGCAGGGATATGGTGTCTTGGTTTTGCAGTTGCTTCAATTTCCCCGAACACAGAAATCTCTGATTAATCCTTAACCTTTGCTGGGGAACGAATGGGAAAATAAATACATAAGCAAACCACTGAAATATTCAGCCTCATTCACAAAAAATAAAAGGGAACAAAATCAATTCTTGCCGATGATGCTCTATGGAATAGATTACAGAGATTTAAAGCCGTAGTGACCAGAGAGGAAAATTCTATAACTAATTTCTTTATAGAAAAAGGGGCTTTGCTGTAGCATAAGGAACAGTTCTTTCCCCTTAGTTAATTAGGCTAATTGGCAGCTAGGAAGGGCTGGGGGGGGGGGGGGAGACAGAGAGAGAGGATGCTGCAGACACAGGTTGGTTCTGCCTGTTTGTATTTTTTTACCATCTATTTCAGTGGCTTCCAAAAATAGACGATTAAAAGCGTCAAGCAAATCTTGCTTGTATGTGCGTGTGTGTGTTTTCTTCGGTCATAGCTGTTTGCATTTCCAGTTTGTCTGGGTTTTTAAAAAAATAAAAATAAAATAAAATCCATTTTATGAAATGATTTACAAAATCATCTGACGTTGACACACACACACACAAATCCTTTGCATTCTTAAATCAGGCAGTTACGTAACTTTTCAGAGAAAGAGCACAAGATAGATAGAAATTTCTGGAAGATTATATTCCTTGCTTAACTTTTCTTCTTATTCTGCTCCCCCCCCCCTTCCCTGGGAGTGTCTGACTAGTTCTGCAGCTTGGCAGAAAAGCCAGACATTACCTCATAGCTGCGGCCAGACAGACAGCCCCGTTTGCTGTGCCAGGCAACCACTGCAGATGCGCGCAGCTCCGGCCTTCCTTGACTAGTGCTCCCCCCACCCCATTTTCAAGAGTCCTGATGTGTTTTGTTCAAGGTGGGCTGCTGGTGGGGGGAGAGCTTGCTTGTGCAAATGAGCTTGTGCGGAGGGTGAGGGAGCACTACACCGATGGTATGGGTGAGTGTGGGTCAGGGAGGGGGCTTCAAAGCAAAGTGGGGTGAAGGAAGCGAGAGAAATAATGGAAGGCAAGACAAAAGCGACATGGATGTGTGTTATCAGTGGAGAACAGGAACTTGACCTCTATTTTTTTTTAAAAAAAAAAAAACATTTTCCTTGTAACACAGCCTAAAAGGTCAAATGGAACCAAAGAAAGGAAAAACAAAAACAAAGAACAGTAGTGTGCATCAGCACAACCTTAAATTCAATGGTCAATTATTTCTTTCCCCCGCTGGTGTGGAGGGGTTTCTCCCCCTTCCTTAGAACTAGGGTCCTCTATTATTTCAGAGAAAATCTTCCATTCATCAACATCTTTTGAGGAGGGGAGAATGTTTGCAAACATGAACAGCTAGGATTTCTCTTCCTTTTCCAGCTGAATATTGATCTGAGATTCCTTTTACTTTCCTAGGCCTGGTTGCTGGGTACAGTTGCAGCCCAAGCGATATCCTGCATACAGCAGCTGGAATACAACTGGGTTCCTTTTAAGGTCACCAAATTTATTTAAAAAAAAATGAAGGGAAACCACAGTATATACTTGTGATGAAATGCTGCTGTGCTCTCAAATAAGGATAATCCATTCCGTCTCAACACTGTGAAAATGTCCTGGAACAAGTGATAACTGTTAAAATAAAAGTCACACTTTAAAAAGGGATGTGTGACCGCTCTTAGTCACACATGTAACTACAAAAGAGTGTCCCCAATTGCATTGGTATTCAGTGCCTCCTTCAAAATGGATGGGAATTACAGTTTTTGTTTTTAGAGGGTTCTTTTTGCTTTTTTAAGCAAGTTTCTGGTCCTCGTGGCTTCAAAAATAGGCCCAGAACCTTTCTGTCAAAACACATACTGCTATTTACAGCGGGTAAGAGAGGGGATAAAGAGCCTTTGAGCTGGGCTTTAACTGGGGAGAAAATAGCTGAGAAGCATAACAGTCTGTGTGGAGGAGAATCTGTCTTCAGTCTCTGTGCTGGACACATTTGAGGTATGAATTTGACCCCGTCAGATATTCACTAGCTTGATTCATTCTAAAATTGGCTTCCCAGTCCACTGGTTGGGGCGGGGCATCCTCTGCCTCTAGATCCTGTTGTCTGCCACCGCTCCAAGAGGTGGCAGGAGAAAAATTATTATTATTTTTAAGCAGCATCTTATATGGTGTAACATCACTTCTGGGAAAACCCAGAAGTGACAGAAGGTAACTCTAGGAATCTGCAGAAACTCTATGGTTTTGCCATGGAGTTTCGAACAATTTAAGAGCTGCCCTCGGTCACTTCTTAGTTTTCCCTGGATGCAACATAATGGCACACCTCTAAACCTCTCATAGTTTGCCAGGCACTGACTGACAACCCTACTCTAACAGCTGCCTTTTTGCTATGAGCAATGAAGCTGAGTAATATCACTTGGAAATCCCACTCAGTACTGCTTACTCTGGCAGAAGCTCTCCAGGGTCCCAGACTCAGAAAGGTCATTCCTTACACCTGCTGCCTTTAACTGGAAATGTCAGGAACTGAACTTGGAGCCTTCTGAGTTCAAAGCATGTGGTCTGCCACTGAGTCACGGGCCCCTCTCAAAGCACTGCTTCTTCAGTCACATGTCATTTCGTTTTACTTTGTGAGCTTGCTAATTGTAAAGCCTCTGGGAGTGGGTCATGCCACCTCTGTTTCGCCACACATGCCTTTGATCCTTTATAGCACAATTATGGTGGTAATAATCCTTCCAAGGAAATGTGAACTCCAAAGCCTCTCTTCAGTAATAAAGGCAAAATGACAAGGCTACTCAATGATACTGAGGGTCCCTATGGACATTACCAGAAAGACATGCTCTCCTTGGGAGGGGATGCTACAAGCAGGTCTTTAATATTGAACAGCGATGGTAAAAGGGAAGTCCTGTTTCTTAAGAACTGCCTGACAGGAGGAGGAAATCAGTGTAACTTTAGGCCAAGTCGAAATTCAAGACATACAAATCAAATTGTCTACCAGAGTTAAGTAACTGGAAGTAACTGAATGAATAGATTCATATGGAAAATTATTTATGGTAAAGGTAGTCCCCTGTGCAAGCATCAGTTGTTTCCAACTCTGGGGTGATGTCATTTCACAACATTTTCACAGCAGACTTTTGTTATGGGGTGGTTTGCCAATGCCTTCCCCAGTCATCTACATTTTACCCCCAGCAAGCTGGGTACTCATTTTACCGACCTTGGAAGGATGGAAGGCTGAGTCAACCTTGAGCTGGTTACCTGAACCCAGCTTCCACTGGGATCAAACTCATATATATATATATATATATATATATATATATATATATATATATATATATATATATGGAAAAGTGTCATATTTCTGATTCTACTGATAAAGACTACCAGAATAAGAAATGTCTTCAAACAATGTGAATACAAAGAGCAGCTAAAAGATCTTAACACCTGCCTCTAAACCCCATTCTAGAACCAACTAAAGGTCATGTGGTCTTAGGGCAACTCCACACACTATTAGCTCCCGAAAGCTGTTAGAATATAAATGAGTGTCTCTATATTATAAATTATATGAAGAAGATTTATATCCCGCCCTCCACTCCGAATCTCAGAGGGACTCACAATCTCCTTTATCTTCCTCCCCCACAACAGACACCCTGTGAAGTAGGTGGGGCTGAGAGAGCTCTCACAGAAGCTGCCCTTCCAAGGACAACTCCGTGAGAGCTATGGCTGACCCAAGGCCATTCCAGCGGGTGCAAGTGGAGGAGTGGGGAATCAAACTCAGTTCTCGTAGATAAGAGTCTGCACACTTAACCACTACACCAAACTGGCTCTCACAACAATGAGAGCATAGAAAGAGCAAGCACATTCAAAGCAAAAGTCCGTCTAGAACAGAGGTGTCAAAGTCAATTGTTATGAGGGCCAGGCAAGCCCAATTAATGATATTATTTTTTACTCAAAATGCAAACATGCTTAAAACAGTAGCACTGTTACACTCCTTACAATACCTCCCCGATGCCTACCCTCCAACTGCCTGTTACTCATTAGCATTGGGATAGTCTACAGGGGCATAAGAGCTTACAGGGCTCTTCTTACAGGGCCTACTGTAAATTCCAGGAGGATTGGCTACATCATAGGTGTGTGGCCTAATATGCAAAGGAATTCCTGCTACAAAAAAAGCCCTGAGCTTCAGGATAAACTAGGGTTGCCAATCCCCAGGTGGGGCAGGAGAGGAAAGCCACACAGGCATCCACGTTAAGTCAACCTCTAATTCTTAGAAAGTCAATATTTATGTAACAAAATATTCATAGAAAATAGCGGTGTACTACAAAGTGCAAAAAAGAACTACTCCCGAATCAACCATACATATATTAATATCCGACAGTCTGTTCCTTGGAATCGGGAAGTAGTATGCAATGCCGTGAAAATGAGAGTCCAGTGCACCAAATCTTCTTTGTTAGCCGGTATCAAGATGGAATGCAGCAAGGCAACAGAACGCAACAGGGATGCGCTAAATGCCCTGTTTCACACGAGGCTTCAACGAGCTTCAAAATGACTAAAACAATTCGTATTGGAGACCAACGCTCCTACATTCTGCAGAAAGACGACACTCCTGAATCTCCTGGAATTACAACATATCTCCAGGCTAAGAGATCAGTTCCCCTGGAGAAAATGGCTGCTCTGAAGGGTGGCCTTTATGGAATTATATCCCACTGAGGTCCCACCTCTCCCCAAGCCCCACTGTCCCCAGGATACACCCTCCCTCTAATTTCCAGGAATTTCCCAATCTGGAGCTGGCAGCCCTAGTCGTAATTCTGGGAGAACTCCTGTCCTCCTTTGGAGGTTGGTGACCCTAATATTCACCCAGTTGGAGTAATTGATCAGTGATCCACTTCTAGATCTGGCTAAAGGGTAAGAGACAAAGTCACTTTTGTGTGACATCCAAACAAAAGGAACATTGTCTACTCAGGACAAAGCAACCCAGCAGCGGCACAATTCCCTGAAAGGGTATCTTCCTGGTCCCTTCTTCTCCTCCTTCCAGAAAATAAGTAGGGGTGGAGGTAGAAGTTAATAACAATGGGTAGGATTGCAGTTGCAAATGTACACATGTGTACTGAAGTGGGAAATGTACAGGTTGTCCTGATAAACCTCCCTGGCGAGATCAAAGACCTGCTAGAACAGGAGCTGTTTAGATTGTTGGAAGAGAGGGGAAGGAAGATGAGAGCCTCGGTCTACAGGGAGGGAATCTTAAGAGATTGGCAGGAGTATGTCATTACAGGCTGCAGTCGGAGATGTTTCAGGGACTGAAACTAGTAATAGAAATATTTTATAGGCCACCTAACCAGAAAGAACAACTGGACTGTGAAATGACTGTGCAAATAAAACCGGTGTGTAAAAAAAAATGAAGAAAGGGAAGAAAGGGAAAAGTGGTAAGCAGACAGTACGGACTGGGGAATTTTAGCTACTTTGGCCTAGCCTGGAATGCATTAAAAACAGCAGTTCGCAAATGTCTGGTCGCTGAGAGATGCTTTTTGACAAAATTAGAGGCACTCTAATACCTGAGGTTGACTGTTAACTTGCAAGGCTGTAAAGGCTCCCTTGTGGAGCCCCCTTCTGTGTTTCTGCATGTGTCACATGCTTCCTGACTGGAAGGAGGGAAGGTCGGCACTGTGATTGATGCCAACAGCCTATAGTCAAGCTCCTTTACAGGGCAAGTAATTCTGCTGGGTCATCTTTGCATCAGAGATGCAAAGAGGGAGATACGATGAATGACTCCATTGCAACGGATACAGAGAAGAAGTGATTCTAAGTAGGTCTACTCAGAAGTAAAACCCATTTTATTCAGTGGTGATTACTCCTTCCAGGAAAGTGTTCTTAGAATTACATATCCTAGGCAGGCAGAGACCCAGTGTGGCGTATCGAAGGAGTGTGGTGCAGTGTTGGACTAGTATTTGGTTGGAAACTATACTCGTGCCATGGAAGCTTGCTGGGCGACCTGGGGCCAGTGACACACTTTCAGCCCAGCCTACCTCACAGGGTTGTTGTGAAGGTAAAATGGAGGAGAGGAGAATGGTATAAGTCACAGAAGGAAGGAAGAAGGAAGGTCATGCAGAGTTGCTGTAGGCAGCTTCCTCTGTAGCTTTTGGCTCACAGGAGCCTTTGTTTCTTGCATTAATTGATTTCTTGCAAAATGCTGATAACAGTTCTTGAGCTTCTCACATTTTGGGAACTGAAACACACACAGAGAGGGAGAGAGAAATCCAAGATACTTTGCAGATGTGACTCTTGCTTCCTAATCCAACATGTGCACCAGCTGCATAGCTCAGATATTATTAAAGAATAGCTTGCTGAGATGGGGAGAGAGAGAATGGAACAGACCACACTACAGCATCAGTAGTGACATCCTGCAAGGAAGAATGTTTCCCAAGGTGAACTGCAAAGCAATGAAAAGTTTTCAGTCTTTGAAAGTTCAGCTCAAAGGGGACGTTTCAGCGAAGAATGATTGTCTGTAATTCCTTTCATTGCCAGTTAAAGACTTCCTTTCAGCAACTTAGGATCCTGCCCCTAAGCAATTAGGTCAAAAGAAGGGGAAAAAAATAGGGCACTAGTATAAAGCATTTCTGCAACGCTCCTTGTTTGTTCTCACAACAAATGTAAGTCCAACCAGGCCTTCTCAATGAGGTGTTTTTTGGCTAGTTGTTTTTTAACTATTCCATGTTTAAAATGAGAGCATTTTAGTGATTAGAGTGCTGGATTAGGATCTGGGAGACCCAGGTTCAAATCCCCAGTCTGCCATAGAACGTCTTCTTCACCTAAAAGAGTAATGAACATGTGGAATTCACTGCCACAAGAAGTGGTGGTGGCTACAAGCACAGACAGCTTCAAGAGGGGCCTGGAAAAACATGGAGTGGAGCTCCATCAGTGGCTATTAGCCACAGGGTATATAGGAAACACTATGTCTGGGGCAGTGATGCTCTGTATTCTTGGTGCTTGTGGGGGGGGGGCAACAATGGGAGGGCTTCTGGAATTCTGGCCCCGCTGATGGACTTCCTGATGGCACCTGGGTTTGGGCCACTGTGTGACACAGAGTGTTGTGGGCCATTGGCATGATCCAATATGGCTTCCCTTATGTTCTTAAGCTTACTGGGTGACCGTGGGTCAGTTTATTTATTTATTATAGTTACTTTAGTTTTCTATCCCGCCATCTCCACGAGCGGACTCAGGGCAGCTAACAATAAATTCAAAACATTTACTATTACAACTTAAAACAATAAAATAACAATTAAAATACATTTCATGGTGCTGTTCATCTTCTGTATAGGAGGGATCTTTCTTTCTTCTGACAGTGGTCCTATGGTGATCGTAGTTCCTCAGCACTGTAGGGTGGCAGTCCTCTCCCAGTTTAGGTGTTGACAGCCTGTTGAAATAGTTCATTTTACAGGCCCTGCGGAATTGAGAAAGGTCCCGCAGGGCCTTTATGGCCTCTGTGAGGGCATTCCACATTTCTGGTGCCGCCACTGAAAAGGCCCTAGCCCGTGTGGAACACAGTCTGGCCTCCCTTGGTCCAGGGATAGATAGTAGGTTTCGTGTCCCTGAACGCAGTGCCGTCTGGGGAACATACTGAGAAAGGTGGTCCTGTAGATAGGCAGGTCCTTGGCCATATAGGGCTTTAAAGGTCAATACCAACATTTTGAAACAGACTCAGTAGCACACTCAGCCTAACCTCCTTTGCAGGGTTGTTGGGAGTATAAGAAGGGAGACAGGAGAACAATGTAAACTGCTTTGGCTCTGCATTGGGGAGAAAGGTGAGATATAAATGAAGTAAGTAAATACTATAATTGAACATGTGAGGCAGGTAAAAGTTAGGTTGGCTGCTGTGTGGGAAAGAGCGAAGGAACTAAAGAAAATAGGGTTCCCAGGTATACTCTGGCAATTGGTTGGGAGGGACTTTTCAGAAGGAACATTAGGCCTAGGCTTGCATTGCAGCAGTCACTTCCAATGTGCACCAGACTGTCATCAAGTCCCCAGCAATACGGAAATACTCTGATATTTGGGGGGAAACTATGGTAGAACTAATTTTTACCATAGTTATTTTGCACAAATACCAGAACATCCCCACATTGCTGGTGATGCACTGATGTCACTTCCTCTGTGCACCAGAAGTGATGTCATCACATGTCCAGTGATGCAGAGATGCTCTGGTATTTGGGAGAGGGGGGACATTTTTCCCATAGATTATTTTGCCCAAATACCAGACCATCCCTGCATTGCTGGTGATCTGACATCACTTCTGGTGTGTGCTGGAGTTGACATCTCTGTGTTGCTAGCATTACAGGTGTAGGCCTAGTTTTCCTGCCTGTAAATTCCCCATTGGCCAGCTGATCACCTTGGAATGGGATATCCTTTGTCCCTAGTGGGGCCCTGGGAACCCTAAAGGAAGCGGAGTGGCTATAGGGGCTGACAGAAAGAAAGAAAAAGGAAATAGCAAGGGGAGGGGATACAGAGGAAAATCAATAAAGTCCAGAAGCACCTTTAAGACTACCAACTATTATTGTAGCATAAGGTTTTGAGAAACACAGCTCTCTTTATCAGATGAGGAAAATCAGAACCCACTACAAGTCCTTTGGGTCCTCTGTGTGCCTAACAATTGTGTGTTGGACATTTAGTTCTGTCTTCTTGCACTTAGGGAGAAGGTTAAACTAGTCTTCCCAATTGCTCATGCTTGGCAGGGTACTCTCACCTGCAATTTCCCACTTTCGAGAAACTGAGGAATAGGAGAAAAAAGATGGCATCTGTAGTGACATTGTAGGGATTTTCACTAGTTTCTATGGTTTTTACTATGGAGACCAGGGGAAATTCCTATAGCATCACCTAGGAGTGATATTACATCTTCACCAAACTCTTTCCTCCCCTGAAACTGTCCCTCAAATCTCCTGACATTTGCCTAGGCAGTATTGACAATCCTAGGCTAAGGTAGAACCCTCCTCCTAGATTTGTTGCTTTTTCATTTCAGATTCATTGATTGTTGCTGATTGTCTGCCAAAGTCTCAAGGCAGCAGGAGGAAGGTTGCGGGCCTAACTTGCCTGGGAAATTATAGATGTTTGTATAAAAATGCTAGAAGTGTTCAAAGTAAAACAGATGAGTTGGAATGTTTAGTGTTGGGGGAAAACACAGACATTGTGGGAATTTCAGAAACTTGGTGGAATGAGAATGAGAAGAATCTGTATGTCAGAGAGAGTATATGGTCCAGTAAGACTGAGGTCAGAGAATTAGATTCCCTTCTAGAAATGCTTTGGGTCGAAATAGAGGGCCCAAAAGGAAATTTAACTATGGGAGTTTGTTGCCCACCAATCAAAAGATAGAGGACGATTATAATATGATGGAAGGTTAAACGTAAAAACTGTGTCATAATAGGTGATTTTAACTACCCACAGATTGATTGGGTCACTATGTGTTCTGGTCGAGAGAAAGAGATTGAGTTTCTAGATGCTCTCAATGACTGTGCTATGGAGCAGATGGTCACAGAACCTACCAGGGGTGGCGCGATCCTGGATTTGGACCTAAGTAATGCCCAAGACTTGGTGAGAGATGTAAAAGTGATTGCACCACTTGGGAGCAGTGACCATAACGTTATTGATTTCACCATTTGTATAAATAGAGAGTTGTCCCAAAAGACCAACACAACCACGTTTAACTTTAAAAGGGATAAATTCTCTGAGATGAGGAGGAAACTGAAGAGGAAGAGGAAATGTGAAGAGGAAAATGAAAGGAAAAGTAAATACAGTCAAAACCGTTGGGGAAACTTGGAAGCTATTTAAAACTACAGTCCTATAGGCTCAGATAAAATATATACCACAAGTTAGGAAAGGCACAAACAGGTATAAGAAAAGGCCTGCATGGTTAAGAAACAAAGAAATGGAAGCTGTAAAAGGTAAGAAGGATTCCTTTAAGCGGTGGAAAGCTAGTCCAAGTGAGATTAATAAAAGGGAACACAGGCTGTGGCAAATCAAATGCAAGGCTGTGATCAGGCAGGCAAAAAGGGACTATGAGGAGCATATTGCAAAAAACATAAAGACCAACAATAAAAATTTCTTCAAATATATTAGAAGCAGGAAACCAGCCAGGGAGGCAGTGGGGCCTTTGGATGACCAAGGGGTAAAAAGATTACTTAAGGGGGAAAGGGGAAAGGCTGAGAAGCCGAATGCATTTTTTGCCTCCATCTTCATTGTGGAAGATGAGAAGTGTTTGCCCGCTCCAGAACCACTAATTTTGGAAGGGGTGTTGAAAGACCTGAGTCAGATTGAGGTGACAAGAGAGGAGGCCCTACAACTGATTGATGAATTAAAAACGAATAAGTCACCAGGTCCAGATGGCATACATCCAAGAGTTCTGAAAGAACTCAAAAGTGAACTTGTGGATCTCCTGACAAAAATATGTAATCTTTCATTGAATCTGCCTCCGTTCCTGAGGACTGGAAGGTAGCAAATGTCACTCCCATCTTTAAAAAGCGTTCCAGAGGAGATCTGGGAAATTACAGGCCAGTCAGTCTGACTTCAATCCTGGGAAAGTTGGTAGAAACCATTATCAAGGACAGAATGAGTAGGCACATTGATGAACACAAGTTTTTGAGGAAGACTTAGCATGGGTTCTGTAAGGAAAGATCTTGCCTCACTAATGTGTTACAGTTCCTTGAGGAGGTGAATAAACATGTGGACAAAGGGAACCCAATCGATGTTGTTTACCTTGACTTCCAGAAAGCTTTTGATAAAGTTCCTCATCAAAGACTCCTTAGAAAGCTCGAGAGTAAAAGGACAGGTCCTCTTGTGGATCAAAAACTGGCTAATTAATAGGAAACAGAGAGTGAGTATAAATGGGCAGTTTTCGCAGTGGAGGACGGTAAGCAGTGGGGTGCCGCAGGGCTCAGTACTGGGTCCCATGCTCTTTAACTTGTTCATTAATGATTTGGAGTTGGAAGTAAGCAGTGAAGTGGCCAAGTTTGCAGATGACACTAAATTGTTCAGGGTGGTAAGAACCAGAGAGGATTGTGAGGCACTCCAAAGGTATCTGTTGAGGCTGGGTGAGTGGGCGTCAACGTGGCAGATGCGGTTCAATGTGAACAAGTGCAAAGTAATGCACATTGGGGCCAAGAATCCCAGCTACAAATACAAGTTGATGGGATGTGAACTGGCAGAGACTGACCAAGAGAGAGATCTTGGGGTCATGGTAGATAACTCACTGAAAATGTCAACACAGTGTGCGATTGCAATAAAAAAAGGCAAACGCCATGCTGGGAATTATTAGGAAGGAAACTGAAAACAAATCAGCTGGTATCATAATTATAATCATAATGTATAAATCGATGGTGCGGTCTCATTTGGAATAGTCTACAATTCTGGTCACCACACCACAAAAAGGATATTATAGCATTGGAAAAAGTGCAGAAAAGGGGAACTAGAATAATTAAAGGTTTGGAACACTTTCCCTATGAAGAAAGGTTAAAACACTTGGGGCTCTTTAGCTTGGAGAAACGTCGACTGCGGGGGTGACATGATAGAGGTTTACAAGATTATGCATGGGATGGAGAAAGTAGAGAAAGAAGTACTTTTCTCCCTTTCTCACAGTACAAGAACTCGTGGGCATTCAATGAAATTGCTGAGCAGTCGGGTTAAAACAGATAAAAGGAAATACTTCTTCACCCAAAAGGTGATTAACATGTGGAATTCACTGCCACAGGAGGTGGTGGCAGCTACAAGCATAGCCAGTTTCAAGAAGGGATTGGATAAAAATATGGAGCAGAGGTCCATCAGTGGCTATTAGCCATAGTATATTATTCGAACTGTCTGGGGCAGTGTTGCTCTGTATTCTTGGTGCTTGTGGGGGGGGGCAAGGTGGAAGGGCTTCTAGACCCACTTCTAGACTTGTGAACCTCCTGATGGCACTTGGGTTTTGCTTTTTTTTGGCCACTGTGTGACACAGAGTGTTGGACTGGATGGGCCGTTGGCCTGATCCAACATAGCTTCTCTTATGGTCTTATGTTCATGGGCACTCTTGAAGTCCTATATAATTCAGGAACAATTTACCATGCAATATTTCCAAAAATGTAGTCTGCTCTATTGGGCTTTAGGACTAATCCCTTGTCCACCTGTTTTCGCAACACCAACTACCATCCACCTGCAACACTTGGGAATTTAGAGGCAGAACCTGCCATTTTAGTCTTTATTGTCATTCTGTAGTTTTAGATTTTAAATATTTTAAATTGGTCTTTTATTGTTTTTTTACTGTTGATTGTTTTTATGATGTAACCTGCCCTGAGCCTGTTCTATGGTAAGGGCAGGCTAAAATCGAATTAAATAAATAAATTTAGGTGGGAGCTGATGGAGATAGAGTGATTCAGTGGCGCCATTGGCTGTTATTGTCTGTTATTAATGGACTTTTTTTGTAGCAGGAACTCCTTTGCATATTAGGCCACACACCCCTGATGTAGCCAGTCCTCCAAGAGCTTACAGTAGGCCCTGTACGAACAGCCCTGTAAGCCCTTGGAGGACTGGCTACAACAGGGGTGTGTGGCCTAATATGCAAAGGAGTTCCTGCTACCAAAAAAGCCCTGGGTTGTATTATATATTGGGTTTTAGTAACTGTGATACTTTAAACATTGTATTACGTATTTGTTGCTTTGTGTAACCTGTCCTGAGTCTGCTTGAGGGGGAGGGAGGGCCAGAAGCAGAATAAACAAACAAGCAAAGTTTCATGGTTCCCCTTCCAGGCATACGGGGCACATTAGATAAACTTGGCTTCTGCTGGCCCCAGGGCTTTTTTGCATATTAGGCCACACCTGCTGACCTCACCATTTTTTTACTCAGGCCTTTTGTGGGTTTTCAGGTAGCCGGCTCAAGGTTGACTCAGCCTTCCATCCTTCTGAGGTCGGTAAAATGAGTACCCAGCTTGCTAGGGGGAAAGCGCAGATGATTGGGGAAGGCAATGGCAAACCACCCCGTAAAAAGTCTGCTGGGTCAGAAATGACTGGTGCTTGCACAGGGGACCTTTCCTTTCCTTTGAGTAAAAAAAGCCCAGCAGGAACTCATTTGTATATTAGGCCACATCCCTTATGCTAAGCCCTTATGCTAACTGTGTTCCTGCTCAAAAAAAGCCCTGGCTGGCCCACAAGGTAAAAAAGTAAAGGTAGTCCCCTCCCTGTGCAAGTACCAGTCATTTCCAACTCTGGGGTGACGTCGCATCACAATGTTTTCATGGCAGACTTTTTAATGGGATGCCATTGCCTTCCCCAGTCATCTACTCTTTTCCCCCAGCAAACTGGGTACTCATTTTAGCGACCTCAAAAGAATGGAAAGCTGAGTCAACTTTGATCCGGCTACCTGAACCCAGCTTCTGCCGGGATCGAACTCAGGTCATGAGCAGAGAGCTTGGAATGCAGTACTGCAGCTTTACCACTCTGTGCCACGAGGCTCCTAAAGGATAATAAGCTAAGATGAGATCTTGGTTCAGCATTTTCAGGAGAAGAGGAATCTGTCTTTGTAAAGGAGTAGAGTATTACCCACATTCCTGATTGTGTACACATGGGGCCCATCAAATGCAAGTTGATCCTTACAAATTACTTTTAAATAGCTTCTCTTTAAAAGGCTGTATTTAAATACAGTCCTGAAGGGTAAGACAGCTGGATGATAGGCTGTCTGGAAACGGAAGCTGCATCTTCCAAAACAGCAGATATTGTATTCCAGTTAGGGATGTTTGCACACCCACTGATTTAGCTCAGGTTCCTTTCACCGGTCGCAAACAGGGAGCCAATGTTTTGTCAATCATTTGGCTGCTTGTGAGCAATTCAAGTCTGTTTGCCAGGGTATGTTTTGGGTGTTCCACTAGTACAGAGCAGTGTTTCATGCATGAACTTCCTCAAACAGCCTGATGAGAGTTCTGGTTTCCTCCTCCCCTGGCAGCCAATTGTTTAGGGTGAATAGGGTTGCCAAGTCCCCAGTCCTCCACACGTGCGCGACACAATGACATCACCCAGAAGTGACATCATCATGCCTGCGACATCGTGCGTGGCCATTTCTGGGAAAACTCTATTGTTTTCCTGGATGCTCTAGCCATTTGGGAGGGGAAAACTCTATGGTACCCATTGTACCATAGAGTTTTTCCTCCCAAATGGCTAGAGCGTTCGGGGAAACCATAGAGTGGCTGCTGCGCAACATCGCCAGCGCAATGACATCAGTTCCGGCTGATGACGTAAGGGGAGGTTTCCCCTTATGACCCAATGTGGGCCAGTGGGCTGGGAACTTCCTGGGCAGCTTGGCAGCCCTAATGGTGAACAAATCAAATCAATGAATAGTGAGCAAAACAAATCAAGCCCTTTGTTATAAAGAAATACTTTTTAAAAATCATACAGTTTGGTGTTCAAGTCCATGTTATCATTTTTGTGCATATGTGTTTTTGCATCTGACTCCAGGATATCACAGGAATATTCAAACAAGTGGGTTTGGGTCCTGCATGATTTAAAACTCCATCCAGTTGCCTTTATGAGCCCTCCAAGATGTTCTCCAACCACAATCAGAATTTTCACAAGAAAGATCCCAAACCTACTCTGCCCTGGATAACCCAGGCAAGCCCCATCATCATCAGATCTCAGAAGCTAACCAGGGCCGACCCTGCCAAGTACTTGGATGGGAGTTCTCCAAAGGAATACCAGCAGTTAGGAGGACAGAGGCAGGCTGTCAAGCCACTTCTCTGAACGTCCTCCATGTCCCAGTAGAGGTCGCCAGAAGTCGCCATAACTTCCAGGTATGCACACAAAAACGGAAGGAAGGAAGGAAGGAAGGAAGGAAGGAAGGAAGGAAGGAAGGAAGGAAGATCCCAAGCCTTCAAAGTGGTATCCCCTCCCTCGATCAGGATGAGAACAAACAATCCTTAAAATCTTCTTTTCAGCTCACGTAGCAGGACAGGTTTATCCCCAGACAGTCCTGTTTCTGTTCTTCCCTTGCCACTGCCCTGTACAAATCTCCCCACCCTTGGCTTCTTCTCTTTCTTTTCTTTAAAGCAGCCACTCAACACTCATTCAGAAGTAGCTGAAGATATTTTGGGGAGGGTTGGACTGCAATAGAAGAGCAAGATTTGCACCCAGTAACACCTTAGAGACCAACAAATTTTCTGGAGTGGAAGCTTTCAAGAGTCAAAGCTCCCTTTGACAGATACGCAGCTGACAAAAGGAGCTTTGACTCTTGTCAAAGGTTATCCCCAAAAATAGGGTTGCCAACCTCCAGGTGGTGGCTGGAGATCTCCTACAATTACAACTGATCTCTAGGCAACAGAGATCAGGTCACTTGGAGAAAATTGTAACTTTGGAAGGTGGACTCTATGGCATTATACCTATTAAAGTGCCTTCCCTCCCCAAACCCTGCCCTCCTCAGGATCCACCCCCAAAATCTCCAGGTATTTGGCAACCCTTACCCAAAATTTTGCTGGTCTGTAAGATGTTCCAGGACTTGAATCCAGTTTTTTAGATGAGCTGAAGTCCCTTTTCTTAAGAATCCCGCATCTCGAGAGTTACTTCCAATCAATGAAGTTAGCCCAAGAATTACTGTAAATCCAGCCCTACGAACACAATCAGTAATGTTTTGCATGTATAAATGACACTGGACTCAAGGGCTGCAATCACACACACTAAATAGTGCACTTTCAATCCACTTTCAGTGCACTTTCCAATCTGCTAATGGACGGCCGGGCCTGGCTGTGTCCCAGGGAATTTGGACCTGGCATTGCAGGCCATGGCAACTTGGCTAAGGCTGAGTGGGTTGAAGCTGAATCCGACGAAGACAGAGATCCTTTGCGTGGGTCGGGGCGCTCTGGGGAGGGAAATACCTCTCCCGGTTTTTGACGGGGTGCCGCTGAAAGCGGCGCACCGGGTCAGGAGCTTGGGAGTTCTACTGAAGCCTTCACTATCAATGGAGGCCCAGATAACAGCCACTGCCAAGTCGGCTTTCTTTCATCTAAAGCGGGCAAGGCAGTTGGCCCCCTTCCTAGAGCGTCAGGACCTAGCAACAGTGATTCATGCAACGGTCACCTCAAGATTGGATTACTGTAATGCCCTCTACATGGGGCTGCCTCTGTGCCGAACCAGGAGGCTGAAGTTGGTGCAGAACGCGGCGGCTAGGCTGCTACTGGGGCTCCCAGAGTGGGAGCACATACAGCTGGGCTGCGCGGACTGCACTGGTTGCCAGTTACATACCGGATTCATTACAAAGTGCTGGTTATTACCTTTAAAGCCCTATATGGCTGAGGACCTGCCTACCTGAGGGACCGTCTTTCCCCATATGAACCCCAGAGAGTACTGAGGTCAGCAGGGAAGAACCAACTGATCATCCCCGGGCCGAAGGAGGCAAAACTGCAGAGTACTCGTATGCGGGCCTTCTCTATCGTAGCTCCACACCTATGGAACCAGCTCCTGGAAGAAGTGCGGGCCCTGCGGAACCTTGAACAGTTCCGCAGGGCCTGCAAGACCATCCTTTTTGGGATGGCCTTTACCGATTAAATGACAGAGGGACTCGCCTAAGTGATTTTCGCCATCATGCTTAGTGGCAATAGCACCAGAATGTTAATTTTAAATTAGACTGTTTTAAAGCTAGATACAGGGCAGGATAGATAGATAGATTTTAAATACTTATTGTATAATCTATTGTATTTGATGTTGTTAGCCGCCCTGAGCCTGCTTCGGCGGGGAGGGCAGGATATAAATAAAAAATGTTGATTGATTTTCCAACTGGATTTTACTGTGTGAACTGGCAAAATCCAGTTGGAAAGTGGATTGAAAGTGCACTATTTAGTGTGTGTGATCGCAGCCAAGGAATAATATAACAGTGGAAGCTAAATCCAATGCTTCAGAGCTTTGCTTTTTTCCCCAACCCATGCACAGCTTCTGGGGGACAGGAACATTCTTAAGCCCTTCCTCAGGGTCTGAAGGCCATGGACAATTTGGAGGGAGGGGAGAGATGCCAGCCTCCAGGTGGGACCTGGGACTCTCCTGGAATCACAGCTCATCTCCAGACTATAGACATCAGTTCCCCTGGAGAAAATGGATGCTCTGGAGGGTAGGCTCTATGGCATTGTACCCCACTGAGGTCCCTGTCCTCCCCAGGCTCCATCCCCAAATCTCCAGAGTTTCCCAACCTGGATTTGGCAACCCTACACCCCCCCCCCTTCCCCTGCTGGTGGCCAGGGAGGACCTGGCAACCCTAGAGGAGGACTTGATGAATGGAAATATTGGGAGAGGGCAATAGAAGTTCAGGAGCAGAGCTTCCCCTCTCTCCATTCATCAAAAGTGGTGGGCACTCTGCTAGTTTTAAAGCAGGAAGGAGCTCCAAGGAGTAACAGGCATCCTGCCCTGTTCTTTCTGGTGACTTTGCAAGAGCAATCAGGAGAAATTTCTTTTGAGCGTGAGAGTCGTCAGAGATTAAGGTAATGATATTTGCGCTGCAAATGTTTGCTTAGCAAAATGCAAACTTTCTGCCAGAGGTGCACAATCATATTACAGTTTGGGGGGAAGGTGGCGGGGGGAATGATATGCCTAGAAAAGGGATGTAAATTGCGTCGGCACAGAGCAAAGCTGAAATCTAATCAGCCGATGACGATGTATCATTCTGTTCAAAATGTCATGTTTTAGCTGCAGTCCTTGTAACAAGGGGGAAAGTCCATTGATGGCTAATGGCGTAACCACACTACAAACTTGGTCCATTTTTATGCCAAATTGTTTGTCATGGCTGTTAGTCTGAGTGTGTGCTGGGGGTATTTGTGAATTAACTTAATTGTGCAGGGGATTGGACTAGATGACCTTGGAGGTCCCTTCCAACTCTATGATGCTGGGATTCTGACTACAAAATGTCAGGGAGCAAGATTATACACAGGGTGTTTTTGCAGCAGGAACTCATTTGCATATTAGGCTACACATCCCCTGATGTAGCCAATCCTCCAAGAGCTAAGAAGAGCCCTGTAAGCTCTTGGAGGATTGGCTACATCAGGAGGGTGTAGCCTAATATGCAAAGGAATTCATGCTACAAAAACCCTGATTATATATAACTCTAATAGTACCTCTTCAACATTTCTGGCATTTCTGTTTAATAGGACGCCTTTTAATCTGTTCAGCCGATCCAGGCCTAGCCCTGCCCACTTTTGAGAAGCACTTGGTGGATGCCAGTAAAGGCATCAGCAGACCCAATGGTGCCCATGGGCACCATGTTGTGGGCCCCTGAGCTAGCTAGTTACAGGATGAATCGTAGAATCATAGACTGCTAAAGCTAAGGTTACCAAATCTGGGTGCAAGTCTGGCCTGGGTCTGTAACCAAATGGTTTTAGTTACATTGGTGGACAATTGTCATTTCGGGCTGGATGGGGCGCAATTTTCCCTGTTGATACCATTGATCACTCCATTCTTATCCACCAGCTTGAATATGGAACTGGTTCAGAACCAAGATTAGGAGACTTGGGTAATGAAATATAGAGGTCAATGTTATCTGCATATTGATGATGCCCAGCCTCAAACTCCAGAATTGTCTGGAACTTGAGGTTGGGTGTCATCAATATGTAGATAACATTGTGCTCTTATATTTCACCAGCCAAGTCTCCCAATCTTGGTTCTGAACCAGTGCTTTGAGGCTACACTCAGGTGACAAAGAAAGAACAAACCGAAGCTATATCCAGGTGAGATCAAGACTAATACTGGTTGGGAAAACTGATATTCTAGAGCAGGGGTGTCGAACTCATTTGTTATGAGGACCAGATTTGACATAAATGAGACCTTGTTGGGCCAGGCCGGGCCATGTCAGGCTGGGCCATTTGTGTGCCTATTTAAGATTAGGTAGCAGATAAACTTCATAAAGGACACAGACAAACACAACTAAAGATTTAAAAAAAAAACCCTTAAAACATGCTTTAAACATTAGCACTAGTTGATCTTAAAGGTGCTTTCTTTTCAGGCCACACACCCCTGTTGTAGCCAATCCTCCAAGAGCTTACAGGGCTCTATTTACAGGGCCTACTGTAAGCTCCAGGAGGATTGGCTACATCAGGAGTGTGTGACTTAATATGCAAAGGAGTTCCTGCTACCACAAAAACCCCTGGATATAATCGAGGCATTGTTCTAAGGTTGCTAGGCAATTTTGGGGGATTCCTAGAGTTACCCCAAAAGTGACAAAGGGTAGCTCTAGGAATCACCAGAAACTCTGTGGTACTAGCCCTAGAAATAACCAGACAACTCTATGGTACAACCATAGAGCAACTGGTGATTTCTAGTGCTACCGTTTGACATTTCTGGGAAGAATTCTGGGAAGAACCTGAGTTTGCAGTTGCTGTATTTTTGTTTTTAATTCTCAAGTTGTAAGTAACTGTATCAAGATAATGGAGGGCAAAGCCATCTTTTAAGTTTTTACTTAAATCTGCAGCTGCTTTCCAAATCACAACTCCAGAACTACGCAGGACTCCTGGATGAGAAAACCCTGCCTATTACAGCAGAAGACACGATAGTTTTGTAAGTGAGCTGAACATAGATTTCTGTGATTTCAAAACCCTGCAAACTTATCCGGCCTTAAGCAACAGTGGGGTGAAAGAAAAAAGGGCCTGTACCTCTTAGAAAACAATTCCTCTATTCTACCACTTTAAACATTTTCACAGACTATTGCCTGTCCTCTAGACACGGTTGGTGGTGGAGATAACGTGCCCCCCCCCCCACCTCCACCCAAGTTTCTCTGATCTGAATACATTAAAATTTCATTCTGTCTTCACATTAGATTGCAGTCTTGGATAATATGTCTGTTTCTGTAGTTTATACAAGAAAGATTAGGTTGAAATGCTAGAGCCAGTAAATACTTCAAAAGCCGCTGCTGAAGTGAAGCCTGTTTCTCACAGGTCATGCATTTCAGAGCCAAGCAAAACACATTTCTTCAGTTCTCTCTTCCTCAGCCCCCTTTTCCGTTCCTCCTTTGTTTTCTCTCTTTAAGGGTGTTTTCTATATATCAAACAGACATGACAAGCTGTTATGTTTCATGGTTTTATTAGAGTTGCAGATGTAAATCAACAGGGAACTGTGCCCAATTCCTGATGGGGGGAAAAAAAACAACAAAAAAAGTACATTCTAGAGACGGCATGATACTGCTTAAACCCATTAAATTCCCAGCTGGCTCCGGGGACTGCTGGGTGATTACTCCAGATTCATGACAGCAAAACAAAAGCCAAAAAACACTTCAAATTAGTTTGCGCCTTCCTAAAACTTTCCAATGCAAAACATGGTTAAAGTTGGTGCCTAATTGTCAATCCCATAGGGATACATGCTTCCAGATCTGGAGACTGAGGGATGATCTTGTATTGTAACCTTCAGACCAAGGGCAGACTGAGAAGGGAAAATGGCCCTGGAAAAGCCCCACTCCTCAAAGGACAAAGATGGGCCATGTGCAGCCTCCCCTTTAACCTCAGGTGAGCTGTACACAGGGCTTTTTTTTGGAGCTCCTTTGCATATTAGGCCACACATCCACAATGTAGGCAATCCTCCTGGAGTTTACAGGGCTCTTAGTACTACATAGGGTTGCCAAGTACCTTTCATGGCTAGAGCATCCGGGAAAACCATAGACTTTTCCTGGAAACGCCTAGAGTGGCTGTCGTGGGACGTTGCCGGCATGATGACGTCACTTCCAGGTGACGTCATCGTGCCAGTGACGTTGGGGGAGATACCTCCTGCCAGCCCAATGTGGGCCGGTGGGTTGGGAACTCCCAGGTGGGAGAATCCTTACCCGGACCAGGGGCTTGGCAGCCCTAGTGCTATAGGGCCTACTGTAGAAGGATTGGCTACATCAGGGATGTGTGGCCTAATATGCAAAGGAGTTCCTGCTACAAAAAAAAAAGCCTTGGCTGTGCATGCCCAAAAGACAAAGAAGAGGAGATACAGCTGGTATGTCCATCAGGCCATACTGCATAAGAGCAGTTCTGCTACTGGACTGGCCCAGCCCAGGTAAGGGAGGAAGCCATCACTAGGGTTTCCGTGTGTTTGTTGGTACTACAGTGGCCAGCGGGAGTAAGAAGAAGAAAAGAAATCTCATTGGTGATATTGTGATATCACTTCCAGGAAAACCTGGGAGTGACATCACACCTCTCTGTTGCTGGAAACTCTATGGTTTTGCTGTGGGATTTCCAGCAATTCCTAGAGGGGTGTGATGTCATTTCCTGGAAGTGATGTCAGAATGTCTCTGACAGCTGCTTCTCCATGTCTCTGCCCCACTTGGCATTGTGCTAGGATGGGCCTTGCAACTAGGGTTGCCAGGTCCAACTCAGGAAATATCTGGGGACTTTGGGGGTGGAACTGGGAAACTCTGGGGGTGGAGGCTGGAGGCTTTCCTGTTCCAATTAAATAAAAATACAGTAGCGCAGTTCCCCTGCTGTGCAGTCTTCAATTCCTCCTCCTGTTTTTTGCATCACTTCCACTAAATGAAAGTGAACACATACACACACAAAAAACAGCCAAAATAAGCAGTTTGCATGCCCACACTTTTGTGATCTCCCTGGGGCTATGGTATAGATAGCTTTACTCACTGGAGTTGCTGAATGTAACAATCTGCTGTATTTTAACCAATTTAAGGAGAGAGAGGTCTAGAGGGTGGAGTTTCCCTTTATCCCATACTCAGGCTCTAAACTCTTTACTATCCCGTTTACTGTACAAACAGCTTCTGAAATGAATGCAAAACTCAAAGAGGGACTGGGCTCTCTCTCTTCCTCTTTCACACACATGTGACTCTGCCTGCTCACCCTGGCCACATGAGCTTCAGTCTCATTGAGATTTAAAGACAGGTGCATACACATACACACCCCTTCCAAAATACAAGGAGTTTGCAAGCTCCTAAACCTGCCTGAGATCTAAAGGTACATCATGGCTGTTGGGGCAGGACTTCTCTCCACTAGCTTCTCCCCACTAGCTGGTAGTGGAGAGGAGCCTGCAAAACTGGGTGATCCCCCACCCAGACCTGAGGACTGACAAGCTTACTTGCAACCCTAGCTACCAGCCCACTGGGAAAAGTCCCAGTGGTCATAATGACTTGTCCACCCCTGCTTCTGACATTTTTTTTTAAAAAAAGCCCTACTTTACTAAATGTAATATTTTGCCCTAATAAATATGAATCCCCTTCTCCAAGTTTTTCGATCTGCACAGGAGCCAGGTTCAGAGTTAGATATAACATGGTAAAACCGATTCAGGCCTAAAAGGTAACTATTTCTAGATAACCTGGTCTCTATTTTCCATGTGAGAACCAAATAATTAAACGGGAAACTAAGTTTTCTGCTGCCAAGTTGGTTGGGTGGCATAATGAGAAAAACAGCCAGGATCTCCAGGAGAGAGGGGAAAAATTCCACCTGGATTTCAACTTTAAGCTTTCTTGGAAAGTATGAGTCATTGGGGGGGGGGGGGGAGAGGAGTGGGGACAGAAAGAACACTGTCGTTCTTTTCACTAGGAAGCAGCGTGGTAGAGGAATTGCTATATTTATTTCTGTGTTTTCTAGCACTGAATATGTTTCCACGCATTATGATGATGGAAGTCGGACTTGGTACACTCCCCAAATAGCAAAGCCTATCGCCGCCAACACAATACCAAGCTGCTTCCAACACAGTAATATGTGACTCAGATAAGTTGAAAGTAGCAGGATGGAATGCATAATTTTTTTTCAAAAATATATGTGTAGGTATTATTCTGGGTAATTGAGAGAATAGATTTATATATAAAATAGAGGAATTTGCAAGGTAATAGAAATGCACACAGGCAAATCTGGTGATGATAGAATGTCTCCCTTTGAAGTTTTGAAAGGGGGGTGGGAAATACCACACCACCCCACTGTTAAAAAAAACAGAGGAAGCAAAAAAACAAACAAACCCCGATTCCATTTTGTTTTTCATGTTGTTCCCAGGTGCCAGCTTTTCCCAGGTATTGTAAAACCGCTGTAGATGATTAGCACTCTAAATCAGCATGTGAAATGCTGTTTTTAGACATAGGGAGGAGGTGGTTTCTGTTCTGGCTGCAGCTGGTCTAGAAGAACTAGAAGAATCAGTACGCAGAAGGGGGCACTACGTCTAATTCACAACAGTGGTTAAAAAACTTTTGTACCAGGAAGTGCCTCTTGGACGTGCAACTTACTTGTTGCCTGCCTGTGTTGCTCCTAGCAACAATATCAGGAAGTAACCTTATGGACTGTTTATGCAGTGCTTGTCTGCTGCGACCATTTCCATAAAAGATGAAATCATTTTTATCTTGTTTTGAAATTACATCTCTGGAAGTAATATTAGATACTATTATTATTTAGCGAATTTTGAAAGTTCTTACAGTAAGAAGAAACTATATACAAAATGCAATAAGGCTGGGGCTACCAAAAGATGAGTAATTACGCCCCCCCCCCATCCAGTCCTTTGTTTAAGAAAGAAAAATATTGGATATCTCTGGATTTTAACAAAAATTTGCCGTAAATTTTCTGATTCTATAGAATTGAACACTAAAAGGGTACCACTTAGGATTGACAGCCTCCGGGTGGGACATGGAATCTACAGTTACAACTGATCTCTGAACTACAGAGTTCGGTTCTCCTGAAGAAAATGGCTTCTTTGGAAGGAAGTCTCCATAGCATTATATCTCTGATGAAGTCCCTCCCTGTCAGGTCCATCAGTCCACTGGGTGGGGGATGGGTGTGAACTTACCAGGAGCAGGAAGGAAAGAACTCAGATATAAACATGACATGCCTATGTCACCCAGAAGTGACATAGGCGTATGAGGGACATTAGAGCTAGGGTTGCCAAGTCCAATTCAAGAAATATCTGGGGACTTTGGGGGTGGAGCCAGGAGACTTAGGGAGTGGAGCCAGGAGACATTGGGGCGGAGCCAGGAACAAGGGTGTGACAAGCATAATTGAAGGGAGTTCTGGCCATCACATTTAAAGGGACAGCACACCTTTTTAAATGTCTTCCTTCCATAGGAAATAATGGATAGGGGCACCTTCTTTTGGGGCTCATAGAATTGGACCCCCTGGTCCAATCATTTTGAAACCTGGGGGATACTTTGGGGAGAGGCACTAGATACTTTACTGAAAATTCGGTGCTTCTACTTCAAAAAACAGCTCCCCCAGAGCCCCTGAAACCTCCAGATCAATTCCCCATTATACCCTATGAGAATCGATCTCCACATAGGGAATAATGAAGTGCTCGGCAGACGTTTCCCTCCCCCTTCCCGCCGTTTCTGGTGACTCTGAAGTGAGGGAGTGGCCTCTCTACTCACGTGTTGCTGCCAACTTCTTCCAAGTAACAAAGACACACTATCCCAAGAAGAAGCCTTTCAATCGGAGACTGAAGCCTCCGGAGGTGCAAAGGCACATGGTCTTGTGGGGGAGAAGAAGAAGAAGATATTGGGTTTATATCCCGCCCTCCACTCCGAAGAGTCTCAGAGCAGCTCACAATCTCCTTTACCTTCCTCCCCCACAACAGACACCCTGTGAGGTGGGTGTGGCTGGAGAGGGCCCTCACAGCAGCTGCCCTTTCAAGGACAACCTCTGCCAGAGCTATGGCTGACCCAAGGCCATTCCAGCAGGTGCAAGTGGAGGAGTGGGGAATCTAACCCGGTTCTCCCAGATAAGAGTCCGCACACTTAACCACTACACCAAACTGGCTCTCCCCCCACCGGCCACCAAACTGGCTTCCCCCCACCGGCCAGCTGACTGGAGGCGGGAAGGAGCCTGGGAAAGCGGAAGAACTCCTGCTGGGACCTGGGGATTGGCAAGCCTAATTAGAGCGGCACTGTGGTTGGTGGGCAAAACCTCTATTGTAGAATTAGCTTCTAACCATAGAGTTTTGCCCAAAATCAAAAGCATCGCCCCCTCCAATGTCGTTGAAGTGCCTGTCTCACTTCCAGGAGACATAGACACGTCATATTTATTTCTGACTTCTTGCCTGTTTTTTGGGGGGGGGGCAATACCCCTCTGTTGGCCAGCTGGTTGCTGGTGGAGAGAAGCAACCAAAATTGCTGTTCCCCCATTCTTTTCCATTCCATTTTTTTAAAGAAAAGTTGAAAATAAAACAACAAAACTGAACATATGAACCCTGTCCATAGTGGGGGGTCTGACAACCCTACCCCCCAGATCCTTTACCTCCTGAGGGTCTACACCCAAATCTCCAGGAATTTCTGACTACTATAAGAGTTCTTGGGGGACCGGGTGTTTAGGATAGCCAACCTTTCATGTGGTGGTTGCAGATCTCCAGCTATTATGACTAATCTCCAGTTGACAGAGATCAATTCATCTGGAGAAAATGGCCACTGCGGAAGGTGGACTCTGGCATTCTACTCCATTGAAGCCTCTCCCCTCCTCAAACCCCACTTCCTCAGGCTTCACCTCCAAAATCTCCAGGTATTTCTCAATCTGGAGCCAGCAACTCTATGGCTGTTGGTCTGTGCAATTCCCTCATGAAGCAAATATGCCAGGTTTGCTCTGCTGCTCCTGTCATAAAGGGCATGAAATAATTTTTATAATCTTTGGCCTTCAGGCCATTTTCAAAGATCACTTCTTGTTCTGTGTCTGTTTCATTGATTTTAATGCCAAATGTATTTTAATGTTTTTGCTTTTATCATGTTTGATTCATTGGGGAATGGGGAATTGTCAAAAGATGGGCTAAAATTTAAAGTAACTCATCATGATGAGTAACAAAATGAAATCCCTTCCTTGTTTCCTTCTTTCACAATTATTGAAGCTTTTTTTTGGGGGGGGGGGAGGGAGAAACAACTGCCGTCTTCTCCTTTGGTGGCTGCTGCTGTTCCCCTATTCTTTTCCATTCCATTTTTTAAAAGAAAAGTTGAAAATAAAACTGAACAAAACAGCTCTGTTTCTGATGCGCAGCACTCCCACAAGAGAGCTGTTACTTTCTTCTGATGTCTTCCTTGTTTGGGGGGGGGGGGGGAGGGAAAGAACATATTTTGTTATTTTCAGCAGTCTATTACCTCAAGCATGACAAAATATGGGATATTGTCAGACTGTGTTTTTGTTTGGGCAGAAATCATGCCCCTGTCAGTACGTGTCTGATAAAAATCATCTCTACAAAGGCATCTCTGTATTCTGAAGAAGATGCCTGTGGGAGCCAATGCTCCCTCTAAGCTGAGTTCGTGTGAGCTAGCTCACAGTTTTGTCTTATTGTAAGCTAGCTCATACATTTTTGTCTTAGCTCAGGAAGGATGGCCCCAGAGCAAACTAATCTGTGCAGCAGCCAAATCACTTGCTCACAATGTTAATGACAGTAGCTCACATAGTACAAGTTTTGCTCACAAGACTCCACAGCTTAGAGCAGGGGTGTCGAACTCATGTGTTACAAGGGCTGGATCTGACATAAATGAGACCTTGTTGGACTGGGCCGGGCCATGTGTGTACCAGTTTAAGATTAGGTAGCAGAGATATAAACTTTATTGAGAACACAGACAAACAAAATTAAAGATTTGTTAAAAAAAAAATACTTAAAATACAACATGCTTAAAACGTTAGCACCCATTGGTCTTAAAAGTGCTTTCTTTGTATTTCTGCTGTGGGATCCAGGGAACTGGGCAAAGGAAGCTCTGGCTCCTTCCTTTCTTCCCCAAGGGATCAGGTGGGGGAGGAGCCTCAGCCAATAGAAGGAAGAGAGGCTTGGCTCAGTAGCTCTGTTGTGCAATTGAGAGAGCCTGGGAAAGCAAACTCTGCCTCTTCCCCCTTCCTCCCCAAGAGAAGAATCTCAGCCAATGGAAAAAAATAGAGGTTTTGCTCTGTAACTCCTGTACAATTGAGCAAGCCTTGCAAAGCAGGCTGTTATGCAAAGGAGAGGGAGAAGGAAGCAGATGACAGCCAGTTGCTCGGGGGCCTGATAGGAGCCCTCCGGGGGCCTGATTCAGCCCCCGGGCCACATGTTTAACACCCCTGGCTTAGAGGGAGCATTGGGTGAGAACCACACTTCTCTTGTTCTGGGGCAGAAGTTGCCTGAGGAACTGCCTCCTCCCATATTGCCCAGCCCACTGGTTAAGATCTGCCTCACAAGACTGGCTGTCTGTGCCCCCACCTTTAGAGATGAGGTGGGTGTATGGTTTCCAACCTCCTGGTGCTATCTGGAGATCTCCTGGAATTACAACCTGTCTCCAAGTGACTCACATGCAGAAAATGGTAGCTTTGGAAGGTGGACTATATAGCATTATACCACATTAAAGTCCGCCCCCTTCTCAAACCTTGCCATCCTCAGGTCTCACCCTCAAAATCTCCACATATTTCCCAACCTGGAGCAGGCAATCTTAGGCAGGTGGCAACAAGACACAGGACATTTTCGGTAGTGGCACCACACTTATGGAATGCCCTTCCCCTTGAGTCTAACCTGGCACCTTTGTTACTCTTTTAGGTCCCAGGCCAAAACGTTCCTGTTCACCCAGGCTTTTAATTAAGGCAATGATCTGTTTAACACCCTTTTATAATGTGCTTTTAGTCTGAAACCTGTTATTTTAAGCTACTTAATTATCTGTTTCCATACTCTGGCTGAAAACTGTTATTTTTAAGCTGCTCAGCTTTCTGTTTTATGGCTGAGTTTTTAAATTCCGGGTTTTAATTTATAACATCTAGTTTCTTTATTATATTTTATTTTGTAAGTTGACTCAAGGAGTTTCCCTTGAGATCTGGCATAAAAATATGCTAAATAAGTATATACAAATTCTCAGGGTAGGTTCGCACATGAACGTTTATTGCTTGGGGGCTGCAACATGAAGTGATGACTTGCACATGTAAAGCTCCCTTGAATGAAAGAACTTGTGACAGATGCATTGTCTTAAATACTGAAAGGGCTGTTGTTACTCTGATGTCACAGAGCTTTGGCATGGCTTCAAACACAGTACATTTTCAGTGGGATTGTGTCACACTTTCATCAGCCAGTTGTCAGGGGTGAACTAACCATGTGTAGAGAGATTGTGCAAAGTCTGTTGCCGTTGTTCAGTCGCACAGTCGAGTCTGACTCTTTGCGACCCCATGGACAAAGTCATGCCAGGCCTTCCTGTCTTCCACCATCCTCCGAAGTCTGCTCAAATTCGTGTTTGTTACATCAGTAACGCTGTCCAGCCATCTCATCTTTTGCCTTCCCCTTCTTCTTTTGCCTTCTGTCTTTCCCAGCATCAGGAGTGCTCCCTTCTCATTTGGGGGCCAAAGTATTTGAGCTTCAGCTTCAGCATCTGACATTCCAGGGAACAGTCTGGGTTGATTTCCCTTAGGAATGATTGATTTGATCTTGCAGTCCAGGGGACTCTCAAAATTCTTCTCCAGCACCACAGCTCAAAAGCATCTATTGTGACCTCTCAGGAGTCTTTCAAAGCAAGACATCTTCAGAGGTGGTTTGCCATTGCCTGCCTCTGTATCGCAACCCTGCTATTCCTTGGTGGTCTCCCATCCAAATACTAACCAGGGCTGACCTTGCTCAGCTTCCAAGATCTAGCTTGAGCTATGCAGGTCAGAGCATGCCTATATGCAATGCGTTGTTCCTTATCCAAACATCCTACCAATTCCAGCATCTTAGAGAAGCGTCTTCTGCCATGGTAAAATTATTTGAGTCTTATTGGCCAATAACAGAAGGCTGGCTCAGGGCGGCATGAAACCGCCCCCAAGAGAGCTGGTTGGAAACGGAGTGGCTGGGAGCCTCCAGACAGCATGCGACCTGCCCCCGAAACAGGGATGGGCTGTGTGCACCCCGGAGGAGCTTACAGAGTGCTTGTGTGCCTCCCAGATGCTCCCCAGGTGCTTCCTGGCCATCCAGAGTACCCAGAAGCGTCTCAAAGCTGCCTCAGAATTTAAGTGTTAAGTGGTGCCTTTCTGAGGTGGCTTTGTAAGTAGTGCCTTTCAAAGGTGGCTTCAATCCAGCCCCAGGCGGGCTGTGCTCGGGATGGGGACAGGAGGCAGATGTGCGTGTGCGGACACGCTTTTTTGGTCCGCCTGCATCCTGTCCCTGGAGTGGCTTAAACCACCGTCTGTTATCACCCATTATGAACTAATTTAACCCCAAAGAAGAGATTCACCACTTGGAGGTATTATTGACTTCCTATCATATAATACAATTTCTCTGCTCTGATTTCTTCCTCCTTTGTTTCTGTTCTCACTGAATTTCAATAAATTCCCCACAGTTTACGAAGGAGGTGACTGAGTGAATTCCTAAACAGAGGTCCACCCATTGAAATCAATGAGATCAGAGGGTTGAAACTCTGCTTTTAGGATTGCACTGTAAGTCATTCAACCATTTAGTACCTTTGATGAGATTCTTTGGCCATAGCCTGATGAATCTTCAGACACTGGCACCATTTCCATCTGTGAATCAGCCTTTCTGTTGAACAGTAAGGGAAAGAAGGCATTGCCAGAACAGAGTCACCTTTCCCACTGGAAATGCCAGCTCAAAACTTTGTGTTCTGAGAAAAGTCTGGACCAACTGGGGGTCCAAATTACTCTGCTGAATGTACCAAAAATGTTTACGCGTCTAATTTGGATCCCATGAAATATTTATGGGTAGTTGTGGAGATAAATGGGGATACCCCATACGTGATGTCTTGAGTTCTCTGGCAAAACAGATGACAAATTAGCCAATACATAATTCCAGAGTGTGCACATTTCTTTCTTGGGCACTGTTTAGATCTAATTCTACAATATTTTGTTCACCTTCTGGCAGTAAAGGGATGGAGTGAGAGGGGATCTTTCTGAAATAACAGGTTTTTAAGACCCTTTTAATTTTGCTTATTCTTTCTTTAATGAATCTTGTTTTCTCCCCAAACCAAGGTACTTGAAAACTTATATTTTCTGCAGGGGAAACACAAAATACAAGAGTTGGAAGGCACTCAGCAAAGCAGAGAAAAGTTACCAGCCCTTCCAAGCTGAGAATAATACGAGAGTTACAGCTCGCTCAGCAGCATAGCTGCTGGATGTGGAACTCGCGAGACAATAAAATTGGCAGCGTCTGTCTAGACCTCCCCTGCTGTTCAGTGGAAGGAGAGAGCTTGCTGGCAAGCTGCCCACGTGGGTGAAATCCTAATGGATTTGCTGCCTCAGACTAGCCGGATTCACCCCACTGCCACCCCCTCGGCCCATCAAGAAAGGTTTTCACATTTGAACTGGCTTCCTTCTGAGATTTAAGAGAGCCGTGATAACTCCAGCTGTGCGCTTCCCTCCAGCACAACGTCTAATAAATGAATTGGGGTAGGGGAGGAAAGAACACATTTATTGCCAACCAGCAAAATACTCCTTGTCATGATGAGTGGGGTGTGCGGAGGGAGGGGATATATGTTGTAAGGACCCCAGTGGAGGTGGGGGATTCAGTAGCTCTCTCTGTATTCGCTCTGTGGATGAAATGTCAGTGTGCTCGTTCGCTAATTAGTGTAATTAGAAGAAGCAGTGGAGAAGGATATTGGATTTATACCCCACCCTTCACTACCTGAAGGAGTCTCAGAGAGGCTTACAATCTCCTTTCCCCTCCCCTCCCCACAACAGACGCTTTGTGAGGTAGGTGGGGCTGAGAGAGCTCTGACAAAAACTGCTGTTGAGAGGAACAGCACTGTGAGAACTTGTGACTGACTCAAAGTCACATCAGCAGGTGCATGAGGAGAAGAGGGGGGAATCAAACCCGGTTCTCCTAGATAAAAGTCTGCACATTTAACCAATACACCAAACTGGCTCTTAACATTTTCAACAACTTAACAAGGGAGAGGAGGAAGGGGGTCTCTATGAAGGGTCATAGCCATCTCCCTCTCAGTGATGAGTGGTGAACATCCCATTTAAGTAGGGTTCCCAACCTCCAGTGTGGTCTGGCGATCTCCCAAAATTACAACTGATCTCCAAACTGAAGAGATCAGTTTTCTTGGAGAAAATGACTGCTTTGGAGGGTAAAGTCTATTGGATTATACCCTGATGAGGTCCCTTCCTTACCAAAACACTGCCCTTCCTAGGCTTTAGAGAACCAGTTTGGTGTGGTGATTAAGTGTGTGGACTCTAACCTGGGAGAACCAGGTTTGATTCCTCACTCCTTCACATGCAGCTGCTGGAGAAATCCTAGGTCAGTCATAATTTCCCAACTCAGAGCTGGCAAACCTAGAATGTCCAAGAAACAGAGCTCTATATATGGGGTTGAGCTTGGTGCATGTATAGCAGTGATACATCCAGTCACCATGCTGAATGCCAGTATCCATGGTCCCCAACCTTCAAGCGGATCCTGGAGATTTCCCAGAATTCCAATAGTTTCAGAGGGTAGCCATGTTGGTCTGCAATAGAATTCTGCAACAGATTCAAGTCCAGTAGCACCTTAGAGATCAACGAAAATTTCAGAGTTTCAAGAGCCAAAGCTCCCTTTGTTGGTCTCTGTGGTGCTACTGGAGTAAAATCTGACAGATTTACAATGGATCATCAGGCTACAAAGATCAATTCCCCTGGAGAAATGGAAGGTTTGGAGGGCAGACTCTATGGCATTATAGACCCACTGAGATCCCCCTCCTTCCGAAACCCTGACTGCCCAAGGCTCCATTCCCAGATCTCCAGGAATTCCCCAACCTAGAGTTGGCAACCCGAGTGCAGGCGCAGACCTACTCCAAATGTTGCTTGTTTTCCAAATTGCGAGCAAATTAGCGAGGTGATCATGTGAGGTGCTTGACTTAATGGTGAACGGGCATGGCGAACACGAGAATTTTCGTTTTTTGAACATCTGTTTTGCAAACATTGTGTCACCCTTAAATCCAAGCATGCCAGACAAGTTGAGAGTGTTGTGCCAACTGTTGCTACCCAGCCAGCTGCCTGGCTGTACACTACCACAGCACAGATGCTAAACATACACAAAATGAAACATTTAATAAAACATTAAAGGCACGTTTTTCATGGCGAATGAGATATTGGTGCAATCATATGAGGTGAGAGATGTTGAACATCAAGGTTGCTTCTGCCTAGGGACAGTTCCCCATTCTATTCCAACGACCCTGCAAAGATCAAGACCAGGGGTGGCCACAGTTTGTCCACCCCTAATCAAGACATTGGCAGTGGCAATATATCCTGTGCTTTATGCCAGCTGCCCACCCATCATCTTCCTTCCTCACCACTGATGTGCCCAGGTGGATAGCCATGTTAGTCTTGTTTGTAGCAGTAGAAAAGAGCAAGAGTCCAATAGTACCCTAAAGACGAACAGAGAGAATTTGGACTCTTGCTCTTTTCTATTGATATGCCAGGTTTTTTTGTTTTTTTATCATCAGTAGTTGAAATTTTGCTGTGGTGTCTTCAGTGATATTCCAGATACATAGATACCTATCTATCTATCTGTCAAGAGCCCAGAATGGCAGGGAGTGATAAAGCTGCAGTACTGCAGTCCAAGCTCTGCTTGCAACCTGAATTCGATCCCATCAGGAGCTGGATTCAGATAGCCAGCTCAAGGTTGATTCAGCCTTCCATCTTTCCAAGGTTGGTAAAATGAGCACCCAGCTTGCTGGGAGTAAAGTGTAGATGACTGAAGCAGGCAATGGCAAATCACCCTGTAAAAAAAAAAGTCTGCCAAGAAAATGCCATGATGTGATGTCACTCCATGGGTCGGTAATTACTCAGTGATTGCACAGGGGACTATCTTTACTTTTTATCTATTTGTCTCCCTGTCTGTCTTTACGGAAATTTCAGATGGGAGGGAAAATACTACTGGATGTGATGCCAGATGTAAGCAGAGAGCATCAGAAATCAGTATATTCCCTTCGTATTTTCCCCACCCCACACTAGGTATGATCTTCCAAAAAAAGGACATGTCAAAGAAGGCTTGGGGTAAATTGCAGTGGAGCTGAGGAAACCGTGGGAGGTTGGCGGAAGTACAACCATGTTGTATGGAAGGCAAATTGTAATCCGCTGCAATTGGGGTGAGGGATTTGGAGCATCATGTCTGTGCAGAAGCAACCCTACCCACCCGTATGGAGAATGGGGGGGAGGGGTGGAAAGTGCTGTCAAGTCTCAGCTGACTTATGTTGACCCTGTAGGGTTTTCAAGGCAGGAGACAAACAGAAGTGTTTTGGCCATAGCCTGCTTCTGCATAACAACCCAAGACATTCTTGGTAGGCTCCCATCCAAGTACTAACCAGGGCCTACTTAGCTTCTGACATCTGATGAAATTGGGCTAGCCGGGTCAGGACCTATGGAAGACAGGCCTAGATTGGTCACTCACTAGGCTTGCCAATTCCCAGGTCCCAGCGGGAGATCTTTCAATTTGGCAGGCTCTTACCTGCCCTCAGTCAGCTGGTTGGCAGGGAGAAGCCCCGCCCCAACAGCCTCCATGTGCCTTCAGACCTCGGAAGGCTTAACATTACGCTGGGAACAGCTTGCTACTAAAAAGATGTGGTGTGCCTTTAAATCTTTGAGCCAGGCTGAATGGGGGTGGGGTGAGCCTGCAGAACAGCATGCATGTTGAAAAGGAAGGGAAGGAGCCCAGAACCTCCGTTTGTTTTACAGTCCCTTAAAAAGCCATTTGCACACAAAATAGTAACACAAAAATGGTTTCCTGTGTTAGTCTGATGAACTGGGTTGAGTATAGAGCAGTCAACATGGTGACTAAATTGCCCCAGTGAGACCACGAAATGTTTGCTTCCAAACTGTGTTTATTTTCACTGCTGTGTGCATCTGTGTGTGTGAGAGAGAGAGTGGAAGTAGAAATGCAACCAGCTGCTGGGGGGTGTCAAAATGAAGACTTTAGTCAGGGGAACTGCACTGCTGTATTTTTATTTATTTATTTTAGGGAATGGTGAAGTACCTGGCCTCACCCCCAAAGTCCCCAGGTATTTTCTGAGTTAAACTTGGCAGCCCTATCACTCACATTGCCTCCTGCTACCCTAGTAAGTTAATGAGTTGAACAGTTCCAGCCAAGGGTGAACTCAACCAGAGACATCCTAGAGGACAAGTTCACATTCATGGGCTCTCTCCTAGGCCAACTTTCTCTCTTCCTTTCCAACGTTCTCCCTAGATTTTTATTGGCTGCCACTGCAGAGATTCCAAGTTTTCTTAATAAAAAATGTGGGAGGATATACAGTTGAGCAGTAAGCCCTTAGCTAAACAGCTAACAAAGGATAAAGACAGTGAAGCATCCTCATCCATTGTAATCATTTGGGTGCCTGTGAGAAGAATTCTGATAATGCCCCCCCCCCAATTATTCTCAGTGTCCTGCTGCTCAGCTAACTGATGGGAAATAAAACCTTTATAGGCAGTCTTGGCGGTAAGGGGTGGGTGAGAAGGACAGAGTGGGGATCTTGTTATGAAGTTAATCTGTTGCCTTCTGGTCGAGGTGATAAATGTTCCAGAAATGTCCATATTCCACCAGGAGAAACTTTCCAGTGATTTGGGGGTTTTTTAAGCTAAACAAGGCGTTTGGACATCATAGTTTGATTTAGGTTATGGTTACATCAATTGTGATCTCTTCACACACACACACTATCCCAACAGCCATGTATCTAGCCTGGCAGGGGCTAGATATTCCTCCTGTATTCTGCAGTTCCCGGCAAAGATTTGTTGAGCTCCTTCTTAGCCCCCGATATGTGGTTATTGAGCCAAACTGGATGGTGCCTTTTGTCCACACATTTTTGTGTGTTCCCCACAGCCATACAGCAGTTGCAGGGAACTGCTTCTTGAAAGAGAGGAGGAGGAGGAGGAGGAGGAGGAGAAGAAGAAGAAGAAGAAGAAGAAGAAGAAGAAGAAGAAGAAGAAGAAGAAGAAGAAGAAGAAGAAGAAGAAGAAGCAGCAGCTAAATGGGCACAGAACAGGGGAAGGAAGGTCTCCTGCCTCCCCTCCCCAAGCAGCTTTCTACTTATTGCCTTGTGGACCCTACCCTTTTTGCCCGTAAAATTTAATTGATGGGCATGAGCTTGTTGCCTCATGGGGAAATAAAACCTTGTAAACCACATTTTTGGAGCACCTCAGCATGCAGTCAACTCATGGTGACCCCATAGAGTTTTCCAGGGCTTTTTTTTTGTAGCAGAAACTCTTTTGCATATTAAGCCACACACCCTTGATGTAGCCAATCCTCCAAAAGCTTACAGGGCTCTTAGTATAGGGCCTACTGTAAGCTCCAGGAGGATTGGCTAAATCAGGGGGGAGTAGCCTAATATACAAAGGAGTTCCTGCTACAAAAAAAGCCCTGGAGTTCTCAAGGCAACAGGTGCTCAGAAGTGGTTTGCCATTGCCTGCCTCTGTGTAGCAACCCTGGAATTCCTTGATGGTCTCCCATCCAAATACTAACTAGGGCTGACCCTACTTAGCTTCTGAGGTCTAGTGAGAGCAGGCTAGCCTGGGTGATCTAGGTCAGGGCAGTTTTAGCAGAATTAAAGTCCCCCTAATGCCTTTCACTTCCAGTAGATTCCAGCTCCTGAGCATTCAGTTATCACTGTAGTGGTTGTCACAATGTCCTTCTCCTTGCTTCACATTTATGTATTTGTGGATCCAGGGTTTGGCACTCTAGGCAAATAACAACTTGCGCTCCCGCTCCCCCCACAACAGTGATAATCAATTCTATCCTATGGGCTCTGCCAGCCCACACCTCTCAGAGAGTCTGAGAGGCAGTGGGGAGGGGAGAGATCTTTCCAATTCTGCACTCCTGGTCCAGTGGTGCCCTAGGTGATTGCCTAAGTCACCTAGTGGGAGGTCCAGCCTTGTGTGGGTCTCAGAGATGCTGGAGATGGACAGGCACATGTCTATGTGGGCAAAGGCAGCATAGTATAGTGGTTAGAATGCTAGATTAGGATCTGGCCAATGCCATTAACCACATGCCGTTCAGTCTCCTAAATAAGCACCAGACATCTCCTTGGCCTAGATATAGTCAACAGGCAACTATGCAGCCTTCACCAGCTGAATTCAGTGATGAATGCTGTTATTGTTAGAAAAGTCCTACTTCCTGATTAGGCATGTGCACCTTTAAAAAAAACTGGTATTTTTTTATATATGGATGTAAGGGAGCTGAAATATGTATTTCTGGTTATCTGGGTTCTCAATACCCATGTAGTATTTGTATTCAGGTTTTAGGGGAATTCCAGTGCTCTTTGACCCCATTATTCCCTATGGGAAATCTTTCCAGGTTATCTAGGTTCCAAATATCCATTTAGTATTGCAATCCAGGGATTTTTCCAGGCTTCTGGTATTATTCAACTCCATTATTTCCTATGGGGGATATTGGAGAGACAGGCCAGAGAGGCTATTTTTAAGTGAATGGCTTAAAGGGAAGTTACTGGTGCCTGTCAACTAAATAATCCCCAATTTCAAGTGAAGTGGACCTGAACAAAGTGCCCACAGCTATTCTGCATTGTTTCTTTTTCTTTTTTTCTTTTTTTTTTTTGGGGGGGGGGGGTGATGCCAGGCCTTTTCCAGGGCAAATAGTAACCAAACACTCAAGAGCAAGCAAAACAGCCACTGTCCAAAAGCCTCCCAATGCAAACAGAATTAACAAGCCCAAAGAGCCAAAGCAGAACAAGGGAATCCAAACAGATGCACAGAACAACATGGCAAGGCAAGCCTAACACAACAAAATGTCAAATCAGAGATTCCAAACCAATGTCCAACCAGAGAATCCTCCCAGCCAAACCCATTGAATAATGGATGCTGTTGCAAGCCCAACAAATGTCAAACTTCTGAATCCAAGCCAATGTAGAACCTGAGAATCTGAGACAATCTTGAACCAGAGAATCTAATGCAAACCACATACCCAATGCAAAGTAACTTAAGAACACAGTATTGCAAGACCAGCAAAACCAATTTCAAAGGACAGAATCCAATGGCAAGAAGACAGACACACTGCAAAATTAAAGAAAGATAGTTCTGAGAGCCTTATAACACTGGTTCCCAATATTCCCAGTTAGTCCTGAATATTTCTGGAATTTTTCAGAACCCATTTCCTGGTGCCCTGGAACATCATGGATACCATCCGGATACGTGAATATATCTGGAAAATACCAATTAGGTATTTTTCAGATATATATTTGGACTGAAAATATCAATGCACATCCCTACTCCCAATCGTTTTTTTCAAGATGCTGCCTCTTTTCTGGACCTCTTTCTGGAGCAGGCTCAGTCTGTCAATCTGGAGAAGTAGATTCAGGCCTCCTCACCACATATCTATCAGGCAAGATTTAAGCTGGTTGACATAATTTAGCAGGTTCTAATGGAATGGGAACAGCTTCAGTCTAAATCCACCAGTTTAACTGTGTTGTGGCTTGGATTGCAGAACTGCTATGTGGTGCAATATCAGCAGTTTATGTAATTGGGGTTTGTGGCAAAGGGGAAGGGAAGGTGGAAAAGAACAGTCAACTTGATTTCTTTTATTTTCTGTTGGTAGACCTTAATTCTTGAATCAGAGGAGCCATGGTCTTGACCTTGATGTTCTAAACTCCATCTGCACATTATAGAGGCTTTGTGTTTGCTGCGGAATAATGCAAAGACTTCGCAACTTATGTGCAATGGGAGTTTTTTTATATTTCCCAGATGTACACCAGATCTTTTCTGTTTGCAACCAAATAGGGCTGCCAAGTCCCAGGTTGAGGTGGAGGATCCCCCACCCACATTGCCCAGTGCTGCTGTGACTGGCAGCATAAGGGGGAAAAACCCACAATGCCGGCTGTGGCTTACATCATTTCTGGTAAAAGAGGAAGTGACATAGGGTAGCTCTAGGAATTGCTGGATACTCTATGGTTTTACCATATCTCCACGCAGTCCTCCCACCAGATACCAGGCTCTGCCTGGCAGTGCCAACCCTTAGACCAAAGTAGGCAGGGAGAAACAATTTTAACCTCTCTCCCCATGCTATTACTGCCTCTGCAAACTGCCCCATGGAACTGGATCTGTTGGGAAGCTTACATGTAGCCACATAAGTAATGCGATGCTTACAGCACAGCCAACAGCAGCTAAAGAGGCTTCTCCCTGCCTGCTTTATCGCTTTATTGTATTCAGTTATGAGCCCCCTCCCCAGGTGACCTTGAGAGCCACGTGGCCTTGAGAGTTTGGTGTAGTGGTTAAGTGCACAAACTCTTATCTGGGAGAATTGGGTTTGATTCCCCTCTCCTCCACATGCATCTGCTGATGTGACCTTGGGGAAAGGAGATTGTAAGCCGCTCTGAGACTCCTTTGGGTAGTGAAGGATGGAGTATAACTCCAATCTCCTCCTCCTCCTCTTCATCATCATCATCTTCTTCTTCTTCTCTGTCCTGTTGCTGTGAGGCGCAAAGGGAGCAAGAAGTGGGACCTCTCCCAAAGAAAGCCGCCTCCCCTTATGTATCGCCCATCTCACATGTACAGTGCAATGGCAATTAGCAGGAACTCCTGAATCCACTTGCGGAGAGGGCGGGATAGAAATTTAAAGTAATAAATAAATAATAAATAAATAAATATTAGGCCACACACCCCTGATGTAGCCAATCTTCCTGGAGCTTACAGTAGGCCCTGTAAGAAGAGCCCTGTAAGCTCTTGGACGATTGGCTACATCAGGGGGATGTGGCCTATTATGCAAAAGAGTTCCTGCTAATTGCCATTGCACTGTAGCATGATAATGACATAACAATTCATGGTCATGCTCTGCTAGTTCCCCTAAATTTCATTTTAAAAAAAAATCTTCTCTAGCACTATAATTGTGGAGATACATCTTTTCCTTTTTATCTCCACTACAAAAAGAGCTGGATACTTACTTAAAAAAAACTGTAAAGCTGGGAATTCAGAGGAGCTAGTAGATAATTTCAATAGATGATTATAATGTTGTGCTTTAGCACAATAGTAATTAGAAATTTGTTTTTTAAACTATCACAAAGGCCTCTGCGGGCATTGCAGGAGGAAACTACAGGGGAAATGGTGGTTGATGGGAAGAACCGTCTCCTTGAATACATCTCTGTGCTCCAGCTACAGTCATCAGGCAGCCCTATCTCTTGGCTATACAGCCATTTAGGGTGGCCCATTTGGCAGTAGTAAGAGCCTGGGCCTTTTCCATCATGGCTCCAGCTCTGTGGAATGGACTTCCTGAAGAGGGGGGTAGTCTCCTTGGAGATCTTCAGGCAGAGCCGGATTAACAATTAGGCCAAATAGGCACTGGCCTATGGGCCTCCATGCCTTTCTGGGCCCTTGGCCAGCTTTTCCCCACAATTTTCCCCCCGCTTGCAGCCCTCCCAGCCTGCACTCGCAGCCAGCAACTGAGCTGCCCTTTGCCCAGCTTGCCTGGTGCAGCTGCTGCTGCTGTTATCACCAGGTTTGCCTCTCTCTGCCTATCCCCTGCAGCTTAGTAAAAGGGGCTTTTAAGAAGGTGCCTGCAGGCTGCGGCGGGGGCTGTGGGCAGTGGGGCAGGTGCTCAGACTCTGAGATACTTTGCAAGGGGGCCCCCGAAGATTTTGATTGCCTAGGGGCCTCCACAGGGTTTAATCCGGCACTGTCTTCAGGTGGTGTGACAAAACCTGCCTATTTACTAAGGCTTTGGAGAGGTTTTGAATGGCAGGCATCTTTTGCAAGGGGAGAAATTTGGGGCTGGCTATTTTATTTTTAACTGATTTTTTTAAAAAAACCCTATAATTATAAGACCATGAGGAATGTCAGGATATAAATGTTTTAATAAAATAAATAGATGGATAAAAAGTGCAATGAAACAGGAGCAATGAATGGGAAACCGATATTTGTTGTATCAATTCAGCTTAAGTCATTTCCTTTCCTCCTCTGGCCAAAATCTGGTTATATGCCAATAACAATGGTACAGTCTGTTATCAAGGGCTGATAGGGAAACATTTTTGTTTCCATTTTTTTCCTTGTACCCCTCTACAATCGCAATAAGTGAAAGATTCCAGCAAATACACCACTGAGCTTCCTTGAACAGATGAGCTGGTAGTCTCTCTCTCTTAGACATTCACATTCGCACAATGCCCCGCCATTTTGAAACTCTAAGCTATTGTGTAGATTGCCTCTATGGGTAGGCTCATCCTGATTCAAGGACAATTCAAGAAGAATAGCAGTGCAGCCTTCAGCAATTACACTCACCTAAGCCCTGTTTAGGATTGCGTTATACACGACTTTAAACCCTTCCTGAGGTTAGCTTTAAGAGTACAGTTCAAAAAATAAGATGGCACATCTTCAACATATTTCTGTTCTGCATCCATCGTGCCTTCACTGAAAGAGGGTCTTATTATGCTATCCCTCAGCATCTGACATGGATACAGCGCACATATTTTCTGTGCATAAATTGCTCTTGCTTATTTTTCCCAAGCCGTCTTCTCAAGACATGCATAAAGCCGTGCTTTTTTTTCAACACACCAAACCAGAACACTCAACAAACTGTGAAATCAACTTCTACACGGGTGTTGCATATTCCTCTCTTTATTGCCACACTGGCTTGTAACAATCATTCTGGAAGGACAAAGGAGTGGGACCACCACCAGTCAGCTGCTTGACTTCATGTGAATGTGTCAAGTGCCACCAAGCTGCAGCAGACTTATAGTGGCCACAGTAAGGGGCTTTCAAGGTAATTCAGAAGCAGACATGACTTGCCGTTGCCTTCATCTTCCGTCTTCCTTGGCGGTCTCCCATCCAAGTATTAACTAGGGCTGACCCTGCTTAGCTTTCAAGAATGTGGCAAGATCAGGCTATACCGTGTCACCTTCCCAGGGCCAGACCTGCCACTAGGCAAACCAGGTGATTGCCTAGGGCACTGGCCTTCTGGAGGTGCCAAATTGGGTGCCCCTTGTGACTTGGTGATGTTATCAGTGCTGGGGGTGTGCCAGAAGAAAATGCAATCCATGAAAGAGAACCTGTTAACTCCCAAATAACACAAATGGGATTACGGAAGGCGACTTTGTCAGCGGGGGGGGGGGGGGGGATCAGATTGTTTCACCTCCAAACTAGTCTATGAGAACAGAGTGTCCTTTGAGAATGCAGAAGTTGTCTATCCATGCTTCTGAGACTTTTGAGAATTTTCAAAAACTTCTTTGAACGGCTGCATCTTTGGCTTTCGTTCAGTTTTTCAGAGACAAAACATCGCCAGACTGGAGTCAAAACAAAAAGCTTCAGCAAGGCACTTTGTGCCGACTCTCTTTACAAAGGAACTGTTACGAAACTGTGCCTGATCTAGGACTGGACTCTGATCAAAAACCACAAATGAGACACCTTTTATAGCAGTACTTTAATTTTTTTTTCCCATTCTCATCTTGGTATTTTCATTCCAGCGTTGTTGGGTTTTTTCCCTTTTTGAACATACATAACTGTCATTCAGCAAATCAGAACACATTCTGAATATCTGAGGTTTGTGAAAAGGGGAAGGGACAAATTGGTAAAAGCCGTTCTTTTGTTTGCTAGACTGGGGCTTTTGGTTGTTTTGTGTTGCTGTTTTTGAAATGCAGATTGTGAGTCTGGGAAAGAGGTCAGGGATTCATGTTTCACTTTGTTTTTGATGCTCCACTGAGTTAAAGCCAGGGAGCTGGTGCCACATAAATAAGAGCATTAAAACAGAGAAATATTGACTCTGAAGAAAGCATATGTCCCTGCTGTCTCATCTGAACCAATGAAGTTCTCCCCTCCCCCCCAAAAAACATCCCCTGGCAACAATGTTTGTAAAGCTGGAGGCAAGCAAGGGAAGAGAGCTTTTAACTAAGAGAGGATCACTTAGAGATTCCATCCTGTCCCATCAGATTCTTTGCACAAAAACGTGGAATGCACAGGGCTTTTTTTGTAGCAGGAACTCCTTTGCATATTAGGCCACACACCCCTGATGTAGCCTGGAGATTACAGTAGGTCCTGTACTAAGAATTCTGTAAGCTCTTGGAGGATTGGCTACATTAGGGGTGGGTGGCCTAATAAAAAAGCCCTGGGAATTCTGTTTAAAGATACTATTCAGAGTTATATTTTAAGGCAAGTGCCATAGTGTGGGTCAAGGATTGGCGTGGATAAATAAGAAGTTGCTAGAATTAGAAGGCCATGACCTAAAGTTAGGGTGGCATACATATGTTTGGAACAAAGATGAAGAGCAGAAATTTTTTTATAGCCATCTGGTTAGGAAGTCATTAGGAATGGTATGGGGAAAAATAAAGAGACAAATTTATAATAAGACTCCTTTATGGGTCATTCCATCAGACGCTTTTACCCAATCGCGCCTAATTGAGCATGAATCTTTATACAGATATAAAGATGTATTGGATCAAGGAGGACAACTGAAGTCTGTAGAAGACCTGAAAGTACAGAATATAGTGAAAGATTGGTGGCCTATGATGCAGTTAAACTCAAGATGCTGCAAAAGATAAGGAACTGGGTTTCTATGTGAAGGAGTGTGAATTAGATAAAATTATATTTGGAAAAGAAGAAAAATTGATTAGTAGAATCTACAAATATCTTCTTTTAAGAGAAACCCAGGATGAAGAGGTCAAGGAAGTCATGGTCCATTGAGCCAAGAATATAGGACAAAATCTGGAACTAGAAAAGTGGCCCAGGTCTGGAGAACAAATGCCAAAATGACAAGATCGGTGCCTTATAAGGAAAATATTTTTAAAATGATATATAGGTGGCATATAACACCAGAAAAAAAATGGCAAAAATCTACACAGGATTATCCAATCTCTGTTGGAAGCACGAGAAGCAGGTTGGTACCTACTATGATATGTGGTGGACCTGTAAGGTTACCAAGAGGTATTGGATAAAGGTTCATGAACTGATTCAAATTATACTAAAACTGTCGATACCATTTAAACCTGAGTTGTTTTTGTTAAATATGTTTCCAACTAAGATGAACAAAATGACAAAATGTATGATAATTCATATAATAATGGCCACAACAACTATATTGGCGCAGGGTTGGAAGAAAAAAGAGAGGTCCCGACTATAGACAATTTGATAATAAAGATAATGGATATAATAGAAGTAGACGAACTGTCATATAGATTCAGCACTCAAGGATGCAAGAATAAAACTCAGGATTGGTCAAAGTTCTATGAATGGTTATGTAAATGAAAATGAGAATGTAGATAATTTTAAATGGGAATGGTAGAAGCGAAAGAATACAGGGCGAAGAGAGTAATACACAGAAGTAGAGACGGTAGAGGGAAACTGCTTACCTCGCCTTTGTTTTTGTTATATGTGTTGAAGTTTTTGCTGGTAATATATCTTTATGTTAGATGGAAACTTTGAATAAAAAATATTGGATTATAAAGATACTAGACCCAAGGGGTCTAACAACTGTGTTTATGAGGAGCACTCACCACTCATGATATTCCAAGTTGTCAGAACAAACTTTGAACATTTATACAGCTTTAGTATGCACAGTTGAGAACCTAAAAAATTGGTTTGGTCAGTTTGCACATACTGAAGTTTGCACAAAATAAGTGCCAAAATATACTCTACATGGAGAAGTAAAATTGGGGAAGTTACTTCCCCCACCAAATGCTACTGATTTACATAAAGTTTCTGAGGATGCTTAAATACAGAGACTGGGGCCATGAACATGAAGGCAGATACTTCTTCAACCAAGCCCAGGTTTACAGAAAAAATCTGAAAATATGAATGAATACATTGGGGATTAACTCCTCCCCCACCCCCACTGTCGCTTAAAGAAAAAATGCCATTTTATTGGCCATTATGACTGTTGCTAGGCAGCCACAATAGAACTGCTAGCCTTCAAGCCTTGGTTCTGTCAGTAAAAAGCAGGGGAGGGAGCAGGGGTCTTTCTAGAAGGCTTCACTGGAGCCAAGCCCACAAGAAATCACAGCGCAGTTTGCTACCATTTGACTTGCATGGCTCACCCAGGCCCAGCTGCTTGCTCCTGTCAATGGCAACCACCCCATGAAAGCCAGTGTAGTGAAGTGGTTAGACTGTCAGACAAGAAACTGAAAGACCCAGGTTCAAAACATCACTCTGCCATGGAAGCTCACTGGGTGACCTTGTGGCATTGGTGGATGGGAAGGAAAGAAGGAAGCAGGGAAAGGGGGGATACCACAAGGGGGAGGGGGTCAGGCACAGGAAAGAGTGGGGGAGGTAAAGATGAGATGCTGTCCACGTGTCATTGCAAGTGCCCTGCTTGTAATAATATAAAACTGCAGCATACATGATTAGTACTGGACCAGGATATAGGAGACCCAGGTTGGAATAGTTTCTCTCAGACCTTTTTTTTTTTAACAGGAATGCAGTTCTGGCTTTCTTGGTGTCAGGGGGTGTGGCCTAATATGCAAATGAGTTCCCACTGGGCTTTTTCTGCAAAAAAGCCCTGTGTGAAACAATGGTGGTATCAGAGGGTGTGGCCTAATATGCATATGAGTTCCTGCTGGGCTTTTTCTACCCTGGTATCTCTGACTAAACCTTGCTGAGTGATCTTGGGCCAGTCATTCTCTCTCTGTCTAATTTCACAGGGTTGCTGTTGTGAGAATAAAATAAAAACAAGGTGAACCAGTTGCTTTGGGTCCCAGCTGTAGAGAAAGATGGAGTATAAATGAAATAAAAAACCAACTATCCTCCCCCACCAACATTTACGTATATTCCCAAATTGGTATCCTTAACATTATAATCAAAACAGCACTGTATGAATGTAAATGTTTCTCAGATTATATATCTAAAACCCCTAATTCATTGCAATGTTTGGTCTTTGGTTCTACCCAGGGCTTTTTTTGTGTAGAAAAAAACCCAGCAGGAACTCATTTGTATATTAGGCCACACCCCTTGACGTCACCATTGTATCACACAGGACTTTTTTGCAGAAAAGGCTTAGCACAAACTCATTTGCATATTAGGTCACATACCCCTGATGCCAAGCCAGCCGGAACTGCATTTCTGTGCGTTCCTGCTCAAAAAAGAACTACCACTGCCTGGAAATTTACCTGCTCTTGTCTGAGAACACAAGCAAGATGAAGCATCCAGTGAAGCTAAGGGGCAGTAGATTCAGGACAGACAGAATTACTTCATTACACAAAAGGTAAAGGTAGTCCCCTGTGCTAGCACCAGTCATTTCCGACTCTGGGGTGACGTCGCATCACAATGTTTTCACGACAGACTGTTTTTTTACGGGGTGGTTTGCCATTGCCCTCTCCAGTCATCTACACTCCCCCCCCCCTCCAGCAAGCTGGGTACTCATTTTACCGACCTCAGAAGGATGGAAGGCTGAGTCAACCTTGAGCCGGCTATCTGAACCCAGCTTCCACCGGGATCAAACTCAGGTCATGAGCAGAGAGCTTGGACTGCATTACTGCAGCTTTACCACTCTGCGCCATGGGGCAAATTATTAAAATGTGGAATTTTCTGTCAGATGATGCAGTGATAGCCCCAGCCATAGACAGCTTTAAAAGGAGATTCATGAAGGATAGATCTGTCAGTGGCTACTAGTCAAGGTGACTAAAGCTACATAGTGACTAAAGTCAAGCTCTGAATCCCAGAGCCAGGAAGCAAAATCAAGAGAAGGCCATCTTGTGAGACAGGATGCTAGACTAGATGCTTGATTAGAGTCATCTGATCCATCAGGGTTCCCTTTGCGTTCTTTATGAAGACTGGGAGGAAGGCACTCCACCCTGAGTTCCTGTAGTGGGTAAAATCCTGTACATGTTAACTGAATACTGTGTGAACTAGCCTCATAGTTCCCATTGGGAACTCAGTCCTGGAAATGGAGCAGAGAAATGTATACAGGTAAAGTCTTGTACGTGATCGCACAGCATGAATGAAAAACAAGTCAGCCCTCCAGCCTGAGTTGGTGACTAAGGTCTCATAGAGACTCCATATTCATCCAGGTGAGTGTAATGGCTCTGAAGGAAGATGGCTGGGGCCATTCGAGGTGAATTCCTATTGATCCAGATAAAGTCTCCACAGACAATCACTCTGCCGTGTTTGTTTTGAAGGGATCAAAGAAAGCAGCTACCTTTTCTCTGCTAATCAGGCTGTTTTGTCTCCACGTAGAAGAGGGGAAAGCAGCTGGAGGGGGGAAATGGACTGAATAGGAAAGCAGGTGGATAGGAAATCCGAGACTACAGCCAGTTGCCTGAAAAACTAGAAGAGCAAGAGTTTGGTTAGCAGATAATGAGATGATCAAATAAAAACAGCTTCGCGGAGTCAAAGCAGTGTCTAGACATGGATTCCCAGAGCACTGGAAACATACCTAGTATTTTATACTTAAAGTCTCTAATGCTATCAGGTGAGGTCACAGTGGCTTGCCTACTGTCTCACAGCAGTCAGTAAACGTCTGTTCCTTTTGCTTCCAGAAATATAAAGAAAAATGGAGATTTCTGCTCCAACCCCACTCCTTTGGTCACTACAGCAGTCAGTAAACGTCTGGTCCTTTTGCTTCCAGAAATATAAAGGAAAATAGAGATTTCTGCTCCAATCCCATTCCTTTGGTCTCGTTCAAGGATTCATTCTCCGCACCCCACACCCCGTCAAACTACAGCCAACTTATGTTGATGCTATAGGCCAGTGATGGCAAATCTTTTAGAGACCGAGTGCCCAAACTGCAACCCAAAAGCCACATTTATCGCAAAGTGCCAACGTGGTAATTTAACCTGAATACTAAGGTTTTAGTTTAGAAAAAACAACTCATAGTGAAATTAACAAACTGAAAGAACATTTGGTCTGGATAGCATTTGCTTAGGAAACCAACAAAATAGTAACATGTCAGAATGGGAGAATGATGGTGAGAGTATCATAAGGCAATAAATGGAGGCTGTTCATTGCTCTGTTGCTTGCAAGTCTGGGTTAAACTGAAAATATGCCTTTCCCAGAGGTGTTCCTGTCCACCTAATTTACTTTTGAACATGTAATATACACTGTAAACACCATTCTAGTATGCCATTAAGAAAAAAGAATACATTAAAATAGAGTGTGATTAGCAGGAACTGGTGGTTAGGGTGTCCAAATCACACATCTGGGAGGGCCTGATTCATATGCCCACTCTGCCCTGGCAGTTTGCTGGGAAACCTTGAACCAGTAAAATACTCTGAGTTAACCCGCCTCATACGTTCGTTGTGAGGATAAAAGAGAAAAAGAGAGTGTGTCAAACCACTTCAGTGTCCTTTTGGGGGAGGAAGGCAGGGGTTACATGATGTTAGTTAATAAATTAAGTTGTTGAAAGGAGTCCACTGATTTATATGGCTAAATCTGAGTCCAGCAGCACCATAGAGAACAAGATTTTTGAGAGTCAAAATTCCTTTTATCTAATTGAGGGAGCTCTAATGCTGGGAAAACTTGTGCCCTCTCCCCCAAATCTTGTTGGTCTCTAAGGTGCTCCTGGGCTCGAATCTAGTTGTTCTACTATGGACCAGCATGGCTACCCTTGGAAACTTCAGGGATAGTCTGAATTGTATTAACTAGAAAGTCTGATGTGAGAAAGGAGGGCCAGTTTCGTGTAGAGGTTAGGTGTATAGATTCTTATCTGGGAGAATGGGGTTTGATTCCCCACTCCTCCACTTTCAGCTGCTGGAATGGCCTTGGATCAGCCATAGCTATCATAGAGCTGTCCTTGAAAGGGCAGCTTCTGGAAGAGCTTCTCTCAGCCCCACCTACCTCACAGGGTATCTGTTGTGGAGGAGGAAGATAAAGGAGATTGTGAGCTGCTCTGAGACCCTGAGATTCAGAGTGAAGGGTGGGATATAAATCCAATATTTTCTTCTTTCTTTAAACTAAAACTGCATTCCTGTGCATGTGTAGAGAGTAGGTGCCACAGTGCTCACTGTAGATTACTTCCAAGTAACCATGGAGAGCAAGCCCAATGAGGAAAAGTTAGGGGATTTGGGGATATTCAGTCTGGAGAAGATGAGGTTGAGGGGGGAGACATGATTGCTCTTTTGAAGTATTAGAAGGGCTGGCAGGAGGGCAGGGAGCTGTTCCTGCTGGCAGCAGAGGAGAGAACTGGCACAGGAAAAACTTTTTAACAGTAAGAGTTGTTCAACAGTGCAATCAACCCCCTCACTGGCAGTCTTTAAGCAGCGGCTGGACAAACACTTGTCAGGGATGCTCTAAGAAACCAGAACAGCAGTGCAACAGTTCAAAAACAGCTTATCAACAATTTGCCTTATGGTCCCTGTAGCTTGAAAGAGCTCTGCTCAGATACTGCTATCAGAAGCATTGTATTTGAAAGCAAGGAAGCCTGCAGTTCCTCCCTTTCCACTGCTAAACCAGAGGCGATCCCGGCCGCTGTTTCTGCCAGATTAGTGGGATCCAACATTTCCTGTAATAAACCCACATCCCTTCAAAAAACAGAATGCTTGATTCAAGGTCCTGATTTCTCCTCTCCCTCCCACCATCCCCACATATGGTCCCTTCAGCTTGGACCGCGCCACAACAGTTTTGAAATATGAAACGCAACCAGATCTTGGCCACATGAAAACATGAAGCTGCCTTATATTCATCTCTCTAGTGATGGGGTAGCCAAACTGTGGCTTGCGAGCCACATGTGGCTCTTTCAAACACATTGTGTGGCTCTTGAAGCCCCCACCAGAGCTGGACTTCTGGGGTTGGAAAATGCCGAGCTGAATTGCTTCTCAGAAGGGGAGCAGGCTGGGGCTTCTGTTCGGGGTAGTGGAGGGCAATTAAATGCCTACTGCCTACTTTTCTCAGTCAGAGATCAGTCCAAGATATGCACAGGAAACTCTGAGGAGATTTACCTTGGCTCAAAGGGAGTCCGGGGGGGGGGGGGCTCCTTTGAGGCTTTGAGGGGACTCCGGAGACGAATTGCATATTCATCATCTGCAGAAGTTTACAGAGTCATTTATTTGACATAAGCTCGACAGGATCCTAACCCTCTTTGAGACTGCTAAACATCTAAAGCTATACAAGACTGGTGTTGGATCTGGATAACTGCAGAAAAAGGTACGACTATCTTCATTCCAGGACTATTTAAAGTTAAACAAAATAAAATCAGAAGGTGGAAAATAGAGATTTAGAAAGCTTGGAAGAAGAAGAGGAGAAGGGGCGAAATATGAACTTTGTAAATTTAAAGGACAGTGCTAAAAAGTGGGAAAGAATTTATTGTTTTGTCTACTTGCGGTTTTGGTGAAAAAGCCCCATCTTCACAGATTTGCAGCTCTCACAGTCAACGCAGGAAATACGTCAAACATCGCGAGATCTTTTTACCAGTGAAAATGGGATTTGGTGGCAAGAAAAGCAGGAAGTGTCGGATGGAAGAGGGAAATCATTGAAGCAGCTAGCCTACTCTAGGACTATAATATCATAGAAAAACATCGGCGGCCATTGCTAATGTCCTGAACACTAGTTTTTAAAGTGTTCAGGACATTAAAAATTGGTGATGCTGACAGAGGTGACAATTATAAGGTAAATACTATTGAACATTATCGCTGATGATTATTTTAAAAGCCTTTTGAAGGAAATTTTTTTTAAGGGAAGCAGAAAGTCGTGACCGCCATGGCTCTGAGGATGGCAAAATTAGGCTTATTGAAAAAGGCAAGTCTTACTCCATCAAACCTGATAGTTTAAATTTAATTTGGAGAGGTCAAAATTTTCAGTGTTTTTTTAAATGTCAGAGCATGTTAACCCGTGCAAGGACTGCCTCAATGGAGAAAATGCAAGAGCAATTAGAAGCAATGGAAGCCAGGATGATGAAAGAGGTGAGAGACATGATAACTGCTTCTAAAAAAGAAATTAGAAAAGACATTGAAGAGCTAAGGAAAGATATAGAAGATCTCAGAAATGAGACTGTGGTAACATCAAAGAAAGTGCAAGAGGTGGAAGAGAGAGTGAAAGTACATGATTCCACCTTGCTAAAAATGCAAGAAAAGGTGGCAGTTCATGACTGCAAATTGATGGAAACCCAGATACATCTGAGAGGAGTACCTGAGGATGAAGAGTGATTTGAAAGGATATATAATAAGAATAATTGCAGAATTTTTGGAGGAAGATCCTGAAGGAACTAGAAGCATGTATGACTATATGTATAGAGTGAACTCACTATATGCCAAGAAAAATAATCTACCAAGAGATATGGTTATAAGATATATGACAAAGAAATGGTGGGAAAAATCTTGAATAAAAATTTTGAAAAGACATTGATAGTGGGAGGCAGCAGAGTAAGAATCATGAAAGAATTGCCAAGACAAGTGATAAATAACAGAAAAGCATACAAAAAATTGACAGAAAAACTACGTGACAATGAAATGAGGTATAGATGGATAATACCTGAAGGTCTGAGTTTTGAGCTGCAAGGAAAAAGGATTACAATTACAATCACACAGGAACTGCGTAGATTTTATGAAGAACATAAAGAATTTGCACCATGATGGATTACAAATTATTATCTTGGAATGTAAATGGACTAAATTCACCACAAAAAAGAAAGGCAACATTTCATTGGCTTAAAAAGCAAAATTGTAATATAGTTTGTTTACAAGAAGTGCATATCAAACAAAAGGATTACAATTTTTTATGAAATAAACAACTGGGACTAGAATTTTATTCATTGGCTGAACAGAAGAAAAGGGGAGTGATTTTCTATATTAAACAAGAATTGGAGTTGAAATTAGTGTTTAAAGATAAAGATGGAACATTTGTAGCGGTAGAAATAATATTAAATGCAAAAAAACCATTGTTATTGGGACTGTATGCACCAAATTGTGCAAAGGATGCTTTTTTAAAAGACATTATACAACAATTTGATGATGGAGGAAATTTAATCCTGAAGTGCGGGACTATACCCTTTTTTCAGCAAGACATAACACTTTTTCCAGAATTGACATGTTGTGGGGCACTAAAGACTTAGGCCTTATAACAAAGAAAATAGAGATTTTACCTAAAATTGGGGCTGACCATAACCCAATAATGTGGATTAAAAAATTATCTAAGAAGTTGAGAAGATGGAGATTGAATGAAGATTTACTACAGAATAAAGAAATAGTGACATCTCTAGAAAATGAAACTAAAGCTTTCTTCCAAATAAACAATAAAGAGGATATAGAATTTCAGATGGTCTGGGATGCTTATAAAGCAGTGATGAGAGGAATATTAATTACATTGAATAACAAAGATAAGAGGGCAAAAGAAAAACAGATGTTGGACATTCAAAATGAAATAAAGAAAAAAGAAGGGGAACTGAGAAAAAGGCCAGGGAAAAAGAAAATTATAAGGGAGATTACAATATTACAAACGCAAATGAGACATTTGTTAAATAAAGAACTGGAATGGAATTTGAAAAGATTGCAGCAGAAATCTTTCGAGGGAGCAAACAAACCTGGAAAATATTTGGCCTGGCAACTGAAGAAAAAGAGAGAAAGTAAAATTATTAATAAAATTATGGTGGATGGAAGAGAGGTGGTAGATCAAGAAGGAATAAAAAGAGAATTCTTTAAGTATTATTTAAAGATGTTAAAATAAGGAAAGAAAAGATGGATGAGTACTTACAAAAGATAAAAATAGCACCCTTAGCAGAAAATATGCAAAAAGTTTTGAACGATCCAATTGAAAAAATAGAAATTGAAGCAGCAATTAATGCAATGGAAAATGGAAAAGCACCTGGGCCAGATGGATAAACAGCTAAATTTTTTTAAACCCTCAAAGAGGAGTTAATCCCACAACTTCAGAAATTGATGAATATGATATGAACAAAGGGGAAAATACCAAATATGTGGAAGGAAGCTGTTATTTCGTTGATTCCAAAGGAAGATAGAGATGTTACGAACGTAAAAAATTATAGACCAATTTCATTATTAAATAATGACTATAAAATATATACAAGAATCTTGGCAGAACGGTTTAAACAATATTTGATAAACTTTATAAAGGAAGATCAAGCTGGGTTTCTTCCCAAAAGGCAAATAAGAGACAATATCAGAATTGTTGTAAATATTGTAGAATATTATGAAAGACATCCAAAACAGGACGTAGCATTATTCTTTGCGGACACAGAGAAAGCATTTGACAATTTAAATTGGGATTTTATGTTTGCAGTCATGGAGAAAATGGAGCTGGGAGAAAGCTTTGTAAGAATGATAAAAGCAATATATACTGAACAACGTGCAAGGCTATGTATAAATGCTGACCTTACAGAAGACATGATAATTAGTAAAGGTACAAGACAAGGTTGTCCACTTTCCCCACTGTTGTTTATAATGACTCTTGAAATATTACTGATGCAAATTCAAGAAGATAAAGAAATAGAAGGATTAAAAGTAAAAGGATTAACTTACAAATACAGAGCATTTGCAGATGATATAATGTTTATAAATGAAAACCCCATACAAGTCACACATTTGTTGTTAGCCAAAATACAAGAATATGGGGAGTTGGCGGGACTTTGTATTAATAAAGAAAAATCAAAACTTCTATGTAAAAATATGCAAATAAATAAGCAACAAGAATTGCAGAGACTAACGGGCTGTGAAGTTACCTCTAAGGTAAAATATTTGGGTGTGGAGATAACAATGAAGAATATTGATTTATTCAAAGATAATTATGAGAAGCTATGGCGTAAAATGGATGAAGATATGTTAAAGTGGAATATACTTAATTTGTCACTGTTGGGTAGAATAGCCGTAATTAAAATGAATATTCTACCAAGAATAATGTATTTGTTTCAAACCATTCCGATTGTGAAAGACAGTAAGCAATTTATTAGATGGCAAAGAAAAATTTCAGAGTTTGTGTGGGCGGGGAAGAAACAAAGAATTAAAATGAAAATTTTAACAGATGCAAAAGAGAGAAGCGGATTTCAATTACCAGACTTAAAATTATATCATGAAGCAGTTTGCTTAGTATGGATAAAAGAATGGATAATGTTGTTAAACAAAAAACTCTTAGCGATGGAAGGTCATGAAAATAAATTTGGCTGGCACGCTTATATGTATTATGGGGGGAAAAAGATAGACGGCTTTTTCTCTCACCATTATATAAGAAATAGCTTGCTAAATACATGGATGAAATATCACCATTATATAAGAAATAGCTTGCTAAATACATGGATGAAATATAAGAAATATGGAGATGAGAGAAAACCATTATGTATAGTGCCAGCAGAAGTGATAAAGATAACAGCTGAGACGTGTGAAGAAAAGTGGTTGTCATATAATCAACTATTAAAAATACAAAGTGGCAAAATAGAATTGAAAACTGCTGAAGAGCTGAATAATAAATATGATTGATTTCAAATGCAACAAATAAAGAGCTTGGTGGAGAATGACATTAAAACTGAAGGAATAAGAAAAGAGCAAACAGAAATGGAAAAAGTTCTGCTTGGAGACAACGAAAAATTAATTTCAAAATTATATAAATTACTTTTAAAATGTCTACAGAAGATGAAGTAGTGAAATCTCAAATGATCAAGTGGGCAATTAATGTAAATAAAGAAATACAGATGGAAACTTGGGAATATATGTGGAAGAACTCTATGAAGCCTTCGACATGTCATAGTAGTAAAGAGAACTGTTTTAAAACGATGTATAGATGGTATATGACTCCTAAGAAATTGGCAAAGATGAATAATAAGATGCCAGACAGATGTTGGAAATGTAAAAAACATGAAGGTTCTTTCTACCATATGCGGTGGACTTGTGAAAGAGCAAAAAAAGTATTGGCAGATGATTCAACAAGAAATTTCTAGGATCTTGGGATATGAATTTAAGAAAGTTGCAGAGACTTTTCTGTTGGGATTACAAATGGAAAAATTTCCAAAAGAAGATAGAACTATAATTTGGTACTTGCTTTCAGCTGCTAGGACATTATATGCGCAGTTGTGGAAGCAAGAAAAAATACCAGAGAAATGGGAATGGATTGTAAAAGTTATGACATGGAGTGAAATGGACAAATTAACAAGAATTTTAAGAGACTATGATTTAGAAGTTTTTAAGATGGAGTGGGAAAAGTTTGGAAGATATGTAGAAAAAGAGTGGAAAATAAAAGGACATTGGACAAATTTTGATAATGATTAAGTCTTAGAAAAAAGAAGAATATTAATTTTTGGTTTTATTAGTTAAGGGAACCTTTAAATATTAGTACTTTAAGTAAATAACACCAGCGGGGGTCAAATAACGGGGGGAGGGGTGGGTAGAAAGTAATATATGGGATAGATAAAAGAAGTTATTAATGATGCAAGAAATATAATTTGTTACCATGTGTTACCAAATAAAATTGTTTTAACACTTTGAAGCCCCCACTAGAGAAGGCATTTGTCTCTCTAAACCACTTCTTCAAGACAAGCCAGTCAGTGGCTTGGAGAATGCATTTAAAATTCAAGTTGCTTTCTTTCCACCTCTTCCTCCCTGCTCCCTCTCACCATCTATTTTCCTTCCTTCCTTCTCTCAGACATCTGACGTTCATGTCTGGTGGCTCTCACATATCTGACATTTATTCTATGTGGCTCTTATGTTAATCAAGTTTGGCCACCCCTGCCCTAGTTTGCCCACCTAACCCCGTCCCTAAAACTGCAGGAACACCTGCAAGGAATTTTCCTCTGTGTGTTGTGCTTGGGGGCTGCATTGTGGTTGCACCCCCCCCCATGTCAGAATTTCAAAGGTGCCCAAAAAGGTTGACTTGCCCTGTTGTCTCTCTGAAGAAGGTCCAGTTAGGGTTGCCAGGTTTGGGTTGGGAAATGCCTGGAGATTTGGGGGAAGGAGGTTTCCAGCCACCACCTAGGGGTTGGCAACCCTGTTCTGCACCTATGCTCAGATAGGTATAATACCGCAGGGTCCACCTTTCAAAGCAGATATTTTCTCCAGGTGAACTGACCTCCGTCACCTGGAGATCAGTTGTAAAAGCCAGCAACCTCCAGCTACCACCTGGAACAGTGGTGGCCAAACTGTGACTCGGGAGCTACAGATGGTTCTTTTGCAACTATTGTGTGGCTCTTGAAGCCCCCACCACCCCATCATCCAGCTTGGAGAAGGCATTTGTTTCTTTAAATCCCTCTCCAAACCAAGCCACTCTGAGCCCTCAAAGCCTCAAGTGAGGGGGAGTGAAACCTTCTCCTGTGTGGGCTTCAAAGAGTTAGAAGACACGCCGGCCACATCAAAGCCGGTAGGGTCCAACTTTGGTGCAGCACAGCTTGGCGCACCTCTGAAAATGCATCTGACGAAGAGAGTTGTGTATCTGGAAAGCTTATGCTGCAGTAAAATTTGTTAGTCTTAAAGGTGCTACTGGACTCTATTATTTTGCAGCAACAGACTAACACGGCTAACTCTTCTGTATCAGAGGTAGGTTGCCGTTGTCTGCCTCTGTGTAGCAATTCTGGGTTTCCTGGGTAGTCTCCCATCCAAGCCCTAACCAGAGCTGACCCTGCTTAGATTCTAAGTTCTGACAAGATTGGACTAGCCTGGGATATCAGTAAAAATCATTGATTGTATCTGGACTTCCATATGGATGTGAGTTACAAGTCCCTTGCTAGGATATTAATTCCCAGGCATGTGGGGAGCCATCTTGAATCAGGAGCATGATGGCACAGAGGGTAAAGGTGCTTATGCCTTCCCTCCTGCACCATTTTTCAAACATGAAATAGCCCCCAGGGAGCACTAATTGATGGGGTACACATAGGTTTTCCCAGTGGGGCAAATTGAATCATGCTGGGGCCATTTCAGATCAGGAAAACAGCCTAGGAGGAGGGAAGCACAAGTACCTCCCTGTGTGCTGATCTGAATCCCCCCTTCCATCTCTGAACTGAGTTTCTAATGGGGAACTCACAACTCATGTCTAATAGGAAGTCCTCATGGTGTTGCCGAAAGGGTTCTTAAACACCTGTTGCTTCAATTCATGCAGGGTTGCCAAGCCCAATTCAAGAAATATTTGGGGACCTTGGGGGTGGAGCCAGGAGATTTGTTCTCCAAATTAGAGTCTGCCGCTCTTAATTTCTACACCACACCATGCTGTTTTCCTTATTACAACAATCTTCTCAATATCAATTAAAGTCAATCCTATGTCTCTCCCCTTAAAAAAAAAAAGACACAAATACAACTCTCTGCCTAAAAAGAACTGATATCATCACATCCCCGGCAATGTGGCAATGCTCTGGTATTTGGGCACAACTCTATGGTAAAACGACTTCTACCATAAAGTTTCTGCCCAAATACAAGATCATCCCCATGTTGCTGGTGATGTGATGGTATTATTTTCACTGTGTGCTGAAAGTAATGTCACAATGTTGCTGGCGCTGCTGGCCTAGTCTCTTTTTGCTCCAGGCAGGCAGGGGTGGAATTCTAGCAGGAGCTCCTTTCCACATTAGGCCACACTCCCTGATGTAGCCAATCCTTCAAGAGTTTACAAGACTCTTTTTTGCAAGCTCTTGGAGGATTGGCTACGTCAGTGGCATGTGGCCTAGTATGCAAAGGAGCTCCTGCTAGAATTCCACCCCTGCCTGCCTGGAGCAAAAAGAGACTAGGCCAGCAGCGCCAGCAACATTGTGACATTACTTTCAGCACACAGTGAAAATAATACCATCACATCACCAGCAACATGGGGATGATCTTGTATTTGGGCAGAAACTTTATGGTAGAAGTCGTTTTACCATAGAGTTGTGCCCAAATACCAGAGCATTGCCACATTGCCGGGGATGTGATGATATCAGTTCTGGTGTGCACCAGAAGTGATGTCACCAAATTGCTGGAAACGTGGGTCTAGGCCTCCTTTTGCTGCTGGTAGGTCCCCCACTAACCAGCTGATCAGTGTTGGGGGGAGCAGCCCCAGAGTGGGGGGTTCCCAGGCTCTTAGCAAGCCTAATTCCAGGAGATCTCCAGCCCTCGCTTGAGGGTCAGCAACCCTCACCCCGCCCTTATTTTCAAGTTTTATTTTATTTATTTAAAACACTCTTATGCTGCCTTTCCACCCAATTAGAGTCTCCCAAGGTAGCAAACATGTAAACACTGAAATATGTAAACATTAAAAACAGCACTCAAGCTTATTAAATAATTCAGTTAAAACACCTAAGTATACAGGGTTGCCAGATCTTACCCAGATCTCAGTGGGGGAATCTTCGATGATTATCATAGAGTTTTTTCCCAAATAACTAGAGCGTCCTCCACACAACATGCCTGCTGTGATAACGTCACTTCTGGGTGATGTCATCACACAGGGTGATGTCACAGCATGCCAGTGCTCTTCAAGGATGGGGCTCCCCTGCTGGCCAGCCCGCTGGGGAATCCTTGGCCCCAGAGGGAGGCTGGGACCCTATAAGCATACAACACCAAACGCTGGAAGGAGGGCCAATAACATTTATCGTTGTTGTTCAGTCACACAGTCGACTCCAATTCTTTGCGACCCCGTGGACCAAGTCACATCAAGCCCTCCTGTCTTCCATTATTTACTATTATTTATTACGTTCAATTTCTATCCTGCCCTCTCCGCAAGCGGACTCAGGGCGGCTAACAATCAGTACTATAATACAATTGAAAACCAATAAAATACAATTTTAAACACTTTGTGGTACTGTACAACTCTGGGATAGTGGGATTTTTCTTTTTGCTGTTAGTGATTCTATGATGTTCGTATGATGTTCCACTATCCTCCAAAGTCCGCTCAAATTCGGGGTATGCCAAATGAGATGAAGTCTTCCTTCTTTCTGGCTGGGAAGTCAAAATAAACTTAATAAATAGGACAGCAAACCTCTGCTAATATTATGAATATAAACATATTATTAATAGCATACTTCTGCCAATATTACGAGCAGTCAAGTTAATATTTCCTGATATTTCAAAGCTGTGAAAGGGTGAATTTCCCTCTCCTCTGCTCTACATGTATGGTGATTTGTATTAATCTGTATTATTTAGAGGTTATAAATGTGGCATAGTGAATGCCTTTCTGGATTAAACAACACAAACAAAACAATACTGTGGCTTAAGTATGGGACTATAATTTGTGTTTGTGCTTTTAATAGATCCTGTTTTAGACTTAGTTAAAAAGCACACATGAAGGCTGAGATTAGTAGTTGAAGCTACTCTCCCCCAATAATTAAAAGTGATTTAATTACATTTTAAACACTGTTCAAGCAATCGGTTTTTATTATTATTGTATGGGTAAGACATCTGACGTGTAGATGACTGGGGAAGGCAATGGCAAACCACCCCGTAAAAAGTCTGCCATGAAAACGACGTGATGCGACGTCACCCCAGAGTCAAAAATGACTGGTGCTTACACAGGGGACTACCTTTACCTTTTAAAGACATCTGATGCTTGGCCTTTTTTTAACCGCAGCGTTGCTACTGCAGGCATTCAGCTTCACGTTATATGATGAACTTAAACATGTCAGTAAAATCAATCCCCGTGAACCTTATGCTTCTCATTCAGCGCCCTGATATAAGCAGCACCGTCTCCCCACCCCCCCAGTTTTGTGATAAAGACACAAGCATAAACTGTAAAAGATTTCTTACTAATTTACCTAGTAAATATTATTGTGACATATTTTTGTGAAGTAGAGGCCGATTCATCAAATGCAAAAAGCATATCCTATACTGGTAGCCATATGTATATGAATGTAAATATAAAATGACAGAATTCAACACAAGGCCATAGAGAGAAGTATTGAGAGGCACAGGCTGTTCCCAGAAGAGGAAGGCATTTTTGGCAAGATCAACATGGCTGGGAAGAGGTGAGGAAAGTTGTCCCTGCTTCTTTGACACAATTAAGAAGGCTTATATCAGTGATCCACAACATGGCACCCACCAACACTTTTCCTACCACCTGCCAAATGCTTTTAGAAAGTGGGTTGGGCCAGGTGAGGCTTTTCCTAGCAAGGCTCCTGATTGGCTACTGGAGATTTGATTAGCTTTGTGGATTTTTTAAAAAATTGCAGTGGCAGCTGCTGCCACCACAGCACAAGGATCTTCACTGTGTGACTTAACAGTAAGCTGTAAGAGCCATTTTAGAGCTGGTTCCACCTCCTGTGACAGCCATTTTGTGGATGTGTCCACTGTGTGTCAGAATTCCATTGGTGCCTGCAAGCTCAAAAAGCTGAGGTAGGTAGGTAGGTAGGTAGGTAGGTAGATAGATAGATAGATAGATAGATAGATAGATAGATAGATAGATAGATAGATAGATAGATAGATAGATAGATAGATAGATAGATAGATGGATGATGTAAAGAAAATTAAGAGCAGGATTTTTTTCCCTACCTTACTTCTACAATTCATCTGCAATGAACTTCATCACAGTAGGGTCAGGGTATCCAAAAGAAGCAGTGAGCAGTGATTTATGAAAGCTCATACCCTCCCTCAAGTTTTGTTAATCTTTAAGGTTCTTCTGGACTCTTACTCTTTTCCACTGCTATAAGAGGTGATATCCACTGGTTCGGAAAATGTTCAAAGGCAATTAGATAGATTCATGCAGGTAGACAGGTCTATCAGTGGCCTTTATCTACAAGGGACAGACAGAACATGTTCAGAGTAGGTTTGCCAGCTCTGGGTTGGGAAATACCTGGATATTTGGGGAGCAGAGCCTGGGGAGGGCAGGATTTGGGGAGAGGAGGGACCTCAACAGAGTATAATACAATAGAGGCCGGTGCTCTCCAAAGCAGCCATTTTCTCCAGGGGACCTAATCACTGTCACAATACAAGAACTCATGGGCACTCAATGAAATTGATGAGCAGTCAGGTTAGAACGGATAAAAGGAAGTACTTCTTCACCCAAAGGGTGAATTCACAGGCACAGGAGGTGGTGGCAGCTACAGGCATAGACGGCTTCAAGAGGGGATTGGATAAACATATGGAGCGGAGGTCCATCAGTGGCTATTAGCCACAAGGTATAGATGGAACTCTCTGTCTGAGGCAAGTGATGCTCTGTATTCTTGGTGCTTGGGGAGGGGGGGGGCTTCTAGTGTCCTGGCCACACTGGTAGATGGCTCTTGATGGCACTTGGAGTTTTTTGGCCACTGTTTGACAGAGTGTTGGACTGGATGGCCACTGGCCTGATCCAACATGGCTTCTCTTACGTTCTTACCTGGAGATCAATTGTAATAACAAGAGATCTCCTGCTGCCACCTGAAGGTTGACAACCCTAGTTCAGAGGCAGTATAGGCATGAGTGCCGGTTGCTGGGGGTGGCTGTCACCTTTATTCCCTGCTGGTGGGATTACCAGAAACATCTGGCTGGCCAGTATGGGAAAAGACAGTTTTCCATCGCTGAAGGGAAATCCCCATTCCCAGAAGTATTTTTTTTTTTCCATCTGGGACTTAGCCTGGGTTGAAAACAAACTCTTGGGCTACCAGCTCCAGTGAACTCTTGGCACACACCAAGTAAGCAGTTGCAGAGCTCAACAGCAGTAAAGACAGGAAGGTGGACATGTTGGTTTGTTGTGGGAAAACCAAAAAGTGTTTGGAGAGTGGAGGGACTTCAGCAGGGTATCATGCTTCCAAAGCAGCCATTTCCTCCAGGGGATCTCTGTCACCTGGATACCAGTTGTAATGCCAGGAGATCTCTGACCATACCTGGGGGCTTTTTTTGTAGCAGGGACTCCTTTGGATATTAGGCCACATCCCTCTTATGTAGCCAATCATCCAAGAGCTTACAGGGCTCATTACAAGGCCTACTGTAAGCTCTTGGAGGATTGGCTACATCAGGGGTGTGGAGCCTAGGGCTGCCAAGCTCCCAGGCCGGGTGAGGGTTCTCCCACTTGGGAGGTCCCCAACCCATTGGCCCACATTGGACCAGTGGGGAGATCCCCTCCCGATGTCACCTGCACAATGACATCACTTGCAAGTGATGCCATCACGCTGGTAACATCATGCACTGGCCACTCTAGGAGCTTCCAGGAAAACTCTATGGTTTTCCCAGATGCTCTAGCAATTTGGGAGTGCAAAAGTAGTAAAAAGATCCCCCTACACCTCTCGGAGTCTCCAAGAGGCGTGGGTGGTGGGGATTTCTTCTTGCTTTTGCATCCTGGGGTGCCTTACAGGAAAAAGATCTCCCCCCCCCCATCCCAAGGCCTATTGGAGTCTCTGAGAAGCGTGGGCTGGTGGGAGAACCCCTTAGGATAGAATGGACTCAATTCTAAATGGACTCCATTCTGTCCTATGGACCCATAGGATAGAATGGAGAGATCGGGCCACAGCTGTGGTACGACCCCAGAGAAGGGGTTTAAAGTTTCAAAGCCCTCCTCTAGCATCACGCTGCAGTGGCCGGCTGCCCATTCTTTCCATTCTATTCTATGGGCTCATAGGATAGAATGGACTCAATTCTAAATGGACTTTATTCTGTCCCATGGACCCATAAGACAGAATGGAGAGATTGGACTGCCACTGTGGCATGATAGTAGAGAAGGGATTTTAAACTTTAAACCCCTTCTCTGGGGTCACACCACAACTGCAACCTGATCTCTTGATTCTATCCTATGAGCCCTTGATTCTATCCTATGGATTGGTAATCAGTGCAGGGGGAGGGGGCTAGGGTTGCCAAGTCCAATTCAAGAAATATCTGAGGACTTTGGGGGTGGAGCCAGGAAGCATTGGGGGTGGAGCCAGGAGTAAGGGTGTGACAAGCATAATTCAACTCCAAAGTGAGTTCTGGCCATCACATTTCAAGGGACCACACACCTTTTAAATGCCTTCCTTCCTTAGGAAATAATGAAGGATAGGGGCACCTTCTTTGGGGGCTCATATAATTGGACCCCCTAGTCCAATCACTTTGAAACTTGGAGGGTATTTTGGAGAGAGGCTCTGAGTGCTATGCTGAAAATTTGGTGCTTCTATCTCAAAATATAGCCCCCCCCCGAGCCCCAGATACCCGTGGATCAATTATTTTCTATGGGAATAAATCCCCTTAGGGAATAACAAGAGTTCCCAGCAGACATTTCCCTCCCCTCCCCCTGCTTTCTGATGACCCTGAAGCGAGGGGAGGACCTCCAAACCGGGGGATCCCCTGCCTCCACCTGGGGATTGGCAACCCTAGAGGGGGCGCAAGTAGTTAGACTTGTCTAGGGTGCCCAACAATCTAGGTCAGGCCCTTTCTGTGCATAAGCTTTCTTATGGGCAATCATCAGCTTCACTTTTCTTTTTCAAAACCAGTCAGTGAGACAGAGTGAGAGCTTGCAGAGTCCTATGAGCTTCTTCTTGCTTAATGTTGTTGACATGTGCTAGGTGGCTGTTATTTGAAAGTGGGGTGTGGGGCTTTTTTGCACCATACCTTATTGTAGGATTGCCAAGTCCAATTCAAGAAATATCTGGGGACTTTGGAGGTGGAGCCAGGAGACTTTGGGGCGGAGCCAGGAGCAAGGGTGTGACTAGCATAATTGAACTCCAAGGGAGTTCTGGCCATCACATTTAAAGGGACAAAACACCTTTTTAAAATACCTTCCTTCCATAGGAAATAATGAAGGATAGGGGCACCTTTTTGGGGGGCTCATAGAATTGGACCCCCTGGTCCAATCGTTTTGAGACTTGGGGGGTATTTTGGGGAGAGGCACTAGATGCTATACTGAAAATTTGGTGCCTCTACCTCAAAAAAACAGCCCCTCCAAAGCCCCCAATACCTCCAGATCAATTTCCCATTATACCCTATGAGAATCGATCTCCACATAGGGAATAATGAAGTGCCCAGCAGACATTTCCCTCCGCCCCCGTTTCTGGCAACTCTGAAGTGAGGGATTGGCATCTCTACTCACGAGTTGTTGCCAAATTCTTCAAAGTAACTCCAGAGGTGGAAAGTCATATGGTGGCTGTGGGGGCGGGGCTTCGTAGCAGCAAGATAATGATATTTGGTTTTGACCAGAGTTACATGCAGGAGGGCAGATGGAAATTTTGACTAGGGCCCCACCCCACCCTCCCTAGTTACAGCCTTTACAGAGGCCCAATAAACTTAGAAGGAGAAGAAGACTGCAGATGTATACCCCTCCCTTCTCTCTGAAACAGAGACTCAGAGCGGCTTACAATCTCCTATATCTTCTCCCCCCACAACAGACACCCTGTGAGGTTGATGGGACTGAGAGGGCTCTCACAGCAGCTGCCTTTTCAAGGACAACTCCTGCGATAGCTATGGCTAGCCCTAGGCCATTTCAGCAGCTGCAAGTGGAGGAATGGGGAATCAAACCCGGATCTCCCAGATAAGAGTCCGCACATTTAACCACTACACCAAACTGGGAGGGGCCCCTTAACAAAAAAAAAGTATACCAGAGACAGAGTTCCCTCTAAGCTGAGTTAGCTAGCTCACAGATTTTTAGCCTCCAACTCACACATTTTTGTCTTAGCTCAGGAAAAATTGCTCCAGAGAACAATAATTTATGCAGTAGCTCATAACTTTAATGCCAGTAGCTCACAAAGTAGAATTTTTGCTCACGAGACTCTGCAGCTTAGAGGGAGATCAGACATTTCACATGACTTAAATGTATTTAACAATTCACCAGGAACAGGGAAGCAGTGAAAATTAGCCTGAGGCATATGGCCTGAATGTGTGGTACAGGGGGGCTGCAGTAATGTCCACTCCTGGCTAAAAGGTATTCTTTGCCTCAACGTATTAGAGCAGCTCCTATCGTAAAAGTCCTCGTCTGCCAGTTTCACTTCCAGCCAGACAGCCAAAGGTGACCTCTTACCTCCTTGTCTGTGAGAAAAACGGGAAGGAGGCACAGGTGGCTCAGATAAGCTAAACTGTTCTGGGGAGCAAAGTACACAAGATCAGAGTGAAAAGGGGAGGTGGGAGAAATAAGATAAGGAGAATGCCTAATAGTCCCGAGGGCGTTAAAGGGTGTAGAAATGCATTATGGGACTTCTGGGGGTGTTGAGATATGAATAAACAGGCTTTAAAATATCAATCCAGTGACAGGAGCCGCTGAGCTGAATTTAAATTACCATCTCGAACTGATGGAGAGCTTTTCAATATTAGAAGGTGGGCACTGTTTTGTTCGGAGCTTTTATATAACTTTCCAAGACATCTATGTGAGAGTAGTTGCATTTTAAATATTTTTGTTCTTTTCTTCTAAAAAGAAAAAAAAATACATTATTTTTAGCAAAGTGCAAATAAAATGCTTGGTCATAAGATCAGGAAAGCAAATTATTTGTTCCAAATAGGGGTATCCATGGTTGCCTGGAAAAACAAGCTCTGCCTCCCCACCTTCCTCCCCAAGGGAGGAGCCTCAGCCAATGGAGAAAATAGAGGTTTTGCTATGTAGCTCCTGTGCAATTGAGCAAGCCTTGCAAAGCAAACTGTTACACAAAAGGAAGCAAGATATAGGGAGAAGGAAGCAGATGACAGCCAGTTGCTTGAGGGCCTGATAGGAGCCTTTCGGGGGTCTAATTCGGCCCCTGAACCACGTGTTTGACAACCCTGGTTTAAATGCTTTGTGCACAGCGACTTCTGCTTCTACAGATTTCTGATTAAAGTGGTTTCTATTCTTGACACCAGCTTTGATGTCACATGTTTGGAAGATTATGTTTGATATAAAATCTGTCTATCAGATGTGATTTGGTTACTGTATGTTATGTAATTCTTGATATTTTGAGCCATAGAAAGGAAAAGGAACTGACTCACAATGTGTTGTATTGCATTAAAATATTGTTTTATTATAGCTGTAGAAAAGTCTGTTAGTCTTACTTATGGTTGTATTGTTGTTGCTTTGATCTTGCTTCATTTGGCACTCCATCAGTGATCTCTTCTCTTTGACCATTGTTTTAGTTGCTGTTTTTATGTCTTGGTATATATTTTAACTCTGATTTTAATTTTTTTAATAATTGGGGGGGGGGTGATTTTAACAGTTTTAAAATGTGAATTTATCATGTATGTTTTAAGTTGTTAGACACCTTGGTCATGCTTGTGAGGACAGAAAGGCAGGATAGGAATTTTGTAAATGAATGCATTTATTTATTTATATCCCATTTCCAAGTAAAGATTCAAACTGGAGTCTCCAAGATCCTTGTCAGACACACTAACCACTAGCCTAAGCTGGCTTCTATGGATTCCTGACTTGTATAGACAGGTTTGCAGGAAGTCTCCCATCCAGCAGGCTCAGACCGGCTTAATTTCTACAAACTTCTTGCATTCGTTTATTCCAGCCATCCTCTGGAACTTTTTAAATACTTGTCTCTTCTCCAGCCACCAGATTATTGTTCTGCACCACTGCCCATACCTTTAAAAAGAGATTATACAGGTTCATGGAGGGTAGCTCTATCAGTGGATACTATCCATTGAGACTAAAGGGAAACTCCACATTCATAGACAGTAAGCCTCTGACTATCAGTGCTAAGAGGTCACATCGGGAGAAGGCCTCGATCTCCATCTAGGGTTGCCAATCCCCAGTTGGGGGCAGGGGATATCCTGGTTTGGAGGCCCTCCCCCCCTCCACTTCAGAGCCATCAGAAAGCGAGGGGGGGAGGGAAATGCCTGCTGGGCTCTCCATTATTCCCTATAGAGACCAATTCCCATAAGGTATAATGGAGAATTGATTGTGGGTAACTGGGGTATCTGGGGCTCTGGGAAGGGGGCTGTTTTTTTTAGGTAGAGGCACCAAATTTGCAGAATAGCATCTGGTGCCTCTCCTCAAAACATCAAGTTTCAAAAAGATTAGACCAGGGGGTCCAATTCTATGAGCCCCAAAGAAGGTGCCCCTATCCTTCATTATTTCCAATGGAAGACATTTAAAAAGTGTGCAGTCCCTTGAAATGTGATGGCTAGAACTCCATTTGGAGTTCAGTTATGCTTGTTGCAACCTTGCTCCTGGCTCCACCCCAATGTCTCCCGGCTCCACCCCCAAAATCCCCAGATATTTCTTGAATTTGACCTGGCAACCCTATCTCCATCCCATTTGTCGGTCTTCCAGGGCAACTGGTTGACCACTGTGTGAGACAGGATGCTGGACTAGATGGACTATTGGTCTGATCCAGCAGGGCTGTAGTTGTTATGTTTGTGCTCTCTTTGGGATTGCATTTACCAGTCCAGTGTCTTTTTCTTCTACTGCACTGTTTGTTATTCTTCACCCTCCAGGACAAGGACTAACCTTTCTGTGCTTGCAGAGGTCTAGTACCTTTGTCAGTGGCTCGCTAAGATATTGCTGAGATGCTGGGTCACCAGGAGCCCCCAAGGATGCAGCTGTTAATTCAGCCAGCCTTCGTTGGCCTCAAGCCAGCCCACACCCTGCCCCCCCCCCCCCGTTACCCATCAACCCTCTTTTGCAATGGTAAGGGGTTTTTTGTTTGTTTTTAAAGCAAATCTACAGGAAGCACTTAACTCCAGCGGCTGATTCATTCCTGATTCATAAAAAATAAACCGTTAGCAAGGCATATGTCTAAATTGAGCAGCATTTACACTGTGGGAACACAAAAATGTAATAATGAACGTTAACAAGGTCAAACAACATTACCCCCTTGATTTGTCATTATTACTGTCACTAATTCTAGTTTCATGAACATCAGTAGAAATATATGACAGGCTAAAATGTGTGTGGCGGGGGGGGGGGGGGAGAATCCAACTGCCATAATGTGAAAAACATCCATCTGTCTTTCCAGAAGTGGAACACAGTAACAGCCATGATAAAAAGGACCGCAGATCTTCAGGGAAAATTGAGTTAGCGTGATGTTTGTTTCTTTGTTTTAATTTGGTTTTAATTTTTGAAACTTCTTTTGATTCATTTGAAGAAGCTCATTGTGTTTTAAGAATCGACTGGGTAATAGATGGGCCCACATTAGAGCAGCACTTATCTGCCTCTGTTTGTCTTCCACCAAGAATTACTGGCAATTACAATGGTCTGATGATGCTCCTATTAAAGTCAAGAGCAAACCCCCTTTATTGGTTTCAATGCTGAGAAGCTCTTTGAGGGGAATGAAAGGCAAGGACATTGGGGACCAAAAAAGGATGTTGGGGACACAATCCTGTGATGTCACTTCCAGTCACATGGCTGTGACCAATTTCCCACTAGTGTTGCTCTGCCCGCAGGCTTCTGTTTTCCTCAGAGCAAGCGATTGATTTCCCACCAGTTGCTCCGTGGGTGCATTCTGAGCTGTGGCAATCTCCAGTTCCCTGTGGGGCAATGTAATCCTGAAAAGACAGCATCTAAAAATGGCTCAGGGAACTGGAGGTTGCCATGGCTCAAAATGCACCTGCAGAGCAACTGATAGGAAATTGATCACTTGAGCAGGGGAAAAACAGAAGCCTGGGCACAGAGCAACACTAAGGAGAAATCAGTCTGTGATTTTACCATAGAGTTCTTGGGACTTGAGAGAGTATCCTGGCAACATGTGATGTCATTTCTGGTTATGTGACCTAGGGTTGCCAGGCTTGGCTGGAAATCAGTGGGAGATCAGTGGGGACATTGGAGGCAGCAATCAGTGGCAGTGTGATGTCACTCAAGGAAAACCCAGAAGTGACATCATGTCTCTCTATAAGTTGTTAGAAACCTTGCAGTAAATGAGTTATTGGCATCTCCTAGAGATGACTGCAATATGAAGCTGCCTTATACTGTGGCTTTGGGTGATTCAGCCTGATCAGGACTGATCCAACACATGGTTTGTTCTTTTGTCTATTGTTTCACATATATTGTATTTTTATAGTGCTGGAATCCACTTTGGGTCTCTTTGGGGAAGAAAATCAGGGTATTAAAGTGCTAAATAAATATTAGTAGTAGTAGTAGTAGAGCCAGTTTGGTGTAGTGGTTAAGTGTGCGGACTCTTATCTGGGAGAACCGGGTTTGATTCCCCACTCCTCCACTTGCACCTGCTGGAATGGCCTGGAGTCAGCCATAGCTCTGGCAGAGGTTGTCCTTGAAAGGTGCTGTGAGAGCTGCTGTGAGAGCCCTCTCCAGCCCCACCCACCTCACAGGGTGTCTGTGTCGGAGCGGGAGTAGCAGAGTGAGGGAGATGACTTGCCCGACACAGGGCTTCAGGAAAGAAAATCAGGCAGACACGTGCAACTAGTGCCAAAAGGTGTATTAACATATATACACAACAAGTGCTCTCTTGTGCAGTCTATACAATATCACCTCCACGGACAAAGTGCTTCGCCTAACCACCATCTCACAGGGAGAGACCTGTGTGATGCACACACAGATCATATATAGTCCAAGCAGCCAATCCTGGCCGTGCTGACTCAGCAGATTGCATCACTTGGCTTCTGCCGGCTCAAGCCGGTCTGCTGATCAGGTCACTGTGACCTAGCCTGGCAGCTAGATCACCAGCTGTCATATTGTAGCTGTCAGACTGGGTTTATGTAGATTCTTGCTCCAACACACCTCCTAATCTATTTAAACCCAGTATACCCAAACACTTTACACAGTTTTCATGTTCACTTGCAGTTAAACATTTCGTGAATATATCAGCGGCATTCTCATCCGATGTACACTTTATTATTTTTATGAGGTTTTTAGCCGCTGCTTCCTTCACATTTTGGTACCTGATAAGTATATGCTTGCTTTTCCCTCGAGCAGCTTGGTTCTCCGTCAGTTCTTTGGCTGCTGAGTTGTCAGTATATACTGAAACTGGCAAATTTACAGGTATGCTAAAGTCCCTCATCAGTTGTACTGCCCACTCTAGGTTAAGTACACATTCGTTTATGGCACCGTACTCTGCCTCACACGTGCTACATGCCACCAGGGTCTGCTTGGTGGCTTTCCATACTACTAGGGCATCTCCCAGAAATATTCCAATTCCTGTGGTTGATTTTGCCTTGGGCCGGTCCCCCCAGCTTGCGTCAGCATAGGCGCGTAGTTCAGGTTTTTCTCCTACTCTGAGGGATAGCTTACGTTCTATTGTGCCGCTGAGGTAACGTAGTACTCTTTTAGCCGCCACCCAATCTTTGTGGTGGGGTTCAGCATTTTTCTGGCACAATATATGTACCGCATAGCTGATATCTGGCCTGGTCCAGCACGCTAGGTGCAATAAGGACCCGATCAGGGACTGGTATAATGGTACATTCTTGAATATCTCACCTTCAGGTTCCTTGCTATAACCTGTGGTCATGGGTGTTTGCACACTGCTAGCTTCGTTCATACCATACTGAGCTAGCAGCGCTCTCACTTTGTTGCTCTGGGACAGTTCAAAACAACCATCGGCCCTCCTCGCTATTTCCACCCCTAAGTAGTAGCTCACTGGCCCCAGGTGCTTGATAGTGAACAGCTTACTGGCTGTTTCTTGAAACCATGCTAATTGTTGGTTGGAGTCCACTAAGACAATCAGATCGTCCACAAAGATGAGGACTATCATTCTGGACTCTCCCACCACCCTGCTAAACATGCAAGGGTCTGCCAGATGCTGGTTGAATCCTACTTTCATTAATGCTGACTTCAAACACTTGTACCATGCGTGTCCGGCTTGTTTCAAACCATACAAGGCTTTGTTCAGTTTTAACACACCACTCCCACCATCAAAACCGGGGATTTGTTCCATAAACAGCTCCTGGTCTAAGGGGGAGTTCAAATAGGCTGTCTCGAAGTCAAAGTGATGGGCTTGTTGCCCCGTACTTCCAGCCTTACACAATGCTGCCCTGAGGGTTTCAGCTTTTAAAGTGGGGGCAAACACTTGCTGATAATCCACTCCCTTCCTTTGGCTGAACCCTCTGGCCACTAACCTGGCCTTTCGTTGCACGGCTCCGTTTGCGTCTTTCTTTAACCGGTAGGTCCACCTACAGGAGATAATGTTCCGGTTGCCTGGCCTTAGCACCTCAGTAAACACTCTGTTTTTCAGCAAGGAATCATATTCCTTCTGCATTGCGGCAAACCATGCTAGCCTTTCTTTACTACCTAGCTTCAGCACCTCCTCGTATGTTTCCGGTTCAGGGGTGCTGACTTGGTTTGCACTTGGGAACCCGTATCTATCAGGAGGGATGCCTTTTGTGGCTCTAGCCGACACCCGTGGCCCTGTGCCAGGATTCGGCTCACCTTCTCCAGCCCCACTGGGTGCCACCTCCTGGGCTGGGCTTCTGGGCTGCGCTCCAACATTCTTATCAGTACTTGGCAGCATTCCCAGGTCTCTTTCCGTAGAGTGCAATCTTGCCCAGCTGGACTCACTAAATCCAGCGGACCTACTAAAGGTTAGCTTCGCCCGCTTATCACAAAAGCGATATGATTTGGTTTCTGGCTGGTAGCCCAGAAAGGTTAGGCTCACTGCCCGGTCACCTCCTTTCCTTCTATGTTTCAGAGGAATATTCACCCAGGCTTGGGTTCCAAATACCCTCAGAAAGCTCAAATCTGGGCAGTGGTTATATAGCCGCTTATAAGGCAAATCATTTACAGGCTTACACCAAACCCTATTATGTACGTATGCCGAGCAATGCATCGCTTCCGCCCAATAACGAATTGGCAGCTTTGCATCCTCGAGCATGCTGTGCATTAATGTTTGTAACACGGCGCCTGTTCGCTCGGATAGCCCATGTTCTTGGGGCGTTGCCGGGTTCGTCAGACGGTGGGCAATGCCCTTGTTCTCCAGCCAACGTTTCATCTGGTTAGATAAGAATTCCCCCCCTCTGTCGGTTTGTACAGCTAGGAGATTAACCCCTAATTGTCTCTCCACTGCTTTGACCCACTTGGTGAATGTCTTATACACCTCAGACTTATGCACCATGGTGAAAACCCACGCGTACCTCGTGTGGTCGTCGGTGGCCACCAAGCAGTATCTCCTCCCCGACAGACTCTTTGGCAATGGGCCAATAACGTCTAAATGGACTAGTTCCAGGGCTCGTGTGCTTTCCCTTGAGCTTTCTTTAGCAACAGCACACGCCTTGCTTTTGGTCTTCTTGCAGACCTGGCAATCCAAGTAACATTTGCAAGGATTTACTTTCAAACTAGGCACAAGCTCCAGGGTTTTCTTTAACGCCCTAAATCCGCAGTGCCCAAGTCTCCTATGGAGCAAATGTATACAATTATTGTGCACAGGCTCATTCGACACCTGAGCCACCTGGGCACAATCACTCTGGACCACATACAGTTTACCTTCCCTCTTTCCTGTCACAAGCAACTTTCCCCCACCTCCCAGGATTTTGCAGCAGGTTTTCTCAAATCTCACCTGGTATCCCTGGTCAAACAGTGTGCTAACACTCAACAGGTTAGACTGCAGTGAGGGTACATACAACACATTTTGCAACATACATTTCAGTGCAGGAAATTCCACATTGCCTGAGCAAACAGAATTGGCAGTGGTCCCATCAGCCAATCTCACATACTTATGCTCAGGACTGTCAATGTTTTTCAACAACTCCTTCTCGCAGCAGAGATGGCTCGTTGCCCCGGAGTCTAAAATCCAAGCAGACCCTGTGCTCTCTACTGCAGACGTGACCAGCCGGGTTGCTTCCTCACACGGGCTGGCGGTCCTCCGCTCTCGCCGCACACGCCCCCGCCTCTTCTCCCTCTCAGGGCAAGCTCGGAGCAGGTGCTGCGACGACCCGCATCCATAGCAGCGACGGACTGCAAACGCAGTCGGCTCCACTTCCTCCACCTTCGGACGCCTGCCAGCAGCAAAAGCTGGCTCATTCTTGGCTGTCTTCCCGGACACACCGATAACAGCACGCTGCCCGGCCGACACCCCCGGACAGCTCACGGCCGCAATTCTCTCTTGGAAGTCAAGCAGGTGGGCACAGACGTATTCCATGGTCAGGGTCGCTACGTCCACCGTCTCCAGAGAAGTTATCAGGGGAGTGTACTCAGGTGGCAACGACGACAGCAAAATGTACACTCTGTCGTCTGGAGCTACAGTCTTGCCTCTTGCCTCCAGCTCAACGAAACAGTCCGTTAGCCGTTTGATGTGATCTTTCACACACCCTCCAGCCGGCATAACGGTGCGGAACATCCTCCTTGTCAAGGCCATGAGGGAACCAGCAGTGGTGCTAACATGCACCGCACTCAACGCGTCCCAGGCAGCCTTGGGAGTGTCCTTCCCTCGCACATAAACCAGCTGGTCATCTCCTATAGATAGCACTATGTTGGCCAGTGCCTTATCCGATAACACAGTCTCGGCAGGAGATAAGTCAGCAGGGGGGTTACTCACGAACAGCCATTGCCCTTCACGCTTGAGGTAGTGTTGCATTCTCAGGCTCCACACCGCGTAGTTGGCTGAGGTGAGCTTCTCAACGGCTACTCCAAGCTGTTGCTGAGCCATCGTGCCGACTCCTCCTCACAGCTGGCTGCCGACGTCCCTCTGGCTCTCAAACAGAGAACGGTGGTGCTTCTGTGTCCTTCACCGGCGTTCCTCGCCTCCGGCTCTTTCCAACCTCACAGTCAGCTCAACTCTCAACTCTCTCCTCCGCGCAGCGGAACCGCCCTGGGCCCATAACCCTGTCGGAGCGGGAGTAGCAGAGTGAGGGAGATGACTTGCCCGACACAGGGCTTCAGGAAAGAAAATCAGGCAGACACGTGCAACTAGTGCCAAAAGGTGTATTAACATATATACACAACAAGTGCTCTCTTGTGCAGTCTATACAATATCACCTCCACGGACAAAGTGCTTCGCCTAACCACCATCTCGCAGGGAGAGACCTGTGTGATGCACACACAGATCATATATAGTCCAAGCAGCCAATCCTGGCCGTGCTGACTCAGCAGATTGCATCACTTGGCTTCTGCCGGCTCAAGCCGGTCTGCTGATCAGGTCACTGTGACCTAGCCTGGCAGCTAGATCACCAGCTGTCATATTGTAGCTGTCAGACTGGGTTTATGTAGATTCTTGCTCCAACAGTCTGTTGTGGGGGAGGAAGGGAAAGGAGATTGTGAGCCGCTCTGAGACTCTACGGAGTGGAGGGCGGGATATAAATCCAATATCTTATATCTTCTTCTTCTATCTTCTAGTAATAGCAGTAGCAGCAGCAGCAGTGGCGGCGGCACTACCCAAGTTTTGCAGGGCTTGTAAGACGGAGCTGTTCCACCAGGTTTTTACTTGATTCAGCGGGTGGACCTATGAAGCCATCATTCCCCCAGCACTCAGCACCCTACCATCAATGTGCTTAAGCTGTGTTGAAAGCTTCCAGCCTGTTGTGTGGTTGTTGTACTGATTACTGCTCTCGAATCTGATTGACATTTTTGTGGTGATGATGATTCATTTTAATGTTGTTTTAATGTTGTAAGCCACCCTGAGCCCACTCGCGGGATAGGGCTGTACGCTGGCTTGCCCTTGAAACTGATCCGGAAACTGCAGCGGGTGCAGAATGCGGCAGCTCGCCTGCTGACTGCATCACCTATGTGGGTGAGCATATGGCCGGTGCTCCGTGACCTGCGCTAGCTGCCTTTAGAGTACCGGATTTGTTTCAAGGTGTTAGTTTTGACTTTTAAGGCCTTACGCGGCCTGGGAACAACATACCTATGGGACCGTCTCCTCCCATATACGCCCCGGAGGTCGCTTCGTTCCGCCTCCCACGGTCTTCTGACAGTCCCCGGCCCAAGGGATGCCTGTCTTGCCTCTACCACTTACAAAAGGCACATGCAGCTGCAGAATAAGAAGTCCTTCTGATATTTTTACAAGCAAGGGAAAGAGGTCCTAAGATTATCTGGAAGTTACATACCAAAGGGCCAAAGTCTCTGTATTAAAGTATCATCCGTAATCATTATTATTAGAAGGGAGGGAGGACATCCTGGCAGCCGTATTGCATCATTGCCAAATATTTACTTTTCCCTTCCTGTGCATCCCTTCCTGTGCAAAACAAAAATCAAAAACCCAGTACACATTCCATATAATAAAGAAGAAAAAGAGACTGGATTTATACTGTCATTCACTTGGATCCTCAGAGTGACTTACAAACTCCTTTCCCTTCCCCTCCTCACAACAGGCACCCTGTGAGGCAGGTGAAGCTGAGAGAGCTCTCACAGAAACTGCTCTTGAGAGAACAGCTCTGAAAGAACTTGTGACTGATTCAAGGTCACACCAGAAGATGCATGCGGAGGAGTGGGGAATGCTTTTTATTAGCATACTTAGGTTTACCAAGTGCCTGCTCATGGTAGGGAAACTCTGCCTCACCCTCTGTTTGCCTACACTTGATCAGTTGAGCAGCAGGACAAAAATATGGATGGTCAATGACTCCCACACCGTGGTGCAACTTCCAGGTGATTACCCAGAAGCAATGTCACAGCATCTATCACACTCTAGGAATTTCCCCACTCTCTATTATCTTAACCATAGAGACTGGGGAAATTCCTAGAGTGTTACAGGGTCTGTGATGTCACTTCTGGATAGCCACTTGGAAATGACAGCACATTATTTCTGATGGTCCCTATGATGTCCCTTCTGGATAGCCACTTGGAAGTGACATCACAATATTTCTTGTGGTCTCCCTTCCTCAGCCTCCACTCCCAGAAGATTCCGGAAAGTGTGTTCAGTCAGGTCTGCCTTAAATGTTAAATGTAGTGCTGTTTCAAATGTTGCTGGTAGCCAGATTCACAAGCAGCCAGTTCCGTTTGAGTGCAAAGAGCAGAGTGGACTTGAATATTGCCAAAGCCTTTATTACAGGAAACTAGAAGCACTGCCTACAGTGTATGCAAATGACCTCAGTCAATTCCCTGTTGTTTGAAGAAAGAGCAACCGGTGCCAATATTTGGGAATACAAATACAAGCATGTGGAAACGATGCCCAATGAGATGAGTGGTACATCTATCTCAGTACCTTGGCACTGTCTTCTCTGACTCGCAGAGGTTGTCTGGCAGAGAAAGGTCTTGTCCAGCACCTGACATCCTTTAGGAATTCAGCCTGGAATTTTGTATTTGTAAAGTATGGGCTGCACCACTGAGCCAAGGCCATCCAAACTGGAGAGCCAGTTTGGTGTAGTGGTTTGTAGTGTAGTGTAGCCAGTTTGCAGTGTAGTTTGGTGTAGTGGTTAAGTGTGCGGACTCTTTATCTGGGAGAACCAGGTTTGATTCCCCACTCCTCCACTTGCAGCTGCTAGAATGGCCTTGGGTTAGTCATAGCTATCTCAGGAGTTGTCCTTGAAAGGGCAGCTGCTGTGAGAGCCCTCTCGGCCCCACCCACCTCACAGGGTGTCTGTTGTGGGGAGAAAAGATACAGGAGATTGTAAGCCGCTCTGAGTCTCTGATTCAGAAAGAAGGGCAGAGTATAAATCTGCAGTTTCTTCTTCTTTTCAACGAGGCCTCAAAGAAGTACAGAGATCAGCAGCCCTTTTTCTGGAGGGGGGGGGACGGGAGGATGTTCCAGCGCTGCAATTTACACTAGATTGGCAGCCCAGTGCAGCCATTTTCTCCAGGTGACCTGATCTCTGTCACCTGGAGATCAGTTGTAATAACATGAGATCTCCAGTCACCACCTGGAGGTTGGCAGCTCCATGCTTGGTGTTGTGTATTGCATTTGATGCGCTGAATTTAAAGCTCTGCACGGCTTCGCACACTTGGATGAACCACGGGAAACTGCGGGTCACCTGACACGTACGGGACTGTACCTAGAAGTCCATGGGTGACTAGGGCATGAATTCCTAACCACCAGGATTGGACTGGACCTTGGGAGGGGGGGCTTGTTCCGGGAAATACATTTAAGCGGGGACCCAGCCCTGCCATGTCGTCTTGTTAGTTGCTCCTTAATAAAGCATGGTCACTTCAGACTGAACATCTCCGAACCCAGTAGATTACGCTTGGGGTTTAAGATCCACAAAAGTGGTCCACATAGCACATGGAAGGAAAGGAAATTTTCCTTTTCTCCTGATTTCTTGTGCCTTGTGATTCTAAAAGAGCTAATCTTTTAAAAGTGGACGGTGTGGATTACAAATTGGTGCCCCCCCTGAAGAAGCTGCAATTATGTGTTAAAAATGTGTATTGAACCTCATGTTCTTTCTTCTCCCAGCTGGATTTAGGCTGGTTCCCCCTCCTCCCCACACACACACACTCTAAAACTCTTTGACTGTGTTACCAGGACAGTTTGTAGACACCATCTGCATCCCCTCCTGTTTTCTCAGATAAGATTTCACCTTTGGATGTCTGGCTGGAGTCCAGCCAGCTGTCTGGCTATGCTTGGCACTTGTGGCTTGATGCCTAGCAAAATCAGAGAGAGCTGACCAGAGATCTTCCAATCAAAATCCAGCATTCAAACAGATTCAGAAGATTTGGGGGTGCGGCAAATCAGGCCCACTCTGGCCTGCAGGCCTTGTTCCACCCTGCCCTTCAAGGTTTTCTCAACATCTGGGGAGGCTTTTCTTTCTTTCTTTCTCTTTCTCTTTTCTTTCTCTGCCACCACCTGACTTTTGTAAGGAATTGTTTTCTGGGAGGTTCAGGACTCTTCCCTTCCCTTCCAAGTTCTATTATCTTGTCTCCTGCTACCCAGCACCTGGTCACCATGGGGACCGTTAACTGCCTTGTGCACCACTGGAGGAATAGCTACTTACCAACTGCCTGCCTTCCCCCTGGTGCTCATTTTAAAATACTGTGCCCAAGATGGTGGCGGTCTGGGTGGTACAGAGAACCACTACCAGCATCCAAAGTTATAAAATATTAAAGAGAAAATGTTCATAAGCATACTTTTTGCACAGCACCAGACTGAGCAAGAAACAGTTAAATGCCTTGGACAAACAGTTAAATGCCTCTCACTATACATGCCCTATCAGATGTTGAAATATCAGATAGGCTCCTTAGCTTAGGATGTTATAGATTGCTACAGTGGGGCTGTTGCATTGCAACTCCCTCTAGGTCTTCAGGCCAGCACAGGGTTAATGGCCAGACCTCAGTTAAGAGTTCCATCTGCTCTGATGGACTCAGAACCAAAGAGACCTTCCTCCTTGCTTCTAGGAGTTTTATCATCTCTCTTTCCTCCCCTAGCGACCAGGTGAGCCCAGGTCAGTGAAGCTTTTCCAGGAAATTCTTTGAGAATTTCTTCCTGAAGTCTCTTTAGTATTTAACACCTCCAAGTCTCTGTTCCCTGCTTGAAGGGAGGAGGACCAGACCCTCTTATTGTCTCTAGCTAAACCTATTAACATTTCTTAAGAGATAGCTGAGGTGAGCCTGGAAAGTCATTGACTGACTTCCCCCCCTCCCTGCCTGTTGTCTTCCTGGAGATAAAAAAAAACCTTTTAAACACAAAGTGAAGGTTTTCCTCATTTCAGCCTCCAAAGAAAAAATGCATTTCTTCACAGGGTGGGGGAGAGTCGTACATTAAGTCATACATCAAAATGGGTTTTGGAATGGGGAATTTATTTTTGCGCACATGCAAGGATTTTTAAGTCTGCCAAAGTAGAAATCAAAAGAAAAAAAATGGGAAGGGAAGAGAAGGAAACAGAGAGCATCAATGAATGGAAACTTGGAAAGGGAAACTTGCATCCGAAGGATATCTGATTCCTGCAGTCTTCACATGCAAGACTATCTCTATTTTTATCCTGCATTTCCTTCAAGGAGCTCAAGGTAGAAGAAACAGTTCTCCCCTCCTTCATTTCATTCTCAGAACAGTCCTAGGAGGTAGGACAGTCTGGTTGAGAATCTGACTGGCTGGAGTTCAGGTTGCCGGTGTTGCTTTGGGATTAGCATGGTCCACTGTGTGCTTGCCTCTGCTCCCTTGTAATCACTGCTCATTTGTACAGATGTAAATGAAAAGACTGTCATTGAGCTCTGCAAAGTATCTAGTACTACTTGGGACAAATTATTAGGTCTATTGTGTGTAGCTTGCTGAAACTAGGATTCTATGTAATTCTTGTATCATTTAATGTGCCTTGTTGATACTTAACTTTCAGTTTGTTTTCAGGTTTCTGATAGGTTCTACAACCCTAATTTTGTTGCACAGTTTATTAAATGTCCTATTCTGTCAATTCTATGGACCCTGCATAATCCGCCTAGGGTTGTCAGACACCACCACCCCCGAAAAAGAAGACTGCAGATTTATACCCCACCCTTCTCTCTGAATCAGAGACTCAGAGCGGCTTACAATCTCCTATATCTCTCCCCCCACAACAGACACCCTGTGAGGTGGTGGGGCTGAGAGGGCTCTCACAGCAGCTGCTCTTTCAAGGACAACTCCTGAGATAGCTATGGCTAACCCAAGGCCATTCCAGCAGTTGCAAGTGGAGGAGTGGGGAATCAAACCCTGATAAGAGTCTGCACACTTAACCACTACGCCAAAATGGCTCTCCATCTAATGTACAGCTACATCACTGCCCACATGATCTGAAAGTGACATAATCAAATCCAGGATGTTGGGGTGACGCTCTTGTATTTGGGCAAAAAACTCAATGGTAGAAGCCAAATTCACCATAGAGTTTTTGCCCAAATATCAGAGTGACATCCTGATGTCCTGGATGCTGGACTTTTTTGTAGAAAAAGTCCAGCAGGAACTCATTTGCATATTAGGCCATGCCCCATAATGTCAAGCCAGCCTGATCTGCGTTCCTGTCCGTTCCTGCTCAAAAAAACCCCCTGCCTGGATGTGATGTCAAGGCTCTCCTTCCTTTCAGGTTTTTAAACAGAGGCTAGATGGCCATCTGACAGCAATGAGGATCCTGTGAATTTAGGGTGCGGTATTTGTGAGTTTCCTGCATTCCTGCTACCGCATCACACTGTTGACTTATGTTCAGCTTATGGTCCACTAAGACTCCTAGATCCTTCTCACACATTCTATTGCCCAGACAAGTCCCCCTATCCTGTAGAATTCCTATCCTATAACTATGTATTGGATTTTTCCTACCTAAATGCAGAACTTCAGATCTATCCCTGTTAAAATTCATTTTATCAGCTACAGCCCATAGCATTATTCAGGGGGGTTGGACTAGATGACCCTGGAGGTCCCTTCCAACTCTATGATTCTGTGATTTTGGATCACGTGGGCAGTGACGTGGACATGTCACTGTAAGTCAGATGGGCCTCCCTGCTGCTCCCGATATGTCCCACCCTGCTGGTTGCCAAGAAGAACCTGGCAACCCTAAATCCCCTTGGGTCCAGGTGAGAAAGTCAGACTATAAATAACATAAATAAATAAAACACATTATCTCTTTCCCAAGGAAACTTGACCCTGTGAAGGATGCATAGAACACCCCAGTGCTCAGGAGAAAGGTAAGCATGAAGCAGTACACTCATAGAGTGGCAGTCCCTTTAGCAGATTTCATACCTCTTCACAGCCGGAGAAGGCAATACTTGCTCTAAATAAATATAGAATGCAAAGCACCCTAAATTATGTTAAATATCAGCTGCTGGTGTGTGTGTTTTTGTTTTAATGCCCCGCATTTGCTGAAGTTTGCTGTTTTCTCAGCTTTCTCCCACCTTTCGCATCAGCTTATGATTTGGCACCATTGGCGGTTTCTGCTCAGACAAGAGGGTCACGTCCGAGCTAGTCAGCAGACTGTCTGAATCACAGTTTCAGCCCTCAAAAGAATGGTCTTTCTAGGTCATGGCTAAATATACTGACAGCAGGGATGAGGACAGGAAAGAGCTTCTTTCTCTTCCCTCCTCCCTCTAGAAACCTGCACAATGCTTGTCCTGGGTCTTGAAAAAGAACAATAATTTTCTCTCTTTTTTAAAAAAAAGGCAGAGTCAAATGGATATGCGGTATGCTGGGTTCTGCCCCAGGGGAGCACTAGCACTAAGGAAACCTGAAGACGGTACAGTTCACTTTCATATCATTGGGAGGGGGCTGTGGCTCAGTGGTAGAATTTTATGTGCAGAAGCTTCTGAGTTTGCTTGTGGTGGTTTATTTGTGTTCGCATAGACCCCACCTGTCTTCCCCATGGGGACCCAGAATGGCTTACCCAAAGTGCCAGTTTGGTGTAGTGGTTATGAGTAATGAGGGGTTGCAAATACAGTAGAAGACAGAAACAAGATGCAGGAAGATCTTGACAGGCTGGAAAACTGGGTTGTAACTGATAAAATGAATTTTAACAGGGATAAATGTGAAGTTCTGCATTTAGGTAGGAAAAATCCCACCTAGTTATAGGATAGGAATTCTACAAGATAGGGGGACTTGTCTGAGCAGTAGAATGTGTGAAAGCTACCACATCACACTGTTGACTCATGTTCAGCGTATGGTCCACTAAGACTCCTAGGTCGTTTTCGCACTCACCTTCCGCCGGCACGACCCCCCTCTTCACCGCGCAGGATCTGTGCGGATTTCGCACTAAACGCTGTGGAGCAGCCCGAAAAGCCGGAAGCTCCCGGTGCAAAAGCCTCTCAAACTGAAACCGCCAAAAAGCAGTTTGGCGTTTGCGCGGCTTTTGCGACGGGAGCTTCTGGCTTTTCTGGCTGCTCCGCAGCGTTTAGTGCGAAATCCGTGCAGATCCTGCGCGGTGAAGAGGGGGGTCGCGCCGGCGGAAGGTGAGTGCGAAAACGATCCTAGTGTCTTAGAGGACCATACGCTGAACATGAGTCAACAATGTGATGTGGTAGCTAAAAAGGCAAATGCAATTTTGGGCTGTATCAACAGAAGTATAGTGTCCAGATCACCTGAAGTGATGGTATCACTTTACTCTGCTCCGGTAAGACTTCACCTGGAGTACAGTGTTCAGTTTTGGGCACATTTTAAGAAGAAGAAGATGATTTTGGATTTATATCCTGCCCTATACTCTGAATCTCAGAGTCTCAGAGCAGTCACAATCTCCTCTTTCTTTCCCCCCCCCCCAAACAACAAACACCCTGTGAGGTAGGTGGGGCTGAGAGTGCTTTTACAGCAGCTGGCCTTTTAAGGACAGCTTCTATGAAAGCTATGGCTGACCCAAGGCCATCTCAGCAGGTGCTGAGGATATAGACGGATATAGACAAGCTGGAGCAGATCCAGAGGAAGGCAATGAAGATGGAGATGGGGCTGGAGACCATGAAGAAAGGTTGAAAGAGCTGGGCATGTTTAGCCTGGAGAGGAGATGGCTGAGAGGTGGTATGATCACCATCTTCAAGTACTTGAAGGGCTGTCATATAGAGGATGGTGCAGAATTGTTTTCTGTGGCCCCAGAAGGTAGGACCAGAACCAACAGGTTGGCATTGCATCAAAAGAGTTTCTGGCTCAACATTAGGAAAACCTTCCTGACAGTTAGAGCAGTTCCTCAGTGGAACAGGTTTCCTCGGAAGGTGGTGGGCTCTCCTTCCTTGGAGGTTTTTAAACAGAGGCTAGATGGCCATCTGACAGCTATGAAGATCCTGTAAATTTAGGGGGGAGGGGGCAGTATTTGTGAATTTTCTGCATTGTGCAGGGGATTGGACTAGATGAACCTGGAGGTCCCTTCCAACTCTATAATTCTAATCAGGAAGAACTGGGTTTGATTCCCCCCTCCTTCACATGCATAACCTTGGGTCAGCCACAATTCCCTCAGAGCTGTTCTCTCAAGAGCAATTCTCTCAGAGCTCTCTCAACCCCACCTACCTCACAGGCTGTCTGTTGTGGGGAGGGAAAGGAGATTGTAAGCCACTGTGAGACTCCAGCCAGCTGACCGGCAGGGGGAAGCCCTGCAGCAACAGCCAGGATCTGAACAGGTTTAGAAGAAGCTTGCAGACTGTGTTTTGGAGTGTGTGTTTGTGTGTCTTTAAATCTCAGCAGGGTACGAAAGCTGCATGGGAAGGGGTAAGCAGTGGCTCTTCCCAGTGAATGAGAGAGGAAGAGAGCACAATCCCTGCATTCATTTCAAAAGTCTTTTATATAGTTAAATGGATAGTAAAGAGTTAACCGGAATCTGATTGTGGGAAGGAGGAAAACCCCACCCGCTAGACCTCTCTCTCCCATACTTTCATTTACTTGTGTTAATCTAAAGAAGTTCATGGAAATACAGCAGATTGTTACATTCAGAAACTCCCATGAGCAAAGCGATTGCCCCAGTGAGATCACAAAAGTGTGGGCTTACCAACTTTATTTTGGCTGTTTTGTGAGTATGTATGTTAACTGTCATTTACTGGAAGTGCAGCTGCTGGGGAATGAGGAAATGAAGACTATTCAGGGGAACTGCACTGCTGTATTTTTATTTATTTATTTATTTTAGGGAATGGAAAAGTCTCCAGGCTCCACCCCCAAAGTCTCAAATGAAAGAGAGGCCATCTTTGTTCATCCCTTGTTTTGAAAACCCCATGGGATTTCCATTAATCAGCTGTAACTTGACAGTACTTTCCCCCACCATTTTGGCCCTCAGTTTAGTATACTGTAGGATGCCATTGGATATAAATAAAGAAAGGTGGAATTGCTTAGAATGGAGTCAGTTCACTGTGGTTGGCAGGGAGAGCATAACAGCCAGTCATTCCTGACATTTTCCAGTAAAACAAACCTGTGGAAGAGAGAACGATTTTTTAATTAAATGCTGTGTATCTTGTGTGTCAAAGAACGTGAGCAAACTTCTTGGTAGTTCCACGTCAGACTCCAAAGTACACACTGGCTTCGCTCTCCACAAATAGACTGGAACCGAGAGATGAGCAGCACAGACGGGGTGGGTTGCTAAAAATGCGTCTGCAAAGCAACAACAGAAAGCAGCTCTGCCAGTCCTCTGTTGATTTACATCTCCTTCAATGCCAAGCACAATGTACAAAGCATTCCAGGAGGGCCACAAATAATAACGCCGCAGGTGGCCCTGACATATATGCAGCTTGGAAGAGCCACGTCTGCAGACCCTCCCATACTGACCTTACTGTGAGGTCACAGGCAAATCAGGATTTCTCAGCCTGTGCCCACCATGCCTAATAGGGTTGCCAGGTCTGTGTTGGAAGCATTGTTTCCTCTAAGCTGAGATAGTGTGAGCTAGCTCACAATTTTTTAGTCTCCAGCTCACATATTTTTGTCTCAGCTCAGGAAAAATGGCCCTGGAGCAAACTAATGTATGCAGGAGCTCACAACTTGAATGCCTGCAGCTCACAACTTGAATGCCAGTAGCTCACAACTGATCAAAGTTATTGTGGGCTGGGACCATTTGTAATACTTCCACTTAAATGCACTTTAAGTGTGATACTTTTAAGAGATGAACTAGGGTCTATTTGTTACATTTACTAAATAACTGCGGAACAATCTCTCTCAATGATACATGAATGAAGCATTTAAAACATTTTGAAATCATACCAGAAACTTATGACTACCCACAAGACTTTTGCATCTGGTTAGAGAAGAAACACATGGAAAGTGACATGGAAAGTGACGTAGACATGTCACTACGGTACATGGAAAGTGACGTAGGCATGTCACTACGTCACATGGAAAATGACGTAGACATGTCACTACGTCACATGGAAAATAATGTAGGCATGTCACTACGTCACATGGAAAGTGAAGTAGACATGTCACTACGTTACATGGAAAGTGACGTAGGCATGTCACTACGTCACATGGAAAATGACGTAGACATGTCACTACGTTACATGGAAAGTGAAGTAGACATGTCACTACGTTACATGGAAAGTGAAGTAGACATGTCACTACGTTACATGGAAAGTGAAGTAGACATGTCACTACGTTACATGGAAAGTGACGTAGGCATGTCACTACGTCACATGGAAAATAATGTAGGCATGTCACTATGTCACATGGAAAGTGAAGTAGACATGTCACTACGTTACATGGAAAGTGACGTAGGCATGTCACTACGTCACATGGAAAATGACGTAGACATGTCACTACGTTACATGGAAAGTGAAGTAGACATGTCACTACGTTACATGGAAAGTGAAGTAGACATGTCACTACGTTACATGGAAAGTGACGTAGGCATGTCACTACATCACATGGAAAATAATGTAGGCATGTCACTACGTCACATGGAAAGTGACGTAGGCATGTCACTACGTTACATGGAAAGTGATGTAGACATGTCACTTTACATTGGATGGAAGCATTTGCTGTAACATTCGCGTTAAAGACGTGGAGATCTTGGTTAGAAGGAGCGAGGGTCCCGTTTGAGATATGGACCGACCATAAAAATCTGGATCCCTATCAGGGCGCAGAAAACTAACTGAGAAGCAGATCCGGTGGGCGGGATTCTTCGCCAAATTTGATTTCAAATTGAAACACATCCCGGGGTCTAAGAATTTCTTAGCTGACGCGCTATCTTGCCTCTCCCAGCACAACAACCAAAGAGAGGAAGTGATCGATTTGTTAATTCCCCAGCCACTTAGGGGGGAGCTGTGACCACCCGCTCACAAGCAAAGCACAAAAAACCCAAAGATAAATGGCAGGGGTGGGGGGAAGGCTGATTAAAGAGGTGGAAAAGGAAGGAGATGCAGTACCCGAGGAGGTGAAAAAGGGGGAGGGGGCTTCTGGTACAAGGACAATAAACTTTACGTACCAGAGAGCCTCCGGAAAGAAGTGCTGCATTCCTGTCATGACAACAAACTAGCCAGGCATTTTGGATACGTCAAGACCCTGCACCTAGTGAATAGGCAATTTTGGTGGCCATTTATGAAAAGAGACTTATCTGACTATGTAGCCTCTTGCCCAATTTGCTTAATGGCTAAAAGGTGAGGGGGGAAACCACCAGGCTTGTTACAACCACTGGAGACAGCAGCCAGACCTTGGTCAGTGGTATCGTTGGATTTTATCGTAGAACTCCCTCCTTCCCAGGGAAAGACCATAATCCTTGTAGTAGTGGACACCTTATCTAAGCAAGCGCACTTCATCCCATGGTCGCAGATACCCACAGCTAAAAAACTAGTCCAGTTATTCTTCCAACACGTGGTGAAATTATACTCTTTTCCGGATAAATTAATTAGTGATAGAGGAGTACAGTTCGTTGCCAACTTCTGGTGGGAGTTTTGTAAATTAACCGGGATCGAGCAGGGATTGAGCTCCGCGTATCACCCTCAGATTGACGGACAGGCAGAGAGGGTAAATGTGTTGCTGGAGCAATATTTAAGGTGCTTTGTGAACTATCAACAGTCAAATTGGGCAGAGTTGCTCCCTTTTGCAGAGTACGGCTATAATAACAGCATACACAGCTCCACCAAATCCTCCCCCTTTCTGGTAGTGAATGGCTATGAAGGGAAACCCTTTCCACAGTTACCAGGAGGACCAATACCTGAAACCCATTCAACTTTTGAGCAATAGTGGGGAAAGTTGGGGAAAGCTTGGAACAACATCCAAGAAAATCTAGAATTGGCTAAAGAGACTTACAAAAAACATTATGACAAGCATCATTCACCTGCTTGGGATTTTAAAGTAGGACAAACAGTATTTCTGTCCACCAAGAACTTGCCACTACCACAAATTTCTAAAAAACTGGCATACAAGTTTTTGGGACCGTTTCGCATAAAACATGAGATCAATAAAGTGACTGTAGAACTCAAATTACCAAAACTGTTTAGTAAGATACACCCAATCTTTCATTGCAGCTTACTTCGGAAAGATCCTGGAGCAACGCCCTAGCACCCCAGACCCAAAGCTCCAGAACCTATCTCGGAGGGAGATCAGAATCACCATGAAGTAAAAGAAATCTTAGATGTTAAGCTGAAGCGGGGTGTATTGTATTTTCTGATGTGATGGAAGCATTTTTCAACAGCTCATGATGAATGGGTCATTAGTTCAAATGTGAGAGACCCAGCGTTGATTAAACAATTCTATGCTAAATATCCTTCAAAACCCAGAAGGGGGGCTTAGGGGGGTCAGTATGTCAAGCACGCTCATTTCTGCACTGCATTTTTCTAGACAGAGAGCAGGTCACCAGCTCTCCATTTCTCCCCCCTTATTTACAGCCAGTGGGCAAGTAATAAATCCATCTGGACCTAGAATGATTATGCTACAGCCTGGCTGATATTACCTTCAAGTTGCCTCTCCCAGTTTCACACAGACAACCCTTATCTCTTCCCAGAGTAGTGTGAGAATGTTTGATGTTTCCAGTAGCCTAAAATTCCTTAGTAATAAAGGAGATAGTTGTTTAGTGACTTTTGAACCAGTGACTCAAGTATGCATCTGTATGGTAACCTTTGATGATATCCTATATAGCAACTGTGTAACTGTTTGTACGCCATTACTCCCAAGGCTTGTGTCCTTGGTACAGCTCCTGAGTTTCTAACAATAACCCTGCTTTTGATTTAAAACAAAGGACTGGTTATCAAGAAATATCGGCACTTGCCAATTTGGTGTAGTGGTTAAGTGTGCGGACTCTTATCTGGGAGAACCGGGTTTGATTCCCCACTCCTCCACTTGCACCTGCTGAGATGGCCTTGGGTCAGCCATAACTCTGGCAGAGGTTGTCCTTGAAAGGACAGCTGCTGTGAGAGCCCTCTCCAGCCCCACCCACCTCACAGGGTGTCTGTTGTGGGGGAGGAAGGTAAAGGAGATTGTGAGCCGCTCTGAGACTCTTTGGAGTGGAGGGCGGGATATAAATCCAATTTCTTCTTCTTCTTGACATCAAGTCACACGAGATGGGTTTAGCTGTTGCTTCCAGTAAGTCCCCTCTCTGCCACTGGTTGTCATGTGGGACCTGGCAACCTTGCTGGAGATCCAGATGTAATTCTTGAAGAAGTCCAGGCCCCACCTGAAGGTTGGAACAGGTTTAAGTCAGTTACTCTGTGGCTTTAGCACTTCATTTGCTGTTAATTTCTCCTTGGGGCATATTGTCCTTAGAAATGTAAGACAATTAGGTGACTCCACCAAGCTTTGCTTTTGAGTTTTGCATTCTTTTTCCTTTCTTTTTTGAACCAACAGAGCATATTCAGTCACTTGGCTCTGTTCAGCTAAAGTGTCTCCCCGCCCCCACCTGCAACCCACCCACCCCAATTTCATTACTTTATAGCAGATGAAAGTTAAGAGGCCCAATTACTAACATTTTTTACGATAGTCCAGAATATTATGAAAGCTCTTAAGAGGTTATTAACACCTTTCCTGTACCTCGTTATTTAAAAACCTGCCACGTTTAATCATTTTAGCACCATTAAATTGGCATTAACAACAACCCCCAAGACTTAGGCACTCAAAAATGCCACACTCTTGACAGCACAAAGGTAATAAAGCATCTCAGAGCAACCCGCAGGCACCCAGTGAATTGGTGGGGCTGGTTCTTTCCCCATCTCAAAATGGTAATTTTTGAGCGCTTTTACCAACAGAGAATTTAATAAAAGGGATGAAAGGGATATCTCACATGCAGCTCCGTTATTAATAATTTCCCCTCATTACTTTCTGGACGCTGCTAAGCTTGAGCAGATCAATAAAGGACTTTGGACCAGTGGGACCCGCGTTCTAATTCTTGCCCAGTTATAAACTCACTGGGTGGCCTGGATTATGGCTGTATTTCAGTCTCAGTTCCCCGGCTGATAGGAAAAACAGTGATCTCCAAAGCTGTAGCAGAACTTCTCCGAAGTGGCTATTTTGATAATAATAACAAAAGCGATACTAACCATCTGGATCATGAGATTCAGCTACTTCACATACAGCATTTTAGAATGATCTAAGTGGGTCTGAAGTAGTTGAACAAAGCAGGAGTCAAATGGCACCTTTAAGACAAACCAATTTTTATTTAGAATGTAAGCTTCATCAGACAAGGGATCTAGCACAGTGAGCAAAGCCATACATAGCTGAGCAGAGCATTTTAGAATCTCAGCATTCTTGTCTGGTGGTGAAATCAGGGCTTTTTTGAGCAGGAACGCAGTTCTGTCTGGCTTGGCTTCAGGGGGTCCGGCCTAACATGCAAATGAGTTCCTGCGGGCTTTTTCTACAAAAGGCCCTGTGTGGAATGATGGTGGTGTCAGGGGGTGTGGCCTAATATGCAAATGAGCTCCTGCTGGGCTTTTTCTACAAAAAAAGCCCTGAGTGAAATTATTTTGCCATCGTTGAAATACCTTTGGTGGTGGAAAGTGCCATCGAGTCATAGTCAACTTTTGGCAACCCCATTGAGTTTTCAAGGCAAGAGATGAGCAGAGGTGGTTTGCTGTTGCCTGCTGCTACAATAATGTTCCCAACCTCCTGGTAGGGCCTGGAAGTCTCTCAGAATTACAACTGACCTCCAGATGGCAGAGATCCACCCCCTGGAGAAAATGGTTGCTCTGCAGGATTGACTCTATGGCATTATACCCCCCTGAGGTCCTCTGCTCTGGGTTGGGAAATACCTGAAGATTGAGGGGGTGGAGCCTGAAGAGGGTGGGGTTTGGGGAGGGGAGGAATCCCATCAGGCTATAATACCATAGAGTCCATCCTCCAAAGCTGCAATTTGCTCTCGGGGAACTAATCTTGGTCATCTGGAGATCCAGGACTTTTTTTTTTTAGCAGGAACGCCCAGGAAAGCAGTTCCAGCTGGCTTGGTGTTGGGGGTGTGGCCTAATATGCAAATGAGCTCATGCTGGGCTTTTCCTGCAAAAAGCCTTGTACAAAATAGTGGTTTGTCCGGGGGGGGTGTGGCTAATATGCAAATGAGTTCCTGCTGGGTTTTTTCCTACTAAAAAAGCCCTGTGGAGATAAATTGTAATAGTGGGAGATCTCCGATTACCACCTGGAGATTGGCAACCCTATGTCTGTCCCTTCCTCAAACTCCAGTGTCTCCATCCTCCAAATTTCTAGGTATTTCCCAGCCTGAGGTTGGCAACCCTACTCTGCATAGGAACCCAAGTACTACTTAGCTTCTGAGATCTAATGAGATCGGACTAGCCTGGCCCCCCCAGGTCAGGGCGTGCAGTAGCTTTAGTTCAGTATCATTGTTGCCATATTACAGATGAGTGGTAGATTAGTCAGCAAAGGGTTTCCACAGGAGCAAGGACCTCCACCTGCCCAGGGCAACCTCCTCAGCTCCCTCCCGCATAGTTATCTTAAAATGCCCTCTAAAATTCTGTTCTGACTCCCTGGAAAAAGATTTCAGTGGACATTTCAGGAGGAAGGGGGAACCAAGGAAATCACGGTCCATGGACAGAACTTTTTGTGCCCACAGAAACAGTGTGCTGGATTCAGCCTGTGGGAAAGAGGCTAAGAACTTGAGGCCACCTAAATGAGTTCATGGCAGATGTCAGATTCACACCAGGAACTTCTGGATGTATGCTGATTATGACATCTGAGAAGCAATCATGTTTTATATTTGGCTGTTCTTGGTACCTGACATGCAATGACCCTGAAGGTCCCTTCCAACTCTGTGATTCAGCATCTGCTAGCAGACACACACACACAGACTGCATAGCCCAGTTTAGCCCAGACTCATCAGAGCTGGGAAACTAAGCAGGGTCAGGTACAACAATTAGTGCTTGGATGAGATAGTACCAAGAAGGGCCTGGGTTATTATGCAGAGGAAGGCAATGGGAAACCACCTCTGCTCGCCTCTTGCCTGGAGCAACCCGTGCATAGAATTACCATGAGTTGATTCCAACTCAATGGCAGTTGCATTGGACAGCGAGTAGTAAAGCCAGTGCTGGGTTAGCTGGGAGTTACAAGGTCACCTCATATGTTCAGCTGACATGCAATGGCATTTAGCATTTCCTAGAAACCATGCAATTATATTGAACACACGAAACTACCTTATACTGAATCAGACCATTAGTCTACCAATGTCAGTATTGTCTACTCAGACTGGCAGCGGCTCACTAGGGTCTCAGGCAGAGGTCTTTTTACCAGAGATCTTTTAACCAGAAATCTTTTAACTGGCGATGCCAGTGATTGAACCTGGGGCCTTCTGCATGGCAAGCAGATGTGTATGCCAATACTTTGACAGTATTTGTCATTTGAGGGTTATGAGATTTCATGTTTGTTGCATGACAAAATCAAAATAATGAAGTGAAACAAAGCACTTGAGTTCTGAAGGTTTTTTAGAAAATATATATATATACTGACAACTGGAATCAAAATCCAAAATATAGTCATGTTTTATTGTCAACATTTGCAAAAATAAAAAAAATAAAAAAGTCATTTCAGGTTTAGCAATCCAACTGAGAAAATGGTTTCCCAGCTAAATGAATTAAGGATTGTAAAAGTCTTGTGCACAGCTAATTTAATTTTACTAAATATGTGCCCTGCTTGCTCAAAGAAGATACAAGGTGGGCTTTCCTGGTAATATGTTAAGCAGCTTCTTCGGCAGCTCACTTTTCTGCAGGGCACTTAATCTCTGCCTTTGACTAACTATAACCTGGTTCTACGGGCTGATCTTTGGATGTTTTAAGCGGAATGTCAATCCCTGAGGAAGAAGCAGAGGTTGCAACTGGATAAGTTTTTGCACCTTCCAGATTTTATAATTCCATAATTTGGTGAATGTTCAGCTGCTTGGAATGACTGAAAATAGCTAAAAAAAAATATCAAATTTCTTGTGCCTCACATTTTGAGTTCCTGCCCTTTCTTTTTTCTTTATCTTAAACAGTTGTGTTTTGGATTGGAAATCTTTGTGCAAGTTTCCTGATCCAAATCAAAGCCCTGTGCACCTGGGAATTGAGTTCCCACTATGGACACATCCCTGATTCAAAATCCTTTCATAGCATGTAAATCACACAGCCAGTTTCAGAGTAGAATGGGAACTTGAACCCAGTCTTTTTGGATGCAAGTTCAACACTCTAAGCTACACCCCACTGCCCCACACTTCCCTGGCCAACTTCTTCCCAGCTCCCATTAAGATGAATTGGTTCTACAGCCACTTCACAGGATGTATGCAACAGCTACGCACCTGGAGTGCAGGAAGCACCCATCTGGAAGACTCCTGAAGTCCGGTTGTGGCTACTGTGGAAATACTTCCTGTAATGATGCTGATCCTCAGAACCCCGGTGTTGTTTTGCATTATTCAGAAAGTCACCTCCATCTCCTTGGTAGGAAGTAAGTTTGAATTCCAGGACATCTGCTTTGTGGCTTGCATTGTAAACTCTTGCCTGCATAAGTCAAATGTGGGTGGATCACTTTTCCTCTTAAAAGAATGTGATGGGAAGTTGTCTAAGAAAAGACTTCCTTGCACCTGGCATCACAGCTCGAAGTGCCATTAAAAAGATGGCTGCTGCAAACAAATTCACACTTATTCACACTTGGAGTGATGCAGTGCCCCCCAATATCCAGACGTCTTGAGTAACTCACTCCAATGAGTAGTTGGATGGGAGATCCATCAAAACAGGTAATGGCAAACCACCTTTGATTGTCTCTTGCCTTGAAAACCCTACAGGGTTGCCATAAATCAGCCGCAACTTGACAATACTTTCCACCATCAGAGTTGCAAACTCCACTCTGAAAAGGGGTCTGTAGAGCCCTATAGTTAAAACGACTAATTTCAAATAAAAATAATAAAAATATTTCTCATTTCTCTTGCCCTGTTGCATGTATTCAAAGTGGTTCATGGACACTGTCTCAGAACCCTGACAATAGCCATATAAAGGAGTTCATATTATTCCCCGCTGACCCATTTCACATAAGGTTCTGACACTGAGAGAATGACTGCTTGCCCAATGGATAAGAAGAAGGAGGAGAAGGAGAAGAAGGAGAAGAAGAAGAGGAGGAGGAGCTGAGAGAATAGCTCTGACAGAACTGTAACTCAAGGTCACCCAGCTGGCTTCATGTGGAAAAGCAGGGAATCAAACCCGGCTCACCAGATTAGAGTCCCCCGCTCTTAATCACTTCTTAATCACAGCTCTGGACTCTCATTTGGAGAACCGGGTTTGATTCCCCATTCCTCCTCCACATGAAGCTTGCTGGGTGACCTTGGGCCATCACAGTTCTCTCAGAACTGTCTCAGCCCCACCTACCTCAGATCAACTTACAATCTCCTTCCCTTCCTCTCCGCACAACAGACACCCTGTGAGGTAGGTGGGGCTGAGAGAGCTGTGAGATAACTGCTCTTGAGTGAACAGCTCTGAAAGAACTGTGACTGACCCAAGGTCACCCAGCTGGCTGCATGTAGAGGAGTGAGGAAACAAACCAAATTCTCCAGATTAGAGTTCTCTGCCCTTTAACCACTACATCATAGCGGGCTCTCGACAAAGTTCAAGTTTGCCAGGAGGCAGCGGGAGACCCAACAAGCCCAGTTGCGACACATAATTTAGCAGTAGCGATGGTGGTTATGGAAGAAATAAGAAACACCCAACTGATATTCAAGAATTAATTGGCTGTTCTATGTAAAGACAGAATATCTTGCTTCCAAAAACAGGTAATCAAACACGCCTGATTGGTCCTTCATCCCAGCTTAATTACGCATCATGCCGTTTTTGGAAAGAAAGGGCTTGGTAAAAGCCTGAGAGTTCACATAGGAGGCATCCAGATTGTTATGAAATATTCACAAGACATTTAGTTTAACTCAGTGCTAATTGAACACTGACAGCATAAGTTACTCCCACCTGCCGCAATTGTCTATCATGTCTGGGCAAGTGCCAGTTTTTTTTCCCCTTTGGATACCATCATCAGAGTAGGTTGAAAACAAAATGCAACGGAAAACAGCTGAGCAGGAGTGGATGGGATTTTGAGTAATAAAGCCATAGATAGGTATTGTGGTTTTTAAATGCGTTTTTTTCTTCTTCTCCCCCTCTCCCCATTTTTAGTTCCATAGCTGCACACCAAGGAGACAAAAGTAATGACTACTGAGGAATTACACAACTTTGACAATGAAGAAACTGAAATTTTCTATTGCTTGGCTCCATCATCAACCCAAAAGGAGACTGCAACCAAAGAAATCAGCAGGATCACACACATTAAATAATGCACTTTCAATCCACACTTTCCAACTGGATTTTGCCAGGCACCTGGACAGAGGTGACTCGGCAGTGCTGATGTTGCTAGACCTGTCGGCGGCGTTCGACACAGTCGACCATCAGCTACTGACCTGTCGCCTCGCCGACGCTGGGATTCAGGGGTTGGCCTTGAACTGGCTTTCCTCCTTCCTCCAGGGTCGGGGACAGAGGGTGGCACTAAAAGACAAACTATCCCAACGACACCCACTTATATGTGGTGTACCGCAGGGAGCATTTCTTTCTCCAATGTTATTCAACATCTACATGCGCCCCCTCGCCCAGGTTGCCCACAGGTATGGGCTGGGTTGTTACCAGTATGCGGACGACACCCAGCTCTATCTGTTGATGGGCAGCCAGTCCGACTCCACCCTGGAAGATTTGTCCGCAGCATTGCAAGCTGTGGTGGGGTGGCTCAGGCTGAGTAGAGTGAACTTAAATCCGATGAAGATGAAGGTCCTGTATCTGAGTCACTGCTCTCCGGGACCAGAGGTCCATTTACCGACCTTCGACAGAGCCGATTTTCAAACGGTCTGGGATGCTTACAAAGCAGTAATGAGAGGAGTGATGATTACTTTGAATAATAAAGACAAAAGAAGTAAAGAAAAACAGTTAATGGACATTCAAAATGAAATAAAGAAAAAGGAAGGAGAGCTGAGATAAAGACCAGGGAAAAAGAAAATTTTAAGGGAAATTACAATATTACAAACCCAATTGAGACATTTGTTGAACAAAGAGGTGGAATGGAATTTGAAAAGACTTCAGCAGAAATCCTTGGAGGGAGCAAATAAGCTGGGAAAATATTTGGCTTGGCAATTGAAGAAAAAGAGAGAAAATAGAATTATTAATAGAATTAATAGACGGAAGAGAGGTGGTTACCCAAGAGGGAATAAAGAGAGAATTTTTTAAGTACTATGCCAAACTGTTTAAAGGTGTTAAAATAAAGAAAGAGAAGATGGATGAATATTTACAAAAGTTAAGAATAGAACCTCTAACTGAAAATATGAGAAAAGTTTTGAAAGATCCAGTAGAAATGATAAAAATTGAAGCAGCAATCAACGCTATGAAAAATGGAAAAACTCCTGGGCCAGATGGATATACAGCTAAATATTTTAAAACTCTTAAAGATGAATTAATACCAAAATTGCAGAAGCTGATGAATATACAGTAATAAGAATAAAAGGGAATGTACCAAATACTTGGGAAGAAGCTGATTTCTTTGATACCAAAAGAAGATAGAGATGCCATGAATGTAAAGAATTATAGACCAATTTTGTTACTAAATAATGACTATAAAATATTTTTAAGAATCTTGGCAGAACGGCTTAAACAACATTTGATAAATTTTGTAAAGGAAGATCAAGCAGGGTTTCTTCCCAAAAGACGAATAAGAGACAATATTAGAACTGTTGTAAATATTGTAGAATATTATGAAAGACATCCAGAAAAAGAAGTAGCATGCAGAGAAAGCATTTGACAATTTAAGCTGGGTCTTTATGTTTGCAGTAATGGAAAAGATGGAGTTGGGAGAAAGCTTTATAAGAATGATACAAGCAATATACTCTGAACAAAGGGCAAAGTTGTGTGTCAATGCAGACCTTACAAAAGAAATGAAAATTAATAAAGGTACTAGACAAAGTTGTCCACTTTCACCATTGTTGTTTATAATGATCCTTGACATTTTATTGATGCAGATTCAAGAAGAAAAAGATATAGAAGGTTTACGAATAAAAGGATGTACTTATAAATATAGAGCATTTGCTGATGATATAATGTTTATAAATGAAAACCCCATACAAGTAACACCTTTGTTGTTAATGAAAATACAAGAATATGGGGAGTTGGCGGGACTTTTTATAAATAGAGAAAAATCAAAAATTTTGTGTAAGAATATGCAGCTGAATAGACAACAAGAATTACAAAGATTAATGGGCTGTGAAGTTACTTCTAAGGTAAAGTACCTAGGAGTGGAGATAACAATGAAAAACATTGATCTGTTTAAAAATAATTATGAGAAGTTATGGCATAGAATGGATGAAGATATGTTAAAATGGAACAAGCTTAATTTGTCATTGCTGGGTAGAATAGCTGCAATAAAAATGAATATTCTACCAAGGATAATGTATTTGTTTCAAACTATTCCTATTGTGAAGGATCCAAACAATTTGATAAATGGCGTAAGAAAGTTTCAGAATTTCTGTGGGCCGGGAATAAGCCAAAGATTAAAATGAAAATTCTTTCAGATGCAAAAGAGAGAGGCGGATTTCAACTACCAGATTTAAAATTATATCATGAAGCAGTTTGTTTAGTATGGATGAAAGAATGGATAACGCTGTTAAATAAAAAACTTTTAGTGTTGGAAGGCCACGGAAATAAATTTGGCTGGCACGCATATTTGTATTATGAAAAAAAGCAGATGGACAGTCTTTTCTCTCACCATTATATAAGGAGCAATTTATTAAATACATGGATAAAATATAAGAAATATGGAGATGAGAGAAAACCTTTATGGATTGTGCCAGCTGAAGTGATAAAGATAACGGATAAGATAGGCGAAGAAAAGTGGCTGTCATATAATCAATTATTAAAAATACAAAGTGGGAAAATAGAACTGAAAACTGCTGAAGAACTGAATCATAAATATGATTGGTTTCAAATGCAACAAATAAAAAGTTTGGTGGAGAATGACATCAAAACTGAAGGAATAAGGAAAGAACAAACAGAAATGGGAAAAGTTCTGCTGGAGATAATGAGAAATTAATTTCAAAAGTATACAAATTACTCTTACAATGGTCTACAGAGGATGAAGTAGTGAAATCTCAAATGATAAAATGGGCAATTAATGTAAATAAAGAAATAAAGATGGAATCTTGGGAATATTTGTGGAAGATCTCGCAACATGTCAAAGTATTAAAGAAAACTGTTTTAAGATGATGTATAGATGGTAAGAAATTAGCAAAGATGAATAACAAGATGCCAGACAGGTGTTGGAAATGTAAAAAGCATGAAGGTTCTTTCTACCATATGTGGTGGACTTGTGAAAGAGCTAAAACGTTTTGGCAGATGATTCAGCAAGAGATTTCTAATATCTTGGGATATGAGTTTAATAAAGTTGCAGAGACTTTTCTGTTGGGACTACATATGGAAAAATTTCCAAAAGAAGATAGAACTTTAATTTGGTACTTGGTCTCAGCTGCTAGGACATTGTATGCGCAGTTGTGGAAGCAAGAAAAAATACCAGAGAAATGGGACTGGATTATAAAAGTTATGTCATGGAGTGAAATGGACAAATTAACAAGGATATTAAGAGACTATGATTTAGAACTTTTTAAGTTGGAGTGGAGGAAGTTCAGAAGATACGTAGAAAAAGAGTGGAAAATAAAGGGACATTGGACAATCTTTGATAATGATTAAGTTTTTAAAACAAGAGTATAACTTTTAGTTTTTTAATAGTTAAGGGTACCTTTAATATTTGGGTTTTTTAAGTAAATAACACTGGCGGGGGTCAAGTAATGGGGGGAGGGACGGGGGAAAAGTAAGATATGGGGTAGATAAATTTTTCCCTTTTTTTAAGTTGTAAGATATAGATATAACTTTGCTACCATATGTTACTAATAAAATTGTTTATAACCACCGACCTTCGACAGAGCCCAGCTCACACTGTTGCCCAAGGTTAAAAGCTTAGGGGTGCTCTTGGATCCCTTTTTAACAATGGAGGCCCAAGTAGCTGCCACTGCCAAGTCAGCCTTTTACAATCTGCGGATGGCAAAGCAGTTGGTCCTCTTTCTTGAACGTGACGACTTGGCAACAGTGATCCATGCAACGGTCACGTCGAGACTGGATTACTGTAATGCTCTCTACATGGGGCTGCCCTTGTCCCAAATCTGGCGACTTCAGCTAGTGCAGAATGCTGCAGCCAGGCTCTTAACGGGAGTTCCTTTACGGGAACACATCCAGCCTGTGCTGAAAGAGCTGCACTGGCTACCGATAGGGTACCAGATTCGCTTCAAGGTGTTGGTCATTACCTTTAAAGCCCTATATGGCCAGGGTTCTGCATACCTTAGGGACTGCCTTTTCCTGCACATACCCCAGCAAGCACTTTGGTCCGGGTCTCAAAACCTGTTGTCAGTCCCCAGTATCAGAGAAGCGAAGCTCAAAACAACGAGAGCCAGGGCCTTTTCCATTGCTGCCCCTCACTGATGGAATGAGTTGCCAGAGGAGGTTAGGGCCCTGCGAAAGCTCTTACAGTTCCGCAGGGCCTGCAAAACGGCACTCTTCCACCAGGCATTTATGGTAACATCTGCAGCAATGGGGCTGGCCCATAAGAACGCCATCAATGGCCTACTGCACTACGCTCTGGCGATCCTGAGACCTCTGAGTATAGCTAACCACCAGAATTTAAGTCGCTGCCTGAAATTATGATAGTAGCACATGCACATGCTTTAAACTGTTTTTATGTTCTATGTTTTTATTGTTATTTATTGTATCGGTCACACTAATGTGTTAGTGTCGACCCTTGGTTTGTGAGCCGCCCTGAGCCTGCCTTTGGTGGGGAAGGCGGGATATAAATTAAATAAATAAATAAATAAATAAATAAATAAATAAATAAATAAATAAATAAAAAAATAAAAAAATAAAAAAATCCAGTTGGAAAGTGCATTGAAAGTGGACTGTTTCGTGTGTTTGATAGCAGCCTGAGACTGGGAAGGGCAGCCATGAAAGAGCTAGAAAAGATCCCTAAGGATCCAAGGTCAAGCAAGCAACCAATATCAATATCAAGATAATTCATGCCATGGTGTTTCTCAGGGGTCATTCCATAGAAAAAGATGTGCCAGAGCTCATTAGCACAACTCATTTGCATATGCCACAGACCCCTGACATCACCGGAAGGTGTACTAAATTATATCTGCTCAGCATCTACTTTAAAATGCTTCTTGAATTATAACTGTCCTAATAAAACCTTACTCTCATCATACTTTTAAAATTACTTTCTCCTATGTGGCCATAGTGGAATGATGAAGATTTCCCTCTATCTACTTTATATGTTTTGGTTATTTTCCCAATTTTTGTGTGGAAAAATATGAGAAAGTTTGTCAAATCTTAGAGTTCAGCAAAATTCCCACATGTGGTTTGAACAATGGAGCCCAGAAGCAAGTATTGGGGGAGGGGAGGATAAGAAACAAAGGGCACAATGAAAAATAGAGGTTCCAGAGCTCCGCTCCTGTGAACTCCTGCCCAAAATTAGGCCTGGTGCTAGAGCACCTGTTTTTCAGGTTACCATGGTCAAGGTGGGTCCTGGAAGTCTACATATTTCTAAAATCATTTCCACTGGAAGAAATTGCAGGTTTGCACAGTGTTTAGATCCTTCGTTTCCCCAAACTCCACCCTTCCTAGGCAACACTCCCGAATCTCCAGGAATCTCCACAGCTGCAATTGGCAACACAACCTGCATTACCTATAGAAGGTCCAAGTTTCAGTCCCCTGTATCTTCAGTTTATAAAGGACCAGGTAACAGGCGATGAGATAAATCTCGGTTTGAAGCACCGGAGAGTTACTGTGAGTCTGAGCAGACATTACTGGGTGGGCTTTTCAAAAGAAAACAGCTTTTGTGAAAAACCAAAAGGGCAGATGGGAGAGAAGGTGGCATGGCATAGCCCAATCACACCAGATCTTGAAAGCGAAGAAGAAGAAGAAGAAGAAGAAGAAGAAGAAGAAGAAGAAGAAGAAGAAGAAGAAGAAGAAGAAGAAGAAGAAGAAGAAGATGATGATGATGATGATGATGATGATGATGATGATGATGATGATGATGATGATGATGATGATGATGATATTGGATTTATATCCCGCCCTCCACTCCGAAGAGTCTCAGAGCGGCTCACAATCTCCTTTACCTTCCTCCCCCACAACAGACACCCTGTGAGGTGGGTGGGGCTGGAGAGGGCTCTCACAGCAGCTGCCCTTTCAAGGACAACCTCTGCCAGAGCTATGGCTGACCCAAGGCCATGCTAGCAGGTATAAGTGGAGGAGTGGGGAATCAAACCTGGTTCTCCCAGATAAGAGTCCGCACACTTAACCACTCCACCAAACTGGTACTTGGTAGAGAGACCACCAAGAAGACTCTGCAGAGGCAAGCAAATGTTTCTCATTTGCCTTGAAATCCAATTGCTGGGGGCACCATAAATGAACTGCAACTCAACAACACTTTACACACACGCATGAAGACAAATATGATTTCACTGCAGAAATGGGGAAATGGACCAGCATCCTATTAGGTCAAGTAATTTGGGTCAAGCAACACAGTTTAACCCAGGGGTGGCCAAACTGGGAATGAGAGCCACATGTGGCTCTTTAACACATTGTGTGGCTCTCAAAGCCCCCACTGCCCAGTCAGCTAACTTGGAGAAGACATTTGCCTCTTTAAATCACTTCTCCATGCCAGCTAGTGGTTTGGAGAATGCATTTTAAATTAAAGCTGCTTTCTTTCCACCTCTTCCTCCCTCCCCTATCTTCCTTCCTCCCTTCCTCCCTCCCCTTCCTCCGTCCCTCCCTCCCTTCCTTCCATCTTGCGGCTCTCAAACGTTTGACGTTTATTCAATGTGGCTCTTCCTTTAAGCAAGTTTGGCCACGTCTGGTTTAAACAGAACATGTAACTGGTTGACACATTCTTTAAGAGAAACAGATTTATGCACTGAATGAAGCTTCATATATGAGTTCATGTCATAGCACTTTATGGATTAGGATAAATAATTTCCTGTGGGTTATCACTAGTCCTCATGATTATCAAAATGAAATCTGGTGTAGCTCCTTTTAATATTCTTCATGTTAATAGACCCATATTGGATACTTCTTTTTTTTTTTTTAGCTCTGCCGGTATATCAAATTATTACTGCCACCTGATTAAAGAAATTTTAGTTGATTAATCCTATGAATGTTAATGACCCTATTTGCATTAAGTGGTATATTAATAAGACAATAGCTTTGCAGAAAAGCTCTTTTTTATTAAGACGGTGCTTTCACGTGATGGAAAAGAGGGAAAAGGAGGAGGAGGAGGAGATTGGATATATACCCCACCCTTCACTCGGAGTCTCAGAGAAGCTTAAATCTCCTTTCCCTTCCTCGGCACACAACAGACACCCTGTGAGGTAGGTGGGGCTGAGAGAGCTCTGACAGAAACTGCTCTTGAGAGAATAGAGCTCTGAGAGACTAATGACTGGCCCAAGGTCACTCTGCAGGTGCATGTGGAGGAGTGGGGAATCAACCCTGGTTCTCCCAGATTAGAGTCCATGTGCATAACCACCACAACAAACTGGCTTCTGTCCTGTGAGAAGGAGAAGAAGCAATGCATCTAAAACTCTACAGCTGTTGTCTTAATGTCCTGTTTTGGGGTCTCCCAGAAATCTCTGGACGCCACTGTTAGGATACCCATCTAAATGACCTTGGGGTCTCTTTGAGCTAGGAAAACAGTATGTTTGTCCCATTTGGTTCAGGTCATAAGCCTCAGACACGAGTCATTGCCACAATCTGTGACAATAAATTGTATAGCATGTCACAAATCTGTTATGTACAAAGGCAGATGGCAGGCAGGGATGTAAATAATGCATTTCCATAGAGACCAAAAGACAAGTGATGCACAGCCTTGGAATTTCTGGCTTCCAATTGAAAGCCATCATCTCTGGGCACAAACACAATGTGGGTAGGGCTGTGTCCTCCATTGTGTTGGCCCCACTCTCTTCATGCTTCCATCTTGAGCCCATGACCTGCCACACTCCAGCACACCTATTTTCAGCTGTTTTGCAGAATAGTAGAAGGTGAGCTGGCGGACGAATAGCTAGGAGCGAAGATGGCGAGTCTAACTATGTATTAGTGACAGAAGCACAATGACAGTCCCCAGACACGTTCATGGAGCACAATAAGTGGAAAGACATTTTCTGGCACAGTGGAAACTCAGAGAGAAACAGACTCAATGGCACAGTGAAGGTTCTCACATGATAGTTTGTTCAAGGTGTTTCATGGAAGAAGAAGAAGAAGAAGAAGAAGAAGAAGAAGAAGAAGAAGAAGAAGAAGAAGAAGAAGAAGAAGAAGAAGAAGAAGAAGAAGAAGAAGAAGAAGAAGAAGAAGAAGAAGAAGAAGAAGATGATGATGATGATGATGATGATGATGATGATGATGATGATGATATTGGATTTATATCCCGCCCTCCACTCCAAAGAGTCTCAGAGCGGCTCACAATCTCCTTTACCTTCTTCCCCCACAACAAACACCCTGTGAGGTGGATGGGGCTGGAGAGGGCTCTCACAGCAGCTGCCCTTTCAAGGACAACTTCTGCCAGAGCTATGGCTGACCCAAGGCCATTCCAGCAGGTGCAAGTGGAGGAGTGGGGAATCAAACCCGGTTCTCTCAGATAAGAGTCCGCACACTTAACCACTACACCAAACTGGCTCTCTGCAGATTTATACCCCGCCCTTCTTCTCTGAATCAGAGTCTCGGAGCGGCTTACAATCTCCTTTACCTTCCCCCACACACACAACAAGACACCCTGTGAGGTGGGTGGGGCTGAGAGAGCTCTCCCAGAAGCTGCTCTTTCAAGGACAACTCCTACAAAAGTTATGGCTGACCGGAGGCCATTCCAGCAGCTGCAATTGGAGGAGTGGGGAATCAAACTTGGTTCTCCAAGTCAGGGAGTCTGCTGGTTGCCTTTTATCGTAGTTCCATTGAGAGCATTTTATCTTATTGCCTCTGCGCGTGGTTTGGGAGCTGCACGGAAGCAGAGAGAAGGGTGCTCCAAAGAGTGACGAGAAGAGCACAAAAGATTTGTGGATGTTCTCTCCCCTCATTGGTGGATCTGTATAATATGGCATGTAAAAGGAAGATACAAATGATCCTAAGGGACCATACACATCTGGGCCATTTGCTTTTTGAGATCTTACCGTCAGGTAGACGATATAGAGTGTTGAAGGCTAGGACAAACAGATTTAAGGACAGTTTCTATCCAAGTGCTGTGGTTAGGTTAAATGCAGGGTTATGAAGGATTATCTGTTTTAGATGTATTTAATGGTTTAAATGGTTTTAATGGTTTTATGAATGTTTAATGGTTTTATGAATGTTTATTTAATGGTTTAAATGGTTTTAATGGTTTTATGAATGTTTATCCGTTTTAGATGTATTTAAATGGTTTTAATGGTTTAAATGGTTTAATGGTTTCAGATGTATTTAAATGGTTTATGAATATGTGTGTTTGATGTGTTGGTATGTTTGTGGAAGAGCACCTCATTTCGTTGCTCTCTTTTTGTTGAGAACAATGACAATAAATTCATCTATCTATCTATCTATCTATCTATAAGGGTCCATGCACTTAACCACTACACCAAACTGGCTCTCCTACAGCAAACTGGCTCTCTCCAAAAGGCGCTGCTCGGCACAATGCTCCTAAAGCATGAAAATACCACTGATGCTCCTTCATGTCCCTTTTCTTCTCGATTTGGAAGTTTTCCCCTATCAGGAATGCTTCCGCCGACCTCCCGGCAAAGCTGGCCCTGTCACTAGGCAAACTGGGTGATTGCCTAGGGGGCCAGCCTTCTGGGGGGCACCAAACTGCCCCCCCTGTGACTCAGTGATGTTATCAGTGGGGGGGGGGTACCAGAAGTTAGCCTTGCCTAGGGTGCCAGACAGTCTAGGGCTGGCCCTGACCCCCAGCCACTTAGGCAGCTGTCTGCTCATTGCAAGTGAATTCACCTTTCTCCAAGTCTGGGAAATCAGTGCTTTTGCCTGCGCTTAGTGTCCCTATATCAGAGTCGCAATAGATCTGTCACTTAGAGGAGGGAAGGGAGCTGCTCCTGTTAGCAGCAGAGGAGACGACTCGCAAGAATAGGTCTAAATTAAGGGCAGGAAGGTACCGGCTGGATATTAGGGAAAAAATTTACAGTCAGAGTTGTTCAATAATGGAATCAGCTCCCTAGGGAGATGGTGAGCTTCCCATCACTGGCAGTCTTTAAGCAGCAGCTGGACAAACCTTTGTCAGGGATGCATTAGACTTAGATGGACTGCATTGGACTAGATGGCCTGTATAGCCCCTTCCAGCTCTGTGATTCTATTGTTCTAAGCAAGTCCAAGGGCAACTAGCTCTGACCTGGATAGCTCAGACTACCTCGATCTTATCAGATCTCAGAAGCTAAGCAGGATTAGCCCCAGTCAGTATTTGGATGGGAGACCACCAAGGAATAACAGTGACGTAGAAGCAGGCAATGCAAAACCACCTCTGAACATCTCTTCCTTCATAAGCCCTACGCAGGGGTGACAAACATGCAGCCCAGGGGCTGAATCAGGCTGCCGGAGGACTCCTATCAGGCCCCCCGAGCAACTGGCTGTCATCTGCTTCCTTCTCCCTCTCTCTTGCTTCCTTTTGCATAACAGCTTGCTTTGCGAGGCTTGCTCAAACGCACAGAGCTACAAAGCAAAACCTTTATTTTCTCCATTGACTGAGGCTCCTCCCTTGGGGAGGAAGGGTGGGGAGGGAAAGCTTACTTTGCCAGGCTCTCTCAATTGCACAGCAGAGCTACTGAGCCAAGCCTCTCTTCCTTCTATTGGCTGAGGCTCCTCTCCCTCCTGGTCCCCTAGGGAAGGAAGGGAAGAGCCAGAGCTTCCTTTACATGGTTCCCTTGATCCCATGGGATCAAAGAAACATCTTTAAGCCCAGTGAGTACTAATGTTTTAAGCAAGGTTAAAAAAAATCTTTAATTGTGTTTGTCTGTGTCCTTTGTGAAGTTTATATCTCTAATCTTAAACAGGTACACACATGGCCTGGCCTGACATGGTCTGGCCCAACAAGGTCTCATTTTGGGCAGATTTGGCCCTCATAACAAATTAGTTCAACACCCCTGCCCTACAGGGTCTCCAAAAGTCAGCTGCAACTTGACATGGCGGGGGGAGGCCATTGGCCTTTCGAGATTTAGCCTTTCTCTCAGGTGCCATTCATCTGAGCCAAAATGTCTCCAAGGAAGGAGCTGCCTAACCCCCATGTGCACAGAGCTTTCTGGATCTCCAGCTTCCACTGGAGGGCAAAACAGTTATCTCAGTGGCAGGTCTCGCCATACCCAAACCTGGGAGACACCTGTACATACATCATTTGCTTTCTCAGCCTTCCACTATTGTGTATTTAATTGCCAGCTATGGAATGTGGGGAACTGACCACTGCAAAAACAATGTCAAGTGACTTCAGGGTTTTCGACACAGAAGTAACTGCACAATCATCCCTGGACAGTACTGATAAGGGCTTTTATTGTAGCAGGAACTCCTTTGCATGTTAGGCCACACCCCCTGATGTAGCCAATCCTCCTGGAGCTTACAGCAGGCCCTGTACTAGGAGCCCTGTAAGCTCTCAGAGGATTGGCTACATCAGGGGCGTGTGGCCTAATATGCAAGGGAGTGTCTGCTACAAAAAAAGCCCTGGTTATTATTTGATATTGCAATCAAAGGGCGAAGAGGTCTTATTTTACTCCAGACTGTTTTGGAGACAGCAGGACTGAAAGTTATCAAGAGCACAGCTTCATCTTTTCCTTAGCAATATAAGGGTGGGGTTTTTTTTGGGGGGGGGGGGCGGTGTTAAAACATTTTGGGTCTGATGCTGCCAATCAGTACAGAATAAATACACAAAACACTGACAATGTGATAGAATACCAGAGTGTTCTTGGAGGAACAGATTTAGCTAATGGTGACAAGCTGCGATTGCCCCACATATGTTACGTTTTTCATACCCCCTTCCTTTGCCCCCCTCCTCTCCACCCCCTCCTCCGCACACATCAGTCATAAATCACCGATGGGATGAAAACCATGTTTTATGGAAACAGTCTCATCAGCAGGTGTGTGGGTGTGTGCCGCTGTAGTCCTGAGATTAAGACAGAGTAGGTAAGAGATCGCTCATCTTTGAGATGACGCCGTATGAAAGCTGTGTTATGTACACAAACAGAAAGGATAACTTGACCCATTTCCTGCATCCAAAACTGTCACATTCAGAAACATGCTGTTGTGCTTCCTTTCCCCATATGCACCACTATGTCCACCCTGACCTGGATAACCCAGGCTAGCTCAATCTCATCAGATCTCAGAAGCTAACCGGGTCAGCCCTGGCTAGTATTTGGATGGGAGACCTCCAAGGAATACCAGGGTCATAACATGGAGGCAGGCAATGGCAAACCACCTCTGAACGTCTCTTGCCTCGAAAACCCCAAGGGGTCATCCTAAGTTAGCTGTCATAGAATCATAGAGTTGGAAGAGACCTCCAGGGTCTTTTAGTCCAACCCCCTGCACAGTGCAGGAAACTCACAAATACCTCCCCCTAAATTCACAGGATCTTCAGTGCTGTCCATCCAGCCTCTGTTTAAAAACCTCCAAAGAAGGAGAGCCCACCACCTCCTGAGGAAGCCTTTTCCACTGAGGAACTGTCACTTGGTGGTACTTACCACCACCACCACCTGTATGTTCAGGAGAGCCTTTGCAGGTTAATACATTGCAGAAGCCAGGACGTAGATTTACATCAATATTGTTCTTATCGAATCCAAATAGCCAAAATGGGTAAACCATAAATCAAAGCTGATATAACACAGTAATTCTCATTCCAGATCCCTGAATATCTGAAACTATCTTCTATTGAATCAGATCCATCACTTCAGCCTACTATTATGGGTTGGATCCCACAAATTGGTTCCACAGCAGTGGTGCTTCCTTTCAATGCATGAAGCCTTCTGCTGACACAAGAACCTTTGTATGCTGGAAGGAAGTGCCACTCCTAGGGGAATAAATCTGAAAGGTCCAACCCATTAGAAGATAATCATGAAGATAATCATGACAACATGAAGAATAGATGTCCAGAAGTCCAGGGTTTTCTTCTGCCAGAGGGTGCAGTAGGAGAAACACTTAAAAAAATAGATTTGCTTGAGGAAGGAAGGAAGGAAGGAAGGAAGGAAGGAAGGAAGGAAGGAAGGAAGGAAGGAAGGAAGGAAGGAAGGAAGGAAGGAAGGAAGGAAGGAAGGAAGGAAGGAAGGAAGGAAGGAAGGCAAATAGATGGAGGAAGAGGTGGAAAGAAAGCAACTTTAAATGCATTCTCCAAGCTTCTGGCTGGCTTGGGTTGGAGAAGTGGTTTAAAGAGAGAAATGCCTTCTGCAAGCTACCTGACAGGGCGGTGAGGGTCTCAAGAGCCACACAATAGATGTGAAAGAGCTACATGTGACTCCTAAGCCAAAGTTTGACCATCCCTGGGGTAGTCGAATCTCAACTGATCTCAGAAGCAAAGGAAGGCCATGGAAAACCATGTCTGCTTCTCACTTGCCTTAAAAGCCACTTGTTGTGGTCCCTGCAAGCTGGTTGCAACTTGACAGCACTTTGCACACACACACACACCGCTTTCCTTTCCTTCTCATTTCTGCAGCATTTCACATTTCATTTCCTACTTGGGATTTCATATCCTAACTCTGTTTTCCTGCACCTTTTCCTTCCTCATCTCTCTAGGTTCACAGCTGCATTATTTGGGCACCAAGGTTTGATGACAAAGCTTTAAGGGAAATTTTCAGCCGCCAGAAGTTACGTCTTCCTCGTATTTTCTTTTCTTAAACAAGGGAAACACGACAGATCCCTGCATTTCAATCTCAAGCCAACTGAGCTGTGTGGAGAATACTAATGCGCCCTTCATATATCCAACCTGTTTTGAGGAGAGCGAGCCCATTAAAAAACAAAACTCTAGAAGCAAGCGACTCAACTCCAGGGTTGTTGTTTGTTTTCTGTAATAAACAGCACCATCCTAAGGCTAGTCTGTAAACTGTTCAAGATAGCAATGAAATCCCTTGTCAATGCAACCTGGAGACAGGCTAGTATAGCCACCTTCCACCAGTATAAACCCAGGCTTGGGATAGCCGCAGTGCCATGGAAGTGCAAGGGCTCAGTTCACACTCAAAGCGACTTCAGCCCATGTTCTCGTCCTCAGCGCTAGAGTACATCACTGAAAATGCCAGTGCAAGTATAAACACTCCCATTGACATCAATGGGAGCCGGGCTTTTTTTTTGTAGCAGGAAAATCCTCCTGGAGCTTACAGTAGACCTTGTACTAAGAGTCCTGCAAGTTCTTGGAGGACTGGCTACATCAGGGGTGTGCGGCCCAGGCCTTGAATTCAGCAGGAGCTCACAGGCGCACAGCTCCTGGACCTTTCTGATGGCCACCCTCCTCCACCCCACCTACCTATCTTGTCCACTGAACAGTAGGTACATCTGCATAACAATCCCTGGATCAGGAGAGGGGGCAGCCAGCTAGCCACCAGGAGCTTTGCCACACCCCCAGCAGCCCTCCCCTGGAGAAGTCCACACACCACCCTTTCTCCACTTCTTTTGTGATTTTGGATGGCAGGTGACTTGCTGACCTTTTGACTGTGTGTGGGGGGGGGAGCAGCCAAGGAGAGCCCCAGCTGGATCTCTAGCCAGCCCAAGAAGGCCTCGCTCACCCGAGGCTCTCCTGTCTTGCGTTGGGTTGCTTTTGGCAGGGGGTGGGGGAGTGGCATATGCTAATGAGTTATGCTGATGAGCTCCACCACCTATTTTTCTACAAAACGACCCCTGGTGTGGCCTAATATGCAAAGGAGTTGCTGCCACAAAAAAAGCCCTGAATGGGAGTAACAAGCATAGTCCTTCACCTGTGCTGTTTGACCTGCATAGTTTTTCCCATCATGGACATGCAGTGACAGAGAGAGAGCTCTGCCCTGGATTATGCAGTTGCTCATGGAAGACTTCAAAAGCGCAGGAGCCTTGCCGGAACAAGAGGGCATCAGCGATGTGTCAACCTCCAGGGTTTAGGACTGAGTTGCAAATAAATCATTCAGCGGCATGGAGGGGACGCACTGAAGGTTCTGTATTCCAAGCTGGGTGTACTCTACCAATGCAAGGGATAACGGCAAAAGGGTCGGCTGCAATAGATGGCAAAGAATTGAGCATCCCGAGAATCAGCTTTCTTTTCTTTAAAAAAAAAAAAGAATTTTTTGTTCAAGTTGAAAACAAAAATGTACATCCTCCAAGACAGAATAAATGCACAAAAAATGCCATTATCTACCTCTCTCTCTCCTCCCATCTCTACCTTGGTGCTTTCACACACACTAAATAATGCATTTTGCAACTGGATTTTTACTGTGTAAGAGTGGCAAAATCCATTTGCAGCCAGTCACCGTATGAATGCACCCCTCCCCACATACACCTAATTTATGATTGCCAGTCTCCAGGTGGAACCTGGAGATCCCCCTGGAATTGCAGCTCATCTCCAAACTACAGAGATCAGCTCCCCTGGAGAAAATGGCTGTTTTGGAGGGTGGACTCTGTGGCCTTGCACCCTGCTGAGGTCCCTCCCCTGCCCAGGCTCCACCCCCAAAATCTCCAGGTATTTCCAAGCCCAGAGCTGACAACCCAAGCGATAGTGAGAGCATGGGATATAATAATGCATTGATACCAATGTTCCCTCTAAGCTGTGGGGTCTTGTGAGAAAAAATTCTACTTTGTGAGCTACTACTGGCATTAAAGCTGTGAGCTACTGGCATTAAAGTTGTCAGCAACTGCATAAATTAGTTTGCTCTAGGACCACTTTTCCTGAGCTGAGACCACAATGTGTGAGCTGGACGTTAAAAAATTGTGAGCTAGCTCACACTCAGTTTAGAGGGAACACTGATTGATACTTGTACAGCTTTTGTTTAGCTTTCTTTTTTCAAAACCTAAATCAAGACTGAGGAGAAAATCTTAAAAGCCATTGGAGGGGAGGATTCTGAAAGCCCTCAGATAAGGAAGACAGGCTGGTAGGTGTGGAGTTTCACAGCTCCACACAGGCCTTGGTATCCCATTCCCTACCTTTTGGAGGGGGACAGTTGGCTTTATATCCCACCCTTCACACAAAATCTCAGAGCTGCTTACAATCTGCTTTCCCTTCCTTTCCCCACAATAGGCACCCTATGAGGTAGGCGGAACTGAGGGAGTTCTGAGAGAAATTGTGACTGACCTAGGGTTGCCAAGTCCAATTCAAAAAATATCTGGGGACACTGGGGGTGAAACCAGGAGACTTTGGGGGTGGAACCAGGAGACATTGGGGGTGGAGCCATAAGCAAAGTTGTGACAAGCACAACTGAAGTCCAAAGGGAGTTCTGACCATCATATTTAAAGGAACAGTACACCTTTTAAATGCCTTCTCTACTTTAGAAATAATGATGGATAGGGGCATCTTCTTTTGGGGCTCATAGAATTGGATCCCCTGGTCCAATCTTTTTGAAACTTGGAGAGCATTTAGAGGAGAGTCATCAGATGCTATGCTGAAAGTTTGGTACCTCTACCTCAAACAACAGCCCCTCCAGAGCCCCAGATACCCCCAGATCAATTCTCCATTATACCCTATGGGAATCAATCTTCACAGGGAATAATGAGGTGCCCAGCAGACATTTCCCTCCCCCGCCACCCCGTTTTTGATGACTCTGAAGCAGGTCTGCTTCCACCTGGGGATTGGCATGTCTACTCAGAAGTTGCTGAACTTCCAACTTCTTCAAAGTAACACAGAGCAACCAAAGGTTCAAGTTTACCTTTCCTATGCAAACGACCTCTGAAAAGATTGTGCAAACAATGGAGGGTCTGGGCTGCTTGTACAGCCACTTGGAGCAGCCATGTTGTTCTGCCTACTCCATTCGCCCCCATTCATTCCAAGAGGAAGCCTTTCCAAGTGGAATCTGAAGCCTCCAGAGGTGGAAAGGCACATGGTGACTGTAGGGGTGGGGCTTCTCTCCCCCCCCCACCCGCCAGCCAGCTGACTGGGAGCAGGAAGGAGCCTGGGAAAGCAGGAGAATCCCCGCTGGGACCTGGGGATTGGCAAGCCTAGACTGACCTAAGGTCACCCAGCTGGCTGATGTGAAGGAGTGGGGAATTAAACCTGATTCTTCAGATCAGAGTCTGCCACTCCTAACCATTACATCAATAGCCTTCCAAGTCAACCACACACTATTCCCATATCTCTTTCCAGTCCTTAACAATTCTCCCCTTAAGTTCTTTGAAAAGGCTCTGGTCAGATATAAGAATTCAAAATGGTCAGGAATAATAAGCAACCATGAGCTGGGTTATTGGCGTGACCTGCTCCACTTACGATCTCCAACCAATACAGCAACTTGCACTGCAATCCAGCAGGGCTCTTCTTATGTCCTTATGGTGGACAGATGCTGGAGATTATACCTGAAAACTTGTGTCTACAAAAGGACACCTTAATTTATTTAGACCTTATTTATGTTTACTGTGTCTTTGCTTTTCCTTACTGTCGCTGGCCAGAGGGACCTGACAGGCAGGCAGACAGCAGATAAATACTTTATTTATGTGAGTGACATGCTCCGTTGTTGATCTATGGCCCCTTCTACTAACTGTGCTCGCTAGTCCAAGCAACAATCCATTCCCTGATAACTCTCTTTCCCCCTCTTCCCCCACCCGTTCAAAGCGTATAGAGCTTTCTCTACTTCTGGATTTCAGACAAGCCTAGCTTGAATCATTCTACAAATTCTTATGTACTTGTGGGATGTTTGGTTAATATAGCATGGTTTGTCCAGTCCTAGAAGGGTGATACTGAGTGTGATAAATAAATCTTCCAAGAAGTATATTGCAACAAAGGTAAACTTAAATTTATTGAAGTAGATCCACTTCACACTCAGGTTGTAGTCCAAAGAAGAGAAAGAGAAGTCCAATCTAAAGAGTACTTTTTAAAAAAAGGTAAAGGTAGTCCCCTGTGCAAGCACCAGTCGTTTCCGACTTTGGGGTGACATCGCATCATGATGTTTTCACGGCAGACTTTTTATGGGGTGGTTTGCCATTGCCTTTCCCAGTCATCTACACTTTACCCCCAGCAAGCTGCATACTCATTTTACGAACCTCAGAAGGATGGAAGGCTGAGTCAACCTTGACCTGGCTACCTGAACCCAGCTTCTGTTGGGATCCAACTCAGGTCATGAGCAGAGAGCTCAGACTGCAGTACTGCAGCTTTACCACTCTGCACCATGGGACTCTCCTGCAGAGACTTGTGTCTTGATGGAAGACCATGTGAAGTGAAAGTGAAGGACAAAGCGAGAGAGGAGGGGGTCATCGGAGGGCAGCTCCTGAGTTAAGAGAGGCACCCCCTTCAAGGAAATAACACTTATACATACTTAGAGTGATGTCTCCAGGCACGCTGAGTCGCTCACTCCAACATGTACAACGCTTGGCCTTCAGTGGAAAAACTTCATTGCTTTCATCTAGATCAGGGGTGGCCAAACTTGCTTAACATAAGAGCCACATAGAATAAATATCAGATGTTTGAAAGCCTCAAGACATGAACGTTAGATCTTTGAGAGAAGGAAGGAAGGAAGGAAGGAAGGAAGGAAGGAAGGAAGGAAGGAAGGAAGGAAGGAAGGAAGGAAGGAAGGAAGGAAGGAAGGAAGGAAGGAAGGAAGGAAGGAAGGAAGGAAGGAAGGAAAATAGATGAGGGGGGAGAGAGGTGAAAAGAAAGCAACTTTAATTTTAAATGCATTCTTCAAGCTGCTGACTGGTTTGGCTTGGAGAAGTTATTTCAAGAGACAAATGTCTTCTCCAAGCTGGCTGACAGGGTGGTGGGGGCTTCAAGAGCCACACAATATGTGTGAAAGAGTCACAGTTTGGCCATCCGTGATGGAGATTCATACAAACAGAAGCACACAAGAGAAGCCATGTTGGATGAGGCCAGTGGCCCATTAGGTTCAACACTCTGTGTCACAAAGCAGCCAAAACCCAGGTGCCATCAGAAGGTATGCCAACAGGACAAGACTCCATAAACCCTCCCTCTCTTGCCCCCCCCCCCAAGCACCAAGAATACAGACAATCACTGCCCTGGCATAGTGTTCCCTCTATACCTTATGAGTAATAGCCATTGATGGACCTTTGCTCCATATGTTTATCCAACCCCCCTCTTGAAGCTGCCTGTGCTTGTAGCCACCACCACTTCCTGCGGCAGTGAATTCCACATGTTGATTACTTCTTGGGTGAAGAAGTACTTCCTTTTATCTGTTCATCATCCCACTGCTCCGAGCAATGGAGCTGCAGCAGCACAGAGCATTTGTTGTTCATTAGAAAGATTTCTCTCTCTCTCTCTCTCTTGTCTGATACAGGCTCACTTCTGCACATTCATTAAGGGACTGGAATGTATTCCAAATATTTCATAGCGCTGGAGAGGCAGATGGCTGGAAATTATTTTGCAAACTGCATTCCCAAAAGGCGGGGGGGGGGAGGTGCGGGGGGAACTCAAGTTAAAAAAACCCCAGGTACCTTCAATATGATGCATTTCATTCCTTTAATATCTCTTTTGGAGCTTTGACCTCACAACTGGAACAGATGTTACAATAATGTTCCTAGGGGGAAAGAAAGGCAGCTGTTAGGTATCAGCCTATCACAGCCCTGTATATAAAGCCAAAAACAGAAGGCAGATCCTAAAGATGTTGTTTCCACAGCTTTCTCCTTGACAAAAGAAAGCCCAGCCTAGGAGATCGGTTCCTACAACATCCTTCTGCAGTGACTCATGGGGTGGGGGGGAATAGGGTTGCCAGCTCTGGTCTGGGAAATTCCTGGAGATTTGGGGACCATACCTCTGGAGGGAGGAATGTAGGGAAGGAATTGTCCTAGAATCTATGATACACCATAGAGTTTGCCTTTTGAAGCTGCTGTTTTCTACAGGGGAATTGATCTCTGTAGTCTGGAGATCAGTTGTAATGCCATGGAAGCACCAGACCTTACCTAGAATTTGTCAACCCAAAGGAGGGTGGCTGGTTGTACAAAGGGCTTTGTCAAGGCTTCCATTGTGCCTTAAGACAGCCAGTGTGGCGTAGTGGTTAAGAGCAGAAAACTCTAATCTGGAGAACTGGGTTCGATTCCACAGAAAACCTGCTGGGTAACCTTGGAACAGTCATGCCTTAAGACAGCCCGTTCGGTGTAGCGGTTAAATGTGCGGACTCTTATCTGGAAGAACCGAGTTTGATTCCCCACCCCTCCACTTGGACCTGCTGGAATGGCCTTGGGTCAGCCATAGCTCTGGCAGAGGTTGTCTTTGAAAGGGCAGCTGCTGTGAGAGCCCTCTCCAGCCCCACCCACCTCACAGGGTGTCTGTTGTGGGGAAGGAAGGGAAAGGAGATTGTAGGCCACTCTCTGTCTTTGAAAGGGCAGCTGCTGTGAGAGCCCTCTCAGCCCCACCTACCTTGTGTGGGAGGAAGATAGAGGAGATTGTGAGCTGCTCTGAGATTCGGAGTGGAGGGTGGGATATAAATCCTATATCTTCTTCTCAGAATTATCTCAGCGAGGTTTGCCAAGTCTGTGTTAGAAAATACTTGGAAGACTTAAGCCTCTGTTAATGGGAAAGATCACTTCCTTTCTCTAAGCAGCTGGCAACCCAACCTGAGTTGCACAGAAGGCTTTTTTTATAGCAGGAACTACTCTGCATAGTAGCCAATCCTCCAAGGGCTTACAGGGCTCTTCTTCCAGGACCTACTGTAAGCTCTTAGAGCATTGGCTACATCGGGGTGTGTGGCCTAATTTGCAAAGGAGTTCCTGCTACAAAAAAAGTCCTAGTTGCACCACCTTATATGTTTTATGTGCAAAGGCCCCATGCTTAGAATCTCCATGTACAAAAGATACACTTTACCACACCCAGGGCTTTTTTGGTAGAAAAAGCCCAGCAGGAACTTATTTGCATATTAGGTCACACCCCCTGAAATCACCATTATTTTGCACGGGGCTTTTTTGTAGAAAAAGTCCAGGAAGAATTCATTTGCATATTAGGCCACAACTCCTGATACCAAGCCAGCTGGAACTGTGTTCCAGCTCAAAAAAAGCCCTGACCACATCTAAGCTTGCCAGTTCTGCTTGAAGTATAGCAAGTACTGTGGAAGACCCTTCTCCTCGGAAGCTGCCGCTAGTCAGGGTATGAAATGCTGAACGAGAAGGACCGAGGTTCTGTCTGGGTTTAAGGCAATTTCATACATTTAGTGCACATCCAACTCACATCAGATCATAGTGATTTCACCCAAGGCTGTGTTCTTATATAGCCTGTCTTGCAAAATTGGGACTGGTTGCAATCTGCAAAACAAGATTTATTCTTCTGGCATGCGGGAAAAAAGAGACACCTGCAACAAATCTTGCAATTTTTTTAATGCAAGATTAAAAGATCATTCTGTCGGTGATCATTCATTTAACCGACAGAAGGGACACACATGGTAAACCAAAAACAGGTCACTGCCCATATTCTTAGCAGGGTTGCAACAGACTGGAGAGAAAGCATTGTGTTCATGTCCCATTAATAGAGTTGTCAGCTCTAGGTTGGGAAATACCTAGAGATTTTTGGGGGGGGGGGGGTGGAGCCTGGGGAGGGAGGGGTTTGGGTGGAGAGGGACTTCAGCAAGGCACAATGCCATCGAACCCACCCTCCGAAACAGCCATTTTCTCCAGGGGAAGAGATCTGTATTATCTGGAAATCAGTTGCAATAGCAGGAGATTGGGCCCCACGATGGGGTTGCGTCAGCTCTGGTTTTGGAAATACCTGGAGATTTTGGGGGGTGTAGCCTGAGGAGGGCAGGTTCAAGGAGGGCAGGGACTTCAATGGGGTGTACTGCCAAAAGAGTTCATCTTCTAAAGCTGCCATTTTCTCCAGGGGGACTGATCTCTGTGGCCTGTGAATCAGCTGCAAAAGCAGGAGATCTCCAGCCACCACCTGATGGCTAGCAACCCTATTAATAGATTATTAATAGGATGTTATGGACCATGCCATGAAAAGGTTCCTCTGCCTGTTCCTACACATTAAGCTTGTATTAATGGGATGTGGCTTTCCCCCACCACCACCCCTCCAGACTTGTTGACAATCCTAATCTAAAATCAGCAGAGGCAGACTGGAGGGAGGGATGACTCTAGAACAGGATGGCCAAACTGCAGCTCAGGAGCCATAGATGCAGGGCCAGAGCATGGGAGTCAATGAACTAGGCGGCCATCTGGGGCACCACCTCACTGGAGGGGCAGGGGCGGGTGCCCCACCCCATCCCCACTCACGCCAACCTTTGCCCGGCCCTCTCCCGCTTTGCAAGAGAGCAGGAGAAGCGTGGTAGCAGATAGCTCAGGCAGCAGCCTGTCTTCCTCCAGCAGGAAATCAGTGGCAGGAACCAGCCCTGCTTCCGCCCACCCGCAGCCCAGAGGGGAGGGGGCTGCCAAGCCACCCAGCCCAGGTGCACCTGACCGGCAGTAGGGGCAGCAGGCGCAGCTGCCTGGCCAAAGGGCTGAGTGTTCATGCAAAGTTTGCACGGCCCAATGACTTGAGAAGATCCTGGGAGAGGGAGGGGCACCAGGCCTGCCACATGCATACTTTGTGGCTCTTGAAGCCCCCCACCCTGCCCCATTGACCAGCTTGGCAAAGGCATTTGTCTCTTTAAATCACTTCTCCAAGCCAAGCCATTTAAAGTTAAAATTGCTTTCTTTTCACCTCTCCCTCACTCCTCACTCTATTTGCCTGCCTGCCTTCCTGCTCTTAAAATCTGACATTCATGTCTTGTGACTCTCAAACATCAGACTTTATTCTATGCGGCTCTTAATGCTAAATAAGTTTGGCCACCCCTGCTCTATAAGTAAGGCTTCAAACTCCAAGATTTGGGGGTGGTGCCTGAGGAAGGGAAGCACAATATAATACCATAGAGTCCACCCTCCAAAGCAGCCATTTCCTCCAGGGGAACTACCTGGAGATCTGTTCTAACTTTGGGGGATAGCAAGGCCACAGCTAGAGGCTGGCAACCTTACCTAGCAAAGGCCTTTATCCTTAGATGGAGAGAGGGAGACAGGGCCTGCCCAGCCAGTGAGGCTGAGGCCCTCCTTCCCCATGCTGCTCAGCCTACCAGCTCACAGCAGCTGGTTCCTGTCCTTTACAGGGTGAGGGTCACCAACTCATCCCCCCGACCCCAGCTGTTGCTCTGGGACTTTTCCTGCTTGCCTTAATGGCCAACTGAACCCTGAAGACAGGTCAAGGGCCTCACTGTCTCATCATTAAGATGAGAGCCAGTTTGGTGTAGTGGACTCTTATCTGGGAGGACCGGGTTTGATTCCCCACTCCTCCACTTGCGCCTGCTGGAATGGGCTTGGGTTAGCCATAGCTCTTGTGGGAGTTGTCCTTGAAAGCATAGCTGCTGGGAGAGCTGTCTCAGCTCCACCTACCTCACAGGGTGTCTGTTGTGGGGGAGGAAAATAAAGGAGATTGTAAGCCACTCTGAAACTGAGATTCAGAGCGGAGAGCAAGACATAAATCCAATATCTTTTTCTTCTTCATTTTTGAAAGACTTTAAAGGCAAGCTGTTGCTGTTTCCAGATTGGGAGGAGAAATGCATTGTACAGGTGATCCAAGAGGCTCTCCCAGGAATATTTCTGCAAATGTTATTTCCCCCAAACATAATGCAGCATTTTGAACGCGTGATAGCCAAATTGCTGCATGTAACCTATTTATCACAATTTCATCTCGTTTGTTCCTTTCTGGGCTGGTTGGAAAATACATTTACTTTGCCATTAGAATGTGCTGGAATCAGATTTGCACCAGGTGATTAATAGCACAACTTTAGCATATGTGTACAAACAATTATTGGCAATTGCAATTTTAATTAAAATGTGTAAGATGAAACCCTCCCCCACCACACACACACACACACAAACAGACCTCTGGATTAAGTTCCTAATTGTTTTAACATTGGTTTTTGAGAGAGTGAAAGAACATATTAGTTTCCTTGGAAACATTGGCAATGTATTAGCTGTATCAAATCTACCTAAAAAGAGATTTGCAGAAGTAAAGCCGCCTGGCCTCAGACAATGCTATAACTCTTTGGGTTTTGAAAAGCAGATGAATGCCTGCCCTCTGGAATTAAAGTCACCCCTCCCCGGTGAGCTTCCTCCAGCTGTAATTTTTTTGTTATATATAATCAGGAGAGGGGTGCCAAAATTATAGAGGGGAGATCTTCAACCAAAGCCTCTGATTCATAAGATTCATTAAAACGTGGCTTTAAAGATTACTTGTTCCATCTCTGCAGAATTCAGGCAAAACACCCCAAGGCTGCGTTAATCTGGCTCTTCATATTTCTAAAATATCAGTATTACTCTTGATTTGATTCAAGTCAGTATGGTGTCTTATCCCCCCACCCCACCCCACCCCTTGGGGGTTATAAGAACTCTAGATCCTTTTTAATAACAAAGACGGAGGAAGATTTTAACTTTTGCTTCAGCAATGTTCTCAGTATGAAAGAACAATTCAAGCAAAACAAAAACTTTGTCCATTCCCCGCCCCCCTTCCGGCCTGATATTTTGGTCAATTTAGGCTTGAAATTTCCACTCCTGTGCCTGGTTCATCGTGTGTTTGTATCGCAAATCAGCAGGGATTTGAAATTCTGAGCGTTGCGGTTGCCAAGCGACAAAGAGTCTGAACCTTGTACTTCCCCTGCTGACATTCACCTGCAAGCGTTCCTGGTTTGGCCTGTCATGGGGTTGCCAACCTCCAGGCTCTGGCAACGGTACTTCACGCAACGGTCACCTCGAGACTGGATTACTGTAATGCCCTCTACATGGGGCTGCCTCTGTACCGAACCCGGAAGCTGCAGCTGGTGCAGAACGCAGCGGCCAGACTGTTGCTGGGACTCCCTAAATGGGAGCACATACAGCCTGGTCTGCGGGCTGCACTGGCTGCCAGTTATATACCAGGTTCGTTACAAAGTGCTGGTCATTACCTTTAAAGCCCTATATGGTCGAGGACCTGTCTACCTTAGGGACCGTCTTTCCCCATATGAACCCCAGAGAGCACTGAGGTCAGCTGGAAAAAACTTGTTGACCACCCCCGGACCAAGAGAGGTGAAGCTGCAATGCACCCACAATCGGGCCTTCTCCTCTGTAGCCCCGAACCTATGGAACCAACTTCCAGAGGAAATGCGGGCCCTGCGGGACCTTGAACAATTCCGCAGGGCCTGCAAGACCTTCCTCTTCCGACTGGCTTTCGCTGACGAAGAAAGTAATTGCTAATGATTACCGCCATCATAAAAGAACAAACAGCATTAGCACTTTTATCACTTAATTAATTAATTAATTAATTTTAAACTTATTAGAATTTTAATGTTAAATGTAACTTTGTTTTTGTATAACTGAATGATGTTGTTAGCCGCCCTGAGCCTGCTCCGGCGGGGAGGGCGGGATATAAATAAAACTATCTATCTATCTATCTATCTATCTATCTATCTATCTATCTATCTATCTATCTATCTATCTATCTATCTATCTATCTATCCATCCATCCATCCATCCATCCATCCATCCAGGCTGGGGCTTACAACACTGGCAGCAGGAGCAGGCTGGGGAAGGAGCTAACCCCCGCTCCAAGCAGTGCGGGGATATCTGCTCAGCACTGCACCATTAGCTCTCCCATCTGCCCACACAGGTTTCCTCTGCAACTCCTCTTTGTAGCCCATCGGGTCTGGTAGTGAGGACATACCAGCTCACAGCTTACCAGGTGCTGTCCTTTATAAAGTTTATCTCTCTAGTACATTATATGGTGCACTTGGCCTGAGCTGACAAAGTGATGTTTTTGTCAGATCCAGCCCTCGTAACAAATGAGTTCAACACCGCTGTCCCATAGGGTTCCTATATGTCAGCTGAGACTTGACGGCACGTGCTGCCATGACCAAATCAGACATGCCCTGAGCCTGATGGCCCAGGCTATCCTGGCCGGTCAGATCTCATGAAGCTAAGCAGGGTCAGCCTCAGATAGTACTTAGATGGGAGACCATCAAAGAAGACCAGGGTTCCCAAGCAGACGAAGGCACTGGCAAACCACCTCTGCTCACCTCTTGCCTTGGAAACCCTACAGGGTCGCCATCAGGGGTCGTTCTGTAGAAAAATAGGTGGTGGAGCAAATTAGCACAACTCATTAGCATATGCTGCTCCCCCCAGTCAAAAGCAACCCAATGCAAGAAAGGAGAGCCCCAGGCGAGTGAGGCCTGCTTGGGCTAGCTAGAGATCCAGCCAGCCCAAGCAGGTTTTGCTCTCCTGGGCTGCCACCCACCCCCCAGTCAAAAGACCAGCAAGCCACCTGCCACCCAAAATCACATAAGAAGTGGAGAAAGGGTGGCAAGAGCTTCTCCAGGGGTTAATGAGGGCCGCTGGGGGCGTGGCAAAGCTCCTGGTGGCTGGCTGGCTGCCCCCTCTCCTAATCCAGGGACTGTTATGCAGCTGCACCTACTATTCAATGGACAAGGTAGGTGGGGAGGAAGAGGGGGAACCCTCAGAAAGGTTCGGGAGCTGTGCTCCTGTGAGCTCCTGCTGAATCTGAGGCCTGGTTGCCCTAAATCAGGTTGACCAAATGGCTCTTTCCATGTACAGGGATTAATATATGATGAAAGTGAAAATAAATTTAGATTAAGAAATTGATTTTTATTGAAGTGGCTTCTGGGCTGTGGCTCAGTGGCAGAGCATCTGACTGTCATGGAGAAGGCCCCAGGTTCAATCCCCAGCATCTCCAGTTAAAAAAGGTCCGGCTCTGTGAAAGACTTCCGCCTGTTGACTCTGGAGAGCTGCTGTGCTGCGTGTCTGAACAGACAACACTGACTTTGATGGACCAACTGTCTGATTCAGCTCAGACAGTTTCGTGTGACTCTGAGCCATTGGTGCATGATATATACTGGTTCTGAGCTGCCAGCATGAAGGGAAGGATGATGCAAGGTAATATGAAAGTGCTTTTATGTGATGTTAGATCTGCACACAAAACATAACACTTGATGTCTGGGAAGCCCTTCTGATATGGCTTCAGCACAGCCACATGCATCATTTCCACATGGCTCCAGTGATTGCAGAAGTCAGAGATCACACAGAAAGGAACATAAGAGAAGTCATGTTGGATCGGGCCAATGGCCCATCCAGTCCAACACTCTGAGTCACATATTCGCCAAAAAACTGGGTGCCATCAGAAGGTTCATCAGTGGGGCCAGGACACTAGAAGCCCTCCCACTGTGCCCCCCCCAAGCACCAAGAATATAGAGCATCACTGCCCCAGAGTTCCTACAATAGGCTGTGGCTAATAGCCACTGATGGACCTCTGTTCCATATGCTAATTCAATCCCCTCTTGAAGCTGTCTATGCTTGTAGCCGCCACCACCTCCTGTGGCAGTGAATTCCATTTGTTTGTTTGTTTATTATTAGATGTATATCCCACCAGGGCAGGCTCAGGGCCAGCTTCCATGTGTTAATCACCCTTTGGGTGAAGAAGGACTTCCTTTTATCCGTTCTAACCCGACTGCTCAGCAATTTCATTGAATGTCCACAAGTTCTTGAATTGTGAGAAAGGGATTAAAGTACTTCTTTCTCTACCTTCTCTATCCCATGCACAATCTTATAAACCTCTATCATGTCACCCCTCAGTCAATGTTTCTCCAAGCTAAAGAGCCCCAAGCGTTTTAACCTTTCTTCACAGGGAAAGTGTATCAACCCTTTAATCATTCTAGGAGAACCAGATGAGGAGGTACTTCCATACTAGTGTTGCCCTTCCAGAAATGGGGTGTATATCAATGGAGTGGGAAGAGGCCAAGGCATGAAATAGCATTTCCAGTGTGGGGAAGACCTGCACTGCAATGTGTCTCATACCCTTGAGCTTCCAGCAGGCCCAGTGCAAGGGCCTCTGGCACCCCAGCCCAGCACCAGCCGGCACCTCCCCCCCATGCCTGCCCTGTCGTTGTACACCCCCCCCCCCTGCAAGTGCAGTGGCAGGGAAGGAGGGCTGGGTAGGCCTAGCTGGGCCTGTGCAGTGCGCTCTTGGAGGTGCAGAGTGCCTCCAATAGTGCACTGCGGAGGCATTCTCCTCCGAGTTGGCTTGGCTTGGAGAAGCCGTGCCGATGTCCCACCCAGCTGCTTTTGCCTTGAAGGAGAGAGCAGCCTGAGGGTGGGGCACATTCTCCTCTGAGCTGGGCTTTCCTTGCAAGGGAAGCCCAGCTGGGAGGAGAGCACATGCCAATGCACCATCCTGTTGTTCTCAGCTTCCCGAGTCTGTGACCCAGGAAGCCGAGAGCGGCGGGTTAGGGGGAGGGGTGCCCAGAGGTCCCCCACTGGTGAGGTGGCGCCCAGGATTGCACCCAGCGATCCGGGAAGGGAAGTGGGGAGGAAGCAGTGGAGGTGGCAGGCACTTTTCCAGGGTTTGCTGGTTCTTCCTTTCACTGCCACCCCAGTGCTAAAGGTCTGGAGAGCGCTGGAAGGCCAGCAGAAGAGCACCGGCCACACCACAGCTTTTCCTGCCAATCAGCTGATCAGCGGGGGGGGGTAGCCTTGGAAGAGCCCCAGGAACCAGCACTTCAGCAGGTGGGAGGGGGAGGCACCGTGGGGGAGAGGGCCGCCAGAGCAGCGGGGAGATTGGGGGCTGCCAGAGCAGCAGTGACAGAGAGAGTGGGGGCCTCCAGAGCAGTCCCTCTGCAGTGCGCTCTCAGAGGCGCTCTGCACCTCCAAGAGCGCACTGCACAGGCCCAGCTAGGCCTACCCAGCCCTCCTTCCCTGCCACTGCACTTGCGGGCGGGGGTACAACAGCAGGGCAGGCTTGGGGGGGGGGGCGCCGGCTAGTGCTGGTCTGGGGCGTCAGAGGCCCTGGCACTGGGCCTGCTGGAAGCTCAAGGGTATGAGACGCATTGCAGTCCAGGTCTTCCCCACACTGGAAATATAACTTAAAACATGCTTAAAACATTAGCACTCATTGCTCTTAAAGGTGCTTTCTTTGTATTTCTCCCATGGGATCCGGGGAACTGGGCAAAGGAAGCTCTGGCTTTTTCCTTCCTTTATAAAGGACACAGACAAACATAAATATAAATATATATATATATATATATATATATATATATATATTTCAAAAAACTTAAAGCATGCTTAAAACATTAGCACTTGTTGCTCTTAAAGGTGCTTTCTTTGTATTTCTCTCATAGGATCCAAGAAACCGGGCAAAAGAAGCTCTGGCTCTTTCCTTCCTTCCTTTCCCAGGGGACCAGGAGGTGGAGGGGCCTCAGCCAATAGAAGAAGGAGAGGCTTGGCTTAGTAGCTCTGCTGTGCAATTGAGAGAGCCTGGCAAAGCAAGCTCTGCCTCTCCCCCTTTGTCCCCAAGGGAGGAGCCTCAGCCAATAGAGAAAAAGAGACTTTGCTCTGTAGCTCCTGTGCAATTGAGCAAGCCTGGCAAAGCTAGCTGTGATGCAAAAGGAAGCAAGAGAGAGGGAGAAGGAAGCAGGTGACAGCCAGTTGCTCCAGAGCCTGATAAGAGCCCTCTGGGGGCCTGATTCAGCCCCTAAGCTGCATGTTTGACACCCCTGCTCTAGACTGTCTGGCACCCTAGGCAAGGCTAACTTCTCATGCCTCCCCCCCCCCCCCGCACTGATAACATCACCAGGTCACATGGGGAGATGCCCCATTCGGTGCCCCCAGAAGGCCAGCGTCCTGGGCAATCACCTAGTTTGCCTAGTGGCGGGCCAGCCCTGTCTAGGAGCCCTTCTTGTGTTTATCGCAAGCTCCTTTCTGAAGCCCAGAAGAACTCTTGGAGCTATGGCATCTGGCCAGGGGGCTGCAAGCAGAAAAGAAAATCAAGCCAGACCTTGCGCATGGGAGTAAGGGCTTCGCACATGCACGCATGAGACTTTTTCAATCCTGGTCCCCTGTTTAAAAGCGGACTCATTGTTTCTGTCCAGGGCGCACGCCTGCAGCATCTACTAAGGGATTAAAAGGGATTTTACACAAGGCCAAGTCCCGTCCCCCCCTCACATCCACCTCGGCCTCAGATGAACTTGTCTGAGCGTCGGGAAAGAAAGGGCCCGCTGTCGCTGACATGGGGGGGGGGGGCAGGGCTGGGGAGGGGGGCTTCCTTTCCCTCGCTACCGTCTGGATACCAAAAGGCGCAAATGCAGGAGGAAGGAGTGTGGGGAGGAGGGGGGGGGGCGCTCCCTTTGCAACGAAGTCTCTGAGCCATACAAGTGAACTTCCCTCCGCCTGACTGGGAAACAATCGGCTTTCTGCTGGGGGAGGGGGGGCAGGACCGAATCTAGGGAGGGCAGAGGGGGGTGCTTGCCCCGAGAGCTGACGGAGGGCGGGGGGTGCCAAATTGGGAATGGAGTCGATAGTATTCTATGGGACCATAAGACAGAACGGCCCATAAGGGGGCTTCATTTTTTTTATTTTACCCCCCCTCAAAAAACATGTAGATCCAGTCCTGAGGGGGGGGGGGTTGCAGTTGCGCCTCTCTCTTGCTGAACAGACAAAAGCCACCAATGGGACACTTTTATTGTGATTTTTTTTTCAGGGCTTGAATTCAGTAGGAGCTCACAGGAGCACACCTCCTGAAACTCCAGCCAGGGTCTGCATGCCGTTCTCTCCCAACTGCACACAGATCCTGGGGTATATGCAAATGAGATATGCTAGTGAGCTCCTGTACCTTTTCCCCTCCCTACCAAACGAGCCCTGCTCCCCCCCCCCCCCCCCCAATGGAGGAACAAATAGTGCAGGCTCTCCCTTTAATGTGCCCGGCTGGCGAGGCTGGAGGGGGGGGAGAGAGAGAAAGGAGTAGAGAAGCTGTTTATTCCTTTGTGAGCGCGTCGGGTCAAGCTGAGGTTAGCCGCCTCCCTCCCCGCCCCTTTTAACAACCCGCCTGATTGCCTGAGTAATGAATTGTGTCTGGGGCCGCAGACGCTCCGCTCGCTCTCTCCCTCCCTCCCTCCACCACGTGGCTTTTAAATCCCCGCATGCAGACAGCGAAGCCGGGGCCCGCCGCCCGGGCGCTGATTAGCTCCCCTCGCAACCAGTGGGGAAGTTCCACCTGAACGAGCCGAACTTTCGATTGGACGGCGGGGACCGGGAGAGGGGAGGGGGAGCGAGCGAGAGGAAAGGTGTCATTTACATGTCGAGACGGGAAAGTCGTGTCTCTGATATCCAAGCCATGTCTGGAATCCAAGCCTTGGGGAGGGGTGGGGAGGGGGTGTCTCGGGAGGCGTCTTAAAGCGGCAGGCCACGCTCTTCCCTTCTGTCGCCCCTCTTCCCTGCTGCACAAAGATTCCCTATAGGCGTGGGTGGGTGTGTTTTCCCCGCCAGGTACGGGGGAGGGGGGAGAGGGAAATTGCTCGTTAAGTGCCATCAGATAAGCCCTGATCCTCTCTCTCATCCAGCCGCACTCCCTTTCTGCAAATAGAGCAGCTTGAACTTTGAGCATGCCCTTTGGGCTGGAAATAAAAGTGATCTGGGCAGACGGCGACGCCCCCCCCCCCCCCCCGCTCCCCAGTTGCAAGACGGATCCATCCATAAATCGAACGTGATAAGAGGATTATTTTTTCTGGAGTTAAAGAAGGGAAGATGGGGAAGGTTACACTTCACAACTGCTGGGGGGCTGGGGGTGGGGAGTCCTGTCTCTTTAATAGATGCATAATAGGATGTTATTTACAAGGTGATGTTATTTACCTGTATGCCATGAGAAGCTTCAGCTAGCAATTTGCATAAAGAGCAGGACATTTTTCTCCTGGTCTATTGACAGCCCTGCGGGGGGGGGGGGCGGTGTTTGAGAGGAAGATGTCTGCACACCTGCTAAGCAGTTTGTGAAGGGTGTTGCCAAGTCTAGGTCATCACTTGCACTCAGGCCTCAGATTCAGTGGGAGCTTACAGGAGCACAGCTCCTGAACCTTTCTGAGAGTCCCACCTCCTCCTCCTGAGAGTTCCACCTCCTTGTCCATTGAATAGTAGGTGCAGCTGCATAACTATCCCTGGATGAGCTCCACCACCTATTTTTCTACAAAACAATCCCTGCTTGCAATACCTTCTTCTCCCTGCCCCTTTTATTGTATTAATTTAATTTTTGTACGATCCAGCTTGGTTAACAATTCTAGTGCATTCAAAAACGTGGCATGCTGATTTGTGTGGTAATGAAAGGCCTTAGGTGGATTTCGTTGTTGTTTTTAGATTGGAGGATTCACTCCTTCCCTTAAAGCACTAAGGCTGTCTCTGACAATGTCAAACCAGGGGTTGTCTGGGTTTTGCTTTCTTTGTGTGTGTGTGTGTCTGTCTGAGGATGCAGAAGGAAAGTCTGTAAATAAATGTTGCTTTCCACCATTAGGAAATGGCAATGACTCAGAAATGCCATATTTTCCCTTCTTTTAAGTGCTCTGGGCCATGGAGGCTTTCTTTAGCGGGCCTCTCCATATACACTTTCTCCCCTTCCTCTGTTGCTGTTTCGGTCATGTTTGTGCTTCAAGTGTGCATCAAGAAAGTGCAGATTTTGGAATCCAGAATGTAATGGCCCCAGATCCTCAGGGCTCTTAAATAAAATACTAGGCAGTGAACTTGAAATGCCTCTTCTCAGCCATTATGACTCCAGATCTGATCCCACTACATCTAGTGAGACCTAAGCAGGCCAGCTTGGCTCAGGTTCTTCAGGATATCACTGCTATTCTTATCCTTTCTTCATAGATGCTGATTCTTGCCCCGAAACCTAACCTATCACATGTTCATTTGTTTCAACCTCTCCTCTTCCAGTTCTTAATTATCTGATATCTAGGAAGCAAAACAACTAACATAAGGACCAGGGGTCATTTCGTAGCAATAAAGCTGGCGAAGTTCATTAGCACAACTTATTTGCACAACTCATTTGCATATGCCACACACACCCTGACATCACCGGAAGGTATACTAAATTATATCAGCTCCGCATCTACCTTAAAATGCTTCTTGAATTATCATTGTCATAATAAAATCTTACTCTCATCATACTTTTAAAATTACTTTCTCCTGCATAGCCACATTGGCACGATGAAGATTTCCATCTGTCTGTTTTATATGTTTTGGTTATTTTTCCCATTTTTGTGGGGGGAAATATTAGAAAGTCTGTCAAATCTTAGAGTTCAGCAAAATTCTCACAGTGGGTTTGAACAATGGAGCCCAAAAGCAATTTTTTTTGTGTGGGAGGAGAAAGAGAAAGAAAGAGCACAATAACATTTCGAGGTTCCATAGGGCCACTCCTGTGAACTCCTACCCAAAATGAGTCCTGATAAGGACATCAGAAAAGTCCTGCTGGAGCAGATCGCTGGTCTATCTAGTTCAGGGGTAGGGAATGTTGGCTCTCGATATGTTTTTTGCCTACAACTCCCATCAGCCTCAGCCATTGGCCATGCTGGCTGGGGCTGATGGGAGTTGTAGGCAAAAAACATCTGGAGAGCCAACGTTCCCTACCCCTGATCTAGTTCAACATCTTGTTGCCCTGGAGGGCCAATGAATACAGCATAGAGACCAAGATTTTCCTTTTATGTTGACCTCTTAACACTTGTATTCAGATATTTGTGTGTGCATGTGTGAAGGGATCAAGTTGCTGCTGACTTACTGTGATCCCTTAGAGCAGGGGTGTCAAACATGTGGCCGGAGAGGGCTCCTATCTGGCTCATGAGCATCTCACTTTCACCTGCTTTCTTCTCTCTTTCTCTTGCTTCCTTCTGCATCACAGCTTGTTTCGCTAGGTTTGCTCAATTAAACTACAGAGCAAAGCCTCTATTTTCTCCATTGGCTGACCAGCACATGAAGCAGCTTATGTACAAAAGCTTGCAATGCCCAGCTATTTCATGTTTTCCCCTGGGTCTTGGGCTCAAAGCATTGAGCATAAGATATCTGTAATCAAAAGTAGGTTTGCAACTTACACACATACCTGAACAGCATACTCAAGATTGCTACAGCACAGACATTGTCTCCAGATTTTGATGCAATAATCCAGAACAAGAGGTGTCAGTTATCAGAAACTGTTAAATAAAATTATTGCAAGAGTGCTAATCTTTTAAGCATATTTTATTTAAAGGTTTTTTTTAAAATAAAATCTAATTGTGTTTGTGTCCTTTATAAAGTTTATATCTCTGGGTTTTAAGGTAAGAGATGTTCAGAAGTGGTTCGTCATTGTCTGCCTACACGCGCGCGTGTGCAAGTACCATCAGGTCACTTCCAAATTATGGTGAATTAATGAACTCCAAGTCAGGGGGCTTTTTGAAAAGTTGGGGGGCACCCTTTCCCATCCACTGCAGGGCACCCAGCCTCAGCAGCTTCCTGTGCCTCACAATCCTCTCTGGTTCTCACCACTCTGAACAACTTAGTGTCATCTGCAAACTTGGCCACTTCACTGCTTATTCTCAACTCCAAATCATTTATGAACAAGTTAAAGAGCATGGGACCCAGTACTGAGCCCTGCGGCACCCCACTGCTTACCGTCCTCCACTGAGAAGACTGCCCATTTATACTCTGTTTCCTATTAATTAGCCAGTTTTTGATCCACAAGAGGACCTGTCCTTTTACTCCATGACTCTCGAGCTTACTAAGGAGCCTTTGATGAGGGACTTTATCAAAAGCTTTCTGGAAATCAAGGTAAACAACATCTATTGGGTCCCCTTTGTCCACATGTTTGTTCACCCACTCAAATAACAGTAACGGGTTAGTGAGGCAAGATCTTCCCTTACAGAACCCATGCTGAGTCTTCCTCAATAACTTGTGTTCATCAACGTGCATCAATGAGGCAAGATGTTGAGCAGCAGTGTGATAACTGCCTTTACTGTGCCATGGTTAATGCAGACCAGACTGGGGCAAAGGCTTCTATCCAACAAGAACAAATTGAGGGGCTTTGGACATGCATCCAAAGTGACTTCATAGGTCCCCTTCCCCCCTGCCGCCGGAGGGAACAAATACTGTTTAACTATCATTGATCCATTTAGCAAATGAGTTGAGGCATTCTCTTTCCACAATGATACTTTTGCTGTTACCGCTGGCATGGGAGAACAAGCTCCACAGGTGTTGATATGGCACCATCATGTTGTTGTTCTGCCACCTTTCCTGTCTGTTGCCATGGTGCCTGAAGAAAAATGTCCTGTCTCTTTGGTGGTGCAATATTAAATTATGCATGCTGTGAAGTAGTTCTTTGTTTTGTCTGCCCTAAACCTACTGAGAGCCAGCTGCGGTGTAGTAGTTAAGAGCAGTGGACTCTAATCTGGAGAGCTGGGTCTGATTTCCTGCTCTTCCTCCACATGGGTGACCTTGGGGCGGCCACAATACTCTCAGAGCTGTTCCTCACAAGAGCACTTCTCTGAGAACTGTCTCAGCTCCACCTGCCTCACAGGGTATCTGTTGTGTGGAGAGGGAGGGAAGGAGATTGTAAGCCACTCTGAGACTCTGAGTGAAGGGTGGGTATAAATCTAATCTCTTCCTCCTCCTCCTCCTCCTCCTTCTTGGTGGTGGGGAATGCCAACAAGCCACACCACCTTAAAGCAACCCAGGGGGGTTTCAAAGCAACAGACATTCAGAGGTGGTTGCTATTGCCTACCTCTGCATAGCAACCCTAAACTTTCTTGGTGGTCTCCCATCCAAGTACTAACCAGGGTTGGCCCTTCTTAGTTTTTGAGATCAGATGAAATTGGACTAGCCTGGGCCATCCAGGTCAGGTCCCTGTTCTGTTAATAAAGGCTTATGAAAATGGGCAGAGGAAGTTTTCATGGCAGGCTATGGTTGCCTACTCTGAGTTGGGAAATTCCTGGAGATTTGGGGTTGGGACCTAGAGAGGTTGGGATTTGGGGAGTGGAGGAATCTCATCGGGATATATATAACATATAGAATTTACCCTCAAAAGCTGCCATTCCTTCTAGAGGCCCTAATCTCTACCATCTGGGGATCAGTTAAAATTCCAGGAGGTCTTCAGGCTCCAAATGGAGGTTGGGAAACTTAGTTCTTCCTCCGTCCTGATTTTCTTGATAGAGCCTCCAAAAGTGATCTGAGGAGAGCCATGTGTGTTCATGTCACATTTTTACACAGAGCCATCTGTGAAATGATGCTCTCTGTGGTTCAGCTTGAAGTCTTGATGTCGCTCACGTATGCACACACTGAGGGGCTGTATGAATTCTGGCTTTATTTTCAGAATGTTGTACTAAAAGTCCACATTTCTGGGTTTTGCACATAGAATTCTGGGCCAGAGATCAAAAGAACCCATCCAATGTGACCTACTTCTCAAAAGGCATCTTAGGGTCCGTCCCCTTCATCATAAAGTCTTAGCTAGCTATTTCAAATAAAAATACTCTCATCACTGCATCCCAGGCTATCTTTCTATGCATTTTTATTCTACTCTGCCTCAAAAGTAGAGCAGAATAATATACAGTGATATACATGAGAATTTAGCATATCCCAGAAGAGAGCAGCTTTCTGGTCAAAGGGGGCTTTTTGCTTCAGGAGTGGAACAGAAAAATGGAATTTTTAGACCAAATTACAGTAGCTACTGCAGTTGAGTCTTTTCAAGGGGCAAGAAATAAGAACTATGATAAGGGCGGTCTTGAAGCGTTCCAGATTCTTTGATAGCCGTTATGGCTTTGCAAGATGCATCTAGAGTGACTTTAAAATATTCATTCATAATTTGTGTTACAGATGTGTTAGGGGATCTGAGAGCTAGATCTAGCAGTTCCATTTAAGCTGAGACAGCGTGAAACCTTGCATTTTGTAACTAGGCGGGGGATGCTTTCACGGTGACTATATCTAGTAAGAGGATGAGATCCATATGATATAGGGACTAAAGTATTAGAGATTGAAGAAAAAGACAGAGTTTCAATCTTTCTGGTTTTTGGAGCAGTTTTTGGAGGGTGGTTTCAGAGCCCCATGGTGCAGTGTTAAAGCTGCAGTACTGCAGTCCTAAACTCTTCTCATGACCTAAGTTCGATCCCCGGCGGAAGCTGGGTTTTCAGGTAGCCGGCTCGAGGTTGACTCAGCCTTCCATCCTTTCGAGGTCGGTAAAATGAGTACCCAGCTTGCTGGAGGGAAAGTGTAGATGACTGGGGAAAGCAATGCCAAACCACCCCATAAAAAGTCTGCCATGAAAATGTCGTGAAAGCAACGTCACCCCAGAGTTGGAAATGACTGGTGCACAGGGGACCTTTCCTTTCCTTTTTCTTCACACATTACATATTCTGCCACAGAAGCTTGCTGGGTGCTCTTGGACAGTCACCCTATCTTAGCCTAACCTACCTTCAGGTGGGGTAGTCATGTTGGTTTGAAGCAGGGCTTTTTTTGAGCAGGAACACACAGGAATGCAGTTCCGGATGGCTTGGTTCAGGAGGTGCGGCCTAATATGCAAATAAGTTCCCGCTGGGCCTTTTCTACAAAACAAAAGCCCTGTGTGAAACAACGGCGATGCCAGCAGGTGTGGCCTAACATGCAAATGAGTTCCTGCTGAGCTTTTTCTACCAAAAAAGCCCTGGTGTGAAGCAATAAAACAAAGTTGGAGTGCAGTCTGTGGCACATTAAGACCAACATGCTTTCACGTGCATGCCTAGAATTAAACTATGGTGGTCTTAAAGGTGCCACTGGACTCAAACTTTGTCACACCTCACAGGATAGTTGATTTATTTCCTTCATTCCATACTCCACCTTTCTTTCCAAAATGGGACCCAAAGTGGCTTAAATTGTTATCCTCCACTCCATTTGAACCTCACACCAACAACCCTGTGAGGCAAGTGAAGCTAACAGTGTGTGAGCAGCCCTGGATCCCTCAGCTGGCTTTCACAGCACTGTGGGGTTTTGAACCAGAGTCTTCCAGTTTTCAGGGTCAGCCTTGCTAATAGGGAAACTAGGTGATTGCCTAAGGTGCCTGTTCCATTGAGGAACTGCTCTACCTATCAGGAAGTTCTGCCTAATGTTTAGTTGAAATCTCTTTTGATTTTGTTTCAAACAATTGGTTCTGGTCCAACCTTCTGAGCCAACAGAAAGCAACTCCACACCATCCTCTATAGGACAGCCCTTCAAGGACTTAAAGATGGTGATCATATCACCTCTCGGTCGCCTCCTTTCCAAGCTAAACATAGCCAGCTCCTTCAGCCTTTCCTTGTAGGATTTGGTCTCCAGACCCCTCACCATCTTCATCGGCCTCCTCTGGATACATTCCAATTTGTCTATATCTAAGATCTAATGAGATTGGGCTTGCCTGAGCTATCCAGATCAGGGCAACGGTCCTTAACATCTTCATCTAACTTAGACCCACCATCTGGGACCGCAGGGCAGGACTTCCTGTATGCACTCCTCACCATGCCTGCCAACCTAATGGAATGCCCTCCCCCACCTTAGTGGCTCAATCCCTAATAGGCAGTTTCTTTCCCACTGGTGCCCCTCTGGCCAGACACTACAACTGGCTGTAACCTCCCTGGAATGCAGTTCTGTGGGTCTCACACAGGCCTTTACCTCCCACTCTGGCACCACACTTGCTGCTGGGGAGAAAAAATGGAATATAAACTAATATTAATTTAAAAATACAGTTTTTTAAGATGCTGGCGTCTGTTTGTTTCAGTCTTATGGTTCTGACTCTAACCGCCCACAGAATTACAACAGGCGGTTTTAGTTGTAGCCACACACAGAATTACTACAGGTAATCTTTGCATCCTTGTAAGGGGTTTTTTCAGCCCAGTTGGGGTAGTTAGTTTTGATTATGAATACGTTCTTCCCAGGCTCACTGACCTCGTAGTTCTAAAGCTTTCTTTAAAAAAAAAAATTCAGTGCATGCTGAGACGTTAAAGAAATGTCACCTAAGAAGACAGAAAGTGAAGTCTTAGTGTCATCATGAAGGTAAAACTAGTCCCCTGCAGTGTTCCTTATAAGCTGAGTTAGCGTGAGCTCGCTCACAGATTTTTAACCTCCAGCTCACACGTTTTTGTGTTCACTCGGGGAAAATGGCCCCGGAGCAAACTAATGTATGCAGTCACTCACAACTTTAAGGCCAGTAGCTCACAAAGTAGAATTTTTGCTCACAAGACTCTGCAGCTTAGAGGGAACTTCAGTTCCTTGTGCAAACACCGAGTCATTACCGACCCATGGGGTGATGTTTCTTGGCAGAGTTTTTGTTATGGGGTGGTTTGCTGTTGCCTTCCCTAGTCATCTACACTTTGCCCCCAGCAAGCTGAGTACTCATTTTACTGACCTCGGAAGGATGGAAGGCTGAGCCAACCTTGATCCAGTTACCTGAACCCAGCTTCCGCTAGGATTGAACTCAGGTTGTGAGCAGAGCTTGGAACTGCAGTACTGCAGCTTATCACTCTGCGCCACGGGGCTCCTAGTGTCATCATAACATCAATTATTTGTGTTTGTAATGGTGATCGTAACAGCTATTGCTGCTTGGCTTGGCAGACAGTGATGGTTCCCCATATACTCTGGCACTTCTCTTCCTCTGCCTCCCTCTTCCTCCACCTCCCTCCTCTATGGGGCAATAGAACTTCCTTGGAATTATTGCCATCAGACTGGTTTAGGTTGCTGTCGAATGTATTTTATGTATCGTTCCAACTTGATTTCCCCCCATAAATTTTTATTATTGTTGTATGCCACCCTGAGTCCCGTTCTTCAGTGGAGGGTGGCTTAGAAGTCAAGTTTAATAAATAATGAATGCAGCTTGAGAGTGAGCAGCTAGAAGAAGCACCATTGAGCATCTTCCCCTCCCCCAAGCACACATTTTAATTGTTCTTTGTTGGTCTTAGTAGTTCAAAGTACTTCCATGACACAGAGGATGCACTTCTATTCTGTGTAAATGGAAACAGTAAAAACAAACAAGCTCTTGGGAAAATCAAGAGCATAACTAGGAAAGGAGGAGGGAACAGCAGACTGATCACGACATCATCTGGAACCGTCGTTATAATTGCATCTGCAAATAACATCAATTGCACCACAGTTGTCTGGTGTGCAACCCACCCCAAGGTGTAATATAGAGAAGTGAAAAACACCTGCCCCAGAGTTTTATGCAGGGATGCTTATTAGGGAGCTGGTGGCTGCAGCCTCCCAACTCTTGCATGCTTAGAGGGAGGCCATTTGCTAATATGTGAGGTATGAAACTGCTATGAGAAGCCTTGGGCAAGTTGTTATCTCTCTGCATTAATTATTGCACAGAAAGGTAAGCAGTCACAGCTTGCAAAGAGGCATTTCCAGCAACTCACCAGCAGCTGCACAAAATAAGGCAAAGTGAGCACCTTCCCGTTGCTGCGGGCAAGAGACCTCCCAAGAGCCAAGGAGAGCGAAGTGGCTTCCACACTAAAGACATGTGAGAAACTGCAATGCAACTGAACTTGTCCCAGGCCCTTCCCTCCAGGGACTGTGGGAGGGGCTATGGGTCATCATGGATAGGTTTGATAGCAATGCACTGACAAATGCCAGGAGATTTGGGGGGGGGGGGCGGTCCCTGAAAAGGTTAGCATTTGGGTGGAATGTAACATCACTTCCAGGTGAAGCTCTAGGAATTCCCCAAACTCTATAGTCTTTACTGTAGAGATGGAGGGAATTTCTAGAATAATGCAGGATCCAATGTCACTTGCACGTGGAAGGTCAATGGATGTGACATCACCTCCGAGTAATGTCCTAGGAATTCTTCCTCTTTATGATTTTTACCATAGAGATTGAGAGAAAGTCCTGGAGTGTCACCATCTATGCCATTCTCTCCCCTCCCACCACCACCCCCTTTTCCTCCCACTTCTCAAGGATTTTCAAGGGAGTGACAGCAGAGGCTGGAGATACCCCGCTGCTATGGTGTAAATGGTATACCCAGTCAGTGGTGACCAATGTTCCCTATAAACTGTGGAGTGTCATGAGAACAAATTCTACTTCATGAGCTACCAGCATTAAAGTTGTGAGCTACTACATAAAATTAGTTGGCTCTGGGACCATTCTTCCTGAGCTAAGGCAAAAACATGTGAGTCAGAGGCTAAAAAACTGTGAGCTAGCTCACATTAACTCACCTTAGAGGGAATACTGGTGGTAACACATTGCTTTTCTTGCAGAAGGTTCGAGATTGAACCTCTCTCATCTCCAGCTTCAAGGATCAGTTAGCCCATGATGTGAAAGACTTCCGCTGAGACCTGGACCGATTCCCCACTAGGTTTGTTCCAGTGTCAGAGTTCTTACCCCACCCCTCCGATGCTTCCGTCTGATTTCACATACGATGCCATGCTGCAGCAACTTGGCCTGCCCCTTTCCTACAGCAAGAAGGAGATAAAGCACAACACTTCCGTGATTACCAGCCTCAAACAAAAATAAACAATAACAATATTATCAAAACTGATATATTATAAATGCACCTGTGGATATACAAGTGGTGGATTAATTCTGATGGGTGTGTATTGATTTGCTTTGAGAGACCTGAATTTTTTGGCGTTCACACCCTGATATTTGAAATGGACTTTTGAAGGTAATAATTATGTCTTACTAATTATATCTCTTATGTTCTTATACAGGAGGTGGTGGCGGCCACAAGCATCGCCATCTTCAAGAGGGGGTTAGATAAAAATATGGAGCAGATGTCCATCAGTGGCTATTAGCCACAGTATGTATATGTGTGTGTGTGTGTGTGTATATATATATATATATATATATATATATATATATATATATATATATATATATATATTGGCCACTGTGTGACACAGAGTGTTGGACTGGATGGGCCATTGGCCTGATCTAACTGGCTTCTCTTATGTTCTTATTATTCTTCTTATATATCCCAGGTCTTTCTTTTAGCTTGTATATTGATGTTTATTTTTGGAATATTATGCAGCTTGAAGAAGCAATTGTGAAAAAAGGCATTAATACATCCTTGTCACAATGATTGGACTACAGGCTGCCTTATGAATGAAAATTGAATTCACTGTGACATCAATCTTCAGTGCATCATCGGACTTCTTGACAAGAGAACAGCATTTGATTGCTCCAGGGCTTTTTTTGAGCAGGAATGCACAGGAACGCAGTTCCAGCTGGCTTGGTGTCAGGGAGTATGGCCTCATATGCAAATTAATTCCTGCTTGACTTTTTCTACAAAAAAGCCCCCATGTAAAACAATGGTGGTGTCAGGGGGTGTGGCCTAATATGCAAATTAATTCCTGCTGGTCTTTATCTACCAAAAAAGCCCCGGATTGTTCTAAAAGCTGGACTTACCCTCTGATGGTTACTTTGTGATGTTCTGTGTTGTATAAGTAATTGCATTGATTTTTCGTTTAGTGTCATTTATAATATATCAGTTTTGATAATATTGTTATTGTTTATTTTTGTTTGAGGCTGGTAATCACGGAAGCTTTGTGCTTTATCTCCTTCTTGCCTATTACTGTGATTCTCTTGTGTGGTTGCTCTTTCCTGCAGCAAGCAAGATCCTCTGAAAACCTTTTTCTGCTTGCTGCAGGAAAGAGGTGGGCGGCAGCTTGTGTGAAATTGGACGGAAGTGCTGGGGGGAAAAGAGCTCCAATGCCGGAACAAGCCTAGTGGGAAGGGAAATTGGTCCTGAAGAGCCACTTCCATTCAGAGGAGACCAAACAAACCATGATAAAACAATGGTCTAAGGCAGCTGCGTGTATGTTCACCATTCTGGATACTATTCCCTGGTTGCACTGCCATCTTGTAAATATAGCAGTTCCTCTGCTCTGCTATTATTCAGCAATGGTTACTTCCTACACAATGACTGTGAGGAGTAAGCAAGGGTGTATTTTTTTTTTCTTAGGATGGGGTAGTAAAGAAATGAAAATAACTGAATAGAAGTAAATTCTCCCTCCCTTTCCTTTGCATTCTAGTTGTTCTTTGCAGATGCAACATATCCAATTTTGCTACCTTTGGACTAAAGCATCAAAGAGTGGTCCCAGTGAAAGATTTTGATAGGCAGACACCCATTCTTGCCAAACAATTTGGGTCATACATCATATTTGCTTCATATCCTAGGGGGAGATCATTGTCTGGATAAGCAGATGCTGACAGGTAGCAGCTTCAGACAGCCAGTCTGTCCAATTTTGAGTAATTTTCTAACACTTGGATTAGAGAAGCAGATAAAAAAGGGCCATTCTCGACTCTTAACCAGTATCAAACACATGCCATCTTCTATTCCAGAAACAGAGGCCTAATTTGGTGTTTTCCAACCTGTGGGTCAGTATACCCAAAGATGGATCACAAAGCCTCTGCAAGTGGATCACTCACCACCAGTCAGCTTGATAAGAGAGCCAGTTTGGTGTAGCGGTTAAGTGTGCAGACTCTTATCTGGGAGAACCGGGTTTGATTCCCCACTCCTCCACTTGCAGCTGCTGGATTGGCCTTGGGTGAGCCATAGCTCTCTCGCAGAGTTGTCCTTGAAAGGGCAGCTGCTGTTAGAGCTCTCTCAGCCCCACCCACCTCACAGGGTGTCTGTTGGCGGGGAGGAAGACAAAGGAGTTTGTGAGCCACTCTGAGACTCTGAGATTCAGAGTGAGGGCTGGATATAAATCCAATATCATCTTCTTCTTCTTCTTCTTCTTCTTCTTCTTCTTCTTCTTCTTCTTCTTCTTCTTCTTCTTCTTCTTCTTCTTCTTCTTCTTCTTCTTCTTCTTCTTCTTCTTCCTTAATGGCCATCCCTGCCCTTTCCATTACTCTCTTTTGGCCCAAACCAAGATCTGACCCTGGAAACAATTATTTTCTTTTATTTTTCATTACATATACATGTTGATCAAGCAAAATGTGTCCTAATGGTCACTAGAGTGTGTGAGAAAGTAATGAAGGAGAGGCTGGTCAAAGGCTGGAATAGAACTTCCTTATGAAAGATTGTGTTTGCTGTAATGCCACTTGTAGGAGGGGGAGCTGCACCCTTTGTGCAATGTTGGTTTCTCAAAAACATCTGGTTAGCCGCAGCAGAAATGGAATACTGAACTAGATGGGTGCCAGGGTCATAGTTTGACTAAGGCACCAAAAAAGTCTTGGGCCAGCCCTGGATGTGTCACAATTCCAAGTAAATTTGGACTTGTGGGACACCATACCGAAAGGGCTGGGAATGACCATTTTAGGAAGCACATCATAAAAGGCAGCAGTTTTAGACCACCAATTGGTGCTTGATATGTGCTACCTCTAAATGATTTCTACCTGTCAGGATCTGCTCCTCAGGCAATTATCTAATTCCCCCCAGGATAACTAGAGTATATGAGATGTAGTTAACCTATACTGATCATCATGAGTGGCTACTTCTAAAGAACCAGTGTGATGGGGTGGTTAAGAGTGACAGACTCTAATCTAGAGAACCAGGTTTTACTCTCCATTTCTCCTCATAAGAAGCCTGCTGGGTGACCTTGGGCCAGTCAAAGTTCTCTCAGAACTCTCTCAGTCACGCCTACCTCACAGGGTGCCTGTGGTGGGGAGAGGAAAGGAAGGTGATTGTAAGCTGCTTTGAGACTCCTTCAGGGAGAGAAAAGTGATCTCACCACAGGCACCCAACTCCTACTCTTCTTCTTCTCCTCCTCCTCCTCCCATTACTCACCACCTTCCTTCAAACAATGTAGTAAAATCATATGGGGAAGCATTTTTTGACGGCCTTCAGAAATGGTTACCTGTCAGGATCTCCACAAATATTGTGATCCTCCCGCCACCCAGAAATGGAAGAGTTAGACAAAGAAGCAGAAGAAGCAGATAGGTTTTGACCTCTCAGTAACACAATCCAGGACTGTGTCACTCATATTTGAATAGCCACCAGAAGATAGGAGGGCCTCTCAACAGTTAATTGTAAGGTTAGCGTAAGTAGGTCACTGTTTAATGGCTTCCCATGAAACATGAGCGAATGTGTCTTGTTAACATAGTGACTTATTTATGACTCAGCCCTATACTGTAAGTGTGAAGACATGTGCTCATCGTATAAGCGGCGGTGTGGTTTGGATTAGCTTAAAAACTTTGATTGCCATCATGTTCCAGCCTCAGGGCCTTTGCAAATCCAACTGCCTAAACACCATCCAGAGGTAAGATTTTGTGCCAAAAAGAAAGCTGGGGAGAAACGAAAAGAGGTAAGGTTATGAAACCCTGACCTGGATAGCCCTGACCTAGGCCAGGCTAGCCTGATCTTATCAGATCTCAGAAGGTAAGTAGGGTCAGCCCTGCTTAGTATTTGGATGGGAAACCCCCAAGGAAGTCTGGGGCCATGACATGGAAGCAAGCAACGGCAAACCACCTCTGAAAGCCTCTGACCTTGAAGAACTCTACAGGGTCGCTGTTAAGTCAGCAAAAAAAAAAGTTATGAAAGAAAGAATTTGGAATATAAAAGAGCAGTAATAGAACTGTATGACACTCACTCAACTTGGACAATTCATCAGAAATAAAATGGAGGGCCACCACAAGATGTGAAGCAAGGTCCATAGGGTTACAAAAGTTTACCAAGAGAAGTATCTATAAAGAACCATGGCACATGGAAAACCTTTTGGGAAAAGAAGGGTGACAGATAGATCCAGTATTTTGCCACAGGACTGTTTCGAAGAGGAGATAATCTCTTCCTTACAGTGGCTCTCCAGGTTCTCAGAGAGCCAGTCTGGTGTAGTGGTTAAGTGTGCGTAATCTTATCTGGGAAAACCGGGTTTGATTCCCCACTCCTCCACTTGCACCTGCTGGAATGGCCTTGGGTTAGCCATAGCTCTGGCAGAGGTTCTCTTTGAAAGGGCAGCTGCTGTGAGAGTCCTCTCAGCCCCACCCACCTCACAGGGTGTCTGTTATGGGGGAGGGAGATAGACTGTGAGCCGCTCTGAGATTCGGAGTGGAGGGTGGGACATAAATCCAATTTCTTCTTCTTCCAGCCCCTGAGATGCTGGTGGGCTTCTTGCTAGCACACTAGTCCACTCAGTGGTGGTCATTCAGAAAGCATGATTCTCTGTTCCAAATTTTCTGCTACTCTGCTATTATAGTGCGCCATTTCCAGCTTGGAATGAATAAATATTTATCCCATTTGTTAATTGCATTTGCATCTCATTTTTTTGCTTCATAGCAGACCTGCTTAGTTTCAAAAAGGCCACTTTTAGACTGTGCTTTGGGATCGGGGGGAGGGGAAAACAAAAGGCAACTGGCAAAGCATGAAGATGTGTGAAACTGCGTTATAGTGAATCAGACCATTGGCCCATCTTGGTCAGTACTGTCTATTCAGACAAACAGTGGCTCTGGAGCTTCTCAGTTAGAGGTCTTTCACATTACCTCCTACCTGGTTCTTTTTAACTGGAGATGCCAGGGATCGAACTTGGGACCTTCTGCATGCAAAGCAGAAGTTCTTCCATGAAGCCACAGCCTGAAGCCCTGAAACATATTGGTGTCTGATGCAGACCATCCAAATGGTGTACCTATGGAGATAAAAATACAATAATACGTGAACATTGACAGCACACTGCTCTGTCCTTTAATGACAGGGGCCTTAGTTCAGTGGAAGATCCTCTGCTTTGTATACAGAAGGTCCCGCTCACAGGTTCAATCCTCACCATCTCCAAGTAAAAGTACCAGGCACTAAACTATGGGAAAGGACTCAGCCTGAGACCTTGGAGAGCTGCTGCCCATCAGAGTACACAATACTATGACAGACCAAGGGTCAGATTCAGTAGAATCCTCCAAGTATGACACCTGCAGGAATTCATTGTCCCCTGCCTAATGGCTGGTCTTGCCAGCTATCATGGTGTTACAGCAACTTATACCATACAGAAAGGTGATGTTTGAGATCTTTCTGCCTCTGCCTGCCTTACACCACCACCCCCAGTTGCTAATTCTCTCCATCAGCTTTCCCCAACATGGTGAGCTATGCCAGATGCCTCAATCCACATTGATGCCCTTCTCAAATGTTGGCACCTCAAGAAAAGTTGTCACTACATGATACAAAGCGATAATGATCATCTTTAGACTGTACACCTGCAGGCAGGGGCGTTCTTGTTGCTTATCCTCAAGACACGTTGAATTTAAGGAGATAAGATGGGATAGAAATGTGGTCAATCAGGATCCCCATCATAGGACGATGCACAGCTAAGAACTGCCCCAAATTTTGTGAATTCCAGCACTCATGTTGACGAGGGAGGGCTATGCCTCTGCAGTAGAGCCTCTTTCTGGCATGCAGAATATCCCAAATTCAGGCCCCAGCATCTCTAGTTAAAGAACCAGGCAGTAGATAATGGGAAAGACCTCTGACTGAGAGCCATTGCCAGTCTGAGTAGACAATACTGACCTTGATGGACCAAGGGGCTGATTCAGTAGAAGGCAGTTTCATGTCAACTTCATGTCAACCATCTTCTTAGGGCTTCCAATCCCCAGTAGGGGATAGGGGATCCCCCAGTTTGCTGGTCTCCTGCACTTCAGGGTTATCAGAAAGCAGGGGCGGGGAGGAAAATGTCTGCTGGGCACTCCATTACATCCTATGGAGACTTGTCCCCATTGGCCCTAGGGTATAGAGAATTGATTTGTGGGTATTTGAACTCTGGGGAGGGCTGCTTTTTGAGGTAGATGCACCAGATTTTCAGCATAGCATCTGGTGCCTTTTTTTTTTTCAACCCCCCCCCACCAAGTTTTAAAAAGTTTGGACCGGGGGATCCAATTCTATGAGCCTCCAAAGAAGGTGCCCCTCCTCCATTATTTCTAAGGGGAAAGCATTTTAAAAGAGCACGGTCCCTTTAATTGTGATGGCCAGAACTCCCTTCAGAGATCAATTATGTTTGCCATAACCTTGCACCTTGCTCCACCCCCAAAGTCCCCAGATATTTTCTGAGTCAGACCTGGCAATCCTACTTGTGATGTGTCATGCCTCTCATGGCAGCCATTTTATGGTAGCACCCTCCACACTTCCTCAAATTCCAGAAGTGCCCACAAGGCCTCGACAAAGTTGGGGACCCCACTCTAACTACAAAATAGGATTCTTTTTGGGAATTAATATGCCCAGAACAGAGTTCTAGTCTCTTGCCTCAACAACAGATGATTGTGACCTGTTTCCCTTTTTTCTTTATTCATTGTAGCTTTCCACTCACTTAGGATGGGGAGAGGGAATCAGCTGAAAGCAGGTTAGAATGACCTAATAAGTTTTTTTTCTCCCCTGTTCCATCTCCAGCCCTATGGTAATTCACAACCTTTCAGCTGCTTAACTGCTTAAATCACATTTGTTCTCTGTGATACAAGACTTTCCTTCTCATTCCCACTGGATTATCAAGTATTGTCGTTCTGACCACAGACTGCCAGGTAGCAAAAGTGTGAAGATTAAACAACCTTCCGAGAGCCGCTTTCTGTTCAAAAAAAGGCCTTTTCATCAGGACAGCCAGTTTCCAAATAGACTTGGGAAAATGTAAAAGCTTATTTAATACTATTTTTAAATCCTATTTTCTACGGGAGGCAATACAAGTTCATGTTTGCCATTAAGGGAGGCCAGACCTAGCATGTTATTTTCATAAGAATTGGGGAGTTTTGCAAGTTATTTCATGTCACTTTCTGTTAGTATTTTTTTATTTATTATCATCAGCATTATTCCTTTTCTATCTGCACATTTGGCATTGTTCCTTCTGTAGGGAGGTGAGGGGCAGGATAAAGACCTTTTCGCTAACTTGGAGCAGTAATTCACAACTATCAAGAACTATGAAGAGAAGCAGTCCCCTCCTTTTTTATAATAATATAATAATAATAATAATATTTAATTTGTATCCCGCCCTCCCCGCCGAAGCAGGCTCAGGGCAGCTCACACAGCATAACATAAAATACAAACATTACAATGATAAAAGCAAACTGTTTACACAACATATTACAATTCACTTATATATACTATTACATTAAAACCATCTAATTAAAACATCAAATTCAGTTCCAGCAAATTAGTTTGGTGCTACAGTCTTGAAGTTACCTTACAACTTCACGTGACGACGGTACAATAGGTTCCACATTAAGAAAAAGCCAGCTGAAAGAGGGTTGTCTTGCAGGCCCTGCAGAAATGGGCAAGGCTTCGCAGGGTCCGCACCTCCTCTGGTAATTGGTTCCACCAGTGGGGAGCTGTGATCGAAAAGGCCCTTTCTCATGTAGCTTTCAGTTTGGCTTCCTTCGGCCCAGGGATTGTCAAAAGATTTTGCGAACCAGATCTCAGTACCCTCTGGGGAACATATGGGGAGAGACAGTCCCTAAGGTAGGCAGGTCCTCGGCCATATACGGCTTTAAAGATAATAACCAGCACCTTGTAATGAATCCGGTACACAATTGGCAGCCAGTGCAGTTCCTGCAGCCCCGGCTGTATGTGCTCCCACTTAGGGAGCTCCAATAACAGCCTGGCTGCGGCGTTCTGCACTAGCTGCAGTTTCCGGGTTCAGCACAGGGGCAGCCCCATGTAGAGGGCATTACAGTAGTCCAACTTTGAGGTGACCGTTGCATGGATCACTGTTGCCAGGTCATCGTGCTCCAGGAAGGGGGCCAACTGCCTTGCCTTCCTAAGATGAAAAAAGGCAGATTTAGCAGTGGCCGCTATCTGGGCCTCCATTGACAGGGAAGACTCCAGTAGCACCCCAAGCTCTTGACCTTGTGCGCCATTTCCAATGGCACACCGTCAAAAGCTGGTAGGGGGATTTCCCTTCCCAGGCTGCCACGGCTCAGGCAGAGGACTTCTGTCTTCGCTGGGTTCAACTTCAACCTACTCAGCCTGAGCCATCCTGCCACGGATTGCAACACCAGGTCCAGATTTTCTGGGACGCAGCCAGGCTGGCCATCCATCAGTAGATAGAGCTGGGTGTCGTCAGCGTATTGGTAACAACCCAGCCCATACCTCCGGGCAATCTGGGCAAGGGGGTGCATGTAGATGTTAAACAACATCGGGGAGAGCACCGCCCCCTGTGGCACCCCACAATTAAGTGGATGCCTCTAGGACAGATCTCTCCCAATCACCATCCTTTGCCCCCGACCGTTAAGGAAAGAGGAAAGCCAATGCAAGGCCAACCCCTGAATTCCTGCGTCGGTGAGGCGGCGGGTCAGTAACTGATGGTTGACCGCATCGAACGCAGCCGATAGGTCTAACAACATCAGCACCACCGAGCTGCCTCGATCCAGATGCTGCTGGAGGTCATCCACCAGGGTGACCAGCACTGTCTCTGTCCCATGTCCTGGACGAAAACAGGACTGGTAAGGATCTAGGATGGAAGCGTCATCCAGAAAACTCTGCAACTGTAACGCTACTGCCCTCTCAATAATTTTGCCCAAAAAGGGCAAATTTGAGACCGGCCGGTAATGAGCCAATTCAGCTGGATCTGATGTAGCCTTTTTCACGAGAGGGTGGACCACAGCCTCTTCAAGAGACGTTGGAAAAAGCCCCTCTAAGAGGGATCTATTTACGATATCCCATAATTTTACAAGATAACCCAAAGCTTTCTTTCTCTCTGAGTAACAGGATTCACTGAGTATTTCAGCAGCTTGTTCACACTGCTACGGGTAAGCTTGCATCAGCATTTTTTAATACTAAATTCCTTTATTCACACAGGTTTATTCCTCAGCTGAGAAGGAGGGAAAACGCACTTTGGACTAAATCTTGGAGCAAAACTGGCATTTTTTCTGGAGTGGTCTTTGTGGCATCTGTCTATTTAAACACACACACACAGTCCACAAATAAATTTATTTAACTCATTTACATCCCACCATTCCCCTCAATGGGGACTCAAAGCAGCTTATGTCCTCTGTTTTATCCTAACAACAACCCTGTGTTTTATCCTAACAACAGCCCAAGGTCACCCAGCAAGTTCCATGGTACGAGTGGGAATTCAAACCTTGGTCTTATAGATACTACTGCAACTCTCTTAATGACTACACCACACTGGTTTTGGGAGCAGTTTTCAAAGGTGAGGAGAGAATGTATCTATGTACCTCTTTCTTCCAGATCTTTGTCAAATCTACCAGGGGTCAAGCCATAACAATGTTGGAAAGAGAAAGAGTTGAAACATAATAATGTTGGAAAGAGAAAAAGAAAAAGAGGTGGACTCAGCAGAATCATAGAGTTGGAAGGGACCTCCAAAATCATCTAGTCCAACCCCCTGCACAATGCAGGAAATTCACAAATACCTCCCCCTAAATTCACAGGATCAGCATTGCTGTCAGATGGCCATCTAGCCATCTCCAAAAAACATCCAAAGAAGGAGAGCCCACCAAGGAACTGCTCTGTCAGGAAGGTCTTCCTAATGTTGAGCTGGAAACTTTTCTGATTTAATTTCAACCCATTGGTTCTGGTCCTACCTTCTGGGGCCATAGAAAACAATCCCTCGCCATTCTCATTCTTCATAGGACTTGGTCTCCAGACTCCTCACCATCTTCATTGCCCTCCTCTGGACCAATACTCCCTCTAAGCTGTGCAGTCTTGTTATCAAAAACTGTACTTTGTGAGCAACTGTCATTAAAATTGTGGGCTATTGTATAAATTAGCTTCCTCTGGGGCCATTTTTCCTGAGCTAAGACAAAAATGTGTGAGCTGAAGGTTAAAAAAACTGTGAGCTAGCTCACACTAACTCATCTTAGAGGGAACACTGCTCTAGACCCATTCCAGCTTGTCTATATCCTTCTTAAAATGTGGTGCTCAAAACTGAACACAATACGCCAGGTGAGGCCTTACCAGAGCAAAGTGATACCATCACTTCACGTGATCTGGACACTATACTTGTTAATACAGCCCAAAATTGCATTTGCCTTTTTAGCCACTGCATCACACTGTTGACTCATGTTCAGCATATGGTCCACTAAGACCCCTAGATCCTTTTCACACATACTACTGCCAAAACAAGTCTCCCCCATCCTATAATGATGCATTTGATTTTTCCTACCTAAATGCAGAACTGTTAACATTTGTCTTATTTGTTTTTGTCCAGTTTTCCAGTCTATCAAGATCATCCTGTCTCCAGTCTGTCTTCTACTGTATTTACAACCCCTCCCAATTTAGTATCATCTGCAAATTTAATAAGCATTTCTTCTATCCCTTCATCCAAATCATTTATAAAGATGTTGACCAAAACAGGTCCCAGGACAGATCCTTGAGGCACTCCACTTGTCACTCCTCTCCAAGAGGATGAGGAACCATTCACAAGCACTATTTGGGTGTGATCTGTCAACCAGTTACCTATTCCTAACATCACCTACTACTGCTTGGTCCTTTTAATTAGAGATGGTGTGGATTGAATCTGGGACCTTCTGCATGCCAAACACAGGCTCTACCACGGAGATATGCCCCGATCCCTTAGCATTTTTGCTGAAACAAAAGATTTCCATCAGGAAAACACAGCTTCCTTGCAGTCCCCCTCCTGCTGCGGCCTTATACCCCCCTATCCTGAAATGCTGCTCCTGGAGGAGAGTGGACCTCCCCACCCTGTAAAGCATGAGATAGGGCAGGGGTGGCCAAACTGGCTCAGGAGCCACATGCGGCTCTTTCACACATATTATATGGCTCCTGGAAGTCATGGAGGAACTTAATGCAGATTGACTCTCAAGTCTTCCCTATGCTGGTCTTATGGGGACTGTTATTCCCAGCTTTTGCTCTTTAAACAGTCTCCTTCAAAATGGTCGTGTTATATAGTTATATATCTTTCTGTACAAAGAAAGTATTTAAGAATTTTCATAAACATGTGTGTGTGATATTTGTTCATGTCTTGAGGCTCTCAAACATCTGATGTGTATTCTATGTTAAACAAGTTTGGCCACCCCTGAGATAGGGGGAGTCAGAGGTCTACAGAAGGATGGAAAGTCCCAGTGCAGCTCTTACTTATAAGGGACAGGGTCTCCAACTTCCCCTGGAGATCCCCAGGGCTTTTTTTTGGAAGCAAGAATTCCTTTGCATATTCGGCCACGCACCCCTGATGTAGGCAATCCTCCTGGAGCTTACAGTAGGCCCTGTACTGAGTGCTCTGTAAGGTCTTGGAGGATTGGCTACATCAGGGGTGTGTGGCCTAATATGCAAAGGAGTTCCTGCTACCCCAAAAAAAGCCCTGGAGATCTCCGTGCATTAATGATTCATACAGAGCTCTAACAGGTGGTAACTCTACGTTAGGAAAGATGGTATGATCCTATCAATACCTGACACAACGACATGTCTCAATTACCTGGCAGAGGAAGACAGGAAAGGAGGCAAGTTCAGAGCCGTGAGTCATGCAAAAATCATGCACCTCCTATATGGATATGTGCTTTGGTCTCATGACTCCTTTAATAATTAATTCATTAATTAGCTTCTTGCTCTGCTCTAGCAGTTCTCAGTGTGTCCCAGTACATGGTGAAAAGTCTGCTGTGAAAGGGATGTCAGATCCTTGTTGGAAACAGGATTGGAAAACTATTTCTTGGGGTGCCCTCTTTCTTCAGGCAAGAAGACAGGGAAGGCTCACTCAAACCCACTTCTACCCCCAAAGTGGTACGGTTCCCCTCTTCCCCAGGCTGCGCTGCTTCCTGAACAAGATCAGTTCTAAGCAGCCTTGCTGGAAAATCCCGTGAAATAAATGGGATTAGATTGAAATACTCAGTGGGTAACCACATTTCCTTATCTTATGTTAACAACCCTTTTGGGTAAATGACTATTGCTTCCATTTACAGCCATCATAATAGAATAGTTTATTATCTGCTGTTTAAGCTGCGAGGCTGTAATAGTGTCGACAAAACTTCGAGCGGGCAGGTGTCTGTAAAAACTGCACAGTGGAAAAGAATATTTCAATGATGCTCAAGTCATTAACTTCCTGAAGTCTGTTATCTCCAATGAGCTCTTCTTTTTTTCTAACGTCTCTCCTTCATGTCCTATCTGACTGCTCCGAACCCCAGAGCAGGCATTTTGTACATCCTCAGCACCTGCTGAATTAAAAACTCAAAATAAGACATTTCAGAAGCATCAGTTAAGAACATAAGAGCCCTGCTGGATCAGACCAGTGGTCTATCTAGTCCAGCATCCTATCTCACACAGCAGCCAGTTCCTGAGAGCCAGTTTGGCGTAGTGGTTAAGTGTGCGAACTCTTAACTAGGAGAATCGGGTTTGATTCCCCACTCCTCCACTTGCACTTGCTGGAATGGCCTTGGGTTAGCCATAGCTATCGCAGTTGTTGTCCTTGAAAGGGCAGCTGCTGTGAGAGCCCTCTCAGCTCCACCCACCTCACAGGGTGTCTCTTGTGGGGGAAGAAGATATAGGAGATAGTAAGCCGCTCTGATTCAGAGAGAAGGGCAGGGTATAAATCTGCAGTCTTCTTCTTCTTTCTCTGGATGGCCAACATCAGGACATAGAGGCCAAGGCCTTCCCCTGATGCTGCCTCTTGGCTCTGGAAGTCAGAGGATTAGTGCCTCTGAATGTGAAGGTTCCCCTCAGTCACCATGGCTAGTAGCCATGGATCGACTTCTCCTCCATGAATCTATCTAATCCCCTTTTAAAGCTGTCTGTGCCTGGCAATGTCTGTTTCCATGGTTCGCTCCATGATTGGATATCAGGCTGATTTTGTTTTCTTTTGACCACTTCTTCCAATAAGTTCAATGAAACAACTTTTTATGAATCGTCAGAAAGCTGATGGTTTGAAATGAAGTGAACCTTTCTGAAACAAAAGCAGTACTTTTGCCTAGGGGCTATAAAGCTAATAATTCTCTTCAGGACTTTTTTTTGTAGCATGAACTCCTTTGCATATTAGGCCACACACCACTGATGTAGCCAGTCTTCCTGGAGCTTACAGTAGGCCCTGCACTAAGAACCCTGTAAGCTCTTGGAGGATTGGCTACATCAGGAGTCTGTGGCCTAATATGCAAAGGAGTTCCCGCTACAAAAAAAGCTCTGTGTTGGTCTGAAGCAGCAACCTATAAGACTAACAAAATGTTGTTCAAGGCTTCCTTGTGCAAGCACGCTTCTTCAGATACTATGCCACTGGACTGACCCTCATCCCTTTGGCCAGCTTGGAGAATGCATTTAAAGTTAAATCCCTCTCTCTCCCTTCCCATCTTCCTTCCTTGCGTCTCTCAAACATCTGACATTCATGTCTTACAGCTTTCAAGCATCTGACATTTATTTTATGTGGCTTTTACATTAAGCAAGTTTGGCCATCCCCGATATATATCTTCTGCTCTCTCTTACCTGGGTTTTGAGCTGTAGGAACCTTTTTGGAGTTAATCTGTTCACAATAAATTCAATATATCATGTAAGATATGCTTCTGGTTTTGTAAGTAAAAAGTCTTTCCCTAGTTCCCATTAGAGTCAGGTCATCTTTGTAATTTGTTTGAACAGCATTTTCCCCTTAACTGGGAAATGTGGAGGATTGGGGATACTGCGGACAGCTTCTGTGCTTCCAAGAAAAAAAAAATGTTTAACGTTTAATTCAATGTGCCATATTACCATGGCCAGATCACTGTGACCTTGATAGCCAATTCTAACCTGATCTCGTCAGATCTCAGGAGCTTAGCAGCATCAGTTCTGTTTAGTACTTGGGAGACCACCAAGGAATTCCAGGGCTGCTAGGCAGAGGTAGGCAAACAACCACCAGCACTGCCACATCAGACTGTCCTAGGGAAAACAAGCAACAGTGCCATGACACATTTAAGTCCAAGCCTCAGATTTAGCAGGAGCTCACAGGAGCACAGCTCCTGAACCTTTCTGATGGCTCCCCCTTTTCCTCCCCATCTACCTTGTCCATTGAATAGGCGGTACAGCTGCATAACAATCCCTGGATTAGGAGAGCGGGCAGCCAGCCAGCCACCAGGGGCTTTGCAACCCCCCCCCCCCAGCAGCCCTCCTTAACCCCTGGAGAAGCCCATGCCACCCCTTCTCCATGTCTTATGTGATTTTGGGTGGTGGGTGGCTTGATGGCCTTTTGACTGTGGGGGCTGGCTCTCTAGCCAGCCCAAGCAGGCCTTGCTTGCCCGGGGCTCTCCTTCTTGCATCGGGTTGCTTTTGGCTGAGGGGGGGATATGCTAATGAGCTCCGCCACCTATTTTTCTACAAAACAACCCCTGTTTAAATCTACTATATTTCTGGTAACTTACATTTTCATATAATTTTGCTTAGCCCTGATGTCAATGAACATGACTCTTCCTTTCCCTCCTCTTTTCCAAATACCTGTGACTTTCAGATCAGAAATTTGCTTTTCTGGGATCCTGATCCACTGACGTAAATGGGAGGAAACCTACCATTGGGAATGCTAGGGATAAAGTTACCAGATCCAAGATTTTTATAACGAGAGATGCTAACACAGTGTCTGTGTTGGCCATCTAATGGCCAACACAGCCCTGCCTGCAGATCTGTGGATGCAGAAAAATCCTAAAATTAGAAAAAGGGATTAGAAAACCATCCAACCAAACAGAGAACAGTTGCCTGAGCAAGAACACAACACTTTTCTCTGGATGCAGAGGGCACAGGAGGACAAGGAGGTTAGAGGAGGGAGATGCAGAAGCGGCTGCCCTCCGCCCCTGAGGCTGTGAAACTGGAGATGGATGTTGGAGGAGACATGGAATCTGCCAGCCCCCCTGCACTGAGGCAACAACATGGGTGGGCTGGCGTTGAAGCACAGAACCCCTCAGAAATCCCCTCCACCCTCAGGTGCTACCCTGGCAGCCATGTTGGAGAAGAGTGGGAGAGGGGGCACAGGAGTCCTCGCTGCGCCTCTGGCCATCAAGATGGCAGTACCAAAAGTGAGTGTGGAGGGAGAAGCCTGAGCTACCATGGGAGCAGCCCAGGGATTAGGGGACATGATGAGATCCCCCCTGCAAGAGCCTTGAAGGCCCCCACTTGTATATATCTATTTCTGTCCCATACCACAAAGAGGATATGTTCAATAAAGCCTCAAAATGGAGCTAGACACACACCAGGGGCATTGCTCTGTAAACATGAAGGAAATCCCAGGGTTGCAGAAAAATCTGAAATCACCCCTCAATATTTCAGGGGAGGAAAAGAAAACCCCAAATAAGAGAAACAATGCCTGTAGCATTAAGAAAGGAATGTCTACTGAACTCTCAGTGCCAGTTGAGGGGTTGCTAGGCGACCATAACCATATTGCCAAGTCTTCCAGGCCTTGTTTTCTGAAAGGCAAAGCTGGAGGAGCAAGTGAGGACTGGGATGTCGAACCAGTCCTGTAAAAGTCCCCCCTCCCCCCTTTGCTATCAGTCCCTTGTGGAGAAGGACTCACTGGAGACTGGCCCAGCCAGCAGCAACTAATGGAAACTAATGGATTGCATGCACAGCTTGAGTGCTGCCACAACTCAACCCAGACGAGGCCTGTCCACCATGCAGCCCAGCCAGACTTTTCCCAGGGAGACACTGCCAGGGGTAGGGAAGGAGAGAAAGCTGAAGACAGAGGCAAAGAAAGGTAGGTGGGAAGGAGAGAAAGAAGCAGGTGCAGCCACACCGCTGGGTCTGGCCCAACACTAGCAGACATCACTGCACAACTGGGGCTGGTCTGGGGCTGAGGGGCACCACACAACTCAGCTGGGAGAGCAAAGGAGGGAAAGCTGGAGACGGGGTAGATAAAAGGTCAGTTAGCTGGAAGGTGGAAAGGAGAGAAGGAAGCAGGAAAAGGGGAGGCGCTGTGGGAGCTTTCAGGGAGGGGAAAAAGAAAATAGTGGCAATTAGGGCTGCCAATCCCCAGGTAGGCAGGGGAAACAAAGCAGCATGCTACTGTGATTTTAAAAAGGTAAAGGTAGTCCCCTGTGCAAGCACCAGTCCTTTCTGACTCTGGGGTGACGTTGTTTTTACGTTTTCACAGCACTTTTTACGGGGTGGTTTGCCATTGCCTTCCCTAGACTACACTTTCCCCCCCCAGCAAGCTGGGTGCTCATTTTACCGACCTCAGAATGATGGAAGGCTGAGTCAACCTGAGCCGGCTACCTGAAACCAGCTTCCGCCGGGATCGAACTCAGGTTGTGAGCATAGAGTTCAGACTGCAGTACTGCTGCTTTACCACTCTGTGCCACGGGGCTCTTTACTGTGATTACCAGCCTCAAAAAGTCAAACAAAGAAAGCAAATAGAGAAAAATATCTATATCAAAGGAATATTTGTATTAATTAATGAACCACAGTCACTCAGTCTCTCAAATCGTGCAAAAGACATGAAATCTAGCTGGAGACTGAAGCCTATGGCATTTTTACCCAAAGTATAAGATTGTTTATGAAGAGCTAGAAAAAGCTAGAGCGAAACAAGGGCACCAATATGACCTTGTGGCTGTATTGAACTGCTGGCTGCTTTCCTTGAAGACTTTTGGACAAAGTGGATTTATTTCACGATTTCACCAGAATCATCCCTAAGGAAAATCAGCACAGTAGTGCTACAGAAATAGTGGGTCTGGCATCCAGTGAACACGTCATTTGCACAATTTAAGAGACTGAGTGACTGTGGTTCATTAATTAATACAAATATTCCTTTGATATATGTTTCTCTATTTACTTTCTTTGTTTGATTTTTTGAGGCTGGTAATCACAGTAATATGTTGCTTTGTTTCCCCTGCCTATTTATGCTGTGATTCTCTATTTTGGGTTGCACAATCCCCAGGTAGGGGCAGGGGATCCCCCAGTTTGGAGGCCCTCCCCCTACTTCAGGGTCATCAGAAAGCGGGGCGAGGGGGAATGTCTGCTGGGCACTCCATTATTCCCTATGGAAACCGATTCCCTTAGGGTATAATGGAGAATTGATCGTGGGTATCTGGGGTGCCTGTTTTTTTGAGGTAGAGGCACCAAATTTTCAGCATAGCATCTTGTGCCTCTCCTCAAAACACCCCCCAAGTTTCAAAAAGATTGGACCCAAAAGAAGGTGCCCCTATCCTTCATTATTTCCAATGGAGGGAAGGCATTTAAAAGGTGTGTGGTCTCTTTAAATGTGATGGCCAGAACTCCCTTTGGAGCTCAGTTGTGCTTGTCACACTCTTGGTCCTGGCTCCACCCCCAAAGTCTCCTGGCTCCACCCCCAAAGTCCCCAGCTATTTCTTGAGTCGGACCTGGCAACCCTAGTGGCAGAGCAAAACATAGGATAGCCAGGTCCCAACTGACCACCGGTAGGCGATGAACATATGAAGCTGCCTTATACTGAATCAGACCCTTGGCCCATGAAAGTCAGTATTGTCTACTCAGACTGGCAGCAGGGTCTCAAGCTGAGGTTTTTCATACCTATTTTGCCTTGACCCTTTTTAGTTGGTGATGCCAGGGATTGAACCTGGGACCTTCTGCTTACCAAGCAGATGCTCTACCACTGAGCCACTGTATGGTTGCCAGATCCAGGTTGAGAAATTACTGGAGATGTAGGGGAGGAGAGGGATTGCAGAAGGATTGGGTACAATGCCATAGACTAGAGTCTATCAGTTTTCTCCAAGGGAACTGATCTCTGTAGTCTAGAAATGAGCTATAATTCCAGGGGAACCCCAGGTCCCACCTGGAGGCTGGCATCCCTAAAATGAGATGTCCCCCGACTTGTTGGTTGTATTCCTGACACAACCACAGTGGCTTACGACTAAGGCACTTGGAATGGGTTTTAGACACCATCATCTCCCAAGAGAAACAGTCTCCACACTCAGAGGCTGTGTATCCTTACACCTGTAGTAGTCAACGTGGCTAAGAAACGACCAACATCTTTTTTAGCTTCTGGAAAAGCTAAAAAAGTTCAGGGGTGTCAAACATGTGGTCTGGGGGCAGAATCAGGCACCCAGAGGACTCCTATCAGCCCCCCTCCGAGCAACTGGCTGTCATCTGCTTCCTTCTCCCTCTCTCTTGTTTCCTTCTGCATAACAGCTTGCTTTGCAAGGCTTGCTCAATTGCACAGCAGAGCTACTGAGCCTCTCCTCCTTCTACTGGCTGAGGCTCCCCTCCAGTTCCCTGGGGAAGGAAGGAAACAGCCACAGCTTCCGTTGCCCAGTTCCCTGGATCCCATGGGAGAAATACAAAGAAAGCACCTTTAAAACCGAGTGCTAACGTTTTAAGCATGTTTTAAGTTTTTTAAATATATATATTTAATTGTGTTTGTTTCCTTTATAAGATTTATCTCTCTGCTACCTAATCTTAAATAGGTACACACATGGCCTGGCCCGACATGGCTTGGCCCAATCCAACATGGCCCGGCCCAACAAGGTCTCATTTATGTCAGATCCCGTCCACATAACAAATGAGTTCAAAACCCCTGGTTTAGTTGGAAACGGAGTGCTGGATGCGTATTCTGACTCGCCCCCTTCTTAGGTTCTTTGGAGCTGTTTGGCTTGACAGATATAAAAATAAATACATAAACCAAGGCTGTCAGTCAATCCCTTCAATCAATTAAAGGATGTCCCTTCAAGCGAATCGGAGGGGCCTCTGGGGCCGAGAGCCGGGTTTAAGACACTAAGAGCTGCATCTGCAACTGGATCCGCAGGGGGGCTGCTCGCTAATGCTAGAGCTCTCTTGCCACCTCTCTCTATCTCTCTCCCCACCCCCCGAAATCTACACATATGCTAGGTTGGCACACCCAGATCGCTCGCGTCTTGCTTTTCCTTGAGCACACCTTCCCCCCTTTCATATTTACCGCCAGCGGAGATCGACCGGGCAAATGGCCCCGTTCACCTCGCAGCCCCCCGCCACCTTTCCCTTCCCCAACTCCAGTCTCCAAACTGCTTCCTCTCGCCGAATGCATTCGCTTGGTTAACTCCGAAGCACACTCAGAGCGACTTAAACAGGGCCATTTAAAATAATAACAATTATTAATATTCAATTTATTATCATCCTCCTCCCCCCCCCTTAGATCCCAAACGGAGACCTTGTCCGTTTGCATAAAGGACGAAGGTTTCAGGCTTGCCAACAAGGAGCAATCTCCCTCTGTTGGTGCCTCGAAGCCTCGCACCGGTTTTTCAGTCCCGGGCAGCCCTTTCGCTTTGCAAAGAAGCCAAACTCCTGGGCCTCTTTGTCTTTAAGAGGGACGACTAGGCGGGGTTAGGAGGCCGGGATGGGCGTGGCCAAAGGCTGTCTCACCCGCGATTGGACGGCGGGGCAGTCCTTCCCTCCCCGCTTCTCTTTCCTCTCCCCCCCCCCGCCTCCCCGCTTCTCTTATAGATTTCTTTCTCCTCCTCCCCCCCTCCCCGCTGGAAAGGGCAGTTCCAGTCTAGCGCTGACGTCACCCCGTCTGTCTGCTTCAGCCTCCTTGCTCTCGCGTATGAAACTGAATCTCCTTGGACTTGAATGAGGAGCAAAGCAGCGCGGGGAGGGGAGGGGGGAAGTTACTAAGATCTTGCCTGGGCAGGCGAGAGAGAGAGAGGGAGACGGAAACAAAGTAGGGACGTCTCTTCCAAACCCAGCTCTGTGCGAACTTCTAGATCTGGAGGGGGGAATGGGAGGGGGGGAGGAAGGAGCAGATCTGAAGAGCTGAGAGTCCTTTTCTTGTGTTTCTTACTCTCTTTTTTTGCAATTTTTTTTAGGAGGGAGGGTGCTTTTTAATTTTTAAGAGTTTTTTTTTTAATTTTTAAGTTCCTGCCCCCCCCCCCCCCTTTCCTTCTCCTTCCTACACCGTAGCCCGCTCTAAGGAGAACCCCGTCTTTCTGTTATGCTGCCCGGAGACCTTTTGGGGTCTTCCCGTCCCTTTGTTTCTTCTGCTTTTTTTTAAATGTATAACTTGATGGGTCTCAACGGCACCGCCGGAGTCATCCAGCCGAATGTCTCCTGTACATGCAACTGCAAACGGTCTTTGTTTCAGAGTATGGAGATCAGTAAGTAGCTCGATTTCTTTCATTTGGTCCTTCAACCCCCGTTTTCCCCAAAAGTATGTTTTTAATGGGCGGGGGGGGGGGCGGTTTCTCGGGATCGACGGGGCTGCTCCGTTGACTGTTTCCTGCGGGAGTTTGCCTCTCTGGGCACCCTGGTCCTTTCCTTGCTTGGACACTCGCCGTTGGTTTCATTGCACGGTTTTAAAAGACGGGCGGGAGGAGAAGAGAGAAAAGGAGGTGATGGTGGCCGTGGTGGAGGGGGAACTGTGTCTCGCTGGACTCCGCATCGCGATCTCCCCTTTCTCCACCAAGATTCTCGAATCTGAGCTCGTTTCTCCTCCCACCCCAACTCGGTGCGTTATGTTGATGTGGCCGCCCCAAAGCTAAAAAGTTTTTAAAAAGAAAGAAAGAGGCTTTTAAAAACACCCTAAAAAGGAAAAAAGCGCCCACTTTTCTTTTTTTTAAATCCGGTTTTAGCGTTTTTGGAGAAGGAGGCGAGTTTTTCTGCTTCTCCCCTCTCCGCTTTCTAAAGTTGCTTTCTTGAACTTCAGCTCGGACCTCTGTGTCTTCCCCCTCCCCGATGGTTCAAATGTTACGCTTAACCAGAGTTGCCGGGCAGGAGGGAGAGAGAGAGAGTCGCTGGTATTGATTGATCTGCGTGTCGCTGGCGTTGGAGACCTGCATCTCCAGAGGGGAGGGGGTGCGTTGGAAGGCAGGCAGACCAGACCGTGCCTTGGCCGGGGTCTCCCTCTAGGCGCGGCGGGACCGAGGAGGTGTAAAGGGGCCAGCGAGGGCAGAGGGATCCCGGGCTCTGAGTCGGATCGTCCCGGGGGAGCTTTGTCTGTTTCCTAAGCCAGACGGGGGAAACAGCCTGCTCGGGCTATTTAAAGCCACATGCTCGGTTGGAGAATCCCCGAGCAACCCCGGGAGCCTTTTTCACCCACGACGCCGTCTCGCTCCTGTTCTAATAGCCTAGCCAGCCTTTTTAATCGGCTCGCCCGCCCCGTTGCAATCTCCTCTTTCCCTCTCTGACCCGTGCAAGTCGGGGGCCCCTTCCTTCACCACCCCCGCCTCGGCTCGGCAACGCTTTAACCCTTTCCAGTGTCTCCAAACCCACCCAAGCCTTTCTAATTCAATAGCCTCTTTCTCAAGATCCCTTTAGGCGGGATGGGGGGTGAGGTAAAGGGGCTGTGGACAAATTCTGCCCTCTGAGACGCTAGATGGAACCTCCATATTCTAAGGCAGTCTGTCTGAATTCAAGGGATTGTGCCGGGGAGCAAGCTGTGCCCCCCCCCCAAAAGAAATGCCCTTGCTTGTCAGTTTCCTAAAGGAAATCTGCCTAGGCCGTTTTGGATGGGGAGGTTTGGACTAGATGGAGTTTTGATCCGATCCAGCGGGGCTTTACTTATATCTTGTGGCTTTCTGCACCAGTTTTGTACACTACAAAACATTTAAGCTGTGGCTGCCTTCATTTAGGAAAATGAGGGGGGGGGGTATGAGAGGCATTAGCAAATTGCTTTGTGACACACTGCCATGGTGAAATAAGATAACAGTTTAGCAATTAAGTCGTTTCCCTAGTCTGGGGTGTATGTGTGTGAGTGTGTGTCTGCGGGGAATGCAAATGCTCCGTCCAGCAAGCTAGAATTGGTGTCTATAAATAGCAATCTCTTGGCCTGAGAAGTAGATTACGGATCTGTCTAGCCTTTGGGGAAAGCCAAGTCAGACAGAACTTGCAATCTTCCCCTCCCGCCCCCACTGTGTGTGTCTATAAAGTTTTCTTTAAGCTAACTAATTTAAACGTAACTGTCCTAGATCTCATGATGTCTCCAGAAATAGCATTAATCAAACTTCCTTGAAGAAGGGTGTTTTTAAAAAATATATATATATTAATAATATTATTAATAATAATATTGTGTATGGGGCAGGATAGTCAGTAGGTGAGAAAGCATATTTTAGCCTCTTCGTAAAATATCCCACAGTGGAGTGGGGGGAAACATAAAAGCATTAAGCCATAGAATGCTGCCGTTTTTGCCTTGACTCCATAATAATATGCCCCAGATCTAACCCATTTCTAACTCTTTTAACATATGGAAGTAGCATACCAAAGTCTGTAATATTTTTAATACTTGCGCTACTGTAATGACTTTGGCTGATTTGTTGGCTTCTCCTACTTCCCCTCCCCTCCATTTTCTGTGCATGCTGGCAGACTGCTATTTAAACATCCCGAAACAGTGCATAGGGTACAAGCTGTACATGGCCACATCCTCATTAATTCTGAGCATGTCGGTGCCCTTGCAGTGGCTACAACCCCACTAGACATCCAGACACAGCAGGCCTCTCTCCTTCTAATGGCTGGAGGGTGTCTTTCTCCTCCTTCCTGGTGGGAACGGAGGTGTCGGATTATTTCATCTTAAAATCTGCAAATTAAAAATCAATGTCCACGGGAAAATGTGATTATCTCTCTAAATATCACAACAATTAAAGTGGATTTCTCTCTCCCCCCCTTCCTGCATCTCAGCTCTGATCTTTAAACCATTTTGGCTGTGTCTTTGGATTATTTACAGTGTCTTATTGCTGCAAAAATGTGCACCGGGGCTTTTGCCTGCTCTGTAATATCTTGCCAAATGTTCTTGCTCTTCTATACATATATGTGTGTTCTCTTTTCAAATTCATCACTTTTATTTCAGTCTCTTCCTCTTGGCTAATCAGCCATAATGATGTTTTGGCTGACACTGAGGCAGTTCTGTTAATTTACTTGTCTGCTCTTCCAAACAGACTTCATTTCTCTCTTCTGACGAAGTGATACTCAAGGGGATTTGACCAGCAACGTTAGCATCGGCAGCAATGCATTCAAAAAAAACATGCCTTCTTGCATTAGGACTTGATGCTAAAAGAAAAATAGGGCAGGGAGCGTTGAGACCATCTTATTTCTATATAGCTTCTTTAATTGCTGTAAGAACATTTTTTTGGGCGGGGGGGGGGGATCATTTGTGCTGTCTCCTGTTGGTCGAATCCTTCCTGTCTGTTCTTTATTCATATGTAGTGTTTGCATGCAAGTACCTGTTTCCTTAATAGCCCCCCACCCAAGAGTCAACTTAATCTTCTAGCTATGTACTTGTTTGGGAATTCTACAATGCTATGCATAAAGGAATATTTAAGTAGATAAAAGCGAGACTTGATTTTTAAATTCTGCATGCTCTCATTGGCATTTAATGGCAAAACTGAACTCTGTAATTTCAAGGAAGTGTGCCCTCAAGGAAGCCCCACTGAATTCAGGTGGGCTTATTTTGAAACACAGTTGCTTTCAGGAAGCTTAAAATGGCCCGCAAGCATTTTCCATGGTCATATAATGAAGTCTTCATATGGCATATCTACAATGAAGCAAAATTTCCCTTTGGTACCAGGTAGCTAGGGAAGCATGTGAGGCCATGGAATACTGCCTCATCATGTGGATAGATGATCTGGCTCTCTGTCTATATGGTATCTTCATGGACATATTCAACAGCAGCAAATAGCATTTGAGAGTTTGTCTGGCTGGCTTCACTGTAGAGCCATTTGACTTTGTTCTTGCTGCTTTCAGAATCCAGACAGCCAAAATCTGACCTCATTTCAGTTTAATTTAAGCCTTGATTCTGTGTGCAGATGCAACCAGATACCTTTTAAATAGCCATTCCATTCTGAGAATGTGAAGCCAGATAATTGTTAAGGTTGTTATTACTAAATAACTGATCGTCCCTGATTTGAGCTGACTCCGTAGAATGTGTGGTGAAACCAATTTCCCTCTTGATTGACTTTGAAAGTGAAGTGTTTTAAGTCAGCCTCGAAAGTCATTCCTCGTTCCAGAATTAAGAGATTATTTTTTCTGAGCATTAGATACATTATTATAAAAGCATTATTTAATAATCACCATAGTCGAAATGTGTTCTTGACTTCCCTGTGGAGGAAGGAGTCTTGACAGCACAGCAAAAGTTTCTTCCTTGGAACAATTTGTTCCCTTTCGAATGATTCCTTGGCACTTCAAGATACAGTTTCAACAAATTGTTCTCCAAGATGTGAATTGTCAGTACTGGGAAGATTTCTTTCACTTCTTGGTAAATCTGTGGCAAAATGCTATGGTAAAACTGGGCAGAGAACAAGATAGAGGAATTACTTTGGTGAAGGTTGAGCATATGCATGTATTAAAATCAATGAGGCTTATATTAAATAAAAATGGGCTGCACCTCAGTTTGCAGAAAGACTTATTCTTATGTTCCTGGTGGTGCTTGTTTCTGACTGCCCAGAGCTCGTTGAAGTCAACACTCATCTCGGATCAAGTCCTTAGAAACATAAAGTCTTCCTGGAGCTAGAGTTTCCCCTGAAATCGTTAGGGACTGAAGTAGCAGGCTCCTATAGACAAATATATATAACACTTTCTAATGGGATGTACAGTATTCCCTTCTCTCTGCGTCAGTCTTTTTAAAAATGGGTAGTGAGATAATAATGATAGGATACCTTCAGTTGCTTCAAACCATGTTATAGTGGTCACCCTCTGCATCTTAATTATTTCCTCTCCCTGTTTTCTATTTCACAGTCTCTAATAGGCATTAAGATCCCTATTTCCCCTTCTAAGTGTACCTACAAAGTGTGGAGGAGACTTCACTTTTAACCACTTCTGTGTACATATAAGAGGGACAAGGTATAAGTGTACTATAGACTACCTGAGCCCCATGGAATGGTCTTTGGCATACTTACCCCTAATGAGTAGCAAAAGTGTCTAATATTGGGGGAGAGATTAACTTCACCTAATTCTGGAGAGCTATGAAAGGTGTCAGATTCTGCAAAGAAATGTTATACTTTAAACGATGTTTACCTTTGGAAAGCTAGATTTGAGTCCCAGGAGCACCTTAGAGACCAGCAAGATTTTGGGAGGTATAAACTTTTGACAGTCAATGGTGCCTTCATTAGAAAGCTTTGATTCTTGGAAATTTATACTCCAAAAATCTTGTTGGTCAGTAAGGTGCTACTGGACTTGACTTGTTAGGGAGTCCTAACACGGCTGCCCTCCAAAAATTAAAAACCCTGTTAATCTATGCTTGCTATGGAGTCAGCTCAAATAAAGAATGATCAGTTATTTAGTAGTATCAGCCTTAGGCAAAAACTTTTTTGTGGGGGGTGGGGAAGACTTTATTTCAAACAAACGTCTATACATTTAGGCAGAGAAGGCACCCAGCTTCAATGCTGAACTCCTGGGTTAGGATTACCAAAAGGCTCTGTTCTTTCTTTTCTATCCCACCCCCCTCCCTTTCCAAGTTCAAAGTGTTGACTACTGTACAGACTGGGTGAGAACTCTGACCCGCCATGGCAACCATTCACTGTGATGCTTACCGAGCAGCCAGCCAGACATCTCTCGAGTAAGGGCTGCTGTCCCTTCATTCACGCAGTTCTTGTTCCCTACGATTCCTAGAAACTGGTTCTGTCCAATATTGTCAATGGGGTTTGTTTGTAGCTGCTGAACCTGAGTAGCTTTCGGACAGTGGCACAGTCCGGCGACACTGTTTCCCACAGCGGGGGAGGGAGGTCAGTATGTGTATGTGTGTGTCCATGTGCTAGGTTGTACTCCGTTATGTGACTCCAGATTAGGGAATCTGAATTATTTCCTCCCTCGTTCCGTATTCACAGTCACTAATGAGCACTACTTAGGGAATGGGCGGTATAAAAACCAAATATAATAAATAAATACATAATGAGTATTAAGCATTCTACTTTTAAGAGTGCTTTCAAAGAGTAAGGGGGAAATGCAGCTGTAACTACTCCTGATTCTGTTTACATGTAAGAGGGACAAGAAATGTGTTAGAGAACTCTTTGACGGTGTAGCTTTTCCTGAGCATTGCTGATAGAGAAATAAAATTATCTGAATAGTATGGGAGATATCAGACATGTTCAGGTAAACTGAGTATTGGTACCAGAGGATAGTACTTATCCTGGTATGATGCTGCCATAGTGAACTTGGACAACTGGCATGTCCAGATGCTTAATGTCTGAATAATAGAGGATTCTTTCTCTCTCTTTTTTTTAAAAAAAATGTTGCTGTGGTGATTGTAGGTGAAAATTAAGACCAATTTCATGATGCTGCTAAGTTACAAATGAATTGTATTCAACACAATGACTTTAATTCACATATTTTGGGGTCATTTCAAGGAAGGTTTTTTTGGTTTTGGTTTTTTGCTTTTTAGTGTATGATTTAGCAGAAGACTTTTGTGGTGTTAGATACCAAAGTAAAGGTGATAATAGAAGTTTTCTGCCACATCAGACCGGCAGGTCGGTTCAAGTCAATCTGTGAAATTTAGTCCCTGCACAGCCGCTGGTTTCTGGCCCTTTGAGGGTTGCTAGGTCACAAAGTTGAAGTAACAATAGAAGTCACGACTGGCACAATTCCCCTGTCATGGTCTAGACAAAAGGCCTAACAACCATACGGCCTGCAGTCTCTGCCCCCTACCACATGCCTACCCCCCTCCCTGCCAAGCTTACTTTTTCCTTGGCTCTTCCATCCTTCTGCCCCAGTTTGGTGAGCCAGTTTGGAGAGCCAGTTTGGTGTAGTGGTTAAGTGTGCGGACTCTTATCTGGGAGAACCGGGTTTGATTCCCCACTCCTCCACTTGCACCTGCTAGCATGGCCTTGGGTCAGCCATAGCTCTGGCAGAGGTTGTCCTTGAAAGGGCAGCTGCTGTGAGAGCCCTCTCCAGCCCCGCCCACCTCACAGGGTGTCTGTTGTGGGGGAGGAAGGTAAAGGAGATTGTGAGCCGCTCTGAGACTCTTCGGAGTGGAGGGCGGGATATAAATCCAATATCTTCTTCTTCTTCTTCTTCTTCTTCTTCTTCTTCTTCTTCTTCTTCTTCTTCTTCTTCTTCTTCTTCTTCTTCTTCTTCTTCTTCTTCTTCTTCTTCTTCTTCTTCTTCTTCTTCTTCTCTTTACCAGCCATTGTTTTTTTCCCCTCTGGTTCCTGCTTTTTAAGCCACTGCCTGCTCTGGCCCACTTTCCTGTTCCATCTCTCAGCTAGCTTCCCCAGTCCTCCTGTCTTCCTTCTCCCATAGTAAACAGCTCTTCTGACATGTCTTCAAAGCCTCCCCCTAAGAACATAAGAGAAGCCATGTTGGATCAGGCCAATGGCCCATCCAGTCCAACACTCTGTGTCACACAGTGGCCAAAAAACCCAAGATTACTCCCTCATTACCTCCACTGCATTCTCCATCTTTACTCCTTTCCTTCAGCCACCTTATCTCCCAAACCTGTTGCTTTCCTGTATTCTAGGTGCTCTTCTCTGTTTTTAAACAAATGTGTCCCCATTAATCCCAAATTGACTATGTTCCCTTCTCTCACAAAAGCCAAAATGCAGCAACAGGGCATGTACAGTTTCAGCTCTGCCTGTAAAAGGGGCAAGGAAGATGACTTCCTGTTCCAGGTTGCATGGGAGAGGAGCCAAGGGGAGAGGAGGAGAACATGTGTAAGCCCATCTTCTTTTGGCACCACAGCGGGGTTCAGGTGGGCAGGGCTGTGACTTGACCTGCAACACAACCAGATGGGGTCTGGAATTCTCCCAGAATTTCAGCTGGACTCAGGACTGCAGAGATCAGTTCCCCTGGAAAAAAATGGCAGCTTTGGAAGGTGGACTCTATGGTATATCATAGAATCCAGGAGAAAAGGAAGTCCTAGACTGACATTGCATCCTTGCTGAGGTCCCGAGAGCCAATTTGGTGTAGTGGTTAAGTGTGTGGACTCTTATCTAGGAGAACTGCGTTTGATTCCCCACTCCTCCACTTGCATCTGCTGGAATGGCCTTGGGTTAGCCATAGCTCTGGCAGAGGTTGTCCTTGAAAGGGCATCTGCTGTGAGAGCCCTCTCCAGCCCCACTCACCTCACAGGGTGTTTGTTGTGGGGGAGGAAGATAAAGGAGATTGTGAGCCGCTCTGAGTGGAGGGCGGGATATAAATCCAATATCTTCTTCTTCAGACTCCACCTTCTCTCGCCACTGCTTCCAGATTCCCAAGCCAGAGTTGGCGACTCTGATATTGGGTGTACGCTTGAAGTGTAATGTGAATGGCTTTAAGGTGCCAGATAAAATGTGTGACATGGGATCTGTTACTTCCCTATTTGTTTGCAGGATCAGGAGATGCTTTAAATTGAATTAAAAAAAAAATTATTGTGTTTCCGACCCAAGGTGTTCAGGTTTAAAGGTCTTGGCCCCAGCTGTATACCACAGGATTGTGTATAGATTATTCCATTGTACTTCATATTATCTTGGGTAACTGATCTGGCACCGTTGCAAGAGTTCACACCGGTAACTTTTTCTGCAGTGAAATATTAATTTCTTCCTCAAGACCTCAAGCGGCGTTTATGGCTTTGTTCTTATTGCCTGCCTACTTGCTGTTTTGATTAGCAGGAAGTGGGAAGTTAAGGGGTTATTAACCTGAGGGATCTGACTAGGTGAATAGGCCCAGAGTGCTTTTTAGAGGGAGTGGTATACATTAAGCGTCCCCTTGATACATATGTGTCTAGAAGCATTCCTAGAATGGGCTTACACATGCACTAAAGAAGTCTTTGAATACCTTTGGCTGTTTGCAGTTCCGACTCCACTGAGATCTGTAAGGGTTTGCCCAGACTACAACAGGGTGAAAACTGAATTCCATAGCAGAGATTCACAACACAAAGATGTCAAAAGATGACTTCATGTGAAGCCAAGGCCTGTGTTATGAACGTCTGTGCCAATGTCTTAAAGTTGCAAATGGCTAAACTAATCTTCAGTTGGCGGGATGGTGTGATTCCAGCAAAACTGACAGAACAATCAACATGATTTGTTCTTTAGGCTAACTCATTTCAAGTCTGTCCCTGTTTAAAATTATCTAGATGGAGTCACCACTAGAAAACCAGTTACTGAGAAAGGTGGACGACAGGGCAGGTCCAGATGCTTAAGGTCTTATGTGTGAGGAATGGGTTGGAAGCCTCCAGTGGTGAATACAGATGGCCATTTTATCCAGTGAAAACATTCCAGTGTACGTGTAACTAAGCAGGGAGTTCATAGCCAGAACTGTACTCTGCCACGTATTGGAAATTAAAGAAAACAGAGATGTAGGACCAGATATTAGGTTTAAATGAGAGTAAGTAGCTCAATCTGTAGGCTTGGACCAGCATCCAAAGCGCTATTCTGCCTACCCTCTAGGTTTGCCAACCTCCAGGTGGCAGCTGAAGATCTCTCACTATTACAACCAATTTATAGGCAACAGAGATCAGTTCGTGTGGAAAAAATGGCTGCTTTGGCAGTTGGATTCTATGGCATTATGCCCAGTTGAAATTCCTCCCCTCCCCAAACCTTCCCTTCCTCACACTTCATCCCCCAAATATCCAGATATTTCCCAATTTGGAGCTGGCAACCATACTACCTTCTCTTTCAGGGGTAAAGGGGATAAATTACAGGGCTTTGTGGCACCCATATTATGGAACTCTGACATTTGCCAGGTGCCCAGCATGCAGCCATTCAGGAACCAGACAAAAATGTCTTTATTTTCACAGGCTTTTTATTTACTGTTCTGGACTTTGATATTGATGGTGGGTTGTCTTTGTCACATCTGGGGGTTTTTTGTGTTAGTACTTTCTAGCTTATTTTCTATTTAGTGGTAGGCTACAGGTTTAAAAAATGTTTTAAACGGTAAAAAAAAAAGCATCACAAACATTAAAAATAGCTTCTAATTGTTGATGTTCTCATGGTCTTTGTGCTGGTCATGTTCTTATTGTCTTGACCTGGATGTTCCAGGATCTCCTCAGATCTCAGAATACCAAGCAGGGTCAGCCCTGGTTAGTACTTGGGTGGGAGACCACCAGGAAAGGACAAGGTCACCTGATAGATGCAGACAACAGCAAACCACCTCTGAATGTCTCTTGTCTTGAAAGCTTTACATAGTCACTGTACACTGGCTGTGACTTGACACACCTTAAAAAATCCACTTGTTCTTCCCATTGATCCTTTTGTGATTTTTAAAACACTGTTGGTTTAATGAGGGGGAGGGGAAATTCCCATGTTGAAAGCAATGGTGGTGATGACTGTGAGATATAAATTTTAAATAAATAAATGTGGGTGGTTGCTACAGATGACTGGCTCCCCACATGGCTATGAGTGCTCTGCGATATGTTACCAGTTGGCAGGCTAATGGAAATCCATATACTCTTCCCCCAAGTCTCAGTATTAAGGAAAGGCTGTCACAAAAAGTTAACCCAACAATGAAATGTTTGCCTTCTAGAATCAGTCACAGATCTAGCCTGGAACTGAAGTTTTCTGGCTCATCACCAGGGGTGGAATTCTAGCAGGAACTCCTTTACATATTAGGCCACACACCCCTGATGTACCCAATTCTCCAAGAGCTTACAGGGTTCTTTTTTGTAAGCTCTTGAAGGATTGGCTACATCAGGGGTGTGTGGCCTAATATGCAAAGGCACTCCTGCTAGAATTCCACCCCTCCTCATCACCATGCAGCTTTTGGACACCTCAAATGTAGTTATCCACTGATGATAGATGCTGCCAAGTCAGAGCTGATTTATGGCAACCCCATAGGGGTTTTCAAGGCAACAGACTTTCAGAAGTGGTTTGCCATTGCCTGGCTTTGCATCGTGGCCCTGGTGTTCTTGATGTTCTCCAAATGTTAGCCAGAGCTGATCCTGCGTAATTTCTGAGATCTGACAAGATTGGGGTAGCCTTGGCTATCCAAGTTTGGGCTAGTAATCCACTACCTGGTGCTGGTAATGGTAGTGTTATTTTTCTGTGTTCATTGTTCTGTCTGTTAGTGCTTTTCTGGATGAAGTTTACCCCTTTGGGTCTTCAGAAAGTTTCAACTTGAGGATGGAGCATGAGGAGGATGGAGTTTGGGGAGGGGTGGGAGCATATTCCCATAGAGTCCTTCCTCCTTTAAATGTGGTCCCTTTAAATGTGATGACTAGAACTCCCTTTGGAGTTCAATCATTCTTGTCACAACCTTTCTCCTGGCTCCACCCCCAAAGTCTCCTGTCTCCACCCCCAGATATTGCTTGAGTTGGACCTGGCAACCTTTAAAACTACTTGTAATTCCAGAACTCCCAGCGCTAATTGAAGGCTGGTAAACATGTGCTTCATTTTGACATGGGGTCTATCTCCGGAGCTGATATGGAGAGTCCCACAGATAATTTTATGGGATCGTTATTGTCTAATCCTAGGATTGCCTCCCAAGATTGGCATGAAAGCTCTCTGGGTGACTTTGGCCTCAATCACACGGCTATTGTTACACTGCCTTTGAGGACTTTCAGTTGGATTCTATGAGATGACTGCGATTTTACTTTGTTGATCAGTGTCCTGATGTTGTGCTATATGCCAGTATGTTGGCACAGTCACCCTTGATCCAATGATGTTCAAAACAGTCATTCCAGGTGAAATAATGCAAGCAGTACCTTCATACACTTGGGTGCATCCTTGGACCCAGATGCCTTTTCACTTATGCAGCTACGAGACAAGCGTGGAATCGTGCAAGAACAGCCGTTAGTGTACGTGTGTGTACATGTGAACTGAGGCTTATGTGGCTGAAAGGGATTCTTACAAGAAATGAGGCAGCTCTTCAGTCTTTAGGAATTAACACTCCAGTGAGATTCCCATGTCTTGCAGCTGTGGAAATGTGTGAAGTAGTACTTATAGCTCTGCTAAAAGCTTTTCTGAATGTCTGATTATAAAATAATGTGCTTGTGAAGCATCGTCAAGTCACTTCCAACTTATGGCAACCCTATGAATTAATGACCTCAAAAACAGATCTCTAGGGTGTACAAGGAACTGCCAGTAACAGCCACTGCAGTGTAGTGGTTAGACTGTAGGATCTCCAACATCCAGGTTTAAGAACATTGGAGCCCTGCCGGATCAGACGAATGTCCCATCTAGTCCAGTGTCTTGGCATACACAGTGGCCAACCTCTACAGCAGGGGTGGGGAACCTTTTTTCTGCCAAGGGCGATATGGATATTTATAACATCATTCATGGGCCATTAAAAATTATCAACGTTAAAAACAGTTCTCCGCTGAGGGAAAAGGCCAGCAAAATTAATGCAAATAATTGTTTTTCTATTTGAAGTCATGTGGGGAGAGCCTAATCTGGTGCACACACATGGGCCCGCCACCCTAGGCAAATGCATAGGTCCAGGGCTTTTTTTGTAGAAAAAGTCCAGCAGGAACTCGGTAGCATATTAGACCACATCCCCTAATATTAGCATATTAGGTCACACACTCATTAGCATATTAGGCTACACCATCTGGGATAATCACGTGCAAACTGAACTGTAACAGTAACTTTTCCAGGCCCTGCAGCAATTCTGGCCGGCCGGCCAGGCCCCAGGGAGGCTGCCACACAATACATCTGGGCCCTGTGATCCCTGCCTGGCCCTGGGAAGGCTGCTGCACAGCACAGCTGGGCCCCACGATCCTCACTGGCCAGCCAGGCCCCAGGGAGGCTGCCACATGGCTCAGTTCGGTCCAGCAATCCCTGAGGGCCACACCAAGTGACCTCAGGATGAAAGTTCCCAGGAGCCACATGTGGCTCTTTTACACATATTGTGCGGCTCTCAAAGACCCCACCAGCTTGGAGAAGACATTTGTCTCTTTAAATCACTTCTCCAAGCCAGCAGGCAGCTTGAAAAATGTATTCAAAGTTAAAGTTGCTTTCTTTCCACCTCTCACTTCCTCCCCACCTTCCTTCCTTCCCATTCTGTAGCTCTCAAACATTTGATGTTCATGTCTTGCACCTCTCAAACATCTGACATGTATTCTATGTGGCTCGTATATTAAGCAAGTTTGGCCATCCCTGCTCTAGAGGGCCAACAACCAGGCATAGAAGCTGAAACCTTCTCTGATGTTGCCTTCTGGCTCTGAGATTCAAAGGCTGACTGCCTCTGAACATGGAAGTTCCCCCTCAATGGTCTTGAACTCCCACTCCACCATGAAAGCTCTCTAAGTGACTTTGGACCAGTCAAGTACTCTCAGCCAAACTTCAATCATACGGCTGTCGTGAGGATAAAATGGAAGAGAGAGGAAAGAAATAGGCTGCTTTGGTGGCCCTATTGAGGAGAAAGACGAAGTATAAATGAAGGAAATAGGGGAGGGGCAGTGGCTAAGGGCAGAGCATCTTGAATTGCACAAGGTTCCAGGTTCAATGTGCAGCATCTCCAATTCAAAAGATCAGGGAGTGAAAGGTGTGAAAGGCCTCAAGAGTTGGGAGAGCTGCTGCCAGTCTGAGTAGACAATATTGACTTTGATGGACCAAGGGTCTGAGAGTGCATTCACACTACACTAAATAATGCATTTTGCAACTACATTTTTTGCCATTCTTACACAGTACAAATCCGGTTGCCAAATGCATTACTTAGTGTAGCGTAAATGCACCCTGATTCCATAGAAGGCTGGTTCATGTGTTCATGCGAAATAAAATTGCAATTGTTGAACTGAAACTCTGTACAGCTTCTGACACTACTGCTTGCTATTTGCCAGGCTTAGCATTATGGCAGCTATTTGTCTCTGTAACTGAGTTCTTTGACGACTATGAGGAAAATATTTTTGGCCGAGTCTTTTGGATTCAGATCCTGTTAATGTTTAAAGTTCAAACAACTTCTTCGCAGTGTGAGGGGTTTTTTTGTTTTGTTTTTTAAATTAATTTAAATAATTGGTTCTGTTTTCTACTAATGGTGCTTATTTGTGAAATACTTAACAGCATCGGGTCCCAGAGCTTCAGAATCTCATTCTGTGGGGTTATCTTAATGTCTGCCGATATTGCTGTAGTTCAGACTTATGATATTAGTTAGTGAGGGTTTCTCTCCTGTGAAACAGAAGTATTAATGGAAAGTATTTATTGATAATTCCCCTTTCCACAGGGATTATTTTTAAAGTTGCTTACATGGCTGTGCGCTTCTCTTTACTTCTTACACTAATGACTTCAGTTGCAAGACAGAGAAAGCAGAGCCTTCTTGAAGGGTCTGTAGGCATTGGGGACTGCACAGGAAGTGCATTAAGTAGTTCTTAGCTAAGTTGGTAGGCCTGCCAGGCTCCTGCCAGAGGCAGGGTATCCCCTAGTTTGGGGGGGTCCAACTAGAGCTGCCAAGTCCAATTTAAGAAATATCTGGGGACTTTGGGGATGGAGCCAGGAGACTTTGGGGGTGGAGCCAGGAGACATTAGGGGTGGATCAAGGCTGTGACAAGCATAATTGAACTCCAAAGGGAGTTCTGGCCATCACATTGAAAGGGACGGCACACCTTTTCAATGTCTTCCTTCCATAGGAAATAATGAAGGATAGGTGCACCTTCTTTTGGGGCTCATAGAATTGGACCCTCTGGTCCAATCGTTTTTAAACTTGGGGGATATTTTGGGAGAGGCACTAGATGCTGTATTGAAAATTCAGTGCCTCTACCTCAAAAAACAGCCCCCCCCAGAGCCCCAGATACCCACGTATCAATTCTCCATTATTTTCTATGGGAATAAATCCCTATAGGGAATAATAGAGTTCCCAGCAGACATTTCCCTCCCCTCCCCCCGCTTTCTGATGACCCTGAAGCGGGGGGAGGGGCTCCAACCCGGGGGATCCCCTGCCCCCACCTGGGGATTGGCAACCCTAGGTCCAACCCACTGACACAGAGCAGGCCACTGGGGAGGGGATCCCCACCCCAAGAGCCCTGTCATTGTGTGATGTGCCGTCCTGTGCACTGGGGATGTTCTAGGATTAGCAGTAAAACTCTGTGGTACCGCAGCGGCGAAGGGACTTGGCAACCCTATAATGCAGAGAGGGCTAGTTTTGAAGGGGGGGAATCAGGAGGGCTCTTCAAGGGGTGTTAGTCTCACATTTAAACACTTAATTTTTTGACATATGATAATTTTCACGACTTATATGCGTTATGTTTCACTATATTCATTATGCTTGGGGCCTTCAAAAGCTGGACGTGACCCAGAACTCCTCCTTGGTAGGGCTGCCAGCAAAATGAGGCCAGAGATTTCTCATTCGGCATTCATGATGTCATGGCACAATTTCTGGTTTCGGAACTGGGAAGTGGCCTCATGGCATTGTGTGACGCTCTATGAATTTCCCAAATCTCTGTGGTTTTTATCATAGAGATTTGGGAAATCCGTAGTGTTGTATAACACTGTGATGTCACATTCAGTTTCAAAAGACGAAGTAATGTCAGATCAACACTCGTGGTGAGTTTTGCCCCTGCTCATTTTACTGTTCCATGGAGAAGTAATGGGAGCGTGGGCGGGAGGTTGCCCACTATAGCAGGTTACCTGGCAACCCTATTTCCTGGACTTCTGTGAGGGCCAGTATGCACATCCAATATATGTTATTTTTCATTGGTGAAAGTCTAAGTGGTGAGTGCTTAAAACAGACAACCAAAAAGCAAGGAGTGTCTATTACCAAATCACGCTGTCTCTTCAACAGATAGAGATCTTAATGAATTGGACCTAGTGTTATCCATGTGGCCCATTCAGACATTCAGCTCCATCACTTTGTGTTGCAAAGTGAAGTGTGGGACAGAAGAGAAGCGCTGCACTTGGAGGACAAATACTTAGAACTTCCACAGCAAACAGAAGTATTTATTGTACGTTGATGGCGTTACGTTATTTAAATAGACCTCAGTCTTCAGGAGGAGACTTCTAGCATATGGAGCTTCTGTTTAGCAGCTGGATAATCGGTTTCATGTTGAAAAATACGCTAATTTGGGATTGCTTCTGTTTTCCTGGTTGTGAGTTTAAAACTCATTCAACTTTCCATTTCCAAGGGACTCCTCCTAAGGAATCTCTAGTCCAGGGGTGGCCAAACTGTGGCTCAGGAGCCACATGTGGCTCTTTCACACATATTGTGTGGCTCTTGAAGCTTCCGCCACCCCATCAGCCAGCATGGAGAAGGCATTTGTCTCTAAATCACTTCTCCAAGCCAAGCCAGCCATGGCTCGGATAATGCATTTAAGTTGCTTTCTTTCCACCTCTCTCTCCCTCCCCTCTTCCCCCCATCTATTTGCTTGCCTTCCTTGCAGCTCTCAAACATCTGACGTTCAAGTCTTGCGGCTCTCAAACATCTGATGTTTATTCTGTGTGGCTCTTACTTGAAGCAAGTTTGGCCACCCTTGCTCTAGTCCATCCTTATGAATTAACTTTTTATGACATTGTACAAAGAGAATGAATAATTCCTTTGTCCTCTCCCCACATCTTTCACTTTGTGACTTGTGTCTGCAGAAGCCCCAAGGTACAGCTTTATGGAAAGCATGATTCATTTATTGGTCTGTCTGTCTTCTAGTTATCTTTTAGTAATTCCAAAAAGCTGCCAGTAGTCAAGAATGAATCACACATGGCAAAGTGCACAAACAAATGGGGGTCATGATCATTTGCAGAAACTGTTTCAGATCTATTTATGGCATTGAGGGGGGGAAGTGAGTGTAGGCAGGATGATGAAATATGGGACAATTACTCTTTCTGAATAAACCAGTTGGGTAACATTAACCATTATATTAAAAAAAAAACCCCTCTATCTACAGGTTGCTGGTGATTATCCTAGCAAGAAAGCGCTTCTGAATGATTCGCCCAGTAATGCAGGGGTGTCAAACATGTGGCCTGGGGCCCAAATCAAGCCCCCAGAGGACTCCTATCAGGCCCCCAAACAAGTGGCTGTCATCTTCTTCCTTCTCCATCTCTCTTGCTTCCTTCTGCATCGCAGCTTGCTTTGCCAAGCTTGCTCAATTGCACAGGAGCTACAGTGCAAAGCCTCTTGCTTTTTCCATTGGCTGAGGCTAGGGTTGCCAATCCCCAGGTGGGGGCAGGGGATCCCCCGGTTTGGAGCCCCCCCCCCCCCGTTTCAGGGTCGTCAGAAAGCGGGGGGAGGGGAGGGAAATGTCTGCTGGGAACTCTATTATTTCCTAGGGAGATTTATTCCCATAGAAAATAATGGAGAATTGATCCGCGGGTATCTAGGGCTCCGGGGGGGGGGGGGGGGCTGTTTTTTGAGGTAGAGGCACCAAATTTTCAGTACAGCATCTAGTGCCTCTCCCCAAAATACACCCAAGTTTCAAAAAGATTAGACCAGGGGGTCCAAGTCTACGAGTCCCAAAAGAAGGTGCCCCTATCCTTCATTATTTCCTATGGAAGGAAGGCATTGAAAAGGTGTGCCGTCCCTTTAAATGTGATGGCCAGCACTCCCTTTGGAGTTCAATTGATCTTGGCTCCACCCCTAATGTCTCCTGGCTCCACCCCCAGATTCCCAGATATTTCTTAAATTGGACGTGGCAACCCTAGCTGAAGCTCCTCCTTTGGGAAGGAAGGGGGGGAGGGAGAGCTTGCTTTGCCTGCTATAGTGGGCTCTTTCAGTTGCACAGCAGAGCAACTGAGCCAAGCCTCTCTTCCTTCTATTGATTGAGGCTCCTCCCCCTCCTCATCCCCTGGGGAAGGAAGGAAAGAACCAGAGCTTCCTTTGCCCTGTTCCCTGGATCCCTTGGGAGAAATACAAAGAAAGCACCTTAATGACCAACAAGTGCTAACGTTTTAAGCATGTTTTATTTTAATTTTTTTTAAAAAATATATATCTTTAATTGTGTTTGTCTGTGTCCTTTGTAAAATTTATATCTCTGCTACCTAATCGTAAATAGGCACACACATGGCCTGGTCCGACAAGGTCTCATTGATGTCAGATCTGGCCCTCATGAGTTTGACACCCCTGCACTAATGCGTCTATCCTAAATATTTCTGGGTAGTTCCCTTTACTGAAAGATATCAAAACTTTTAGTTTTTCTGTTCCTATCAAAGGATCTGTTGTTGAGAACCTCTTCTCTCATTCTGTTAGTAAGACATGCAGCGTCATTTTAAGCATGTCCGTTCAGAATCTAACTCAATTCAATGGGACTTACTCCCAGGACATTTTTCATAGGATTTTGCTTATAGGTTCATTTCAGGGAGGTATACTAATACATAAAAGTCTGTCTGAACCAGATTGGAGGCATCTTGGAAATCTGTACCTTATAGTAAGTGTAGATTAAGAGTCTCTGAGACAATAGACTTGGGGTGTTTAAATTGGACCCAAAATACTCCTGGCAATTTCTACCTGAGTCTGATTCTCCACATGACCTTTTGGCAAGTCATAGGCATGTTCTTCAAATTCCAAAAGTGGCCACAGGCGCAATAAAGACCCCTGTCCCGTTTCTTTCGAGCATGGAAGAGAGAAGCCGCAAACAAAACAGCACATAAGTTATTGTGACTAATTTGAGAATGGTTAGTTGGTACATCTGAAAAATGGCTGCCAGGGGGCATAGCCAACCACAAAACAGTTGTTATTTTGGCTGGGGTGAATTGCAAAATGTGAGGTAGTTCTAAGCCCAACACATTCCTATGGTGGGGGCAGCTGCTTGCAAATGGGTGCCTCCTACAAACACAAAGGTGGTGCTTCCAGTGCTAGCCCTAGACTGTCTGGCATTCTAGGCAAGGCTGACTTTCCCCTGCACTGATAACATCACCGAGTCACATGGGGAGAGTGGCCAATTTGGTACCCTCAGAAGGCCAGCACCCTAGGCAATCACCTAGTTTACCTAGTGGCAGGGCCAGCCCTGAGTGCTTCCTGAGCTCTTATAAAAGAAGAAGATATTGGATTTATATCCCGCCCTCCACTCCGAATCTCAGAGTCTCAGAGCAGCTCACAATCTCCTTTATCTTTCTATCCACAACAGACACCCTGTGAGGTGGGTGGGGCTGAGAGGGCTCTCACAGCAGCTGCCCTTTCAAGGTCAACCTCTGCCAGAGCTATGGCTAACCCAAGGCCATTCCAGCAGGTGCAAGTGGAGGAGTGGGGAATCAAACCCGGTTCTCCCAGATAAGAGTCTTCGCATTTAACCACTGGCACTGCGCACTTAACACCAAACTGGCTCGCCAAACACTCTACCTAAGGTTACTAACCTCCAGCTGGGGCCTGGAGAGTTCCTGGTAGACAGCTGATCTCCAGGTGACAGAAATCAGTTCCCCTGCAGAAAATGGCTGTTTGAGAGGGTGAACTCTGCGGCACTACACCCTGCTGAGACCCCTGCCCACCACAGGCTCCACCCTCAAAATCTGCGGGTATTTTCCACCCCAGAGCTGCAACCCTAGCTGCTCCCTTGAAGTGGAGAAAAGCTGGAATTGGCTGTTTGCATTGGGTGCTCTGAAACAAGTAGGCGCCATATTGGGGACACTGAGTTTACCCACATTCCCTTTGTAGACTGTATATCCCCCTCAGGATTGCTTTGAAAACAAAGGGCTGCCATGAAAGACTGTTGTTATTATGTAGTTGTCCCTCGTACCAAGTGAGCAGGCACTTCGCGTTTTAGTGTGTTAAAATAATTGTTATCCCACCTCTTGATCTAGTGATTGATAAGGTAGCTGACTAGTTCTGCTAGGGTTGCCAGATCCCCGATCTAGCCAGGGGATCCCCCGATCTTTGGGACCCATCATGCATCAATGTGTTCGGCATGATGACATCACACAGAAATGATGTCATTGTGCTGGGGATGTTGCCCATTGGCACTCTAGCATTTGGCCAAAAACTCTATGTTAGCCAGGGGTGGAATTCTAGCAGGAGTTCCTTTGCGTATTAGGCCACACACCCCTGATGTAGCCAGTCCTCCAAGAGCTTACAAAAAGGAGCCTTGTAAGCTCTTGAAGGATTGGCTACATCAGGGATATGTGGCCTAATACGCAAAGGAGCTCCTGCTAGAATTCCACCCCGATGATAACCATAGAGTTTTGGCCAAAATGCTAGATCACCAGTGTTCAACGTCCCTGGCATGATGATCTCCACCCCCACACTCCCGGACAGCTCCCTCCCACCCCCTGCCATCAGGACAATCGGACCTGGCGACCCTAAATCTGCTTCCTGTTCAAGATTAACAGTTACCTTCCATAACAATGAAGTCAGGTCTATGGGGTCCCCAGCTTTTTTGAACCTATGGGCACCTTGGGAATTCTGATGTGGTGTGATGGACACAACTACAAAATGGCCACTGCAGGTGGTAATTTTAATATTTTTAGTTTTTAATGGTAGAGTCACATACACAGAAAAAACCCAAGCGCAAGGGAGAAGATGAGGAGTTTTTTAAAAAAGTACTCTAGGAAAGTGTGATGAAGGAGAATCAATCAAACACTGTGCTGTCAGCCGCCACTAAATCAATGCTATTTTAATCTGCGTAACCGATCAACTCTTCATTGACTAATCAGAAACCCTGCTGGGTAAGACCCCACCTGCCCCTACCCGCTTTCTAAAAACACTTAGGTGGGCATCAAAGGTGTCTGTGGGCTCCACATTGGGGGGCCACTGGCGTAGACTCTTTGATTGACAAGACTCCAGAGCTCTTCCTCTGCCCTGCGTAGCACCACACCTGTTTTGCATTCCAGGTTGTGGTGACGAAGCTCGATTCGGAATGATGGGAGCCTCTTGTAGTCACAGTCTTCTGGTTTTCCTCTGTGCATTCTTTTCCTCTGTATTCACCAAGGCAAGGCCCCAAAGTATGGCTGGGCTCTTTTTTTCAAGGGCTGCCTCACATTAACATTACAGCTGTCTTCAGGCAGCCACTTAACATTTATTTTGTGTCCTCCCCCCTTCATTCTTCTGAGGGTGGTCGAGAAGACAAGTTGGATCTGGCCCAAGGTTTCTACGGGTTTAAAGACTTCTTCCCACAAAGTGTGATGACTTGGCTCTCTCACGTCTGTGCAGAGCCGGATTAACAATTAGGCAAACTAGGCACTTGCCTATTGGCCCCAGGTCTTTGAGGGCCTCGGGCCAGCTCCCCCCTCCCCCCAGTTTTCATTGCCGGGGTGTTCCTGGTGCCTCTTCCTCCAGCCAAGCAGATCTTCTTGCCACCCCTGCAACAGCGCCCAGTGGCCTCCTTCCGTCCCTGCGTGCGTTCCTCTGTGTGTGTGAGAGAGGAGGGGAGGCGGACTGAGCGCTTGTTTGGAAAAACGTGGAGAGACGGAAAGATGTCGGGGGAGCACTAGGACCCAGAGACCAGCAGCAGGTTCCTTTCATGTGTTGTGGGGAGGAAAAGCCGGCTTCTTTCTCCATCCTGAACCCCTCCCTCCGCTTGCTTCTCTTCGGCAGCTGCAGGCTCCCTCGCAGCGTAAAAAAGGGAAACTTTGGGGAGCCCTTTCTCCCCAGTGGGGATTCAAACCGGCTCACAATATTGTTCTCCCCTCTTTCATTTTTATCTTCACAACTTGTGAAGGTAGGTTAAGCTGACAGTGACTCTGGGTCTTAAGCAGATCTACTCAGAATCCTACTCTGGTCTGTTCAATGGGACTTACTCCCAGGAAGTCTAGCACCATCAATGCACATATTCTCCATGGCAGCTGAAAGCATTGCCTTTGTGCATTCTTCCTTCCTTTATTTATTTTTATTTACTGCAAGTGTGGAGTAGTGATTAAGAGTGTCAGACTAGGTTCTGGGAGGCCTGGGTTCAAATCTCCGCTCTGCCATGGAAGCTTGCTGGGTGACCTTGGCTTGGCCCAGTTACACACACATTCTCAGCCTAACCTACTTCACAGGATTGTTGTAAGGATAGGGTTGCCAATCCCCAGGTGGGGGCAGGGGATCCCCCGGTTTGGAGGCCCTCCCCCCGCTTCAGGGTCATCAGAAAGCGGGGGGAGGGGAGGGAAATGTCTGCTGGGAACTCTGTTATTCCCTATGGAGATTTATTCCCATAGAAAATCATGGAGAATTGATCCGCGGGTATCTGGGGCTCTGGGGGGGGGCTGTTTTTTGGGGTAGAGGTACCAAATTTTCCATATAACATCTACTGCCTCTCCCCAAAATACCCCCCAAGTTTCAAAAAGATTGGACCTGGGGGTCCAATTCTATGAGCCCCAAAAGAAGGTGCCCCTATACTTCATGATTTCCTATGGAAGGAAGGAATTGAAAAGGTGTACCGTCCCTTTAAATGTGATGGCCAGCACTCCCTTTGGAGCTCAATGATGCTTGTCACAGCCTTCATCTTGGCTCCACCCCTAATGTCTCCTGGCTCCACCCCCAAAGTTTCCTGGCTCCACCCCCAAAGTCCCCAGATATTTCTTGAATTGGACTTGGCAACCCTATGTAAGGATAAAATGAAGAAGAGAAGAATGATGTCAGCTGCTTTGGGTTTTTACTGGGGAGAAAGATAGGATAGAACTTAAGTAAATGGATGATACAAAAATGTGTGAGCTTTTGAGGTTCACTGATGAAGAATTCTGGAAAAAAACTTGAGTAATATTGGGAGTCATTTGGGTTGAACCTAATAAAAAGTATAATGTGGCTATTGTTTTTGCATCCGAGATAAGGACTGCCACCTAGTTCAAAAGTTCCCTCCTTTCATATTTATTTATTTATTTATTTATTTATTTAATTTATATCCCACCCTCCCCACCGAGGCGGGCTCAGGGCGGCTTTCATAGTGGATTTCCTTCCTTTCCTTTCTTTTCCTCCCTCCCTCCCTCCCTCCCTTTCCCTTCCTGTCTTGCAGCTCTCAAACATCTGACATTCATGTCACTTTGGTGTAGTGGTTAAGTGTGCGGACTCTTATCTGGGATAACCTGGTTTGATCCCCCACTCTTCCACTTACAGCTGCTGGAATGGTCTTGGGTTAGCCATAGCTATCGTGAAAGGGCAGCTTCTGGGAGAGCCCTCTCAGCCCCACCCACCTCACAGGGTGCCTGTTGTTGGGGGAGAAGATATAGGAGATTGTAAGCTGCTCTGAGCCTCTGATTCAGAGAGAAGGGTGGGGTATAAATCTGCAGTCTTCTTCCTCTCAAACATCTGACATTTATCCTGTGTAGCTCTTATGCTAAGCAAATTTGGCCACCCCTGCTTTATAGTCATCAGCAGACCATGTTAAAAGTCTGAAAGACATCAGGCTCTGTGAATCCACATGCCATCAGTGTGCTTCTAAGATCAATACTGGTTAGTGCTGCCTTCCCTGAGAGTGGCAGAGCTGGCAACCAGATGCTCATGAGCTTTTTCTGTACTGGCTCCACTTCTGTGGAATAAGCTCTCTGTGGAGCTAATAAAGATCACATTGCTGTTGGTCTTCAGAAGGACAAAATTGTTTTGTTTCTGTGGACATTTTAAATGAAATTTTTGTGTGTGTGTTTTGACACCTGACAGGTTTTATGTAAGATGTCTTTAGAAATATGTTACTGATTGCCTTAGGAGGAAAGGTAGGATATAAATGTTTTAAAATACAAATAGAAAGTACCCTGTAGTACATAGAATACTCTCACCTGAATATGAGGCATCTTTTACAAGAAAGGGAGCACATGTGACCCATACCAATATGATGAACCAATGCTCAGTGCGGTTTTCGAGCACCTCCTTCCTATCGAATATGTATGCATGCATATCTGTTGAAGGTTATTTCTACTTGCAGTTGCAATCAGGGTAGTTAAAGAGTCACAAAATGGTTGATGCTCCCTCATCCACCCAAAAGAAGGTGCCCCTATCCTTCATTATTTCCTATGGAAGGAAGGCATTTTAAAAGGTGTGCTATCCCTTTAAATGTGATGGCCAGAACTCCCTTGAAGTTCAATTACGCTTGTCACACCCTTGCTCCTGGCTCCACCTCCAAAGTCCCCAGATATTTCTTGAATTGGACTTGGCCTAGCCTCAAATGATGCCAGAAATCTGGGAGGGGGGGGCTCTCTCTCTCCAACAGGGTTTTCTGGGGCATGTTGGCCTGCCATGCATAGCGATAGATGGTCACAGAAATCACTGCACTAGGATTGCCAATCTCCAGGTGATGGTTGGAGCAAGAGAGGTGGGATTAAAGTCATGCCTGCTGTCTACATTCTTGACCAAAGTAGGGCCTGGGGATCTCCCAGAATTACAGTTCATCTCCAGGCTACAGAGATGAGTTCCCCTGGAGAAAATGGATACTTTGGAGGGTGGACTTTGTGGCATTCTACCCCACTGAGATCCCTGTTCTTCCCAGGCTCTAGCCCCGAATCTCCAGTTTCCCAACCTATAGCTGGCAACCTTACCTCACAACCTTTGCTGATGGCCAGATTCACTGATGAAGAATGTGATATTTCTTTTATTTTGTGTGGGTTTTATCACACCTTTTCTGCAAGCAGCTTAAGGCAACATATATGGTTCTCCCTCCATTTTACCCTCATGGCAACCAGCATGAGGAGGTGCAGAGAGGATGGATGGTGGCTCAGTGGTAGAGCATCTGCTTGGTAAGCAGAAGGTCCCAGGTTCAATCCCCGGCATCTCCAACTAAAAAGGGTCCAGGCAAATAGGCGTGAAAAACCTCAGCTTGAGACCCTGGAGAGCTGCTGCCAGTCTGAGTAGACAATACTGACTTTGATGGACCAAGGGTCTCATTCAGTATAAGCCAACTTCATATGTTCTTGGAAGCAACCTCATGTCATCAGTGTGACATGGCACTCTAGGATTTGGACAAACTTTGCGGTAAAACTATACTCCAAAGGATGCGTCAGGTCATATGTAGTTCTTTTTTTCTGCATCTGCCACTTTGATGATTTTATGAGGCTTCTTTTGGGCCCCTACAAGGTTTTGATATGTTTTTGTAATAATCACATGTACTTTTGTCTATAACTATTGATGTTTTAAACTTTTGGCCCCTTACTATAACTCTAAAGTTCCTTTGGAGGTTTTTGCTTGATTGGTTTAGTTTCTTTCCCCCTCTCTTTCTGGTTGTGAAACCATAGAGCGTCACAAGGTGAATTGATGTCACTTTAGGTTTGCCAATCCCCAGGTCCCAGTGGGGGTTCTTCCGCTTTCCTAGACTCCTTTCCGCCCCCAGTCAGCTGGCTGGTGGGGGGAAGCCCTGCCCCCAAAGCCACCATGTGACTTTCTCCCTCCGGAGGCTCCAGTCTCCGATTGAAAGGCTTCCTCTTGAGATGGTGTGTCTGTGCTACTTTGAAGAAGTTGGCAGCAATTCATGAGTAGAGAGGCCAATCCCTCACTTCAGAGTCACCAGAAACGGGGTGAGGGGGGAGAACATCTGCTGAGCACTTCACTATTCCCTATGTGGAGATCGATTCTCATAGGGTATAATGGGGAATTGATGTGGAAGTTTTGGGGGCTCTGGGGGAGCTGTTTTTTGAGGTAGAGGCACCAATTTTTCAGGATAGTATCTAGTGCCTCTCCCCAAAGTACCCCCCAAGTTTCAAAACGATTGGACCAGGGGGTCCAATTCTATGAGCCCAAAAAGAAGGTGCCCCTATCCTTCATTATTTCCTATGGAAGGAAGACATTTAAAAAGGTGTGCTATCCCTTTAAATGTGATGGCCAGAACTCCCTTGGAGTTCAATTATGCTTGTCACACCCTTGTTCCTGGCTCCGTCCCAATGTCTCCTGGCTCCACTCTCAAAGTCTCCTGGCTCCACCCCCAAAGTCCCCAGATATTTCTTGAATTGGACTTGGCAACCCTATGTCACTTCTTGGTGAATATGAAGTTTTGTACAAATTACATGGATTAAGACAATTACAAAGTTATTGAGATATTGTATTTATGGCATATTTGTAGTTATTTGTCATGGTTGTGTGTTCAACATAACCTCCAAGTGGTGGCTGGAGATAGGGTTGCCAGCCTCCAGGTGAGGCCTGGAGATCTCCCGCTTCTGCAATTGATCTCCAGCTGGCAGAGATCAGCTTCTCTGGAGAAAATGGCTGCTTTGAAGGGAGAGAACTCTATGGCATTGTACCATGCTGAGGTCCCTTCCCTTCCCTTCCCTCCCCAAACCCCACCCTCTCCCAGGTCCACCCCCAAAGTCTCTAGATATTTTCCAACACAGATCTGGCAACCCTAGAGATCTCCCTGAATTCCAACTGGTGTTCAGGCAGTAGATATCAGTATCCTTGTAGAAATGGCTGCTTTGGAGGATGGAGCCTATGGCATTATACCACGCTGAGATCCTTACCCTCCCCAAACTCCACCCACTGCAGCCTCTACCCCCAACATCTCCAGAAATTTACTAACCTAGAGCTGGCAACTTTATTGGACTGTACTCTGGAGTTCTGGGGCCATATTTTTAAATGTGCCTCCTCGTGAAAACCAGCATGTCCTCTCATATACACTGTTTTTTTACTTACAGAGAGGTTTCCAAGTGGCAGGTAAGGTTGCCATCCTCCAGGTGGTGGCTGGAGATCTTCCAGAATTACAGCGGGTCCCCAGATGACAGAGCACAGTTCCCCTGGAGAAAATGGCTGCTTTTTAGGGTGAACTCTACGACATTCTACCCTGCTGAGGTCCCTCCCCTCCGCAAACCCCACCCTCCCTTGCCTCTGCCCCCCAAACCTCCAGGAATTTCCCAATCCATAGTTTGGCAGCCCTAGTAGTTGGAGACCATTCCCAGACAAAACTTGCTCTTACCTGTGTGCAGTCCAAAGTGGACCCATTCAACTACCTCATTCTGGCCTCCGTCCTTTCCCAACTTCCAAGTTGGTTCCTTAAGTTCTTTTTGTGGGGGTTTTAACAAAGAAAAAGAGTTGCATCCCTTGGTTAATGCTGAATTATTGTCATTGCTGTGAGTCTGAATAAAGGAGGGCCTATTCTTTTTTAAGTACCATGGAGCTTTACTGCTTGGCCGCACATAAGTGTGCTTCACTTTCAAAAGCCTTTTGAAGGAAGTGCGTGCCATTTGTTCCTTTTGCTATAGGCAGGGTCAGAACATGTGTGTGTGCCTTTCCTGACTCCTCGTCTAGGAATCTTATACTTGAGCCTCTTGCAAAGTTAACCCTGTGCCAGATTTTTCTTTTTCACTCGAGAGCTTCAGTACCCGCCGGTTCCTCTCTCTGCAGTCGGTCGTCGAAAATTTATTCTTGCCTTGTGGTAAAGATAGGCTCAAAGGAAGGGCTATCAGCTGCTTCGATTATTTGGGGGGGGAGGGTGGAAAGAGGGATCGAGTAAACCTGCTTGGAAGGCCCATTGAACGAAAGCATGAGCCAGCACTTAGTCATCCTCCTACTGTACAGGAGGAAATTTGGGTCGTTTCTGGAAAACCTTGAAGGTGAGTCTTGTAGCTGCTGCGGCCTGTTAAATTCAGTGGGGTGGGTCGGTTCCTGACCCTCCAGGCTTTTTGTTTTGCAGGTGCTAAATCTTAGAGCAGTTGCAGTGAATTAGGAGACTTTTAAACCCACTTTGGTGCAGCCGAGAGCATGCTGTGCCTCTCTTGAGAGATGGAGAAGTGGGAGCCTTTCTTTCAGAGTAAAAAAAGGTTGCCTGCCCTGCTCTCCAACTATCAAGTGATCCTTTGCCATAGCTTGAATGCTGTCTGTTTTTGAGAAAAGGGGATTTGGGAACTTTTCTTTAGAAACTTTGCAGAAAACAAAACGCTCTCTTCTCATTGAACACCCAACATGTTCTACTTTTGGAGTGGCGAGTTCCAGAGGCATTATCGGACCCTCTGCTGTTTTTGCATCCATTCTGCCCTCTGTATTACTTCTCTCTCTCTTTTAAGCGTCTGGCCAACTTCCTGTGCACAGTGTTTACTACTTTACTGCGGTTTCTTCAGCAAGGTTATTGCCACTTTGGGTCTTTGCTGGAGCTAGGCTTGCAAGGTCAAAGCAAAGCGCCCTGCAAACTTAATTTAGATAAGCAAAACTGGTTTATCAGACCTTGCTGTGTGGGTAAGATTCTCTGGTTTGCTTTTGCAAAACCAAAAGCTGTTATGTCAACTGTGCATTTCTTTTGACTCCTGGGGAGGCTATGTGTTATCTGGAGGGTAGGTGTTACTAGAGCAGGGGTGGCCAAACTGTGGCTTAGGAGCCACATGTGGCTCTTTCACACATATTGTGTGGCTCTTGGAGCCCCCACTGGCCAGCTTGGAGAAGGCATTTGTCTCTTTAATTCACTTCGCCAAGCCAGCTGGCAGGTTGGAGAATGCATTTAAATTTGCTTTCTTTCCACCTCCACCTCTTTCCCCAACTAGTTTCCTTCCTTCCTTCCTTCCTTCCTTCCTTCCTTCCTTCCTTCCTTCCTTCCTTCCTTCCTTCCTTCCTTCCTTCCTTCCTTCCTTCCTTCCTTCCTCTCTCAAACATCTGATATCGTGCAGCTCTGACATCTGACATTTATTCTATGTGGCTCTTACATTGAGCAAGTTTGGCCATCCTTGTACTAGAGGTTAGCCTGAAAGTGTAGATTGGAGCACATGAAACTGCTTTATACTGAATCTGACCATTGGTCCATCAAACTCAGTGCTGTCAACTCAGACTGGTTCCCCAGGGACTTCCCCATCAGCTGCTATCTGAATCTTACTTGGAGATAGTGGGGATTGAACCTGATGTTCTCAAGGACATCCTCATGTGTGAATTGCCCCCATACCGCCAGTTGGGGAGGGCCATCTGCTTGGCATGTCGAAAGTCCCAGGTTCAATCCCAGCAACTTCAGCTACAAAACAATCAGGAAGGAGGTGATGTGAAAAATCTGTGCCTGAGATCTTGGAGAGCGTCTGCCAGTCTGAGTAGACAATATTGACCTTGATGGGCCAATATATGTCCATGTGTCATTCTGTTTCTTTCTTTCTATCAGGATAAAATGATGGAGCGGGAGAACTGTGTACATTGGCTGGCCTGAGTTATGGAGGAAGGGTGGGATAAAGTATGTACTGCTAATAATCATAATAATTCCAGCTTTGTACATTTTAGGCTCCTACACTAGGCAAGTAACAGAGAAAGACCCCACTGAATTTGGGGGTATATTTACTCAGTCAACGGGGATTGGGGTTGTTATTCAACCAATTGCTAAGGTGGTAGCAAGTAGAATTTCAAACCCAAGCCTGTGTGATCTTGATATAGGACTCTAACCTACTACACCAGTTTGGTGTAGTGGTTAAGTGTGCGGTCTCTTATCTGGGAGAACCAGGTTTGATTCCCCACTCCTCCACTTGCACCTGCTGGAATGGCCTTGGGTCAGCCATAGCTCTGGCAGAGGTTGTCCTTGAAAGGGCAGCTGCTGTGAGAGCCCTCTCCAGCCCCGCCCACCTCACAGGGTGTCTGTTGTGGGGGAGGAAGGTAAAGGAGATTGTGAGCCACTCTGAGACTCTTTGGAGTGGAGGGCGGGATATAAATCCAATATCTTCTTCTTCTTCTACACCACAGTGACTTTATGAATCAGGTGTGGGTTCTTTGTGTTGGTGGAAAGTATCACCATTAACTGAGTAGCCTGGTAGGATCCAGACCACTGATTTCAGGGTGACTTATTCCAAGTAATCATCCGTAGAATCAGGCTTTGTTTGCATCGCACTTGATGAGAAAGCAAGATAAATGTTCCACTGCAGTGCTTTCCAAAGCCTCCTTTCGGATTATCTTATTTATTTCCTGTTCTGTCCCAAAGGTTCTGCACAATGGATCATCTTTATCCTCCTTGGGAGTTCATTGTCACTGACTATCTATTTGCTAATTTCAAAGTTAATTTCATGCGACTGATGAAAAAGGCTGTTGCCAGGGCTCTTTTTGAGCAGGAACGCACAGGAATGCAGTTCTGGCTGGCTTGGTGTTGGGGGTGTGGCCTAATATGCAAATGAGTTCCTGCTGGGCTTTTTCTACTTAAAATGCCCCTGGCTGTTGTCCCCCAAAAGCCTATGATCTACCAAAACCTGCTTTCCTGATGCTCATTTATATAAAAAAGGAGGAGCTTATAGACCTGCCCTTGGTTCTTAATGCGCTAGCTATGCAGGTTGCCACTGAATATATATGAGGAATGTCTCTTGTGGGCATTAGAAAGTTTAAACAAATGGACTGTTTTCCCTTTGATTAGTAGGGGACCAAGAGCAAGAGGATGGTAATAAACTTGTTGGCATTGATTGTGGTTGCATTTTTCACTTCTGACTCCCTGCTCTTGACAAATGGTCCAGGGTGCAGCATTTAAATAAAGATTTATGGGATGTGCACAGGTTAACATGGCTGCCCAGTGGAAGTTCTGCCACTGTGCTCGGTGCATCTGAGCAGATAGCGGTCTGATGCTTGCTGTGCACAAAGAACTGAGGCACAGTCTATCTCAAACTGTTCATTTGAATCAGCGTGACCTTTTTAAAAATGAAAGAATCATCTCTTCGACTGAGATGAGAGTCCGTGGTTTTGAGGGCTGGCCTGGAACTAGTTTCATTTTTCCAGGGAAGAGGAAAACAAGGTGCTTTCATGTTTGAGTCTCCATGGCTCATTCATCTGTTTTTGGTAGTCTTTTTGATACATTATATTTATTTAATTTATCTCTGACTTTTTAATGCTGCTCTTCCTCCAAGTAGCTCAGAGCAGATACTCTGCTACATTTGACCGAATAGTTATGTTTTCTGAGAAGGGGACAAGAGTGTTTTTATAAATAATTAAAATTCCAAAATCATGACAAAGCCAGGAGTAAAAAAGACTATACAATGTGGTAGGAACCGTCATGAAGTCACACCGAATGTATGGTGATTCTATAGGGTTTTTAAGGAAGAACAGGTGGTTTGCCATTGCTTGCCTCTGTGTAGCAACCTTGGATTTCCTCGGTGGTCTCCTATCCAAGTACTATCCAGAGCCAACACTGCTTAGCTTCTGAGAGCTGGAGTAGTAAATAAGAAGGATTACAACATGTATAGACAAGAAGACAAGAAAATGTTATAATAAAGACGCTAAATAATACTGTAAATCAATATATTATAAATCAAAGTTCCAAAAATTAACAAAACCCACCAAAATCATCTAACAAGATCAAGGAAAGAGCATGGAGTCTTCACTGAGAAGAGCGTTCCAACTAGAGAACTTCATAATTAATCAAAATTCACACGAGAATTCTAGGTATAATGCCTTGTTTCAGTTCCCTTCATCAGTGAACTGCAGGACAAAGGTATAGCATGCATCAAAACATCCATATGTTACAATAATACAAAATATGAAATGAAATTTGTAGTAAAATTATTGTACCAATTTTACAGTAATGTCTCTTTAAGAGTCTTACATTTTCTGCCCATTTCTTGTATGAACATCCTACAAAAAAGCCGCAGTATACAAGTGATACATAATTTTGTACTGATCTTTATGAAATTGTGCACTATGTATAGCCTCTGAGAGCTGGCAAGATCAAGCTAGTCTAATAACAGCAATAAATTAAACATTGTTCACCAGGGTTGCCAGATCCCCTCACTCATCTGGTGGGGGGATATGGGGGGCCTTCCAGGGGTGACGGAGATATCACAGAAGGACGCCTCTTTGGGGCTTCCCCAGCAGCAGATTGAAGCCCCCAAAAGTGGGGGAAACCCCAGTGGGACCTGGGGCTGGCAAGCCTACTGTCCACAACTGAGAATATTGAGGGGAATCAGTTGGCAGCCTGTAACTAAGAATGTTGGATGGGATCAAATGAAATCCATAATTTGCAATCATGAGAGACAGAAAGTTCAGACTATAATATTTTCTACTATATTAAAGGTGACCAAACTGTTTAATGTGAGAGCCACATAGAATAAATGTCAAATGTTTGAGAGCCACAAGACATGAATATCAGATATCTGAGAGCAGGCAGGCAGGAAGATAGATAGATGGGGAGAAAGGGAGAGGTGGAAAGAAAGCAAATTTAAGTGCATTCTCCAAGCCATCAGCTGGCTTGGTTTGGAGAAGTGATTTAAAGACACAAAGCTTTCTCCAAGCCGACCGATGGAGCAGTGGGGACTTCGAGAGCCTCACAATATGTGTGAAAGAGCCACATGTGGCTCCCAAGCCACAGTTCAGCCACCCCTGTATTGTTTTCCCTAAGTAGATTGGAAGTAGAATTATTTCCTTAAGGCCTGCTCTCTCCTCCCCACCTTTCCTAACTTTAGTTTAATTATGTAACAAAAAAGTTTCTGATGCTTTTTATTTATGATACCCATGATATGCTATCACAGTGTTTGGCATATGAGTGCTTTATTTCTTTTTTGAATTTATTATCGCACCAATCTTATGAGAGAGATTCATTTGAGAGATTACGTTTTATCAAAAACCACCACGGGAGCTTCCTGGCTGAGCAAAGGTTTAAATGTGTGTCTTCCACAACCAGTATCTTAAAACCCTGGCTAGCAGAATAGTAATACAAAGCTGTGTGTCAACTCAGAAGTTAATGGTTCACATTTCACTTGTGTCATACAGACACCAGTTAGACACTATCTGCAGCAAGGGATTCGAATAATGACCTACCTTACAGTGGTTTTTTGCAAGGGTAACAGAGAGCATTTGCAAAGTACGTTGAACCCTTGACTGTTGTATAAATGGTCACTGTTGTTACCTACATGGGCACACAATTGCACTGGAAGCCATTTTCTTTTTTCACTGTTGCCTGCATGCTTTCCAGATTATCTTTCTTATCTTTGCCTCTTGTGGAAAATTGTTTCCTGATTCAACGTGGTAGCCACTGATTTGTGTAACATCCTTCTACTGCTGTCATCGAGATGGTGTTGTGTCGGTGTGACATCATGCTCCTGATCACCAACCAGCTGAGCTGATGCGATCACTCAGAATGGTTGGCGGTTTGACAGTTTACATTCTAATTTCTGTGAGGGAAGGGAAATTGACAAATTGGATGGGATTAAACTTCATGCACTGGGATGCTGGAGAAACAGGGAAAGAGTCCCAGGAGATTGGAAAAATTGGAGATTAGTAAGAAGTCTGATCAAATACTTTGGCCACCAAATGAGAAGGGAACATTCACTGGAGAAGATCTTGATGCTGGGAAAGACAGAAGGCAAAAGAAGCGGACAGCAAAAGATGAGATGGCTGGACAGTGTTACTGAAGTCACTAACATGAATTTGAGCAGACTTCGGAGGATTGTGGAAGACAGGAGGGCCTGCTGTGACTTGGTCCATGAGGTCACAGAGTCAAACTCAATTGTGCGACTGAAAAACAACAACAATAAGAAGTCTGAGGAATGGAATAGGTACAGCTGTGTTGGTCTGAAGCATCAGAACAAAGTTTGAGTTCAGTGGCACCTTTAAGATCATCAGAGTTTTATACTGGGTGCATGTGCATTTCTTCAGAGGAACCGGAGGTGAAAGAAAGTGATACATGTAAGCAATGGAATGAGAAAGATGATGCTAAGGAAAGAAAGATGGGGGAATAAATCTGACCTTTTTTAGTGTAGGTATACAATTAACGTGATGAATCAAGTTTGAGTTGTGTGGCACCTTAAAGATAACAAAGTTTAATTCTAGTGCAAGTTTTTGTGTGCATGCACTCTTCTTCAGAATGTAATGAATCATAATTTCACATATTGATTTAAACTAGCCATACCAACCAGTTCTGTGGCTGCATGGCTCTTGTGTGTTCTTGGTTATCTGGCTAGATACTGGCAACAGATGCTTTTTGACAGGATTTGGCTCACCTTTTTAGAGCAGGGCTATAGGCTAGAATCTGATTGTGCAACATTTGAGTGGTAGTCTTACAGTTTTCAGTGGCCTTAGAAGGGTGTACCTGTGTGGCAAGGTTGGTTGAACTTTTCATGAGGAACTGGTTTGAGAATCATCTCTTCTTCCTTAAACCCTAGTTTTCTTAAGATTGCTATCATGGGTGTTGTGAATTTAAGCTTCAAATATCCATCAAATAGTGTGATTTAATGATAAAGTGCTGGGAGTTGGCAGACGGACGAGTTGGCTTTTTATCCATCATTTGGCAGGTTGGTACTCATTGCGTGAGGTGATTCACCTTTTTGTAAGTCGCCCTATATATACAAGCCAAATTGCTTTCCAAACATGATAGGTGGGGGCAGGGTATCCCCCAGATTGGAGGCCTTCCCCCGCTTCAGGGTCATCAGAAAGTGGGGGGAGGGGAGGGAAATGTCTGCTGGGAACTCTATTATTCCCTAAGGAGACTTATTCCCATAGGGAATAATGGAGAATTGATCCACGGGTATCTGGGGCTTTGGGGGGGGGGCTGTATTTTGAGGTAGAGGCACCAAATTTGCAGCATAGCATCTGATACCTCTCCTCATAAGACCACCCATGTTTTTAAAAGATTGGACCTGGGGGTCCAATCCTATGAGCCCCAAAAGAAAGTGTCCCTATCCTTCAGTGCCTGGAGGGAAGGCATTGAAAAGGTGTGTGGTCCCTTTAAATGTGATGGCCAGAACTCCCTTTGGAGTTCAATTATGCTTGTCACACCCTTGCTCCTGGCTCCACCCCCAAAGTCTCCTGGCTGTAGGGTTGCCAATCTCCAGGTAGGGTCAGGGGATCCCCCAGTTTGGAGACCCTCCCCCCGCTTCAGGGTCGTCAGAAAGCAGGGGGAGGGGAGGGAAATGTCTGCTGGGAACTCTATTATTCCCTATGAAGATTTATTCCCATAGAAAATCATGGAGAATTGATCTGCGGGTATCTGGGGCTCTGGGGGGGGGGCTGATTTTTGGGGTAGAGGCTCCAAATTTTTAGTATAGCATCCAGTGCCTCTCCCCAAAATACCCTCCAAGTTTCAAAAAGATTGGACCAGGGGGTCCAATTCTATGAGCCCCAAAAGAAGGTGCCCCTATCCTTCATTATTTCCTATGGAAGGAAGGCATTGAAAAGGTGTGCTGTCCCTTTAAATGTGATGGCCAGAACTCCCTTTGGAGTTCAATTATGTTTGTCACAGCCTTGATCTTGGCTCCACCCCCAAAGTCTCCTGGCTCCACCCCCAAAGTCCCCAGAGATTTCTTGAATTGGACTTGGCAACCCTAGGGCGGGTCATGGTGGTGGCAAAACCGGTTCCTGTTGCCAAAAAGGTTGGGGACCACTGCTCTAGCCGATAGTAGTGAATCTGAATCTCTTAAAAGTGATAATGTATGGTAAGCTCTGGGTCAGGAAATACCTGGAGATTTCAGGAGTGGAGCCTGAGGGAGGTGGGGTTTGGGATATAATGCCATAGAGTCCAGCTTCCAAAGTGGCCTTTTTCTCCAGGTGAACTGATCTGTGGCACCGGGAGGACAGTTGTAATAGAGGCAGCTTTTGTAAACTGGAACACAGTTGGTTCCTTGGATATACCATGAATTAACTCAGTGGTACAAAATCATTTTGTGTTACCACTGGATGCTTTGTGTCCGTGTTGCTGAGATGCCATGGGCTTCCGCTGTGCGGGAAAAAGGGACAAAGGGAAGCAGAGGAATATAAAATAAGGTCTCAAGGCTCCAAAGTAAACTTTCGTTTTCTGACCCCTAATCACGAGGGAGGCCTTAACTGGATAGCTCTGGCTAGCTCGATCTTGTCACATCTCGGAAGCTAAGCAGGATTAGCCCTGGCTAGTATTTGAATGAGAGTCCTCCAAGGAAGACCAGGCTTCTGATGCAGAGCCTAGCAATTTAAAGGCATTTAAAAGATGTGCAGTCCCTTTAAATGTGATAGCCAGAACTCCCTTCGGAGTTCAGTTGTGCTTGTCACACCCTTGCTCCTGGCTCCACCCCCGAAGTCCCCAGATATTTCTTGAGCCAGATTTGGCAACCCTCCTTACAATGTAGAATACATACACCCGTACGTAGTTAGAAAGGTGTAGTTCTGCTTGGGATGGATCAGAAGGTAAGATGGTTGCATCAATGGCCGGAATGAAAATTCTTGATTACAGTGCATAAAGATGTGTGTAGGGTGTATTGCTAATATTTGCAAAGGACTATGAGCCTTTTTTATTGATACTTCTTGGGACAACATTCAGAGCTGTGACTTTCAATTTTGGGTTTTGTGACCTAAAGCCACTGATGAAGCCACTAGTTCACGTATATTTGCTATTTTTCTTTTTTTAAAAAAAATTAATGAATACTTTTGAAATACAGACTTGAGCAAACTGGCAGCTTACCATTCACCTAAAATTGTCGGGAGGTATTTGCTAGCCAATTAAAGATAATTGTTTGTGTGGATTCAACCTTTATATTTTTTCCCCTCCTGGCATTTGCAAATGGGTTGCCGGCACTTGCACACCCACGCTGCGCACACACCCCAAAAACCTTGGAGTCCAGAACAGGCTGTCTTGCGGCATATGGAGTGTCTGGCAGCCCCGGCTGCATCAGGATTGTCGCACGTGCGGCTGGGCGAAGGGTGTGCTCGCAGACAGGCTTGTTTTCTCTAGGTTTGTTTTTCATTCGGATGTCTTCAGGCATTGAATGTCTGGCCGTACTTTCCCAGGCAAACTGGTTTAGCTAAGTGCTTTGGGGAGCTGTCTAGATCTAATTATGACCCTTGCTGCAGAAGAGCTTGTGGACCTCAGCAAATGGGCCACCATTTCTATTGCACTTTAATCCAAGGGGTGCATCTGTCATTCTGTCTTCCTTCATTTCTATCCTCGCAGCAGAGTCCCTCTTGGTCACTGGTGGAGGATGTGGAGTTGGGTTGCCAGATCCAGGTTGGGAAACTCCTGGGGATTTCTCCTGAGTGTGGAGCCTGGAGATTTTCTCCTGAGTGTGGAGCCTGGAGAGGATAAGGACCTCAATCAGGTACAATGTCATAGAGTGAATTCTCTGAAGCATCTATTTTGTCCAAAGGAACTGATCTCTGTAGTCTGGTCAAGAGGTATAATTCTAGGGGTTCCTCGGATCCCACCTGGAGTCTGGTATCCCTGTCAGTCAGCAGTCTTATGAAGGAACCTGTCACTCTATCAAAGCTTAAGGGTCATCCCACCAACCATCATTACTGAGTGGTGATTTGAAGCCACTGTCTCCTCAGTTCTGGCCAACTGGGTAGCCTTGGCAGTTCTCACTGAACCTTTCTCTAGTTTCAGAGAAGGTGAAATGCTTTAAAGACTTATCTTAGGAGGTGAGTGGGCTAAGAAACGTGTCTTAAAAAAAAAAAAAAAACATTAGATCTGAGCTTTTCAGAATGCTGAACTAATATCATATTCCATGATTTTCTCTCTGAGTGTGTTGAAATGTGGTCTGCCCAGAACCTAAGAACATAAGAGAAGCCATGTTGAATCAGGCCAATGACCCATCCAGTCCAACTCTCTGCGTCACATAGTGGCAAAAAAACCCCAAGGTCCACCAGTGGGGCCAGAAACTTCAGGCATAGAGATTTCCCTTATCATTGCTGCTGTGACTGAAATGAAAGAGGTCTGTTCAGACAAAGCAATTTCAAATTCCGAACAACAATTCCTAAAAATAATACTTTGGAAGCGCATTTTTGTTAGGGTTTTTTTTCCCCTTGAGACTTCTTATAAGTGTTTGGTAGCCTTCACCATCTTCCCCCTCCCTTCCTTATGGGGTTGAAAAACGAATTGTTTAAATGTTAGACAAAAAGGTGAGAGAGAAAGAGAGTGTATAACATAGCAAAACTAGAAGAGACTTCTGAGGTTTTTTTTGAAAAGCTGGTTTAAGGGAGGCCTTTCCCCACTATCAGATGGTTTCTTTCGCTGCCTTTGTTGTCTGGATCTTGTCTGTAGCTATCGTCTGTGCTTCCGCATTGCAAGAAGGAAAAAAGCTACTTGCAAATCCCAAAGTGGGTTTTTTTTTTTAAATAACACACTAGCCTTGTCTGTAGTATTGTGAGGTTTCAGACTCCCTCCTGTGAGACTTATTTTACTGTTTCCAAAAGATAATGGCATACCTTTGGGTGTGTTTGGGGATTATTTCTAGCTCTCTAGACCCTAGGAACAACCAACAAATTCCAATTCTGTCAAAGATTCCAGCAGAATTAGTGTAGTGATTTAGTTGTAGTAATTGCCCTTGGCTTATACCCTGGCATGGCAGTGCTCTGGTTTTGAACATATGAAGCTGCCTTATACTGAATCAGACCCTCAGTCCATCAAAGTCAGTATTGTCTACTCAGACTGGCAGCGGCTCTCCAGGGTCTCAAGCTGAGGTTTTTCATGCTTATTTGCCTGAACTTTTTTTAGTTAGAGATGCTAGGGATTGAACCTGGGACCTTCTGCTTACCAAACAGATGTTCTACCACTGAGCCACCATCCCTCCCCAAGGTTTTTGAGCAGGCTTTGTAGTTTTGAGGGCACAAAACCCATAGAGCCTCCAGAAAACAGAGCATCATGGATGATGTTGGTGATGACATCACTTCCAGGTGACGTCATTGTATCAGCAGTGTCCCATGAGATGTCCCACCCACCCTGCAATGCCCCCCAATGCCCCCCTCCATTACAGTGGCAAGGGGACCTGGCAACCCTACCTTCTACTCAAGTGAAATGGATGAAAGCTGGGATTGGGTCTTTGTTTTGGGGAAGAAGCAAGTGGGCACCAGGAAACACACCAATGGGCATCACATTGGGGATTGCTGATCTTGCACGTGGGAACCAGGAAGCAAAAGGTGTGTCAGCAATGCAGTAAGCACTCAGCATATCTACAAAATTGCAGACTAGAATGGGAGCTGGGATTGGCTCTTTGTTTTGGGGAAGAAGCAAGTGGGCACCAGGAAACACACCAATGGGCACCATGAGCATCACGTTGGGGATTGCTGATCTTGCACGTGGGAACCAGGAAGCAAAAGGTGTGTCAGCAATGCAGTAAGCACTCAGCATATCTACAAAATTGCAGACTAGAATGGGAGCGGCCAACCTGTGGGGCATGTGCCTCAGCAGCATAGACATTCATAAACAGAACCAGAAGAGCCCATGGGCTGTTTCTGACTCCAAGTGCTCGACAGGTGCCCTTTTTGTAGCTCAATATAGTGGAGGGAAAGCGCACACAGGGGTGGGGTTGGGGATGGGCTGTCCGCGTACAGTGACATGCACTTGTGTGGCATGGTTCATTCTATATAGGATTGCCAGTCCCCAGGTGGGCTCAAAATCTCTCTAATCCCCAGGTGGGGGCAGGGGATCCTCCAGTTTGGAGGCCCTCCCCCCGCTTCAGGGTCATCAGAAAGTGGGGGGGAGGGAAATGTCTGCTGGGCATTCCATTTTTCCCTATGGAGACTGATTCCCATAGGGTATAATGGAGAATTGATCTCCAAGTATCTGGGGTTCTGGGGGGAACTGTTTTTTGAGGTAGAAGCACCAAAATTTCAACATAGCATCCAGTGCCTCTCCTCAAAACACCCTCCAGGTTTCAAAAATATTAGACCAGGGGGTCCAATTCTATGAGCCCCCAAAGAAGGTGCCCCATTCTTCATTATTTCCAGTAGAGGGGAGGCATTGAAAAGGTGTGTGGTCCCTTTAAATGTGATGGCCAGAACTCCCTTTGGAGTTCAATTATGCTTGTCACAACCTTGCTCCTGGCTCCATCTCCAAAGTCTCCTGGCTCCACTCCCAAAGTCCCTCTGCATGTGTCCAGTTCCCACCCTGCACTCTTAAGGGGCTATGGTTCAATGGTAGAGCATCTGCTTGTTATGTAGAAGGTCCCAGGTTCAATTCCCAGCATCTTCAGTTAAACGGCTTACTGTAAGCTCCAGGAGGATTGGCTACATCAGGGGTGTGTGGCTTAAAATGCAAAGGAGTTCCTGCTACAAAAAAAAGCCCAGAGTATAAGATCTTTGTGTGGTCATGATATAGAAGTGGGTTTCTGTGTAGTATGCTTCCCTTTGCTTTTATTCTTTTCTCAAAACACAAAAAGCAAACTCTTTCCTCTGAGGACCGGTGCATGAGAGACTGGTTCCTAAATTGGAACTGGATGGTATGAATCCAGACTTAGACAGAGGCGATGTTGCTCAGAAACAACTGACTGAAATTCTGATTCTTCTGACTTTTCATGGAGTTAAATAGCCTCTGTCCCAGCTCTGTAAAAGAACCTGGGAGGGATGCTGAATTCTTGCTCTCCTAGTAGAAAAGCAGATCGAAGGGTGGCCGAGAGCAAGTTCAATCAACTTTATTAGGTGTTGAACTCTGCCAATGTAAGACTATGCCATGCCACAGTAACCTTGAAGCAAGACTACTGTAACACACTCTGTATGGGGCTGCCCTTGAAGACAACCCAGAAACTCGAGAAGAGGGCATGGCTTGATGGCTGAGCATCTGCTTTGCAGCTGAAGGGTTCAGCCCATAGAATCTCTTAGCTCCAAAAGAACTATAAGCAGGGTGTGTGGAAGACCTCTTATTGGAAGTCTTCCACTGCCAGTCAGAATAGATAGACCTCGATAGATCAGTGGTTTGACTCAGTATAAGGCAGCTTCTTGTCTGTCCAGATGTCAGGCAGCTCAGAAGCAATAGCTTTTTGACTAGACCAGGGTTTCCCAAACTTTTCTTTCCCGTGGCTCAGTTATTTTTACACTTCTCCTTCGTGGCCCACTAAAATTCGGGGGTGGAGCCAGGAGACTTTGGGGGTGGAGCCGGGAGACAGGAATTATATCATTCCTGTGGTGTCACTTCCAGGTCAAGGGCCAAGTGATATCATTTCCAGGGCACACTGAACCAAAACTCCACCTTTCCCTGTGATGTCACTTCCAGGGACTCCCCCAAACCTGCCTCTTTTTCTGAAGTAACTTCGTTTTCAGAAAAATCTCTCTGAAACTCATGCTGAGCCAAAATGGGGGTGGAAAGTGGATGGTCTGCAACTTTTTCATACATTCCCAGGGTCCTCTCTTTCCACCCTCACATCTGCATGCACTTGTCTCTGTGTGTGTTCTTCTCCAGCTTGCAAGCACTCCTAATGCCCATGTTCAATCGCCTGCACCACCTACACACCCCTTCCTCAATAGCACTGGCCAGTGTATGCAGTTGGGAGTGCTGTTGCCACTGCCATCAGGAAAGCCAGCGCTATGTACCACCCACACTGGGCCCTGGCAGCTGCTGTACCTCAAAATATGCTGACGCATTTAGTAGGCCCTTCCTTCAGCTGCTACTACTAGAACCCTTCCTCAAGCAACAACCAAGCTTGCTTGGTTTCAGGAAAATCTTTTGACAGCTATTTTTCATACTTTTCCTTGACTGAAACACTGGGAAATTGCTGTGAAAGGTAAAAGAGAATTATACTGCAATTAATGAATTAATTTCAAATTATATAAAGTTCACACAAGCTTTTCTGCAGTTATCCCAAAAAGGATATTTATGAGGGGCTTGCAGCTTTTTACTGGCTGTATTTCCCATGCCTTTAAAAGCAATCTGTTGTGCAGATATTTAGCCAATGAACTTCTTTCATCCTTTTTAATATCTACAGGAGTTTAATTTTGGTGTCAGACAGCTGTTAAAAGCAGGACCAGTAAAATGGTGCCATGTTCATAGTACCATCACTTCTAGTGCTGTTGAGATATACAGATGTAATCTCCAAAAATCTCTTTCTGCCCCACACCTCTAACTCTCACTCACACAGAAATCTCATAGAAAGGCCAGCTGGCTACAACTGGGGGTTCCAATTTTTCATTGACAGAGCTCCTATGTCTGCAACAACAGTATGATGAACAGAAAAGTTTCATCCAGTAAAAAAGGAAGGAAGGAAGGAAGGAAGGAAGGAAGGAAGGAAGGAAGGAAGGAAGGAAGGAAGGGAGGGAGGGAGGAAGGGAGGGAGGGAGAGAGAGAGAGAGAGAGAGAGAGAGAGAATGAAATGGAAGGAAAGGAAAGGAAAGGAAAAAAAGACATGGAAAGAAAGAACATAAGAACATAAGAGAAGCCATGTTGGATCAGACCAGTGGACCATCCAGTCCAAAATTCTCTCATACAATGCCCAAAAAGCACCAGAATGTCCACCAGTGGGGCCAGGGCACTAGAAGCCCTCCCACTGTTGCTTCTCCCCACCCCCAGCACCAAGAATACAGACAGAGCATCCGTTGCAGACGGGAAAAGAAAGAGGGGGGGGGGCACAAAGGGGAAAAAAGCCTTACCATCAGATTACCCCAGCCAGCAACAATTCTGCCCATGGGTAGTTTGATAAAAAAAATAGCTACTAGAATGCCCACTCCCCGTCCTTCCCAGCTGAAAAAAACACACACCCCTTCTTTGCCGCCCAGGCCTTCCGGGAAATCTCCCCAAAAGAACATACTGCAAGGCACATGAAAGCTCATACCTTGAAGAACACTTAATGGATCTAAAGTGCCAGTGTACGCCAGCTTTTCTCACAAACACTGGGAGGGGGGGGGGAAGGATAGAGAGGCAGCCCAGCTCCTCTCTGCACAACACAGACGGGGGAAGGAACAAAGCCAAACAGAGCTCAGGCTTTGCAGCCCATGTCAGTCTTCAAGGCTAGCTTTTCTCTGTATAACATAGAGACATGGGAAGGAAGCCAGATGGAACTCAGGCTTTGCAACCTGTGTCAGTCTTCAAGACTAGCTTTTCTCTGCACAACAGAGAGATGGTGGAAGGAAGGAAGCAGAGCAGAGGTCATGCTTTGCTGGGGCGAGGCTAGCTTTGTTTTTTCTTGTGTGGCCCGGTAGTGAGGCTTCCGTGGCCCGGTACTGGGTCCTGACCCTGCAAATGGGAAATAGTGGACTAGACCAAGCTAGCTGAAATATACATGCTCTCCTAATTTTAAAAGCAGTGCATTGGCTGTTTCTCCCCTGACTCTGATTGCCTTCCAGAGGATGTTAGGAAGGCCTCTAATGTTATTAGTATACATCACTGGAAGGCAGAGCTATTTAGCAGAGCCTCTGGTGTAAGCAACGCTCATTCAACATAGTCACATCTTAGAGCTCCATTTACTGGTTTTAATTATGTTTATTGTTTTTCATTTACACTCCCTGTGACTTTATAACCCACCTTGGGTCCCTTGCGTAGCAAGATGGGATAACAATGTGTCATAACAAAATATTGTGCTGCTAAAAGTAGCAGCACTGCATTATTAATCCCTCTTCTTTCTCTTCTGTACAACAAAAGGGATGATATACGTAACTGCACTGTGGGGTTCTCTGCCCTTCCTCTCTTTTATTGGCTGATGGGGAAGGAACTGCTGTGATGTCACACATTACATAGTCCTAGCTGTTACTGAGAGAGTGGGAATATAGTGGTAGCCATTGTACATAAATTTAGAAAGATGTACTTTAAAAAAAAAACCTAACCATCACCTCCTATTAGGGTTGCCAACTGTGTGTTGGGATATTCCTGGATATTTGGGGGTGGAGCTTGGGAAGGCTGGTGACCTCACCAGTGTATGATGCCATAGATCTTATACTCCAAAGAACCCGTTTTCTGCAGGCAAACCAACCTGTGTTGTCTGGAGATAATTTGTAATACCAGGGGATCTCCAGAACCCACCTGGAGGTTGGCAATCCTACTTCCTATGGGTTTGGGTCAATTGTCAGTTGAGGAACATAAAATAAACCACCTTAAATGCTTGAAACTGTTGACTACCTGACACTTTTATGTAGGACTTTGTGTGCAAGAAGCGCAAGGTAATAAGTAGAGAAGTAAGCTGTTGCTGTGTCAAAGTTTGTTTTTTTCCTGTGTACTGTTCTTTTCTGTTTTAAAAGAAAATTAAGATGTAAGCTTAAACTCCACCGATCTCAGTAGGCTCTACGGATGTGTGCATTCCTCTTGTGCTTTGGATTCTAGGGGAGGATGTGAAATAAACATTTGGTTAGACCCTGCTCTGAAGTGAACACAAAATTGTTCATTAGGAGCATTCCCAGAAGTATTACGATTCAGCACTTGGGGTGCAAAGCTAAAAGAGGGGTCAGATCACTTTCAGATGGCTGAATGCTGGTGTGGAGCAGGTTCCAATGCGACGTCTGTAGCCTGATCCCATACATCAGGGGTGGTCCAACTGTGGCTCTTTCACACATATTGTGTGGCTCTTGAAGCCCCCACTGCCCCATTGGCCGGCTTGGAGAAGGCATTTCTCTGTTTAAATCACTTCTCCAAGCCAAGCTAGACAAGCTTGGAGAATGCATTTGAAGTTGCTTTCTTTCTACCTCCCTCCCTTCTTCCCTCGTCTGTTTGCCTTCCTTATGGCTCTCAAACATCTGACATTCATGTCTTGCGGCTCTTGGAACATCTGATGTCTATTCTATGTGGCTCTTACATTAAGCTAGTTTAGCCACCCCTGCTATACACGTTCCTTCAAATGAGTGTGAACAGCAGGATTGCCAGGTCCGCACTGACCACTGGTGTGTGTGTGTGTGTAAGGTTGCCAGATCCAGATTGGGTAGCTCCTGGGGGGTGGAGTCCGGGGAGGACAGGAACTTTTCTCCAGGGAACTAATCTCTGTAACCTGGCAATGAAATGCAGTTCTGGGGATTTCTCAGGTCCCATCTGGAAGCCAGCATCCCTAGCAGGATTTGAGCTCAACTCTGGGTCAGATTGGAAGTATAAAGTGGTGGGCAGGAGGGAGGGAGAGGAAAACCCATTTGAACACCTCTGCTCGTCAGCCAAGAAACAAAAAAATGTAAATAATCTGTGATACTGGAGGGGGGTGGGTCTGGCGTGTTGTCTTCATGCTTGAAGGCCGGTATTGTCTCTGCACTCTGGGGATCCCAGCATGGTTTAAAATGCAAAAGCTGTCCCACTGTTTGGTAGCGTTGTGTAGTTGCAAAATTGTGTCCGCCCCCCCCCCCCCGAAAAAATCTGAACTGGGTGTAGCACATTCTTTAGTTTTCTTTTTCTCTCCACCTCCCTTACACAAATACACACCCTGCTTTCCAAATTTGTCTTCTTCTCCCCCCACCCCCACCCCAACGACGATACACTGGCTTCTGTTCTCCTCCACGATACAATACTTGCCTTCTCTCACGTTCAGACTGAAGGTCTAGACGCTTTCTCTACCTTTTGTTCGGAGAGGTCAAAGGGTTAGGGTAGGGTTCCCAGCCAATTCCCTCCCCCCCCCCTCCAGCCCTCCCAATCGGTGGCTGCTTTCCCATAGCGGGGTGGGGGGCAAGAGAGGAGGGTGATGCCTGGGAATTCCCCCCCCCCCACAACCAGCCAGTTCCACAAAGAGCAAGCCCCGCTTTTGGAGCATGCACATTTTTTTTTAATAATTACCAAGGCAGCTCCCCAAGAGAGACGTGCTTTTTGAAAGGCAGTCAAGATTACTCCCACTCCAGTTCTTATATGCACAGATTCTCAGCTGACACAGAGTCTAAATAAAAACCTTTTAGCCTATGCCAGTAAAGTTGCGAGCAAGCGGCCAAATAGCAGCCAGGACCATGAGACCAAAGCCACCGTTTAAAAAAAAAACACACAAAACAAAACCTGGAATCTGGTCGAAGCAAAGTAATGCCTTGTTGAAAGGGCACAAGTGACGTTTTCTCCGTCTACTGCACTCCACACACAAGATGTTCGGTCTTGAGGCGGAGGGGATGTTGAAACACATTAGCAAAATTTTTAAATATCTTTGTGAGATCCTAGGCAAATACACTCCCATAGCAACAAAGCTGTGCCAGCCAATGCTCGTGCATGGGCAGATTTTGAATTTCTCCTCCTTTACGCACACACCTTTTTATGGTGAGGTGTTCTCCCCCACCAGTCTTTATTCAAATCATGTTCTATGCTCAACTTTGCAATTTGAGTGGGGGGTTGTTGGAATCCCCCCCCCTATGATGGGAGTGGGGGGGGGGCAGGCTGTCTGTCCTTCCTTGTGGCTGAAATTTATCTTTTGATTCCATTGCTGTGTCAAACAAGCAGGGCTTTCTTTCTTTCTTTCTTTCTTTCTTTCTTTCTTTCTTTCTTTCTTTCTTTCTTTCTTTCTTTCTTTCTTTCTTTCTTTCTTTCTTTCTCTTTTAAGCAGAAATACCCAGGAATGCAGTTCCAGCTGACTTGGCACCAGGGGGTGCGGCCTAATATGCAAATGAGTTCCTGCCTTTTCTACAAAAAAGCCCTGTGAAACAATGGTGCCATCGGGGTGTGTGGCCTAATATACAAATAAGTTCCTGCTGTGAAACAATGGTGCCATAGGGGGTGTGGCTTAATATGCAAATAAGTTCCTGCTGGACTTTTTCGACAAAAAAGGCTCTTCTAAGAGTAATGGTGTAGGTGGGATTGTCCTTGCTTGAAAGCAAGCCCCACTGAAATCTATAAGAATTACCTCTGAATATGTGTCATGATAGCCCAGGCTATCCCAGTCTTGTTAGATCTTGGAAGCTAAGTAGGGTTGACTTTGGTTAATATTTGGATGGGAGACCACCAGTGCTGTCATGCAGAGGCAGGCCCTGGCAAACCACCCCTGAACCTCTCTTGCCTTGAAAACATTATAGCAGGGGTGGCCACTGGTAACTCTCCAATTACAAATTATTACGTAATTACAAATTATTACGAAACTTGGAACAAACACCTCCTCAGGACTGAACAGGGATATTGGGTTTTTTTATCTCATTACAGATGCTATTGTTTTATTGTGGATTTAATGTTGTTGTTAGCCGCCCTGAGCCTGCTTCGGCAGGGAGGGCAGGATATAAATGTGAAAAATAAATAAATAAATAAATAACTCCCATCAGCCCCAGCCAGCATGGCCAATGGCTGGGGCTGATGGGAGTTGTAGGCAAAAAACATCTGGAGAGCTACCATTGGCCACCCCTGCACTATAGCATAAGTCAGGTATCGTGTGACAACAAAAAAGAGAGAGATGCATTTAGGATAGGGTTGCCAATCCCCAGGTGGGGGCAGGGGATCCTCCGGTTTGGAGCCTTCCCCCCGCTTCAGGGTCATCAGAAAGTGGGAGGGATGTCTGCTGGGCACTCCGTTATTCCCTATGGAGACTGACTCCCATAGGGTATTAGGGAGAATTGATCCATGGGTATCTGGGACTCTGGGGGGGGGCTGTTTTTTGAGGTAGAGGCACCAAATTTGCAGCATAGCATCCAATACCTCTCCTCACAAGACCACCCATGTTTTTTAAAAGATTGGACCCTGGGGTCCAGTCCTATGAGCCCCAAAAGAAAGTGTCCCTATCCCTCATTATTTCCAATGAAGGCATTGAAAAGGTGTGTGGTTTCTTTAAATGGGATGGCCAGAATCCCTTTGGAGTTCAATTATGCTCGTCACAGCCTTGCTCCTTGCTTCACCCCCAATGTCCCCTGGCTCCACCCCCAAAGTCCCCAGATATTTCTTTAATTGGACCTGGCAACCCTAATTTACGATCATGCAGCCAACTTATGCATGCACACTCAGAGTTGGAATTAAGTTTCCTATACTGAAATTCTAAGGAAACATACAAACTTTACTTGTAATAAAGGCAATTTATTTCTCTCTTGCATGCATCATGTCATAACTTGAAGGCATCTAGTGAATCTGATGGGGAGCAGTATGATCAGGTTGGATAAAAGGAAATATTTCTTTGCACAGAGAGTGATTAAAATGTGGAATCATCTTATGAGGATGTAGTGGTGGCCACAAGAATAAAAGGGGATTAGATAGATTCATGGAAGACAGGTCTGTCAGTGGCTATTAGCCATGGTGGCTGAAGGGAATCTCCAAATTCAGAGGCAAAAACTTTAGAATCCCTGAGCTAGGAAGGGAAGGCCTCGGCCCCTATGCCCTGCTGTTGGCCCTCCAGAGCAACTAGTTGGCCACTGTGAAAGACAGGTTGCTGGACTAGATGGACTATTGGTCTGATTGAGTAAGACTCTTCTTCTGTTCTGTTTGATAGCAGAATTCTGTTTTATCTTCAGTTTTCTAAAAAGTCACAAGTAGAAATAAAGTTCTGGATTTAAAGCGTGCTAACTCACATGGAGGGTTGCCAACTCCAGCTTGGGAAATTCCTGGAGATTTGGTGGTGGAGCCTACGACACACAAGGTTTGGAGAAGGGAAGGGCCTCAGTGGGGTATAATGCCATTCCCGCGCCCCCAACGCACACACACACACACACACACACCAGGGGAACTGATCTCTGGAGTCAGCTGTACTTCTAGGCGATTCCTGGGTTCCACCAGGAGGTTAGCAGCCCTGCTAATATGACTAGTCTCAGTTGGCTTCCACACATTGTTATATGCTGTGCTGTAGCAATAATCATCAAGTGTATTATCTTGCTGACACAGGAAAATCTAATTATGAATTAGTGTCCTAGTAAAGAGACAAATGCCTTTTCCAAGCTGACTGACAGGGTGGTGGGGGCTTTGAGAGCCACTCAATATGTGTGAAAGAGCCTCATGTGACTCCCAAACCACAGTTTGGCCACCTCTGCTCCACAGAATGGGAGGCAGTATGAGGAATGTCTGATGGCCTGATCACATGGTCCTTCACAACAGAGCCAGCTCATCCCCAAATCATGGGATATATGAGGGCTGACAGAAGATGTGGAAAAAATCTATGGTGAACCGGGAGTTTTGAGGGTAAGGGGAGGGGCTTACTGGGGAAGGAGAGATTGAGCCCATCCATAGAACCTAACATGGTAGAAGGCTTGAGGGGGAAGAGAAAGGAAAAATATGGGCCAATCTTTCAGTTGCCAACTTCAGGTTAAGATATTCCTGGTCATTTGGGGGTGGTGCCTGGGGATATGGAGTTCATCATTGTTTTCTATGGGACCATGATAGAATGGCCCATAAGGGGGCGCGGTTTTTTAATTTTGCCCCCCCTCAAAAAACGTGTCCATCCAGTCCTGCTGAGGAGGGCTGTCTCACACACCCTACTCCCTTTCCAATAATTTCGGTGCTCTAAATCTTAGATAGTTGAGCCAGTTCCTGCTTGCAGCTTGAAACATTTTAAATTCCCAACAGAGCCCCGACCTGAGGAGGAGGAAAAGCCTTCCTGTGTTGGCCCTGTTTTCTAGAGTTTTTACTTCACCCACAAACATGCCCTTTTGTTGATAAAGCTGGTATAGCTAAAATCAAATTGCTGCCTACAATCTTGAAAAAAAAGAATTAAAAAATACATCCCAGAATTGGCTACTTTGCTTTTTAAGTAGGCAGTTTGGAAGGCAATAGTGTGTTTCAGAGAGCTGATGCACCGCTTAACTCTTTGTGCGTAATTGGAACTGCGGAGATCTGAAACCCTGCGCGCATTGGTATAGTGCCTGTCATTTTTTGGTTTCCTTCCCTCTTCTTTACATTGAGTCATCTTGGGTGAGGAGCCTAGGTCTTTCCAAAGCTCTGCCCGCTTGGCATGACACAATGCCATCGCAGAGAGGAGCTTGCCCAACACCATAGCATCCTGCAAGATGGGCAGAAGAGCCTACTAAAAATACCAACTGTGAGCAACATTGATTGAAAGAAGGCGTCTGGTATGCTGTTTGCTCTCCGTATGGCGCAAGTTTGTGTACTACTGAGCATCACAAGGTGGGGCAGGAGACTGCACTACCCAATATGGTAGGGAAGTGGTATGTGTACTCACTCCTTGTTTAGGGCTCTGCAGGGCTTTTTTTGTAGCAGGAACTCCTTTGTATATTAGGTCACACACCCCTGATGTAGCCAAACCTCCAGGAGCTTAAAGGTAAAGGTAGTCCCCTGCGCAAGCACCAGTCGTTTTCGACTCTGGGGTGACGTTGCTTTCACGTTTTCACGGCAGACTTTTTACGGGGTGGTTTGCCATTGCTTTCTCAGTCATCGACACTTTCCCCCCAGCCAGCTGGGTACTCATTTTCCCGACCTCGGAAGGATGGAAGGCTGAGTCAACCTGGAGCCGGCTACCTGAACCAGCTTCCGCTGGGATCGAACTCAGGTCATGAGCAGAGGGCTCCGACTGCAGTACTGCAGCTTTACCACTCTGCGGTTGGAGGAGCTTAGAGGGCTCTTAGTACAGGGCCTACTGTAAGCTCCAGGAGGATTGGCTACATCAGCGAGGTGTGGCCTAATATGCAAAGGGGGTTCCTGCTACAAAATTAGTACTGAATAAAATAGCTTCAACTAGAGCTGGCAAGTAAACCTGACTGATAGTATGGAGGCCTGTGGGTCGTTATAATCTAGGGGTGGCCAAACTGTAGCTTGAGAGCCACATGTGGCTCTTTCACACATATTGTGTGGCTCTCAAAGCCCCCACAGCCCCATTGGCTGGCTTGGAGATGGCATTTTTTTCTCTTTAAAACACTTCTCCAGGCCAGGCCAGCTGGCAGCTTGGAGAACGTATTTAAAGTTAAAATGTATTTAAAGTTAAAAGATCCAGCAGGGTTCTTCTGATGTTCTTATGAGAGGGGAGATAAAGGGCTGCCGGAGATTTCCCTGAGCAGATGCAGGGATATCGTTTTTTTCGGTGAAAATGCAAACAAGGGGTCATGCCAAAGTCTGTGCAGGAAAGGTAGTTTTAGAGGTGGGATCAGAAGGCAGAGTGTGGCAGGCATAAGGGCACAAACCAAGCATGTCAGGTAGCAAAAGAACATGGTACAGTCTGTAGGGGAACCAGTTTTTGTTTCCCCCTGAACCCTGCCCCCTCTGCCTTTAACCACAGCTTGATCTTCAGCCTTGAGCTGGTTATTATAAGTCTGCAAGTTATGCTACACTTAAAGAACCTGGAGCTTTTATGGTCATTTCGGCAGCACTAGCCATTGCGGGTGATACAACTGGGGAGGGGGTGGGGAGGTCATGACCGGGAGTGTGGCAGAAAATAAGGTCGGAATGACAAGGTGGTGTAGGGTGACAGTGGCGGCACTATCGCCAGGAAACAATATCACAATATCACATTGTGGGATAAAAGCATACGTTTGCTTTCTATGTTGTCCTTTTTAAGGATTCTGTTCTGAAAGGAAATGGAAAGTCTGGTGTCCGAGTCAACATTTATTAGTTTTTTTAAAAATATGGGGGAGGGGGTCTGCTTCTGGTTTGAAGAAAAATGGAAAACTTTATAGGAAAGGGATGTTTCAAAGTTCATTTTGTATTTAAAGTGTGGACCTGGGAGTGGGGAACGGAATAAAAGTGGTTCAGAATTGAGAATTCCTTGTTTCCTCTGAACAGGGCCTGACAAAATTGCAGCCAGCTGAGAATGTGCTCTGCAGTGCTGCCTCTTTAAATGGTCACTCTCTCTGTCAGTGCATCGTATGGGGGGGGGGCTTAAATGCCCTTTGTTATCACAGTCTAGACAGGACGCGGGTGGAATATTTGATACGTTTAAGGTGCAGGGTGAGGGGGGGGGGACTTGACATGGGTTAGGTGAATTTGTACAGGCTTTATCTAGTAACATATTTCAGGTTCTCTTCCTTTGGTCCTTACCTGACAAACTTTTTTTTTTTTTTGGCTTATTTTTACGGGTTGAAGAAACCTCTTGTTTCTAAAATCACCTGGTTTCTGAGAAGGAGACATAAGCTTCCTGCAGATTGCCTCATTTTAATTGCCCTTTTTATGACTGTCTAGACATCATTCAGAGACGTGGCTGTAGTGAAAAAGACCGTTCTGCCTCTGTGATAGCCTGAACTCTCTTGTGTCCACAGTCTCTAAACCTGTCACCTGATTTTTTAAGACTGTTTTCACACACACACACACGCACACGCACATTATGAGCCCTCATGTTATTTTTCAGAAGACACTGCAGTTGTCTTGGTTGCTTTTGTGTATGGCTGACTGTTGATAGGGTTTTCTATGTTTCCCACCCTCTCTTCTTTTGGAAGGGGGTAGGAAGGGTAGACTCTCTCCTTGGGAGTCACTGAAGGAGATCACATTTTCAAAGCAACGTTTATGCATAGCCACTTATTTGTAACATTTCACCTCCTCCCTCCACTCTTTAACGGCGTTAGGTGAGGATGCAAACCTCCTTAGCCCTGGTTTAAGAATGGAAGCAAGATGGTACCCTCTGAATGGGGTGGGGAGGGTTTTTAGTTATGCAGATGAGGTGCATTAATTAACCTCGTTGCCATAGCTGCTGCTTGGGGGGGGGGGGGTTGGGGGAGGTTTACACAAGCTGTGCTCATGGATAACTTACCCTCTGCTCTCGTTTCTCTCCACCCCACCTATAAAAGCCTTCAGTTTTATTCCACTCCTCATCACAACAAAAACTGCCTAGTCAAAAACATGATTCCAACCTCCGTGCTTGAGAGGATTGCAGTCACAGAAAGTTTCTTGCAAGCTTTCCCATAAATCTTAATATCCATCTCTGTGTGTTCATGGACAGGGGGAAAAATCCCTGAAGTTAAAATTAGATCTGAATTTTAGCCCAGGCTGGTAGTGGGTGAGAAGGGGGAGGGGGTCTGCTTTCTTTTCACTTGGAAATAAAAGAGTGTTCGCTCTTTGTCTTGTTCCCCTGTGCTGGGGGCAAGTGAGGGGAAAGGGAAGTATTGTTGGTGTTGACCTTGCAGAGAAAGCTGTAAATATTTGCCTGCAAGCCTCTCCTCTTGTCTCCTCCCCCCCCACCCCCATCCTCATTTACATTTACGTTCTGGGTCCCTGTGAATGGGGAAAGCGGCTGTGTGGGAGAGAGCCATATATTATAGTTAGAGAAGGCACCAGGAAACCGAAAAGCAAGCACTTGGGCTGTGGTGTGGGCTTTCCCCTTCCTGCCCAAGGGTCAGAAGTAGGCATCTGAATGCTAGCATTCAGGGGGGGTTTTAGCAGGAACATAAAGGAGCCTAGTTTTGGCTGACTTGGTATGAGGGGGAGGGTGACCTAATACACAAATGAGCTCCTGCTGGGCTTTTTTAGCCAACCTGAGCCTGCCGGGGGGAGGGATACACATGTAATAAAATAAATATATATATATATATATATATATTTGTTATATTTATATATATATAAATATAACAAAGCCCTGTGTGAAACAATGGTGATGTCAGGGGGTGTGACCTAACATGCAAACACATGCAGGTTCCTGCTGGGCTTTTTCTACAAAAAAAAGCCCTGCTAGCATTGTTGTATAATAGAAATGATTACGTTCTATGAGCCCCAAAAGAAGGTGCCCCTATCCTTCATTATTTCCAATTGGAGGGAAGGCATTTAAAAGGTGTGCAGTCCCTTTAAATGTGATGGCCAGAGCTCCCTTTGGAGTTCAATTGCACTTGTCACAACCTTGCTCCTGGCTCCACCCCCAAAGTCCCCAGATATTTCTTGAGTCAGACCTGACAACCCTACCTCTACCTCAAACACACACACACACACACACCCTGTCTCAGATACCCACAGATAGATTCTCCATTATACCCTATAGGGACCAGTGTTCATGGGGTATAATGGAGTGCCCAGTAGACATTCAAACACCCCTCCACACACTTTCTGATAGCCCTGAAACAGCGGGGAGGGCCTCCAAACCAGGGGATCTCCTGCTCCCAAAGGGGATTGGCAATCCTACATGGGGGTGGCTACCACTGTCATGGGGAGGCTTGGATCTCCCAAAGGATTTCTGCAGATGGCAGGGGTTTCCATCCAGCAGAGTGGAAATGGCTCCTGAAATGCTGTTCCAGGGGGTGGGCCAGGGGATGCCCCCAGGAATGGGACAAGACGCAATGTGGGTTGGAAGCTGCAGTGGGAAGGGGGCATCAGTGAAAGACCTGGGCTTTTCTTTTTTTAGCAGGAACATGTCAGGAGTGTGGCCTAATATGCAAATAAGTTCCTGCTGGGCCTTTTCTACAAAAAAAGCACTGTGCGAAACAATGGTGAGGTCAAAGGGTATGGCCTAATATGCAAATGAGTTTCTGCTGGTATCTATCTATCTATCTATCTATCTATCTATCTATCTATCTATCTATCTATCTATCTATCTATCTATCTATCTATCATTACGTTCAATTTCTATCCCGCCCTCTCCACAAGCGGATTCAGGGCGACTTTTTCTACAAAAAAAGCCCTGTGAAAGCCTAACAAAAATTTGTGGCAGTGATAAGGTTGCCAATCCCCAGGTGGGAGCAGGGGATCCCCTGGTTTGGAGGCCCTCCCCCCGCTTCAGGGTCATCAGAAAGCAGGGGGAGGGGAGGGTAATGTCTGCTGGGAACTCTATTATTCCCTATGGAGACTTATTCCCATAGGAAATAATGAATTGACCCACGGGTATCTGGGACTCTGGGGGGGGGCTGTCTTTTGAGGTAGAGGCACCAAATTTTCTGTATAGCATCCAGTACCTCTCCCCAAAATAACCCTCAAGTTTCAAAAAGATTGGACCAGAGGGTCCAATTCGATGAGCCCCCCAAAAAGGCGCCCCTATCCTCCATTATTTCCTATGGAAGGAAGGCATTTAAAAAGGTGAGTGGTCTCTTTAAATGTGATGGCCGGAACTCTCTTTGGAGTTCAATTATGCTTGTCACACCCTTGCTCCTGGCTGCACCCGCAATGTCTCCTGGCTCCACCCCCAAAGTCCCCAGATATTTCTTGAATTAGGCTTGGCAACCCTAGGCAGTGACCCACAAGAGCTCCTACACTACCACAAATTTTGTTAGTCTTTAACGTGCTACTGGACTCTTGCTCATTTCTGCTGATATTGGGGAGGTTTGTGCTTTCAGAGCTGCGCTTTACAAAAATAAAGTTGCACAAAGTGTTATACCAAGAGATACAGTGTATGAAAAAGAGAGAGAGAGAGAGAGAGAGAGAGAGAGGCAGCCACATGATCTATGTGATTGCTGTTAACTTTCTGCAGCAGTCGCAGGCTCTCTCCAAGGAATGGTTTTGCTTTCCTTCTCTCTCTCTCTTTATTATTTAGGGAGCCCAAAGCAGACAGTTTGCTGGCGAGACAGATGTGGTTGGGCAACAACAGACATCTATTTCCATAACTAGAAACAAATTTAGTAATTGCCTCTTTCAGTAGGACTTGATCAAGCAGGAAATGAAATTCCTAAGTGGCAGTTACCAAAAGCGTATATATCTAAATTCAGGGGGGAAGCAAGCTTTCTGTTATAATTTTTTTTAAAAAAAAATCCCCCCTGGTTTGCTCAGGGGTGGGGGAGAGAATACATTGCCTGAAAGCCATGTAAGCCTAGCTCCATTTCATTATTGAGTTAAAAGACCACAGAACAGCATTTGTGCAAGTTCCTTGACTTTAGAGAACGGATCCTGCTGTCTCCTCAACAGATTCCATGCACCATTTGGAAGGCTAGACTGACACAGTTACTCCTGAGTTATTTAAGCAATTACTCCGCTGCAACAGGATGGCAAATTACATCTGTGTTTCCTCTTAATTTGACTTGCATCAGTATTGCCGTACTGCTTGGAACTCGGCCCAGTATGCATTAAAATGGATGAGTTCGTTCAACTACCTAGAGAGAGTGCCGGGGCCCAAACCTTTACAGGACAAACCAGAGGTCTGGGTAGAGATTCAGCAGTCTGGGCCACCACCTAGCCCTGGATAAAACAACAAAGCAGCTAGCCAAACTAATGAAGGAGGCCTTGCCCCCAACTGGCCAGAATTGGTCATCTGATATTCTGGTCAGGCATGCTTGTTGGAGGGCCAGGCTGGGACATCTGTTCTTGTCAAGTACGGGATGCCTTTGCGTTAGGCTTCCCAATCCCCAGGTCCCAGCGGGAGATCTCTTGGTTTTACAGACTTCCCCCCGCCCCCAGCCACCTGGCCACCGGGGGAAGCCCTGCCCCCACAGCCACCATGTACCTCTAGATTTCAGGCAGGTTTAGAAACCTGCAAACAGGTCCCTTTTCAAAATGCCTGTGTGTGAGCAGGAAGCAGGAAGTACTTCATGGGGAAGGGTCAGTAGCAGAAGCTCTTCAGAGGCAGCCCCTCCATTTGTTTTGCTTTCATTTTAGAGCAAGTAAGTGAATGGATATGAGTATGTGTGTGTGAGAGAGAGCAGCACCGATCCCCAGATGGGGGCAGGGGATTCCCCAGTTTGGAGGTCCTCCCCCACCCCCCCGCTTCAAGGTCATCAGAAAGTGGGGAGAGGGGGAAGGGAAATGTCTGCTGGGCCCACTTCATTATTCCCTAGGGAGTATTATTCCCATAGGAAATAATGGAGAATTGATCCACAGGTATCTGGGGCTCTGGGGGGGGGGGGCTGTTTTTCAAAGTAGAGGCACCAAATTTCCAGTATAGCATCCAGTCCCTCTCCCCAAGTTTCAAAAAGATTGGACCAGGTGGTTCAATTCTTTGAGCCCCAAAAGAAGGTGCCCCTATCCTTATTTCCTATGGAAGGAAGGCATTTAAAAAGGTGTGCTGTCCCTTTAAATGTGATGGCCAGAACTCCCTTGGAGTTCAATTATGCTTGTCACTCCCTTGCTCCTGGCTCCACCCCCAATGTCTCTTGGCTCCACCCCCAAAGTCCCCAGATATTTCTTGGATTGGACTTGGCAACCCTGCTTTGCGTGCCCTCATCAGCTGCTGTCTTGCTGCACCCATATTTGTTCAGACTGTGGGTTCCACCTAGGCACAACTGCCAGTTTGTAAGCATGTGTTCTGTGCAAATACAAAGTATATATGCTTGGATTTTCAAGGCAAGAGACATTCAGAGGTGGTTTGCCATTGCCTGCTTTTGTATACGACCTATCCAAGGGCCGACCCTGCTAAACTTCCAAAATCAGTGGAACAGGCTTCCTTGGAAGGTGGCGGGCTCTCACAGAAGCACGCACATATAGTATGTGTAAAATTTAAAGAAGGGCAGACAATTGTCGGAGACAGGGTTACCAGATGGGAGTGGGAGATCCCCCAGTTTCAAGGATTCCTGACCACCTCAACAGCCACAAGATTGTGGGACATCCCTGATGTGCTGATGTCATGTGGAAGTGACATCATCACGCTGGGGACATCATGTGGCAACACTCTGATCACCATGGAGTGTCACCATGCGATGTCCCCGGTGTGATGATGTCACATGATATCATTATGTTGGGGACACTGCATGCAGCAACATCGCCCCTCCTTGCCCACTCCCAGAGAGTTCTCTCCCATTCCCCGTCAGCACCAGGTAAGGACCTGGTAACCAGTGTTCCTTCTAAGCTAAGTTAGCTTGAGCTAGCTCACAGATTTTTAGCCCTCAGCTCACACATTTTTGTCTTAGCTCAGGAAGGATGACCCCAGAGCACAATAACTTGTACAGTAGCTCACAACTTTAAGGCCAGTAGCTCACAAAGTAGAATTTTTGCCCACAAAACTCTGTAGCTTAGAGGGAACATTGCTGGCAACCCTAGTTGGAGTTTTTTTATATATATATAAAGCTTGCAAAAAAGCTCAAAATTTAGAATGTGAAATCATACTGCACAATTTGGCGCTGCTGATTAGAGAGCTGAGTGCACCCCTTTTTGAGAACTGGAAAGGAGACAAGCAAATTGTTGCCATGACCCACTGTAGAATGTTTACCTGCATTCAAACTTTTGTGTTAGGAGTAGTAACTCTCCCAGAAAAGAATGGAAGCCTGTTAGCTGCTTGCATTCTAATTCATTTTAAGTGTATGCAAAATTAAAAGTTTCCCTCAATTTATGTTATAGTTCAGTAAGTGTGACTGGGAAGCAGAGAAAAATAAACACTTTTAGGTTATGGTAATTTTAAAAATGGACAAGTAGGGATACTGGGATTGATTCATCCATTCTGTTCAACATTCACTACCTAAAAAACAGGACGTGATCACAGATCAAGCTTATAACAACACGGCTGCCCACGTGGACCAAGCTTATAACAGGTAACCATGAGCTGCTTACTTGCCTCTATACAGGGAAGTAAAATAAGTATGCTGGCACTTGTAATCTTGGGGCAAAATGCTGCCCTATGCTTTGTTCATTCCATACTTCACTCTCTAGAGAGCACTATAGGAATAATACTTGTAAATGGAACATAAGTGTTTGTTGTGCTGCAGCTCTTCCCATGGAGGAAAACTCTTACACTGGAAACCAGCCCCTCCAGATTTCACTACATAAAGCTTTTCAATACTTTTGAGAACACTTCCATATAGGTTTCTGCCTGATACTTAACAGGCACAGAAAAATCTACGATGCTGGTAATTAGTGCTCCCTCTAAGCCATGGAGTCTTGTGAGCAAAAATTCTACTTCATAAGCTACTAGCATTATAGTTGTGAGCAAGCAATTTGGCTGCTACATAGATTAGTTTGCTCTGGGGCCATCTTTCCTGAGCTAAGACAAAAATGTGTGAGCTGGAGACTAAAAATCTGTGAGCTAGCTCACACCAAGTCAGCTTAGAGGGAACGCTGCTCATAATCCTTACAGCCTTACTTTGAATCCATCCTGTTCTTGCAAATGGAGTTGCACTCAAGGACAAGAGTTCCACCTTTGTGGACTTTGCTGTCATGTTTATGGGCCAGGTAATGATGCAGGTCCTGCGAAGAGGAAGAGCAGGGAGTATAAGCAGCGTTGCCCAATTGCTTTCCTTGTTCCCGTGTCTCTTGCTGCAGTGTAACATGGAAATTTAGCACATGAATTTCCCGCCACCCCCCCCCCCCCCCCAGCAGCAGTGATGGGGAAAACCTTCAACTCTTCCATTTCAGCAGAACACACAGGGCATAAGATGTGCAGAACTGGGCCTTGTAAGAACATGGTCCTTACCTGGATGGTGTAGGCTGGCTCCGTCTGACCAGATCCCAGGAACTAAACAGGATTAGTACTTGAATGGGAGACCAAGAACATTGTCCTTACCTGGATGGTGTAGGCTGGCTCCGTCTGACCAGATCCCAGGAACTAAACAGGATTAGTACTTGAATGGGAGACCAAGAACATTGTCCTTACCTGGATGGTGTAGGCTGGCTCCGTCTGATCAGATCCCAGGAACTAAACAGGATAAGTACTTGAATGGGAGACCAAGAACATTGTCCTTACCTGGATGGTGTAGGCTGGCTCCGTCTGACCAGATCCCAGGAACTAAACAGGATAAGTACTTGAATGGGAGACCAAGAACATTGTCCTTACCTGGATGGTGTAGGCTGGCTCCGTCTGATCAGATCCCAGGAACTAAACAGGATTAGTACTTGAATGGGAGACCACCAAGGAAGTCCAAGATTGCTGTGTAGAGGCAGGCAATGGCAAACTACCTCTGAATGTCTCTTGCGTTGAAAACCCTTTCAGGGCCTGCATTTGTTGGCTACAACCTGACAACATTTTTTTAAAAAGGCAACCTTTGCAAACTTCGCAGCAGGTATAAATCCAGCTTTGCAAAGCTTGATGGTAAATAGATTGTGTTGTCTCTATAAGAGCTAGATTTGAGTCCAATGGCACTTCTTTTGCTGTTAAGTCACAGGCGAGTTATGGTGACCCTTAGGGCTGCCAAGCCTCTGGGCCGGGCGGGGGTTCTCCTGCCCTGGAGGTTCCCAATTGGCCGGCGGGGGAACCTCCCCCAATGTCGCCAGTGCAATGACATCACCCAGAAGTGACGTCATTGCACTGATGACGTCGCTCACCAACCGCTCTAGGTATGGTACAATAGGTACCATAGAGTTTTCCCCTCCCAAATCGCTAGAGTGTCTGGAAAAACCATAGACTTTTCCCGGAAACACCTAGAGCGGCCAGCGAGAGACGTTGCCAGTGCAATGACATCACTTCCGGGTAACGTCATCATGCTGCACGCACAACATGCATGCGAAAAAAGTCCCCTGCCAGAGACCACGTGGGACTTGGGAACCCTAGTGACCCTAGAGAGTTTTAAGGCAAGAAACTTTCAAAGGTGGTTTGCTATTGCCTGCCTCTGCATAGTAGCCCTAGAATTCCTTGGTGGACTTCTAGCCAAATACTTACCATGGCTGCTTCTGCTTAGCTTCCAAGATCAGAGTAGCCTGGGCTGCCCCAGTCAAAGGTAACAGCACCTTAAAGACCTACAAGCTTTCTGAGTATGAGGTTTCGAGAGTGAAAACATCCTTTGTCCGATATCGGAGATCTCTGAAAGCTCTCAGAAGCTTATACTCCAAAATCCTCTTGGTCTCTAACATGCTACTGAATTGTTACCTAGCTCTTCTACTGCAGACCAATGCAGCTACCCTCTGAAATTTGTAGGGGTTGCTAAGTCCAATTCAAGAAATATCTGGGGGCTTTGGGGGTAGAGCCAGGAAACATTGGGGTGGAGCCAGAAGCACAGTTGTGACAAGCATGACTGAACTCCAAAGGGAGTTCTGGCCATCATATTTAAAAGGGACCACACCCCTCCATTGGAAATAATGAATAAGGGCACCTTTTTGGGGGGTGTTAAACAGAATTGGATCCTCTGGTCCAATCTTTTTGAAACTTGGAGGGTGTTTTGAGGAGAGGCACCAGATGCTATGCTGAAAAGTTGGTGTCTCTGCCTCAATAAACAGCCCCCCCCCAAGATACCCACAGATCAATTCTCCATTATACCCTATGGGTATCGGTCTCCATAGAGAATAAAGGCGTGCCCAGCAGACATTTCCCTCCCCTCCCTACTTTCTGATGACCCTGAAGCAGGGAGAGGGCCTCCACACCGGGGAATCTCCTGCCCCCAACTGGGGATTGGCAACCCTAGAAACTTTCTCGTGTAAGACCGCTATGTTTTGTCTTTGCTTCTCTCTGCTCTTTTAAAGCAGTATTGTTAGCATCATAAAACATCTGTACGCAGAGCTGTTAAACTTTGCAACGTACACGTCTGCTGAAGTTACATGCTAAGGCATGGCTCGCATAGAAGCTTGAGTTTGCAGCAGAGAAGGTAGCAAAGCAGGTGAGGCAGGGGGGACTGGAAAGTCAGGATGAAAATAGAAATTGGGGCAGTTCTCACCACTGTTTGCTTTTTCCTTTTGTGAGTCACTGTTGTGAGTACAGCTCTAAGGATACGATATTGGAGGTGTTAGTTTGGGGAAGCAGGGGGGAGTGGTGATGAGAAATGCCAGAAAAGGCAATTTGAATGATCTGGGGCACTCCTTACAGATTTCAAGACTTGTGCTATTAATTCCAGAACTGGTTACTCATTCTTTTTTGCCCCTTCAGAGCACTTTTTATCCAAATGTGGTACACAATCTGTGGTAAGTTTTGTGACACCCACCAGATTTTTTTTAAAAGCAGGCAGGGACAAAAGCTCTACCTGGCCCTGTGCACTTTCTAGAAACACCTGGCAGGCAGCAGGAAAGGTGTCAGCGGGCACCACATGGGGGATCCCCGAACTGGTGTGTGGACATCTAGGTTCAATCCTGGGCTTCTGATTGGCCATTGGAGATTTGATTGCCTTTGCAGCTGTTTAAGAAGTGTTGCCGTGGCAGCAGCTACTACTGTAGCAAAAAGGCCTTCATTGTTTGACTGAAGGCAAACTAGAGCCACAGTGTTGTGGCTGGCTCCACCTCCTGCGGCCACCATTTTGTGGTAGCCATTTTGTGTTTGTGCCCCACTAACCCATCCTGCGTCAGAATTCCACGGGGGCCTGCAGGCTCAAAAAGGTTGGGGGGAGGGGCCTCTGCGTCGGCCTAATTTGCAAAATTCATTCTGATTGTACAATCTGGATGTATTAGCCCAGCACGCAAACAGCCCAACCTGTGTCTTCCCATTTTACAGATGGAAAGTGGAGGGGAGGGGTGGTTTCATCAAAATTCAGGGAACGCATGACTTGGAAAGGTTCCTAATTTTTGTTTACACAGAAGAAACTCCCGTTTATCTTCCCCCCCTCAAAAAAAAAAAGCCCAGCCTTACCCTGATCTCTTCAGATCTCAGAAACTATGCAGGGATGGCCCTGGTTCACATTTCAGTGGGAGACCTCCAAGGAGTACCAGGGCTGTGACATGACAGCAATAACAAAGCACCTCTGGGTATCTCTTGCCTTGAAAACCCTGCGGAGTTGGCAGAAGTCAGCTGTGACTTGACAGCACTTCCCGCTGCTACTTTTAAAAAAAAAATCATTTATACTTTTGAATCCTCTCCATAGTTTAATCTATTTTTTATCCTTCTGCTTTTCTTCCCCCGTCTGCTAACTATCCGATATAATCTTTGGAATTCAGCACAGGTGGCTGCGCTTAGTGGAGACACTGCTCTGTGCATGCGGGGAATGTGCCCCCCCCCCCCGCAAAAGCTTCCAGTAATGCAGAGCAAAATCATGCTGATATCAATTTAGGATTACCCTCCTTCAACAACTTTTAGAAAACAAAGATCCTCAAAGAGTCTGCCGTTCAGCTACGGGGACATCCCTGCAGGTTCTTTCAAAGCCCTTTGCATTCTCTTGCTGTGCAAGTTTATGCAAAGTGTGGTTTGCATCTGTGTATTCCCAGGAAGGCAAGACTTGTGGTTTTTTTTAATCAATCTCTTCTTAATCCTCTGCACACCTGTATGGACAGACACGATCAATCGCTGCCTGTTAAGCGAGTAGAATGTCTCTCTGCAGAGTGTTCTCATGCAGAAAAATGGCATTATCTTGGCTTGGAACCGCCGGAGAACTTTCCAGATGAAAGGGGGTTCCATCCCTTTAACAGGACTAACCTCCAGGGCTTTCTTTGTAGAAAAAGCCCAGCAAGAACTCACTTGCATATTAGGCCACACTCCCTGTCATCCCCATTGTTTCGCACAGGGTGTTTTTTTAAAAGAAAAAGCCCAGCAGAATCTCATTTGCATATTAGGCCACACCCCCTGACAACAAGCCAGCTGGAACTGCGTTGCTGTGTGTCCCTGCTCAAAAAAAGCCCTGCTAACCTCTAGTGGAGCCTGGAGATTTCCCAGAATGGCAACTGATCTCCAGGCTACAAACTCATTCCTCGTTCAAGTGACTCATTTCCTGGGCTTTCTCCCCACCCTCCCTCCCCTCCCGAATTCAGAAGGAGTTCTGATCTCCTTACAGGAAAGGCATAATGGCTAGAAATAAACAGGGGGGGGGTTGTAGCAGGAACTCCTTTGCATATTAGGCCACACATACCTAATGTAGCCAATCCTCCTGGAGCTTATAGTAGGCCCTGTACTAAGAGCCCTGTAAACTCTTGGAGGATTGGCTACATCAGGGGCTGTGGCCTAATATGCAAAGGAGTTCCTGCTACAAAAAAAAGGCCTGGAAATAGGCATCCCAGGAAATGAGGGGGGGGGGATGAAAATAGGGTGGCCAGCCTTCAGGTGGGGCCAGCAGCTCTCCGGGAATTACACTTAATCTCCAGGCAACAAAGATCGGTTCTCCTATAGGAAACAGCTGCTTTGGCAAGTGGACTATGGCATTATAGCCTACCGAGACCCCTCCTCTCCCCACACTCTGCCCTCCTCAGGTTCCACCCCCAAATATCCAGAAATTTCGCAGCCCAGAGTTGGCAACCCTAGATGAAAATGAAGTGCGTGCGAGAGTGCTATTGTCACTTCCAGTAAAAAAAAGAAAAACTGGAAGGGACTTAGTGGATGCGCTAGAATTTACAAAAACTCCATGGTAAAGCCGGACATATCAATTCTAGAGCATCTAATGATGTCACCATATTTACTGGGAGTGATGTCAGTGGGTTGGCACCAATATTCCCTCTCAACTGTGGATTCTTATGAGCAAAAATTCTATTTTGTGAGCTACTGGCATTCAGCTTGTAAGCATAAATTAGTTTACTCTGGGGCCATTTTTCTTGAGCTAAGACAAAACTGTGTGAGCCAGAGGCTAAAAAATTGAACTGCCTCACACTAACTCAGCTTAGAGCAGGGGTGGCCAAGCTGTGACCCAGGCGGCACATGTGGCTCTTTTGCACATACTGTCCCCACTCCCTTGTCAGCTGGTTTGGAGAAGGCATTTCTCTCTTTAAATTACTTCGCCAAGCCAGCCAGCAGCTTGGGGAATGCATTTAAAGTTAAAAGTTGCTTTCTTTCCACCTCCACCTCCCTCCCCCATCTATTTTCCTTCCTTCCTTCTTTCCTTCCTGTTTTGTAGCTCTCAAACATCTGACATTCATGTCTTGCGATTCACAAACATCTGATGTTTATTCTATGTGGTTCTTACGCTAAGCAAGTTTGGCCACTGCTGGCTTAGAGGGGACACTTGCTGGCACACCAAGCCACATCCCTCCCACCCACCACCCACCCCCCCGGGCCTTTTTTTTAAAAGCAGGAATGCACAGGAACAGAGTTCCAGCTGGCTTGGCGTCAGGAGGTGTGGCCTAGTATGCAAATGAGTTTCTGCTGGACCTTTTCTACAAAAAGCCCTGTGTGAAATAATAGTGATGTCGGGGGTGTGGCCTAATATGCAAATGAGCTCCTGCTGGGCTTTTTCTACAAAAAAAAAAAAGCGCTGTCCCCCCAGTTTCTCACAAGGCTTGCTAGCTGTGGACGGGTGACCTAAATGAGAATGGCATCTTCAACTTGGGGATATTTTCCCCCAAGTACCAAACATAATATAGGGAGAAGGGTATTTCACCCAGGTGATTGGCAGCCTTCAAAGCGGCCTATTTTCACCTTTCTCGCAGACGGCCACAGAAAGCCAAGTCTTCTCTTTAAGAGTGAGTGTGTGTTTATGTGTGTGCATTTGTGTGTATTCTGCTTAGGAGATAGAAACAACGTAGTCAATTTTCTTTTGGCTGCAAAGGCTCGACGGCTACAGCATTTGAAGGCGCCCGCCAAGTTATTCTTTTAAGTGTCTGCTTCAATTTGGCTTGCAGTTCTAAAGACACAGCTCTTCATTCAAATCAGGAGGAAAACCTTGGCCAGGCCTGGCTCTTGGAGCCGAGATAAATGAAACAGCAAAGCCCCTTGCGCGGCAGTCACTTGGGGCTTGTTGGTGTGAATGACAATGAGGTTTCCTCTGCCTTGTCACTCAGATTGCATTGGCTAACAAGATCAGATTTTCATAAATTTGAGACACTCTGTGCCCCCCCCCTCCCCGCCACCCCAGTACCTCCATGGGCAGCCGGGACTCCAGACATAGAGCTTGCATATGCTTGCTTCTTAGCCAGCAAAAGGGGGGAGGGGGAAGTTAGTAGTTCAGGGGGGGGGTTGTTTTTTTTTTTAAAGATTGCTGTAGGAAAACCAGTCTTGCCTCTCCTCTCTATCTTCTTGCATTCAAAACACTGCAGCAGATGAAGCATTGGCAGGGGCTTCTTCCAAGTTTTTGAACTTTTTAGGGTTTCTAGGAATGTCTTGGTTTGCAAGAGAGGGGAAGGAATAATATAAAATCCTAGCATGGAAAAATACCAGCCAGGCCAGCCTCCTGGTTCTTAGTTAGAGTTTAGAGTTAAAACTTGGCCTACTCCCACATGCCAGCCCTGTCCCCCTCCTTGTCCCCTGGGGAAGGAGGGCAAGAGTGATAATTTCTTTTGCCCAGTTCCCTCAATCACACAGGAGAGATACAAAGCACCTTTTAGGCCAACAAAGTTTTATTCAAGGTATGAACTTTTTTCCTTGCTACAGAGAGTGTGTGTTTTGTTGGGCTGTTGGGGCTCTCCTGGGTGCAACTGGGTTTGCCTCTCCCTTTTCACTGTATTCATGCCCTCATGATCCAGTCTTTCTCATCAGGAAAGCAATGTGAACTACTTAGATGAGGAATAACAACAAGCCCATGAGGTGGATTCAGCTGAAAATGTGTGTCCAGACCAAGTTCGCCCAGCACATTTCCTTTGTGGACTGGAGATTTGTAGACTAGGCTTCCCAAATAAGTAGGCTGATACTGACCAACATGCATTGCTGTCCCTGTACTTGCTCTGCTTCATAAGAGTTGTAGTTATTTCTCTGGGGAATACTATAGTTTTGTAGACAAACCCATCGCTCTTAGTCTTTGTCATGGTGCCTTCACATGATCTTGAGCAGCACAGGAAGCAACTTACTTACAAAAGCTTGCAATGCCCAAGCATTTCATGTTTTCCTCTGGGTCTTAGACTCAAAGCATTGACCATGAGATTTCTGTAATGAATGCCAGTAAAACAGAAGTAACTTAGAGATGCACGCCTGAACAACACCTGAGCAGCATACTCAAGATTGCTACAGCACAGGCATTGTCTTCAGATTTTGATGCAATAATTCAGAGCAAATATTCTGTTAACAGAATATTGCAAGATTTCTAATCTTTTAAGCATTTATTATTTTAAGTTTTTTTTAAAAAAAATCTTTAATTGCATTTGTGTCCTTTATAAAATTTACATCTCTCCTAGCTGGCATTACATTCTATGACACATATGGCTCAGGCTGATAAGGTCTCATTTACGTCAGATCCATCCTTTATATGAGTTTGACACCCCTGCCTTAATAATTTTAGTTGCTCTTTTCTGCACCTTTTCCAGTGCTATATTATTTTTTATTGTGGTGACCAGAACTGTAGGAAAGGAAAGGAAAGGAAAGGAAAGGAAAGGAAAGGAAAGGAAAGGTCCCCCGTGCAAGCACCAGTCGTTTCCGACTCTGGGGTGACGTTGCTTTCACAACGTTTTCACGGCAGACTTTTCACGAGGTGGTTTGCCATTGCCTTCCCCAGTCATCTACACTTTCCCCCGAACAAGCTGGGTACTCATTTGACCGACCTCGGAAGGATGGAAGACTGAGTCAACCTCGAGCCGGCTACCTGAAAACCCAGCTTCCGCCAGGGATTGAACTCGTGAGCAGAGCTTAGGACTGCAGTACTGCAGCTTTAACTCTCTGCGCCATGGGGCCCTTCACTCTGCGCCACAGGTATTACAAATGATACTGCACAATAGATTTATACAGGGGCATTATGATACTGGCTGATTTGTTTTCAGTCCCCTTTCTAAAAATCCCTAGCATAGTATTTGCCTTTTTTTATTGCAGTTGCAAACTGAGTTGACATTTCCAATGAGTTATCTACCACAATTTCAAGATCTCTCTCCTGGTCAGTTACTGCCATTTTGGACCCCATCAATGTGTATTTATAGTTGGGTTTTTTGATTCTAATGTGCATTATTTTGCACATGCCCACGTTGACCGTCCTTTGGCAGGTTAACACTCACTTGCCCAGCCTCAACAGATCCCTCTGGAGCACCTCACAATCCTCCCTGGTTCTCACCACTGTAAACAATTTAGTGCCATCCACAAACTTAGCCACTTCGCTGCTTACTCCCAATCTTGACCCATCTTATAGGGTTGTTGTAAAAAAGCTTTGAAGACCAATCTTAGTTACTAGTTACCGAAGCAGCATATTACCATTCTGTTTTCTGAAGCCTAATGATCAGTAGTCATTCGTATATCTAGAACTTTGTGTTCTTTTAAATGTCTTACAGAAACCTTCTGAAATAGGTACAGTGTTTTGCATTTAATAGGTAGGTTGTGGAGACTAAAAGCCAGTGACTTGTATGTTTATATCCATCCAGTGTATTCATTTATTCATATCCTGTTTTTTTCCCTAGGGTTGTTATGCCCAGCCTAGCAAATCAAAGAGAGATGGGAGGGAGTGGCAGAATGTCACTTCTGGGGAAAATCAGGAAGGGGTATCATGCATCTCTAGGAATCTTTGGAAACTCTGTGGTAAAACCATAGAGTTTTTGGCAATTCCTAGAGAGAACTGTCACCACAAACGGACTTCCCCTGGAAATATCATGCCCATTGACCTGACGGCTTTTCCCTCTCCTGTCACCACTCTGAGCTGCATTATAAAACAAGAAGCAGGGCGGGGCATTCCCTGTCCCTACTGGGGAACTGGCAAACTTAATTCTCCCCAATAAGGACCCAAAACATCTCACAAAACAGAAATAAAGCACAACAATACAGGAGAAACAAATGAACAGGGATCTAAAATGCAGAACATTCCCTATTTTAGGTGCAGAAATCTTAATCTTTCATCTCACACCCCACTCCTAGATCATAAGTACCTGCCTGAATGGGAAGTTTGAACCCAGTTCTTTTCAAATTCAAGTTCACAAGATCCTTAGTAACCACAGCACCTGGCATTAGGATAATGTCTTATTTGTCCAGTTGGTATTTCTCTATGCATTTCCCTGGTAGTTTGCATTTTGGGCTAGGCGATAAACAACTTCAGTTTATCTTTTTGCGATCCAGAGTTCTTAACCTCCTGTATGGTCTTTTCCTTCATCCTTCTTGTTCCTCAGCACCAAAATCAGTGGACAACTGAAGGACATGGGGACCTAGTGTGGTAAAATGAATGGCTAGAGTGTTTGACTGACCTGGAGGCTAGACTGATCTCATCAGATTTTGGAAGCTAAGCAGGGTTGGCCTTGGTTACTACTTGGATGGGAGACCATCAGGGAATAACCATGCAGAAGCTGGCAATCGCAAACCACCTCTGAATAACTCTTGCCTTGAAAACCTGACCACAGGTTTGCTGCAGCTTGATGGAGAGTGTTTGACAAGGGCTGGGGAGGTCAAGGTGCAAATCCCCACTCACTATAAAAATCTTTGGCCAGTCATTCTCTCTTTCCTTTCTCTCTCTCTCTTTTTACAACATAACTTACCTCATGGGTCTGTTGTGAGGAGAAACAAAGGAAGGCAGCACATTGTACGCCACCCTGAACTCCTTGAAGGAAGGGCGGGATAGAAATGTACTTATTAAATAAACAATGGCTCTTAGATATGTCTAGAAATGGTGTGTGGCCACATACACCATGCTTACAAATAGCCGTTTACATGCATGCCTGTGGTGAGTCAGGTACAAAAACATTCATCAGTATGCCATAAATGTGTTTTGTTTATCACTTTATTTTTATATCCCTCCCTTTCTCCAAGGAGCTTTTGAGATAACGACTATCTTTTCTCCTCACACCAGTTTCCTGAGGCAGCCTTGGCTAAAAGGGAGTGATTAACTTCAGTCACATCAGTGCGGGTTTTTTGAACAGATGAACATGTCTTTGTCACACGTCCTCCCAATTGCATGTGCCCCCTAGAGCTTCTGAGGAAGGGCATGTGGGTACACACAGCAGCAGTGTTCCTGGTGGGAATGGCATTGGCACCCCCAGCTGCATCCAGCACCGTCAGGGGGAAAATTGTGGAGGCAGTGTTGGGTAGCTACAATAGCAGGCAGTGGGAGATGGAGTTGGGAAATACCTGGAATGTTTTGTGGAGCAGCCTGAGGAGCCTGAAGTTTGGTCAGGGGAGGGACTGTCAATGGGGTATATCAGGGCTTTTCTTGTAGCAGGAACTCCTTTGCATATTAGGCCACACAGCCCCGGTGTAGCCAGTCCTCCCAAGAGCTTACAGTAGGCCCTGTAAGAAGAGCCCTGTAAGCTCTTGGAGGATTGGCTACATCAGGGGTGTGTGGCCTAATATACAAAGGATTTCCTGCTACAAAAAAAAAAAGCCCTGGGTATAATGCCATAAAGTCCGCCTTCCAAAGGAGCCATTTTCTCCAGGGGAGCTGATCTCTGTACCACCTGGCGATCAGTTGTAATGTCAGGAGATTTCCAGCCACCACGTGGAGGCTAACCCTAACTATAAAACAATGGGGAACCGGTGTATAGAAGTGTATACTAATGAGATCAATCGCTGGAAAAATATTACCAATAACCTCTGTGACCAAGATAATGTATTTTGTGTGTGTTTTATGTATTTATAAATTTAGCATAACTTATTTTACAATAAATATTCTGCTTATAGTTGTCATCATGTTTGTACAAAATTACATAAATTTCATACATAAATTCATAAACACTACAAAATGCACAGGCCACTAAAGTCCATGTAACCAGAATTGAGGAAGAAAAGAATCCTCACTCATCCCAGGGTAGGGTTGCCAATCCCCAGGTGGAGGCAGGGGATCCCCCAGTTTGGAGGCCCTCCCCCTGCTTCAGGGTCATCAGAAAGCTGGGGGAGGGGAGGAAAATGTCTGCTGGGCACTTCATTATTCCCTATGGAGACTTATTCCCATAGGAAATAATGGAGAATTGATCCGCGGGTATCTGGGCAGACTGTGTTTGAGTTAGAAGCACCAAATTTTCAGCATAGCATTCAGCGCCTCTCCCCAAAATGCCCTCAAAGTTTCAAAAAGATTGAACCGGGGGGTCCAGTTCTATGAGCCCCAAAGGAAGGTGCCCCTATCCTTCCTTATTTCCTATGGAAGGAAGGCATTAAAAAAAATATGTGTTCCCTTTAAATGTGATGACCAGAACGCCCTTTGGAGTTCAATTATGCTTGTCTCAACCTTGCTCCTGGCTCCGCCCCAATGTCTCCTGGCTCCACCCCTTAAAATCTCCTGGCTCCACCCCCAAAGCCCCTAGATATTTCTTGAATGGGACTTGGCAACCCTATCCCAGGGGAATTCCAGCTTGCTCTTGAGAATTCCAATATGCTGGCAAACGGAAGCAATTCACACTTTCTCCAGGCGTCTCTCCCAGTTCTCCTGAATCTCCACATTGATAACAGCAGCAGCACTTTACAGCAGCAACACTGCTTTAGCAACACAGCACTTGACCTACCCTCTGGATTTTAAATGGGTGTGTTTTGTTGCCCTTCTTCAGAGCTGCGCACAGGAGTGTCTCTCCCAGAGATTAAGAGCATCTCACACACAGATTTGAACACCTGGCCAATACCAATGGCTCTCACATCCTTCACATTCCTAACAGCCTCAGCTTACAATCCTTTCACAGCAGTCAAACCGATTCAGAGGTTGGTCACAGAGGTTATTGGTAATATTTTTTTCCGGTGATTGACCTTATTAGTATACACCACCTGGAGGCCAGCAGCCCTCGTGGGAGAGCTTGAAAATGGGCACAGGAAAATATGTAGCCAGGTGATGGCACATTGGGGGGTGGGGTGAGGAGGGGGCCTGGTAGTGGGCAGAGGGGGTCCCTGTGGGCACTCTTCACCTAGGGCTTCCCAGAACCTGGAACTGGACTTGCTCCTTGTTCTAATTTGTACCCTCTGTTCTCTAGACCATATTGGCTCTCTCAAAGGGCGGACACCTACAGGCCATGTGTGCTTGGTCATAGAACTGAAACAATCATCTACTTTTGAAGTTGTAGAATGTGAGAATTTGGATTTTGAAATCTAGTGTCAAAATTTGTTGTTCCCAGGGCTTTTTTTTTTTTTTTGTAGAAAAAGCCCATTTGCCTATTAGGCCACACACTCCAACATCACCATTGTTTCACACTGGAGTGCGCTTTTTTTGTAGAAAAAGCCCAGCAGGAGCTCATTTGCATATTAGGCCTCACCCACTGGTACCAAACCAGCTGGAACTGCGTTCCTGTGCACTCCTGCTCAAAAAAAACCCTGGTTGTTCCAAAGTTTGGGGTTTTAACATTGGTGTTTTTAAATGCAGCTGTTCAGTGGTTTTCCATCTGATGGGTTGAATTAACGATCAGAGCTGCTACTGTTAATTAAAGGCAGGCTGTTACTGCATCTCTCTCCTATAGCTGTTGATTGAAAACCTCACGTTGAAGCTACGTTTCTGCTGAGACAGCAGGCATTTGGTCTGCCAGGGTTGGTGTTGCCTACTCTGACTGGAAGCAGCTCTTTATGGCCTCGCATATGGATATTTCACTTGACTTACCACCTGATTCTTTTAAGTGAGGATGCTGGGGATTGAACCTGGGACCTTCTGCATGCCAAGCAGATGCTCTACCACTGAGCCACTGGTTGGCTGCAATGTAAGACAGGATGCTAGACTGGATGGACCACAATCTAATTGAGCAGGATGCTTTTTTATGCTTTTAAATGCTGAAGTTGAGTAACAAGACACTAGCCAAAGGCGGAGATGGGTGGAGGCTGCCAGATTTCAGCAAAACATAAGAAGGCTAGAAATTCTTGTGAACTTGGGCAGAGTTGCACTTAAGTGCATACCAACGAGTATCTGCCGTGATCTACGTGTGGAATGAACAACTAACCGCTCTCTGCCACGCTGTCCAGACTGCGATCACAGCGCTGCACAGTGAGGCAGGAACCGCAATATTCAGCAGAAAGCCTCACAAAGTCCCACTGGAGTAAGCGGTTTGAGGTTTACAGCCATAATTGAAGAAAACTGGCTATTGTGAGGCTCCAGAGACCATCGCATGAGCACAGGCAGCCTTTAGTGATAGATGAATGTTTTCGCTCAGTTCTTAAAACTGATAACCTCGGCTGATGGGAAATGTGTGAGGGAGGGGGGGGAGAATGTTTATTTGGAAAGCAATCTATGCCTTGCGCCCTGTTCGGGCTGCCTGGATTCCCAGAGTGTCAGTGTTTGTCTAGACAGAATATACAAAGGGATCAGCTTGTGTCACTTCGATGCAGTGTCTGAACCTGCCTTCTGAAATGTATTCAGGAGCAAAAAAAATTATGCTAAATTAAATTAGTGTGACCTTACTTTGCATTTCGAAGCCACGTTTGCCCGTCTTGTAAAGCTTGGTGTATCCATCATTCGTCCCCGGGGAAAATTACAGAGAAAAATGGAATGAGGTCTCCTCTAATTGAAAAGTGACAATGATTAGGGAAAGCCAGATATAAAATGAGTTGAAGTGATTTTTTAATATAGAAAATATAAATAGACGTGGACAGAATAATAAATGATGCAGTTTAGTTCTGTTCCCTCAAAGGTTTTTTTCCCTTCATGCTTGTTTCGCTTGTGCTTTTATATATTAACCAGAAATTCTGACTCATCCCCACGTTTTCATTTGACTGATGAACACTATGGTTGCCAGCCTCCAGGGGAGGCCTGGAGATCTCCCACTTTCACAGCTGATCTCCAGCTGGCAGAGTTCAGCTCCCCAGGAGAAAATGGCTACTTTGAAGGGTGGGCTCTGTGGCATTGTACCATGCTGAGGCCTCTCTCTTCCCCAAACCCCTCCCTCTCCCAGATCCACCCCCAAAGACTCCCAAGTATTTTCTAACTATACAGCAGTTTGGGGAAGACATTTTTCAGAATGAAGTATGTCTGGGGCAGTGATACTGTGTATCCTTGGTGCCTGGTGGGCAACAAGTAGGAGGGCTTCTGGAATCTGGCCCCATTGATGGACCTCCTGATGGCACCATCAGGAGGCTGAGAGCCAGTTTGGTGTAGTGGTTAAGTGTGCAGACTCTTATCTGGAAGAACCAGGTTGGGTTCCCCACTCCTCCACTTGCAGCTGCTGGAATGGCCTTGGGTCAGCCATAGCTCTCACAGAGCTGTCATTGAAGGGGCAGCTTCTATGAAAGCTCTCTCAGCCCCACATACTTTACAGGGTGTCTGTTGTGGGGGATGAAGGTAAATTAGATTGCAAGCTGCTCTAAGACTCTGAGATTCAGAGTGAAGGGTGGGGTATAAATCCAGTATCATCCTCTTCTACCTAGATTTTGGCCACTGTGTGACACAGAGTGTTGGACGGACTGGATGGGCCATTTGCCTGATCCAACATGGCTTCTATTATGTTCTTATGGATATTACATCCCCAGTGACGCCTTTTCACAAGAATTGTAGGGCTACCTGCTGAACTAATACATTTTCATTTAATTCATAAATCCCTCTGCTTTGGTCATTGAGTCGGCTGGGTAGAACATTAACTTCAGCACCAGATCCTGTGGTTCTCTGAGTATCTGCTGAAGTTTAAAATGCAAATCATTATTTGATAGTTCAGATTTAAGATTATCCTATATAAAGGAACACATTACACAAATGCATGTGGTAGATAACATTATGCATTTTCCCCGTTAGATTGTAGGAAAAGGAACATTCTGAATCAAAGCTCTGGGTCATGCCCAGGTTGACAAACTCTAAGTTGGAAATTACCAGGACTTTGGGGGGGGGGTGGAGCCTGGGGGGGACCTCAGCAGGGTATGATCAGGACTTTTTTTTTAGCAGGAACGCTTAGTGCCAGGGTGTGGCCTAATATGCAAATGAGTTTCTGCTGGGCTTTTTCTAAAAAAAACCAAAACCCTGCATGAAAAATGGTGACACCAGGGGGTGTGGCCTAATATGCAAATGAGTTCCTTCAGGACTTTTTCTTCAAAAAAGGCCCTGGGTATAATGCTATAGAGTTCATCCTCCAAAGCAGCCATTTTCTCCAAGGGGAATTGGTCATTTGAAGATCAGTGGTAATAGCAGGAGATCTCCAGGTGCCACCTGGAGGTTGGCAGCCTTAGCCATGCCAGCCTCTGGATTCCTCCAGAAAGAAGTAATTCCTACTGCTTGTTCTCTCTCCCATTAGCTTAGTACAAACAATTAGCATCTATTTTCATCTGATGCATTTATCTTCTATCCTTATACCAACCAACACCAACAAACACTGGAAAATGTATAATCTGGAAACATCCATCTGGAATGAAATATTCTCTCCCCCAAAGGCTGTGTCTGTTCATTTTTTTTTCTTTTTAGCATTTCAATGGTTTAGTTAGCTGATTTATCAAACTTATGGCTCTTTTTCTGATCAAAAAGACACCGAAGATGGTGTCGAGGCAAATTTTGCAGCAATACCAATGTAATAAAAATAATGAACATAGCTGAAGCTTTTCATTGGCAGGTTAGGGAAGGATCTCTGTCTTGCTTTGGGCACCTCATTTTGCAAATCTTAACCATTTTTCTGTTGAAGGTGAAGGAGAGTATGCTTTTTCCAAATCGTAAGACTCCGACGGGTGCCACCCTCTTGGTGGGAACCAATGTTCCCTTTAAACTGCAGTCTTGTGAGCAAAAATTCTACTTTGTGAGCCACTGGCATTAACGTTGTGAGCTACTGCGTAAATTATTGTGCTCTGGGGCCATCCTTCCTGAGCTAAGACAGAAATGTATGAGCTGGAGGCCAAAACCTGTGAGCTGGCTCACACTAACTCAGCTTAGAGGGAACACTGGTGGGGACTTGGGGATCCCCTGGAATTACAGCTCATCTCCAGACTAAAGAGATCAGTTCCCTGGAGCAAATGGATGCTTTGGAGGGTGGACTCTGTGGCATTGTGCTCCACTGAGGTCCATGTCCTCCCCAGGCTCCATCCCCATATCTCCAGGGGTTTCTCAACATGGATCTGGCAACAGTACTCCAACTCCCATTCTCCACCGGTGGCTAGGGGGGACCTGGCTCGCTACATAATATATACATATATAGTTTCTGTGTGTGCACCCAGACGATGTCTGTGGGAACCCTTTCCTGCCCTGGCAGACAGTCAGTCATAAAACAGGGCTAGTTGAGAGAGAGAGGGTGGAGGGGGAAGTCAACCCATATCCATGGGGCTCTTGTGTGAACTTCTGCTGCTTCCCCCCCCCCCAGCCCACCCCCTGCATGACTCTCCCATCAGGCAGACGGTGGTGAATGGCCTCTCTCTGGCAGCGCGTGATATGACTGCCAAAAATGTGCCTGCCTGAACTCCACCCTTGAGGCTCTCAGTCTGTCTGCCAGAGTGCTTAAAGCTGTCTAGGACTCAGCCAACCATACCCAGGGCGAAAGCAGTTAACACAAGGACAAGGGGGCTGTTCTCTCTCCCCCCCTCCTCCATCCCCCAGTTGGGTTCCTGTTACCTTTAACCCTCATGGCTGCGATGAAACAAAAGGGCCCAGCACGCAATGCGTTTGGTGGCCTCTCGGCCTTTTGCTTAGGCGGGGAGGGGTTTTGTTACAAACTGAGCCCTTGAATGTCCCTCTCCCCCCTCCCGCTCCCCACCCCTAAAAGGGGCTAAACATTCAAATGAGGCCTGTGTGTGACCGGGCTTTGTCGTCCCTCTCCGTCCCCTCCAACCTTGATGCCAGCAGTGCCACGTTTTAGACATGTATCTCATTACAGTACAAAGGAAAGCTCTGCCTTTTTCTCTCCCCCTTCCTTCCCCCCCCTCCCCCGCCTTTTTTGGGGTTGTGGTGGTGAGGCGATTTAAAGGCCTCTGTTTATTTACAGGCCTTCCAGACAATCCCCAATGAGAGGCTGCGCCAGGGATATGGAGATGTGCAGAACAATATGTGCCCTATATGATACCCTCTCAATGGGGAGCAAGCGCATTCGCTTAAAGTGTTGAAAAGCCAGAGAGAGTGGGAAGCAGCCGGGGAGCTTACACTGTTGCTGGGCAAATTTCCCACTGCGTCCTTCAGCCCCCACTAAAATTGGGCTCCTACAAAGCTCTTGCTGGCGTCTTTAGTTGGGAAAGATGCCGGAGATGTAGAAGCAAATGAAGCGATGAACTCTCATATTATCGTAGATTGTGGCTCTTAGCTGTTGGTGGGCATCCCAGAATGAGGAAAGAAGGGGACCAGGGAAGTATTTGAGAGGTAATGCCTTTGCCAGTTTTCCTGCCCACATTACTGCTTGGGGGGTGGGGGTGGGGTGGAAGAACTTGGAGTCTGTAGATTCGAGTACTAAACTGATATCTCAACTACTGCCTTTCTGGAGAGCAGGGTTTAGTAACAGCGCCCCCCCCCACACACACACACATATACACATTTTCTAAATAGTGTGATCCAGAGCAAAACTGCACCCTTCTCTACGACTGGAATGGTGTTAATTCTGTTTTGGATTGCACTGTTAATGTGCTCTATGAAATCTGCTTTTGAATACAAAATTCAGCGGCCAGATGCTAGATAGGTCAGTAGGAACATTGCTTAGGACAGGACCCAAAGCAGTGGGCTCAAATTACAAGCAGGAAGGTACTGGTTGGATATTAGGGGAAAAGGTTTACAGTCAGAGTAGTTCAGAGGTGGAAACAGCTGCCTAGGAAGGTGGTGAGCTCCCTTTCATTGCAATATTCAAAAGGCAGCTGGATGGTTATTTGTCGGAGATGCTTTAGGCCAGGGGTTTCGAACTCATTTTGTTATGAGGGCCGAATCTGACATAAATGAGACCTTGCCAGGCCAGGCTTTGTGTGTACCTATTTAAGATTTGGTAGCAGAGAAATAAACTTTATAAAGGACACAGACAAACTCAATTGATATATATATATATATATATATATATATATATATATATATATATATATATATATATATATATATATATATATAAAAACTTAAAACATGCTTAAAGCATTAGCTGTTGATCTTAAAGGTGCTTTCTTTATCTCTCTCCCATGGGATCCAGGAAACTGGGCAAAAGAAACTGTATCTCTTCCTTCCCCAGGGGACCAGGAGGGAGAGAAGCCTCAGCCAATGGAAAGAGAGGCTTGGCTCAGTAGCTCTGCTGTGCAACTGAAAGAACCTGGAAAAGCAAGCTCTGCCTCCCCCCATTTCCTCCCCAAGGGAGGAGCCTCAGCCAATGGAGAAAACAGAGGTTTCGCTCTGTAGCTCCTGTGCAATTAAGCAAGCCTTGCAAAGCAAGCTGTAATGCAGAAGGAAGCAAGAGAGAGGAAGAAGGAAGCAGATGACAGCCGGTCACTTAGGGGCCTGATAGGAACCCCCTAGGGGCCTGATTCGGCCCCTGGGCCACATGTTTGACACCCTTGCTTTAGGCTGATCCTGCATGGAGCAGGAGGTGGGACTAGATGGTCTGTATGTCCCCTTCCACTCTTTGATTCTATTATTCTATCTTTACATATATGACATGTGAACCTCTATCAAGGTAGAGCAAGACCTCATGCTTGTGGTCAGCAAAACATATGGAGTTACTTTAGACTAAGGCCATATTCACAAGCTATAGAACACTCATATGATCTATGTACAGCGTACACTGGATTTCCCACCCCAGGGCTAGCAACCCTGCATATATATGACAGGCCAGACGAGGGAATATGTTAAAACTGAAATAATTAATGCAAAGTTAGGCAAGCAATTTATTATTATTTTTTACAAGGACCTGGTTCATAGTTACTGGAGTTCTTTGGGGTATCCTGGGAAGAGACTCAGGAAGTGTAACCCCGAGGCTCCTCCCAGGTCTGGCACAGGTCTTTGTGCTGGAGTAACTGGTGGGCCTTCCACATGCTTGCCATTTATATGCTTTCATTGGCACTTCACCATCTTGAGATGCCAGAAGGAAATTTCTCTGCTAATTTTACCTCCACTCCCTCCACCTTTTACCCAAGTTAGTGCTCTGTTGTCCTCCACGCAAGGAACTTCTTGTTTCTTGACTACAAACTATGGTAGATGAGAGCAGATTTTTGCAAAAAAAAAAAAATGGTTTCCATGGCTTTTACTCTGTTCATAGCTTGGATAAAAATAGTTAGCATTGCTGAGTGGCGTTTGAAGCCGTCTCTTGTGTTCTCTCCCCACCCCCACCTTACTTTGCCAATTTATCTTTGAGTTCTTCCTCTATTCCAGAAAGTGTTCCATTTGCTTAAAAGCTGAGGGACCACACATCAGGATTGACTGCCTCGGATTCCAGCTTTGAACCCAGTGGCTAGGAAAGTTCATTTTGTGTCTTAGCGTGCCAGGAAAACTAAGAACATAAGAGAAGCCATGCTGGATCAGGCCAATGGCCCATCTAGTCCAAAACTCTGTGTCACATAGTGGCAAAAACACCCAAGTGTCATCAGGAGGTCCACCAGTGGGGCCAGGACACTAAAAGCCCTCCTGCTGTAGCCCCCCAAGCACCAAGAATACAGAGCATCACTGCCCCAGACAGAGAGTTCCAACGATAAGCTGTGGCTAATAGCCAATGATGGACCTCTGCTCCATATGCTTGCTTATACAATCCCCTCTTGAAGCTGTCTATGTTTGTTCTAGCATTTTAGGAAACTGTATTAAATGTTCCTGTGCAGCCTCATCTGGAATACTGTGTACAGTTCTTCTGATCACCACATCTCAAAAAGGGCATTGCAGAGCTGAGAAAAGTATAACAGAGGGCAACCAAGACGATGGGGGAGTTGGGGCTAGGGTTGGCAGTAGCCCCTGGCAACCAGCAAGGGGTGAGGAGACTGAACAGGAGCAAGGAGAGGCTAGTATTGCTGGTGCCCTTACTTCCAGTGTGCACCAGAAGTAACATCATCCCATTGATGGTGACATGGAAGCACTCTGGCATTTGGTCAGAAACTCTATGGTGGAAGTCATTTTTATGCTTGTTTTATATGTCCCTCATTACTAGAAACATGATCACGTCCCTCTCCGTGCGCACTGAAAGTGACATCACGGTGTTCCTGGAGATAAAAGTCTAGGCTTCCATTTGCTACCAGTAAGTCTCCCACTGACCAGCTGATTGTAGGGCTGCCAAGCCCCCAGTCAGGGCTGGGGTTGCCTTGCCCGGGAGGTTCCCAACCTGCCAGCCCACAAGAGATACCATAGAGTTTTTCCCTCCCAAATGGCTAGAGTGTCCAAGAAAACCACAGAGTTTTTGTGGAAACGTCTAGAGTGGCCACGTGGGAACATTGCCGGCGCGATGACATCACTTCCGAGTGATGTCATTGCATCATGCACAAAAGTCCCCCGCTGCGGGAAGCAGCAAGGCTGGCAACCCTAGCTGATTGGCATTGGGGGTAAGGCCCCTGCAGTGGGGGTTCTCCAACCCCCAGCAAGGTCTGGCAACCCTGAGAAAAGGCTCAAGAATCTGGGACTATTCAGGATAGGAAAGAGATGGCTAAGGGGGAATGTGATAGAAGTTTGTAAAATTATGCTGGGGTGGAGAGAGTTGACAGAGAGAAATGTTTCTCCCTCTCCTAAAATACTAGAACTTGAGGGCATTCAATAAAGCTGATGGGCAGTAGGTTCAGGACAGATGCAAGGAAATTCTTTTTTACACAGAGAGTGATTAAAATGTGGAATTTGCTGCCAGGAGATGTAGTGATGGCCACAGGAATAAACAGCTTTAAAAGAGGATTAGACAGATGCACAGAGGATAGGTCTGTCAGTGGCTACTAGTCATGGAGGTAACTAATGGGAACTTCCATATTCAGAGGCACCAAACTGAATCCCAGAGCCAGGAGTCAACATCAGGGGAAAGCTTCAGCCTCTATGCCCTGTTGTTGGACCTCCAAGGGAACTGGTTGGCCACTGTGTGAGACAGGATGCTGAACTAAATGGACCCCTGGTCTGATCCAGCAGAGCTCTTCTTACGTCCCTTGGAAACCTGAATATTTGGTTTTCACCACCAAACTCTCCCCTACACACACAAACACACACAGCCATTGGCTAGGATGCTGTGATGTCATGGAATTCTAATAAACTTGCTAACAGGGTTGAATGTTGCATATCAACTTGAACTGGTTTGTTAGTTCTCTAGCTGTGGTAGTACTAGACTATGCCCTATTCACGTTACAGCAAATTAAATACAATCAATGTACAGTGTGGATGTATTTTCTTTATTGAAGCATTGAGTCATTCACATGTTACACTCAACACATGTACCACTGAATGTGTGATTTAAACCTCACACTGCCACTGGCTTCATTTGTAAAGTAAACCCACGCTGGCTGTTTCATACAAACAGCCTCTGTCCACAGCCCTCGGGAGATTTCTAGGGCAGAGCTTAAGGAGAGTCGCATCTGACCTGGACATGACATCAGTTCTGAATGACTTTCTAGAAATTTCCCCAAATTTATGGCAAAAGCCACATCAGCCCTGTGGTGCGGAGTGATAAAGCTGCAGTACTGCAGCCCGAGCTCTCTGCTTACAACCTGAGCTCGATCCTGGCGAAAGCTGGGTTCAGGTAGCCAGCTCAAGGTTGACTCAATCTTCCATCCTTCCGAAGTCAGTAAAATGAGTACCCAGCTTGCTGGGGATAGAATGCAGATGGACTGGGGAAGGCATTTGCAAACCACTCTGTAAAAAGTCTGCTGTAAAAACGTCGTGATGCGACGTCACCCTAGAGTCAAAAATGACTGGTGCTTGCACAGGGGACTACCTTTACTTATGGCAAAAGTCATAGGGATTGGGGCGGGGAGGTTCCTAGAATGTAACCTGACAGTTATATCACTTTGGGGTCTGACAGCCCCTCCCTTTCCACCCCCCTGCTTACAAAAATCAGTAGCAGCAGGGAATATCCTGCTGGAAGTGGACAAATGGTGACCTAAAGGATGACTGTGCGCACTGTGACATCCGAACAGGGCTATTATCTTTTCATAAGATAGTGCTGAGAAAGTTTTGTGGTGCTTTCCAGGTGCCCACTGTCACACAACCAGTCTGAATCACTCCACTGAAGGTCCAAAAGAATATTCACGTCCCTGCCCTGTGAACGACACGCTGTCCCCCGTGGCTACATACCAAGGATAGCCCACAATGTACCACAACACACACCCCTTCACAGCTCTCCCCTCCTGTAAGACAGCTGTGCCAGTGAAAACTCAGTTACCGTTTCTGAGGCTAAACCCTGTCTCCAGATTGCGGCCTTGGCCGTTTCCCAGCTAAGTCCCCTGAGCCTGGCTTAATAGCCGACATGAGGGAAACCCGTACCATCCCCTACCTGAGGTGAGCCTCTGTGTTTGGCAGCGTTAATCTCTTGGCCCACAGACAGGCAAGAGTTTTGCCGGAGTGGGGTTTGAGACGTCTGCTCACAGAATAGATCCTGTCAGGGCAAGAGCCGTTTGGGAATATAATCGTTTTGGAGGGCAGCCATGCCAGTCTCAGTAGAACAGCTAGATTGGAGTCCAGTAGCACCTCAGAGACCAAGACGTTTTTCAGAGTATGGGCTTTTGAAGAGCCCCTTTGGAGCTTTGAATCTTGAATGCTCACCCCCAGAAAAACTTATTGGTCTCTGAGGTGCTTCTGGGCTCAAGCCTTGGAAATAATAATCTCTATCAAACGACAGGGGGTTATGCCTACAGGGTCAAATCCTCGCCTTCTCAATGCACGCCACCCTCCTGAAGCGATTGCGAAACTGTATCCTACTGATCACAGCAGCGTACCCGCAGGACATCTCTGTTTCCTCCAGCTAAACTGAAATTAAGCCGGTTGTTTCTTTCTCGTTTGGCTTGAGTGGTTTGCATCCCCTCCCCACCCCCTCTTTATTGCAATGCATTTTGGTGCCAGCTCCAGCCATTCAAGCTACCGCTGCCAGCTGGCTGAGTGGAGCACCGAATTAAATTACGTCTGGAAGTCTGGTACGTGGATGCCACTGGGAATGGATTGGAATCAGCGAAGGTTAAGAAAAGCCCAAGTGGGTTTTTTTGTTTTGTTTTGCTTCCCACCCACCTCTTTCCAACAGAAGGGCAAGACTTTGGTATTAATCAGCTGTGTGTCATCCAATGGCTTTGCTGAGCACACGAGGAAGTAGGGTTGCCAGGTCTGTGTTGGAAAATACATGGAGACTTTGGGGGTGGAGCCAGGGGAGGGTGGAGTTTGGGAAGGGGAGGGGCCTCAGCCTGGTACAATGCTAAAGAATCCACCCTTCAAAGCAGCCATTTTCCCCAGGGGAGCTGATCTCTGTCAGCTGGAGATCAGTTGTAACAGCGGGAGATCTCCACCTGGAGGCTGGTAACTATGAAGGAGGGTTTGTGACCAGAGGGGGGCGATGGAGTGGGGGCTGTGGGACTCATAGAGCATGACACAGAAGACTTCTTTAGAGTTGACAAACATATCCCAAAGAGAAAGTCTGGAGGTCGACCTGAGCGTCAGTTGGTGGTAGGGTTGCCAAGTCCAATTCAAGAAATATCTGGGGACTTTGGGGGTGGAGCCAGGAGACATTGGGGGCGGAGATAAAGCAAGGGTGTGACAAGCATAATTGAACTTCAAGGGAGTTCTGGCCATCACATTTAAAGGGACTGCACATCTTTTTAAATGCCTTCCTTCCATAGGAAATAATGAAGGATAGGGGCACCTTCTTTTGGGGTTCCTAGAATTGGACCCCCTGGTCCAATCTTTTTGAAACTTGGGAGGTATTTTGGGGAGAGGCACTAGATGCTATACTGAAAATTTGGTGCCTCTATCTCAAAAAACAGCCCCCCCCCAGAGCCCCTGATACCCGCGGATCAATTCCCCATAATTCCCTATGGGAATCATTCATGGAGGTGCATGATAGCTGTGGGGGCGGGGCTTCCCCTGCCGGCCAGCTGGCTGGGGCAGGGGGGGAAGCCTGTAAAAAGGGGGGAAGCCTGAAAAAAGTTTCAGTGTGACTAGGCTAAAAGTTGGTGTCGGGGGAAGCTCGAAGTTCTTCCTCTTTCTTTTGGGGGCTCAGGTCTCGGACATGGGCCAAGGCCTGTTGAGCCAATCTGTTCAGTACTTGGTTGCGGAATCAAAATAAAAGCCGGGACTAGCTGTTACTCTTTTAAATGTTTTTAACATGTTACTGTTTATATTTGTTAAATTGGTTTTTATGTAGTAGTTTTATTGATATGTAAGCTGCCCTGGGCCTGCTTTGGTGGGGAGGGAGGGGGATATAAATCTAAGAAATAAATAAGTAAAATAATAAAATTAGTAGCTGAGGAGTTTGTCAGAACAGAGTTGGTCCCTGGCTAGTTTATAGGCCTTGTTGGCTATTTGTCTCAAATCTACATCTCATAGCCCAGATGTCTGGAGGTTCTTTGGGCTTGGACATTCGAATCTCCCATTCAAAGTGCTGTGTTGATGAATCTCCATTTGCTTTGCGTAGCTGCTTCACTGCAAAATACTATTGAGTGCCTTTTCTTAACCCGGGTTGTTCAAAATTGGGTGACTCCCCCTTCTCTTACTCTTGCAGCCGAGTTGGAGTTTGTACAGATAATCATAATCGTGGTGGTGATGATGGTGATGGTGGTGGTCATCACGTGTCTGCTGAACCACTACAAGCTCTCTGCACGGTCCTTCATCAATCGGCACAGCCAAGGGCGGAGGAGAGAGGAGAACCTGTCATCAGTAAGTAGTCTGCGCGGCTTGTCTCTTTTGGCATCCCCTGAGTCTCTTCCAATTGTTCACTGTTTGCATGCTGCTCACTGACTGCTTTTACAACACTAGAAGGGGCAAGAAATTCTGGTTTCTTTGGAGTAGGGCAAGGGTGGCCAAGGTGTAGCTCAGGAGCCACATGTGGCTCTTTCAGAAATATTGTGTGGCTCTATTGGGCAGTTTGAAGAAGGCATTTGTCTCTTTAAATCACTTATCCAAGCCAAGCCAGTTGGCAGTTTGGAGAATGCGTTAAAAGTTAAAGTTGCTTTCTTTCCACCTCTCTCTCCCTCTATGTTCCTTCCTTCCTTCCTTCCTTCCTTCCTTCCTTCCTTCCTTCCTTCCTTCCTTCCTTCCTTCCTTCCTTCCTTCCTTCCTTCCTTCCTTCCTTCCTTCCTTCCTTCCTTCCTTCATCTGTCTTGCAGCTCTCAGACATCCGATGTACATGTCTTGCAAATCTCAAATATCTGATGTTCATGTCTTGCAAATCTCAAACATCTGACATTTATTCTATATGGCTCTTACGTTAAGCAAGTTTGCCAACAGGTTAGGGTTTCCAGCCTGCAGGTGGTGGCTGGCGATCTCCTGGAATCCTAGTGTGTTGCCCTGATGTGGTGACATCACTTCCAGCTTTGTACCAGAACTGATATTATGCTGTCAGTGCAACACCAGTTCCCCCTCCCCTTTTGTTCTCATTGCTCTCCTGAGCAGGAACCGCAGGGGTCAGGGCAGGAGATGTTCCATTATAGCAAGAGCCCTCGTTCTTACTAAAATAAAGAGGATCCTTGTGGCACTTTTAGTACTAGCATTCTTCCAGCATGAGTTTTCATGGACTCCATTCGGTGCAGTGAGTGGATCCTTGCTCTGCACTCATTGCATCTGAAGAAGACTGCAGATTTATACCCTGCCCTTCTCTCTGAATCAGAGACTCAAAGCAGCTTACAATCTCCTATAACTTCTCCCCCCACAACAGACAGCCTGTGAGGTGGGTGGGGCTGAGAGGGCTCTCTCAGCTGCTGCCCTTTCAAGGACAACTCCTGCAAGAGCCCGTATGCAGTGGGCGGCATACAAACGTAAGGTAAATAAATAAATAAAAAGAGCTGTGGCTGATCCAAAGCTATTCCAGCAGCTGTAAGCGGAGGAGTGGGGAATCAAACCCAGTTCTCCCAGATAAGAATTTGCACACTTAACCACCACACCAAACTGGCTCTGGTCCATGGACGCTTCTGTGAGAATAAACACTGTTAGTCTTGAATACACCATTGGGCGAGGGGAAGATTGCCACAACAGACCACAAAAAAGTATGGGATTATCACACTGCTGCTTGCAGCCACTCTTCTCACTGGGGTGATCGATGAAATCCTTGATGGGACCGGCTTTCAACACATGGGCATATATGAGGAGAAATGGGCCTGCATGGTATCCCGAATTATGAAAGGCCTCCAGGCACTCAGGGAGAAATGTGTATTGTTCGTCAGTTCTTTGCGTTCCAGCATTAACTAAAAAGGGGGTTCCAGTATTTGGTCCCGCTATTAACTAAGAATAGGGGAAGGCTCAGAATGTGGACTTTCCAAAGTATGTCTTATTCCCAGCTAGATATGAGTCCCGTAGCATGTTAGAGACCAACAAGATTTTCAGGGTATGAGCTTTCGAGAGTCAAGATCCCTCACTTCATCAGATGCAAACCTTTGACTCTCAAAATCTCATACTCTGAAAATGCTGGTTTCTTAAGATGCTGCTAGACTTGCATCTAGTTATGGCCTCATGGCACAGAGTGGTAAAGTTGCGGTACTGCAGTCAGCGGTTTCTGCTCACAACCTGAGTTTGATCCCGGCAGAAGCTGGGTTCAGGTAGCCGGCTCAAGGTTGACGCAGCCTTCCATCCTTCCGAGGTCAGTAAAATGAGTACCCAGCTTGCTGAGGGGGGGGGGAGTGTAGATGACTGGGGAAGCCAATGGCAAACCACCCCATAAAAAGTCTGCCATGAAAATGTCATGATGCAATGTCACCCCAGAGTCGGAAACAACTGGTGCTTGCACAGGGGACTACCTTTAGACTTGCATCTAACTCTACTGTATCAGTATGGCTTACCCTCTGAAACTTATTTCCAGCAGGGTATGTTGTGAACAGATAGAGTATTTGTCGTTGTTTTTCCCGGGTACTGACGGCTAGAGATGATCCTAATGCTGGAGCTTACCTTCCAGCTGTGTCTCGTTGGTGATACAGAAACACACTATGCACCAAGAAAATACGATATTATGTAAATTTTCTATCTTGAAGCACTAAAAAGGTATATTTATCAAGTCCTTTTACAATGTGCACACATATGACTGTATAACAATTACAATAGCCACGTTCCGAGGTTCATGCAGGCGCAACATCTGCTTAAGACCTCGTGCTCTAACACTCCTTTGTAAATTTCAGTGACAATGTCCGAAGTAGCATCTTAGTCAATGTTGATCCCCAGAGCCATGCACCTTGAGGAATGTCAACAAAAGTTCACACAAAGAGAGAAAGAGAACTCGCCTCTTCCAGAACTTAAGGTGGTTTTGGTGCTTTTTGGTCTCTCATACAAATCATTTCTAAGGGAGCCACAGATAACACCTTCTTATGCATGGATCAACGCAATCTCTTGGAAGTTCTGCACCCAGAACCTAGTGCATAGTCTCTTTCTGTATTACTTACACCAAAGCCTGTTTGTATTGTTTGTCTCGTTCAGCGGTGGAATTCTAACAGGAACTTCTTTGCATACTAGGCCACACCCCTATGATGTAGCCAATCCTCCTGGGGCTTACAAAAAAGAGCCTTGTAAACTCTTGGAGGATTGGCTACATCAGGGGGTGTGTGGCCTTATATGCAAAGCAGCTCCTGCTAGAATTCCACCCCGGTCTTGTTGGTGGGCACAATATATTGGGAGGGGGAAGAGGCTGAGTTAGTACAGTTGCCTCTGGATCAGTTGTGCTGGGAAGACCCACTCAACTGGCTCTGTTTCCCATATTTCTACTATTGATGTGCCATATGCGGCTGCACTGTAGGGAAATAGTATCTATGGAAAAAGGGAAAGGCCTGTAATCTATTGTTGGGAAAGAGGAGCGTTAAAAGAATGCTAAGTCCTTGTTTCAGTGGTCTCTGGAGGGCATGGCTGAGGCCAAAGAATCTCATCCTTGTGGCCTCGGACAGGCAGCAGAAAATGATGGGTAGAGTCTTGAGGAGTTGCAGGTGACAAATGCCATTTTTATTTGCTTAATCTATGCTCTGCCTATAGTACTGCCAATAGATCCAAGTGGGCAGCCGTGTTGGTCTGAAGCAATAGAACAAAGCAGTGCACCTTTAAGACCAACTAAGTTTTATTCAGAATGCAAGCTTTCGTATGCTCTAAGCAGACTTCATCAGACAAGATTGCAACGGCAAGCTTAGAGCATACGAAAGCTTGCATTCTGAATATAGGCAGAGCATAGATTAAGCAAATAAAAATGGCATTTGTCACCTGCAACTCCTCAAGACTCTACCCATCATTTTCTGCATCCCGTCTACTGCTTTGCTCTATAGTATTGTCAGTTCAGTCAGCTCTTAAGTAAGCAGGAGCAGTTTATTCAAGAAGAAAGTCACAACAACACAGGCAACTCAACTCAATATATGCACAATGGCTGAGTAAAACACTCCCCCTTTGGTAGGCGGCAGTCCCTCCTATTGGTTTCTCCAGGAGCCGTCATTTGCATTTCCTGTAAAAAATGCCTCGTGTCCTGACTGGCCAGTTCTGAGGCGTCAGGATCCTGAAGGGTAATGAAGGCATTCTTCAAGGTCAGGCCCAGTTCAGTGGTAGGAACTATAATACATAACCCTGCCTCTCCCCGATGAGGACTCAAAGTGGCATTTTCATCATTGCCCTCTCCTCTATTTTATTCTCACAACAACCCTGTGAGGTAGGTTAGGCAGAGACTTGTGTGACTGGCCCAGGGTCACCCATCCCACTGGGGATTTGAACCTGGATCTCACATGTAAAAAAGGCTGCCTGGAAAGAGAAAACCAGCTCATCAGGGATCAGTGCTCAACCTTGCTATTTTTACAGATGAAGAATATTCAGAAATGTGATTTCTGCCTTCCTTCAGAATGTGCTCTTTCACACATCTTTCCCATTTGTTTGATTTCAAATGCAGCACCATCAGTAGAATGCACTGCCAAAGTACTCTGCATCAATCAAAAACTTCACAACTCAAAGAGTTACATCTTGATTGTTTCTTTGGGGGGGGGGTTGCTCCCCCACCTTTCAGCAAGCGCTGACAATTACATTAGGTTTTGGTGCTTTTTCCCCCCGTGTAAAGGGTGGTAAAGCTCCCCCTAGTGCACAAAACCAAAACTGCAGATCCAGCCACACTTTACTTATCAACACTTGTCCTGGGCCCGACCTGGATAGTCCATATCTTCCTGTCAGATCACAAAAACTAAGCAGGGTCAGCCCTGGTTAGTATTGGGTGGGAGGACCACCAAGGAAGAAGAAAATGATTGTAGATTTATACCCCGCCCTTCTCTCTGAATCAGAGACTCAGTGGCTTACAATCTCCTATATCTTCTCCCCCCACAACAGACACACTGCGAGGTGGGTGGGGCTAAGAAGGCTCTCACAGCAGCTGCCCTTTCAAGGACAACTCCTGCGAGAGCTATGGCTAACCCAAGGCCATTCCAGCAGGTGCAAGTGGAGGAATGGGAAATCAAACCCCTTTCTTCCAGATAAGAGTCCGCACACTTAACCACTACACCAAACTGGCTCTCCAGGAAGTCCAGGGTTTTGATGCAGTGGCAGACAAGGGGAGACACCACTGAATGTCTCTTTCCTCAAAAAACCTTACTGTGCTGTGTAGCTTTATGGCAAAAAAAAAAAGGTACATATTTATTAATTTGTTTTTGTTACGGGACCAGCTTGCCTTTGAGCTCTGTGTTCTCCACAAATAGTCAGTGGCCACAGCCATTCCATTTTGCATTGACACATACATCATCTAAAAAGTTAAGATCCACATTTGCTTTTGTTTTCCTCTTCTGTCCCTTTCACCTTCCATGCAATATGTATTTTATCGTAGAAGTTACTTGGGATTATAAATTGCCTTGAATGCAATGGCAAAAAGGTATAATAGAAATGTATTCAATAAGTTAAAATAATGTGCTCCATGAACAAGGGTTTGAGATTTTTCTGGTATTCTATTTTAGGGTCTGCATGCTTTCCGCCCGCCCCCCCCCCCCCATTCTTCTTTTAGATGTGTACAAATATCAAATGTAGGAACTTGACAAGCAGCCAGCACCCTTGATAAGGAACACAGCCTTCAGACTGGCTTGCAAACTTTTGCATCAGACGAGATTTTTCTCCAGTACATCATGTTATGTCTTTGCACATTGTAACGCTGTAGGGGGATTGGCACACTGGCATCTCCTAAAAGTCTGGCATGCAACAGTTTGTTTTTTTCCTTTTGGCAGAAAACTATATACCTGGATAGATGGATGCAGGGCTTTTTTTATAGCAGGAACTCCTATTTGGCCATGTATCCCACTGATGTAGCCAATCCTCCTGGCGCTTACAGTAGGGCCTGTACAAAGAGCCCTGTAAGCTCTTGGAGGAGTGGCCTATATCAGGGATGTGTGGCCTAATATGCAAAGAAGTTCCTACTACAAAAAAGCCCTGGACAGATGTATACATACACATATATGAAAGCTGGTGTGGTGTTAGCAGTTAGAGTGTCAGACTAGGATCAGGAAGAGCCGGGTTTGAATCCTCACTCTGCTATAGGTTACTGGGTGACCTTGGTCCGGTCACACACACTCAGCCTAACCTACTTCACAGGGCGGTTGTGAGGATATAAAATAGGGGAGAATAATGTAAGCAGCTTTGGGTGCCCACTGGGGAGAGCGTCAGGATGCCCTTACCTGGATGGTCCAAGCTAGCCTGATGTCATTATATCTCACAAGCTAAGCAGGGTCGGCCTTGATCAGTATTTGTATGGGAGACTTCCCAAGAAATCCAGGGTTGCTACACAGAGAAAGGCAATAGCAAACGACCTCCATTCATCTCTTGCTTTGAAAACCCCTTTGGAGTCATCATAAGTAAGCTGCGAGTTGATGGCACTTCACACACACACACACACACACACACGCACGCAAAGTAAAGTAAAAAGTTTGGCCACCCTCAGGGAAGCAAGAGAGATGATGGTTAGCATGTTGGAGTGGTTAGACTGTAGTACCGGGATTTGGGAGGCCCAAGCTTTAAATTCATCTACTGTGCCATAAACCTTACTGGATGCCCTTCAGCCAGTCACCCATGTTCAGTCTCAGGGGTTCTGCTCAGGGCTTTTTTTGCTGCAGGAACTCCTTTGCCTATGAGGCTACACACCCCGATGTAGCCAATCCTTCTGGAGCTTACAGTAGGCCCTGCACTAAGAGCCCTGTAAGCTCTTGGAGGATTGGCTACATCAGGGGTTGCAGCCTAATATACAAAGCCCTGGTTCTGCTAAGAATCGCGTAAGGAAGGGAGAGCCATAGATGCTGCTCGGACCTCCTTGGAGGAAGGGTGAGAATATTTTGCTAGACAGTTTTTTGCAACGAGAGACGGATCTGTTTTTCAGGCTCCATTCCCAGGCATGTGTTCCAAGAGGCAGCAAGAGGTTTATGAGAACACACCTCTTAAGTACTAAAAGAAGGTCCACTTTGTTTCTGAGCCCTCTTTGAGGTGCTGATGCGTGCATTTTGAAGCTCTAAACCAGGGATGTCAAACATATGGCCCGTGGGCCACATCAGGCCCACAAAGGGCTCCAATCAGGCCCTCCAGCAACTGGCTGTCATCTGTTTCATTTTCCCTTGCCTGCTTTTTTTGGTCGCCATTTTGTGTTTCTCCCCTGACAGGCCAGAGCAGCAAAGCAGTTTTTCCCTCTCCCCCCTCCGTTTTCCCAAAGAGAGGAGGAGGGAGGAGCAACCTCAGCCAATGAGGGAGTTTGGCTCTATAGCTCTGCTGGGTGATTAAGTTTGCCAGGCTCAATTAATCACTCTGCAGAGCTACTGAGACAAGCCTCTCTTCCTTCTAATAAATGGCTGAGGCTCCACTCCCTCCTCCTGCCCCAGAGAAGGAAAGAAAAAGCCAGAGCTTCCTTTGCCCAGTCCCCACCATCAGGAGAGCTGCAAAGAATGCTTTTAAGACTAGCAACGTTTTAGTGAAGGTATGAGCTTTTTGCCTTGCTACAGAGAGAGAATTTTGTTGGGCTTGTAGCTGGGTTCCCCTCCTCTTTTTCACTGTACTCATGCCCCTTCAGTCTTTTTCAATAGGAAAGCATGTGAACTATTTAGAAGAGAAATATCAGCATTAGGCTGAGAGTGTGTTCCACCCCAGGTTTACCCAGCAGATTTTCCTTATTTTTTTCTTTCACATTTTCCTTTGATTGGGGGTCTTGAATTTAGACTTCCCAGATAGTAGACTGACACTGACCACTGTACATGGCTGTCTCTCTATTCTTGTAGTTGTTTTTGGGGAGGGAAGTTGTATTTTTTTTTAGTTGTAGTCATTTTTCTGGGGGAAATTATAGTTTTGTAGACAAGCTCATAGCCCTCAGTCTGTGCCATGGTGCCTTCACATGTTCTTGACTAGTACGTGAAGCAACTTCTGTACAAAAACTCACAATGCCCAGCTGCTTCACGTTCCTCTGGGTCTTAGGCTCAAAGCATTGACCATGAGATGTCTGTAATAAATTTCAATGAATCATAAGTAGGTTTGCAACTTACGGATGTGCACATCTGAACAGCACATATTCAAGACTGGTGCCACACAGACATTGTCTGCAGTTTTTGATACAGTAATTCATAGCAAGAGGTGACATTTATCCGAGACTGTAAAACAAAATATTGCAAGCGGGCTAATATTTTAAGCATATTTTATTTTAAGCAAAAAAAATCTTTAATTGTGTGTCTGTGCCCTTTATAAAGTTTATATGTCCGCTACCTGGCATTACATTTATGATACACATGGCTCGGCCCAACAAGGCCTCATTTATGTCAAATCCGGCCCTCATAACAAATGAGTTCGACACCCCTGCTCTAAATGTTCTGGTATCAGAGATCCTTGAAGGCCCGGTTACCCTCCTGTTTGAACGTTGTGCAGCTATCCAAATTGCTGTTCTTTATGCAAGACTGTTGGCTTCAAGAGAAGGGATTCTTCATGTGACAATGCCTTATGGAGAGACACACATCCTGGTACCCATTCCCCATCTCTTCTGAAGTTTAGAGGCTAGGGTTGCCAGCCTCCAGGTGGGGCCTGGAGATCTCCCGCTTTTACAACTGATCTCCAGCTGGTAGAGATCAGTTCCCCTGGAGAGAATGGCTGCTGTGAAGGGTGGGCTCTGTGGCATTGTAGCATACTGAGACCCCTCCCAGAGCCCCGTCCTTTCCCAGATCCACCCCCAAAGTCTCCAGGCATTTTCCAAGTTAGACCTGGCAACCCCACTAGGGGTCCATGTGAAAAGGTATTTTTATCTGGCATGTGGTGACTGAGTCATTTTTTAGATGGCTCTATTAATTTTCCCTTTTCTAACTGCTTTCTAACCTCCACTATTTAGGATTATGCCCTGACCTGGCTGGCCCAGTCTAGCCCAATCTCATCAGATCTCAGAAACTAATCCAGGTCAGCCCTGGTTAGTCTTTGGATTGGAGACCTCCGAGGAAATCCAGGGTCACTAGAAAAGGCAATGGCAAACCATCTCAGTGTTGTTGCCTTGAAAACCCTACCATGAGTCAGCTGTGACGAGCCAGTTTGGTGTAGTGGTTAAGCGCATGGACTCTTTATCTGGGAGGACCATGTTTGATTCACTTGCAGCTGCTGGAATGGCCTTGGGTTAGCCACAGATCTCACAGAGCTGTCCTTGAAAGGGCAGCTTCGGTGAGAGCCTTCTCAGCCCCACCCACCTCACAGGGTGTCTGTTGTGGGGGGAGAAGGTTGTAAGCTGCTCTGAGACTCTGGTTCAGGGCGTGGTATAAATCTACAGTCTTCTTCTTCTTGATGGTGAAAAAAACATGGAATATATATTTTAATAGCTTTATCATTTGTCACGACTATCAGGCATTTTATAATTGCTATTGGTCATAGGAGTTTTTCTGATTTTTAAAATGGTTTTGTTGAGCTGCCCTTGAGGACTTTTGTGACGTGACAGTCAGAAACGTCTGATCAATTCTGCCCAGGACTAGGGTTGCCAGGTTCTACCTTTCTGCTGCTGGTGTTGGGGGTGATTCGATGGCCCTTTCCGGGAGCTTCTGCCTGACAAAACTCTATGGTTTGAGCCCTATTTTACCATAGAGTTTTGCTGAAAAACTAGAGCAGCATTGCCGCACAGTGTCAGCGGTGCGATGATGTATCTTCTGATGTCACTGCATTGGGGGTCATTTGCGATCGGGGAGGAGCCTACAAAAGTGGGGAAGCCCCCGCCCGGAGCAGGGGTATGGCACCCCTACCCAGGATATTTTTCTGATATCGCTGCCTTATCTGTATTGTTCTGTCCAGATCCAAGATGATCGAAAGCTGGGTTTGGAATCTGACCAGTTTTAACCCAGTTTAAAAGATGGTCAGATAGTTATGTGCAGGGGGTTTTTTTTGAGCAGGAGTGCACAGGAACACAGTTCCAGCCAGCTTGGCACAAGGGGGTGTGGTCTAATGTGCACATTAGTTCCTGTTGGGCCTTTTCTACAACAAAGCCCTGTGGGGAACAACTGTGACACCAGGGGGTGTGGCCTAATATGCAAATGAGTTCCTGCTGGGCTTTTTCTACCAAAAAAAAGCCCTGGTTATGCGCACAAAGGACATAGATTCTCCTGAGGCTCAGTCTTCCCAACTGCATGCCCTTCCACCTTCCTCCATCTGCTCTGCCCTTCTCCCAGCTGGAGTATTCAGGCTGGCATCAACTATGCCCTGAAGTACCGGATTGGCAATTGTGTCCATGCAACACTTTTAGCCCACTGCTAAATTAAATATAAACCGGCAAGCGTAAGGCGGTGATACACTCACCACGCAGCAAACCTGTCCCAGTGGGATGCTGAAAAACAAACATTTGTGTGTCTCAGAACGCTTCCGTCTTGTGCCCGTTGGTTTGGACGCTCGTCAGGCAGGCCTCAGAGAAATCCCCCAACACCAGCCAACTTTGGTTCTTTACATTCTGTACCTGACTGCCTCTGCTCTGGACTAGTTTGCTCTCTCCCAGGCAAAAGTCTTCTCTACATTATGGGCCCAGCCCCTTCAGAGAAAGCCCGACAGCATTGTTGCAGAGGAGGCAAAATCTAAGCAGGGCGGTTGTGGTTAGCTCCCCAGGGCCAGCTAAGCCCTTGAACATTCGGAAATGCATACCCTCAAAAGCCACAACTGTCACTAAGAAAACAGCGCACTGTGGGATTCTATGAAGAAGGGAGGCATGATTTTGAGAGCTGCTCACACGCAGTTGGACAGCTCACACGCAGAGGGAAGCCAAGGCCGTGGCTCGCTGGACTAAGGCAGCCATTTTGCTTACAAAAATCCTAGGTTCAGTCTTTGCCAAGTAGTTGACAATGTGAAAGCTGTTGACCTGAGACTCTGGAGAGCTGCCACCAGTCATAATAGGAAAAGATAATGGTCTGATTCAGGTTTAAGTCTGACTCAGGGAAAGACAGTGTGGTCTGACTCATGATAAGACCACTTCCTGCGTTCATTTAATAGGCCAAGGCCTGCTTTTGCCATTTTCAGCCTCTCGCTGAGTCCACCTACAGGTCTGTGTGAGAGCCAGTTTGCTGTAGTGCAGGGGTGGCCAACGGTAGCTCTCCAGAAGTTTTTTTTGCCTACAACTCCCATCAGCCCCAGCCATTGGCCATGCTGGCTGGGGTTGATGGGAGTTGTAGGCAAAAAAAACATCTGGAGAGCTACCATTGGCCACCCCTGGTGTAGTGGTTAAAGAGTGGCAGACTCTAATCTGGAGAACCAGGTTTAATTCCCCACTCCTCCTTCACCTGCAGCTAGCTAGGTGACCTTGGGCCAGTCACCATTCTCTGAGTTCCCTCAGCCCCACCTACCTCACAGGGTGCCTGTGGTGGGAAGAGGATGAAGGCAATTGTAAGCTACTTTGAGACTCCTTAAGATAGAGAAAAGCAGGGTATAAAAACCAACTCTTCTTCCTGTATGTCTTCTCACTGGGAGGGGAGGAAAGAGCCTTGAATCTCAATCACAGCTTCAGCAGCTGTAAGAGACTGCTGTATTGCTCTCTTATGTGCTGTCAAGTCACTTCCAACTGATGGCATCCTCTGAATTAACGACCTCCAAAACATCCTGTCATTAACCGCCTTGTTCAGGGCTTGCAAATTGAGAGTCATGGAGAGCCAGTTTGGCATGGTGGTTAAGAGCATGGACTCTAATCTGGGAGAACTAGGTTTGATTCCCCACTCCTCCACTTGCAGATGCTGGGTGACCTTGGGTCAATCACAGTTTTCACAGAGCCATTCTCTTAAAAGCAGTTCCCTCAGAGCTCTCTCAGCCCTACCTCACAGGATGTCTGTTGGTGTAGTGGTTGAGTGCGCGGACTCTTATCTGGGAGAACCGGGTTTGATTCCCCACTCCTCCACTTGCAGCTGCTGGAATGGCCTTGGGTCAGCCATAACTATCACAGAGGTTGTCCTTGAAAGGGCAGCTTCTGGGAGAGCTCTCTCAGCCCCACCCACCTCACAGGGTGTCTGTTGTGTACTAAGAGCCCTGTAAACACTTGGAGGATTGGCTACATCAGGGGTGTGTGGCCTAATAAGCAAAAGAATGCCTGCTACAAAATGAGCTCTATAACCAAATATGGTTATAGCGATATAGAGCTGAAGTTTAGGGAAGGTGGGGTTAGCGATATAGAGCTGAAGTTTAGGGAAGGTGGGGTTCAGGGAGAGGAAGGACATCAGCACGGATGTGATGGGATAGAGTCCATCCTCCCAAGCAGCCATGTTCCCTTGGAGAACTGGTTTGTGTAGTCTGGAGATCAGTTTCAATTCCAGGGGAATCCAGGGCCCACCTGGAGGTTGGCAACCCAGTGGCCCAGACTGTGTGGTCTGCTTGATCAGACCTGAGACCCATCAAGTCCAGCATTCTGTTCGCACTGGGGCCACCCAGCTGCCTCTAGAAAGCCCACAAGTGGGATGATGCTGCCCTTTCGCCCATACTTCCCAGCATACAGAGGGGCATCCTGCCTCTGGTAATAGAGGGAGTCAATAAAAACTGCTAATCAAGCAATGTCAAGCCATTCTGGCTTCCCATAGGTCAGTTAACCATTACTAGTGAACCAGCCCATAGCTGAAGCGTTACATTAATCCTACGGTTATATCTTGCTGATGCATTCCACTATGGGCAAAGCTTTTCTCCCTCACCAGGAAGAAGAGATTGGATTTATATCCCGCCCTTCACTCGGAGTCTCAGAGCGGCTTACAATCTCCTTTCCCTTCCCCGCCCCACAACAGACACCCTGTGGTAGGTAGGACTGAGAGAGCTTGGAGAGAACAGCTCAGAGAGAGCTGAGACTGACCCAAGGTCTCTCCAGCAGCTGCTAGTGGAGGAGTGGTGAATCAAACCTGGTTCTCCTAGATAACAGTCCACACACTTAACCACTGTCTCTCTTCTTCCACTGCCGCAAGGGACTCTTCTCTCAGACTCCTTGTACTGGAAGAAAGCGCTGCTGATCGTTGGTCAAATCCACAGGATCCAACCCACAATTAAATGAAATCATGACTTCCTGTGACTTCTGAACTGAGCCCATTGTATCACTGGCGTCACTCCAGTGTTTTGACTGGATTAATATGCCGTATGAAATCAACTTTGGCAGTCCATTATCGCTCGCTCCTTATCTTATATGTAGTATTTCTAAGACAAAGTTTGCTATAAAAGAGAAGGAAGCAGGGAAAGCATCCGGGCCATCTCATTTCCATATAAATAACTTCTTCTCCCCCCGCCCCCCCCCCCGCACCTGCCAGTGGCAGAACTGCCTTGAGATTTGTACGCAGAATCGGGAAGTTCGGATATCAGGGTAGAATGGATTTGCAAGACATTTCGTCCCACATACAAAGCTGCTACAGTCGTTACACATTCTGTGCCATGATTTTAGCCTAGGGTTGCCAGGTCCAATTCAAGAAATACCTGGGGGCTTGGGGGTGGAGCCAGGACTTTGGGGGTGGAGCCAGGAGCAAGTTTGTGACAAGCATAAATTGAACTCCAAAGGGAGTTCTGGCCATCACATTTAAAGGGACCGCACACCTTCCCTTCACTGGAAATAATGGAGGACTTTTTGGGCTCATAGAATTGGACCCCCTGGCCCAATCCTTTTGAAACTTGGAGGGTACTTTGAGGATAGGCACCAGATGCTATGGTGAAAATTTGGTGCAAAAAACAGCCCCCACAGAGGCCCCAGATAACTGCAAATCAATTCTCCACTATATCCTATGGGAATCGGTCTCCATAGGGAATAATGGAGTGCCTAGCAGATATCCCTCCATACCAGGGGATCCCCTGCCCCCACCTGGGTATTGGCATCCCTACTACATCCTCTGGCAGCAAATTCCACATTTTAATTGCTCAAAAGGATTTCCTTTTGTCTGACTTGTATCTTCTGCTCATCAGCTTCATTGGATGCCCTTGAGTTCTAGCAAGGCCGGCGTGTAGGAGTAGGCCAGGTAGGTGGCCACCTAGGATGCCACCTGGCCTACAGGGGCGCCACAGGGTGCCCCCTCCCCACCACTGGCAGGGGGGTGCGGCAGCATGTGCTCTCCTCTGAGGAGAGCACATGCCACCCCACTGTTCTCGCCTCGGCAAGAGTGGCATGCAGTGGCGTAGTGGCACGCAGTTTCTCAAATAACAGATCTGATTAGATTTTATTCTAGGTGGATACTCTTGTTATAATTTCAACTGGGACATTGTTCTCTGAAGCGGATCATACTGAAACATACAGAACTGTAGTGTACATTAATTTGTTTTTAATGATGATGATATTGGATTTATACCCCGCCCTTCACTCTGAATCTCAAGAGTTTCAGAGCGGTCACAATCTCCTTTATCTTCCTCCTCCACAACAGACACCCTGTGAGGTAGGTGGGGCTGGGAGAGCCCTCACAGAAGCTGCCCTTTCAAGGTCAGCCGTGTGAGAGCTATGGCTGACCCAAGGCCATTCCAGCAGGTGCGAGTGGAGGAGTGGGGAATCAAACCCCGTTCTCCCAGATAAGAGTCCGCACACTTAACCACTACACCAAACTGGGATTTTATGTATAGTGTTGATGCACAGTTCTTTTGGATTACCCTCCTGGAGGCTGGCAACCCTTCTCACAGTGCTGCTACAGCCATTATCTGAAACATAAATACATGAAGCATGGTGAATACTTGAAACATTCTGTGTAAATGCTTTGTATTTATAAGTTCAATAGGGTTGAAGGGTGAAAGCCACTCTGTACCGAAGGCAATCTCAAACTCTTTCTTGTTCTTTCCAACTTTAGGAAGGAAGCTTGTGGCCTTCAGAAAGCACAGTGTCAGGAAATGGTGTAACAGAGGTAAGGTACATGTCGAAAATATAGCCAGTGTGCTGCTTTTTGGCATGCATATGAAATGCCTGTAGGTTGCCAACCCAGTAGCTGGCACCCAGCAGGAGATGGTGTGAGTGGGACAGAGTCATTGTGGGTCAGTGGTAGCATATGCTCTTAGCATGCACAGGGACCCAGGTTTGATTCTCGGTGTCTCCAGTTAAAAGGATTGAGTGGGAGGTAATGTGAAAAACCTCCATCCTGGAGAGCTGCTACCAGCCTGAATAGACAATATTGACCTTCATGGACCAATAGTCTGATTCAGTATAAGGCAACTCGATGTGTTCATATGTGTATAGATCCAAGTGGGCAGCCGTGTTGGTCTGAAGCAGTACTTCTTTGTTCATATGTGTATTTGTGTGAAATGGGGGGCTGCTGCTGTTACACGTGATGATGTCACTTCAAGGAGGAACTTGTAGCTGCTCTAGGAATCACTGGAAGCTCTGTGGCAAACCATAGAGTTTATGGCATTTCTTAGAAAAGAACAATGTCAGTTTTGGGTTTTCCCTGGAGGCAAATTTAAGTTGCACATGATGACGGCAATCTTTTTTTTTTTAAAAAAAAAATCTCCCTCCACTTGAAGGAGCAGTGGCAGGAAACACAGATTGCCAGCACCCCTGAATCCCTGATGCTCATGTCTCTCCCTTCTCTTGTTTCCAGCAGCAGGTCTACACACCAAGACCAACAGACAGGCTAGCAGTTCCATCCTTCTTGCAGAGGGACCGTTTCAACAGATTCCAGCCAACCTACCCTTATATGCAGCACGAAATCGACCTGCCGCCCACTATCTCTCTCTCGGATGGGGAAGAGCCCCCTCCTTACCAGGGGCCCTGCACGCTGCAGCTCCGGGATCCGGAGCAGCAGATGGAACTCAACAGGGAGTCGGTCCGAGCGCCTCCCAACCGAACCATCTTCGACAGTGACCTGATAGATAATTCAGTGTTTGGGGGGCCTTGCCCTCCCAGCAGCAATTCGGGCATCAGCGCAACCTGTTACGGGAGCAACGGCAGGATGGAAGGCCCGCCCCCCACGTACAGTGAGGTCATAGGTCATTTCCCTGGCTCAACGTTTTACCAGCACCAGCAGAATAACAGCGGGATGCCTTCGATACTGGAGGGCGGCCGGCTCCACCCTTCATCTCAAATCAGTAGCCTCGAGAGCACAACAGGATGGAACAAAGAGAAACAAAAAGGCCACCCCTTTTAAAAAGAAACAAAAAAAGAAACAAAAAACACTCTGCACTTCTTGTTGACTGGAGGGGGGAACGATATTGAGAGATGGGGAAACGGGCGCACAGAACAAAAACGCCCTTCTCTGCTCTTGTGTAGTATAAATATTTACATGTTATGTTTGGTCTGAATGCACAAACGCCAACAAAGCTTGCAAAAAAACAAAAAAAACATTTCTTTGTTGAGCTCTGTCTAGAATTTTTTTTATTTTTTTTTAAATGAAATCTACAGCGGTCCTCTTATTTTTTTCCCCCCCCTTCCTTGCTCCCTTCATTTTGTTTCTAGTTGAGCTGCGTGTGCGAATGCTACATTTTTTTGTTTATTTCACTTAACTTTAAAGATGAAAAATATTTGCACAAAAAACACATTTGTTTAAAGATCTGCAATATATATATATATATAAATATATATTAAAAATAAGAGAAACTGTATGTGTGTTTGGGGAAGCTGGAGTATTTTTATATTAGAAGAGGCCTATTGAGAAAAAAGGGGGGGATTTTGATTTTTTTTCTCTCTGAACTAGAATTGAAATATGGCAAATTTTTGAGGGCCAGCTCAAAAAAAAAGCATGTATTACATTGTAAAAAAAAGAAGAAGAAACAAAAGAAACAAAAAAATTAAAAAACAAAAGCAGGGGTTTAGAGTTATTTATATAAATGTTGAAATTTTGCACTATTTTTTAATATAAATGTGTCAGTGCTTGTGTTGGTCAAATGCCTCTATCATGTCTAAACAGAAATGTTAAGGGAAATACGTCAACGTGAAGATTAAAGAAGTCATAGGGGGAGGAGAAAGCCCGGAAGACTGAACCAAACCAGTAGGTTACATCACGGAAGGACTGCATCTTATGTCAATGTTTTTACTTTCCATAGTCACATGATCAAGTCCCGAATCTGAGCTGGTTCCGTGGTGAATGCAGCATGGTTGCACTTGGGACAGATGACCCGAGTCTGAAATAGACACTCATTGCTTCAGTTGCCAAGAGCTTGTGCATATGTAAATTGCCATTTCTCCCCTCCCCTTATTGGCTCCCGCCTCTTTTTCTGTGTATTCTTAAAGGAGAAAGTCTATTTATACATGCATGCACCTTTCAAAATTGACCCGGTTTGGGTGCATACAAATTTGGAGGGGGGAGGTATTGCCACATCTCTTCCCCGGAACACATAGTAAACACCCTGCTATTTTGCATTGCCTACAGAATCAGAATTTTGACTCCCCTCCCCCCAGTTTTTTAGCATGTATTTGTATCTTACGATTATTGGAAGCATGGTTAAAAGGTTGGATTTTTTTTTTAGAAAAAGAAAATATACCTTGCAACTTGACCCTGTGACCTTTACATTCATGAGCTACAGTTGCCTAGTTCTGTGGTTTCAGGAGCCCTAATGGAGCTGCACCTAAGCAAGGATTTCTTCTCTCCCTTCAGGTGCTGGGGATGGTTTTGCGTACAGACCCTCCTAGTGCATGGAGGACTTTGCTCAGCCTGGAAACAGACGGGGAAATCCCTGCTTTGCACAAGAGGTTTTTGTGTGCAGCTAAACCCTGAAAACACAGGAATCATGTTCTTTTGCAGAATCCCTAGCCCCTTAGAGGGCAATTGAATGACCCCTTTCTACTGCTACTCTCCAGCTAATTTCATGGGGCCCATAAAAGTATAAGTAGCCATTAAGATGCCCTCTTTTAATGACTGAGTGATTGCTTCTAATTGTCTTTTTAATATCAGGCTAATCTGGTTCTCTTCATCAATTAAGATTATTTTTTTTTAAAAAAAAAAGCTTTAACAATCTCATAAACCTGCTTTATGACTTTTAAAAAAAATGCCCTGAAAACTTGGTATGGAGAAGTTCAATTTCCTATAGGGTTTAAGTCTTCATAACCTAAGGTAAGCCAGGTGTGAAGGAGAAGGGCTTCTAGGCCTCTGCTGGGCCTTGTTTGGAAAAGGGAGTCTCTGTAGGTGTCCTGTAGAACCAAGGAAATTAACATCTCTGAAATTCTATGTAAATTTGCATCCAGTCCTCTCATTTGGGACCCACACAACTCATCGCAGCCTGCCAAGCTCCGAGGCCCTAGCGAAAGGGGCTTATCATGCCTGATGGGCCACCGTAGCTGGCTTCATTGGGCTCAGCTGGGCACAAAAGCCGATTTTTGAAATCTGAATGAGGAAAGGAAAGCATATGCAGTCTCTGTCCTTCAAGCCACTTTGGCAGTCTCTGGGTTTGAGCCATCTACGCACTCTACCTACACACGAGAAGAGAAGGAGGGTACACAGCAGCGCATGGTGTGCCGCCCCCCTTTCTCGTCTGCCTCTGGTTGTTAACTGTGTTTTTATTTATTATCACTAAAGAGGCGCTGGGCAAGACGTAGATGGAAACCCGCCAGTTCCTGTGATGTATTAAAAGGTTAGAGATTCGGGCATGTCGCTTTAGACGTGAACCCTGTACCTCTTCCGACCACCGCCCTTCTTCCATCGCCCTTGCGCATCCTCCTCTGTCGAGGTTCTGACCTCTGATCCCCTTCAAACAAATCAGCTCATGTCGTGTTATTTTTATTCCCCCCCACACACAGTGCAGTCTCTCCTCTCCTCTCATGAAACATTTTGTCTTATAAATGCTATTGTTTACATTTTGATATTGTGTCGCGATCTGGTTGGTTGTGTTTAACCCTTGTGGTGAATTTTTGTATGTGATCCAAATGCAAGAGAGTGAGAGATGAATTTATGGAGAGAAAGGGGGGGGATATTAAGCATATATGGGAGCGAAGCCCCCCCCCCATTCCTCTATCTTGTGCATAGGTATTAATTGCTAGCTAGAAGGGTTGCCAACTAACCAGGAAAAAACTGCCTTGGCCTGTTCTACATAATATTTAGAAATCAGAATGGAGATTTGGGGTTGCGTCCTGCCTCTCAGCTGAGAGAACAGGGGTCTCTGGTGGAAAAGCCTCTTGCATTGGAGAAAGAGGATACCGTTAGCGGAGTAGAATAGCACAATACGACCCAGTGATGTAATCATGTAGAATCAAGGCACAGATACGATAGCAGCATGGAAAGTTGGCAGTCCTAACAGCTGCACAGTTCCACCCACAGCGGAATACAGAAGCCCCACGATGGAGCATGGAAAGATTTGCAGAGGGGAAATTTGAAACGAGTGACCATTTTCTTTTTTTACAAGGAGGTGTAATTCCACTTTTTAACCAGATGCTAACTAGTAAGGTAACATAAATGAAAGATATAAAAGGCAATAACTCTTGGTTTTTATGCGACTTTTCTATTACTTGAAGGGGGAAAAAAAAGGAAACGAGGGAGAAGAACTCTGAGAACAACCTGCGAACACTTTTAAAGTTCTGATCCTTTTGAACGCTATTTATATGTATTTTAAAGAGGATGATCAGGACAGCAAATAGACAAACTTGAAATTTTCCACCATTAAAAAAAAAAAGAATAGCTTTTTTTGCCTAGTGATAGACTCCTGAAACCTACTTCCCCTTTTCTACAGTATTGCAACCCGCCTTCTCCCCCTTCCAGTAGTTTCTTGATAATAGCTTTACAGTACCTACAATTTGCAGAGTTTTCTTAATTTAAAAAGAAAGAAAGGAGTGAATCTAGCTTCCTATGAAAGGTACAAAGTCAATGAATTTATAGAAGTGGGTTTTTTAAAACGTATCTTTCCTTTATGTAACGCGTCTATTTAGTGCCTTATTAAAAGAAACAGTAAACCTCCCTTTTTTAAAAATTAAAAGAGGGAGCAATTCAATCATTGCTAGTGATAAGAACTTCCAGGGTGTGGTCACTTTCCCTTTAGACCCCTGGGTTTCAGTTTTCTCTAGTTAGTTATTTAAGGGGGTGGGGACAGAATTTACCCACCCAACCCTCTGACCCAGTTTGATGTGCCTACCTGCATCAGGTGCTCCCTCTCTGTCTTCTGCCATCTCCCCCCCCCAACACACACACACACCTTGGACTGTTTGTAAGGTAACTTGAATACATTTTTTTTATGCACATATCCTACTCCAGGTCGTCAACTGTGGTGGATATCGTAATCGAGAATACCAACCAAAAGACAAACTGAACTATTATATCTGCTGCCCTCTTGAGCCAAAACAAGTGAATAGTAGTATTGGTGTTATTGTTGATTTATGATAATGATGATTTTTTTTTCTTCCTCTTTGTTCTGTGGTCTTCTTAGTGTGTTTGCTACAAAAAAAAAATGCTTACCTCAATAGGTTTTGGGTAGAGTGTGCGTCTTGTATCTCAAACTCTGCCCTAACTGCAAAATAATCGCCTGGACCGGAGGTTGTTAAAGTCACTAGAGTGCCTTGTATGAGACAGGCCAACCTAGGATGGGTGGCCGCTTTATCGGCACCATTTCTGCTGTCTTTAATAGTGAACTAACATCCAGCAATGACGGACTTTTCCTGTCATTAAGGTCTGTATGCCAGGCTTTTATTAAAAGAACAAGGGCCCGGGGGAGTGGGGAGAGACCTGCCTACAAGGCAAAATTGACAGAGGTTTGTTACAGAGGACAAAGCAAAGACTTTTTTTCCGAACTGTACCTCTCTCCCCGCCCCCCTTTCTCGTGAGAGCGGATACTTGATTAGGCCAACCTTAACTTTTAATGGCATTAATCTTTCCAAACTTTCATTGATTTTTTTTTTGTCAGGTTGCCAGTTGTGTTGGCACCACTTTTGGCTGGATGGAATGAAATTCTCTCCAAAACATGGTGACAGCTGATGGTGATTGATTGTTCCATTCAGCAACAGCCTAAAAGCCAGCCGGATACACTCTCACATTCAATGGGCTGCAGTCAGATATATCCTTGCTCCAAAAATACTAGCTGTCATTCTGTCTGAGGTCCAAAGTCTGCAAGCATTTAAGCCAATGCACAGCATGGGTGGCAATAATGCAACATCCTATTGGGTCAAAAGAGACCCTATCAGGGCTTTTCTTGTAGCAGAAACTCCTTTGCATATTTGCATAAATTGAAATAAACTGAAACTGAAACTAGGCCACGCATCCTTGATGTAGCCAATCCTCCAAAAGCTTACAGGGCTCTTAGTAAAGGGCCTACTGTAAGCTCTTGGAGGATTGGCTACATCAGGGAGCGTGGCTGAAGGAGTTCCTGCTACCAAAAAAGCCCTGGATCTTATGAACGAGTTTCATGCACACAATAGAGGTTCTGCTGTGAAACATTCTTCCTCTTATCTTCGTACTTCTGTTTGCTTGAGCGCTTATTGTGAACTGTGGATTTGGGGCAAACTTAAGTGCTAGCCCAAGTATAAGGATGCTTCACAACAGATTTTCTAGTCTGCATGGGACTTGCTCATAGGATCCAAATTGCCAGGTTCTTCAAACATAGCATCTATGCCTTTAAACCCATGTGAATCAGAAACCCAACTGGCAAAAGTTCCCCCATTGCAGCAGCTCCGTCCCGCAAAACACAAAAGGAGAACGAGCCACAGAGAAATAGCAACTTTGAAAATAAGTTAAGCAGAAGAAGCAACCTGTAGATTATATTTAGCAACCTCCTGTTCCAGTTTTTCCATTTTTTAAAAAAAAAATCAAGAGTTGGGTTAGCTTTAAAAAATGAGGCAGTACCTTTGGGATATCTCTGTGCTATATCTTACAGCATGGCACTCTGGAAACCAGTTCCACTGAAGTGGTATAGACTGGAGTATGAATGTGGGCTTGGAAAGAGTAACAAGAAGGAAAAGTTTGGACTGGTTCTTCTCACTATCTTAAAAGTTCCTTTGTCTCCATTCTTTATTCTTGCTTCCAACATCCATAGGCATAAAATGTGGAGATCTTATCCATTATTCATCAAAGAATAAGAGTTGATCATAAGCAGGGATCCTAGTTTAAGAATTTAGAAATTGACATTTTTCTTGCAAGCAACCTTTTTTAAAAAGTACATTTGAATCTTTCCTTTAAAAGAATTGCACTAAATGCTATATTGAATGGAAAGAAAAGCCCCAACGTTTTCCTTTGAAGAGTTGAACAAAAACAAGCCGGATCTGTAGCATAAATGCAGTAGCCAAGAACAGAATGAATTTGTATTCTTGTAAGATCTGTGCAGCACTCCGATTGCTTCCCCACCGCCAATATACTACACCAAAATTAAAAAACAGTGGGCAAAGGGGAAGGGGAAAAAATGTTTTCCATAAACCTGCGCTTTCAAAATTTTTGCTGTAATATAAAAGCTCATGAAGGACCACATTAAAAGTCCTAATTTGCCTGCCTTATAGTTACATTTCATTGTATCTTAATATTTTTCTTCAATTTCCAGTTGCATTGCTTTTGGCTTTGGAGTTTGTTATAGGCAGTCCTGTATCCTGATTTTTTTTTTTATTATTTTGTTCAAATTTAAAAAGGAAAAAAAAACTGATGTAAACAATAGACAGCACATGCAATGCAGTACTTATCTATATTTTGCTGTTTTAGTATGAACTGTGTACTCTGATGCCAATTTCCACAACTCTGTTGTAAAATGCTTCTTGTGTAACGGTAACTGATAGTGGCAATGAATATGTCATTCTATTCTTTAAAAAGCTGCAATACTTAAAACAATAAATTTTACAATACTTTGGACTGCCTGTCTTCCCCCCGCCCTTTTTTTTTTTTTTTTTGCTCTGCTGGACCTAAATATGTGTTGCCTTGGGAGAGCAGTGCTGATATGTTGAGACAGGAGGGCAAAAATGCCCTGGTTTTGCTCTCTGCATTTAAAAAAAAAAAAAACCAGCTTCAGACTTAGTTGCCTTCAGGGCTTTTTATGTAGAAAAGGCCCAGCAGGAACTCATTTGCATATTAGGCCACACCCCTTGACTCTTAAGCCAGCCGGATCTACATTCCTGTGCGTTCCTGCTTTAAAAAAAAAGCCCTGGTTTCCCTGATGTGGATAGTCCGGGCTAGCCAGATCTCATTAGCTCTTGGAAGCTAAGCAGGGTCAGCCCTGGCTAGCTTTTGGATGGGAGACCTCCGAGGAATACCAGGGTCATGGTGTGGAGGCAGGCAATGGCAAACTACCTCTCGATCTCTTGCCTTGAAAACCCCACAAGGTTGCCATAAGCTGCAATTATTTATGATGGACTTCTTCCCCAAAGAAAGCTGTGATTTATTCCTGGTTTATTTGCATGTTAGATTAGTATGTGTGTCTGTGTCGATGATGTATTGTTTTCCTTTAGGTATTGTGTGGACCTATACATTTGATAGGTTGCAAATCCTGCTATTCAGGCAAGAGAATCTTGGGTGGTCAGGAATTATGAACTTGAATCCATTTCAGGTAGGTAGCTGTGTTGGTCTGTTAGGAGAGCAAGATCTGAGTCCAGTAGCACCTTGTAAGATTCCTTGGGTATGTGTTTTTGAGAGTTAAATCTCATAACCTGAATAATTTCAGTAGTGAAATGATTCCCAGGCAGTTGTTCTTTCAGTGCCCGAAGGCTGACTAACTCCTGTTAAATTCTGTATCTGTAAGTTAAATTCCAAACTCTGCTGTCCTCCCCACCCCACTGAAAGGTGTTATCTCTCCAAACTACAAGATACATTCAGATCGCTAGAAAGAGAATCTCAGCCAGGGCTTTTTTTCTGCTAGAGGCCACAGGAGCAGAACTCCACCTGGGCTGCCCAGGGCTCCAGCTGGCCCAACCCACCACGAGGCAGCCACGTGCTTCCAGGCTGGGGTGTGTGGCCTAATATGCAAATGAGCTCCTGCTGGGCTTTTTCTAAAAAAAAAAAATACTTATCAGCTATCAAGAAATGTGTGTGTGTGCGCACAGTGTTGTTAAAAGTCCTTGATATCATCTTGTTTGCCTGCCAGAATCCAGAAGGCCAGACTTCTCTATATTTAATTCCACGTTTGCATCCTTCCCTATCTCTAAGGCATTTAGGACAGCTTCATGGGATACATCTACCTCTGCAATGAGTTAAGAAAATACTGGATTCGAATTCTGGTCTAAGTCCAGTTCTCCATTACACTACTATTTTGCATCAACCCTGGATGTTAACCATTCAGACAAAAATAAAAAGCAGAAAGCACCACTCCAGCACTGGCACCCTCCAAGAGTTACTGGGCAGAGTCCCAATGAACAGTAACATCACAACACTGATATCCTCCATTTTGCTCCCACTGGTCCACCAGTGTTTAGAGTGTTGGGCAGGTTGAAAATACCACTCTGACATGGAAGCTTGTTAGATGACCTTGGGCTTCTCATGCGTTTTCAGCCTGACCTAACTCACAAGGTTGTTGTGATGATTTTAAAATAAATTGAGGGGGAGTTTCTAAATTTTTAACAAAGCAAGAAGAAGAAAATATTAAGAAAGTTACAGGATGCGATTTAACCACAAATCCAGTTAAATATATCGTCAAAAATTTAACTGGGCAGAGTGAAACATTATTCAAGGTAATCATGATACAGTCTGGAAAAGAATACAAAAAAGATGAAGAGATGGTCAAAATTAAAATGATCTTGGTTGGGAAGAATTTCTGCAATTAAAATGAATGTACTGCCGAAAATAAACTTCTTATCCCAGATGATATCAATCAGTATACAAGAGAAAACCTTGAAAGGTTGGCAAAAACAAATAAATGCATTCATATAGAATGGTAAGAAGTCAAGAATCAGGTTCAAAATGTTAAAAGATGTTTTAAAAAAAGAGGAGGCTTAGAGGTACCCAATGTTAAGCGATGCTACCAAGCAGCGTGCCTAGTTTGGATTGCAGATTGGATTATACACCCAAATGATAGATTAATGAAACTAAACATGCAGACCAGACAGAATGGCTACACAATCTTCTTTGGGTAAAGAAAAGGACATGAATCCAAAAGAAACCTCATGTAATAATTAGAGCTGCCTTACTTAATGTTTGGGATTCTTTGAAAATAAGGATTAGTTAACTGACTTCACCAATAACATCACCAACAGATGTATTCTATGATAACCATGAGGGGGGGAAATTAATGATTTTACAACCTATCAAGACATGTTGAATTCACAAGGAGAGATTAAAATGTGGCAAACAGAAAAAGAAGGAAAGGTTGTTGTGATTATGAATTAGAGGAGAAAGTGGGACATAAATGAATTAAATACATGTACAGTTGTCATGTGCACTGAGGCTAAGAAGGTTACAAATTGAGGATCAAAAGAATTCCATAGGTCTCTGCTCCCAAGGAAGGTACTATCTAACTATCACCCCCCCCCCAAAAAAAAACCCACACACACTATGGGGTGGGTGGGGAGGAAGGAAGTAGGTAAATGCATCATGAAAGCAATTCTTTTAAAAATTCAGCAGTAACTAAAAGTAAGCAGAAAGCAATTAAAAGTGTAGGATTGGATCCCACAGAATATTTCTGAGAACTGAAGAGATTTGTGTAAACAGATTGTGACTTCCTCCCTTTCCCTCTCTTGCTGTAGCCCAAAAAGTCCTCCAAAATGTTGTTCCTCTGGTATATAGGGCCCTAAGAACAAGGGGGCAGTTTGAGGACTAGGCAGAAATCATCTGAGAAAATCTTCTGTGGGATCCACCCCATACCATGACCAAAATCCAGAAAACAAAGGTGGGAAATTTTAAGTCAACAAGAAGTTAGCTGAAATTTCTAAAAGTTCTGGCACTGAAAAATGCTCAAAGATGATGGTATAGAAAGATGGGTACTCCATCACCAGAGGATGATTGCTGGTATGTTCTGAGTCTCTGCAGCCTGAGATGAACAATCACAGAGAAACATGGGTGCAAGAGGGGAGCTACAGTTGGAACAGCCTTTCCCCTATAAGCCTTTTGGGCAAAAATGACGAATCTTGAGGCTGTGGGACAAGGATTCCCTACTGAGGAGGGGGTGGCATTTGCAGCTGCTGGAATGGCCTTGGGTTAGCCATAGTCCTTGCAGAGTTCGTCCTTGAAAGGGCAGCTTCTAGGAGAGCTCTCTCAACCCCACCTACCTCACAGGGCATCTGTTGTGGGGGAAGAAGATAAAGGAGATTGTAAGCCACTCTGAGTCTCTGAATCAGAGAGAAAGCCATGGTATAAATCTATGGTCTTTTTCTTCTTCATGCAGTTGAGTTTCAGATGTTGAGAAAAAAGGGTTAGAGTCCACATATGTTTCCCTAGTAGCGCCATTTTCCTCCAGCACAATGAACATTCCCCCATCTTTAAAAAGGGTTCCAGAGGAGATTCGGGAAATAACAGGCCAGTAAGTCTGACTTCAATACCGGGAAAGTTGGTAGAAACCATTATCAAGGACAGAATGAGTAGGCACATTGATAAGGGAAGATCTTGCCTCACTAACCTGTTAGAGTTCTTTGAGAGGATAAACAAACATGTGGACAAAGGGGACTTCCAGAAAGCTTTCAATAAAGTTCCTCATCAAAGGCTCCTTAGTAAGCTCGAGAGTCATGGAGTAAAAAGACAAGTCTTCTTGTGGATCAAAAACTGGCTAATTAATAGGAAACAGAGAGTGAGCACAAATGGGCAATCTTCGCAGTGGAAGACGATAAGCAGTGGGGTGCCGCAGGGCTCAGTACTGGGTTCCATGCTCTTTAACTTGTTCATTAATGATTTGAAGTTGAGAGTAAGCAGTGAAGTGGCTAAGTTTGCAGATGACACTAAATTGTTTAGGGTAGTAAGAACCAGAGAGGATTGTGAGGCACTCCAAAGGTATCTGTTGAGGCTGGGTGAGTGGGCGTCAACGTGGGAGATGAGGTTCAATGTGGACAAGTGCAAAGTAATGCACATTGGGGCCAAGAATCCTAGGAACAAATACAAGTTGATGGGGTGTGAACTGGCAGAGACTGACCAAGAGAGAGATCTTGGGGTCGTTGTAGATAACTCACTGAAAATGTCAAGACAGTGTGCAATTGCAATAAAAAAGGCCAACGCCATGCTGGGAATTATTAGGAAGGGAACTGAAAACAAATCAGCCAGTATCATAATGCCCCTGTATAAATCGATGGTGCGTTCTCATTTGGAATAGTGTGTACAATTCTGGTCACCGCACTTCAAAAAGGATATTACAGCATCGGAAAAAGTACAGAAAAGGGCAACTAGAATGATTAAAGGGTTGGAACACTTTCCCTATGAAGAAAGGTTAAAACGCTTGGGGCTGTTTAGCTTGGAGAGACGTCGATTGCAGTGTGACATGATAGAGGTTTACAAGATAATGCATGGGGTGGAGAAAGTAGAGAAAGAAGTCCTTTTCTCCCTTTCTCACAATACAAGAACTCGTGGGCATTCAATGAAATTGCTGAGCAGTCGGGTTAGAACGGATAAAAGGAAGTACCGTACTTCTTCACCCAAAGGGTGATTAACATGTGGAATTCACTGCCACAGGAGGTGGTGGCGGCTACAAGCATAGGCAGCTTCAAGAGGGGTTTGGATAAAAATATGGAGCAGAGGTCCATCAGTGGCTATTAGCCACAGCATATGTCTGGGGCAGTGTCACTGTCTGGGGCAGTGATGCTCTGTATTCTTGGTGCTTGGGGGGGGGGGCAAAGTGGAAGGGCTTCTAGCTCCACTTGTGAACCTCCTTTTTTGGCCACTGTGTGACACAGAGTGTTGGACTGAATGGGCCACTGGCCTGATCCAACATGGCTTCTCTTATGTTCTTATGTTCCCTAATCCAAGAGGTTTGTTTCGCCTCAGAGGATAGCTCCTTATGCCAGAGGTAAGTGCTGCCACTAGTGGGATCCAACCCACTGGCTTTTCTTTTAGCCAGCCCCCCCTCTTCTTTTTCCAGACAGTGACTTATACTTAATTTTGATCTTGTTTCGACACTGTTTGTTTCATTAATAATTATTCAAGCACCATCAAATTATGACTGACTCATGGCAATCCTTCATGAGGTTGTAGGGTTGCCAAGTCCAATTCAAGAAATATCTGAAGACTTTGGGGGTGGAGCCAGGAGACTTTGGGGGATGGAGCCAGGAGCAAGGGTGTGGCAAGCATAATTGAACTCCAAGGGAGTTCTGACCATCACTTTTAAAAGGACCGCACACCTTTTTAAATGCCTTCCTTCCACAGGAAATAATGAAGAATAGGGGCACCTTCTTTTGGAGCTCATAGAATTGGGCCCCCTGGTCTGAACTTTTTGAAACTTGGGGGGTATTCTGGGGAGAGGCACTGGATGCTATACTGAAAATATGGTGTCTCTACCTCAAAAAACAGCACCTCCAGAGCCCCAACCCGTGGATCAATTCTCCATTATTTTCTGTGGAAATAAGTCTCCATAGGGAATAAAGAAGTACAGAGCAGACATTTCCCTCCCCCAAAGTTTCTGATGACCCTGACGTGGAGGGATGGCCTCCAAACCGGGGATCCCCTGCCCCCACCTGGGGATTGGTAACCCAAACACACACTGACTTGCTCTGAAATGAAAGCAAAACAAACGGAGGGACTCTGCTTTGACAAAGCGAACTGCTTCTGACCCTTCTAACCCTTCCCAATGAAGTACTTCCTGCTCTTATTTAAAGGCACACACACACATTTTAAAACGGAACCTATTTGCAGGTTTCTAAAGTTGCCAGAGATCTATAGGTAGGTGGTGGCTGTGGGGGGCGGGGCTTCCCCCCGCTGGCCAGTTGGCTAGGGGCGGGGAAAGCCTGTAAAACCAGGGGATCCCCCACTGGGACCTGGGAATTGTGAAGCCTATGAGGTTGTCAAGGCAAGAGGTGAACAGAGGAGGTTTGCCGTTGCCGCCTTCTGAATTGCAACCCAGTTCTTCCATGGTGGTCTTCCATCCAAGTATTAACCAGGGCTCATGTTCCTTAGCTTCTGAGCTCCAACAAGCTCAAACTAGTCTGCGCTATTCAGTCTACTAGCCCGTAGTTAATTACTACATTTGCACAGTAGTGGTTTGATTTGAGGAAGAGAAGAGATTTGTTGTTTTATGGTCATCTCAGTTCTTATTATAGGTTTTGTCATTTCTTATGGGTTTTGTTTAGGCTTGAAATAACTGGAGATTTGGGGCTGGAGCCTGAAGAAAGTGAGGCTTGGAGAGGGGAGGTTCTTCAGCAGGATACAATGGCATACGGCTCACCCTCCAAAACAGCCATTATCAAGGCAAGAGATGAACAGAAGTAGTTTGCCATTGCCTTCCTCTGCATAGCTACCCAGTTCTTCTTCCATGATGGTCTCCCATCCCAGAGCCAGTTTGGTGTTGTGGTTAAGAGTGGGGGTCTCAAATCTGGAGATCCAGGTTTGATTCCCCTCTCCTCTTCCACATGAAGCCAGCTGGGTGAGCTTGGGTCAGTCACACTTCTCTGAGCTCTCTCAGCCCCACCTACCTCACAGGGTGCCTGTTGTAGGGAAAGGAACAGAAGGTGATCATAAGTTGATCTGAGACTCCTTCAGGTAGTGAAAGGGGAAATATAAAGCTGTCGCTGCCTCCCCCTCCTCCTCTTCTTCGTCTTCATCTTCTGCTGCTGCCATTTTCTCTAAGGGAACTGATCTCTGTAGTCTGAAAATCAGTTGTAATGGGACATCTCCAGGACCCACCTGGAAGGTGGCAGCCCGAGTTTTGTGAGCTCAGACATTTACCCATTTATACTCCACCTTTCTCCTCAATAGTGACCCAAAGCAGGTTACGTCATTCTCCTCGTCTCCATTATATCCTCACCAGAACCCTATGAGGTAGGTTGGGCTGAGAGTATGTGTGACTGGCCCAAGGTCACCCAGCAGGCTTCTATGGCACGAGCAGACACTTGAAACTGGGTGTCCTAGATCCTAGTCCAACACTCTTAACCACTACACCACTACCCTGAGAACGTGGGTAACACCACTGAGCAACCACTGCCAGCAGCCATCACTCCAGAGGAAAACTTTGCCAAAGCTTTCAGACAGGCTGAAGTCCAAGCACCCGCCTTTTTAAGAAATTCACAACTGGCAAAATATTGAACGAGAACACGCAGGCCTACAGTTCTGCTCTATGATGCATCCATATCCTACAAACAATGTCTCAACCCTTGACTCAGATCCACAGGCCCGAACCACAATAAACTGTCATTTCAAAGGATGCCACAGCCTCTGGTGTGTCAAAGATGTGTACATGTTGTGTGAGAGTGTTTTCCTAGGTCACAGTGACTGAACAGCTGAGTATGTGGGTCATGCTGCCCGACTCAGGCTCATACTTTTTATGCTGCACCCGAAGTTAGCTGTGTGTGGCACGGTACAGACGCAGCAGTCCCCGTCTGCTGTACTGCCTACCGACAAGGCACAGATCTGGTTAAAGACAGAGACTGAAAAAAACAATAGGGAATAGGCAGCAACAATTCCCATTAGGACCAGTCATTTTTCTGCCCAGATTTGGAACATATTCCAGTTTAGTATAAGCACACCCACACACCTGTTTTCAGAGGGATTTTGCAATCTGTTTACTGAGAGCTATACAGTTGATTGACAAGGGCTGGAAGTGTTACAAAACAAAGACCAGTGGTGAAACTGTAAGAAAATAATATAGGTCTATACTCGATTACAACACACTATCTGTGTCATGTATTAAAGTGTGTGCGGGGGGAGGTTTCACCTAAGGTGACGCTCTTCCATAAGTATCGCTGTGAGAAATAAAGGTTCCTTAAAATAAGGAACAGGAGGCATGTTTGGTAGGAGCCATCCACTTGGGGCAGTAGACCTAAGTCAGGGGATGATTTGAGTGTAAGAAGGTTGGGGAGTTTTAAGTCGTAGTTGGGGAGTTTTAAGTAGATCTCCTGGAATTACAACTATCTCCAGTCTACAGAGAGCAGTTCCCCTGAGGAAAATGGCTATTTTAGAGAGTGGACTCCATGGCTTGAGGTCCCTCCCCAAGCTCCACCACCAATGTTCCCTCTAAGCTGAGTTAGCATGAGCTAGCTCACAGATTTTTAGCCTCCAGCTCACATATTTTTGTCTTAGCTCAGGAAGAATGACCCCAGAGCACAATAATTCATGCAGAAGCTCACAACTTTATTGCCAGTAGCTCACAATTTTAATACCAGTAGCTCACAAAGTAGATTTTTTGCTCACAAGACACTGCAGCTTAGAGGGAACATTGTCCACCAACCAAATGTATAGGAATTTCCCAATCCAGAGTTGGCGACCCTATAAACATAAGGGAAGAACAAGAGAGGTGAAGATTTTCCTTCTGCAAATACTATATTTCCTCTGCAGTGTTATAGATAGGGATAATCTCACTTATCACACTTCAGGTCTGCTCAGTAGAGAGAGCACACAAGAGACTCTACAGGGGTGTCAAACTCATTTGTTATGAGAGCTGAATCTGACATAAATGAGACCTTGTTGGGCCAGGCCATGTGTGACATAAAATACAATGCCAGGTAGCAGAGATATAAACTTTATAAAGGACACGGACAAACACAATTAAAGATTTTTATTAAAAAAAAAGCCCAAAACCCTTAAAACATGATTAAAAAACTGAGAGCCTGGCAAAGCAAGCTCTTCCTATCCAAGGGAGGAGCCTAAGTCAATGGAGAAAACAAAGGATTTGCTCTGTAGCTCCTGTGCAATTGAGCAAGCCTGGCAAAGCAAGTTGTGATGCAGAAGGAAGCGAGACAATCATGCTTGTCACAACCTTGCTCCTGGCATCCCCAAATTCTCCTTGATCCGCAAAGTCCTCAGATATTTCCTGACTGGGACCTGGCAATCCTACCACCCCGCCCCCCAGCACTGCCCCCAGTGAAGTAAGGCAGAGCAACAGACAGCTCCCTTGCTGGTGCAGCAAGTGAACCAAGTGCCAGGGCTGGATCTAGAGGGAGGGGGGTGCTTGCCCCCGGCACTGCCAGAAGGGGGGGGTGTGCCAAATTAGGTATGGAGTCCATTGTATCCTATGGGTCGATAAGATAGAAAGGACCCATAAGGGGGTGTCATTTTTTTAATTTTGCTCCCCCTCAAAAAACATGTAGATCCAGTCCTGCCAAGTGCCCTGGCCTCATGAGGACAGACAAGAAGAGATTAAAAGTTTAAAGCAGCTCTAATGATGGGTGGCCAGTCCGACTGTACCCCAGATAATCTAGACCTGGCTCTTCAAGCCGTAGCCTCTTGGCTCAGGCAGAGTTGGTTGAAGCTGAATCCGATGAAGATGGAGGTTCCCTATCTAGGTCGGGGTGGCCCAGGAAGGGAGATCCCTTTACCAACTCTTGATGGGGTGCCATTGATACCGGCCCCTAAGGTCAAGGGTTTGGGAGTGCTTCTTGAGTCCTCTTTGACAATGGAGGCCCAAGTTGCAGCCACTGCCAAATCCGCCTTTTTCCATCCCTGGCGGGCTCAGCAGTTGGCCCCTTTCCTGGAACACGATGACCTAGCAATGGTGATCCATGCCACAGTCACCTCGAGAATAGATCACTGTAATGCTAACTACATGGGGCTACCCTTGATCCTGACTCGGAAACCGCAGTTAGTGCAGAACGCAGCAGCGCAGCTGTTAATGAGGCTCCCTCGATGGGAGGGATCGTTTCAAATTGTTTCATTTGTATTGATTGTCTGAAATTTGGACTGTTAGCCTCCCTGAATCCATTTGCAGAGAGGGCGGGGTATAAATTAAAGGTAATAAATAAATAAAGTCACTCCAGTTTGGGATAACATTCTGCCATTTTGCATTCACAGCAAATTAACCACCAGGACAGTGTTGGGAACTGCCAAATAAATGTAGGAACTGCAGGATGTCTCAGCAAGAGGTATACCTGTTATGTTTCCCTTGGTAACATTTTTTTTTCTACAAGCCATAATTATTCCAGCATAACTTATTTATCTAACCCTGTAGGTATTCAGAACATTTTATTGGCATGCATAATGCACTGCTTTGCCCCACGAATATATTACAGTCCAAGTTCAATTTAAACACGCACACAAATCCTGAAAAACTGAGAGATTGTAAGAGAGGATTTACTTTGATATTGGTGAAGGTGAAGAGCTGGAAAGAGACTGCTTTGTGATTAATGATAAGCATAGCTCACGATCTCAAATGCGGAACAGCTTCTTAGTAGTTGTTGGGAGAAAGTTAAAACGTTTCCTCTTCCACTGGGCCAGCTCTCTGGCGTCGGAGAATCATTGCAATGGGGAAAGGAGTACCCTTTCAGTCAGCAAGTGAAGATGACCTCCATATAAAAATTCCCAATAAATAAGATTTTGTACAACAAGGAGAATGAGTCTAGCTAGGGTTGCCAGCTCTCCTGGTGGAGGCAGAGGTCCCTGGCTACCAGACCCCACCCCCTGCTGCCAATCATCTGGAGAGAGAGGAAGGCCCAGGCAATGTCCCTGGTGATGTGGTAATGTTACTTCCGGTGGGCACAGGAAGTGACATCATCACACCGATGATGTCCAGGTGACAGTCTCATATTTGGGCAAAAACCCTATGGAAGAGGCCATTTTTACCATGTAGTTTTTGCCCAAATACCAAAGCATCACCTGGACATCACAGCATGATAACATCACTTTCTGCGCATGCTGGAAGTGACATCTACACATCTCCTGGGGCTTCCTCTCTCTCCTGGTAAGTCCCTACCAAGTGGTACCTAGAGAAATCCTGCTATTACAAGTGATCTCCAGAAAACCAAGATCAATTCCCCTGGAGAAAAATGGTTGCTTTGGAGGGTGTACTCTATGATAGTATACCCTGCTGAGGTCACTTCCTTCCATTAATCCCACCTTTCCTAGCTCCACCCCCCACATCTCCAAGTATTTCCCAACCCACAGCTAGTAACTCTGTGCCACTGTTACAACTGATCACCAGACAACAGATCAGAATCCCTGGAGAAAATGGCCACTTTGGGGGGTGGACTGTATGGTGTTGTACCCTGCTGAGGTCCCTCCCCTCCCCAAACCCCACCCTCCCCAGGCTTAACCCCCCAGATTTCCAGGTATTCCAAGCCTAGAACCAGCAATCATAGCCCCTGTTCCAAGCTCCTGTTTCCAGTTTAAAATTAGCCACAATGCCAATGGTATGACATCCCTTCTGGGGAAAACCTGGAAATGAAGTCAGTCCTCTCTAGGAGCTGCCAGAAGCTCTGTGGTTTTGCCAGTGTATTTCCATGGGATGAAGACTTTTACCACAGAGTATGTTGGCGTCAATGTTCCCTGTAACCTGCAGAATCTTGTGAGCAAAAATTCTACTTTGTGAGGTACCGGTATTAAAGTTGTGAGCTACTAGCATTAAAGTTGTGAGCTACTGCATAAATTATTGTGCTCTGGGGCCATTTTTTCCTGAACTAAGACAAAAATGTGTGAGCTGGAGGCTAAAAGTCTGTGAGCTAGCTCATGCTAACTCAGCTTACAGGGAACACTGGTTGGTGCCTCCCTCCCATGGCAGCTGAAAATGTGCCTGCAAGCCCTGTTCCAGCCTGCCCCTAGGACTATTATTTCAGAGGATATTGTGGGTTGCCATGGGAGGGAAAAGCCATGAAGAATACATGCCAGAAATCCTTGTGCCCATGGAAACACCGAACTGGACCCATTGGGTTGGATCCAGACTAAATTCGTAATTTTCCCCAATTCCTCTTTCCTGCTGCAGACTCCACCCCCCCCACACACACACATGTTGTTCCTGAGGTCCCTCTACCAAATAGAAGAAGATCAGCAGGCTTCAGTGGGAGGAGAGAGGCAGGTGTCTTCCATTCTAGTTTGAGTTTAGTTGTCCCTTTAAACAGGGGGGAGGGAGTTTTGAGCAGGAACACACTGGAACGCCGTTCCAGCTAACTTGGTATCAGGGGGTATGGCCTAGTATGCAAATGAGTTTCTGCTGGACTTTTTTGTAGAAAAAGCCCTGGGTGAAACAATGGTGACATCAGGAGGTGCGGCCTAATATGCAAATAAGTTCCTGCCGGGCCTTCTCTATTTAAAAAACCCTGCCTTTAAATCTGAAAAATGTGATACAGGGCTTTTTTTTGTAGCAGGAACTCCTTTGCATATCAGGCCACACACCACTGATGTAGCCAATCCTCCAAGAGCTTACAGGGCTTTTAGTACAGGGCCTACTGTAAGCTCCAGGAGGATTGGCTACATCAGGAGGGTGTGGCCTAATATGCAAAGGAGTTCTTGCTACAAAAAAAAGCCCTGGTGATATACGTATGAAATATAAATAAATACAAAGGATAGTTGTGATTGACAATCGTTTGGTGCCAGTAATTGCCACTTCAGGAAAAAAAAAATAACCATGAAAAACGGGGCAGTTGTTTTTGGAGGATGCTGAAGTAGCTGGTGCTTCAGTACAAAACCCTTTGTGTTGATGAACTTGTGCAGGTCTTTACAGTGCCACAAGGACTCTTTATCATTTAATGAGTTTCTCTCCCCACCCCCCTCCCCGCCCACATACATGCATGATTGGTACTTGCTGGAAGGTGGATACTTTGACTTTAAAAGAACTACACTTCAGTCTCTTGACTCTATTTAGAATTTCCTTTTGGTCTTTTGACATTCTCATCCCCCCCTACTTTCCACTCCCCTCCTACAGAAACCCAAAGTTATTCCTTTTGCAGTTGTTGGGCAGACTTTCCAATTCTGTCTCTTTCTCCGCTGGGCTTGGGCTTAATCCTTTTCCCCACAGCTTCTTGACAGATCTCTTTATGATTCACTTTTTTCTCTGTTCGGCTCAGCCGTCTTCACCCGCGTTTAATCACCTCTTCTTCCTGGGGGCATCCCAGCTTCAGGCAGGGAGGAAGAAGTTTCTGCTACCTGGATTTAAGAAGCACTTTACTGATTCCTTCGGCTGCATGGATTCCTTCACTGGCTTGCAGCTCAAATTTGAAAGAACCTTTTAATAGGAAGCATTTCCCCACCCCACCCAGTATTCCCTCTAAGCTGAGTTAGAGTGAGCTAGCTCACAGTTTTTTAGCCTCTGCCTCACACATTTTTGTTTTAGCTCAGAAAGGATGGCCCCAGAGCAGACTGATTTATGCAGCAGCCAGATCGCTCGGTCACAACTTTAATGCCAGCAGCTTGCAAAGCAGAACTAATTTAGGAGCAGGAGAAAAAAAATATTCTCCACATATTGATGCTCTAGGATTTTTCCTTGTCTTTATGGTAAAGACCATAGAGACTACAACAGACAGCTTAGAACATCTCCCAGAAGGGACATCATGTCCTCCCCAAACTTTGCCCTCCACAGGCACCACACCTAAAATCTACCAGTGCTCACTCAAGCAGTGTTGGAAATCTTAGGGCACAGACAGATAATGTATGCATCATTCAAGACGGAAATATGGAGAGTATGAGTTGAATTCTATGAACCACAAATGCAAAGTGGATATTTCTCACAATCCGCTTCCCCCAGTGGCCCCTTGAGCAGCTGGGAAGGTGATGCTGGGGCTCGAGAACCTCAAGGTTGAAAAAGCCTCATGTTTTGGTGGCTCGTGGTAAAACTACCATAGGACATTGAAGCTGGGCCGAGGAAGGGAAATCAGGGCAAATTTTCCCTACTTTCCTCATAACCAGCTGTTGCAAAATACTCCACTCATGAAAAAAGGCAAAGAAGCATTTTCACCCAGTTCCATTCTGAAGGCCTCACCTCAGTCCATAAGGTTTGCCTGTGTTCACAAGTGCCTTCCTTTTGTGACTTGCAGGAGTCATGGTTTTTCCAATATCCTACCTCTTTAGGCCATCCCGCCCTATACTCACACTAACAGAGAGGCAGTGTGGTTTAGTAGTTAGACAAAGACTGGGAGATGACTCAGGTTCTTCTGGGGAAGGGCTGTGGCTCAGTGGTAGAGCAACTGCTTGGCATGTGGAAGGTCCCAAGTTCAGTCCTGACATGTCCAGTTAAAAGGATCAAGTGATGTGAAGAACTTCTACCCTGGATTCTCTGTCAGGGCTGTGGCAAGGATAAAATGGTGATTCCTTGAACTCCTTGGAGAACTGTTGAGCAAAAAATATGATAGACAGATGTTATCTAGAGTGTGACTGAGCCCCCAAGGCAGGTTGTACTGAGGTGTTATGAGGTAAAAAGTCATCCTTCCAGATCCAAACTCTTAAGAGACACCCAAAACATTTTGTTCTAGGAAGGGGTGTGGATAATCATGCTGGCTTTGAGAGAGGGAGGCCAACTCTCTTTAACACAACCCATGCCAATCCCCATCATCAGGCCAATGCATAAACTAGCTTCTCAGGCCTACCAAGCCAGTTTTCTACCATGGGCAGCCTCTAATTGTGGAATATGTAAAATTAAAAAAAATGATTTTAAAACTTTGTGTGTATGTGTGTGTCAGACAAGATTTTACCTGAATCGTCTAGGGAGACGACGGGCTCTAAGCAACAGTTCATGGTGCCAAACCCCAGCTAAGCTACTTCCTAAACCAATTCTCTCTCTCCATCAGAGAGGGTCTCTTCTCTCACATCCCACTGAATGTCACTCTAATTTTGCTCTCTCTCTGCAGCTGACAGAAAACTTACACTCTCTGTTGGCAGAAACACATTGATTCTGTCACTTGGTACAAGGAGCATCATCCCTTTTCTGATGGTGTAAACACGTTTTGTCCCCTGCAGGAACCAAGACTCTTCTGCAGTCAGACTTGGCTAACAATGTGACTCCAAAACGAAGGATTTTCTTTTGAGGAAAATCCGCAGGGATTCGTTAAGTCAAAGGCCTCTATTTTATCCACCCTTTCTTTGCTCACCTCAGCAGAAGTACAGACCTTGGGCCTCAGGAGAAACGTTCATTAATCATGACCAAACCAGAGGAACTCTGCCTATGGAGGGAAAGAGCAAAAGATAAATCTCCTAGATACTTTGATGAAAAAAAGTCAAAGCTGAACAGACATGGTTTGACTGTGGTATTCTCCCTGGGGTAGGTTTTAAGTTCAGCACATGGGACAGGGCAGGGAAGAAAAGTGGAATGTACATGGGTACCTTGGTAGGTTTTTATGTTCACATTACAGAATGGTTTAACTTTGTGATTTTCAAAAGAGGTCCTCAATAGATTATCCTAGGCTTTTCAATTAGAAGAGTAATAAATGTAGAAAAACAGCTTCTGGAAATGGTTTGATAATCACTACCAAACATCTTCTGCAGTGAATACTTGTAAGAGAGCATTGGATTAAATTCTAATACAAAGGTCTCAAATCCTGTTGAGCCTGAGGGCAGTTTTGGAATTTTGAGAATGTAGCGTGGGCAACATCGCAAAATGGCTACCAGAAGGAGCAATCACAAAATGGCTGCCATAGGGTGACACAGTCAATCACAGACTATTGAGCACCTGCAAGCCAAGTATCTTTGTGAAATGGAGGCAATTTTCTCTGAATGGGTGATCCTTGCAGACACAAAGGTGGCACCCAGGGGTTGCCAGCTTTGAGTTGGGATATTCCTAGAGACATGAGGGTGAAACTTGGGGAGAGCAGAGTTTGGTAAGGGGAGGAAAGGGACTGCAATGGGGTATAATGCCATTAGAGTCCATCCTCCAAAGCAGCCATTTTCTCCAAGAGGAACCAATCTCCATAGTCTGGAGATAAGTTAAATTGTAAGTCCAGTAAAACTTCAGGCTCCAGCTGAAGGTTGGTGTTGCTAGTCTCATGGCTTCCACAAGCCAAAACAAGCAGGTAACATGAAGCCACAGAAAAATCATATGACGTCATTGGAAATGTATGCATTTATTCAGAATATTTATATACCACATTTCCATTTGCTCAAAGTGATTTCCATAAATAGTCCACAAAACCCAACAATCCATAAACCATGGATGGAACAATGATGCCCCATACAAATCAACAGAGTGGGCAATTATTCTCTTCCTCTCCTCATGATTTTCTAGCCACATTTAGTATCAGCTAGAGGATCTACCAAAGGCCCACTGTGGTAGCCAAACAAATCTGCCAAAAGTATCAATACAGCATCAATAACATCAATACAGAGAAAGAGGTTGAAGGGGATTTTCAGAGGAAGCCCAATGTTGTGTATCAGATTTTGAGTGAGAGGTACCAAAACTGGGTAAGTTCTAGGTCATCATCTCAGTTCAAAACATCCTATTTTCAGGTTATTTTTAGGAACAAAGAGCTACACATGTAATACATTCCAGGTTCCTTTTTGCTGTGTAAGCACCTTAACCATTTAAATACCCAGGTCTGTTTATAGATAGGATGCATGCCTTTTGCAAACACCCTGCCAGGGAACTGATGCTTAGCAGCACTGATAAATCACTGTCTCAGCACTTACTGAATTTTGGAGAGCAATCAGAAAGCATCTCCTGGAAATATTTGTCCCTGACAAATGCAGAGAACCCAAACAGTGAACCGTTTGGATTTGCTTGTCACTGGATTTGATTAAAAGTACAGGGCTGATTCCAATTAAAAATGTATAATACCTAATCAAAGTCAGTAGTGGCTACTCCAGTAGGTTTGCCAGGTCCAATTCAAGAAATATCTGGAAATTTTGGGGGTGGAGCCAGGAGATGTCTGTAAAGTTTATTCACACCTCCTATCCTCTGATTCTTTTAACTGGAGATACCTAGGATGGAACCTGGGAAGTTCTGCTTGAAAAAGAGATTCTTTACCACTGAGCCATGGTGCCACTACATTTTGCGTCACCAGCAAGCTCAGGAGTACTTCTCCGCTTCACATCCGCAGCCGAAATGTTACATGTCTCAGTCTTTTAATTTCTGTACACAGTTATCTGTATATGTATAACAAAGCACAGAGCTTGTGCCAGCTTTTCTTTAGATGAAAAACAGCAACTGCCTAGTCCTAAAAGCAATGTGTATATTTCTGATTCACATAACTGCAAATCTACTACAAATCTTCAAATTGGTGGCACCAGCATGAAATATTTTGCTATGAAGCACCCTGCTGAAAAATACAGTAAAGCAAACCAGAACCCAATCAGGGGTTGCCAGCCTCCCACACTGTAGACCTTTGTGGTTGTGTAAACTTCCAGATGATGGCTTAAGATCTCCTGAGATTACAATTTATCTCCAGGTGACAGAGAACCCACTGTGGCCTTCTTGCCACATCTGAAGTACAGCCATGAAATCTTCCCACAACGGATCCCTTTCTCTTCTAACCAGCTGTGCTTAACTTTCATTCATCTGCTACTTTCAGAAGTCAGAAAATCATCATAAAACTAGCAGGGAGATAAGGGGTGTTTTTACACTGACAGTTTGTGACTCTCTATCACTGCATTTGAAATTCACCTTTTACATTACCTAACATTCTCACAACTGTTTTGCATCGTTGCTGCCCGAAGCATCTACATTTGTTTAGGTGAGATGAGTTTCGACGCTGCTGCTGCAACGTTTTTCTCAAAACTAGTTTTGATCTGGTCATTTCTCTACAAGCGTTTCAAACTTGATTTGTAGAAGTTTTCATGCGTTTTAAAAAACTTTTTCAAAAGCCACAAGGTGCAGTAATTTGCATGAGAACTGACAGCACTTGAAATTTTTACATATCATTGCTTGCCTCATCTTATAATTTAAATGTGTATTGTTTTTGCAGTGTTGACACCATTTCCAAGCAACTGTATAGTGGTATTCCATCTGCCCCCTGATCAGAGACACCGCCCTGCCCCCCCCCCCCCCCCCCGCAATTGAAATGCTTTCAGCAGGAAATATAGAAGTTTGGCTATGCAAAATGAGCGCAGCAAATCCACAAATGTAAAAGGAAAATAATTAAAGCGGAACGGTGGTAGGCGATTTGAAGACTCTAAAACTCTGGATCAAACTGAATGTAAAAACACCCATTGCCTTCTCTTCTGCAACACTAATCTGCATTCCTAGCTCTGTTTCACTTAACAGTGAGGATTGGGTGACACGCAGTGTATTTGTACAAGATTCGATTAGAAATAAAATTGTCTGTTAACGGTAAACATTAGTCCAAAATTAACATTTCCAGACCAATGCTTCTTTATCCAACCAATCTGTTCAGAAATGAATGGCTGTCTTTAACTAATAGCAGGAGATTGGCATGTTGAAAATCACCTGTGGATAATTACAAGTCCTCCTTTCTCAGCAGGCTGGCAGATAATCACTGAGAAGGAAAGGGGCCGGGCGGTACTTCATCTTGCTGGATGATCATAGACCAGCCTCATGGATTTCTGATTTGGAATGAAGAGCTCTTGAGAGCCATTCACTGAAGGAGAGTTAGGGCGTGCTTGAATAGGGTTTTCTCAAGTCCCTGCTTTATCAGGAATTAAAGGTCATTGGTAAAAGGAATGTTTAGGGGGAGTCAGGCAATGGTTCAGTAGTAGAGCATCTACGTAAAGAACTTGAGAAGAGTTCTGCTGGATTAGACCAATGGGGGGGGGGGAATCTCTGCTGGGCACTCCATTATTCCCCATGAAGACCAATCCCCATAGGGTATAATGGGGAATTGATCCACGGGTATCTGGGGCTCAAGGGGGGGGGGCTGTTTTTACAGGTAGAGGCACCAAATTTCCACATAGCATCCAATGCCTCTCAGTGTCACACAGTGGCCAACAACAGTGCGCAGAGGCCAAGACCTTCTCGTGATGTTGCCTACTAGTTCTTGGATTCAACATATGAAGCTGCCTTATACTGAATCAGACCCTTGGTCCATCAAAGTCAGTATTGTCTACTCAGACTGGCAGCGGCTCTCCAGGGTCTCAAGCTGAGGTCTTTCACACCTATTTGCCTGGACCCTTTTTTTGGAGATGCCAGAGATTGAACCTGGGACCTTCTGCTTACCAAGCAGATGCTCTACCACTGAGCCACCGTCCCTCCCCAAATCAGAGGATTAGTGCCTCTAAACATGGAGGTTCCCATCAATCACCACTGCTAGTAGCCATTGAAAGACATCCTCCATGAATCCATCCAATCCCCTTTAACACTGTTTATGCCTGTTCTAGGAGGACATATCAATCCTAATATGGAGTAGAAAAAACATTTTGAATGATTTTTTTAAAAAATAGCCGCACAATTAGCACATTTTCTTCTGTGCTCTCAAAATATGCCTGTGCATTTGGAACTAAACACAGCATCCTCCCTGCCCCCCAACTCTTAGAAGATTTACTTTGATTTTAGCTAGAGTTCTCCAGATTTTTTGAGCCCTGTGGACACTTTTGGAATTCTTACGCCAACTACTAGGCACAGCCACAGTAGATGACCGCTTCAAAATGGCTGCTGCAGGAGGTAAAGCCAATCACAAGATGGCTGTCATAGCTTACATTCAGTCACAGAGTAAAGATCCTTGTGTTGTGATACGCTAAAGCAACTTTTTAAAAAGTCTGCACAGGCAATCAAATTTCCAATATGGCCCTTCAGAAGCCTTGCTGGACAAAAGCCTCACTTGCCCTCACCAAGTTTCTAAAAATACTTGGTAGACACCAGGTAGGGTTGCCAAATCGAATTCAAAAAATACCTGGGGACTGGGGATGAAGCCAGGAGACTTTGGAGCCAGGAGCAAGGTTGTGACAAGCATAATTGAACTCCAAAAGAGTTTTGGCCATGACATTTAAAGGGACCACACATCTTTTAAATGCCTTCAATCCATTGGAAATAATGAAGGATAGGAGCACCTTCTTTTGGGGCTCATAGAATTGGACCACCTGGTCCAATCTTTTTGAAACTTGGAGAGTGTTTTGAGGAGAGGCATTAGATGCTATGCTGAAAATTTGGTGCCTCCACCTCAAAAAACAGCCCCCTCAGAGCCCCAGATACCTGTGGATACATTCCCCATCATACCCTGTGGGAATTGGTCTCCATAGGGAATAATGGAGTGCTCAACAGCCATTTTCCTCTCCCCCCCCCTCCCCCGCTTTCTGATGACCCTGAAGCAGGGAGAGGGCTTCCAAATCAGAGGATTCCCTGCTCTCACCTGGGGATTGGCAACCCTAGCATCAGGAGCAATACTGGTAGATATCATGATGCCCACAGAAATCCTACTGAGGACCCCTGAATTAAGCAGATTTTGTGCGCTCTCTCTCACTCGCTCTCCATCCCACAGAAAAACCTGGCTTTTAAAAAGTTGCCTTGAATTTTTTCCTCCTGCTCTCAAAAAAGCAGAGCCAAATGAGACATCATTCAGGCCATGGAACATGGGTAAATCTCTCTCTCTCTTTTTTACCCCTTGAGGCAAAGAGCAATGGGAGGGGGGGGCAATTTATGCTGGAGAAATGATGCAGGTTTAATTCCCTCCAGGTGATTAACTCCTTCCCCCTGGCACCACTGCCTTCATCCCCCTCGCCCCCTCCCCCAGTGGCTGTTATTCGGAATAGCCTGTCAAAGATTTTCAGTCATCCTCTCTAATCGCATTCACAGTGCACAAGGTCAGCTTCTCTTCTCTTCCAAGAAATCTTCTCGGGTGACTTTTCAAAATGACTGCATAGGAAAGTATTATTGAGGGGCTCCCCCCCCCCACATCAATGATATTGACTGTCTAGTGCTTGCCATAATTAATGCCATTGCTAACGGGATGATTGAAATTCCTCTTGGATGATATTGCCGGCCTACAGATCATACTTATGGGGGTAAATGACAGCGAAATTCTTCTGCCTGATACATTTCGATTTCTTGATTACATTTGGCGGCACAGAAGGGAATTTTCAGCTCCTTACAGGGTATTGCAGCTTCAGACGTCTGGAAGAAATTAAGTGGCTTTCTGTTCAAATCACCAATAGCTTGGTGTCTTGATTTATTTGCATGTACACCCCTTGATTCCAAAGACTCAGCTTAAGTAATAGAAATTGTGCAGAAGCTATGAGCAATCCCTACTTCTAGCAGGGCTCAGTATCTACACACCCTAACAGCAGACCCAAAAAGAGGAGGAGGAAGGGGAGGAGGAGGAGAAGGAGAAGAAGAATGGTTGTTAGCAGCCCTGAGCCTGTCAAGGGGAAGGCGGGATATAAATCAAATCAATAAAATAAAATAAAATAAAGATAATGGATTTATATCCTGCCCTCTACTCCAAATCTGAGTGGCTCACAATCTCCTTTATCTTCCTCCCCCACAACAAACACCCTATGAGGTGGGTGGGGCTGAGAGAGCTCTAACAGAAGCTGCCCTTTCAAGGACAACTCTGTGAGAGCTATGGCTGGCCCAAGGCCATTCCAGCAGCTGCAAGTGGAGGAGGGGGAATCAAACCTGGTTCTCCCAGATAAGAGTCCACACACTTAACCACCACGCCAAACTGGCTGATAAATCCCATGTACCAGTTCAAGGCTCAGGCACGGGATGACTACATGAAGCTGCCTTATAATGAATCATACCACTGAGTGGATGTTTTCCCGTCTTTTGTTTCCAAAAAAAGAGAGGGTGGTGGCATTTCATGACACTGAGACATCATCACTAGCTGAAAACCCAAAAGCGACATCACTGCATCACACAATGCCACATGGTGATGTCACTTTTGGATTTTCCACACCAATCTCCGCCCCCCCAGTCTACCCCCGGTTATCAGCCATTTTATCAGACATGATCAAAGTCACCAAGTAATACACTGACTTTAAGTTTGCAAAAAATTATTACAAGGATTACAATACAATAATGCATAATCCTCAACAGATCAGTGTTTAGGGTTGCCAGCCCATGTCTAATAACATGTGCTGCTTGAAGGGCACTTAGTGTAATTAGTAGACTGATCAAAGCCACCAAGTAATACACAGTCTTTCAGTTTGCAAAAATATATTACAAGGATTGTGTACAGCACATAATAAACAATACAATAATGATAAAGGCCGGCGGTGCTAGGGCCTTTTAAAGTAACAGAAACCCCAAAGAGGCCAAAAAAACCAGTCTTCAAATGAATAGATATAAGTCCAAACTTGGAAATAGTCCAACTGAAATTCACAAGGTGGGTGTTCCTAAGGAACGTAGCTTGAACGTAGCCGCTTTCTTAAAAAGATGTCTCTTTAGATTCTGATGACGTTTCAATTTGTTCTTCAGTTTAACGGCTCAGTTATTTAGGAACCCCGTTCTACATTCTCTAATCACAGTATTAAGCTTCTCATTTCAGTGTGAACACTGGGCTCTTTGGGGGGATGGGTTTTTTTGGCCCCCTTGGGGTACGTTCCTCAGGGGTTTCTGTTACTTTGGGGTACGTTCCTCAGGGGTACCTTGGGGTTTCTGTTACTTTAAAAGGCCCTAGCACCACCGGCCTTTATCATTATTGTATTGTTTATTATGTGCTCTACACAATCCTTGTAATATATTTTTGCAAACTGAAAGACTACTTGGTGGCTTTGATCAGTCTACTATTTACACTAAATGCCCTTCAAGCAGCACATGTTATCAGACATGGGCTGGCAACCCTAAACACTGATCTGTTGAGGATCATGCAAAGGTGGAGGCAAGACCAGTACACTTGTGCCTGCTCTCACACTCTGTGCATGCAGTCAACGCATAGAGCAGAAGTCCATCAGTGGCTATTAGCCACAGTGTATTGTTGGAACTCTCTGTATGGGGCAGTGATGCTCTGTATTCTTGGTGCTTGCGGGGGGAGGCACAGTGGGAGGGCTTCGAGTGTCCTGGCCCCACTGATGGACCTCCTGACGACACCTGGGTTTTTTGGCCACTGTGTGACACAGAGTGTTGGACTGGATGGGCCATTGGCCTGATCCAACATGGCTTCTCTTATGTTCTTATAAGGGGTTATATGTAGAGGACAAGTGGGTCAGTATTGTCTGCTCTTACTGACAGCAGCTCTCCAGGGTCTCAGGCAGAAGTCTTTCACATCACCTCCTACCCGATTCTTTTTAATTTGAGGCTGAACCAAAGATCTTTGCCTGATTCTCTACCATTAAGCCATGTCCCACCGCACTGCCTGCAATCAGATGTTTGAACCCTGTTCCAAAATTCTCCTCCCTGCCTACAGAAAATTAACACATCCGAGGGGAAGGCTGGCCTAGTTCCTTTCATTCTGTTTTTGTCTCTCTTTTTTTTGTATGTATAATTAGTTGTTTTGCTTTGTTTTAAAATGTGGGGCAGCATTTAAACAGTTGGTCTACCATCTGAATCCTGAAGTGTTAAGGATGCAGCAGATGATATATCACATGGGGCTTTTGTAAAATAGCCCTGAGTGAAAGAGAGCACACGCACACACTTGTCTATAGGAACAGGCATAAGTTTCTTTGAGCAGAAACATCAAATCCTGACTACACCAGGGAAAGAGAGCTTGGTACCTGTATGTATCCCCTCATGGAACAGCTAGTAGCTTTGAGGTGTGTCTTCTCATTATGAAAATAGTGTGTGTGTGGAGGGGGGTGGTAATCCTCTCTGGCCAAATGATGTGGTTGCTGTCAAATTCTAGATCATATTCCTGCTGGGAGCAGGAGGCCTTGCCCCCCTCCCCATTGGCCCTTCCCACCACTGCTCAGCTGAAAGAAAAACATGGAGACTATGAGGGAGTGATCACCAAATGCTCAAGCATCACTGGCAATGTCATTACATCAGTGGCACGGCCCCCTTCCAACAATGAGTCTCCTGCTGGTTGCTGGCTTCATTCATTCTGACAACCCCAATGTCACTTCACACATATGTATTATGAGAGGGAAATGTTGCTCTCCTCATCACCTCAACTGAAGGGAGGAGCTTCTCCTCTGTCCTCTCTTGGAGAACTTCTGCTGGCTCCCTGGTTCTTGCCTTCATGGAATAACTCCTGGCATCTGCATCTTCCCCTTCTAACTGGCGGTTCCTTGGGTGGGCTCTGCTGCTTCAACTTCACTTCCCCAAGGACATTGTTGATTTTTAGGATTGCCCATTCAGGAGATTTGGAGAGTGGAGCCTAGAGAGGGATCTCAGTAGGATTTAATGCCACAGAATCCACACTCGGGGGGAAATGATCTCTGTAGTCTGGAGGTCAGTTGTAATTCTAGGAGAACTCCAGGCCCTACATTGACGCTCCTTAATGCCTCCCTCAGCCTGCTCCCCTGGAATAAAGGACATACTTGTTGGTGAAGTGGTTGACTTCCAAGCCACACACAGATGCAGTGAACACCCATTCAGATGCAGATTTGCCCCACAAATGGGGAGAAGGGATGCTGTTCTTTCACGTAGGGTAGGGGATCCTCCACCTTAGCTCCCATTGCCTGCCGCTGGTTCAAATGACAGTGGGAAGAAAATAGGTGTGGAAACAACAGAATGGTAGGCATGATTACATCATTTCTAAGGGAAACCTCCTTGGAAATGTTATGGTTTTACCAGAGAATTTCTGAAATTCCTAGAGCTACCCTCTGTCACTTCTGGGTTTTTCCCAGAAGTGACATCATCGCATATGTGACTATGAAAGAAAGGGCAATGACAGCCAAGCCTGTGAGCAACTGGTCTGAGGGAGGGATGGTAGGTGGCTGTTCAGAGGGAGGCAAGTACATGGTGAGTGATGTGTGGTCAAAGCTGTCAAGAAATGGAAAGGAAATGGTTAAGGAGCAGGACTAAGAGCCTGAGGTAAAATAGTGTGAGGAAAATGCCAGGGAAGAAGAAGATATTGGATTTATATCCTGCCCTGCACTCCGAAGAGTCTCAGAGTGGCTCACAATCTCCTTTACCTTCCTCCCCCACAACAGACACCCTGTGAGGTGGGTGGGGCTGGAGAGGGCTCTCACAACAGCTGCCCTTTCAGGGACAACCTCTGCCAGAGCTATGGCTGACCCAAGGCCATGCTAGCAGGTGCAAGTGGAGGAGTGGGGAATCAAACCCAGTTCTCCCAGATAAGAGTCCACACACTTAACCATTTCACCAAACCAGTGGAAAAATAGGAGGTATGGTGCTTTTTCCCCTCCTGCCTCCTCAGTGAGGACTGGCGAAGGAGACACAGCCAAGTGCCCTGTGCTGCCACCAATGTTCCCTCTAAGCTAAGTTAGTGTGAGCCAGCTCACAGTTTTTTAGCCTCCAGCTTACACAGGAAACTAATTTATGCAGTAGCTCAAAACTTTAATGCCAGTAGTTCATAAAATAGAATTTTTGCTCACAAGACTCCATAGCTTAGAGGGAGTATTGGCTGCCACCACTGTACCAACCAGCTTCCTGTTTTTTCAAACAGCGACTGTGAGGGGGGTTGGTGAGAGCAGGTGGGTAGAGTGGTGGTTTGCCAGCAAAGGAATAAGGCTGGCAGGGGAGAGTGGAGAGGACAGCCTGCGCAGGGATTGTGAGGCAGCTGGGCTGTCTTGTATGTGCTGCTCTGAGGGAAAAGAAGTCCCAGCCTCAGAAGCAAATGGAAGAGTGAAGGCGGAAAGGGTCATTACTGTCGCTGCCACACATTTGAATAGCTGTGGAGGCAGGAGGCAGATTGTCAGGGTGGGTGGGGGGTAGCACCCTCCTTTCTCCTCACACTTGTTCTCAGTCACGAGGGAAAAGGAGTTGTGGGATGACAAAAAGCATCTCTCAGGCCTTCCCCTCACCCCTGTCACTTCTGTTGGAAATGCAGGAGGAATGAGGACTGGGGGTGGGGGGGATCTGGGAGACTAAAGTTCAGACACCACCACCCCTGATTCTGAATCAGGACCCTATTCTGCTGGCCACTTGGGGTCAGTTGCTCAGCCTGGCTCACCCCACCTCACCTTGGTGGAGGTGGGGATGGAGTGGTGGAGAGGAGAGTCCAGTGTGCCTCCTCAAGATCCACGTAGGTAGGTTAGGAGAAGAGAGGAAATAGAGAGATGGATTGTAGTTGTGCTCAGAGACTGGGCATGGGCGCAGTGCTGAAAAACTACGTTATTTACTCGCAAGGAAGATGACTCATGTCCTGAAAGTGCTATATATACAAAAAATAACTAATTTGTATGGAAATATAAGATACCTTTTATGGTATCCTTTGGGGAAAAAACTAGTCTTGCATATGATTAATACATTTATTAGGGCTTTTGTAGTTTCCCCAGTAAATCAATTGCTTTCACTGCTAGGAATCAATTGCTTTTGTTTGTATTTTGAGTAGAAAATAAAGCCGTTAATTGGGTTTGCCTGTGTCCTGGATAAAGTTTATGTCTCCAGAACCTGGCATTAAAAGTGACATTTATGTCAGATTCAGCCCTTGTAACAAATTAGTTTGACACCTCTGGGCCGCTGTTTAAAAACCTCCAAATAAGGAGAACCCACCACTTCCCAAGAAAGCCTGTTCCACCGAGGAACTGCCTGAACTATCATGAAGTTCTTCCTAATGTTTAGTTGAAAACTCTTTTGATTAAAATTCGTTGGTTGTGGGCCAATATCCTGCGGGAACAGGAAACAGCTCCACTCCATCCTGAATATGACAGCCCTTCAGGTACTTGAAAATGGTTGTTGTATCACCTCTCAGTTGTCTCCTCTCCAGGCTAAACGTACCCAGCTCCTTCAGCCTTTCCTAATAAGACCTCTAACCACCTTTGTTGCCCTGCTCTGCACACATTCTAGCTTATCAACGTCCTTAAACTGCAGTGCCCAGAACAGATTGCAATACTCCAAGTGAAGTCTATCCAGAGCCGAGTAAAGTGAATGGATTTAGTTTACTGGAGGGTCTTGGAGTTGTTTTTGAATTTTGTTTCTTTTTTGCCTATGAGCTTTTTCCCTCATTTGGAAGTGGGGCACAGTAGGCTGGAGGAACTGTGGCTGTCTTTTTCATCACACACATCCCCTCAATTAACCAACCCATGACCCATAACTTCTTCCTTCATACAAAAATACAACTTAGCACAACTTAAAATGGGAACCAAAGAGGCTGTCTCTGAGGCCTTCAATAAGTCTCTCTGTGTGTGGTGATTCTGCTGTTCTTGGGGCTTTTTGTGTTGCCACAAATCTCTGAAGGCTTGAGGCTCTTTCTCAGGTTACTGTTTTCTTCACACCATGGCCCAGGTGGCTTCTCTTTCCATTTCCTCCTCAGAGCTGTCTCTGCTCCCTCAGAATTCTTTTGTTCCTCTAAACTGAGGGACAAACTCCTCAAACTCCAACAGAGGGTCAAACCCACAAGGTTACACATGTTAATAAAATGGTGCCTGCCCTGTGTGTGATCACTGATAGCTCTCGATTCGTAGTAGGATACTCAGACCTTGGACTTTACTCAGTCATCAGAATCCCAAATGAGCAGAGTTCAGTTCCACAAAACATCTCCCAGAGTCTTATGTGATTGTGCTGGAGGGGGAGGAAATGAAAGGTGAAGAAACGAGACATTAAGAAATGGGCTGCCTGAGCAGGCAGAGACAGAGTATCCCTGAAAATCAGTCAAACCAGCCACTAATAAATATTTTCAAACCCACATAAACTTAGTCTTCAACCTTTGATATTTGGAAATAGATTCATTTTCCAGGTCATGACTGCCCTCTACTCTAAAGGCTGCAGAAATGGCTGCCTCCTTGACCTCAATTATTTTGAGAACTTTTCTGTTAGCTCAAAATGGAAGGGAAAAAAGAAATCATAAGTTAATGGAGGTTTGCATGTGTGTTGTGGTGGTGGAGGGGGAGTAACAACTGAAGTTTGGCTTTAGCAGAAAGGATGTCCAAGCCTAGACTGCGTTTGAAGAGAAATGGTTTGACTGAGGATAGATTATGAAACCCTGCTACCAAGCCTCTTGTGTTCTTTTACATTCTGAAGGAATTAACAAAGGTTCACACTTCAGAAATATGTCAATACATTTTGATGTTTCTGGCAATCGTGGTTGTAAAGAAAAAGTGTGGGTAGAGTCTATCACGAGGATGGGAATAGCAAGGGTTAGTGGTCCCTTTGGTTGGAGTTTGGGGAGCAAAATTAGGGTTGCCAGCTCTAGGCTTGGAAATACCTGGAGATTTGGGGCGGGGGGTAGAGCCTGGGGGAGCTGAGGTTTGTGGAGAAGAAGGGCCTCAGCAGGGATGTACTGCAGCAGAGTCCACTCTGCGAAGCCACCATTTTCTTAAGGGGAACTGATCTCTGTGGTCTGGAGATCAATAAGAATACCAGAAGCTCTTCAGATACCACCTGGAGCTTGCCAGTGATTGAATCTGATATTGTCTAATGCATGTATGGCTGAAGACCATGATCAAATGGTATATATACACCTATATATACCTATATATACACACACCTATATACACCTATACACACACATACACACACACACACACACACATATATATATATACAACCTATATATACCTATATATACACACACCTATATATACTGTATGTATGTATGTATACACACACACACACACACACCTATAGAAGGAGATAGAGACAGACATACAGATAGATAGATAGATAAAGGTAAGGGTAAAGGTAGTCCCCTGTGCAAGCACCAGTCATTTCCGACTCTGGGGTGACGTTGCTTTCACAATGTTTTTATAGCAGACTTTTTAGGGGGTGGTTTGCCATTGCCTTCCCCAGTCATCTACACTTTCCTCCCAGCAAGCTGGGTACTCATTTTACCGACCCCGGAAGAATGGAAGGCTGAGTCAACCTGGAGCCAACTACCTGAACCAGCTTCCACTGGAATCAAACTCAGTTATTGAGCAAAGGGCTCTGATTGCAGTACTGCAGCTTTACCACTCTGCACCATGGGGCTCTAGATCAGGGGTGTCAAACTCATTTGTTATGAGGGTCGGATCTGAGCAAGCCTTGCAAAGCAGGCTATTATGCAGAAGAAAGCAAGATATAAGGAAGCAGATGATATCCAGTTGCTTGGGGGGCTGATAGAAGCCCTCCAGGGGCCTGATTCGGCCCCTGAACTGCATGTTTGACACCCCTATGATTGATTGATTGATAGATGATAGATAGATAGATAGATAGATAGATAGATAGATAGATAGATAGATAGATAGATAGATAGATAGATGATAGATAGATGATAGATAGAAAGATAGATGATAGATAGATGATAGATAGATGATAGATAGATAGATGATAGATAGATGATAGATAGATGATAGATAGATAGATAGATAGATAGATAGATAGATAGATAGATAGATAGATAGATGATAGATAGATAGATAGATAGATAGATAGATAGATAGATAGATAGATAGATAGATAGATAGATAGATAGATATGGTATAGTTGTTAAAATGTCAGACAAGGCTCTGGTTCAAACCTCTGCGTAGCCATGAAGATTGATGGGTGAGTTGCAAGAGGGACAGCTGTGCTAGTTAGTAACACATCTAGTTTGTCTCCTAGTGGCTCCACCCAGACGTGAGGTAGATGGGGACTTCTCTAATGTGGTAGGTAGAGTGAGGTAGAGTAAGGTTGAGTGTTTGTATGAATGGCCAATGAGCTTCCATGGCAGTCTGTTAACAAATAGTTTTCTGTTTATGCAAGTTTTATATTTATTTATTTACTTAGGCAATGTCCAGGTCTACATGAACACCTGGAGGATATCTGAGAATGCATTGAGGACAGCAGCAACTTCTTTAGAAGGAGAGTAGGTTTTGTATACCCTACATTTCTCTACCCTAAGGAGTCTCCAAGTGGCTTACAATTGCCTTCTTTTCTCCTCCTCACAACAGACACCTTGTGAGGTGGGTGGGGCTGAGAGGGTTCTGAGGGAACTATGACTGGCCCAAAGTCACCCAGCAGGTTTCATGTGGAGGAGTGGGAAATCAAACCCAGTTCTCCAGATTAGAATCTGATGCCCTTAACCGCTACACCACGCTTAGCAACCAGCAGTTCACTGTATAAACCCCTTCCAGTCAACCTCCAGGTGGGGCCTGAACACAGCCTTTAGTTCCCCTGAAGAAAATGGCTGCTTTGGAGTGTGGGCTTTATAGCATTCTACCTTGCTGAGGTTCCTCCCCTCCCCAAACCCTGCCCTCCTCAGGCTCTACTCTAAATCTCCAGGAATTTTCCAAACCAGAATTGGCAACCCTAGTAAAAAGTATGATATTGACGTAACACCACACACAGTTTTTGCCACTGTTTTGGCCTGGTCTGATGCTTACGACAACTGAAAGTTCTGTGAGGAATTGCCCACCTGCCATCCCTTCCAAAAATCACACTTCTCCTTGTTTCCAGTGCCCCTGTTTCTCTCAGACCTTTTTGAGGCCAGTTAGAAAGCAACATGATCAGGCTGCTGACAGGCGAGGTTGTCAGTGCGTTGACAGGGGCACCCAGTGGGAGTCTGGTATTATTAGCTCTTCACTGTGAGCACAATACATCACAGTCTGGGTCAGCTTGCCCCAGGCTTTTCACGATGTGCTTAAGAGCACTCTAAGAAGCATGCCTGTGCCATTACGAGGAAACAAAATGTGTGTGCTCCGGAGGAATCGCCAAAGAGCATTTCGGTCCAGCAAACTGGAACACTTCCTCCCATTTTTCCTCATAAACACGAGACGCTTACCTTACATGTAATCAGAACCTGGACTGAGATTGGTCAGTATTGTCTGCTCTGACTGGCAGTAGCTCTCCAAGGTGTCAGCCAGAGGTCTTTCACATACTATCTGATCCTTTTTTAAGCTGGAGGTGCAAGAAGAAAAAGGAAGAGGAGGACAAGGAGGAGGGGGAGGGGGAGGAGATTGGATTTATACCCCATCCTTCACTCAAAGAGGCCCTGTGGCACAGAGTGGTAAAGCAGCAGTACTGCAGTACTGTGATCTGAACTCTCTGCTCACAACCTGAGTTCTATCCCAGCAAAAGCTGGTTCAGGTAGCAGGCCCAAGGTTGACTTAGCCTTCCCTCCTTCCGAGGTTGGTGAAATGAGTACCCAGCTTGCTGGGGGGAAAGTGTAAAAGACTGGGGAAGGCAATGGCAAACCACCCCGTAAAAAGTCTGCCGTGAAAATGTGAAAGCAACGTCACCCCAGAGTCGGAAATGACTGGTGCTTGCACAGGGGACCTTTCCTTTCCTTTCCTTCCTTCACTCAGAGTGGCATACAATCTCCTTCCCTTCCTCTCCCCACAACCGGCACCCTGTGAGGTAGCTGGGGCTGAGAGACCTTTTGAGTGAACAGCTCTGAGAGAACTGTGACTAACCAAAGGTCACCCAGCTGGCTGCATGTGGAGGAGTGGGGGATCAAACCTGGTTCTCCAGATTAGAGTCTGCTGCTCTTACCCACTACACCAAACTGGCTACCCAAGGGATAGAGGAGGAGATCATGACCAAGTTAGGGTTACTGGCTCTGGGGTAGCAAATACCTGGAGATTTTGGGGGTGGAGCCTGTAAGAAAAAGCCCCTTACTTTTCATACACATGGACATCATGATCACCAGTATGGTTGCCAGGGTGCCTGGAGTTTGACTTGCACACATCTGCTCTAAGTGGACTTTGCCCACGGTTTCTAAGGCTTATGTGGCTACTATAAGCCTCAGCTTTGCAGCAGCATTCTACATCTCTGGATGGGTGTTAGCCAGAACTACAGACGAGCTTCCAGCTGCTCCTTGCGTGCCCAGTCTCGGCCGTTGCAGTGGAAGAAGCCACGCCGCCATGAAATGTACAGGCAAACAGTTTCCAGCCTGTTTCCATGAACCAAAGGCTAACACCACCAGAATCCATCTTGTTTTCCTGACTCCATTACAGCAAAGCAAGAGACTCACGTATCCAACAGCTGCTTCAACTTCTGCATAAGGCAATCAAGCTTATCTTAGGCGTGGATCCTGCCAGACCACCTAAGCCTTTGTCTAACGGAACTCAAGACAAAGACTGGTACCAATAGAAGACTGAAGAGGAGAAAGAACATCTTCACCTAGAGCCAAGTGTCTTTATATAGACCAGGTGTTACCTAGGTAGCAATTTGGCCATCTATTGTCACCTTTTTAAATAAGTTTGATAGACTTAAGCCCACCTCCACCCAGTAATTTCCCCCATTCTTTCCTTTAACGGTCATCCTGGAGCCTCCCATCCTGGCCCATTGCTACCTGGAAGTCCAATCAGGTAACCAGGGCCCAAGCTTGTTCATTGGTCAGTTGTGGGCATCCAATTAGGTGCCACCAATAAACTTGCTTTTGTCTACTGCATAAGTCCAGCCCTTATGGTCATTGCAGTGCCTCCCCTTTTTCTGAGGTCATGTACCAGCTGACCACCTCTCCTCCACCCCTGTACCTCCCATCCCCTAAGGGCTCAAGGCAGTCCTTATAACCTGTGACCCAGCTCTTCACAGGTGTGCATCTAGCAGTACCCCAGTTCCGCTGTCTAGATCCATCTCTGATTGCTGGCCAGTTGAGGGTCCCATTTTCCCCGTCCTCTTTCATCGCCATTGGAGCCTTCCTTGAAGACTACGATCGGTAATTATCACCCTGTTTATCTATCCATGTGTTGTCTCTATATCTCTCTCTATTTTTCTTAGGACTGTATGTATGTTTCATGAGCACATTGACTTGTATGTGAGTTCTATATTTTTCTGGAATAAATTTTAATTGTTTTATTTAATTAGAGTCTTTGGTAAATTTAAGCATTAATTTCTGGACGTGGATCCTGTATACATAGGTAAAAAGATCCTGATTAAGCCAGGTGCCCACCTGACAATTCCCCAACCTCGTTTTGAGGGCATTTTGGCTTACAAGCCTGAGGAGGGCATGGTTTGGGGAGGGGAGGGGCTTCAGTGGAGTATAATGCCACTGAGCCCACCTTCCAAAGCAGTCATTTTCTCCAGGTGAACTGATCTCTTGTCGCCCGGTTGTAATCCCAGGAGATCTCCAGCCATAACCTGGAGGCTGGCAAACCCGTATCCAAACCAGGACACCATTAGAGAAACCAATTTCTGGCTACTAATCTTCAGATGACACTTCTGGAACCAAACAACAACATTTTGTCATGTACTTTGACTTTGTTTTATATGAGAAAGGTTTGAATATCTGAGGAAAAGTTTTTCCCCTTGGGTTTTGGTTGCTGTGTTAATCAGTTTTCTCTCTCTCTTAAAAAACGTTCTTCCCAACACCACCACCTTTTCCACAAAGAGGCAAGCAAGACTGAAAGTCAAGAGGCCTCTTCAGATTTTGAAGGGGGTGGAATGAATGTACCTGGGGAGCTGAATCAGAGAGGCAAGTTTCATCCCTGACGCATGTTCCATTCATTGGTATGGAACAAAGTTTGAGTCTAGTGGCACCTCTAAAACCAACACAGTTTAATTCTGGGCATAAGCGCTCAGGTGCGTGCACACTTCTTCAGATACATGCACAAGAAAGCTTATACCCAGAATAAAACTTTGTTGGTCTTAAAGGTGCCACTGGACTCGGGATGGCCAAACTGTGGCTCAGGAGCCACACGGGACTCTTTCACACGTATAGTGTAGCTCTTGAAGCCTCCACTGTCCCATTGGCCAAGCCAGCCAGCAGCTTGGAGAATGCATTTAAAGTTAAAATTGCTTTCTTTTCACCTCTCCCTCCCACCATCTTCCTTCTCCCTCCCTCCCTCTCTCCCTTCCTTCATTAAGAGCCAGTTTGGTGTAGTGGTTAAGTGTGCAGACTCTTATATCTCTGAAGCTAGAGAAACAAGCCCATTGGAGAATGATGGCATTTGTCCCCAGGGCACATAATGTATCTTCCAGCAATTTCTATCACCTCAGAACATATGTTTTCACTCAACAAGATGAGACAAAAAGTTTTATGCTGAGAGGCTGCATTTAGGTATGTTCTTGTGTGTGCGTGTGTTTGTAGAGAGAGAGCTAATAATATAGTATTCAAAACTGAAATGTGCTCCCTGAACTGAACACTTTTTTGGGGGGGAAATTTGAATATTCATTTCCATAGAGATTTGCTATCTCTGTAATTAACTTGTCACAAATCCTCTGACAAAGCAGTTCTGATGTTTGACAGAGGCTAGAGGCAGAGGTTTACTTAGTGTCTTCTGAAGAGAATTTAACAAGTTGCCTATTAGCTTTAAACCACTGAAAGCATTAATGGTTTGATCCCATTCCCATTAATGAACAGTCAGAGACCTCATGCATTGTGATGGCTTTAGTGGCAAACGAATCCATTTTATTCTTTACACAGAGTCTGCCGGTAGAACCTTACATCCATTTTCTTCCACATAAAGGTGGGAAGACTCTTGGCTGATTCATATGCGTCCAGCCACTGAAAAGCAAAATAGAAACAACAGTATACCACAAACCAAACTACAGCAGATTAGATTGCTATGTGATGCCAAGGGCCAGTTCATTAAAGCTGCTGGAAAGCTTCTTGTAGATTGTATTTTGATCAAAAATGGGCCACAATCAGTCTATATATCACATTTTTATCCTGCTGTTCCTCAGAGCCATATATATGGTTCCCCCCTTCTCTGTTTCATCCTCATAAGAACCTTTGAGGTAAGTTAATTTAAAAGAAAGAACGACTAGCCCAGCATTACCCGGAGACCTTCATGGTACCATGGCTACTGGAGCCCAGCTTGCCCTGCTCCAACATTCTAATCAGTTTGCATTTCTGTTCTAGTGAGAGTAACCTACAGTGACAAAGTCTTAGAAACATGACAAAGTTGGGAATTCAGGGTAGGTTCCTAGCAACGTTAGGATGGGGAAATGGAGGTAGGAATTAAGTAATGGGAGGGAGTTGAATCCTTTTGCTAATAAGACCCTAGAGCTGACCCAGAAGCTTTTATACAGGGGATAAGCCTTCTCATATAACATAACATTGGTAGCCTGCCCTGAGCCTAACATAGACGGATGTGACAGATAGATTAGGTTCAACCTCTCCTTAAGAGCAACCAATGGGAGTTTATGGAACACTGGGAAGAGACAGTTGGAAAACAGCAATTGAGAAGAGTTGGCAGCTGGGAATATGAGAGGGGGGAAGGGTGTCTGATTGAATGAAGCTGAGGTGAAGTTCAGTTTAAAGCTGACTAAAAAGAATCAGTTTGCAATGTAAGTTCCAAGATACTGGAATAGGGAAACACTTCAAAAGTTCAAGGGAAAAGCAAGCTACCTCTACCTTCCTTTCTTCCGTGTTATGTTCAAACCATATATAAAAGTTAATTTCTGGTTTTGTTTAACCCTGTAGATTGTATGTCTCAGGGAAAGATACACACACAAACACGAGTGACTATATATATTTAGGATATGAAAAAATGGTGGCAGCATGTGCATGGAACAGTGCATGAGCCCCCAACCAATGTTCCCTCTAAGTTGTAGAGTCTTGTGAGCAAAAATTGTACTTTGTGAGCTACTGGCATTAAAGTTGTGATCTACTGCACACATTATTGTGCTCTGGGGTCATCCTTCTTGAGCTAAGACAAAAATGTGTGAGCTGGCGGCTAAAATCTGTGAGCTAGCTCATGCCAACTCAGCTTAGAGGGAACACTGCCCACAACCCCAATAATTCAGTGAAATGTTTGAGCGAGGGCCTGTTATTAAAGGGGGCTGGGCTACCCTGATGTGTCTGTGAATGAGAGAGAAGACCTGAGTGGTGAAATAATTGTGGCACTCTCTCTCTTTTTAAAGTGATGAGAAGGGATAGCCTGACCTACTTATAACCCTGAAGCTATCCAACTAGGGTCGCCAGTTTGCAGGTGGGGCCTGGAGATCTCCCGCTTTTACAAATGATCTCCAGCTGACAGAGATCGGCTCCCCTAGAGAGAATGACTGCTTTGAAGAGTGGACTCTATGGCACTGTACCATTCTGAGGTCCTTCCTCTTCTCAAACCCTACCCTCTCTCAGATTCCCAAAAATCTCCAAGTATTTTCCAACCCAGACCTGGTCCTATACCCCTATATCCACCTCAAACTTATATCCACCTCAAGCCCTATATCCACCTCAAAGCTTCCAATGCCAAGTTTAAAATGGGCCATTTGGAACTTGCTACAGTTATTCTTAAATGGTTGCACTGAATTATAAAAGGGATTGAGCTTTTGGTGGTGAGTTGTGTCTTCGAGCAAGGACAGCCTGTGTGCTGGAATGGAGTCTGTTGGCCTATTTCACCCAAGCTGGGGGCGGGAGGAACAAGACAAGAAACATACACTATGTTTCATTTAGAGGAAATGTCTGTTCTTAAAAAAAAAAACCCAACATGACAGATAGTTAATTAGGGAACATCTGGCGAAACCGAAGGCAACAGAAGTTGCTCCAATCAATGATGGCTCATTGAAGCTTTTCATCTGAACTCCAAGAGAAAAAGCCAACTCAGCATTTCCCTCCCGCCTTTTCCCCTAAAAAGAAACATTTTGCCAATGAAGTGCTAAAATAGGAGGGTGCAAATATATACACTCTCTACAAGAAGTTAAATAGGAATAAAGGTAAAGATTGGGCAGGCAAGACATAGGGGGGAAGAGTTTGCCCAAGCTTTTGGCACAGTCTGCATGGTTTGCTTTGAGAAGTTTCCAAGAAGCAGTGCGCTTCCAGGAATGACACATAGCTGGCAAAATGGATTACCAGGCAGGGTCGAGCTTACTTTGAAAGTCCACAGTAGCTATTCTGGGGGGTGAGGTGGAGGGAACACAGGATGAGCGTAGGTGTTATTTTCAAGCAATCTGCAAGATCAGCCAATAGGACAATCCTGATATATAAGGGTCACTGGAAAAGACAATAACAGTAGGAAAAATTGAAGGCAAGTAAAAGAAAAAGACCTAACATGAGATGGATTGATTCAGTCAAGGAAGTCATAGCCCTGCCCTACCCCATGTAGCCCAAGCCAGCCCAATCTCGTCAGATCTCAGAAGCTAAGCAGGGTCGACTCTGGCAAGTATTTGGATGGGAGACCTCTTTGGAATACCAGCAGTCAGGAGGACAGGAGCAAGCTTTATTCAGCCCCCTCTCTGGATATCCTCCAGGCCCCAAGTACTGGTCACCCAAGTTGCCATGACTTCCAGGTACACACACACACAAAACCCAAAGGAAGTCACAGCCCTCAGTTTGCAAGACCAGAGCAAGGCTGTTAACAATAGGATGCTTTGGAGGGCATTACTTCATAGGGTCACCAGAAGCAACTGGATGGCATTTAACATACCCACAAGCATAGAAGAATACCTGGGAGTGAAAAGTGTGAACATGACTGAGAAGCAGCTTGGGAACATCCATCCAGTACAACCACTGTTGATGCGGGGCCTAACCTGAGGGACCCTGGACCTGGATGGCCCAGGCTAGGCTGACCTCAGAAGCTAAGAAGAGTCAGCTGGCAATCCAGGAGGCTGCTGGCTCTGTGGCCTGCTGTCCTGCTCTGCTTTTCTCAAGTTGCTGAGTTGCTGCTTGGAGCCAGTCAGTGTTTACCCACAAAGAATTCAGATCTAAGCTTCTAGACTGAACATAGTCCCTGCACCTTTCAATAGGGTTTCAAGGTCCAACCTGGCAAGACATGGAGGGGCAGCCATTACGTTGAATCTGGAAATCGCCAGAAATTCTATAGTAAAACCAAAGAATTTTCTATGATTCTGGAGAGGATGGATGTCACTTCCTGGTTTTTCCTGGAAGTGATATCATGACTGTCTAGGAATTGCTGAAAACTCTTTGGTTTCACCTTAGTGCTTCTGGCAGTTCCTAGGGATGTGTGGCATTACATCTGGGGGAAATGCGGAAGTTATGTTATGGTGTCACCAGCAGCTTTTTAATTTTGCTTTCTTTTTCTCACTGTCCACTGGAAACTCAGTGGTCATATAGCAGTCCTACAGTTCGGTCAGCTGATAGGTAGGGCTTCCTGATTCTGCATCGTTTAACTGTATACAGGGCTTTTTTTTCGATCAGGAACGCAGTTCTGGCTGGCTTGGTGTCAGAGGGTGTGGTTTAATATGCAAATAGGCTCCTGCTGTGCTTCTTCTACGAAAAAGTCCTGTGCAAAACAACGGTGATGCCAGGGGTGTGACCTAATATGCAAATGAGTTCCTGCTCTTAAAAGACCTGCTCTGAAAGAGCTGTGACTGGACCAAGGTCACCCAGAAGCTGCATGTGGAGGAGGAATCAAACCCGGTTCTCCCAGATTACAGTCCGTGCTCTTAACCACTAGACCAAACTGGCTCTTGTAAAAGGCAATTGTAAGGCATTTGGAGACTCCTTAAGGTGGAGAAGAAAGGGGTATAAAAACCTACTCTTCTACTCTTCGTGTAATATATCTATTCTTTACCCTTTAAGGTATATACATAAAACATCTCATGAGTACAACTGGCTTGCTGAAATCTGCCCAAGATGAACCAGAAAGCTAGTGGTTAGCCAAGGGTTTCTGGGAAGCTAATGTAGGAAATTTCAAGGTGGAGAACAAACGCAAGGAAAATTTCCCCCCGTTGCTGCTATAGATTACTTCCCCATTTTTTTCTCCTGGCAACTACCATAACATAACAATGGTTGCTGTGCCAGATCTTACATGTGAGATTATACGGGGCCAGAGGAATTTATCCTACGTGGCTGTTTATGGCCAGGCCAATTTATCCCAAGCTATGCTGCACTTTAAAAGCATACGACTGGGTGCCATCCATTATTCAGAAAGAAAATGTACATCCTGCTAAAGCTCCCCCTGTCTCTGAAAATCCAGGACAGGAAGTCAAGGCAATCTATCCCCCCACCTCTAAATTAATTGCGGCTGTTTTGATTAAAGTGCATTATCATATAAATATTTTATTAAGAGCGGGATTAAATCTTTCTGCGCTTATGCACTGTGACAACTTTAAAGTCTAACCTTTTACGGCTTGGAAACACATAATTATTTTGCTCATTATCCATGTTTAATACTTCGATCTCTTAATACGCCTTGCCATTTGGAAAGCGGCCTTTGGTGCCAAGTTCAGATCGATGCTGTTAGTTATTTGTGCTTCTGCAGATAATTAAGCTAAAATTAAAAGCAATTTAACCTTGCAGATCACTCACAGTGTGGTATTAATCTGACCAGGGATAGAGTAGTATATATCAAAGGGCGCGGAGTGGCCCACAATGCAATTTACAAACTGTTTGAAATAGTTCAGTCTTTTGACATCAGTAGGGCTGGTAGGTTGGTCTTACCATTTCAGTGGTTGGCAGATCACATCCTCTGCAAACACTGTTCTGCCCTAAATTAAAATAGTCAACATTTTATGAAGGGCACTGGAAGTTAAGAAAATAATACAATTAATCAAATAGTAACTTAAATAAAATGTAAATATTGGGTGGCCCAGGCTAGACTGATCTTGTCAGATCTCAGAAGCTAAGTAGGAGGTTAGTATTTGGATGGAAGACCACCAAAGAATACCAGGGTCATGACGCAGAGGCAGGCAAAGGCAAACCACCTCTGAATGTCTCTTGGCTTGAAAATCCTGCAGGGTTGCCCATAAATCAGCTGCAACGTGACAGCATTTCCCATCACTACCACATATTGGATTAATTTAATATTTCCAAGAAAGTAAGCAGATATTATTGGATCAATAAAGTCAGGAGTCATTTTGTAGAAAAATAGGTGGTGGAGCTCATCTGGGGATTGTTATGCAGCTGCACATACTATTCAGTTCCTCAGCTGAACAAACAGCAATTGGCCCATCAATCACCCTCCAGGCAGCAGTGTCAGCTGTTGACCGCTCAATCTCCTCCAAGCTCTCCTCCTCCCATCTCAAGAGTTCGAAGCAGGCTCTGGAAAGAACTTTCAGAGTGAAGATATGAAGCACACCGATGCTTCAGGTCTCTCAGCCCTGAGTTTTAGCAGAGTCACTGCCACCCAGAGAGCAGGCTGATTGAGACTCCCATGTAGCTCCCACCCAGGACTTGGAAACCTTGTAGAAGCAACAAGTCTATTCTCTGGCTTGCATCCATGCTCCTTCCTGATCCTGACCTGCTTGATTTCCTTGGCACCCTGACCTTTTGGCTTTTGGACATTGACTTCTGATTTCAGTTTGTGATTCTGCATTGATGACTTGGCTCCTGTTTGACTTCCTGGACTTTGACCTTGGACTGACTTTGGACTCCTGCCTGCCTGCATCCTGAGAACATGACACAACCCTTGAATTCCATGTACTAACCACCTTGGCCAATCCTTTTTAGCTTCCAAACTCTAACAATCTCCCACTAGTCTAGAACACTCAGGCTGCTGAACTGGATACCAGCTATCTTTTGGGGCTCAGATCTCGAGAGCATCAGCTGGTTAGCTGGTAAGCCTTGATATACTCAATAACTTCAACTCCTAAACTCAGGATCTCTAGGCTCATACTGCTGTGACCTTGGTGGCCCAGATTAATCTGATCCAGGGATCATTTTGTAGAAAAATAGTGGCAGAGCTCATTAGCATAACTCATTAGCATATGCCACCCCTCTCCCAGCCAAAAGCAACCCTATGCAAGAAAGGAGAGCCCCGGGCAAGTGAGGTTTGCTTCAGCTGGCTAGAGATCCAGCCAGGCCAAGCAAGCCTCACTCACCTGTAGGGTTGCCAAGTCCAATTCAAGAAATATCTGCAGACTTTGAAGGTGAAGCCAGGAGACTTTGGGGGTGGAGCCATAAGCAAAGTTGTGACAAGCACGACTGAACTCCAAAGGGAGTTCTGGCCATCACATTTAAAGGAACTGCACATCTTTTAAATGCCTTCCCTATATTAGAAATAAGGATAGGGGCACCTTCTTTTGGGCTCATAGAATTGGGATCCCCTAGACCAATCGATTGGAGCACATTTTGAGAAGAGTCATTAGATGCTATGCTGAAAATCTGGTGCCTCTACTTCAGAAAACAGCCCCGCCAGAGCCCGAGATACCCACAGATCAATTCTCCATTATTCTCTATGGGAATTTATCTCCAAAGGGAATAATGAAGTGCCCAGCAGACATTTCCCTCCCCCCCACACCCCCGTTTCTGATGACTCTGAAGTGAGGGATTGGCATCTCTACTCACCAGTTGCTGAACTTCTAACTTCTGCAAAGTAACACAGAGCAACCGACCTCTGAAAAGATTATGCGACCAACGAAGGGTCTGGGCTGCAAACAACCTCTGCAAAGATTATGCAACCAATGGAGGGTCTGGGCTGCTTTCACAGCCGCGTTATTCTGCCTGCTCCCCTGCCCTCCTTCAGCCTTAAAGATGCAGACACATCATCCCAACTTCACTTTCCAGTGGAGTCTGAAGCCTCCGGAAGTGGAAAGGTACATGGGGGCTGTGGGGGCAGGGCTTCCCCCCGCCGGCCAGCTGACTGGGAGCGGGAAGGAGCCTGGGAAAGTGGGAGAATCCCTGCTGGGACCTGGGAATTGGCAAGCCTACTTTCCTGGGGCTCCCCTGGGCCGCTCCCCCCGCCCAGTCAAAAGGCCAGCAAGCCACCGGCCACCCAAAATCACATAAGAAGTGGACAAAGGGTGGTGCCGGCTTCTCCAGGGGTTAATGAGGGCTGCTGCGGGTGTAGCAAAGCCCCTGGCGGCTGGCTGGCTGCCTGCTCTCCTAATCCAGGGATTGTTATGCAGCTGCACCTACTATTCAATGGACAAGGTAGGTGGGGATGAAGAGGGGGAACCCTCAGAAAGGTTCAGGAGTTGCACTTCTGTGAGCTTCTGCTGAATCTGAGGCCTCGCCTTATCTCATCAGATCTCAGAAGCTAAGCAGGATCAGCAATGGTTAGTATTTGGATGAGAGATCACCAAAGAAGTCATAGATTAGGGTTTGTAGAATCTTTCGGGATCAAGCGCCGTGTTCTACTGGAGAAAGTTTTCCTTCCAGACGTTTCGTTTTTAACAGAAAGGAAATGTTTTTAACGTTTCGTTTTTAACAGAAAGGAAGAAGGCATTTTCATCCACCAATCTTGGTACCCAGCTCTGCAAAACACCCTACAGACTATAAATTGCAGAAAGTCTCAGAACAACCAGCAAATTCCACAGAACAATCAGCACAGTCAACAACCATCTTCCTTATCTTCAAACCCCTTCCAACCTTCCCAGCAATTAACACAGAACAATGGTCACATTCAACGGCCAGTTTCCTTATCACTACCCTTCCAGGAAGCCCCACCAAACAATGGGCACATCCACAAACCAATTGCCCTTTCATCACACCCCCTCCAGCCTACAAATAGCAGCTCTCCAGCAGCCCTGGCCCCACTCAATGCACAGCAGCCAAGAAGGTCTGAGCGCCTGCTCCGGCTGCAACGCCACTGAGGATGTTCTCCGCAGCTGAGAACGAAACGTCTGGAAGGAAAACTTTCTCCAGTAGAACACGGCACTTGATCCCGAAAGATTCTACAAACCCTAATGATGTTACCAGCCATGAAAACCTGAAATCTTTGATAAGTCATAGATTGCTATGAAGAGGAAGTGAATGGTCAACCACCTCTTAATATCTCTAGCCTTGACAATCGTGTGAGTTCGCCATACACTGGCTGTGACTTTCAGCACTTTATACACACACAGATTCATGCTAAGCAGCTGGTTTCCTCTAACCTGGAATCAATTGCACTTTATGCTGAACTAAGCTTGGCTGTTTTGGACAGAGTCTTTGTGTAGAGGGGAGTGGATAAAAACAATTAAAAATATGCTGAGGTCCATTTTGGTATGGTATGCAAAGCTCCACCGTAGTCCTTATAATAATTTCAGAGGCAGAGAAGCCGAGGCCTTTTTGGTTTCACGGAAACCAGTTATGACTACCTGGCTGGTCGAAAAACTAAAGCTCTTGAGGGATTTGTCACACATTTTCTGGAAATGAAGTCACGATGAACTTGCAGTCAAGGGCAAAAATCACTTTCTGCAATATGTTCAATTTACATTCAGGTAATTGTAGCAGGAAGAGCCCGCTCTATCTATCAAGGCAGGTGTCCATAACAAAGGAGGCTTGAGGCAGGATCAGGAAAAACAGCTAGGATTTATTTGATACACACGTGCGGTCTCAGACCAAAGATGGGCGTCTGAGCAAAGATCATATGCCCAAGCTGCCCCTATATAGCAATACACATTTGCATTAAAAGCAGCTTACAACAGAACTATGCTGACATACAAAATTACATCTCACACCAAGAGGTTCTGATTCTGCTTGCCGTCCTTTAGCTCCTCTTGGTGTGTAGCCCTAACCACAATCCATCTTTTGCCTAACAAAAGTCATTTACATCAACACAAGTCATTTACATCAACACTGTTTTTGCACATTCAGGACTATTCTGCATTTAGCCTCTTCCAACTCAACCTGACCCCCCAAGCCGCAGCGTTTTTAGCATAACATTTCATGGTAAGGTCACATGAGAGGCCTGCAATGCCCTCCATCAGCTAAGCAAGTCTAGGCATGTCTTATTAGGCTCAGTTCTATTGATTCTTATATCCTAATACATTCTTTTCCCATAAAATCTATATTCTTTCTACCTATGCCTTCTTCATTCCCCTCTTTCAGGCTTTTGGCCTGACTCTTCAGGCCTAAACCTGATTAGCATTTTAATCCACATTCACAAACTCCCATACACATATCAAACCCATCACAACAAACCCACTTCCTTTACACCCCGCTCCTCAACGTTAAAATACAAGTAGCAAAATGTAAAGAAAATGGGCCCGCCACTACACATTCTCTTCCTTTTCTTCTGGTGATGTTTCCATGAACTGCCTGTGAACCCCGCCGTTTCCGGTAGGCGGGACCCAGAGGTGTTGTCTGTGAGTTCCCACCGTTTCCGGTAGGTGGGACCCAGAGGTTGGTTGTTAAGCAACTAGATCCGGGAGCAAACTGCACCTGCAAAGCCTATCTAGGAAAACCTTGATTAACTGCCTAGTCAAAACAACACAAAGCTCAAAACAAACCTACAATTCAACATAACATATAATATTTCTTCCTGGGGACTGGATTTTCTTATTTCCAGGAGGCACAACCTTTAACAATCACTCTGGACAACTATAGCAGTCTGGGCAAACCAATGGGCAATGTATAATTAATTAAAACTAAAGTATTCTCTATGGGCTGGGGCAAAACGATTATAATCACCCCTCTTCGTTATTCTACACAAAAAGATGGTATACCTGTGAAAAGAGAACTCCCAACACGGATCCAGACGCGACACACATAGCGTCTGAACTGGTGCTGGAACACCTCCAACACAGATTCAGCTGTAGCATACATAATTCTTTTCACCAAATTAAATCTCTGAACAAAGCTTTTTACTTGGCCAAACACTGGTTTCCTCTAACCTGGAATCAATTGCACTTTATGCTGAACTAAGCTTGGCTGTTTTGGACAGAGTCTTTGTGTAGAGGGGAGTGGATAAAAACAATTAAAAATATGCTGAGGTCCATTTTGGTATGGTATGCAAAGCTCCACCGTAGTCCTTATAATAATTTCAGAGGCAGAGAAGCCGAGGCCTTTTTGGTTTCACGGAAACCAGTTATGACTACCTGGCTGGTCGAAAAACTAAAGCTCTTGAGGGATTTGTCACACATTTTCTGGAAATGAAGTCACGATGAACTTGCAGTCAAGGGCAAAAATCACTTTCTGCAATATGTTCAATTTACATTCAGGTAATGTTATTGAAGCTTTCAGAGGAACGCAGGACAGGAGAAGAAAAGAAGTTTCTGAGAAAACAAATGGAACCTTTGGAAAACGTTCTCATCACAGCCAAGGTTTTCTGATGCAAGAGGAAAATTTGTCCAACAGCAACAGAAAACTGGGACGCCTACCACCAAACAAAAGAGCATTTTTTTTTTCAAACAGATACAAATAACAGGTTGTCAGAGCTTGGTGAAAAGTTTTAAGATGAACATTCTTGCTCCTTAATGCATGGGAGAGAAATAGGGCAAATAGAAATGGGGGCATTTGTTTATCTGTGAGATTTCTGGAACACCTTAAAATATGTCTCAAAGGTGCTTTACAATCTAAAATTAAAATAATTTCATAAAACCCTGAAGCAGAAAAACATAACAAAATGGCAGATTTAGAAGGGGCTAAATATGAGAGGCAGTTTGGTGTAGTGGGAAAGCCAGTTTGGTGTAGTGCTTAAGTGAGCAGACTCTTATCTGGGAGAACCAGGTTTGAGTCCCCACTCCTCCACATGCACTTGCTGATGTGACCTTGAATCAGTCACAAGTTCTCGCAGAGCTGTTCCTCTCGAGAGCAGTTTTTGTCAGAGCTTTCTCAGCCCCACCTACCTCAAAGGGTGTCTGCTGTGGGAAGCGGAAGAGAAAGGAGATTGTAACCTGCTCTGAGACTCCTTCTGGTAGTGAAGAGCCGGGGTATAAATCCGATCTCTTCTTCTTCGTCGTCTTCTTCTGCTGCTGCTGTTGAATACGCTTCAGCACTAGAGGAGATTCTTTTGACTTCCTTTTCCTAGCCACATCTGTCAATCATATCCTCATCTAGGTAGTGTCATTTCACCTTCAAAACAACTCTATTTGCTAAATAAGTCTGGGAGAGGGAAAGTTTGCCCAAAGGGCTACTGTGAGCTACCACAGTTCTCCAAAAACCAATTCCCTCCCTCTCCACCAGAACAACCCCAAATCATATTGTCCTGAGCTTGGAATCTGAGAAATGGTCCATCTCATAGTCTTGGCTTAAAGTGACATATCTTAGGGGAACAAGAACACATGTCAAAAAAAGGTAACATCACTGAACAACTGTTAGAGGCACCAAGTTCATGCTTAGCACCTATGAGAGACTTGGGCATGGGGGGGGGGGTTGGGCATGGGGAAAAGTTGTTGCTTGACTCAGCAATGTTATTATCAGGTGTAGACCCAGAAGTGATGTTGCCATATCAAGTGATGCTTTAGGAATTTCCCAAATTTCTATGATAAAGACCATAGAGATTATAGGAACTCTCTGTCTGGGGCAGTGATGCTCTGTATTCTTGTTGCTTGTGGGGGGGCTTCTAGTGTCCTGGCCCCACTGTTGGACCTCCTGATGGCACTTTGGTTTTTTGGCCACTGCGTGACACAGAGCGTTGCACTGGATGGGTCATTGCCCTGATCCAGCATGGCTTCTCTTATGTTCTTATGAAATTCCTAGAGCAATGTCACTTCCTGTTCTTCACCTGGAGATAATGTTATTGCTTCACGTGACTCCCTCTCTTTTTTGCCCCTGTCCCTCCAGTGAGCGGCGGACAGCAGCAACACTCCCTCTAAGCTGTGGAGTCTTGTGAGCAAAAATTCTACTTTATGAGCTATCGGCATTAAAGCTGTGAGCTACTGCATAAATTAGTTTGCTGTGGAGCCATCCTTCCTGAGCTAAGACAAAACTGTGTGAGCCGGAGGCTAAAAAAATTGTAAGCTAGCTCACACAAACTCAGCTTAGAGGGAACACTGGACAGGAGGCATCCTCAGGAGTTGGCTATAAGCAGACAAATGGTGTGCCTAACAACTTTAGGTCTATTTCCACAATAGTCCTTAAGCATTTGGACAGGGGTCTGTCCAAGCACTCATCACAGCAATGTCACCTCTGAGTCCTTGTTCTGTTGGCATTCACCTAAAAAGGAAGAGGTGGTTTTTCCAGATTTCCCCTTCAAGCTGCATATCTCCTTTGATTTCAGGAGGATATTTTTGGTGGGTAGAGGAGGGTTTAATGGGGAAAAGGAGGTGAGTCCTGAACTGTGGACTACTAACTGCTGCTGCTGGTTTCACTCCTCCAGGAAAGAGACGTGGGGCCTTCAGGATAGAGGAGCCAAATCTGGAGGAGAATTCCTTTCTTGAGCATCTTGAAAACTTGACCACCAGAGTCAGTGCATGGGAGTAGGCAGGGCAGTGGCTGTCTTGGGTGCCCCCTCTCTTCCCTGAGCAGAGCTGAGGCTTGGGGCCAGCGCTTGCATAGCACGCTCCTTGCAAGGAACACAAGCATCATAGCTCTCCCCAACCCTGATCAGGCTTCCTGCAATGCAAAAAGCCTGGGCAGGGCTGGCGCTTGCATACTGCGCTCCTTGCAATGAGCAAGTATCATAGCGCAAGCATCGTAGTGCTCCCCTGACCCTGAACAGGCTTCCCGAGTGGAGCTGGGGCGGGTAGGCGCTGCAGCAGGGGGCAGGGGCAAGGTTTTGCCTGGGGCGGCTAAAGCCCCAGCACCATCCCTGTTGACTGCTTAGGGCTGCCATCCTCCAAGTGGTGGCTGGAGATCTCCCACTATTTCAACTTATCTCCAGGTGGCAGAGAAGAAGAAGAAGAAGATGATGATGATATTGGATTTATATCCCGCTCTTAACTCTGAATCTCAGAGTCTCAGAGCAGTCACAATCTCCTTTACCTTCTCCCCCCACGACAGACATCCTGTGAGGCAGGTGGGACTGAGAGAACTATGGCTGACCCAAGGCCATTCCAGCAGTTGCAAGTGGAGCAGTGGGGAATGAAACCCAGTTCTCCCAGATAAAAGTCTGCACACTTAACCACTACACCATTCCCCTGAAAAAAATGGCTCCTTTGGATGGTGAACTCTATGGCATGATAGCCCACTGAAGTCCCTCTTCTCCCCAACCCCGCCTTCCTTAGGATCCACCCTCAAAATCTCCAGGTATTTCCCAGCCCAAAGCTGGCAACCCTGCTTAGGATTATCATGTACCCAGTTGGCTCAGTGTTGACATCCAGTACCTGTTTGGATGATGGAAGAGGAGGGGAAATATGGCTGCTGAGGAGGGAGGAGAAAGCCAGGAAGAGCAAGGATTCTTGCGCAAACCTCACAAGAGGTCCTTGAGTTGAATCCAGCCCTTTATCTTTAAAAATACAAAATGGTAATGTTCAGGGCTCCTTTTTTTGTAGAAAAAGCCCAGCAAGAACTCATTTGCATATCAGGCCACACCCCCTGGCACCAAGCCAGCCAGAACTGCATTCCTGTGCATTCCTGCTTTAAAAAAAAAAAAAAAAAGCCCTGGTAATGCTCATCCACTCCTTCCACCGACTCTGTAGAGCAGAGAGGAGCACAAAAATGAAAGTGATCTATATATTTGGAAATAATGTGCACTGGCTAGTCTAAAGCAGCCAAATTGGGGATTATTACCCATTGGGGTGGATAGCATGGAATTAGTTCATTCTTTCAGGGGCCTTTATCTGTGGGTGCTGTGGAGATCTAATGTTTGATGTGGTATGCATGTTAGATTAAGTGCCATTTACCTTAGGGACACAATTCAGTCAAAGATAAGAAGTTTTAAATCCCATTGATTTCAATTGGAGAACCAGGGCTTTTTTTTTTTTTTAGCAGGAATGCACAGGAACACAGTTCCAGCTGGCTTGGTGTCAGGGGGTGTGGCCTTATATGCAAAGGAGTTCCTGCTGGGCCTTTTCTACAAAAAAAACCCCCTTGGTGAGAACAAAACATGTACTTTGCTCTCCTTCCACTGAAATCAACAAGACGGGATGCAGACTGACTTAACTTGGGCTGGACTGTTCCCATAGCGTCCTGATGTATTTGTTGCATTTTTGAAATTGCTATTATCTTTGGCCAATGCAACAGAGACGAACGACCTAATTAATCAGTTGCTTTACATCCCCTTCCCCGGGTCCTTTTCAAATGAAAGCTGAAATTCATAAGATTTCAGCCGCTCTAGCCAGGTGAAATAACCTAACGGGGATAAACAGGAAATAAACGGGAGATGCTGGAAGGGAGAAGGAAGGAGGCCACCAGTTCGCCCGGGGGACATCGGTCCACGAGAAGGCTTCCAAGACAGCTCAAAGTAAATAAAACCCGGGCCCACGTTCACTTGTTTGGGGACTGGCTGAAGCTGGAAACGGAATCCTTGTTGGAGTGAAGAAAGGAAATTGCTATAAAATGAGGATGTTGGGTCATTCCCGTCTCAGAGACGTCCTGCGCACCTGTGTGGGAGGATGGTGGCTGGGAAATGTGCTGGGAGAGAATTCCTTCAGAATACTTTGGCCTGGTTGACAGCAGGCTTTTAACAGAAGTCATACTGTCAGAGGAGCAAGAGAACCCATAATTAGAGTTGCCAAGCGCCTAGTGGTTAGCCACCCTAGAGTGCCACAGTAAGAAGCAAAAAATCTATAAGAACCTGTGGAATATTAACAAAATATCACTTTAGAAGAGAAAAGTAACCAATAAATACAATTCAACCTCTTAAAGCAAAACAGCTATAAGACAAAGATTTTACCGAATTTCTATATATTTCTCTATATTATTGTTCCAATTACCAATCTCTCCAATAATCAAATACAAAATGAAGTACAAAATATGAATATATGAAGCCATCAGACCGGCTGGTTTGCAAAGCTAAAAAAGAATTCGTTGAGACGGCAAAAGGAGTCTTAAAAAGGTAAAGGTAGTCCCCTGTGCAAGCACCAGGCGTTTTTCGACTCTGGGGTGACGTCACATCATGACATTTTCTTGGCAGAGTTTTTATGCATAGTTTGCCGTTGCCTTCTCCAGTCATCTGGAATCTAAAGCAAGCTGGGTACTCATTTTACTGACCTCGGAAGGATGGAAGACTGAGTCAACCTTGAGCCGGCTACCTGAACCAGCTTTTGCTGGGATCGAACTCAGGTCGTGACTCGTGAGCAGAGGGCTCCGACTGCAGTACTGCAGCTTTACCACTCTGCGCCACGGGGCTCTTGAAAAGGAATCTACTGTGATGAAATTGTTGTGAGCACCAGCACTTTCATTCATCCCACAGGAGCGAGTGAATGGTCTTTGAAGCTTCAGAGGTCAGAAATTGACATGCACACATGACGGTGAATGGACGGTGAATTTTGATAATAATTTGCACTTGTTTTGGAATTTGATTATTGGAGAGATTGAAATAGTGACTCTGGATTCCCTTGGTGGCCTCCCACCCAAGTACTAACCTACTTAGCTTTTGATCTCTGACAGGATTGGGGTAGACTGGGCCATCAAGGCCGGCACAGCTATGACCACAAATGCTTTAAAAAGGCATTAGACAAATTCATGGAACATAACTCTATCAATGGCTACTAGCCATGGTAACTAAAGAGAACCTCCATGTTCAAAGGCAGTCAACCTCTAGATTCCAGTGCCGGGAAGCAACTTCAGTGGCTACCAGCCATAGTTATTAAAGGAAACCTCCACATTCAGAGGCAGTCAGCCTCTGAATCCCAGTGCCAGGAAGCAATATCATGGGAAAGTCTTGGCCTCTATGCCCTGTAGTTGTCCATCCAGAGGAACTGGTTGGCTACTGTGTGAGACAGGATGCCAGACTAGATGGACCACTGCTCTGATCCAGCAGGGCTCTTCTTGTAATTTTATAAATCCAATGTCCTCTTCTTCGTGCAGGGCCCATTCCAGAATGCTCCCAGGGCTCCCACTGATACCAAAAGGGTAAAGGTGGTCTTGGATCCTTTAGGAAGAGCCTAATAGTTAAGGTTGCCAAATCCAACTCAAGAAATACCTGGGTACTTTGGGGGTGGAGCCAGGAGACTTTGGGGGGTGGAGCCAGAAGCAAGGTTGTGACAGGCATAATTGAATTCCAAAGGGAGTTCTGGCCATCACATTTAAAGGGACCGCACACGTTTTAAATGCCTTCCCTCCGTTGGAAATAATGAAGGATAGGGGCACCTTCTTTGGGGGCTCATAGGATTGGGCCCCCTGGTCCAATCCTTTTCAAACTTGGAAAGTATTTTGGGGAGTGGCACTGCATGCTATGCTACAAATTTGGTGCCTCTACCTCAAAAAACAGCCCCCACAAGAGCCCCAGTTACCCGTGGATCGATTCTTCATTATACCCTACTATGAGAGTCAGTCTCCACAGGGAATAATGACGTGCCCAGCAGACATTCCCACCCACCCCGCTTTCTGATGACCCTGAAGTGGGAGGAGGGCCTCCAAACCGGGGGTCCCCTTCTCCCACCTGGGGATTGGCAACCCTACTAATAGTGCTTGGGTTTGGATTTTTTTTAAAAAAAACTCACCATGAGTTGATGCAGAAATTTGTTGTAAAAAAACGAGCTGTATGTACGCACTGTGTTAAGCATGGAGAAATATTTTAGAAAGGGTAATAACAGGAAACTGTTTGCCAGCCAGCCTCCCCACTCTTGCTGAATGTGCATCTTTGGCGGGGCGTCACAAGGTGCCCTGCGAGAAATGGCCGTGCAGGGCCCATTCCAGAAGCATCTCCTTGCTTGAAAGGGCTCCGGCATTACAAGCCTCAGCTTAATGAAATACTCTTTTATCAACTGCAAATACCGAAATCAACTTGCCAGTCAGGTATCGCTGATTCCCACACTTTTTCCCATCAGGCACTGAGGACAGGCGCGAGCTGCAGCTTAACGAGAGAGCGGCGGCGGACAAGAGCGAGTGGCGGCCCTCTCTGTGCCTTCGGAAGGTGAAACAGAGGACTTCATTAATTTGTGTGCAATGCGAACTTGGTGGCACAAGGGAACGACTGCTTTCTCCGAGCTGCAGACTGCAGCTATGATTTCTGGGCCGTTTCCCTGGCACTGTTCCCGTCTGCCTTGGTCTGGCCTCCGTTGCCAGCAGTGTCAGATGAACAGACCACTTTCTAAGCACTCATTTTTGTGACTGCCATGGAATAAAGAACTTCTCAGCTTTTTGCTTGCCTCTGGCCTGGGTTGTAGGTTAGCCAAGTTCTGTGCTGGTGAGGAACAGGGGTCATTTTGTAGAAAAATAGGTGGTGGAGCTCATTAGCATAACTCATTAGCATATGCCGCCCCCTCCAGCAGCCAAAAGCAACCTGACGCAAGAAAGGAAAGCCACAGGTAAGTGAGGCCTGTTCAGGCTGGCTAGAGATCCAGCCAGCCCAAGCAGGCCTTGGTCACCTGGGGCTCTCCTTAGCCACCCCCTCTCCCACAGTCAAAAGGCCAGCAAGCCACCCGCGGCCCAAAATCACATAAGAAGTGGAGAAAGGGTGGTGCAGTCTTCTCCAGGGGTTAATGAGGGCTGCTGGGGGTGTGGTGAAGCTCCTGGGATTGTTATACTGCTGCACCTACTATTCAATGGACAAAGTAGGTAGGTGGTAGGGGGGCTGTCAGAAAGGTTCAGGAACTGTGCTCCTGTGAGCTCCTGCTGAATTCAAGGCCTGCTGGGAAAGCTGTTCAAGATCTGCCTTCTCCAGTGACCCATTCAGAAGTCTGATCCTCCTCCCTAGCCTTCACAATGGAAATAATAAGACTAGGCTTCCCAATCCCCAGGTCCCAGAGGGGGATCCCCCAGTTTTACAGGCTTCCCCCCTCCCCCAGCCAGCTGGCCGGCGGGGGAAGCCCCACACCCACAGCCATCATGCACCACCATGAACAATTCTCATAGGGAATGATGGGGAATTGATCCGCGGGTATCAGGGGCTCTGGGGGGGCTGTTTTTTGAGATAGAGGCACCAAATTTTCAGTAAAGCATTCAGTACCTCTCCCCAAAATACCTCCCAAGTTTCAAAAAGATTGGACCAGGGGGTCCAATTCTATGAGCCCCCCCAAAAGGTGCCCCTATCCATTATTTCCTATGGAAGGAAGGCATTTAAAAAGATGTGCAGTCCCTTTAAATGTGATGGCCAGAACTCCCTTGAAGTTCAATTATGCTTGTCACACCCTTGCTCTTGGCTCCGCCCCAATGTCTCCTGGTCCACCCCCAAAGTCTCCTGGCTCCACCCCCAAAGTCCCCAGATATTTCTTGAATTGGACTTGGAAACCCTAAATAGGACAGGGGTCCCCAACCTGGTGCTGCCATGGCACCTGCCAAAACCAAGTGGTTTGAGAAATTGAGTGGGTTGAGGTGGGGCTTTTGCGCAGTAAGGCTTCTGCTTGGCCACTGGAGATTTAATCGACTGTGTAGTTTGTTAGAAACATTGCTTTGGTAGCAGCTGCCACCACGAGAAGGAACGATCTTGGTTGTGTGACTGAAGGTAAGCTGTGGCAGCCATTTTGTGGCTGGCTCTGTCTCCTGTGACAGCTATTTTGTAGCTGCACCCACTACACTATATCAGAATTCTGAAGATGCCTGCAGGTTCTTGGGGTAAGAAGAGAATGCCTAAAAGTATATATGCAGGCAATAGATCTGCACTAAAAGCATGTATCCATTTCAGATGGGTCTTTGATGGCTAGATCCTCCCCCAAAGAATTCTAGGAATTGAAGTTTTATGAGGGTTGTTATGTATTGAACATAAGTTACCCGGCCGCATGGCGATCGCTACTGAAGGCGACCCTCTGGGTCCCCGGATGGAGCTCGCCATTCGCCCCGCCCATCAAGATCTGTGGCGGGAAGTTTGACCGACCAGGATTGGCCTGGTCGAATGAGCGGGCTGTTCCGGGTACTGTATATAAGCAGGGCCCGGCCCGCGTGTTCCCGCTCTTGTAATGTGCTACGGAATAAACTATGTTGCCTTCAAACCGTCTCGGTTCTCAGTGCATTACAAGGGTGCTGCAGGTTCTTTACCCTTGCCCTAAAACAACAGTCCCCAGGGTTATCCAGGGTGGATTCAACCAGGGCTGTGTGTGTGTGTGTGTGTGTGGTGGTGCTCACTGGCACTGAGCATGGCACCTTTGGGGAAACTGTCCCAAGTCCTGAAGGAGAACTGGTAGAAATCGGATCAACTTTATATATGAGTACCGGCACATCTCTCAGTTTCTATCTCTTAACATTCTGTATAGCACCAATACTTTGTTTTAAATTGTAAAATGTTTATGTCTTATTGTTTTATACCTGAAATTGAGATGTTGGTTTTATTATGATTGTTAGCCGGCCTGAATCCATTTGGAATGGGCGGGATATAAATCGAAAGTAAGCGTACAGGATTAGGACATTGAGCATACAGGATTAGCACCATTGTGATTTTATTCAATTGTTTTATTGTTTTCTAATATTGTTTATTAATGTTCCCTTTGTTTATCTTGTGTTGTGAGCTGCCTTGAGTCTTTGTAGAATGGGTGGGATATAAATTGAACCAAATTTAAAAAATAAATAAATTGATGACATTTCAGTCTCTTTTATAATTTCAGGAATGGGGTGTTGCCAGGGGAAGGACCTCTGGATCTCAGTGAATGTCTGAGCAGTGCTGGTCAGAGGAGACAGCGTCCTGTCTCTATGTAGTCTGGGATCCTAAACAGAAATTCCAAATTTCATGCTTAATGCCAAAGCAGCATTCCCTAAATCCCAGCTTTCATTTAAAATGAAGTGGCTACTTCTTCACAATGCCATTTTTCTCCAGGCCAGTTTGGCCAGAGATCCTGGAGTGGTTTTTTACCATCTTCTGGGCATTGAGCAGGGTTCGCTGGGGCTCTGAAGGGGGAGGTATTGGTGAGTTTCCTGCATCATGCAGGGGGTTGATGACCCTGGAGTCCCTTCCAACTCTATAATTTTATTATTCTATGCAGGCAATAGATTTGGGCTATACTAAATGATTCACATTTGCTGACCTGGATAGCCCAGGCTAGTCTAATCTTGTCAGATCTTGGAAGCTAAGCAGTATTTGCTCCACTAAGGAATACCAGGATCTTGACATGGAGGCAGACAATGGCAAACCACCTCTGAACGTCTCCTGCCTTGAAAACCCCACCAGAGGCCATCATAAGTCAAATGTAATTTGACAACAACAACAAAAATTATTTACAAAGTTACTTTGAAAAAAAATTAGGGACTGTGATCTATACCAGGGTCCGTGGCCTGTTAGCAAACAGGCCGTGAGTTGTATAATTATTTCATTATATATTACCATGTAATAATAATAATAATAATAATAGTAGTAATAATAGAAGAAGAAGAAGAAGAAGAGGAAGACACCGATGACAGTGGATTTATATCCTGCCCTCCACTCCAAATTTCAGAGTCTGAGTGGCTCACAATCTGCTTTCCCTTCCTCTCCCACAACAGACACCCTGTGAGGTGGATGGGGTTGAGAGAGCTCTCCCCAGAAGCTGCCCTTTCAAGGACAGCTCTGTGAGAGCTATGGCTGACTCAAGGCCATTCCAGCAGCTGCAAGAGGTGGAGTGGGAAATCAAATCCGATTCTCCCAGATAAGAGTCTGTACACTTAACCACCACACCAAATTAATAGAAATAAAGTGCACAATGGTATCATCCCAAAACCATCGCCTCCCCCCCCCCCGCTGCCCCGTCTGTGGAAAAATTGTCTTCCACAAAACTGGTTCCTGGTGCCAAAAAGGTTGGGGACCGCTGAACTTTACTACTGTGCATACTGTGCATAGCTTGTGTATAGAAACTAGGATTGTGCTAAGGAATTTTGTATCATTTAATGTGCCATGTCAGTACTTATGCTTTGTGTCAGTTCTGCTTTTAGACTTCTGGGTGGTTCTATATCCCTAATCCCAGGGCTTTTTTGAAGCAGGAACATACAAGAACACAGTTCCAGCTAGTGCCAGGGGGTGTGACCTAATATGCAAATGAGTTCCTACTAGGCTTTTACTACAAAAAACCCCCTGCCTAATCCTGTTGCGCTTTTCACTGAATGTCCCACTCTGTCTATTGTATTGACTGTCTCTGTGTAATCCACCTTAAGTCCAAGTGAGAAAGGTGGACTATAAATAAAGTAAAACAATAAAAATCTTTTTCTAGCTTTCAAAACAACTGAATTATTATTTTAAAAAAGAAAAAAGCATTTGGCTCTTTTTATGAAAAGAAAGAAAGTGTGGGGGGGGGGGAGATGGAACTGCTCTGAAAAACTCCCATATCTGTATATTTTAAAAGATTCTTCCCTTTAAAATATTACCTATCCCATGCTTCTCTGGGGTGAAGCTCCACCAAGGCCTCTCTGCTTCACTCCACCAATTCCTTTCCACCCCTTGCAAGAGCCCGCAGGGGCAGCCATTAACGTCTGCTGCAATTTCTTCATTATTATAACGACAGTTCTCAGCAAAATATACGAGAGGCATCAGCGGTGATGCCCAGATGCTGGGACCATGCGATGCCACATGGAAAATAGGAGGATGGTATAAAAATGGCACATTTATATGGTGTAGCTGGATGTGCATAATGCCCTTGCAATTTATCACCCCTTAGCATCTGGTCGCTTGCTGTCGTGCCTTGATTTGCAGATTCAAATGTCTTTAACAATAATAAAAACACAGCCTGGCAGACAGAGGGAGAGAACGGTGGCCAAACGGGACCAAGAAGCTGCTTCTTTTTGCAGAGTGGAAACAACTGTCACTACTTGGAAAGATCCTGTGGACAACGATGGGCTAGCAGGATTAACAAGAGCCACAAAAACTCCCTCTACCCCATTCACACACAGAGTTAAAGAGTATCTAGAACCAAAAAGGAGGGGGGACTCACTGACCCTTATAGGAACAGAGGAGGGAAAAACCTCTCTAGCAATCTGTAATTATTCACTTTAACTCTAGGCTTAACTGGAAAACAGAGCAAGTGTTCTTTTGCTGGAGAGCTCTTGTATGGATTCAAGCAAAGCGCAGCCCTGACCAAAATGGTTAGTCTTGTCAGATCTCAGAAGCTAAGTTCTGGTTAGAACAGGAATGGCCAAACTCACTTAATGTAAGACCCACGTGGAATAAGCATCAGATGTTTGAGAGAAGGAAGGAAGGAAGGAAGGAAGGAAGGAAGGAAGGAAGGAAGGAAGGAAGGAAGGAAGGAAGGAAGGAAGGAAGGAAGGAAGGAAGGAAGGAAGGAAGGAAGGAAGGAAGGAAGGAAGGAAGGAAGGACAATAAATGGGGAAGGGATAAGGGAAGTGAGGTGAAAAGAAAGCAACTTTAACTTTATCTTCTCCAAGCTTCTGGCTGACTTGGCTTGGAAAAGCAATTTAAAGAGAGAAATGCCTTCTCCTTGCTTCAAGAGCCACACAATATGTGTGATAGAGCCATATGTGGCTCCTGAGCCACAGTCTGGCCACCCCTGAGTTAGAATTTGCATGGAAGAGCACCACGGAAGTCCAGGGTCCTGATGGGGAGGCAAACTACCTCCGACTTTCTTTTATCTTGAAAACCTCATCAGGGGTCACTCTGAGTCAGCTGTGACTTGATGGCAATATTATAGTAGTAGTAGTATCAGTAGTAGTAGTAGTAGTTATGTTGTTGTTGTTAATTATTATTCTATATGGGTACAGCGGGCAGGTAGCCTGCCATTCTGCCTTTGTGCCACTTTGGCATGGGTCTTCTGCCTCCAGTGTTCCTCCAGACTGGGAGGAACTAGGGAGCTACAAGGCCAGGCTCGAGTCCTCCATGGCAGGGGGTTGGTTATGATCCTTGGGGCTGGCCATGTTTCCCTCCCAGGCTCTGGTGGGGTGGCCTCTAGTGCTGAGGAGGAGGCATCTGCAGGTGGCTCTGTAGGGCAGGCCCTTTCTGGTTCCTCTGGTCCTCCTCAGTCACCAACCTTGGTTCCTTCCGTAGGGATTCCAAGTCAGTCACTGAATGAGCTGGAGGGAGCTCCAGCTCACTTGATTCCTCCAGTTGATTCCTCCAGTTGATTCCATTCCTCACTTGATTCCTCCAGTTTTCATTTGCCCAGGTTAGCTTGATCTCATCAGATCTCCAAAGCTAAGAGAAGTCAGCCCTGGTTAGTACTTGGATAGGAGACCATCAAGGAAGTAATGCACAATGGCAAACCATCTTGAAAACCCCATGACAGGTCACCGTAAATCAGCTGCCACTTGATGGCACTTGCCACCACCATAATAAATTAGGGATGAACAAATGGGAGGTCATTGATTTCCGGCAGAAAGGTTGTCAAGGCAAGAGGTATTCAGAAGTGTTATTCAGAAGTGAGCTGGAGGGAGTTCTGACATAAAGGGTCAACATGAGCAGTTGTGGATTCCTACAGTCTTCATTTGCCCAGGTTAGCTTGATCTCATCAGATCTCCAAAGCTAAGAGAAGTCAGCCCTGGTTAGTACTTGGATAGGAGACCATCAAGGAAGTAATGCACAATGGCAAACCATCTTGAAAACCCCATGACAGGTCACCGTAAATCAGCTGCCACTTGATGGCACTTGCCACCACCATAATAAATTGGGGATGAACAGATGGGAGGTCATTGATTTCCGGCAGAAAGGTTGTCAAGGCAAGAGGTATTCAGAAGTGTTATTCCATTGCCTGCCTCTGAATAGCAACCCCTAGACTTCCTTGGAGTTCTGCCATCTAAATATTAGCTAGGGCTGACTCTCCTTAGCTTCTGAAGTCTGATGCCACCGGGCTAACCTGGGCCATCCAGGTAAGGGTTCTTAATTTTTAGGAGTATGGATGGGCATGAACCGGCCGATGAACTGCAGTGCATGATTAATTTGGGGTAGTTTGTGGATAACGGAGCAATGTTCATGAACTGAAGAGCCACCATGAACTTCCACAAATTTTGATGCAGCGAAGAGCAGAAAACAGGGGTTTAAATGGCTCGGAGACATTTAAACCCCTGTTTTCTGCTCCTCTCCTATTTTCACACAGAGGATGAAGCAAGGGTTTAAATTTTAAATGGCCCACAAACCAATAGGAACTGGTTCGGTTTGCAAACTGGTCTATCAGTTCATGGTTCAGCTATGAACCAAACTGCAAAAATGTGGTTCATGCCTATCCCTCTCTCTCTCTCTCTCGGCTTGACTTCGCGAACGAAGATTTAAGAAGGGTGCAGTAGTCCACGTCTGCTGCAGGCTCGCTGGTGGCTGACGAGACCAATGCGGGACAGGCAGATCCGGCCACAGTGGCTGCAGGGAAAAGTCTGATTTGGGGTTGGTGCTGTAGCAGTGCGATTCTTCCTCAATCTCCTTTTGTCCTCAAGACCAGCTATGCGTGCATTCTCAAAGGAAGAGACAGCCTGGTGGATGGTGTGCCTCCATGCTTTGCGATCTGAGGCTAGGTCAGACCACTGGTGATGGTTGATGCGACAGGTGCCAAGGGATTTCTTCAAGGAGTCCTTGTACCTCTTCTTTGGTGCCCCTCTATTTCGATGGCCGGTGGAAAGTTCGCCATACAGAGCAATCTTGGGAAGGCGGTGGTTTTCCATCCTAGAAATATGCCCTGCCCAGCGCAGCTGCATCTTCAACAGCAGTGCTTCGATGCTTGTAACCTCCACCCTCTTGAGGACTTCAGTGTTGGTCACAAAGTCACTCCAGTGGATGTTGAGGATGGTGCGAAGGCAGCGCTGATGGAAGCGCTCAAGGAGTCACAGGTGATGACGGTATAAAACCCACGATTCGGAGCCGTAGATGAGGGTTGTCATCACAACCGCTTTGTAAACATTGATCTTTGTGCCTTTTTCAGATGCTTGTTGCTCCACACTCTTTTGTGCAGTCGGCCAAATGCACGGTTTGCCTTTGCCAGCCTGTTGTCAATCTCCTTGTCGATCTTGGCATCTGAGGAGATGATGCACCCCAGGTAGCTGAACTGCTGGACTGTCTTCAGAACTGCCTATCCCTAGTTAAAAAGGTAAAGATTGCAAGCACCAGTTGTTTCCAACTCTGAGGTGACGTCTCATCGTGACGTTTTCACAGCAGACTTTTTATGGGGTGGTTTGCCATTGCCTTCCCCAGTCATCTACCCTTTCCCCCCAGCAAGCTGCGTACTCATTTTACCAACCTCGGAAGGATGGAAGGCTGAGTCAGCCTTGAGCCAGCTACCTGAACCCAGCTTCTGCCAGGAGCTTCCAAATACATATTCCCACTATGTCAGTTTAAAACACACCAGTGGACTATGACGTTTCTACTAGCAGAAAAGAGTCAGTTATACAAGCCTTGAGTCAGCCCCCCCATCTCAGTTGAATTTTTCAATTTAAAAAAAAGAAAAGGACTAGGGAACTGATGATTCTCAATCCAACCTGCAAGCACACACATCATTCAGTTTGTAATTGTAACCACAAGATGGCAATCTAAGTAATGTCTTGGTTTGCAAGATACAAACATCCATATAGCCCCATGAAACTATCAGACTTCTACAAACAGGCATTTTATTTTTCAGCAATGCAAACAACTTTATCCATAGAGCTATGCTTGCATCCGCCCTTATCCTGCATTGCTAGTATCCATCCAAATACAGTGGGGTTAGTTAGCCATACAAACATAGTTGTTGGGTTTGCCATAGCAGATAAGTAAGTAATCTATATATTACATAGAATTTTGAGCGGTAGCATTTCAAATTGTGCCTCTTTGTGTGTGTGTGTGTGTGTGTTTGTGAGTGTGACATAACAGGCTCCCTGGATGAAATAATCTAGCACATCAGGGAAAGTGCTGTGTTAGTTCTAGTTCACCACATGTGAGGAAGATTTTGGTCTTAATATGGAGGAACCTTAAAAAAACATGCTACCCCTCATAGTGTGAAGCGATAACTTCAGAGTTGCCAACAGGTTTAGAAAAAAAATGCCCTGTCCCTTTAAGAGAGGCTTAATGAGATGTTATTTAACAGCAGGACTTTTTTTGGTAGAAAAAGCCCAGCAGAAACTTATTTGCATATTAGACCACACCTCCTGACACCAAGCCAGCCAGAACTGCATTCCTGTATGTCCCTGCTCAAAAAAAGCCCTGCTTTCCAGGTAACATTATTAACTCCATGCCGTAAAAAGATTCATGTGTCCATTAAGCCTCCCTTAAAGGGGCAGGACCCAGGGCAGTTTCCTGGCAACCCAAGTTCTACTAGCTCCTTTTACCACACAATTCTGTGTGTAGTCCCATTGTGTTGCAGATCTACACAAACTATGGCTAAAAGGAATTATTCTCCACCCACGCCATGTGTGGAGCCATATGTGGCTGTGGCTCAATATACCCCCACTTTTTATATGGGCCTTCAAATACAGGGTGGAGAAGGTCAAACAGCTGGCAGGCCAGAAAACCTGATGGGCAGCTGGGGTTACCAACTCTGGGTTGAGAAATTCCTGGAGGTTTGGGGGGCGGGGTAAAGGCAAGAGAGGGTGGGGTTTGGGAGGAGATGGACCTCAGCAGGACATAATGTCATGGAGTCCACCTTCCACAGTCACTGAAGTAGGCTGAAAGTGCATTATTTAGCATGTGTGAAAGCACAAGAGTCATGGAGGATAAGTCTAGCAACTGCTACCAGCCATGGTGACTGAGGGCAACCTCTGCATTCAGAGGCACTAATCCTCTGGATACGAGAGCCAAAAGGCAATGTCAGGGGAAGGTCTCAGCTTCCTTGCCCTGTTGCTGGCTCTCCAGAGGAACTGGTTGGCCACTGTGGGAGACAGGATGGTGGACTAGATGAAAGGCGAAAGATTTACCGTATACGATCTGAAGAGAAACCAGTGGACTCGATGGACCACTGGCCTGATCCAGCAGGGCTCTTTCAGTGTTCTTCTGGAGGCCTCAGCCAGTTTGGTGTAGTGGTTAAGTGCACAGACTCTTATCTGGGAGGACCGGGTTTGATTCCTCCACATATACCTGCTGATGTGACCTTGGGTCAGTCACAGGTTCTCTCAAGGCTGTTCTGCTCAAGAGCATTGGGAGAGCTTTCTCAGCCTCACCTACCCCATAGGGTGTCTGTTGTGGGCAGGGGAAGGGGAAGGAGATTTGTAAGCTGCTCTGAGACTCCTTTGGCTAGAAAAGGGCAGGGTATAAATCCAATCTCTTCTTCTTCTTAATGGAGAGCCAGTTTGTGGTTAAGTGTGCGGACTCTCATCTGGGTGAACCGGGTTTGATTCCCCACTCCTCCACTTGCACCTGCAGAAATGGCCTTGGGGTCAGCCATAGCTCTGGCAGAGGTTGTCCTTGAAAGAGCAGCTGCTGTGAGAGCCTTCTCCAGCCCCACCCACCTCATAGGGTGTTTGTTGTGAGGGAGGAAGGTAAAGGAGATTGTGAGCTGCTCTGAGACTCTTCGGAGTGGAGGGCAGGATATAAATCCAATATTTTCTTCTTCTTTGCCCTGTTGTTGACCCTCCAGAGGAACTGGTTGGCCATTGTGCAAGACAGGATGCTGGACTAAATGGATCACTGGTCTGATCCTACCAGGTTCCTCTTATCTTCTTATGTGCCTTTTCTTTCTTTTGAAATTTTGTATCATCCTATAACCTTTTGCCTTAAATCTTCCCTTAACGTCAGAGATGCGTGTGTATGTTTGTGTGCCACTGAATGATACAGAGGGCAATAACATTCGCCTGAGCAGGGCAAATATGCCTACAGTGCAAATAAAGTAAGAGCGCTTTATTTGCTTATTTAACAAAGTTGTGTGTGCTCCATGCAGGTAATAAAATATTTACTCTAGTTGATAGCAGATAAGTTAATGCCTTTAGATGAAATTATCCAGGACCAAAGTACAGACAAGGGAGCAATACAGTGAACTCCAAACAGGAACCTGACAAGTACTTTACACCACCCAGAACACGCTTGATCGGCATTCCTGACTGTTTATGGAGAACCTCAGCGTCTTCAAAAGCATCAGTGAGCCTGGGGACATGGACTTTGACAACAAAACACACGGGAAGTCTGACTCAAGCCATTTCCCTTGAAAGTACAAGTCACAAGGTCACTGAATGATCATGTTCAGCATTTCAGTCCAGGTACCACAAAGGCTGAGCAAAAACAACGTAAAGACAAATTAAACAAAATAAATCAGATTATTGTTCAGTGCACTTAATTGCCAGGTCCTCCTTGGCCGCTGGCAGGGGATGGGGAGGTAGGGTTGTCAGATCCTGGAGATTTTGGGAGGGAGCCTGGGGTAGACAGGGACCTCAGTGCTATAGAATCCATCCTCCAATTGAAGGGATGGATTCTATAGCAATGGATCCCCCTCACATTTTATCCATGGGAACTTGTCTCTGTAATAAGAACATAAGGACATGCATAATCTTGTAAACCTCTATCATGTCACCCCGCAGTCGACATTTCTCCAAGCTAAAGAGCCCCAAGCGTTTTAACCTTTCTTCATAGGGAAAATGTCCCAATCCTTTAATCATTCTAGTTGCCCTTTTCTGAACTTTTTCCAATGTTGTAATATCTTTTTTGAGGTGCGGTGACCAGAATTGCACACAGTAATCCAAATGAGACCACACCATCGATTTACACAGGGGCATTATGATACTGGCTGATTTGTTTTCAGTTCCCTTCCTAATAATTCCCAGCATGGCGTTGGCCTTTTTTATTGCAATCGCACACTGTCTTGACATTTTCAGTGAGTTATCTACCACGACCCCAAGATCTCTCTCTTGGTCAGTCTCTGCCAGTTCACACCCCGTCAGCTTGTATTTATAGTTAGGATTTTTGACCCCAATGTGCATTACTTTGCACTTGGCCACATTGAACCTTATCTGCCACGTAGACGCCCACTCAGCCAGCCTCAACAGATCCCTTTGGAGTGCCTCACAATCCTCTCTGGTTCTCACTATCCTGAACAATTTAGTGCCATCTGCAAACTTAGCCACGTTGTTGCTTACTCCCAACTCCATATTATTAATGAACAAGTTAAAGAGCATGGGACCCAGCACTGAGCCCTGCAGCACCCTACTGCTTACCATCTTCCACTGCAAAAATTGCCCATTTATACTCACTCCCTGTTTCCTATTAATTAGTTAGTTTTTGATTCACAAGAGGACTTGTCCTTTTACTTCATGACACTCAAGCTTACTAAGGAGCCTTTGATGAGGAACTTTATCGAAAGCTTTCTGGAAGTCAAGGTAAACAACATCTGTTGGGTCCCCTTTGTCCACATGTTTGTTCAAAGAACTCTAACAGGTTAGTGAGACAAGATCTTCCTTTACAGAACCCATGCTGAGCCCAATCTAGAGATGAGCTGTAACTCCAGGGTCCCCAGGCCCCACCTAGAGTTGCGAGACTGCCCACCCCCTCAGAGGAGGCAGGGTCTCCCGCCACCAGACCCCATTGCCCTACCCCCAGTGAGCTGGCCAGGGGGGAGGGAACTTACCTGGAAAAAGAGCAAGGCCCAGTCAACATTCTAGTCATGTGTCTATGTCACTTCCAACGTGAACCAGAAGTGATGTCATCATTGAGGTGACACTTTGATATTTGGGCAACAATTTTGTAAGCTAAATTTACCATAGAGTTTTTGCCCAAGTACCAGCATGTCACCTCGCTGTCACTGTGTGATGACATCACTTCTGGGTCACGTCAGAAGTGATCCAGACACATCACTGCAATGTCAGCTGGGCTTCCCTCCTGCTCCCAGTAAGTCTCCTTCATCACCTGCCGGTTGCTAGGAGGGACCTGCCAACCCTAATCCCACCTGGAGGCTGGCTTCCCTACTTAAAAGACAAATTAAAAACATGGGCCTTGAACTGAGCCTCTAGATCAAAACCACTGGACTAAGTAGTCCTCGGTGTACATTAGATAATACAAATGAATATCCGCAAGCTGATGGCATACAAATAGGACCACAATCACATTAAACAAGACCAAATACATATTGGCACTATGGGCTTTCTTCAGTGGTCAATAATACATGGATACATGGACACGCCAAGAACAATTGTTGATATAATAAACCGAAACTGGGGTTGATTGATTATTGATAAAAGAAAAATGAAAATAGAGACTAAACAAAAAACAGAAAATACAAAAAAAAAGGTTTAAAACATGCTTGGTATGAAAAATTTAGATAATCACTCACCTATTTTATTGTGTGTGGCAAAATGGTGACATTATTAAGATCATGGGTCTTGTTCCATGATTTTCACACTTAAAAACGTATGCTTGTCATTTATCTCTGTTATCTATCTATCTGTGGCCCTTTTCAGACAGCCTATCTGTTCCCTTCTAGTAACTGCCTACTGTTTTTTTTTCCTGTCATTTCAGACAGACCCATTTTAGTAGCTGGCTTCTAGAAAAATTTATTTACCTTTTAACCTAATTCCACTTCTTTCCCATTGAGGAAGGGTGCATGTGCCATTCCTGATGAAAACTGCTTTATTCTAATTTCAAATCCCTTTTTCCATGTTGGAATCACTATGGAGTGCTGTGTAAAATGCCCCATAGCACTTTCTGCAATGACAATCTTTTCACGCCTTTTTTCATCCCGTGCACAGCCTCTCATTTTTTAACATTCTATTGGGAGCGCTATGGTGCTGAAACAGGACCATGGAAGCCAGGCATCCCAATGGTGGTGCTATTGCACCTATTTGCGGTCCAGTTTCAGCACCACAATGCTCCCAATAGAACATCCCAAAAAGGCAACCACTGAGGGAGATTGTGTGTGAGGCAAAAAAGGGCGGGAAAAGAAAGCTGCACAGTTTGAAATGGCACAGCACTTCAAATACAGCTCATTAACAGAAGAAAGATTGCTGTGTGAAACCCCCATCTCTGTATCGGTTTACGCAATGATGGGTCAATAACAAATGCCATCCAGTTTAGAAAGGTAATTTGAAAAGGTCTATCTAAATAGTAATTGTATGCCATTTGTTAGGGTTGTACAAACAAAATAATCTTAGCAAAATTATAATTTGGGAGGCTATTCAGCATTTCAGTTCAAGCATTATGTTCAAAGCACTGTGTGCATATTGGGTTGGATCTTGATTGGTCATTTCCTTGTGTGCAAGGACTTCCACTCACTGAGATTTTATGGCCTTTTCCCTTGTGGGAACCCTGAACAGGCATTTCCCAGACCTTTCCTGTTCTTGGCACCCTTTGTTGGTATCAGCAGAATGTGGGATGCATAGCATATCTGTCAAGGAAAACTGCAGTATCTTCTAGTGAAGCCAGTCAGGAGTAAGAATTGTATATAGCACATCATTGCTTGTGTGGACCCGATGTAGGGTTACTGACTTTGGAAATTATTGGAGATTTGGGGGTAGATCCTATGGAGGGCAGAGTTTTGGGAGACCTCCATGAGTTGTAATACTGTAGAGTCCATCTTCCAAAGCTACCATTTTCTCCAAGGGAATTGATTTCTGTTGTTTGGAGATTTGTTGTAATTTCAGGTGTCCAGGTCCCACCTGCAGGTTGGCAACCTGACCTTCATCACTAATGGCAATGTTTGGATATGAATTAGATTCCAGAGTTTAATCAGTGCTCCGAGTTTGCAGCAAGAAGGAGGCAGGCAGCTCACCAAAATTCCTTTCCAGATACAAGAATCTGGGGACACGTAACAAACTGCAAATGAGAAACAGGAGGCTTGCCAACAACTGTTTGATGTGAATGCTGAGTTAATCAAATTGATGAATTAATTTCCTTCAGCAAATGATTTAGGTCTAAATAGCATAGCACACGTTAGGTTTTCTGAGTACAACCCAGACTGTAGACATCGTTGGCTGTGTGCAATTAAAACCCTGCTTTATTTCTTACCCCAGAATAATGTGACACAAACAATGCTTTCTGGAAAGGTATCAGCGCTTTTTTTGTAGCAGGAACTCCTTTGCATATTAGGCCACACATCCCTAATGTAGCCAATCTTCCAAGAGCTTACAGGAGGCCCTGTAAGAAGGGCCCTGAAAGCTCCACGAGGACTGGCTACATCAGAGGTGTGTTGTCTAATATGCAAAGGAAATCCTGCTACAAAAAAAGCCCTAGGGAGGTTTCACTAACACCATGGGAGAATCATTGCTTGTTACAAACAGATATCTCCATTAGGCTTAAAGAGACAAGACAGAGTTGGCAAACTTCGGAGAGCTCCTGGAATTATAACTGATCTGCAGATGAGAGAAATCAGTTCCACTGGAGAAAGTATCTTCTTGAGAGGGTAGACTCTTTAATGTTATATCGCACTGAAGTCTCTCCCCTCTCCAAACTGAGCCCTTCCCAGGTTCCACACCAAAATCTCCAGGAACTTCCCAACCCAGAGTTGTTGATTCAAGTGTTACATTGAATGTGGGCATTCAGAATGCTTGAGCTGTCCTCTAAAAACACACATTTAAAAAGTATCAAGATTAGCTGTTAATTTTCCAGATGGTCTGACGGACAGATGACATATGGTCATCAGGAGTACAGATTTTACATTACTGTGAGGAAATGCTATTTGCTTTGGTGTAGATGGTGCATGGACTCTTATCTGGGAGAACCAGGTTTGATTCTCCACTCCTTCACATGCACCTGCTGATGTGACCTTGAGTCAGCCACAAGTTCTTGAAGAGTTGTTCCTCTCAAGAGTAGTTTCTGTCAGCGCTCTCTCAGCTCCACCTACCTCACGGGCTATCTGTTGTGGGGAGGGGAGGGGAAGGGAAAGGAGATTGTAAGGCACTCTGAGACTCCTTTGGGTAATGAAGGGTGGGGTATAAATCCAATCTCCTCCTCCTCTTCTTCTTTAGACTTTTGTATAGCTTAATAGGAACCAAGGTTTGCTTAAAAGCGCATTGACGGCTGATAGCTGTGAGCTATATGAGACCCCCTCGCAAAGGTAGCTATGATGATAAAATGGAGGAACAACATCCACATATGCTGTCCTAAACTCCTTGAGAGAAGGGCCAGGTTAAAAAAATCTTACATATGAAGGAAGGGGTTATTGGAATTACCCCTGTATAAATAGCCTGCGATGTAATCAAATTCTTGTGAACATACGAGCCATGCTGATTCCAACCTGTGTCCAGGATCCTGATCTTTACAGTGGCCTGATCTTTGGAGATGGCCAACAAATAAGACTCAAACAGAAACTGGTAAATTAGCAACTCCATTCTGAACAGAGTTGTGTGTGTTATGCAGGGGTCGTTTTGTAGAAAAATAGGTGGTGGACAGGGCCATAGCCAGGATTTGGAAGGTTGGGGGGCCTATACATTTTTCAGGGGGCACTCAGCGGCCCCACCTCATAGCTTCCCTCCCACTCCCTTCAAATAAAACTGCCCTACATGATTTGGGTGATAGGGAAGGGAGGGCAACAGCTACTAGAGCACTAACTGAACTTGGCAGGCGCTGCAGAGGGAAATTGACAAGTATTTTTCCTTGGCTTTAAGGGGAGGGGGGAGTCCCCCCCCCTTAAAGCCAAGGAAAAATGGCGATTCCCCTCTCCTGCACTGGCTGAATTCAGCCGGGCTGCAGAGGGAAACTGACAAGTGTTTTTCCTTGCTTTTAAGGGGTGGGGGGAGTCCCCCCCTTAAAGCCAAAGAAAACCAGCAATTCCCCTCTCCTGCACTGGCTGAACTCGGCCTGCTCTGCAGAGGGAAACTGACTAGTGTTTTTCCTTGGCTTTAGTGGGGGGAGTCCCCCCCACCCCTTAAAGTCAAGGAAAAACGGCAAATCCTCTTTCCAGCGCTGGCGGCAGAACTCCACAGTTCGGGCCCGGTGGCAGGGAAGGAAAGGACTGCCTTCCCTTCCCTGCCACTCAAATAGCATGCATGGACTGACGGGCAACAGAAGCAGTCCCAGCCTTCCCTGCCAGTTAAAGGGCCCGTGGATCAACTGATGGGCGAGTGCTTTAACTGGCTGGGGGATGCTTCTGCCACCCACCCCCGCATTGGATTTGGGTGCCAGAGAAGGGAGGGCGGTGGGAAGGAGACCAGAGGCCCTGGGGGCTGATGGGGGGCCAAAGTTAGGGGGCCTCATCCAGAAGTGGGGGGGCTGTGCCCGCACAGGCCCCCTCGTAGCTATGGGCCGGGTGGTGGAGCTCATTAGCATATGCCACCCCTCCCAGCCAAAAGCAACCTGTTGCAAGAAAGGAAAGCCCCGGGCAAGCGAGGCCTGCTTGGGTTGGCTAGAGATCCAGCCAACCCAAGCAGGCCTCACTCACCTGGGGCTCTCCTTGGCTGCCCCCCACCACAGTCAAAAAGGCCAGCAAGCTACCCACCACCCCAAATCACATAGGAAGTGGAGAAAGGGTAGCAGGGGCTTTTCCAGGGATTAATGAGGGCTGCTGGGGTTTGGCAAAGCCCCTGGTGGCTGGCTGGCTGCCCGCTCTCCTAATCCAGGGATTGTTATGCAGCTGCACCTACTATTCAATGGACAAGGTAGGTGGGGAGGAGGAGGGGGAACCCTCAGAAAGGTTCAGGAGCTGTGCTCCTGTCAGCTCTTGCTGAATCTGAGGCCTAGTGTTACGTACTAACTATCAAGTTGCTTCTGAGTCACAGCAACCCTATGAAGCTCCTTCCAAACGTCCACTTGTAAACTAGGGTTGCTGATCCCCAGTTGGGGGCAGGGGGTCACCTGGTTTGGAGGCCCTCCTTCCACTTCAGGGTCATCAGAAAGTGTTGTGGGGGCGGAGGGAAGTCTGCTGAGCACTCCATTATTCCTTATGGAAACTGATTCCCATAGAATATAATGGAGAATTGATCCGTGGGTATCTGGGATTCTGGGAGGGCTGTTTTTTGCGGCAGAGGCACCAAATTTTAAGCATAGCATCTGATGCCCCTCCTCAAAACACCCTCCAAGTTTCAAAAAGATTGGATCAGGGGGTCCAATTCTATGAGCTCCCCAAAAAGCTGCCCCTATCCTTCATTATTCCAAATGGAAGGAAGGCATTTTAAAGGCATACAGTCCCTTTAAATGTGGTGGTCAGAACTCCCTTTGGAGTTGTTATGTTTGTCACATCCTTGCTGCTAGCTCCACCCCCAAAGACCCCTGATATTTCTTGATTAGACCTGGAAATGCTATTGTTTAACAGCCTTGCTCAGCTCTTGCAAACTGAGCTTTGTGGTTTCCTTGATTGCTGCCAATCCATCTCATGTTGGGTCTTCCTCTTTTTCTGCTGCCATTAACTTTTCCTAACATGGTTGTCTTCCTCCCCAATGACTTTTGTCTTCTCATAATGTGACCAGGGTATGATAGCAGAATTATAACCTTCTAGATCCACTGAAATCAATGGGCTTAGGAGGGTACAACTCTGCTGAGGATTGCATTGTATGTCAAAGCAGTACTTTTATTTTTCACTTTCTTATTTTTGTGAGGTTTTGAATCACTCTATTTAGCCTCTGCTCAGTTTCATTTCTGAAAAGCTTGGCATTATATGTAAAGATCTCATAACTCAGATTAGTTCCATTTGCATCGTTTTTACATTTTTCCTCCCAGATTGCTTTTTAAGAGATGCTGATTCAGTTTATAGATATCAATACCAGACTGATTTGTTAGTGAAAGTGCAAGAAGAAAGCAAAATGATGAACTTCACAGAGCCGCACTTCAGGCAAAAATTATGATTGCATTTAAAAAAAAAAATGGGGCACTTTGACACATTGAATGCCTTAATTAACACATCAAAGGCTCTGCCTTTGTATTTTATTCCGAATATTGCTTTTTTGCCTAAAGACAAGCAGCCATGTGAAGATTACTCTGTTCTTGCATCAGTACCAAAGGGTTAGTTCAGCAAAATGTACCTTTTGTATGTTGCAATGCTGAGACACATTTGAATGTGCATCAAAGAATGCCATTTATGTAAGCGTTTTCAGTGTGTTGAGGGGGGGGGGGACATCATCTGCAAAGTTTAAAGGTCAGCTGTTAGAAACATAAAAGATTAAATGGCAAAAAAGCAATGTATTTTAACCCTTGTAAAAAGCAAGTCATGGTTTAAGTCAAACAAACACTGTGAGCTCATTCTTACACAGAGAGTGATTAAAATGTGGAACCAGAGGATGTCGTGATGCCCACAGGAATAAAAAAGCTTTAAAAGGGGAATTCATGGAGGATAAATCTGTCATCTTCCACCTGCCGTTTCGCCCCTTGCCCATCGCTGCAGGACTTGGTGTGTTGTGTGTTGTGGATGTGGATATGCCCTTCAGGCCTGCGCAGAGGAATTTTTAGGTGAAGCACAGTGTGCGCGGTACTGGCTCCACCCTTTCACCTTGGGGTTCTGCCATGGCCCAGTAAGTCCTCCGGGTGGTAGGTGTTACATTAACAAGCTCTATCTGCCCGGGTTTGATGTTAAAGTTTTCCTTCTCTTGGCTGGCGAGGTTGGTGACCAGCGGGAAGGTGTTGCCACGGATGCAGTAATGCAGGAGAGGCCATTGCAGTGACCATCTGCCAGGCATAGCCAGACAGTGACCACGCGGCGTTCACTACACCGGGAAGGAGAGGCTATGTATTGCGCATACACTTTCCCTGGGGGGGCAGGATACCCAAGAGGGAGCCCACCCCTCCCCCCCCTTTTTCCCTGCAGCCACTGCGGCCGGATCTGCCTGTCCCGCATTGGTCTTGTCAGCCACCAGCGAGCCTGCAGCAGACGTGGACTACTGCACCCTTCTTAAATCTTCGTTCGCGAAGTCAAGCTGAGAGAGAAAGAGAGAAATCTGTCAATTAGTGATGTACAAAAAAAAAACCTTTATTTTTCAGGCTCAAGTATATTGAACCAGAAAAATATTGGCATTTCCCAATATTTCCTAATCTCAATACTGATACGGTATTCAGATTTGAGATTTTGCAAAAGTCCCGAATTTTTCAACTCCATTATACCCAATGGTCCCCATAGAGTATAATGGAGTTGAAAAATTCCCCATTGGGTATAATGGAAAATCAATCTAGGGGTATCTGAGCCTCGGGGGGGGGGACCAGTTTTGTGGTAGCTGCTGATGCCTCTCCTCAGAAAACCCTCCAAGTTTCAAAAAGATTGGATCAGGGGGTCCAATTTTATGGGGTGGAAGGTGCCTCCATCCTCCATTGGTTTCAGTGTTTTCTTGTGTTCTTACAAGATACACTTGGCAATGACTCATATTGAATGTCCAAAATGTGAAACTGTGTTAAGGATTAGTATTTATACCAAAAGAGAATCAGTGTGCAGGCATGTTTGTTTGAGGTAAAGGGATGTCTGGGGTTTGTCTGGTGTGTAGAGATAAGTGAATGTTTCCAATATGGTTGATTTAAAAAACACGTTCATATATTTTTGTCAGTTGTCTACTGTTCACCGTTGGCTTTTCCATTTGTTTGAAATGTGTACTATGATTGCCATGTTTCTCTTGGGGAGGGGAGAAGATCCCCCACTCCTGGCTATTGTTTCCTACCACTGCTCCTGAGATTGGCAGGAGAAAAATAACATGGGAAGGATGGTGGCTTAGTGGTAGAGCATCTGCTTGGCAAGCAGAAGGTCCCAGGTTCAATCCCCAGCATCTCCACCTAAAAAAGGGTCCAGGCAAATAGGCCTGAAAAACCTCAGCCTGAGGCCCTGTGGAGCTGCTGCCAATCCGAGTAGACAATACTGACTTTGATGGACCAAGGGTCTGATTCAGTAGAAGGCAGCTTCATAGGTTCATAGGGCTTTTGTTAGCAGGAATGGACAGGAATGCAGTTCTGGCTGGCTTGGTGTCAGGGGGTGTGGCCTAATATTCAAATAAGATACTGCTGGGCTTTTTCTACAAAAAAAAAAGCCCTGTATGAAACAATAGTAATGTCAGGACTTTTTTTGAACTGAAACACACCAGAATGCTGTTCCGGCTGGCCCTGACAGAATTCCGGCTGACTAAGCCAGCGTTCTGGCTCGGCTTCCTGGCTGGCTGGCAGGGCTCCAGGGTGCAGCCGAGCCTGCGCGGGGGCCTTCTGATGTCTCATGAGATGGTGGGACTGTGGAGGCCCAGCCACACCTGCGTGGGGGCCTCCCAACGTCGCACGCGCTGGCGGGACTCCGGAACCCCAGCCATGCCTGAGCAGGGGCCTCCCGACGTCACGCGCTGGAGGGACTCTGGGGGCCCAGCCACGCTTGCACGGGGGCCCCCAATGTCACGTGTGCTGGCAAGGCTCAGGGGGCTTCTGAAGAGTCAGCAGTTTTTCAGGTGAGTTGCTCCCATTCCCTTTCTGTCCGTTTCTTTCTTTCTTTCTTTCTTTCTTTCTTTCTTTCTTTCTTTCTTTCTTTCTTTCTTTCTTTCTTTCTTTCTTTTATTTTCTTCCTGTCAGTCTTTCTTTTTCTCTGTTTATTTGCTTTATTTTCCACTCCCCCACTCTTTCTTTCTGTCAGTCTCTATCAATATTTCTTTTTTCCTGTTTGCTTTATTTTCCACTACTCACTCTTTCTTTCTTTCTTTCTTTCTTTCTTTCTTTCTTTCTTTCTTTCTTTCTTTCTTTCTTTCTTTCTTTCTTTCTTTCTTTCTTTCTTTCTTTCTTTCTTTCTTTCTTTCGTACTACACCAGGGGTGGCCAAACTTGTGGAATGGTAAGAGCCACATAGAATAAATGTCAGATGTTTGAGAGCTTCAAGACATGAACTTCAGATGTCTGAGAGCCACAAGACAGGAAGGCAAATAGGTAGGGAGGAGAGAGAGGTGAAAAAAGGCAACTTTAAATGCATTCTCCAAGTCACCAGCTGCCTTGGCTTGGAGAAGTGATTTAAAGAGACAAATGCCTTCTCCAAGCTGGCAGACGGGGCAGTGGGGACTTCCAGAGCTACACAATATGTGTGAAAGAGCCACATGCAGCTCTTGAGCCACAGTTTGGCCACCCCTGCTCTAGGACCATTTTTTTGGAGCTGAGACAAAAATGTGTGAACTGGAGGCTAAAAATCTGTGAGCTAGATCATGCTAAGTCAGCTTAGAGAGAACACTGTTCCCAAGTGCTATTAATTCACCAGCTCATCTACTCATGCATCCTGTATGCTTGACCTTCCATGAGAACTGTACCACTTGTTTTTCTTCTTTTTCCTACCTGCCCTTGGACACACCTTGGGCTTGACACCTAGGCTCAACTCATAACAACCTGACAAGTGATGAGCATGAACCAGGCAAATGCAGTTTGTTTCATTTTGTGGTTTGTGGCACGGTTTGTGAACCGTGAGCCATCATGTCACGCAGTTTGTGATGTAGTCGAACAGCCCCCTGGTGTGTTAAAGATGCCAGACATGCAGGGGATCTCTGGCTGATCTCTTCTATACCTGCCCTCCAAGTTTGGTGAGGAATGGACTTAGGAGGTAAATAAAAAAGGCCAACGCCATGCAATAAAAAAGGCCAATGCCATGCTGGGAATTATTAGGAAGGGAATTGAAAACAAATCAGCCAGTATCATAATGCCCCTGTATAAATCAATGGTGCGGTCTCATTTGGAATACTGTGTGCAATTCTGGTCACTGCACCTCAAAAAGGATATTATAGCATTGGAAAAAGTCCAGAAAAGGGCAACTAGAATGATTAAAAGGTTGGAACACTTTCCCTATGAAGAAAGGTTAAAATGCTTGGGGATCTTTAGCTTGGAGAAACGTCGACTGCAGGGTGACATGATAGAGGTTTACAGGATAATGCATGGGATGGAGAAAGTAGAGAAAGAAGTACTTTTCTCCCTTTCTCACAATACAAGAACTCGTGGGCATTCGATGAAATTGCTGAGCAGTCAGGTTAAAACGGATAAGAGGAGGTACTTCTTCACCCAAAGGGTGATTAACATGTGGAATTCACTGCCACAGGAGGTGGTGGCAGCTACAAGCATAGACAGCTTCAAGAGGGGGGTTAGATAAAAATATGGAGCAGAGGTCCATCAGTGGTTATTAGGCACAGTGTGTGTATATGTGTGTGTGCATAATTTTTTTGGCCACTGTGTGACACAGAGTGTTGGACTGGATGGGCCATTGGCCTGATCCAACATGGCTTCTCTTATGTTCTTATAAGGTCTAAGTTACATCCCCCCAGAGAAGGCACCCCCAGGAAAGTGTTTTCTGGGGAAATGACAGACACAGGTTCAGGAGAGTATAAAACAGACCCTGTGCAAGCTAGAGGCATCACTCACAGGGGACCTCGCTATAATCCTCCTCTACTTGCCCTCCAAGATATGTATGGATCAGGGGTGGCCAAACTTGCTAAACAAAAGAGCCACATAAATAAATGTCAAATGTTTGAGAGCCACAAGACATGAATATCAGATGTTTGAGGGAGGGAAGGATGGAAAATGGAGGAGGGAGGGAGAGGTGGAAATAAAGCAACTTTAACTTGAAATGCATTCTCCAAGCTGCCAGCTGGCTTGGCTTGGAGAAGTGATTTAAAGAGAGAAATGCCTTCTCCAAGCCAGCCACTGGGGTAATACTTCAAGAGCCACACAATATGTGTGAAAGAGCCACATGTGGCTCCAGAGACACAGTTTGGCCACCCCTGCACTACACCATGCTGGCTCTTGTGATCGAGTAGTGTGTTGGAATTTGATTTTTTTTTCTGGGATGGCTATAATATTGCTATATATTTCTGGACTTTTTTTCAATGCTAGAATATCTTTTTTGAGGTGTGGTGACCAGAATTGTACACAGTACAGAACACAGTACAATTCTGGTTACCACACCTCAAAAAAGATATAATAGCACTTTTGGTGATGTCAGAGGTGTGGCCTAGTATGCAAATGATGGCGATGTCAGAGGTGTGGCCTCGCATACTAATGAGTTCCTGCTGGGCTTTTTCTATTTAAAAAGCCCTGGGTGATGTCATGAGGTGTGGCCTAATATGCAAATGAATTCCTGCTGGACTTTTTATACAAAAAAACCCTGCTTGAAACTATAATGCCAACTTAATGCTATGGAATACTCATAGGCTTGCCAATCCCCAGGTCCCAGTGGGGGTTCTTCTGCTTTCCCAGGCTCCTTTCCACCCCCAGTCAGCTGGCCGGCGGGGGGAAGCCCCGCCCCCAGAGGACCATGTGCCTTTCTACCTCCGGAGGCTTCAGTTCCCGATTGAAAGGCTTTCTCTTGGGATGGTGCATCTGTGTTACTTTGAAGAAGTTGGCAGCAACTCGTGAGTAGAGAGGCCAATCCCTCGCTTCAGAGTCACCAGAAACGGGGTGGGAGGGAGGGAAACGTCTGCTGAGCACTTCATTTTTCCCTATGTGGAGATCAATTCTCTTAGGGTATAATGGAGAATTGATCTGGAGGTTTCGGGGGCTCTGGGGGAGCTGTTTTTTTAGGTAGAGGTACCAAATTTTCAGTATAGTATCTAGTGCCTCTCCCTAAAGTACCCCCCAAGTTTCAGAACAATTGGACCAGGGGGTCCAATTCTATGAGCCCCTAAAGAAGGTGCCCCTATCCTTCATTATTTCCTATGGAAGGAAGACATTTAAAAAGGTGTGCTGTCCCTTTAAAAGTGATGGCCAGAACTCCCTTGGAGTTCAATTATGCTTGTCACACCCTTGTTCCTGGCTCCGCCCCCAATGTCTCCTGGCTCCACCCCCAAAGTCCCCAGATATTTCTTGAATTGGACTTGGCAACCCTAACTACTCAGCAGTCATTTATATTGGTGAAAAACCAATCAACCAGCCAGTGAATATAAAATAAACTCAAATAGCTTATGTTAGGTGCCTGTTTAAATCCACATTACAGTCAACTATTAGTTTGGCTAAGCTGAGCATGGCTACCAGAAAGAAGGCTGGGGTGAAGATATGGGGGTGCATGTGATGTCAGGATAAGTCAAAGGGGCCGTTTTCCTGGTGTGCCTCACTCCAATAAAAACACAGCAGGGAGATTCCTTCCAAGCAGAGTGAAACTTTATTCAAATAAAGGAGACCCCAGCAAAAGAATAGCCAAGAGGTCCGCCAAAGACATGATGGTGTTAGTTTTTACAGTATTCAATAAATGGCTTCTCAAGCGTGCACATTAGAACTTCACATAGCAAATATATATTGTGGGCCCCTCACAAGTTCTCTTTGTTGTCATATCTCCATCTATGCTTAGCAAGCAATGGCCTTCAACACAACTACCATAGAACAATGGCTTCAGTTTTCAGCACGTTTCTATATATGGGCCCAGGGCTTTTTTTGTTAGGGTTACCAATCCCCAGGTGGGGGCAGGGGATCCCCAGGATTGGAGGGGGACCCGCTTCAGGGTCATCAGAAAGCGGGGGGAGGGGAGGGAAATGTCTGCTGGGGCCTGGGAACTTTGTTATTCCCTATGGAGACTTACTCCCATAGGGAATAATGAAGAATTGATCCACGGGTATATGGGGCTCTGGAGGGGCTGTATTTTGCGGTAGAGGCACCAAAATTGCAGCATAGCATTCAGTACCTCTCCCCAAAATACCCCCCAAGTTTCAAAAAGATTGGACCAGGGGGTCTAATTCTATGAGCCCCAAAAGAAGGTGCCCCTATCCTTCATTATTTCCTATGGAAGGAAGGCATTTAAAAGATGTTCAATCCCTTTTATATGTGATGGCCAGAACTCCCTTTGGAGTTCAATTATGCTCGTCGCACCCTTGCTTCAGGCTCCACCCCCAAAGTCTCCTGGCTCCACCCCCAAAATCCCCAGATATTTCTTGAATTGGACTTGGCAACCCTATTTTTGTAGTAAGAACCCTTTTGCATATTAGTCCACACGGCCCTGATGTAGCCAATCCTTCTGGAGCTTACAGTAGGCCCTGCACTAAGAGCCCTATAAGCTCCTGGAGGATTGGCTACATAAGAGGAGTGCGGCCTCATATGCAAAGGAGTTTCTGCTACAAAAAAAGCCCTGTATGGGCCCATTCTATTCTCGCATGTTACATAGTCTAGTTATGTGTCAGCAAGTCAGCGATAAGAAGAAGAAGATGATGATATTGGATTTATATCCCACACTCCACTCTGAAGAGTCTCAGAGCAGTTCACAATCTCCTTTACTTTCCTCCCCCACAACAGGTGGATGGGGCTGGAGAGAGCTCTCACAGCAGCTGCCCTTTCAAGGACAACCTTAGTCAGAGCTATGGCTGACCCAAGGCCATTCCAGCAGGTGCAAGTGGAGGAGTGGGGAATCAAACCTGGTTCTCCCAGATAAGAGTCCACGCACTTAACCACTACACCAAACTGGCTCTCGTCTATTGAAACACAGAGACTTGTTTGTTCTTGGGTGTTCTGTGTTTCCCACCACTGCCCAGGAATGTCTCTGTCTCTTACTGTATCAAAATGAACAGAGTTGGGCAACAGCCCAGCCTAATATTAGCTGCCTGTAGCAAATTTTAAAAGTCTATCAAAATAGTGGTAGTATTGTTCATCATTTGTAGGATTGCAGGTTTGTACTCGAAAATACCTGGAGGCTTTGGGGGTGGATCCGGGAAAGGGTGGAGTTTGGAGAGGGGAGGGGCCTCAGCATGGTACAATGCCCTGGAATCCACCCTTCAAAGCAGCCATTTTGTCCAGGGGTAATAGCACAGGAGAAGGGGTTTCAGTGTGAAGTCAAAGCAGATAGAATACCACAGAAAAACAATGAGTATACTTCAATCCTTGTATATAATTTATCCTATATACAACTTTAAACCAGTGTATATTAAGCCACACAGCCCTGATGTAGCCAATCCTTCTGGAGCTTACAGTAGGCCCTGTACTAAGAGTCCTATAAGCTCCTGGAGGGTTGTATACAGTGTATACAAATATGTTTATTGGAGGAGGGACGGTGGCGCAGTGGTAGAGCATCTGCTTGGGAAGCAGAAGGTCCCAGGTTCAATCCCTGGCATCTCCAAAAAAGGGCCCAGGCAAATAGGTGTGGAAAACCTCAGTTTAAGACCCTGGAGAGCCACTGCCAGTCTGAGAAGACAATACTGACTTTGATGGACCAAGGGTCTGATTCAGTATAAGGTAGCTTCATATGTTCTTCATATGAGGAAGGATTTCTGAAGATTATCAATCCCTCTATCGGAAAGTATTGGAAATTGATGTTGATGTTTGTATACACTGGTTTAAAGTTGTATATAGGATAAATTATATATAAGGATTGAAGTATACTCATTGTTTTTCAGTGGTATTCTATCTATTTTGTCCAGGGGAGCAGATCTCTGCCAGTTGGAGATCAGTTGTAAAAGCGGGAGATCTCCTGACCCCACCTCGAGGCTCACAGAACAGATGAATGGCAAACAAATTAGAACCATGAATAAATAACAAACAACAATATAAGCATTTAGTTCAATATCTATTTAGGACAATAATACAATCCCATTTCAGAGTTCAATATCTAAAGTTCCTATATAGAGTTCATTCATAAATCAGTCAATACCATTCATAGATAAATCAGTATTCAATCCATATGATTCTCAAGAACTTAAAAAAGCGCTAATGCTTTTTCATTTACTTCAAAGGTGGAGTTTAAAGTGCTTGTGTTTGTCGTATTAAAACTAATAAAAGTGCTCACAGAAATCTTGTATATGACTCCTTATCAATTCCAGATGATTCCCTATTCCAATTCCAAATTTCACATGTGACATGGACAGGGCTTTTTTGGTAAATAAAGCCCAGCAGGAACTCATTTGCAAATTAGGCCACACCCCCTGATGTGACCATTGTTTCACACAGGACTTTTTTGTAGAAAAAGCCCAGCAATAACTCATTTGCATATTAGGCCACACCCACTGACACCAAGCCAGCTGGAACTGTGTTCCTGTGCGTTCTTGCTCAAAAAAAGCCCTGGACATGGATATATGTTGTACCCTTTAACAGATGTTTGCACGTATAGCTGTTTCCCATTACTGCTTTCTCAAAGAGGCAGAATACAATCCATTTCAACTTCATGTAGGACAGCAGTCACTAGCACAATTTTTTGGAGAAGTTTTGAAGTTCTTGAGAATTATATGGATTGAGTAATAATTTATTTATTAATAGTACTGACTGATTTATGAAGGAACTCTATATAGGAACTTAAGGTATTGGACTCTTAAATTGGATTGTGTTATTGTCCTAAATAGATATTGAACAAATTGCTTATATTGTTTGTTATTTATTCATAATTCTAGTTTGCTTGCCACGCACCTGGAGGCTGGCAACTCTATCATCAATGACGTTGCTACATCACCCAGAAGTGACAAAGTGTGGCTCTAGGAATCACTGGAAATTCTATGATCACAATCTCTAGCAAAAGCGGTAACATTGCTGTTTTCTTTTTTAAAGTTTCCAACTGCTACTTAGAGCAGCGGCAGGCAACAGGGCTTGCCAGTGGGAGGCCTTCCACCATAGCCAGAGGTCTGGCAAGCTTAGTCAAGATTGTTTCAGATACGTTTCCCCACAGCATCATGGGAGATGTAATCCCCCTCACATCATTGTATCACCTCACCCAACCATCCAGGACCCTGGTGGAGAATCGCCTGTTGTACAGATGTAGAAGCCACTTGCAAGGCAGAAGGAAAAGAAACTGTTCCCTCACAGCCATAGTCCAGCTGCAAAGCTCTCTGGAACCTCTTTGAGTTGGGCAGTCTTGAGGTTTGGCTCATGGGTCATCATCACCAATCATGGGTCATCAATCCCCAGACATGAAGCTTCAAGAGGGGATTGGATAAACTTATGGAGCAGAGGTTCATCAGTGGTTATTAGCCACAGCGTATTGTTGGGACTCTGTCTGGGGCAGTGAGGCTCTGTATTCTTGTTGCTTTGGGGGGGCAGAGTGGGAGGGCTTCTAGTGTCCTGTCCTGGCCCCACTGATGGACCTCCTGAGGGTGCCTGATTTTTTTTTTTTTTTTGCCACTGTGTGACAAATCGCCAGCTTGCTCCATCCAGAAACAGAAGCCTGCCCCGGAGAAAGGTGAGTGCGGAATCAGCCAGAGTGTTGGAATGGATGGGCCATTGGCCTGATCCAACATGGCTTCTCTTATGTTCTTATTACAGCTGTCGAAAAATGGTGGCTTTTCTAATGTAGACCCCCAATAGTTTGGCTGTGCAGATTTTTTTTAAAAGAAAAATGTCCTATTTACATAGATTGGAGTTTAACTGATCCCAATATACATTTTCAGTGAGACCACTGAGGGGGAAAAAATCCAAAGCAGCTGGAACTAATGAACTGTTTAAGTTTATGCACTTGCTCAGTCACATTTGACTGTTTTCACAGCTGAACACATCCCCGCATGCCATATCCCAAAGTGCTTTTGAAACTCCATGGAGTATTCTAGAAGTATTCTATATGGCGTGTGTGTGTGTGTCTGTGTGTGTGTGAGGTGTGAGGAGAGAGAGACCCCTAAGCCTCTTGGTCTTTTTACTTTTTATGATTTTTAAGAGCTAGAGGAAGAAATCATTGAAAACCTGGGACCAGATCCCCAAACATGAAGCTCTCTAGGTGGTCTTGGTCAATCACTCAGCCTAAGCGACCTCACAGGGTTGTTGTGAGAGACAAACAAGTAACTTTCCATGCTGCTGAATTTTTGGCAGCTGTAGTAAAATCATGTTGTAACTCGGGTTGTAAACCTTAGGCTTCCCTTTTCATGTGCAATGGCTTGCTGTTTATGACTCTTGTCATGAAAACAGCAATTTAGAAGAAGAATGACTGTTGTGAGGATAAAATTGGTATGTAATAAAACACGGGACCATGCATTCCATGAGCCTTGAAGGAAATGTGGTGTGAAAAACGACTGAATTCATAAGATGACAAAATCTGCTGACAAGAACCACCTCATCTTCTCTGAATTTTATCAGGTAGACCGGGGTCCCCACTCAATGATACCTTCTCTGACACTCACCAAGTGTTTTTAGAAAGTGGGCAGGGCCAGGTGGGACTTTTGCCCAGCGAGGTTTTTGATTGGCTGTGTAGATTTTTTTTGAAATGTTGCTTTGACAGCAGCTACCACCACAGCACAAAGATCTTCACTGTGTGACTGAAGGTAAGCTGCAGCAGTCATTTTTATGGCTGGCTACACCTCCTGTTGTGGCAGGGTTGCCAATCCCCATTTGGGAAAAACCAACAAACAAACTGGGATCACAGTTCATATTACAGGCAATAAAAGAAACACTGTGATGTACTGGCTAACGATACCTTTTTAGAATCATATAATGCTTTTATACATTACAATGGTACAAGAAAGGTCCATTTTCACATTTACAATATTACAAGAAAGGTCCATTCTCAATGAGCAACCGGATATAGGCTCACTTCGACGATAAACTTCCTCAGGAGTAGTCCTTCCTATTTCCTTCAGGGTTATCAGCCTCTTGTAACAATTCAATGTCAATCCTCTCTGCAACATCATTTATTTTCTTCAAGTTCTCTCATCCTGGAATAAACCATGGTAATAACAACAAGATACGCCACAAAGCTGAATGAAAATAGAGAATTCTTAATTTTTTAAATGACTCATTTTATTGTTAATTGTTGTTAAAAACTTACCACTCAATACCACTTAAGTGTATATATTTATATTAGGAGCTTAAGCCAGACCTGAACTTCTTTAACCAGATGCAAAAGCCTTCTGGATTTTGCTGGCAAATTGCTTTCTATAATATTTTTATTAGAAGTAAGCCACTCCTTTTGATGGCAAAAATGCTCTCATGCTCTCTACAATTTTTATTTGGAGCAAGCCATTCCTATTTGACAGCAAAATGCTCAGCGCCCTCAATAACAGTTGGGGGCAGGGGATTCCCTGGTTTGGAGCTCCTCCCCCTGCTTAAGGGTTACCAGAAAGTGGAGGGGGGAATGGGCACTCCATTATTTCCTATGGAGACTGGTCCACATAGGGTGTAATGGAGAATCGATCTGGTAACCGTACTTCCAGCAAATACCCAGAATTTACATCATGCTGTCAGAGCAATGTCAATGTGACAATCTAGGATTTGACCAGAATTCTGTGGTTCTATTATTACGTTTCTGTGAATCCTAGAATGCCATGTAACTTCTAGGTATTTGCAGGAAGTGATTTTGTGCCATTACCCCACCTCCCCACCGCCTTCTGCTAATTGTAGGGTTGCCAAGTCCAATTTAAGAAATATCTGGGGACTTTGGGGGTGGAGCCAGGAGACATTAGTGGTGGAACCAAGATCAAGGCTGTGACAAGCATCATTGAACTCCAAAGGGAGTTCTGGCCATCACACTGAAAGGGCCACCTTTTCAATGCCTTCCTTCCATAGGAAATCATGAAGGATAGGGGCACCTTCTTTTGGGGCTCATAGAATTGGACCTCCTAATCCAATTGTTTTGAAACTTTGGGGAGCGGCACTAGATGCTGTACTGAAAATTTGGTGCCTCTACCTCAAAAAACAGCCCCACCAGAGCCCCAGATACCCGTGGTTCAATTATCCATTATTTTCTATGGGAATAAATATCCATAGGGAATAACAGAGTTCCCAGCAGACAGTTCCCTCCCCTCCCCCGGCTTTCTGACGACCCTGAAGCAGGGGGGAAGGCCTCCAAACCGGGGGATCCCCTGCCCCCACCTGGGGATTGGCAACCTTAGCTAATTGCCAGGTGGAACTTGGAGCTCTCCTGGACAGACATCAATTCCCCTGGAGAAAATGGCATCTTGGGAAGGTGGACTCTATGGCACCACATCCCTGCTTTGCTCCCTCTTTCCCCCCTTCGGTCCTCCCTAGCCACTACCCCCAAAATCACCACGAATTTATCCCAAACTGGAGTTGGCTACCCTAAACAGTACACACCCCTAGATGAGGGGTGGCCAAATTGTGGCTCGGGAGCCACATGTGGGTCTTTCACAATATTGTGTGGCTCTCAAAGCCCCCACTGCCCTGTCAGCCCCACTGCCCTGTCAGCCGGAGAAGGCATTTCTCTCTCTAAATCACTTCTCCAAGCCAATCCAGCAGGCAGGTTGCAGAATGCATTTAAAGTTGCTTTCTTTCTACCTCTACCTCCCCATCTATTTTCCTTCCTTCCTTCCTTCCTTCCTTCCTTCCTTCCTTCCTTCCTTCCTTCCTTCCTTCCTTCCTTCCTTCCTTCCTTCCTTCCTTCCTTCCTTGGGGGTCTCAAACCTCTGACATTTATTCTATGTAGCTCTAACATTAAAAAAGTTCTGCCACCCCTGCCCTAGATCTTTATTTAAAAACCCTGCTTCCCCCCAAATCTGCATTACCACTTCCACTTTATGTGTTTATACAATAATTTGAACAGGGAGTCGCAACCTTGATTTGATCCTCTGGGCATTATTTCTGTATAAATATTTAACAGTTGCGCTTACATACCTGTTTATGCATGCAACCATCCTTGCAAATTTTTGTTGACAGAGCAGAGGCAGTAATTTCAGTGTTTTATTTACCTTAATAAGGGGAGCTCCATTCCTTCCTAATTAGAGGCCTGCTGTTCGCGCTCTTACTGCATAAGCAGAGATCCAAAATGGGAAAATGGGGTGGGTGGGTGCGGGGGGGGTAGAATGCGTCTTCTGATCTATTGCCCACGATCTGAATCGCTGCAAAGAGTTAATTTGCCGTTCACGCACCCCAATAGGCGGCAGATGCCAGTTTGTTCCCATTATTTCATCAAAGCTGGGGGTGGGGGGTGGGGGAGAGAGAAGATAATGGAATGCGAAAAGGAACCATTTTAATTTTCCATGACTTGTTTTATGAAATATGATCCTTGTTATAATAAAGAAATGATTTGGTTTTGTAGCAGGTATATAAGAAATCAATTTCCCATTTGCAAATGAGGAGAGGTGAACCCAGAGGTAAGCAAGAAAGCAGGGAAGAGTGGGAGGGAGGGAAAGAGGAAGAGGATGTACTAATGCAGGGGTGGCCAAACTGTGGCTCAGGAGCCACATGTGGCTCTTTCACATATATGGTGTGGCTCTCGTCAGCCAGCTTGGAGAAGGCATTTGTCTCTCTAAATCACTTCTCCAAGCCAAACCAGATGGCAGGTTGGAGAATGCATTTGAAGTTGCTTTCTTTCTACCTCTCCCTATCTTCCTTCCGGCTCTCAAACATCTGATGTTCATAGCTTGTGGCTCTCAGACATCTGACATTTATTCTATGTGGCTCTTAAGTTAAGCAACACACACATCAACACACACAAAGCTGTCTTGTATCAGTGTCATAAAGGCAGTATTCTCTACTCATATTAGGGTTGCCAATCCCCAGTTTTCTTGCTATTGGTAATCCCCAGGTGGGGACAGGGGATTCCTGGGTTTGGACGCTCTCCCCCTGCTTCAGGGTCATCAGAAAGCGGGGGGCAGATATCTGCTGAGCACTCCATTATACTCTATGGAGACTGATTCCCATAAATTATAATGGAGAATTGATCTATGGGTATCTGGGGGAGCTGAGGTATGAGCACCAAATTTTCAGCATAGCATTCGGTGCCTCTCCTGAAAAAAAAAGTTTCAAAAAGATTGGACTGGGAGTCCAATCCTATGAGCCCCAAAAGAAGGTGCCCCTATCCCCCAGTATTTCCACATGAAGGGAAGGAATTTAAAAGGTGTGTGGTCCCTTTAAATGTGATGGCCAGAACTCCCTCTAGCATTCAATCATGCTTGTCACACCCTTGCTGCTGGCTTCACCCCCCAAAGTCTCCTGGCGTCACCCCCAAAGTCCCCAGATATTTCTTGAGTCAAACCTGGCAACCCTATCTTAGGCAGAGGACTCTCATATCACTTCCTACCTTGCCCTTTTAACTGGAAACACTGGGGATTGAACCTGGGACCTTCAAAAGAGTTTCCGGCTCAGCATTAGGTAGAACTTCCTGACCGTTAGAGCTATTCCTCAGTGGAACAGGCTTCCTCAGAAGGTGGTGGGCTCTCCTGCCTTGGAGGTTTTTAAACAGAGGCTATATAGCCATCTGACAGCAATGAAGATTCTGTGAATGTAGGGGGAAGTGTTTGTGAGTTTCCTGCATTGTGCAGGGGGTTGGACTAGATGACCCTAGAGGTCCCTTCCAACTCTATGATTTTGCATGCAGAGCAGAAGCTCTTCCACAGAGCCACAGCCCCTCCCCTAAGCATTTGACTTTGCCCCTGCCTTCCCAGGCACCCTTCCCAGAGCTCCTGCTGGACTCCACCCCTTGTCTCAAGGCCAGATCCTCAGACAACCTTAGATGCAGTTGCAAATTACAACCGGAAGAGGCATAGAAGCCTGCATTTTTGTGTGCTTTTCCAGTCTTTGGAACAGCCAAAGCCCAGCCTCTGAAACCTGGCAACAGAACACATCAGCCTTCAGACTGTGGCTGTGCAGCCTCCTCTAGCACACCCTGAAAGCCATTTGTTGTCTGGCAGCACCTGTATCTGTTTGCTCTTGGAAAGGAGAGGAGACTATAAAGGCTTTAATCGGGCAATCCAAGTGAGTCTCTTCACTGAACAAATATTTGCTGCCTTTAACAGCTCTGAAAGGTTCCAGGGGGCGGGGGGGGGGGGGGAACACCTGAGTTACCTGTTCTAGGTGTGCATTGAGGGTTATGAATATAAGGTTAAGAACATACTTCTTCACCCAAAGGATGATTAGCACATAGAGTTCACTGCCACAGGAGGTGGTGATGGCTGCCAGCATAGGCAGCTTCAAGAGGGGATTAGATAAACATATGGAGCAGAGGTCCATCAGTGGCTATTAGCCACAACATATTGATGGAACTCTCTGTCTGGGGCAGTGATGCTCTGTATTCTTGGTGCTTGGGGGGGCACACTGGGAGAGCTTCTAGTGTCCTGGCCCCACTGGTAGACCTCCTGATGGCACCTGGGAGTTTTGGCTCCTGTGTGACACAGAGTGTTGGAATGGATGGGCCATTGGCTTGATCCAATATGGCTTCTCTTATGTTCTTAAGGTCATTGCCTCTACGAATTTTTCCTACTGGCACTGGCACATACGTACAGACGAAGCTGCCTGATACTGACTATTGCTCCATCTGTTGTCTCTTCAGACTGGCAGTGACTTTCCAGAGTCTCAGGCCGAGGTCTTTCATATTACCTGCTACCTGATCCTTTTAACGAGATGCTGAGGATTGAACCTGGGACCTTCTGCATGCCAAGCAGAAGTTCTTCCACTGAGCTGTGGCCCCTTTGCAATCCAGAGGAGTCCTGTCTTTGGAGGAGCAAGTTACCTTTTGTCAGAAGCCTTTCTTTCTGTTTGGAGTAGTGGTTAAGTGTGCGGACTCTTATCTGGGAGCACCGGGTTTGATTCCCCACTCCTCCACTTGCACCTGTTGGAATGGCCTTGGGTCAGCCATAGCTCTGGCAGAGGTTGTCCGTGAAAGGGCAGCTGCTGTGAAAGCCCTCTCCAGCCCCACCCACCTCACCTCCCTCATGGGGAGGGACGGTGGCTCAGTGGTAGAGCATCTGCTTGGGAAGCAGAAGGTCCCAGGTTCAATCCCTGGCATCTCCAAAAAAGGGTCCAGGCAAATAGGTGTGAAAAACCTCCGCTTGAGACCCTGGAGAGCCGCTGCCAGTCTGAGCAATACTGACTTTGATGGACCAAGGGTCTGATTCAGTATAAGGCAGCTTCATATGTTCATATGTTCACAGGGTGTCTGTTGTGGGGGAGGAAGGTAAAGGAGATTGTGAGCCGCTCTGAGACTCTTTGGAGTGGAGGGCGGGATATAAATCCAATATCTTCTATCTTCTTCTTCTTTCTTTGCAAATGGGCTCTAGGCAGATTACAATAAGTTGAGAACATAACTTTTAAAAACACTTTAAAAACACAGATTCAAGGACAAATTAAAGACCACAAAATCCAGGGCTTTTTTCTGGAAAAAGAGGTGCTGGAACTCTCAAGGGGGAAATGAAGGAGACACACATGGGTGCCCCTCATGAACTATAAAAATTTTTTTTGAGAATTTTGTTTCCACAAAAAGCTTCCAGAACTCTGTTCCATCACGTTCCCCAGAAAAAAAGACCCTGGCAGAATCTATGAAACTTCTCCATGCAAAACAAACCATTGATTAAGAATCATTTGATAAACCCCTCCAAACCCATTCCACCAAACATATATATAACCCACACAACATTTTTTCCCAAGAAAAATTCTGTTCCCAAAACAAAGGCAAATACACACACTGTAAACAGTTACATAGGTGCCATGGTGGGGGGGGGGGATCCTCAGGACCCACCTGGAGGCTGGCATCCTTAAAACCTCTTAATATCAGTGCCAGGAGGCAGCATTGGGGGAAGACCTCAGTCTCTATGCCCTGTTGTTGTCCAGAGGAATTGGTTGGCCACTGTGTGAGACAGGATGCTGGACTAGATGGACCACTAGTCTGATCCAGCTGGGCTCTTCTTACATTCTTACATACAGTACAACAGCTTCCCCTGCCCCTCACTCACCACCCCTCATCTGGTTTCTATAGCCACCTATAGGCCCTGGTTGTTTGTTAGCTGCTCTGCACATACGCCAAACAGGCATACAGGGGACTGATGACTTTTTATTCTATTTTATTTATCTATACTTTGCTTTTCATCTGAATGGAGAGCTTAAATCTCATTAGACACAGTTGGATTTACTTCTGAGTAGAAATCCGTAGAATCTAGCTGCCCTATTGCAAGCCATATCAATATCAGACATGAGGCATTTGGTGTATAAAATCCGGCTTTATTATTTTAGAGTTCAATGTTAACTCACAAAGTCGGCAAAAGGGATGCAAAATACCAAGACAGAAAAATATCAGTGGGCACACAAATCAGTTACAACTGTGGAAAAGTGGAGCAGCTGGCGGAGAGCCGGTTTGGTGTAGTGGTTAAGTGCGCGGACTCTTACCTTACCCCTCCACTTGCAGCTGCTGGAATGGCCTTGGGTCAGCCATAGCTCTGGCAGAGGTTGTCCTTGAAAAGGCAGCTTCCATGAGAGCTCTCTCAGCCCCACCTACCTCACAGGGTGTCTTGTGGGGAAGGGGGAAGGTAAAGGAGATTGTGAGCCGCTCTGAGACTCTGAGATTCAGAGTGGAGGGCGGAATATAAATCCAATGTCTTCTTCTTCTATCTTTCCAAATGTCCAAAAAAGTTCTAAATATATATTCACAGTCGGTGCTTTGCTCCTTGGCTAACCGTCCCTGTGTTGATTCCCCAGCAATGGCAACTGAGCTGATCAGCAGAATATGGCAAGAATAAAAGCTGTCAACATTGAATTGCTAGACTGCGGAGGCAAAAAAATGCACAGCCTGCCAGAGGTCTTACACAGAACTCTGAAACAAAGAGTTGACTGAATAAGGCCATTTTTATCCTGCATCTCAAGGACAAGTTACATCGTATGTGCCATTGCCTAGAGTGGGAAACTGGCTGCTGTTTCAAAGATACAAAATAAAAAGGCACACTTGGAAAGCGTAAAGTAGGATGGAGAAGTAACAGAATACACCAAGGTGGGCACCTTTGGAATTCTGACATAATGGGGGGGGGGGCACAGCCACAAAAGGGCTTCTTCACAACAGTTATTGCAGAGGGCAGAGCCAGCCACAAAATGGCTGGCACAGTGAAGGTCCTTGTGAGGCCCTAGACTGTCTGGCACCCTAGGCAAGGCTAACTTCTGGTGCCTCTCCCTGAACTGATAACATCACCAGGTCACATAGGGGGGACCCAATCTGGTGCCCCCAGAAGGCCAGCACCCTAGGCAATTGCCTAGTTTGCCTAGCGGCAGGGACGGCCCTGGCTGCACAGCAGCTGTCAAAAAATCCGCACAGCCGATTACATCTCCAATGGCTGATCAGAACCTTGGCTAAGCTAAAATCCCCCCTAGCCTCTAAAAAGACTTGGCAGGCACCTGCCATGAAACTGAGACCCCACAAACTGGGACGAACCTCCCTTTACCTGGTTCGTGCCCATCATTCCCCACTCAGAATGAAACAGCTCCTGGTATTGTTAGTAATATGACATGAGAACCGAAGCTAACTCGGGATAGCTTTCTTGACATGTCAGTGCAAAACTTATCAATGGAGGCAAACTTTTCCAGCAATAAGCCTGATACAGTTGACAACTACCACTTCGTTTGCTTCAGTAACAAGTCCATTAGGAATTCTGGCCATAACTCTCAGCCTACTAAAGCAATTTAGGGGGAGGGGGTTGTATTGCTGGCGATGCTGACCAGTAAACAGAGTGTTTGTTTAATTTCTTTAGAAGTCTGTGAAGTTATCTAAATATAGCAGGGTCCAATCAGAGCTGCTTTATCCTCTGTTCCAGAGCAAGAACCTCCCTTTCCATCTCGTAAGGTAGATCGGCGTTCACTTGCTCCTCAAAGTACTTCTTGATTTCTTCCACTTCCTTTTCCCAGAATTCTTTGCTGATGTCAAACAGAGCCTGCACGTCAACACCTTCCAAGCCTTTCAAGTTCAAGCCCGCATCATCCGGGACATAGCCAATGACTGTAAGCCGAGCAGAGCCCTCTCCTTGGACCCGCTTGAACATCCATTCGAGCACTCGGGAATTCTCGCCATAACCGGGCCACAGGAACCTGCCTTGCTTGTCCTTCCGGAACCAGTTGACGTGGAAGATCTTAGGCAGCTTTGCAGCAGGTCGGTGTGCCATGCTGAGCCAGTGGGATAAATATTGACCAAAGTTGTAGCCAAAAAAAGGTCTCATGGCGAAAGGGTCATGCATGATGATTTTGCCTGTAGAAAAGACACAGATGTCACATCAGGGGAAAGGTCTGGAATATCCACAACAATGACAAACTGCAACAAACTGGTACATACGCTTAGGCTTGAAATGCTTTTGACACCAGACCTTGCAGCACATTGTTGAATATTTGAACACATGAAGTTATCTTATATTAGGGTTGTCGGGTAAAAAAAAAAGTAAGTAAAGGTAGTCACCTGTGCAAACACCGAGTCGTTACTGACCCATGGGGTAACGTCACATCACTATGTCTTCTTGGCAGACTTTTTGTTATGGGGTGTTTTGCCATTGCCTTCCCCAGTCATCTGCACTTTACCCGCAGCAAGCTGGGTACTCGTTTTTCTGCCCTCAGAAGGATGGAAGGCTGAGTCAACCTCGAGCTGGCTACCTGAACCCAGCTTCCACTGGGATCGAACTCAGGTTGTGAGCAAAGCCTGGACTCCAGCTTACCACTCTGCACCACAGGGCTCCTACAGCATTGTCAGGTACCTCCTGGCAGCTAGTGGGGGATTGGGGGGAGGACTTTCCAGGAGCAGGAGGGAGGCTCTGTTGACATGCAGCAATGTGCCCACATCACTGCCCATGTGACCAGGAAGTGACATCATCACATCAGAGGCATCGGGGCAGCATTCTGGTATTTGGGCAAAAACTCTATGGTAAATTTGGCTTTTACTAGAGTTTTTTGCCCAAATACCAGAGTGTTGCCCTGATGTGATGTCACTTCTGGGTCATGTGGGCAATGACACAGGGACATTGCTGCCCATTGGCAGAGCCTCCCTCTTTTTCATGGTATGTTCCCTCCCACTGGCCAGGTGATCGGCAACTGGGTGATGGGGCCTGGAAGCAGGGGGACCCCGCCTCCACTGGGAGGTCTGGCAACCCTACCTTATACTGAACCAGGCCCTAGATCCATCAAAGTCAGCACTGTCTACTCAGACTGCCAGTGGCTCTCCGGGGTCTTGGGAAGAGGTCTTTCACATCACCTTTTAGCTACAGATGCCAGGTATTGAAGCTGGGACCTTCTGCATGTCAAGCAGATACTCTACCACTTCTACACAAGAGCTCCCGCAACCTGCCTTATACTAAACCAGACCTTTGGTAGATCGAGCACACTATGGTCAACTTAGTCCGGAAGCAGCACTTCAGAGTCTCAGACACAGAATCATCTCCCCAAACAGTTGTGACCTGCTTGACACCTGAAGGGCTGGTTCAAACATTACTGTGGAACAGTCAGATGTAAGTTGTGGGTTCAGTTCCCAGGAGTGTGGGTCTCAATTTGGATTGAGACTCTGGAATGTGCCCTTTTCCTGATCTGAAATGGTCCAGCAAAGGTCCTCTGAGGAAAACCATAATTCTCATGAGATACAAACTGGATTTCCCAACAAGCCAAGCAGCACTTCCTTGTAGCATTTCAGGTTCAAAGAAAGCATAGGAAGGAAAAGAAGTCACTTCTTCATAAGCATTGTGGTCCAGATTTATTTTATTTTATTTATTTTAGTATATTTCTATTCCGCCCATTCCCCATAGGGCTCAGGGTGGAGGACAGCATATGATAAAACAATAAAATACAATAAAAACATTTTAAATCTAAATTGGATACCACATTTGCAGTAATTCAGGATAACTTGCAACCCAACCTGTGTACTCAGTAATGTGTGAATCAGGAAGCTGCAGATCTATGTCTGTAGTGATCAGCTTGGATTTGGGAAATCTCCGTGATCCCTGAGCCAAGATCATGAAATCAATAAGTTCTTAGAGCATCAAGTGACTAGGTGCCTGGGCTTAATACTGCAGCAAATAGCATGAAAACCTTTTGAAGGAGACAAGGCAGGAGACTATTAGATTCCAAAGAACTGAAAGTAATATGATATGATTGCCTTTTCTCCTGTGCATATTTACTCACAGTTATTATGAGACAATAAATATATTTACTCAGTGGAAGGAAACACTTCCCAGAAATGAAGCATCTGCAAGTAAATGTTTGCGGAAAAAGAATTGTGCTATTTAAAAAAATACAAGGGCATTGCTTTGTTTCAACTTACCTTTATGTTCCGCTGCAGCTGTTGCTTCTGATCGCATCGTGGCACCCAAGAAGACTCCGTGCTGCCAGTTAAAGGCCTCGTAGACCAGAGGAACACCTGGAGAGAACAGGACAGTCACAAAATGCAATGGCTGGCAGTGCCGTACATAAAGGGTCAATGAAATGTGCATTTAAATCAATGCAACATCGGTACAGCCCATATTTGCAAGTCTGGGATTACAGCACATCTCTCTTTCCTGTGTTTTATCTAGTCTGCTCAAATTGTAAGTCTGTCTGTAAGGAGGCTACTCTATATGCAGACGTGCAAGAAAGGAAATTTATATTACTAGTGCCCCCCTCCCCTTCGGCCTACGACTAAGTGGTGATCCAGGTGGAAGGAGAAACCACAGATAGCTCAAGGGAAGTACATTCCCTTCCCCATTGGCTCACTAGTGGTGTAAAGATGCAGTGAACACACACACAGGGCTTTTTTTGCGGAAAAAGTCCAGCAGGGACTCCTTTGCATATTAGGCCACATCTCCTGACATCACTGTTGTTTCACAAAGGGCTTTTTTTGTAGAAAAAGCCCAGTGGGGACTCATTTGCATATTAGGCCACACCCCATGATGCCAAGCCAGCCGGAACTACGTTTCTGTGCGTTCCTGCTCAGAAAAAGCCTTGCACACAAATATGCAAACAAGGGTTGTAAGTGTAACTGCCCCAGGGACGATGGCTTAGTGGTAGAGCATCTGCTCGGTAAGCAGAAGGTCCCAGGTTCAATCCCCGGCATCTTCAACTCAAAGGGGTCCAGGCAAATAGGCATGAAAAACCTCAGCTTGAGACCCAGGAGAGCCACTACCAGTCTGAGTAGACAATACTGACTTTGATGGGCTGAGGGTCTGATTCAGTATAAGGCAGCTTTATATATTCATATGTTCATACATTGAGGCCAGAATGCTTCAGCTGCTGCAGGAAAGGGCTGGGCACCAGAATGCAGAACTAGACATTACTGGGAAGCTACCATTTTCAGTAGAAGTCATGCATATGGCATTAATCTCTTGTTCTTACCACCTATGTTGATTATATTGCTACAAAGATACTGGCTTGTGGCGGGGGAGGGGGGGGAATCCACTATCCCACTTCCTAAATATCTTTGAATAAAGAAGAGCATTTAATGAAGAAAGAGAGAAACCCTCTAAGGCAGGGAGGGGGCTGAAGACAAATTGAGTCCAGCTGGAAACCCTGTGTTTTAATGATGTTTATTGTTTTACTGAATTGAATTGTTGTTCATATTTATTGCTTTTATGTGTTTATTTTATGGTATGATCCACCCTGAGCCCGCTTGCGGGAAGGGGATAATATAAATTTGAATAACAAAAATAAATAAATAAATGAGAGCAAGCGAGAGCATCGTAAGAACATAAGAGAAGACATGTTGGATCAGGCCAATGGCCCATCCAGTTCAACGCTCTGTGAAACACAGTGGCCAAAAAAACCAGGCACCATCAGGAGGTCCACCAGTGGAGCCAGGACACTAGAAGTCCTTCTGCTGTTGCTCCTCCCAAGCACCAAGAATACAGAGCATCACTGCCCCAGACAGAGAGTTCCATCAATAAATTGTGGCTTATAGCCACTGATGGACCTCTGCTCCATACGTTTATCCAAGCCCCTCTTGAAGCTGTCTATGCTTGTAGCTGGCACCAGATTCTGCCATGCACTCAGTGGAAGGGCACACATGCAATGCAGCAGTAGCAGCCCCAGCAGCTCCAATGCCAGTTCTTAACAGCCTGCGGTCACACATCAGACATCAAATCCCCTTCTCCTTTCTGTTGTGCTCAGGGTGGCAGTAGCCATAGAACTCCCCTGAACCAGTGTGTGAGCCATGCCGGTTTTGAAAAATATCACAGGAGTCCAGCAAAAATGTACAACACAATCCTAAAATCAATTCCCTAGAAGAAGACTCCATTGAGTAGATGTCGGTAAGATTCTGAGTAGACCTGCTTCAATACTTTATAAGGCATTCCACCAAAAAGCTTTCATGAACCAACGTTCGTTTCATCAGATGCATGAAAACAATCATCCTTAGCAGCTCTCTTTGTACTTGAAGCTGCAAGCAACAGAAAAGGCATGTAGAGAGGGAGAGGGGGGAAATGAAGCAAGAAGAGGCCCATCTAAAAGAGGAAACAGTCAATGCATAACCATTCTGGCCATCTGGCATGGGTGAAAACCACTCCCACCTGTTGAGAGTGCCGTACACAAGATCAATCAATCTTTTAGATATGTCTTTTTAAAGTCACTGAAATAAACTTAAGGTAGCTCCATCGTCTGCTACATCAACTTCAAGTCCAGCTATAGCCCACATTAGCCTAATCTTGTCAGATCTCAGATGCTAACCTGGGTCAGCCTTAGCCAGTATTTGGATGGGAGACTATCAAGGAACTCTCGGGCCACAACTCAGAGGCAGGCAATGTCAAACCACCTCTGAATGTCTCTTGCCTTCAAAACCACACATGGGGTTGCCATAAGTCAGATGTGATGAAGAAGGAGAAGAAGAAGAAGATGATGATGATATTGGATTTATATCCTGCCCTATACTCTGAATCTCAGAGTCTCAGAGTGGTCACCTTCTCTTTACCTTCTCCCCCCACAACAGACACCCTGTGAGGTGGGTGGGGCTGAGAGAGCTCTCACAGCAGCTGCCCTTTCAAGGACAGCTCTGCAAGACCTATGGCTGACCCAAGGCCATTCCAGCAGCTGCAAGTGGAGGAGTAGGGAATCAAACCCGGTTCTCCCAGATAGGAGTCCGCGCACTTAACCACTACACCAAACTGGCTCTCAAATAGCAAATATATTGGCATCTACAGATCTTTTAGGAAAGTCTTACCTTCAGGTCTCCTGCCTCCAAAGATTATACCCTCAATAGGAACGCCTCCCGGAGCCTCCCAGGCAGAATCAATAATGGGACACTGGCTGGCAGGTGTGCAGAATCGGGAATTGGGATGAGCACAAGGTTCTCCTGAAACAAATACAGTATACAATTCACACCTGTACCATTAGCCTAAAGTACAAAGATCATAAAAGGCAGACAGAGGGTGAGTGTTCAGGGCATTACCGCTCTTGGTAGACCATTCCTTGTTCTTCCACGAGAGCACCGTCACTCCCGGTTCAAGATGTTCATCAATGCCTTCCCAGTAAATTCCTCCATTGCTGGTTTCACCTACATTGGTGAAGATGGTGTTTTTTTGTATGGTCTTCATTGCATTAGGGTTTGTTTTCTCTGATGTTCCAGGTGCAACGCCAAAGAAGCCATTTTCTGGATTGATCGCTCTTAAGTTACCTGGAAAATTTTACAAGTGACATAACTTTTAGATGTCAAGAGTCTGCTTGATAGCATGTTTGTGTGTGTGTGTCACAAGGCAGCCTTCTTCCAACACAATTAATACACAAACACCAGGGTATCATACAATTCACACCGCGTCTAACTCCATACACACACTCCACAAACTATTTTTGCTCTCCTTACACTTTGAGGTACTAAGGGCTCTGCTGTGCCGAAACTGCATTTTAAAGTGCATTAACTTTCATTTGGAAATTGTCTCCTTCTCCCACATCTTTTCATGCAGATTATCAGGAAAAGATAAACTCTCATTTGTAAACTCTGAAAGACTTATATTACAACCAATATGCAGAGTCTCATGAGCAAAAATTCTACTTTGTGAGCCACTGGCATTAAAGTTGTGAGCTACGGCATAAATTAGTGTGTGCTCTGGGGTCATCCTTCCTGAGCTAAGAAAAAAACGTGTGAGCTGGAGGCGAAGAATCTGTGAGCTAGCTCATGCTAACTGAGCTTAGAGCAGGGGTGTCTACCTCATTTGTTCTGAGGGCTGGATCTGACATAAATGAGACCTTGAGGGACCAGACCATGTCGGGTTGAGCCAAGCCATGTCAGGCCGGGCCATGTGTGTACCTATTTAAGATTAGGTAGCAGAGATATAAATTTTATAAAGAACACAGACAAACACAAATACATATTTAAAAACACTTAAAATGTGCTTAAAACGCTAGCACTCAGTCTTAAAGGTGCTTTCTTTGTATTTCTCCCATGGGATCCAGGGAAGTGAGCAAAGGAAGCTCTGGCTCTTTTCTTCCTCCCCCAGGGGACTGGGGGAGGGGGGAGCCTCAGCCAATGGAAAAAACAGAGGTTTTGCTCTATCGCTCCTGTGTGATTGAGTAACCCATGCAAAGCAAGCTGTTATGCAGAAGGAAGCAAGATATAAGGAGAAGGAATCAGAGGACAGCCAGTTGCTCAGTGGCCTGATAGGAGCCTTCTGGGGGCCTGATTCAGCCCCCGAACTGCATGTTTGACACCCCTGGCTTAGAGGGAACACGGATTACAACACTGGAGAGATAAATGTCCAGCTCCCATAATCCAATGGAGTGAGGACCTTACACCCTATCAGGCCCTATATGGCCGAGGACCTGCCTACCTTAGGGACAGCCTCCCTCCATATGTTCCCCAGAGAGCACTGAGATATAGTTCTCAAAATCTTCTAAAAATCCCTGGACCAAGGGAGGCCAAACTGAAAACAACAAGAGAGCAGGCCTTCTCAATAATGGCTCCCCATTGGTGGAATCAGCTACCAGAGGAGGTGCGAGCCCTGCGGGACTTCAATCAGTTCTGTAGGGCTTGTAAAACTGTCCTCTTTCAACTGGCTTTCAAAGTGGAATCCTGAAAATGACATCCAGCCATCTTGATATATATGTATTGTACTGTAGCACCTTCCATTTATATTGGTTTTAATCTATTTATCTAACTGTGTTTTAACTGTATTTTATTGTATTAATTGTATTTTATTGTAATCTTGCAGCAGACGTGGACTACTGCACCCTTCTTAAATCTTCGTTCGCGAAGTCAAGCAGAGAGAGAGAGAGAGAGAGAGAGGTATACACCATGTCTTGTGAGCCGCCCTGAGCATGCCCTGGTGGGGAGGGTGGGATATAAGTAAAAGTTTATTATTATTATTATTTGAATGTATGGCATACAGACAACAGTGGAATAGGGACATATTTGAGATACATTTAGATATCTGGAAACCTTTTAAAGATGCTTTATGTGTAAACTGGCCACTCTTGTTGCTATGTTTTCTGTTTCTTTTCCGTTTGGAGGTTGCAATTTATAACAAAACAAAACAAAATTTAAAAAAAATTGACCCAGGGGGATGTCTCAGAATAGGGAGGGAACTGTTCTGCCTCTGGTTTAATGGAAGGAAATGGGCAGTTAAAAGTTTTCATGGCATGGATATAAATGACATCCTCTGCTACATAACCTTCCATTAAGCCTCATGGCACAGAGTGGTAAAGGTGCAGTACTACAGTCTGAACGTCTCTGCTCATGATCTGAGTTTGATCCCAGCGAAAGCTGGGTTCAGGTAGCCGGCTCAAGGTTGACTCAGCCTTCTATCCTTCCGAGGTCGGTAAAATGCTTGGGGGGGAAAGTGTAGATGACTGGGGAAGGCAATGGCAAACCACCCCATAACAAAAACTCTGCCAAGAAAACATTGTGATGCAACGTCCCCCAGAGTCAGAAATGACTGGCGCTTGAACAGGGAAAGGCAGGAGACATTTTCTCTCCAGGCAGCTGGCAACTCTATCCCAGAACCAAAACACGTCATGATTCTGCCCCAGTTGCCAAATCTTTTGCATTGGGCTTAACTCATTACCAACTGCATCCCAGCATTATTCAAGTCACATGGCTGCGTGGCACCAGCTGTCTGGCTACACTCATGGCTGGATGCTGAAGAGATACCTTCTTCGTCAAATTTCATCCAAGCAATATCATCCCCGACACACTCGACCTTCCACCCGGGCAACGTTGGATTCATCATGGCCAAGTTGGTTTTCCCACAAGCACTAGGGAAAGCGGCTGCGAAGTATTTCTTTTCACCTTCTGGATTTGTGACACCCAAGATCTATTGAAAAGGAACATTATTATGCTTGTTTCATATCTATGCCCCCCTTTTCTCCTCAAGGGGGACCCAAAGCAGTTTACATTACTTCATTTCATCTTCACAACAACCCTGTGAGGTAGGTTAGTCTGAGAGTGCACAACTGGCCCATAGCCACCCAAGCAAGCTTCCATGGCAGTCAATTGAGTATGCAATCTCCCATCCAAAGCCCAAAGGGCACACGTTTCATTCATTTCTTTACACTCTGCTTTTATCCCCAGTAAGGAACCCAAAGATGTTCAGAGAATGGTTCTTCCCTCCATTCTTTCACAACAACAACCTTTTGAGCTGGTTTAGGCTGAAAAAGTGTGACTGGCTCAAGCTCACCCAGCGAGCTTCCAAGACAGAATGTTGGATTCAAACCTGGGTTTTCCAGATCCAGCTCTCTAACCACACCACACTGGCACCCAAATAAATAAATACTCTGTAGGTCTTTATTTGTCCCCTGCTGCTTTTCTCCCCAATGGAGACCCAAAGCAGCATAAAACATTCTTCATTCCTCCATTTTGCATTCACAACAGCCCTTTGAGGTAGGTTAGGTTGAGAGAGAGGAAGGAGGAGAAGGAGAAATTGGATTTATACCTTGCTCTTCTCTCTGAATCTCAAAGTCTCAGAGCAGCTCACAATCTCCTTTACCTTCCTCCCCCACAACAGACACCTTGTGAGATGGGTGGGGCTGAGAGAGCTCTGAAAGAAGCTGCCCTTTCAAGGACAGCTCTGCAAGAGTTATGGCTGACCCAAGGCCATTCCAGCAGCTGCAAGTGGAGGAGTGGGGAATCAAACCCAGTTCTCCCAGATAAGAGTCCACAGATTTAACCACTGCACCAAACTGGGAAGGAGGGAGGGAGATAGAGAGAGCTTCAAAGTCAACCTCACCTATCCCACAGGATTATTGTGAAGACTAAACGGAGGTGTGGGAATGATGCATATTGCCCTGGGATTAAGGTGAATAGACAGACAGCTAGCCAATGTGATTACTCCTGTGCAGCTGAGGGAGGGACCAGGGTTATCACTGAGCTGCGGTTATTGACCTGCTGGACTTCCAGCCTTTATTGATGATGATGGTGATGACTACTATTACTCATTTCATTTGTAGCCCGTCTTTCTCCAGGCAGATTACGAAATATGAAAAGGAATTCAATCAAACAGCAAGAAGAAAGTGAGACCTCCAATAAACAGGGCAATAGGACTGGGATTATGGATCTGGGAAGCAGTGTGAATGAAAAACTAACTAAGGTGACAAAATCCATTTTAAGACATGATATAGCATAATGAAGAAAGGGGATTACAAAGGCGATAAAAAAGGTAGGTGATACGTGCAATGAACATTACGATAGATTACAGTACTATGTCTTATTATACACTATCAAAGACAGTATCATTTTAAAAGAGTTTACTTCATAGAGGGAAACACTATTCCTGGTATTTACAGCAGTACTAAAAATAAAGTTTATGACCAGAATCTTAAAGAATGTGCCCCAAAAGGTTTCTGTAGGTTTCTCAGGCAATATGACCTGGATAGCCCAGGCTAACCCAAGGTAGTAAAATCTTGGAAGCTAAGCAGGGTCGGTCCTGGTACGTACTTGGATGGGAGACCACCAAGTAAGACTTAGATTGCTAACACAGAGGTAGGCAGTGGCAAACCACCTCTGTTCATCGCTTGCCTTGGAACCCCCCTGTTGGCATCACCATTAGTTGGTTATGATTTGACAGCCAAAATCACCCCCGAACATATCTGATGGCAAGCCACCTTATACATTGAAGGATCTCTTCGAAGCTGTTTGTGATATGGCTGTTCAAAAAGGGGAAAAGACAAAAATCCTACCTACTCTTTAAGGATCTGCTAAAACAGCTCTTTAGAGTTGCTTTAGTCTTTAGATATACTTTGCACATGCCTAGATGGCAGTGAGTGATTGGAGCACTCCCCAAAAGAGTAAACTCTACATGAAGCTGTAGATATTTCTTTAGCAAACACACAACTAGTGAATATTTCTTTCCTGCTGTTGTTCATGCAACAAACTAGCCTGGTGGGGGGGGGGGGGTTCTAAATTTGCAGGCAGCAAAAACAGTATCCTTCCACTGCAGATGCTCAGGTTCATATGTGTACTAAAAGCTTGTAAGCATACAGTCCCTTCAGAATTTTTGCAGCCAATAATCCTCAAGCATGCAGATATAATCAGGAAAAGAAGAAGAGTGATTGGCTGAACTATTACCATGGTTCCAATCAATGCAGGTCATAACTCTGCTTGGAACCCACCATCACAGGAAGCAGAGAAAAATGTGGAGAGGGAGAGATTCAGTGGAATGGAGAAGTACTGGGTGGTATTTGGATGGGAGACCTCCAAGGAATACAATTGTGACGTGCAGGCAGGCAATTGCAAAACACCTATGAATGTCTCTTGCCTTGAAAACCTCAAGGAGGGGTCACCATAAGCCAGCTGTGACTTGACAGCAAAAAAAAAAAAAAAAAATGAAGTGCAATAAACTATTTCACTATAAACTATTTCACACCACTGCAATATAAAGCACTGAATAAAGTAAGCTTTCTGTCTGACTGCACCTTGATCTTATTAGGATTTAAATAATGCTTTTATCAAAACCTTTCCTACCAGCATGTGTTCAGCAAGCCAGCCTTCCTCTTTGGCCATTCTGCTGGCAATTCTGAGAGCAAAGCACTTTTTCCCCAGTAGAGAATTGCCTCCATAACCACTTCCAAAGGAAATGATCTCTCTGTGATCAGGGATGTGAGCAATCAGAGTCATATCAGGGTTACACGGCCAGTTATTCACCAGAGGTTCTGCAAAATACAAAATAGTTTGTCAGTTTCTTCTTGTAATCTTGCATTCTATCACTAGATGTCACTGTAGCGCTGTATGCACAGATAAAGAAGTCTAGCAAGCATAAAATAATGTCCTTGGGAAATATCTGGTGCTTCATATAATCTCTGTGACAAGGAGGGGACAAAACGTACTTTCTCAATGTCTTCATTTGCACAAGCAAGCAATGGTGGGGAAAAGTCAAGGCAGATATACCCTATAAGTCAGAGGATTTTACATTACAGAAACTGCTCCAAAGACTTGTGGGAGGGATCTTATATATAAAAAGTTTTCCAGTCCGTTTTTTTAAAAATAGTAAAACCACCAATAGCTAATATTTCTTATTAAAAACTATGCTGGCAGAAATAAACCATCCAGAATATTATGTTATGAGAATAAAATGCATAGATACTGCGCTGTATAAATGAAATAAAAACACTACATATTTTGGTCGGGAAATCAGCCAAAGACAGGTTGCTTACTTTTCAATGGCAAAGGACACCCAACGGAATGGAGACATTTTACAAATTCCCCATTGCCAAGAGCTTCCAGGACAGACATTCCCATCCGGGTCATGATTCTCATGCTGGCTACAACGTATGGCGAATCTGTCAGCTCAATCCCAAACTTGGATAAAGGAGAATCAAGTGGTCCCATGCTGAAAGGGATGACGTACATTGTGCGCCCTGCAAAAGAGAAACAGAGTAAGGATTTGGGGCAGGGGGAATACTCTGCAGGGGTGGAATTCTAGCAGGTGCTCCTTTGTATATTAGGCCACACACCCCTGATGGAGCCAATCCTCCAAGAGCTTACAAGGCTCTTTTTTATAAGCTCTTGGAGGACTGGCTGCATCAGGGGTGTGTGGCCTAATATGCAAAGGAGCTCCTGCTAGAATTCCACCCGATACTCTGGATATGTTCTGAGTCTACATCTGCCACCTCTACTCTTTCTTTCTGTCACTCACTCACACATAAAAAAAAATTGCCTTTATATTTTAGAGTCCTTTTTTAAAAAAAAGAAACTGAATACTAATCCTATTCAAATTGACTGGCAGCTGCCAGGAGGCAGTATTTTAGATACAGATTATATATTCGGTAGAAGTAAGTAGCAAAGATTTTCCTGGGTTTTTCAATTTGGGAACCAGTATGCTATGTTGGATGAGGTCCTAGAAGACCCAAATTGGAATCTCCACTCTACCACGGAAGCTCGCTGGGTGACCTTGGGCCAGTTATGAAGAAGAAGATATTGGATTTATATACTGCCCTCCACTCCGAAGAGTCTCAGAGCAGCTCACAATCTCCTTTACCTTCCTCCCCCACAACAGACACCCTGTGAGGTGGGTGGGGCTGGAGAGGGCTCTCACAGCAGCTGCCCTTTCAAGGACAACCTCTGCCAGAGCTATGGCTGACCCAAGGCCCTGCTAGCAGGTTCAAGTGGAGGAGTGGGGAATCAAATCCGGTTCTCCCAATTAAGAGTCCACGCACTTAACCACTACACCAAACTGGCTCTCCACTCCACTCTTATACTCTTTTAACCTAACCTACCTCGCAGGGTTGTTGTTGTTGTAAGCAAAAGGAGGAGGGGAGATCAAGGTTCTCAGCTGCTTTTCGGTCCCCATTGGGGATAAAAGCAGGATATAAATGAACCAAATAAGTAAACAAAATGCCCTTTGAACTTTGGATGGGAGACCACACATATCATTGTTTCTCTGTATAAGAAGCTCTCTCTAAACAGCATTTCAGGGAGAGGAAGGGTTGAAAACTTCTCACTGGCTTTCCAAGAAACACCTGAGCATTACACTGAGCATATAAAGGATACTGATAAAAGATATAAATTCTAAATTAAAAAAATAAAAAAAATACTGGACTTTGAGAAGGGGGTAAATTGGGGGAGAATATTGTTGATGTTTTTAGGGGATTTTTAAAGGGAGCAATCTGAAATGGGTGTATTCAGAATTAAATTCCGTGTTCCAGGGCTCATTCCCTGGAAAGTGTCCTTAAGATGGCAGCTTTAATCTTGTCTGTGCAATAAATGTACCTGAGGAGTCTAACAATCAAAACTCTGGATGAAAAAGCAACCCCCCCAAAATGTATGACTATAATAAATTAAAGCACACAATGACATAACCTTTAAAACAACAAGCCATTAAAAATTGTAAAGGCATTAAAAGAAGCGCTTGTTTTATCTGATTTAAAACATGAGAAAACAGGACAGACATCACTTGGTATCTAAAAAATGTCAATGTAGATACCCAGGTGAATTTGGCTTTAGGGCGAGTCCAATAAACAAAGGTGCCACCTCTATGGGAATTGCCTGCCTTATTTCTGTAGACAGGGGTACTCTGAGAAGGAGAGGGGCTGTGGCTCAGTGGAAGAGACTCTGCTTTGCATGCAGAAGGTGCCAGGTTCAATCCCCAGCATCTCTCATGGGAAAGGATCTCTGCTTGGAACTTTGGATAAACTACTGCTAGTCTGAAGGGACAATGCTGACTTTGATGGATCAAAGGTCTGGTTCATTATAAGGCAGCTTCATGTGTGTAACTTATCTCACAAGGCTGTTGTGAGGCTAGAACAGGGGCAGAACAGATGTACACTACTACAAGAAAAGAAGATGACTGATAGAGGCAAAAGTGTACATGTGCTACAGGAAGTGACATGTCTATCAGACCACTTTCAGTCCCACCATTCACAAGACTATTGCCCTGACCGAATGAAGCTGCCTTGTATTGAGCGAGACCATTGGTCTGTCATGGTCAGTATTGTCTACTCTGACTGGATCTCCAGGGTCTCAGGTGGAGGTTTTGCACATCTCCTGCTACCAAGTCCTTTTAAACTGGAGATTCTGGGGACCGAACTTATTTATTTATTATTACCTTAAATTTCTATCCCGCCCTCTCCACAAGAAAACTCAGGGTGGCTAACAGTTCAGACGTTTATAATTTACAGTTTAAAACCAATGAAATACAATTACAACTTGGCACTTTCTGCATGCTGAGCAGATGTTTTACCACCAAGCCATGCCTAGGCCTTGAATCTTGGAAGAAAGACAAAAATGACTGCCAGGCAAACCGGTGGTTCAGAGGTGGAGAATCTCTTCCCAATGAACACAGAAAAATCAGTAAAATGGAAACAGGAACTGCATTTTCATTCTTACACTCTTCCTAGTCTTCTTTACCTTTCATACAGCCAGGGAATCGGACACTGAAGGCCTTCTCAAACTCTTCTTCTGACATCCAACGCCCCAGCTGGCTCGCTCCACTTTTGGGGATGGGGATGGTGTCCCTCTGTTCCTGGGTGACAATGACGGTTTTGCTTTCGATTCTGGCTACATCCCTAGGGTCTGTGGAAGCCAACCAGCTGCGGAGACAAGAAGGGGGACACAGGTCCTCAGGATACCTAATGTGAGGAAGCAGCCTTGGACTTCGGGCCCTCCAGGAGAACTGTACGAAACAGCAAGGTTTTGAGTTCAGTAGCAACCAAAGAAGGAGCCCCGGGGCACAGAGTGGTAAAGCTGCAGTCCGAGCTCTCTGCTCACGACCTGAGTTGGATCCTGGCAGAAGTTGGGTTCAGGTAGCCGGCTCAAGGTTAACTCAGCCTTCCACCCTTCTGAGGTCGGTAAAATGAGTACCCAGCTTGCTGGGGGGAAAGTGTAGATGACCGGGGAAGGCAATGGCAAACCACCTCATAAAAAGTCTGCTGTGAAAACATCATGATGCGACGTCACCCCATAGTCAAAAACAACTGGTGCTGGCACAGGGGGCTACCTTTGCCTTTTACCTTTTTTTAGAACCTTAAAGATCAATATTTCCAGGTAGGGTTGCCATCTCTGGGGATTTCGGGGGTGAAGCCTGTGGAGGGCAGGGTTTGGGGAGGGACAGCCACAATGCATAATGCCATACAGTCTACTTCCCAAAGTTTCTCCTACGGAACTTATCTCTGTCGTCTGATGACCTGTTGTAATTCCAGGAGATCTCCAGCCATCACCTGGAGATTGGCCAACCTATTTCCAGAGTATAAGCTTTCAAGGGTCATAGCGCCCTTCGTCCGATATCTGGACTTGAAGCTCGTATGAAACAGGATGCTGAACTAGATGGACCACTGGTCTGATCCAGCAGGACTGTTCTTATTGATGTTATTATAACAGGCAGTCAGTTAATAGAGGTGACAGAGAAATCCCTCTTGCCTTCTGGGGATGGAAAGTTCCATGATCAAGTCACAGCTGACTTGTGGCAGCCCTGTAAGGTTTTCAAGGCAAGAAGCATTCAGAGGTGGTCGGCCATTGCTTGCCTCTGCATTGTGACCCTGGACTTCCTTGGCGGTTCCCCCATCCAAATATTAGCCATGGCCAACCCTGCTTAACTTCTCAGATCCAAGATCTGGCTAGCCTGGGCTATGTAAATCAACAGAGAAAGGAAACCTGTCATTCCTGTCCACAGTAAAGTACATAAAATGGTAAAGCACAGGGCTTCTTTTGTAGCAGGAACTCCTTTGCATATTAGGCCACACACCCCTAATATAGCCAATCCTTCAAGAGCTTAGAGGGCTCTTACTACAGGGCCTGCTGAAAGCTCCAGGAGGATTGGCTACATCAGGGGTGTGTGGCCTAACATGCAAAGGAGTTCCTGCTACAAAAAAAGCATTGGATTTCAGGATCACCGCTGCATGCGACGGTATCACTTACCAGTTCTCATACTTGCTAAGCTTCCGAATCATGCCTTGCTCGACCATCAGCTCCAAGATCCTCTTGTTTTCCTCCCCCGATCCATCGCAGATGTGGATGGCCTCAGGCTGGCACAGCTTGGCATTACTTTCGATGAAGTCGCTCACAGCTGGCGCCAGGTTCTTCAGGTCCCCCTGGATGATCCTGGGGGCGACGTTCGCTTGGGTCTGCTTCTGGGGCGGCATGGCTTATTCTTTGCAGGATGGAAATGGATTGCAAGCTCTGTAAACAAAAAAACTTGTTGCACGCCAGATCCCAGGTGGAACAATAGCTGCATCTAGCCTTTGAGGGCCCGTTGGATCTGCTTGGCAGGCAGAAGGTCCCAAGTTCAATCCCTGGCAGCTCCAGGCAAAAAGAGCAAGATAGGAAGTGGTGTGAAAGACCTGTGCTGGAGACCCACGAGAGCTAGTGACAGTCTGAGTAGGACAAGGGTATCAAACATATGGCCCAGGTGCCAGAACCAGCCTGTCCAGGGCTGTGAGCAACTGGCACAAGGGAAGGAAGGAAAGAAGGTGCAAGGGAGGGAGGGAAGGTGCAAAGGAGGGAAGGAAGGAGGCTGCAAGGGAGGGAAGGAAGGTGCAAAGGAGGGACGGAAGGAAGCCTGCTTTGGCGGGGAGGGCAGGATATAAATCAAATAAACCTAAACCTAAGGTGCATGAGAGGGAAGGAAGAAGGGAGTGGGGAGCAGGAAGGTGGGTGCATGTAGTGAGATGTGTGTGGTTAAAGCTGTCAAGAAATAGAAAGGAAATTCATAGGGGACTGGGCTATGAGGCTGAGGTAAAATAGTGGGGGGGGATGGCAGTGAAGGCAGAGAAAGAGGAGGCATGGTGTTTTTTTCCCTCTTGCCTCCTCCAACTACAGCTCAGTGAGGATTGGTGAAACCACTATGGGGGGAGGGAGGAGTGGTTGGCACTGCCACCGCTGAACCAAACAATCTGTGAGGGGGTTGGTGACAGGAGGCCAGCACGTGGATTGGGAGACAAGTGGGCTGCCTTGTGCATGCCGCTCTGAGGGGAAAGACATCCTGGCCTTGGAAGCAAGTGAAGGGGAAAAGGGGACACCGTAGACATCTGAACAGCTTCAGAACTGGACAGGAGAGTGACCATCAGGGCTCCCCCACACCAGGTCTCAGCCAATGAAGGAAAAGGGGTCACGGGAGGACAAAAAGCGCCTTTTGGAAACACCTTTTCCCTCATCCCTTTCTCTCAGGTCTGCCACTTCTGTGGGAAATGCAGGAGAGATGAGAGCTGGAGGGGGGGATCTAGGAGACCCAGGTTCTGCCCCCCCTCCTGAGTCAGGACCCAGTTGTCTGGGTCACCTGGGGCCAGTTGCTCACCTCACAAGGTTGTTGGTGGTGATGGAGATGGAGTGGTGGAGGGGGAAGTCTGTTGTGCTTCCCCTAGATCCTTAGAGATAAAACAGGGAAGAGAGGAAACAGAGTGAGAGCCATGCTCAGCTGCTAAGGCTGGGGATATGTGGGGATGCTAAAAATCTACCTTATATACTTGCAAGGAAGATGACTCATCTCCAGTGTCACCTCTAAGCTAAGATAGCATGAGCTAACTCACAGGGTGTTTTCGCACTCACGTTTTACTGGCGCCACGACCCTCCTGACGCCGGCGAATCTGCATGGATTTCGCAACAGAAGCGCCGGCGCTCCCAGAAGCGCCGGCGCTTTCCGTCGCTAAGCCAGCGCAAACGTTTTCCTGCATCTTTGCGATTTCCGTTTGCGCTGGCTTAGCGACGGAAGTAGCCGGCGCTTCTGGGAGCGCCGGAGCTTCTGGTGCGAAATCCATGCAGATTCGCCGGCGTCAGGATGGTCGTGGCGCCAGTAAAACGTGAGTGCGAAAACGGCCACAGTTTTTTAGCCTTCAGCTCACACATTTTCATCTTAGCTCAGGAAAAATGGCCCCAGAGCAAACTAATGTATGCAGTAGCTCACAACTTTAATGCCAGTAGCTCACAAAGTGGAATTCCTGCTTACAATACTCCACAGCTTAGAGGGAGTATTGCTTGTCTCCTAAAAGTGCTATATATACAAAAAGTAACACATTTGTATGGAAATTTAAAATATCTCCCCTTTTATGATATCCCTTGGGGGGGGGGGGCTTTGTCTTGCATATGATTAAACACATTTATTGGTGCTTTTCTGGATTCCCCAGTAAATCAATTGCTTTCCCTCCTAGAATCAATGGGTTTTGTTTGTATTTTGAGTAAAAAAAAATAATATTGTTAATTGGGTTTGCCTGTATCATAAGAGTTTATACATCTGGTACCTGGCATTATATTTTATGACACGCAGGGCCTGGCCCAACAAGGTGACATTTCTGTCAGAACCGGCCCTCGGAACAAATCAATTCAGCACTTCTGAGTCAATACTGACTTTGATGGACCAAGAATCTGATTCACTATAAGGCAGTTTCACGTGTCTTTTCATTTGTCTGTGTGTGTTTTAGAAAAAGAAGATGATATTGGATCTATATCCTGCCCTATACTCTGAATTTCAAAGTCTCAGAGCTGTCACAATCTCCTTTACCTTCCTCCCCACACACACAACAGACACCCTGTGAGGTGGTTGGGGCTGAAAGAGCTCTTACAGCAGCTGCCCTTTCAAGGACAACTCCTACGAGAGCTATGGCTGACCCAAGGCCATTCCAGCAGCTGCAAGTGGAGGAGTGGGGAATCAAACTTGGTTCTCCCAGGTAAGAGTCTGCGCATTTAACCACTACACCAAACTGGCACACTTAACCACTACAGCAAACTGGCTTTTAAAGAACATCAGTGTTCTTGATCAGTTTTGGGGTTATGTATTTATTGATTTAGCATATTTTAATACCACTTCTCCAAGAACCTGCCCAAGGTGGCTTACAAAATAAAGCTAGATTAAAGAAAATAATTAAAAGATATTAACTAAAATCCAGCACATCCCAATTTATAGCCGTCATGATTTTCGTTTTTCAAAGATAGCGTGAGCATTGGTTTTGATTTGCTTGGGAACCATTTTATAAAACCTCAAAACTGAAAGGTGTCTATGACAAAAGGAATCTGCCTTATACTGAGTTCAACCCCATTGCTCTCTCACGATCAGTATTGTCTACTCAGAGTTGCTGCAGCTCTCCAGGGTGTCAGCTGGAGGTCTTCCACATGCCCTCCTACTTGGTCCTTTTAACTTTAGATGCCAAGGACTGAACCTGGGACCATTTTTATTTATTTATTTATTTATTATTTTGGTAAATTTATATTCTGCCCTTTCCCAGGTGGGCTCAGGGCGGATTACATCCAGATAAAACCAGTCAAATACAATAAAACCAATAAAATGCAACTAAAACAATAACACAACACCATCAGTGTAATGTCCCCCCCTTTGGCTGTGGGTTCCCAGGCTAGGGTATTCGCTCAGGCACCCGTTCTCAGGTCCATTCAGCAGAGACAAGCTGGCTCAAAACATCAGTCATTTATTCACAAGGAGACAACTCCAACCACCACCAACTTCAGATAACACAAAGAATTGGAAACTGAAACAAGATCGCCACCCAATAGGGCCAAACTAAATCACACAAATATTAGGGGAGGTGCAGACTGTTCTGTTACACACATACATTTACACAATTAATATGCCACGGTCTGCATGCAAAGTGGGTGCTAGGGTTGCCAACCTCCAGCTGAGGACTGGAGATCTCCTACTATTACAATAGAGCAATTAACATACAGCATTTATTGCCTTAGGATACTCTCACCGTCATTCTCCGATTCTGACATGTTACTGTTTTATTGGTTTCCCATGCAAATGTTATCCAATCGTTCTTTCAATTTGTTAATTTCACTATTTTGCCACTGGATTCTAACTTTATACCACTTTGCATTCTTAAACGCTGCCTATCAGCTATATGTAGCTCCATTCACTGCACCTCACTCCATTGTCTGATGAAGTATGCATGCATATGAAAGCTTACATTCTGAATAAAACTTTGTTGGTCTTTAATGTGCTACTGGACTCCAACTTTGTTCAATTGATCTTCAGGCAAGAGAGCAGTTCCTGTGGAGAAAATGTCCACTTTGGAGGTGGGACTCTATTGCATTGTGCACTGAAGTCCCTCCCCTCAAGCCCCACCCTCCTCAGTCTCCATTCCAAAAATCTTCAGGTATTTCTCCAGCCAGAGCTGGCAACATTACCCTATGGCTGAGCCACAGGTAGAGTTGCCAGGTCCCACCCTGCCACTGGTGGGAGACCGGGGGGGAGGGGGTTAGGGTTGCCAAATCCAATTAGGAAACACCTGGAGATTAGTCAGTGTAGCCTGGGGAAGACAGGGACCCCAGTTGGGTTCAGTGCCTTAGAGCCCACCCTGCAAAGCATCCCATTTTCTTCATTAAGAAAACTGATCCCTGTAGTCATAAGAACATAAGAGAAGCCATGTTGGATCAGGCCAATGGCCCATCCAGTCCAACACTCTGTGTCACACCGTGGCCAAAAAACCCAAGTGCCATCAGGAGGTCCACCAGTGCAGCCAGGACAGTAGAAGCCCTCCCACTGTGCCCCCCCCCCCCAAGTACCAAGAATGCAGAGCATCACTTGTCCCAGACAGAGAATTCCAACAATAAGCTGTGGCTAATAGCCACTGATGGACCTCTGCTCCATATTTTTATCTAAACCCCTCTTGAAGGTGGCCATGCTTGTAGCCGCTACCACCTCCTGTGGCAGTGAATTCCATGTGTTAATCACCCTTTGGGTGAAGAAGTACTTCCTTTTATCCGTTCTAACCCAACTGCTCAGCAATTTCATTGAGTGTCCACAAGTTCTCATATTGTGAAAAAAGGGAGAAAAGTGCTTCTTTCTCTACCTTCTCTATCCCATAAATAATCTTGTAAACCTCAATCATGTCACCCCTCAGTTGACGTTTCTCCAAGCTAAGTCAGGAGACGAGCTGTAATTCTGGGAGATCCCCGGGTCCCACCTGGAGGCTAGCTAGCCACAGGCCCCTCACCAAATACCGTTAGGAAATAAAATATGTGGCCTTAAAACACCATCAGGAATAAAACGGTGCATGTCATTAGAGTAATAACAGTTCCCCCGCAGGTTGCAATCAAGATAAAAATGCACTTAAGAGTCATATGCTTACGTTACCAGGACAGTCTCAGCTCTTGAGGAGTGATCGCTGTTCCTTTCCGACAGCGAGGTGTTGCTCATTCAGAGATCTTCCGGAGACCTCTGGTGTCCCAGAAAGTATCTTCTTGGCTTAAATACTCACTTTCTGTTCTGGTCCATCCCACCAGCAGATGCCAAAGAGGCTTGGGGCCTACGTCACACAGGAAAACGTGTCCTTTGGGTCCTTGCCAAAGGGTAGATGTCCTCAGGAACAGTTAAGCGCCAAAAGTCCTAAAGAGGTTATCAGTCAACCATCTGCATTAATGAGTGTTCCAAACAGAGGCTTTTTGGGGGGGCCCTTCCTCACTTCCAGTGTTTTCAAAGCCCTTACGAAATCATTGGCTGGGCCAACCTTTGACCTGGATTTCTCCTGAGGCAAAGAAAGAAGCTCTGTCGTCACTTCTCAATACAAGCAAAAGGCCAGCCGGATGGTAGCAGCGGCCAGGACAGTTCTGTGCAGCCTGACAGAAAAGAACAGGGGAAAGCTGGTTTCGTAGTCACAGCAACTGCTTGTTGGCTGTGAGCTGGGGGCTCGGCCAAGGCGTGTTTGGAAATGTCCCTTGGCTCTGGGGGAAAGGGCAGCACTGAATAGCAGTTCCGAGTGAAGCAAAGAAAGAATCATTTGCATTCAGTCCACACTCTCCAGTTCTCATATTCTGTACGAAAGGAAAAGTGTATTGTGGCATAAAATAAGATTTGGGAGTTAGTTGTTCGGCTGCTGCATCTTCTGCATTTGCCCTTCCCTCTTCCGAAGGACCGTCTCTGCCTGTGTGTCTCATAGGGTTGCCAGGTCCTCCCTGGCCACCAGAAGGGAGTGGGCTAGGATCACCAGCTCCAGGTTGGGGAACTCCTGGAGATTTGGGGATGGAGCCCAGGGAGGACAGGGACTTCAGCGGAATACAGTGATATAGTGTGCACCCTCCAAAGCAGCCATTTTCTCCAGGGGAACTGATCTCTGTAACCTGGAGACCAGTTATAATACTGAGAGATCTCCAGCTACCACCTGGAGACTAGCATCCCTTTCTATCTTCTGGTTGTGCCCTCTTTAAAAGCGGCCTTCCTGCCATCAACAAGGGCCTGTGCTTTTCCTGCAGTCCCTCCCACTTTAAGGCACAGGTTCCCCAATGGGGTGGGGGGGAACAGGGCTTTTTTAGTAGCAGGAACACCCCTGATGTAGCCAATCTTCCTGGAGCTTAGAGGGCTCTTAGTACAGGGCCTACTGTAAGCTCCAGGAGGACTGGCTACATCAGGGGACGTGGCCTAACATGCAAAGGAGTTCCTGCTACATAAAAAAAGCCTGGGGGAGCACCATATTTGGAAACTTTTAGGTTGCCAGCTCTGAGTTGGGAAATACCTGGAGATTTTGAGGGTGGAGCCTGGGGAGGGGAGGGTTTGGGGAGGGGAGGGGCCTCTGAAGGGTACAATGCTAGAAATTCCACCCTCCAAAGCAGCCATTTGCTTCAGGGGAACTGATCTCAGTAGTTGTCTGGGTCCTCTCGGCTTGGCTTCGCGAACGAAGATTTAAGAAGGGTGCAATAGTCCATGTCTGCTGCAGGCTCGCTGGTGGCTGACGAGACCAATGCAGGACAGGCAGATCTGGCCACAGTGGCTGCAGGGAAAAGTCTGATTTGGGGTTGGTGCTGTAGCAGTGCGATTCTTCCTCAATCTCCTTTTGTCCTCAAGACCAGCTATGCGTGCATTCTCAAAGGAAGAGACAGCCTGGTGGATGGTGTGCCTCCATGCTTTGCGATCTGAGGCTAGGTCAGACCACTGGTGATGGTTGATGCAACAGGTGCCAAGGGATTTCTTCAAGGAGTCCTTGTACCTCTTCTTTGGTGCCCCTCTATTTCGATGGCCGGTGGAGAGTTCGCCATACAGGGCAATCTTGGGAAGGCGGTGGTTTTCCATCCTAGAAATATGCCCTGCCCAGCGCAGCTGCGTCTTCAGCAGCAGTGCCTCGATGCTGGTAACCTCCGCCCGCTTGAGGACTTCAGTGTTGGTCACAAAGTCACTCCAGTGGATGTTGAGGATGTCTGGGTCCAGTGCTGCATTAAACCATGTGGAGGCCCCTAGGCAGTCGAAATCTTGGGGGCCCCTTGCAAATTATCTTAGGGCGTTTTCGCACTTACCTTAAGCCGGAGCGACGTCCCTCTTCACCACGCAGCGTCTGCACGGTTTTCGCACTAATTGCTCCGGAGCACCTGGAAGAGCCGCAAAGTCCCGCAAAGTCCCGGGTTTTTGGCGGTTTACATTTGCGCCGCAAAAGCCGCGGGATTTTGCGGCTCTTCCAGGTGCTCTGGAGCAATTAGTGCGAAAACCGTGCAGACACTGCGCGATGAAGAGGGACGTCGCTCCGGCTTAAGGTAAGTGCGAAAACGCCCTTAGAGTCTGAGTGCCCGCCCTGCCACCCACAGCCCCTGCTGCAGCCTGCAGGCACTTTTTAAAAGCCCTTTTTACTAAACTGTGAGGGAGAGGCACAGAGAGGTAAACCTGGCGACAACACCCACAGCTGTACCTGGCAAGTTGAGCAAAGAGCAGCTCAGTCGCTGGCTGCACATGCAGGCTAGGAGGGCTGCAAGCAGGGAGAAAACTAGGGGGGGAGCCATCCTGGGGCCCTTAAAGGTGTGGGTTAGCTAGGGTTGCTAATCCCCAGGTGGGGGCAGGGGATCCCCTGGTATGGAGCCCCTGTCCTGCTTCAGGGTGGGGAGGAGGAGGGAAATGTCTGCTGGGCACTCATTATTCCCTATGGAAACCGATTCCCATAGGAAATGATGGGGAATTGATCTGCAGGTATCTGGGGCTTGGGGGGGGACTGTTTTTTTTAGATAGAGACACCATTTGCAGCATAGCATCCGATGCCTCTCCTCAAAAGACCCCCTAGTTTCAAAATGATTGGACTAAGGGGTCCAGTTCTATGAGCCCCCAAAGAAGGTGCCCCTTTCCTTCATTATTTCCAATGGAGGGTCATTTAAAAGATGTGTGATCCCTTTAAATGTGATGGCCAGCATTCCCTTCGGAGTTCAATTATACTTGTCACAACCTTTCTCCTGGCTCCCCACCCCCACCCCGTGTCTCCTGGGTCCACCCCCAAAGTCCCCAGATATTTCTTGAATTGGACTTGGCAACCCTAGTCCCAGCTGGATATAAGTAACCCTAGTTCCAGCCTGGTCAGGCAAGCCCTTTTCATATTGAGAAGGAAAATGAGGTTGCCTCAATCCCCTCACATAGAATCACAGAGTTGGAAGGGACCCATAGGGTCATCTAGTCCAACCCCCTGCACAATGCAGGAAACTCACAAACACCCCCCCCCCCTAAATTCACAGGATCTTCATTGCTGTCAGATGGCCATCTAGCCTCTGTTTAAAAACCTCCAAGGAAGGAGAGCCCACCACCTTCCAAAGAAGCCTCTTCCACTGAGGAATTGCTCTAACGGTCAGGAAGTTCTTCCTAATGTTGAGCAGGAAACTCTTTTGATTTAATTTCAACCCATTGGTTCTGATCCTACCTTCTGGGCCACAGAAAACAATTCCATGCCATATGACAGCCCTTCAAGTACCTGAAGATGGTGATCATATCATCTCTCAGCCGTCTCCAGGCTAAACATACCCAGTTCCTTCAACTTTTCTTCATAGGACTTGGTCTCCAGACCCCTCACCATCTTCGTCGCCCTACCCTGGACTCGTTCCAGCTTGTCTATATCCTTCTTAAAACATGGTGCCCAAAACTGAACACAATACTCCTGGTGAGGTCTTACCAGAGCAGAGTAAAGTGTTACCATCACATCACGTGATCTGGACACTATACTTCTGTTGATACAGCCCAAAATTGCATTTGCCTTTTTAGCCACCACATCACACTGTTGACTCATGTTCAGCATATGATCCACTAAGACCTCTAGATCCCTTTTGCACATACTACTGCTAAGACAAGTCTCCCCCATCCTATAACCATGCATTGGATTTTTCCTACCTAAATGCAGAACTTTACATTTATCCCTGTTAAAATTCATTTTATTGGTTTTAGCCCAGTTTTCCAGCCTGTCAAGGTCATCCTGTATCCTGTTTCTGTCTTCTTCTGTGTTTGCAACCCCTCCCAATTTAGTATCATCTACAAATTTAATAAGCATTCCCTCTATTCCTTCATCCAAACCGTTGATAAAGATGTTGAACAAAACAGGTCCCAGGACAGATCCTTGAGGCACTCCACTTGTCACTCCTCTCCAAGAGGATGAGGAACCATTCACAAGCACTCTTTGGGTGTGATCTGTCAACCAGTGACCTTGCCTTCCCAGCAGCAATGATTCTTCTGAGGGCTCCCACTGACAGTTATCCCCCTTCTAGGTTTGCCAGCTATAGGTTGAGAAATACCGGGAGATTTGGAGGGTGGGGCCTGAAGAGGGTAGGGTTTGGGGAAGGGAAAGACTTCAGTGGGGTAGAATGCCATAGAGTCCATCATCCAAAGTAGCCATTTTCTCCAGGTGAATTGATCTCTGTCCCCTGGGGATCAGGTGTAATCCCAGGAGATATCCAGCCACCACCTGAAGGTTGTCAAAACAAAGGACTTTAGCGTGGAGAATACAAATCAAAAATACACTGCTCCAGGCACAACAAGAAACAATTTAGTAATCGCCAGACATCTTTGTACAAATATATATACAACATACAAATCCCAAATAAATTTCCCTGTATAATCATTGCAGGATTCGGCTACTGGTGAATGTTTGCAGTGATTCCCATATAAATACAACTTATTGCATATAAGACCATAAGTTCCTTGGAGACTGGTTTGGCTGTGGCCCCATTTTAAAAGTGATAATTATTAAAATTGTGAACTCTTTGGAGTCCAGTTTGGTCCCACTTCAAAGTGATAGCGACAAACAAGACTATTTTTTTATTATTATTCAGTTTATTCACAGTCACAAAACCTTTATTGACATAAGATTCAGTTTATTCAACCTAGGCTTGGACCTGAGGAAGATTTGAAACGGTGCGTTGGATCACCCTACCGTATTTGGGATTTGTATGTGGCATATCTAGTTGTACACAAATGACTGGCAGTTACTAAATTGTTTCTTGTTGTGCCTGGAATGGTGTATTCTTGATTTTTACCACCTGCAGGTTGGCAACGGTACCCTCTTCCAAGTCCCTAGTAGATGCTGATTTTTGACAGCAGTGTTTTTTTCCTCATAATTCACTTCTGTTTGCCCAGCTTCTGTTCCTATGGATTATATTGTTTTTATGGTTCTCCTTTATAGGAAGATCCAATTGTGAGCTGCCTTGACATGGACTTGCCTTTTTATTTCTATAGAGAGGCATGCTAAAAGGCCTGAAACAAAGATGCAGTCTCCTCCATGTTTAACTGTTCCCTGACTGCCTGTCTTTTAAAAAGGGGGCTTACATACTTCTGAGCAGAGACAAGCCTTCTTTGCCACTGTCTGTGTGTGTTTTCAATTACTGTCGAAGATCAGTGGCTGCATATCGCAGAAGTCTGTTTTTGTCTTCCTTCAAAAGCCTTTTATTATATTTTCAAAAGTTAAGGATGAAAAACACTGAAGCAATTAGGGATGTCCTTGATGATACCAAGGCCAAACATGCTTGATAAAGCGCAAGCCCCCTTAGGGGCATGAAGGTTGGAAGAAATCGTAGGTTGCTTGGAAGAGATTATTTTGTGGTTTGTTTTTTTTTCAAAGGCGGTCAAAAACAAAGGCAATGGAATGCAGACAGCTGGGTTGCCCACACTTTGGACCTCTACACACAGTAAACACGACCACAGAATGCAAAAGGCAACCTTATGTTTGCACTGTGGGAGGTCACAAGGTTTTGAGGGCCTTCCCCATGAACTGGACTAGTTTGTTCAACAATTTGCTGGTAGATGAGTGGTTTCAGCCATCCACAAGGTGCTCTCAGGGTCTACGGAGAATCATCCTGAGGCCCCATACAAAGAGTGTTTTTACACTGACAGTTTGTTGCTCTCTATCTCCGCATTGGAAACTCACCTTTTACACTACAGAACATGCTCACGGCTGTCTTGCATCGTTGCTTGCCGAAACATCTATATTTGTTTAGGCGAAATGGGTTCTGACTGCTGCTACCTAGTTTTTCTTGAAACTAGTTTTGATCTGGACATTTCTCAAGAGGCGTATCAAATGAATGGTTGTAGAAGTTTTCCTCTGTATGTTCAGACCACACTCCCTGTCCCGTTGAAAGCCACAAGGTGCCACCAATTTGCATGAGAATTGACAGCTCTTGAAATTTTTACATCTCATTGCTTGCCTCAATTTACATTTGTATGGTGATGATTTCTAAGCAATTGTATACATCCATGTACTAAAGCAATGGTATTCTGGCTGCCCTGATCACAGCTCATCTCAAATTTAATTTTAGCTCACAATAATCCACATCATAGAGTAATAAGGAAACTGTGAACATTGGAAAGATCTGCAGAATGTAGCAATCGGGCTTCAGGATAAAATGTGATGCCTCAAAACCATATATCTGTGGTTCCTGTAACTGACATCAGCAGTCTGTGCATGAGCTGCAATACAGAAGCTTAGCTCCGCAAAATGAGCGCAGCAAATCCACAAATGTAAAAAGGAAATAATTAAAACGGAACAGTGGCAGGCGATTTGAATACTCAATAACTCTGGATCAAAACTGAATGTAAAAACACCCAAAGATTCCACTACCTCGTGCCCCATACCGCATTTGGTCTTCCTCATATTCAGGGGGGTGCGGGGGGGAATGCTTGACTAGAGGAGGGAAGCTGCTTCTGTTCCCCACTGGCTTCTTCTTGCCCATCTTCTGAGAGTTCCAGAGCTACCTGGACTCTTAGAATTTTGCAGGGCTTTTTTTCTTTAAGTTGAAATGAACAGGAATGCAGTTCCAGCTGGCTTGGTGTCAGGGTGTGTGGCCTAATATGCAAATGAGTTCCTGCTGGGCTTTTTCTCTGAATGGAAATCACAAATCCCAGGAGAACTCCAGCCACCAGCTGGAGGTCAGCAATCCCATAAGGAGTTGTGTAACAGTGAATAGGGAAGGGAAAATGAGCCTTCATGGAGGATGTCTGGAATAGGGAAATTTCTGGATACTTGTGGATGAAATAGTGTTGTCAGGTGGCCTGACTCAAGAAATATCTGGGGACTTTGGGGGTGGAGCCAGGAGACTTTGGGGATGGAGCCAGGATCAAGGTTATGACAAGCACAATTGAACTTCAACGGGAGTTCTGGCCATCACATTTAAAGGGACAGTACTCCTTTTAAATGTCTTCCCTGCATTGAAAATAAAGGAGGATGGGGGCACCTTCTTTTGGGGTTCATAGAATTGGACCCCCTGGTCCAATCTTTTTGAAACCTAGGAGGTCTTTTGAGGAGAGGCACCACGTGCTATGCTGAAAATTTGGTACCTCTACCTCAAAAAACAGCCCCTACAGAGCCCCAGATACCCATGGATTGATTCTCCATTATACCCTATGGGGACCAGTCTCCATAGGATATAATGGAGTGACCAACAGACATTTAACCCCCGCCCCACTTTCTGATGACCCTGAAGTGGAGGGGGCCTCCAAACTGGGAAATCCCCCATCGCCACCTGAAGACTGGCAGCCCTAGGGTGAAGCCCAGAGTAGTAACTAACTACCGTAATTTGGAATTTGAGGCAAAAGTATAAAATTATGCCCCTCCCCCTATACTTTCATGGCAGTTATTTTCATAAAAAGGCAAATATGTAAATAAGAACAATAATAACACATGTATTTTAGTTATGAAATCTGCATATACAATCAACTAATGTGTAAGCAAGTATTTAACTTGCTGTTAAAAATGCAAAATGGAACAACAGCATTTTTTACTCTTGCGCTTTTTAGCTTTCAGTGACATTAACCCTTCCCTCACTATCGCTCTAGACAATGTTCCTGTTTTAAAAAGTAAACATCAGAGAGCAACACAAACACACCATTATAACAATAGGAACCCACCCCCCAAAAGAAGAATGCAATGCGTCAATAGACTCATGCTGTTTCCTTATATGGCAAGTGTTTAGGCAGGGAAACTTTTATCAAGACCTACAAGGATTGTAAGGGATTGCTTGTTTGTTTGCAGCCCCCTGCCCCCCAGGCTTGCTTCACCCAGCCTCCCTTATCTTCAGCTTTGCCAACAAAATCACACCGTGCCCCCTTTCTCCCTCTCTCTCACACACACATCAGGTCAAAGGAGCCAGGAAACAATCAATTCCACAGATCAGCATCATCAAAAGCAACCTACTCCTATTTCCCTCCTAGACAGCACAATTGGACTAGGGTCACCAGGTCCTCCTTGGCCACTGGCATAGGGTCGCCAAATCCTACTCAACAAATATCTGGGGACTTTGGAGGAGCAAGGATGTGACAAGCACAATTGAACTCCAAATGGAGTTCTGACCGTCACATTTAAAGGAGCACTGCCTTCCTTCTTTAGGAAATAATGGAGGATAAGGGCACCTTCTTTGGGGGCTCATAGAATCGGATCCCCTTGTCCAATCTTTTTGAAACTTGGGAAATGTTTTGGGGAGATGCACTGGATGCCATGCTGCAAATTTAAAAAAAAAACAGCCCCTCTGGAGCCCTGGATACCCACAGATCAATTCTTCACTATTCCTTAGGGGATTCGTCTCCACAGGGTATAATGGAGTGCCCAGCAGGCGTTCCCCCGCTGTTGCCTCTTGGCTCTGGAATTCAGAGGCTTACTGCCCCTGGGTGTGGAGGTTCTCTTTAGTCAACATGGATGTAGACACTGAATACACCTGTCCTATTTGAACGTCTGATTCCCTTTTAAAGCTGTCCACACTTACAAAAGAAACATTTTTCTACCCAGGTTCTGTCCAGGGGAACAATATTTCTTTGTGGGAGGATTTCTGAGATTTTCCTATTTTGTATCGTGAAATGGAAGGAGGAAAAATAAGAGAGAATTGGCTATTTCTGTGAAGCACATCTGGCCTGAAGCATGGCATATTGTCTCAGTCGGAGACAGGATGGTCAATCAGCCCAAAGGCCCTACAATCTGTTTCCATCAGTGGCTCATCAGATGTTCCCAGAAGCCTGCAAACTGGACAATAGTGATGGGTTTCCTTTCCTCTGTTGCATCCATCCCAGCACATGGTATCCAGAGCACATTTCCTCTGAAGATGAAAGCTCTGTTTATCATTTGCATCAAACAAATTCTGTTGGCAAGGCATTCAGCTGCCTTATACCGAATTAGACCATTGGTCTATCAGGCTCATTCCTGTCCACTCCGAAAGGCAGAGTCTCTCCACAGACTCAGGCAGAAGCCTTTCACATTACCTCCTATTAAATGGTGATACAGAAGCAGAAGGTGGCTCTGAGCTCTAGCACTGCAAGAATTAATATTAGAATTACAACTAGTAATAAAAGTGCTCTGCCCAGTTTCTCCATGCTGTTCATAGTTTTACAAACCTGTTATATCACCACCAGGGTTGCCAGGTCTGTGTTGGAAAATACCTGGAGACTTTGGGGGTGGATCCAGGAGAGGGGATGGTTTGGGGAGGGGAGGGGCCTCAGCATGGTACAATGCCATAGACTCCACCCTTCAAAGCAGCCATTTTCTCCAGGGGAGCTGATCTCTGCCAGGTGAAGATCAGTTGTAAAAGCAGGAGATCTCCAGGTCCCACTTGGAAGCTGGCAACCCTATCCCCTCCATCATCTGTCTCTTTTAAAATCTCTATAGGCCCAATGCTTTAACCCTTCCTTTGGAAAGCTGCTCCAATCCCTTGATTTTCCTTGTTGCCCTGCTCCATGTCTTTTTCCACAATATCCTTTTAGAGATAAGGGGTGAGGTTAGGGTTGCCAATCCCCAGGTGGGGGCAGGGGATCCCCCGGTTTGGAGGCCCTCCCCCCGCTTCAGGGTCATCACAAAGCGGGGAGAGGGGAGGGAAAAGTCTGCTGGGAACTCTTATTATTCCCTATGGAGATTTATTCCCATAGAAAATCATAGAGAATTGATCTGTGGGTATCTGGGGCTCTGGGGAGCTGTTTTTGGGGGGTAGAGGCACCAAATTTTCCGTATAGCATCTAGTGCCTCTTCCCAAAATACCCCCCAAGTTTCAAAACGATTGGACCAGGGGGTCCAATTCTGTGAGCCCCAAAAGAAGGTGCCCCTATCCTTCATTATTTCCTATGGAAGGAAGGAATTGAAAAGGTGTGCCGTCCCTTTAAATGCGATGGCCAGAACTCCCTTTGGAGTTCAATTATGCTTGTCACGGCCTTGATCTTGGCTCCACCCCTAATGTCTCCTGGCTCCACCCCCAAAGTCTCCTGGCTCCACCCCAAAGTTCCCAGATATTTCTTGAATCGGACTTGGCAACCCTAGGTGAGGTCAGACATTCATAAAATCCCGCATGAGTGAAGTCCGGAAGCATGTCGAATCTTAAGCGGTTGTCCAAACGTCAGCATCTGCGAATGGTGGTTAGCTCGTTCGAGTCCCGCATTGAGACTGGGGCGCGGACTAATTTGATACTGCTTTAAATCTGGAACAAAATTCTTCTGACGGTTCCTGAGTGGAATTTCTGTTTGAACGCTCCATCGTTGGCGACTCGTTGGAAGCGCACCACCGCTTCCCTCCCAAAGCCCCCTGCAAGTGATATCACTGCGCCAGTGAATGAGCGAGCAAATGTTGGCTCAATAAATCGTTTACCCGCCCCTATGTCCGGAAACAAAACTCACTTTTGAAAGTAGATGTGAACTAGATGTGAACTCATTTGAATTCCTGGTTTTTTTTCTGCACGCGTAGTGCTCGTGCTGGAAAAGTAGTGCCAACGGACTAGCAAAACTGTTAGTGATCCGACCCATTTAAAAGTGATGTGCTGCAGATAGCGGGCATCACTGCACCTGCGCTAATGCAGATTGACGTCTCATGAAACAAGGTCCGGTAGAGCATTCTGATCGACCAGCAACGGGACCCACGTGGGATAGAACGGGAGCCTGGCTGTTGTCTGATCGGAAAATTGGTTGTGCGGATTATAATAGAGGCGCGTTGCAGATGGATTTAATGGTGAGTGTGATCGCACCCAAGGTGACCCAAACAATATTTTGTTGTTGTTCAGTCACAAAGCTGAGTCTGACTCTTTGCGACCCCATGGACAATGTCACGCCCAAACTATATACAGTACTGCTAATGCAGACAACAGCATTTTAGTTATATTAAAAATGTAGAAAACAAGAGTCACTGGAAAAGATAATAATGGTAGGAAAAATTGAAGGCAGCAGAAAAAGAGGAAGACCCAGCGTGAGGTGGATTGACTTTAACAAGGAAGACGAAGAAGAAGAAGAAGAAGAAGAAGAAGAAGATATTGGATTTATATCCCGCCCTCCACTCCAAAGAGTCTCAGAGTGGCTCACAATCTCCTTTACCTTCCTCCCCCACAACAGACACCCTGTGAGGTGGGTGGGGCTGGAGAGGGCTCTCACAGCAGCTGCCCTTTCAAGGACAACCTCTGCCAGAGCTATGGCTGACCCAAGGCCATTCCAGCAGGTGCAAGTGGAGGAGTGGGGAATCAAACCCGGTTCTCCCAGATAAGAGTCCGCACACTTAACCACTACACCAAACTGGCTCTCCAGGAAGTCACAGCCTTCCTTTCGTAAGACCTAGGGTTGCCAATAGGGTTGCCAGCTCTAGGTTAGAAAATACCTGGAGACTTTGGGTGTGGAGCCAGGAGAAGGCAGGGTTTGGGGAGGGGAGGGGCCTCAAAAGGGTACAATGCCATAGAGTTCAAAGCAGCTATTTTCTCCATGTGATCTGATCTCTTCCAGCTGGAGATCAGTTGTAAAAGCGAGAGATCTCCAGGCCCTACCTGGAAGCTGGCAACCCTAGTTGCCAATCCCCAGTTGAGGGCAGGGGATCTCCTGGTTTGGAGGCCCTCCCCCTGCTCCAGGGTTAACAGAATGTCTGCTGGGTGCTCCATTATAGAGAACTGATCCATAGGTATCTGGGGGTCTGTTTTTTGAGGTAGAGGCACCATATTTTCTGCACAGCGTATTTCCTGAGTCGTACCTGGCAACCCTAGTAAGAGCTGAGGAAGGCTGTTAACCATAGGATGTTTGGGAAGTCATTAATTCATAGGATTGCCATAAAGTGGAAGCAACTTGTCAGCACTCAACACAGACACATTTTAAAAAGTAAAAAATAAATCATGAATAATATCATTAAAATAACCAGACTTGAAAATGCTTATCACCATTCAGATACTATTTTCACTTGTATATTCTTGGCTGCCATGGCAAATAAAAGAACACTGCATGAAACAAATGAGTCAGTACCAAACATGGGATTCACTGCCGCAGCAGGTGGTGGCAGCTACAAGCATAGACAGCTTCAAGAGGGGATTGGATAAACATATGGAGCAGAGGTTCATCAGTGGCTATTTTTTGTTGTTCAATCGCATAGTCGAGTCCGACTCTTTGTGACCCCATGGACAAAGTCACTTGAGGCCCTCCTGTCTTCCATCATCCTCCAAAGTCTGCTCAAATTTGTGTTTGTTACATCAGTAACACTGTCCAGTCATCTTTTGCCGTCCCCTTCTTCTTTTGCCTTCTGTCTTTCCTAGCATCAGGATCTTCTCCAGGGAGTGCTCCCTTCTCATTTGGTGGCCAAAGTATTTGAGCTTCAGTATCTGACCTTCCAGGGAACAGTCTGGGTTGATTTCTCTTAGGACTGACTGATTTGATCTTCTTGCAGTCCAAGGGACTCTCAAGAGTCTTCTCCAGCATCACAGCTCAAAAGAATCTATTCTTCTGCGTTCGACCTTCCTTATGGTCCAGCTCTCACAGCCATACATTACTACTGGGAATACCATCACTTTAACTATATGGACTTTTGTTGGCAGGGTGATGTCTCCACTTTTTATTATACTGCCCAAGTTCGCCATAGCTGTCCTCCCAAGGAGCAAACGTCTTTTAATTTCATGGCTACAGTCACCATCTGCAGTGATCTTGGATCCCAGAAATGTGAAGTCTGTCACTACTTCCATGTCTTCCCCTTCTATTTGCCAAAGTGTGATGGGGCCAGATGCCATGATCTTAGTTTTTTGGATGTTGAGTTTCAAGCCTACTTTTGTGTTCTCCTCTTTCACCCTCAACAAGAGGTTCTTTAGGTCCTCCTCATTTTCTGCCATTAGAGTAGTGTCATTTGCATATCTGAGGTTGTTGATGTTTTTCCCAGAAATCTTAATTCCGGCTTGTGTTTCATCCAGGCCAGCATTCCGAATGATGTACTCTGCATATAAATTAAATAAGCCACAGTTTATCATTGGAACTCTCTGGGGCAGTGGTGCTCTGAATTCTTGGTGTTTGGGGGACACAGTGGGAGGGCTTCTAGTGTCCCTGCCCCACTGATGGACCCTCCTGATGGTACCTAGTTTTTTGGCCACTATGTGATACAGAGTGTTGGACTGGATGGGCCGTTGGCCTATCCAGCATGGCTTGTCTTATGTTCTTAGTATCCAAGAGAAGAAAAGTCTGCTCCTCTGATTTTGCGGAAAAGTTTAAGCTCTTCAAGAAGCGCTGCAAGAAATTTGGCTATAGGCTCTCTGTAAAGATGCATAACATGTTGGTTCTTGTATTTGCATCAAGCTATCCATTTCAAGAATGAACACCTTCTTGGATACTTAACATTTGTGTTTCCCATTGGCCATATCGCTAAAACATACCAAAATCAACAACTTTGGTCAGGGGTCTCCAATGTATTGTCCATGGGCACCATGGCACTTGCTGATACCTTTCCTTGTGCCTGGAGATCTGTAGATATTGGGATACTAAATGCAGAGTGCAAGCAAGAGCTGTACGACATGTTTGATTAAAAGGAAATTACCAGGGTTTTTTGAGCAGGAATGCACAGGAATGAAGTTCCAGCTGGCTTGGTGTCAGGGTGTGTGGCCTAATATGCAAATAAGCTCCTGCTGGGCTTTGTCAACAAAAAAGCCCTGCATGAAACAAGGGTGATGTCAGGGGGTGTGGCCTAATATGCAAATAACTTCCTGTGGGCTTCTACTACAAAAAAGCCCTGGAAATTACATACAAGATCAAAGCATTTTTCGTGATTCTAGCCAGTCTTTTTATAGCTTTCCAGTCATGATGACCTGGTGAACTGCACAAAACATTAACTGCTACAGAAATGTCTGGTCTACAGACCAAGCTCAGGTAGAGAAGCCTGTCGGTTGCTTCTCTGTATTTGTGATTACTTTCGAGTAATTCTCCATCTTAGCTCTCCTCCGTGCAGATTCACCCGAGGAACAAGCTGCCACTGCATGTGCAGAGAAATTAAATAAGCTACAACAAAAGCAAGGCTTTTGACAGGAAAAATAAACATCTGTTTATTTGCCAGACTTAAAAATGGATTGTATGCATACTGTCCAACAAGATTTGTCTGGAGAAAATGGCCATTTTGGAAGGTGGACTCTGTGGCATATACTCTATTGGAGTCCCTCCCCTCCCCAAACCACACCCTCCTCAGACTCCCCCCACACATTGCCACATATTTCCCAACATGGAGTTGGCAACCCTGCAACCCCCAAGCGCTGACAAGGAGGGAAAGAATGGAGGGAGAGGAAAGAAGCCAGCCAGCCTCACACAGCTTAGTTGTGTACCTCTTGCAGCAATGCCAAGCCAGATGTGGCCATTTGCAGGCTGCATCTGGTTTGCACTGGCTGAGAGCTACAAGGGGTGCAGCCCAAACAGGGGACAGGCCATCAGCCCATGGGAAAATTCCCCAATGACTAGGGCTGGTGGTATTATGACTGATCCCCAGATACCAGATGGTGGTATTATGACTGATCCTCAGATAACAGAGACCAGTTCTCCTGTAACACAGATCAATTTCCCCGGAGCAAACAGCTACTTTGGAGGGTGGGCAGCATGGCATTATAACCTGCAAAGGTCCTGCCCAAACTCTACCCTCCTCACCACCAGATCTCCAAGAATTTCCCAATTCAGAGCTGGCATTCCTACTGATCGACTCCTGAATTAGAAGATAACTGCAGTGGGGACAGATTGCAGCTGTTCAAGAGGGAATACTGCAAACCTCATCTCACAGTGGAGGTGTACATGTGAAGGTATATTGCTGTGCAGAGCTACAGCTGGAATAGTCAATATTTTCTTAAGTCCCCAAGAGTTTAGTGTGACTTCAGTTATCATATGACACCTCCCCCCCATTATTGTTGGCCTCAAACTTCTTGTTTGGATTTGGGACACCCATCAATATTAAACAGAAAATATGGGATTCAGCAATGTGGATGCCAGGGCTGTGAAAATGTTTAAAAACTTGGGACTTCTTCAAGCAGAGTTCCACCATCAAATTCCTCTTTCAGCTCCCTCCCCGTCTGCTTCGGCTGAAAAGAACACAGAATTCTAGGAATTTAAATCTGGCAACCATCATTCTTAGTATAGACAGAGAAGGGGAAAGGAAGAAAAAAAATGCCCTGAGAGTTTTCAAATTTAAAAGCATTTTCGCTGCAAATTTATTCTTGGTTTTAAAGTTTTGGGGTATTAATGGGATTATAATGCATTACATTTAACAGCTGAATACAAATCCTGATTTTTTTTTTTTATCGAGGGCTCATCTTCTCTGTCTTTCTTTTTGACACTTGAATGTGACACTCATCAGGTGTCTTCTTGGGAACTGTCAAATTATTTAAATGAGCCTGAATCTGACATTTCTCCCCCTTCGGATGAGAGTGTTCAATGAGTACCTTAAAAGGAATGTTTTCAAGATTCCAGCTTTGATGGACACCATTCAGGCTTTTCAGAAATAAAGGTTTTGAGCGCTTCAATTTAGGGTGGGGGAGGGAGGAGGGGGAATGCAGATGTACTGAATGGGGAGGGGGGAGAAAAGGAAAGGAGGGAGAAACTGTCAAAGAAAAAAAAACTTTCAGACTTCATTACCACAGGAACTAGTACAACAAAGCATGTCATAACAGTCGAAAGTCACTGATGGTATGTAATGACTTACTTCTAACAGACTGTGCTTCATTGTTCATTGTGGTTCAGTTCTAAATGTTCCAGGCAATTGTTGTGTGTGTGTGTGCGAGAGAGAGAGAGAGAGAGAGAGAGAGAGAGAGAGAGAGAGAGAGAGGGTTCCCCCCCCCCCAGACATGGATGCCAGCTCCATAATACTTTATTCCACATTCTTTTATTGCTGTTTACATTTTCAATAATGATCCATTAACTTACCAGCCCCACAAATCTGGTAGTGCATATACTCATAAAAGAGAGGTAATCAATGTCCTAAAATCCCATAAAAGACAGAAAGCAAAGCTCCATGTGAAAGGCAAAAGATTAAAAGATCTCTTTGTGTAATTTCTTATCAAAACTGTGCCTTCCTGTGGCTCCTTTTAGCCCTGATAAGGGGGAAGGGGGGAAGACAGTCAGACTGGATCCGGCTTTCATGGAAGAAATGATGCAGTTGTGGGGGAAGAAGCTACTTGGAATGGCAGTAAAGAAGATGATAGGTAGTGTTGCCAATCCCCAGGTGGGGGCAGGGGATTCCCCCAGTTTGGAGGCCCTCCCCCTGCTTCAGGGTCATTAGAAAGTGTGGGGGGGGGGAATGTCTGCTGGACATTCCATTATTCCCTATGGATACCCATTTCCATAGGGTATAATGGAGAACTGATCCATGGGTATCTGGGGCTATTTTTTGAGGTAAAGGCACCAAATTTGCAGCATAACATCCAGTACATCCCCTCAAAGCACACTCCAAGTTTAAAAAAGATTGGACCAGGGAGTCCAGTTCTATGACCCCAAAAGAAGATGCCCCTATCCTTATTTCCAGTGGAGGGAAGGCCTTTAAAGGTGTGTGGTCCCTTTAAATGTGATGGCCTGACGTTCCTTTGGAATTCAATTATGCTTGTTGCAACCTTGCTCCTGGCTCCACCTCCAATGGCTCCTGGCTCCACCTCCAAAGTCTCCTGGCTCCACCCTCAAAGTCTGCAGAAATTTCTTGAATTGGACCTGGCGATCCTAATGACAGGCAATGTACTGGCCTTCCCCCCACCCCCAGCTGAGGTGCCCAACCTTTTTGAGCCTGTGGGCACTTTTGGAATTCTGAAACAGGGTGGTGGATACAGCCACAAAATGGCCGCTGCAGGAGATAGAACTACACAAATATAGGAAGCCTAAGTGCAGGAAAGAAGAAAGATCATTTTAAAAAGACACAGGGAAAGAGGATAGAGAATAAAACCAACACTGTGGTGGCAACTCCATCTGAAACTAATCAGAAGCCCTGTTGGGCAAGATTTTTACATTGCCCACCCCCCACCCCCCCGGTTTCTAAAAACACTTGGTGGGTGCCAGGAAAAGTGTTGGCCGGCACTGCGTCACCCAAAACTCTTCCATCTCATTGGAGTAGGGCTTGCTTCAGAAGAGCCTAGGAGGCACCGCCATTTTGTCTTCAGCATAAGTGCCCATTCATAGACAGCTAGCTCCATCAGAGGATAAACTTAGTTTGAAATTTCCCAACATTTTAAAGTTGACCCCAGATCATATGGCAGCCATTTTTGCAGTGACACACACTAACTGTTCTCAAAATTCCCAAAACACCCACAGGCTCTATGACTTGTCAAGCTAGACTAGATGTCACAGCACCCATGGACTCAAGCTGTGGATACTGATACTATTTAAGAGAAGAATTTGGCCATTTAAACATGCAGCAAGGCAAGGGCCAAATCCTTATCAGGCCTGTGGCATGGCATAACAAGATGGTCTTGTTGTCTCCCCCACCCACACACATTTTTTAAAATAGTTATGAAATGGCCATGGGCAGCCTGCTTTGGTCGTGGATGCTGTAATGTCTAGTTTGGCCTTGAGGCTGTCTAGTGAGTATTGGGAGTTAACTGGTTAGTTAGTCCAGCATCCCATCTCAAACCTGGCTACACGCAGTTTTATTAACACATGGAAATCACTGCCATAGGAGGTGGTGGCAGCTGCAAGCACAGACAGCTTCAAGAGGGGATTGAATAAACATATGGAGCAAAAGTTCATCAGTGGCTATTAGCCACAGAATATGGTTGGAACTCTCTGTCTTGGGCAGTGATGCTCTGTATTCTTGGTGCTTGGGGGGGCACAGTGGGAGGGCTTCTAGTGCTCTGGCCCCACTGATGGACCCTGTTTTTTTCAGCCAGTGTGTGACACAGAGTGTTGGACTGGGTGGGCCACTGGCCTGATCTAACATGGCTTCTCTTACGTTCTTAGAAGCCTTTTGTTCTCAGTGTGCTGGCAGAGTTACAAAGCTACACTGAGCCACTTTGCAATTTCAAGATGAACAATAGTCCTTTTCTTTAGGAACCACATTCTTGACCATAAAGCTTAAGAGATAGAAACAGAACTAATCTAGAGTACCTTGGATGGGTCCGGATACAGGGAGACATCCGGCCTCTAATATGACAAAGAAGAGAGCTGTGGGTTCCTTCTCTCCTGTGTGTTTGTGTGTGCAAGAGAGAGGGAGGGGGGAGAGCAGAATTTTAAATTTTGATTTTATTCTTAGATTTATATTCTGCCCTTTCCAGCAAGTGGGCTCAGGGCAGCTTACAACAGAAATGTGGACCCTTATTACTGATTAAAAATAAAACATCATAAAAACATAACAGTATAAAAACAAAGGCAATACAGCATCACAAACACAGACAGAGAGCCAACGACAGTGCATAGGCTGATATCTATCAACACAGCACAGTCACCATGATGGTAAGGTAATGGGGAGGCCAGTTAATATCAAAGGGACACCCATCAGATCAATTAAAAGCCTGGCAGAAGAGCTCCATCTTGCAAGCCCTGTGAAACCTTGATAAGTCCCACAGGACCCGGATCTGTAGCCGGAGCTCATTCCACCAGGTAGGGGCCCAGACCAAAAAGGCCCTAGGCCTCACTGAAGCCAGTTGGGTTTCCTTAGGACCAGGGACAACAAGAAGATGTTGTGCAGCAGATCTCAAAACCCAGGGGGTGGGGCTCATGTGGAGAGAGGTGGTCCTGAAGATATTCTGGCCCCTGGACCAGCACCTTGAAACAGATCCGGTACTCAGGAGGAAGCCAGTGCAGCTCACCCAGCACTAGGTGCATCAGTGTCTGCACAGGCCTCAATGTCAACGACTGTGCAGAACAGAAGAAAGGCAATTTCCCTGATCTATCAGTCTACATCAAAGGAACAAGAGACAGGACAGTAAACAGAAAGAAAACCCACAGTTGGCCTGTCTATCTCACTGTCTTGTTTGCAACCCCCTCCCCCTTGGAGTCTGAGGCTTGAGACTGTGTCTAGGCCTTCTCTTCCAACGGTGAGTTCATTCGTCCCAACACCTTAATCATTCCATGCTGGAATTCAAGTTATTTACATTTCAGCCATTATGGGGTTAACAAATGTTATTTGCTGGTAAACAGGATATGATGTATTTGTTGTTTGTATCCAGTTAGAAAGTGTTCCCTCTAAGCTGCCCAGTCTTGTGAGCAAAAAATCTACTTTGTGAGCTACTAGTATTAAAGTTGTGAGCTACTGGCAATAAAGTTGTGAGGTACTGCATAAATTATTGTGCTCAGGGGTCAATTTTCCTGAGCTAAGACAAAAATGTGTGAGCTGGAGGCTACCTCACGCTAACTCAGCTTGGAGGGAACACTGGTTTTAAGTAAATCCTGGGGAAATCCAGAAGGAAATGGTTTGACCTGTAACCTCACTATTGGTTACTTAGCACCTTGTGTCTAAGAGTGTTTTGGTCTTGTACACAAGCTTAACAGCTGAGTATCCAGTCCCTGTGCTCTCTCGGAAGAAGAAAAGCCAAGGACCACATCTCATAGCCATGTAGCCATTAGAATGTAGTAAGCAAGGAGCTTGCCTAGGACTCTGATATTCTGTTGTCAGGGCTTTTTTTGTAGCAGGGACTCCTTTGCATATTAGGCCACACACCCCTGATGTAGTCAATCCTCCTGGAGCTTACAGTAGGCCCTGTATTAAGAGCCCTGTAAGCTCTTGGAGGATTGGCTACATCAGGGAGGGGTGCAGCCTAATATGAGGAGCTCCTGCTACAAATAAATTCCATGACTGTTGTTATATATATATATATAGCACCTATTACGCTTTAATGTTTTACTGTACTTATAATGGTTCTGTGTTTTCAATTGCCATTGAGCCTGTGAGCTGCTCTGAGCCCGCTTCGGTGGGAAGGGTAGGATACCAATCTAATAACAATTAAATAATACATAAATAAATTTTGTTTTCTTTTATCCAAAGCACCTTTCCCTAATGTTTTCCAGTAAAGATTAATTTATCTTTCTAAAGCATGTGTCTTGTCTCCAAATTGTCTGCACATCACCTCTGAATTTTAAATGAACACATGTGGCTCTTTTACACATACAGTGTGGCTCTCGAAGCACCCACTGCCCCATCAGCCAGTTTGGAGAAGGCATTAGTCTCTTTAAATCACTTCTACAAGCCAAGCAAGCCAATGTGGGGGGCTTGGATAATACAGTTAAAGTTGATTTCTTTCTCCCCCTCCCTCCCTCCCCACCGCTCTTCCTGCCTTCCTTCCCACTTTTCTTTCTTTTCTTTCCACCTTTCTTTCTCAGTCGCTTTCTCCCTCTCATGTTCATGTCTTGCAGCTCTCAAACATCTGACATGTATTCTATGTGGCTCTTACTTTAAGCAAGTTTGGCCACCCCTGACTTAGACCATACGGACGGTGGAAAAAAAACAAGCCTAAGTTAAGAGAAGCTGACCAAAATAGAAACAATTCTTTAAAAGGTGAAGCCAAGTATTTTGTTGGGTATCCTATGCCTCTGGGCATTTGCTGCAAAACATATCTTGTTTTGCAAATATAATATGAGCCCTCGCTGCACAATCTGGGCCCAATCAGGCAGCTGCAAAATAGTCTTGATGGGCCTCACCCAACCTTTACTGTAACAAAACCAGAGATTGCCTTGGACACATTTTCCTTGGCTAACTAAATCATCGTATGGATGCTGCCCCACCAGCTCTTCTTGTAGGATCCAAGCCAACAACTCTTTATTTCACGAGGTGTTTTTTTTAGAAGTGTTTAAGAATATGCTTGCTCAACTGAACCTTAACCGACATACAGTTTTAACTTAAGCTACAACTGCATTCTTATATCGGGATTGCAGTCCCATCTGGAAACCCAGACAATATAAAAATAAAACAGACACAAATCTGCCCGGAGTTTGCATAAGTGGAAGTTACCTCGGGGGAATCTGTGGGCAGCCAGGAAAATCCACAGGGGAACTCTAAAGCTAAATATAAACCAGCGGTTTGTGATGTTGTTCCAATCAAAAGCTGAGTGTCAATCCAGGATGTTAAAGGTTTTTTGGAGCATATTTCACCAATAATTTCTCTCACACCCACTGGTATTGACATGAACGCAGTTGCGTAAGAGCACAAGTGTGCCAAGGTGCTAAGCCTTCTCCCCTATTGCACAAGCAGCCGAGACAAAACGCACCCCTTGTCTTCAAGTTCTTTGGAACCAAAAGAGAAAAAGAGAAAGGAGACTGAGACAACCAGAGAAAGAGGCAGAGAAAATAAATTTATTTTATTTATTTATTTATTTTATTTACATTAGACTTTTATCCTGCCCTTTCCACAAGCGGACTCAGGGTGGCTTACAACAGTCATTTACACAATTTAAAACAATGTCAATAAAATCTATAAAACATTAATACAATTAAAATTTAAAAACTATTCCACGGTGCTGTACCATTACTATGTTGGCAGTTCTGCTTTTCAGACGGTTGGTCACCGGGAACTCTAGCTGATGTCAGGTGGCAGCTCTCTCTCAGTTTAAGCATCGAAGGCCTGTCGAAACAATTCGGTCTTACAGGCCCTGCGGAATGTAGGAAGGTCCCGCGGGGCCCTTATGGCCTCCGGGAGAGCATTCCAAAACTCTGGTGCTGCCACCGAGAAGGCCCTGGCTCGTGTCAAATGCAACCTGGCCTCCTTTAGTCCAGGGGTGGACAGCAGATTTTTTGTCCCTGAACGCAGTGCTCTCTGGGGGATATGTGGGGAAAGGCGGTCCCGTAGATAAACAGGTCCCTGACCATAAAGGGCTTTAAAGGTCAATACCCACACCTTGAAGCGGATTCGGAACACAATAGGTAGCCAGTGCAGCTCTTTAAGCACTGGCTGAATGTGCTCCCAACGAGGGAGTCTCATTAACAGCCGTGCTGCAGCGTTCTGCACTAACTGTAGTTTCCGAGTCAGCGCCAAGGGTAGCCCCATGTAGAGAGCATTACAGTGATCTATTCTTGAGGTGACCGTAGCATGGATCACCATTGCTAAGTCATTGTGCTCCAGAAAAGGAGCCAGCTGCCGCACCCGCCGAAGATGAAAAAAGGCGGCTCTAATAGTGGCTGCTACATGGGCCTCCATTGTAAGGGAGGACTCAAGGAACACGCCCAAGCTCTTGACCTTAGGGGTCAGTATCAATGGCACCCCATCTAGAGCCAGCAGCTGGACCCCTCCCCTTGGACCATCCCGGCTCAGATAGAGAACTTCCTTCTTCGTCAGATTCAATTTCAGCTGACTCAGCCTGAGCCAGGATGCTACGGCTTGAAGAGTCAGGTCCAGATTTTCCGGGGTACAGTCGGACTGGCCACCCATCAAAAGATAGAGCTGGGTGTCGTCTGCGTATTGATGACAACCCAGTCCATACCTCCTGACAATCTGGGCAAGGGGGTGCATATAGATGTTAAATAACATTGGGGACAGAACCGCACCCTAAGGCACACCGCATGTGAGTGAGTGCCTCTGGGATGACTCCTCCCCTATCACCACCCTTTGTCCCCGATCTTGGAGAAAGGAGGTCCACCATTGTAAGGTGGACCCCTGAATCCCCATGTCGGCAAGGCAGCCAGTCAGTAGCTGATGATCAACCGTATCAAAAGCGACTGACAGGTCCAATAATAGCAGCACTGCTGAGCCGCCCCTCAGGGAAGAAGAAGAGGACGACATTGGATTTATATCCTGCCTCCACTCTGAATCTCAGTCTCAGAGCAGTTTACAATCTCCTTTATCTTCCTCCCCAACAAGCACCCTGTGAGGTGGGTGGGGCTGAGAGAGTTCTTACAGCAGCTGCCCTTTCAAGGACAACTCCTGAGTGAGCTATGGCTGACCCAACACCATTCCAGCAGGTGCAAGTGGAGGAGTGGTAAATCAAACCCAGTTCTCCCAGGTAAGAGTCCGTGCACTTAACCACTACACCAAACTGGAAGGTTAAGAAAACCAAAAAGAAAGTATGGAAAATAAGAAACAAAGGGCATTTTCGCACTGACCTTCAAGTAGCGCGACCACCCTCTTCACACCGGAGGATCTGCCCGGATTTCGCACAAGAAGCGCCGGCGCACCCAAAAGAGCCGGCTACTTCCGTCGCGAAACCCGCTCAAACGGAAACCGCCAAGAAGCAGGAAAACGTTTGAGCGGGTTTCGCGACGGAAGTAGCCGGCTCTTTTGGGTGCGCCAGCGCTTCTTGTGCGAAATCCGGGCAGATCCTCCGGTGTGAAGAGGGTGGTCGCGCCACTTGAAGGTCAGTGCGAAAACGCCCAAAGAGAAAGACAGAGAGGGGCAAGGAAAAATGGAGACATCTTAAGACAAGAGGAGGAGAAAGGGGTCACTTCGCCAGGAATTTGGGGATAAGATTATCTGCCTTCCCCAGCCTTCAGTCAGATACTGAATCCCCCAGACATGAGTAAGAGGCTGATTCCTCTCCCTTACCACAAATATGTGAAGTTGTCTTCTATGTTAGAATGATTATTTCCCTGTAAAATCTGTTGAAGATTCTGTTTGTGTTTGTTACTACTGAATAACTAATAAAGGATTGGGATACCATGACTTGGTAACCATTGAGAGAAGACGAAGGCAAGAACTCAGTTAGGGGAGTGATCTGTGTCCCTGGCACAATGACATCACTTCTGGTACAACCCAGAAGTGATGACATTGCAGTGGGGTGGAGCAATCATAGAATTTTGGATGACTGTTAGTGAGCCACCTGAAGGTCACATATGAAGTGGTGTTATTGCATCAGGTGGGGGGCAGTTTCCTCCTGCTGCCCAGCTCAGTGGCAAAGGACAAAGGTGGTGGGTGACAACTAGGTGGTGGCTGGAGATCTCCAGCTATAACAACTGATCTGTTCACCTAAAAGAGATCAGTTCACCTGGAGAAAATGGCCAATATGGCTATATGCCCCAAACCCTGCCCTTCTCAGGCTCCACCCCAGTAATCTCCCAGTATTTCCCAACCTGGAGCTGAAAATCTTAATGATAACCCTAAAAGAGAGAGGGGGAGGATGTGTCCTCTAAAAAAAGGACATCTGGTAACCCTACACAATTGGGACATACCAGTTACCAGCTTGTTGACAGACAGCAGTTAACATCCACTGACACACATTGTGTTTGCCTGGCTTCCACAAACCTCCTCTATAGGATGGCATGCCTAGCAGTCTCTTGTCTATTCAGTGACACTGGTTCAGGCATGGGCCTAGTAAAAACTATGGAAGTTTCTCTCTCTGAGAATCCGAGGTCAAGCTGACTGCAGCTTCAAAGAATGCAATAAAGGAGATGGAGGAAAAGGAAAGGTCCCCTGGGCAAGCACCAGTCGTTTTCGACTCTGGGATGACGTCGTATCACAACGTTTTCATGGCAGACTTTTTACGGGGTGGTTTGCCATTGCCTTCCCCAGTCATCTACACTTTCCCCCTAGCAAGATGGGTGCTCATTTTACCGACCTCGGAAGGCTGGAAGGCTGGGTCAACCTGGAGCTGGCTACCTGAAACCAGCTTCCGCTGGAATTGAACTCAGATTGTGAGCAGAGTTCAGACCGCAGTACTGCAGCTTTACCACTCTGAGCCACGGGGCTCCTAGAAATGGAAGGCTGACACAAATGCTGGTCACATTATTAGATCGAGCAGTTTCAACAAAATCGAGGAGGGAGTTTGGCCTATGCATTCCATCTCATTAGTGTAAGGACCCAAAGGTGGTTGAAGGCGCCTGCAAGATTAGGCCCTAAACAGCTGCAGAGAATATGGTCTCATTATGGCAACTCACCTGATTGGTTGGGTGACCAGGTTAGCAACATACCTGATTGATCAAGTTACATCATTCATTATACATCTGATTGGTCAATTAGACTCATGCCAATGTGAGTCCTTCTCAATACATTATAGAACCATGTGACATCAAAACATTAAATATTTTTTTTCTTTTTCAACATTTATATATTGTGCCCTTCATCCGGATTACATCTATATTTGGAACACTTCTTGATTCTGGGTGGGCCATGCTTGGGCATCCCATGTTGTTTCTTCTCCCTAGCAGGGGGAAACATTCAACACCCCAGGAAAAAAAAAACCACTACAGTCAGAAAAAAACAAAACTGTTGGATGCCACATTTGGCGTCACTACAATACACGGTACAACAAACCAACCATACCCCCACATTATAACCCAAAAAACTCCAACTCATTAAAATACCGAGCATTAGGGGGGTTTTGTAGAAAAAGTTCAGCAGGAACTCATTTGCACATTAGGCCACACCCTCTGGTGCCAAGTCAACTGGAACTGCATTCCTGCGCCTTTCTGCTCAAAAAAAGCCCTGTCCAGCATCACAAACCAGTTATTACAAGCCATTCCTCACTTTAGAATTGAAACCAAAATCTCAAAAAGTTTCCAGCCTCAAGACCTTCTTCTAAGAGGATTGTCTTCAGTAACTGGCAAAATGCCAGTAAAAATGGGGCATGAACTTCCTTTGGGAAGACCTTATAAAACACACACTTCCATAACTGTGAATAATCTTTGGCTAAAGATGGTAGAAGTCCCCATTGAGACCAGGTTAGGAGGAATTATACATACTAAAGCAGAAAACTCTTTAGGAAGGAAAAGCGAGAGGACACAATATGAAGTCTTAAATCATTAAAAGAATGAATGAGAAGAAGGGGGTGGGGATGACTGCAAAAAGAGAATTACAAGTGTATGGAAAATAAGTTTTTTAAAAACCCCTATAATGTTAAACCACCTCCATCTAGTTGTGTTTTAACATGAAATTGACATGCTTTTGCGTTTAAGAAGAGATTGGTTTTATACCCCACTCTTCAGTACCCAAAGGAGTCTTGGAGCAGCTTACAATCCCCTTCCCTTCCTCTCCCCACAACAGATACACTGTGAAGTAGGTGGGGCAGAGAGAACTTCGACTGACCCAAGGTCACCCAGCTGGCTTCATACGGAGAAGTGGGGAATCAAACCCAGCTCTCCAGATCAGAGTTTGCCGCTCTTTACCACTACACTACAGCTGGCTCTAATCCTCTGGACTTCAGGACCCATACAACTGTGTAACTAATCCGGTAGCAAGAGTCCCTTGCAGGAATCCCCTGCTGGAAAAGAGACAAGGACATATTTAGAATCCAGTGGCACTTTTCAGACTTGACCAACAAAGTTGTATTCAAGGTATGAGCTTTCGTGTGTACAAAAGCACATATCTTGAATAAAACTTTGTTGGTCTTTGGGTGCCAGTGGACTCTAACTTTCTTCTGTTGCTACAGACCAACAAGGCTGCCCACCTGGATCTAAGAACATATTGTACTGATTTTTAGACAGCGGCATGGACTGGCTGGAGGGCTATTTCCTTTCCACGTGGAAGGTTTTTTTGACTGTTCTGTTTCGCACCACCACTCACAGATGCATTAACAACATCTGTGTTAATCTTCCTGCTTTCTGGGAATTCTATTAGCTCCCTGATGCACCGAAGGACACAGAATGATTCTTGAGTTTCTCTCCCTGATTAAAGTTTAAACCCTTTCATAAAAGGCAAAGAGAAGTGGCTATCCTTGACATCGTCTTCTTTGCTGCTCGTTCCCAATTATGTTTATTTTTTCTGCACCGTGTTCGGCAGTCAAGCTGTTCCCGTTTCAGGTGCAGCATCCTCTAACATTTTGCATATGAAAGCGAAGATGTGTATTTGTCATGCTTTTTCCTTGCCTGAAAAGTCACTAAGAGTACCCCCAGTTTTTACTGTATGTTGCCCAGATCTGTTCTCTGCAGGTTGCACCTTGCATTCCTTCACCTTACAATACTTATTGTGTTCTGATTTAAGAATATTATTTCCTTTTACATTCTTTTTATCCCACACTTCCTTAAATATTTTAATCTTTATTTATTTACTTGATTTATGGTTTGCCTTTCTTGCTAAGGCTCAAGGCAGATTGCAAAATTAGCACTAAAAACAGAATCAGAGGTACCATAAAGAATGCCACAACTACGCTATAAAAATCAGAAGATGAATGCAAGTAAAAAGAAGATAACACATAACAGTAAACTTCAATCCTGTTCTCTTTATCAAAGCGCTTTCCTGAACACTTCAAAAAGGGGAGGGCTCTGTTCCTTATACTACCCCATTCTATCCTGCATATGCAGACGATAGAGAAAGTAATTGGCCCAAGGTCAGACAGCAAGCTTCATGGCAGGTGGGGATTTGAACCCAGACCCTAATCCAACATTCTAACCACTACACAACATGGAGTATCAAGTAGGGTTGCCAATTCTGCATCAACAAATCCTAGATTTGGGGGGCGGTGCCCAGGGAGTGTGGAATGTTAGGGGATGTCACATCACATCCTCTGTGATGCTCCAGGAATTTCTCCGAACACTATGGTACAAATCACAGAGTTTGGAGAAATCCCTAGAGTGTCACCATGAATGCTATTTCCTTCCCTTTTTTCACAGGCAGGGGATGAATGGCAGGACCAATGGCATGTCTACTCTCAAAGCAGAGGGGCAGATTATCAGGAGATCTCAAATGATCCTTGCCAGCTACAACATGTAGGAACAGAATGCTGTCCACAACATGGCACTCTTGTTTTTCATGCTTTTATGAGCAAGCATATGAGAGAAAAGATGCATTCAGAGCCATTAAGATATTTAGCAGCTAAAGACCTGGGGGTTACTGGGTGGCCAAAGTCTCAAGAAAGGGAATTTTCATCCCAAAATTCTCTCCCAAAGACAAAAATACAAGAGACTACAGGAGCAGTGATTTACCAGGGACAAACAAGTGGAAGATTATCAGAATCGTCCTTGGTAAATTGGGACCAATGCAGTATATGAGACGTTAGCTCAGTTGGAGCAAAGTTGAGAGAAAAATATGCCTTTTATCTGAGCCTTTGATGCTTTCCATTATTTATTCATTCCTTTTATTTAAACATTTATAACCTGCTTTTCCAAAGCTTGATGTGCAGACAAAATTATTGTGGGGCTTTTTTTAAAGAAAAGAAAAATAAACTATAAAAGGAACCTCCCTTGGTAAGGTCACGGGTAAATAAACATAATCAGCAAATATATTAAAAACTGAACAACCATTATGCAACAAGAGTTTACGAGGACAGAATGAAAGAGGTGGGGATATAAGCACAGGGAGAAGAAGGGGGGGAAAGTAAATACATATAAATTTTACATTTTTGCAAAGAATCTCAAGAAGACGACAGAGAAGGAAGAGCCATCTGAGCTACCCATGTTGTAGTATTAAACAAAGGCTCAGTGGCTCGAGGTTGACTCAGACTTCCATCCTTCTGAGGTCGATAAAATGAGTACCCAGCTTGCTGGGGGGAAAGTGTAGATGACTGGGGAAGGCAATGGCAAACCACCCCGTAAAAAGTCTGCCATGAAAACGTTGTGAAAGCAATGTCACCCCAGAGTCAGAAACGACTGGTGCTTGCACAGGGGACCTTTCCTTTCCTTTTCCAGTCTAGACATAACACAAAACAATTACGTACTATTATCTAGAATGCTAATACTAATATCTGTCTAAAAGACAGGGTCACGTATGCATGCATATCAATTTATTTATTTACTTATTTTATATCCTGCCTTTCTCCCCCATGGAGACCCCAAACAAACCTGTATGATTCTCCTCTCCTCCATTTTATCCTCCCAACAACCCTGTGAGGTAGGTTAGGTTGCGAGAGTGCGACTGGCCCAGCAAACTCCCATGGCACAAGTCAAGATTTAAACATGGGTCCCCCAAATACTAGTCCAGCACTCTTAACCACTACACCACATTGCTTCTCCATTCTTGACTACTGGGATATTTGACAAGTGATGGTTGAATGAGCAAACTGATTGCATTGATTGTGTCTGAGAGCTAGTTTGGTGCTGTGGTTAAGTGCACAGACTCTTATCCAGGAGAACCGAGTTTGAGTCCCCACTCCTCCACATACATCTGCTGATGTGACTTTGGGTCAGCCACAAATTCTCTCAAGGCTGCTCTGCTCAAGAGCTCTCTCAGCCCCATCTACCTCACAGGATGTCTGTTGTGGGGAGGGGAAGGGAAAGGAGATTGCAAGACGCTCTGAGATTCCTTTGGTTAGTGAAGGGTGGGATATAAATCCAACCTCCTCTTCTCTTCTTCTAATTGGATATGAAAGAGCTCTCTGTGTTGGTAGATCTGTGGAGACTCATTCACGTTGTATTCACGTATTGAAGCACACACATACCGTAAGTTAACCAGCCCTAGAATTGTAACTCAGTGTGAAAGTTAATACCTTATAAACGGAGGAACCGAAACATCCTGGTTGCGATTGTGAAAGTTCCTGACGCTCCTCTAGAAGTGGGTGACACTGGCTCGGTTTAAATATAATGTAAACCTGTGAGGGAAGATATAATCCCTGTTTCCTCATGTTCGATAGTCCTGATTGGAACTGGGATCATGTATGACTGGTAGGGTTCCCACCCTTCAGGTGGTGGTTGGAGAAGTTCCAGAATCACAACCGATCTCCCGGCTACAGAGATTAATCCCCCCATGAATATGGCTGCTTTGGAGGGTGGACACTATGGCTAAGGTCCCTCCCTTTCCCAAGCCCCATCTTCCCCAGGCTCCACCCCCCCCCCCCCCTTAAACATCCAGGGATTTCCCAACCTGGAGTTGGCAACTCTAATTCTCAGTAAGTTGTGAACATCAGAATTCACCTTTCCACCTAACCTGGGATAGTTGTGTCTTCAGAGTATTTGGACTCACTGGGGGAAAAAAGACACTGCGTCCTGTCTTTCCCCCACCCCATCCCAAGTAAGCTTTTATTTCTTCCTTTTAAAAAACCAGCAAAACACATTTTCCTGTCATTCTGTAGTTTGTTAGGCAAGCAGCTCAAGCAAAGTCAGAAGGACAAAGGACGGCATGTTGAAAGCATTAAAACGCCACCAGGCCCGCTTCAAGAGAAGGGCAGAACCAATTCCAAACGGAAGCTCTTAAAAAATGCAGGGCAAAGGTTTGTTTTTTGTTTTTTTTTTAATTGTGACACATCAGCAATTGCTGGGGTCTGAAATGTTGACTAATGGAGGACGACTTTGCATTTTCACAAATGATAGGAAAAGGGGATAGATAGCTTATACTTACAACAGAAAGTGGTGGGGGGGGATGGACTCCAAGTCAGGGAATCAGTTGTACCCTGGGAGCCAAACAAAACACAGGATTCAAACTCTAGATATTCATTTGGAGCCTAATAAGGAGCCATGGGGTATGGTTCCCAACCTCCAGGTGTAGCCTGGCAACCTCCCAGAATTACAACTGATCTCCAGTCTACAGCCATCTGTTCTCAGGAAACAGAAGCATTGGAGAGTGGACTTTTGGATCTCAGTGCCTATAATCTTATCAGTGGCCACCAACAAGAATGTTCTGTGGTCCCTGCAGGCCTCTTCAATAACAAATCAGGGCTGATTACAATTTCCCCCCCCCAGCACACACAGTTCTCACCACATTCACAAATTACCCTGTGAGGTTGTGGAAAGGCATGCTGGTCTACAGCAAAATCCAACATAAATACCTTTTATAAAGGCCAACTAAAAATGAGCAGACTTGGTGGTTTCTCAGAATTCATCAGTCAGGATACTTAAGGGGGGGCGGGTGGGGAAGAGATATTTCAACTTCCTATCTCCATGCCGCTTATGTTTCAACACATAACATTGTGCTGCTGAATACTGAGCCCAATAAAGAGCTGTGACTTGGGCTGCCAACCTCCAGGTGGGACCCAGAGGTGTCGCACTTCTACAACTGATTTTGAGTTCAGAAACCAATTCTGCTGGAGAAAATGGCTGCTTCAGAGGGTGGGGCTTGTGACATTATACCCTGCTGAGGTCCCTCTTCTCCCCCAACCCCACCGCCTCCGAGCTCCACCCCCCAAGTCTCCCCGTATTTCCCAACGCAGAGCTGGGAACTCTAAACTAACCTGAAAATCTGCTACACTGTTTTTGTGTTATTTTGGGATCGTAATGAAAGACATTCATTACACAGCTCTGGGGTTTTGGCCCATCAGGTTTGACTGGACAGGGTGGTTGGCCCAAGATCACAAGTCCTCTTCAAAATAAAATGAAGGACACGCACCCACAACACACTTCAAACTCACAAATATGCAGCTTTTGCAGAAAAGCTGGGGCGCCAAGTCCTCTGTGTAGTTACACAGATCAGACCACAGCAAAGGGCTACAATCCCGATACTTGATAAGAGCAGGAGTCATTTTGTAGAAAAAGAGGTGCCGGAGCTCATTGGCACAACTCATTTGCATATACCACACCCGCACCCCCCTGACATCACCAGAAGGTATACTAAATTATATCAGCTCAGCGTCTACCTTAAGACACTTCTTGAATTATAATTGTCATAATATAAAACCTTACTCCCATCATACTTTTCAAGTTACTTTCTCCTATGTGGCTACAGCGGCATGAGGAAGATTTCCATGTCTGCTTTATGTTTTGGTTATTTTCCCATTTTTTTGTGAGGAAAAATATTAGAAAGTTTGTCAAATTCTAGAGTTCAGCAAAATTCTCACAGGGGGTTTGAACAATAGAGCTCAGGAGCAAGTATTGGGGGAGGGGAGAGAGAGAGAGAGAGAGAAAGAGCACAATAAAATGTAGAGGTTCTGGAGCTCTGCTGTGAGCTCCTGCCCAAAATGAGGCCTGGAACCCAGAGGAAATGCAAAAGGACTCCTAGTCCTTGACCCTCAGCCAGTCACACTCTCTCAGACTAACCTACCTGACAGGGTTGTTGGGAGGACAAACTAGAGAATGGCCTAAGCCACTTTGGGGGCCCCTTGGGGAGAAAGGCGGGGTAGAAATGGAGCAAATAAATTAAGATAAAAATAAATTAAGATAAAATAGTAGTGGGCAAAGGAGCAAGTTGGCACTCTGGAAAATCACACCCTCCTCTTCTTTGGCCTTTTGGCACCCCAACTGTGCTAGACGTTGGAAGCCGTCCCGCTAAATTCAGTGTGACTTACTCCCGAGCAAGTCAGCGTAACCTTGCAGCCGTCACTTTCTAACAGCTTTGACTGCCAAGCCTAGGAATGCACTGCAAGCCTCGCCCTATTTACTCGGGATAGATCCAAGCGGGCAGCCGTGTTGGTCTGAAGCAGATGAACAAAGCAGGAGTCAAGTGGCACCTTTAAAGACCAACCAATTTTTATTTAGAACGTAAGCTTTCGTGTGCTCTTAAGCACACTTCATCAGACGAGGAATCCAGCACAGTGAGCAAAGTCGAGAGTAGGCCCCAAGGGGGTTCAGCGGGAGGACTGCGCCTCGACCACCCAGCCTCTATAGTTCTCCCGCTCCCAGGAAAGTCTCAACCGCGCCAAGCGGCGCTTAGTGTCGAGGAAGCGCGCCAAGGGAGATTGCTTGCTTGCGCGCTCGCGATCGCAACGCTTGCAAAGGGAGAGCCGCTTTCGGCCGCGAGCGCTGAGCGAGAGTCGATCCCGCCCTGCCGGCCGAAGGGGAGAAATTCAAGCGCTGCTCGGGGGTGAGCCGGAGCCCCCTGCAGGCCCCAGTGCGACACCGGGAAGAAGGGAAAGAGAGGGAGTGGGGGTGGGCTAGGGATCAATACAATGGGGAGCTTGAGATTTAGCTACACATGCCCGCTGGGCCTTAAGTCCCATTTTATCCAATGCGCCTTACTCCAAGGGGAAATGTGGTTTTTGCGTGTGAGTGTGTGTTTTTTGTTGTTGTTTTAGGATTGTAGGCTTCTAGAAGAAATCTTGGAATGAGGAACGGCATGGGGAATGGGGGTTTAGAAAGATGTAGGGCCTCAGCCTCCAATTCCCGCCAAACACCAATGCATCGATCAGGGAGTAAATCCTTTTTAATACAGTGAGGCGATGATCACACACACCAAATAATGCACTTTCAATCCAATTTCAGTGCACTTTCTAACTGGATTTTGCCAGTTAACGCGGTAAAATCCAGTTGGAAAATGCATTGAAAGTGGATTGAAAATGCATTATCTGGTGTGTGTGATCGCAAACTGGGTTATATTTCCGAGTAAACGTGTAGGGAGCAGGCTCTGTGGGTGCTGCAATCCATATTGGCCAGGTAGATAGATTCAGGTGGGTAGCCATGTTGGGCTGAAGCAAAAGAACAAAGATGTAAGTCCAGTGACACCTCTGAGACCAGCAAAGTTTAATTCTTTGTATAAACTTTCGGGTTGCATGCACACTTCTTCAGGTGACGAGCACAGTGCGACTTCTGTGTAGACATGGCAAGGATTATGCTGACACAGTGCAACCCTAAGCACGTCTGCTCTCAGACTCAAATGCCACTACGTTCAATGGGATTTACTTCCCAATTTGTGTGTTTAGGATTGCAGCCTTTTGGTGCTTTCCTGGGATAAAGCTCCCTTGTGCTTGGTGTGAGAGTTGCTCAGGATCAGCAGTGCTGTCACCATATGGTTTTTTTTACATAGAGTGCATAATGGCACAGAAAGCAGAAGCCCTGTTTAACATGCTGCAGAATGCAAGTTTTATTCCAGCACAAATTTGTATGGTGTGCAGGCTGCTTTTTGCGACGCATTGCTTGCAGGGCAAAGAGCTTGCATTGCATCTGAACTGAGCCAAATTTATGCTAGAAATCAAATTTTGTGCAACTTCAGTATGCCAGAATACACTTATCCCATTTGTTTCTGCTGCTGCAAAGCTAGCCCTCTGGAATCATTCGCAGGGTGTGTGTGCATTACCAAGGCTTTGATGCAGATTATTAGTAAGCATCAGAGCTGTGATATTGGGAAGTTGGGAACATTCTGGGGAAATAAAGCAAGAGTCAAATGGCACCGCAACTTGACTCTTGCTTTGTTCTACTGCTTCAGACCAACATGGCTGCCCACCTGGATCTATCTATTCTGGGGAGATGTGAGAAAGAAGAAGTAAGGAGATGTACATAGGATATCGGGCTTTTCAAAACTTGCTATTGTAATAGGAGATCTGGCACATATTCCTCTTTCCAAACTGAGGTACGGATTCGTGCCTCTAGCAGATGAGTGGAGGACTGCTCCTTCTCTTGTGAATAGTAAGGTTGTCAGCCTCCAAGTGGAGCTTGGAGATCTCTTGTTATTACAATTAATCTCTAGATCAGGGGTGTCAAACATGTGGCCTGGGGGTTGAATCAGGCCCTCGGAGGGCTTCTATCAGGCCCCCGAGCAGCTGGCTCTTGTCTGCTTCCTTCTCCCTCTCTCGCTTCCTTCTGCATCACAGCTGCTTTGCAAGGCTTGCTCAATCGCACAGGAGCTACAGAGCAAAACCTCTATTTTCTCCATTGGTTGAGGCTCCTCCCCCTCCTGGTTCCTTGTGGAGGGAGGGAAAGAGCCAGAGCTTCCTTCGCCCATTTCCCTGGATCCCATGGGAGAAATACAAAGAAAACACCTTTTAAGACCAACAGGTGCTAATGTTTTAAGCATGTTTTATTTTAAGGTCATTGTTGTTGGGTTTAAAAAAAAAAAAATCTTTAGTCGTGTTTGTCTTTGTCCTTTAAAAAGTTTATATCTCTGCTACATAATCTTAAACAGGTACACACATGGCCCGGCCCGACACAGCTCAGCCCAGCCCGACAAGGTCTCATTTAGGTCAAATCCAGCCCTCGTAATGAATGAGTTCGACACCCCTGCTCTAGATGACAAAGATCTATTTCCCTGGAGAAAATGACTGCTTTGCAGGGTGGACAGAGAGTGGTTAAAACATGAAATTCACTGCCAGAGGATGTAGTGATGACTACAGGAATAGACAGCTTTAAAGGGGATCAGGGGGATTCATGGAGGATAAGTCTGTCAGTGGCTACTACTAGCCATGGTGGCTGAGGGGAACCTCCACATTCAGAGGTACTGAATCCCAGAGCCAAGATCAGGGGAAGGCCTCAGCCAACCAGAGGAACTGGTTAGCTACTGTGTGAGACAGGACGCTGGATTTAGATGAACCACTGAACCACTGGTCTGATCCAACAATTTTTCTCTAGACAAGTTTGGCCAGGGTTCCTGGAGGGTTTGGGGTTTTTTTTGCCATCTTCTAGGCTTGGAGCAGGTGTCACTGGTGTGTGGGGGGAGAGGTATTTGTGAATTTCCTGCACTGTGCAAAGGGCTGGACAAGATGACCCTGGAGGTCCCTTCCAACTCTATGATTCTATGAAATATCCAAACTGGATTAGACCAGGATGGGGGTTGGGCTAGAAACTGGGTTTATGTGAAGGGCTGTTTCAGGGGACGGGTGGAAAATGCCAAACTGGAAAGACATCCCTGATCCGTGGCCAAAGGAGCCACAATCTCCATTGCCGTAGTCCCTATTACCACAGTTACTGTTTCTTCTGCCAGGCCTTCTTGCCCCCAATTGGGGGGAGGGGGTAGATTTGGCTTCCATTGCTTTGCAGCCCAGTCTTATGTGTATGCAGGGCTTTTTTTGTAGCAATAACTCATTTGCATATTAGGCCACACCCCTGATATAGTCAGTCCTCCTGAATCTTACAGTAGGCATTGTACAAAGAGCCCCGTAAGCTCTTAGAGGATTGGCTACATCGGAGGAGTGTGGCCTAATATGCAAAGGAGTTCCTGCTACAAAAAAAGTCCTGTGTGTATGATTCCCCTAATCTTGATGCTTTGTTTCCTAGTGTCTCTGTGCTTTGAATGAGACCATCCCAGTCATGGATCCCCAAGAAGTGGGACTGGGTGAGCAATTCACCCTTATCAAAGGTGCTGAAAATGCCTGGAACAAAGCAGGAGAAGATTTTATATCTCAGCAGAATGTGGGCAGTAGTAATGATAGCGACCAGGCCAAGGTTTTGTTTGGCCGAATGCCGGAAAGAGGAGAAGATGATATCCAACCTCCTCAGTGTTCGGAGGAAGGAGAAAAACGCCTTATCTTGCTGAAGACGGTGCAGTTGAAGATGGAAGACTATTTCCAGCGAGATGGTCCTCCCAGTCTACCGGAAGGGCTGCAAGGCCTGCTCTCCCAAGGGGTGAGCCTCTGGCAGCCGGTGGAGACAATGCCGCAGAGCGTAAGCATCCAAGGGAACCCTGAGGAAGGCTTAACAGTAAATTTTCTGGATAGCGTTTATACAATCCATGAAATGGAGGTGATGCCTGTGAACGGCCTGAAAGAAGCATCAGCGTTTAATGAAGATAAAAGGTCTCCCGAAAAGACCCCGGATGTCCTCTGGATTAAGGTAGTCCTAGTCGAGCCTCTTGATTGAGGGAGCTGTGTAATTGACAAGGTGGCTCTGCTTGAAGATTCATTAAGGCAGCAGTCTGAGTGCTTGGATATAAATCGGTTTAGACCTTTGGAAGTGCGTGGGATTACCTCGGCTTCCTTTGGCTTAACTGCACGGGCGGATCAATCTGTCCTTGGGTAGCGGCGGAATATGATAATGTGATTGTCCTTGCTGTGCTGAAAGATCGTTAGGCGCAAAGAATTTGCATAAATAATCTTCATCAGAGATATATCTGGATGAGAATCATGTAGGAGGCTTCTTAATATGAATGCCTTTGAAAATTTCCCCCTTTTCTGATATTGCTTAACATAAAAGATTACTCCAGTAAATCCAAGGACTTTATATTTGCAGCGATGTAGCAGGTGTTAAATATTCCTGCAGGCCACCATCAGAAAAACAAATATTTCATTCTGTGATTCCTTTTGCTAACACTTAGGGTTGAGGGATTATTGCAGATAGTTTGGTTTCCCAATTTATTTTGGGTGGGGAGAAGCTGATATCTCGGCTTGTGAAGGGTTCAAATGGTTTACATTCAGACTTTATTAGGGATCTTCTTGAAAGACAGGTGGCCTCCCTGATTAAAGCAAAAGTCACTTATGTGTGGAAAAAGGACTTGGCAAGTGAAGCAACTATATGGCAAGTGCAGAAAAAGAATTCGGGGGAAGGGAGGAAGAAAAAGCCTTATCCAAAACCCACTATGCCTTATTTTGTACTGAGCCCTATGGTTCCAAGCTCATAGACTTTTAAAAAACACGATATTTCATTTCTAAAGGACATCCGTGCAGTTCAAAAAATCAGGACTTCTGACACATTCTGAGGATTTTCACCACACACACACTTTTTAGGTTTCCACCTTGATCTGGGTAGTTCAGGCTAGCCTGATGTTCGATCTCAGAAGCTAAGCAGGGGTCTGCCCTAGTTAGTATTTGGATGGGAGACCAGCAAGGAATACCAGGGTGGTGACACAGGCAGGCAATGGGAAACTACCTATGAATGGCTCTTGCCTTGAAAACCCTAATGGGTCACCATTTCAGCAGTCGAATCAGCTGCCTGGGGAGGTGGTGATCTCCCTAACACTAGCAGTCTTTCGCACTTATCTTAGGCCAGAGGTGACAAAGTCATTTGGAATGAGGGCTGGATCTGACACAAATATCACTTCGTCAGGCCAGGCCATTGTGCCATAAAATACCAGAGATACTAGAGGAGCCCCGTGGCACAAAGTGGTAAAGCTGTAGTACTGCAGTCCAAGCTCTCTGATCACGACCTGAGTTCAATCCCGGCAGAAGCTAGGTTCAGGTAGCTGGCTCAAGGTTGACTCATCCTTCCGAGGTCGGTAAAACGAGTATCCAGTTAGCTGGTGGGAAAATGTAGATGACTGGGGAAGGCAATGGCAAACTGCCCCATAAAAAGTCTGCCGTGAAAACATACTGATGCGATGTCACCCCAGAGTCGGAAACGACTGGGCTTGCACAGGGGACTACCTTTACCTTTTTACCAGAGATACTTTACCACTTACCGTGACCATACCCCTCCTTAGCAGAACTCAGTGGCCAAACCAACCCTCCTCACCGCTTATGATCGCCATCTCATAGTTGGGCAGTCCCTGGAGTTTTGAGGAAGATCCTGGAGAGAACCTGCATTTGGGGAAGGGAGGGACCCCAGCAGGGGGTATTACACCCTAATATAAGCCTTCCATTCCTCATTTGGACTGGTTCCATCCCTCATTTGGACTGGTTGCTTGTGGACCAGATAAGAGCTCTGATCAGGCCATTCCAGTTCCTGGGCCGTATGTTTGACATGTCTGCCTAAGTTGATCCTGCACAGAGCAGAGTGTTGGACTAGATGGTCTGTATGGAGATGGTTTTCCATTGCCTGCCTCTGTGTCTTGACTCTGGTATTCCTTGGTGGTCTCCCACCCAAATACTAGCCAGGGGTGACCCTGCTTAGCTTCTGAGATTTGGCAAGATCAGGCTAGCCTGGGCCATCCAAGTCCACCAGATAAGGGCAAAAAAAAAAATTCTTTGGTTTGGCATAACTATTAGTGGCCTACCTTTTATTATTAGTTTTGTTGTTGTGTGTTTATGCATGTATGTTTTTATTGAATTAATGTATATGTTACGTGCTGTTTTAATGCTCAAACGTTTGCTTTCTTACTTGGATCAGCAATAACGTAACATTTTCATGTTTACCACCTTAGGGACCCTATTTGAGTTGAAAGGCAGCATAAAAATATTTAAAATAAATAAAAGTATATCAGTATATTTGTGTCGGGAGGGGTGTTTATCTGCAAGACATCCTTTCAAGTTACTTTCCTTTTAAAAAACAGATTGACAGAAGTAAAGATATCATCTCGGATGAAAGCAAGGAGCAACAGCTGCCCACAGCTGAAGAAGAAATAATTAACGACCCCCTTGCAGTTCAAGCGGCGAAATTTCTGGGTGCCCGAATTAAAGCTGGCTCTTTATTGTTGCCCACATCAGAAAATAAAGATCAAGGCGGCAGTGCTGCATCGCAACAGCCAGGTTCAACAGGCACCAGCGTCCCTTCGAAAGCCCGAGGAAGCAGGATCCAAAGGAGAGAAGGTACCAAGTCACTTGTTTTCATTGTACTTTTATGTCCACATACCAGTTATGGTAACAAAGGTCTTGAAGTTCTTGGAGGATAGCTGGCATCTCGCTGGCTGCTGTTGTGCTCATCTTGCGATCTTCTGGGAACATCATCAGCTTGGTGTTTATTCATTTGTGCAAGGCCAGATTATTTATTTAATTATTTCAATTTATAGGAGGCTCAGGGCGGCTTACATATTTGTGTATAGACATGAAACATAGAAATGCAATTAAGGCATAAAAACCATAAAACCATAAAAATATTAAGAGCATTTCAGGTGCTATTGATCTTTAGATGGTCATCAGTTTAATGAAAAGGATGGCTGCCTATTCTGTTTTATATTAAGTTTAACTATTCTGCTGTTCCAGCTGGATGTTCTGTATAAAAACAGATCTTAGGTTCATGCTAGTCCAGATGTTTCAAAGTCTGTTGTGACCTGTAATCTAATTAACATGCCTGGTGGAAGAGCACCGTCTTGCAGGCCCTGCGGAACTGTGCGAGCTCTCGCAGGGCCCTAACCCCCTCAGGGAGCTTGTTCCACCAGCTCGGAGCCACAACAGAGAAGGCCCTGGCTCTGGTCGTCATGAGCCTGGCCTCTTTGAGGTCAGGGATTGAGAGCAGGTTTTCTGACACTGACCAAAGTGCTCTCCAGGGAACATGTGGGGAAAGGTGGTCCCAAAGGTATACAGGTCCCTGGCCACATAGAGCTTTAAATTAGTCCAGTTTGGTGATGAGGAGCCAGTTTGGTGTAGTGGTTAAGTGTGCGGACTTTTATCTGGGAGAACTGGGTTTGATTCCCCGCTCCTCCACTTGCACCTGCTAGCATGGCCTTGGGTCAGCCATAGCTCTGACAGAGGTTGTCCTTGAAAGGGCAGCTGCTGTGAGAGCCCTCTCAGCCCCACCCACCTCACAGGGTGTCTGTTGTGGGGGAGGAAGGGAAAGGAGATTGTAGGCCGCTCTCTGTCCTTGAAAGGGCAGCTGCTGTGAGAGCCCTCTCAGCCCCACCCACCTCACAGGTTGTCTGTTGTGGGGGAGGAAGGAAAAGAAGGTTGTAGGCCGCTCTCTGTCCTTGAAAGGGCAGCTGCTGTGGGAGCCCTCTCCAGCTCCACCCACCTCACAGGGTGTCTGTTGTGGGGGAGGAAGGGAAAGGAGATTGTAGGCCGCTCTCTGTCCTTGAAAGGGCAGCTGCTGTGAGAGCCCTCTCAGTCCCATGCACCTCACAGGGTGTCTGTAGTGGGGGAGGAAGGTAAAGGAGATTGTGAGCCGCTCTGAGACTCTTCGGAGTGGAGGGTGGGATATAAATCCAATATCTTCTTCTTCTTCAGTAATACCTGAAAGACCAACAAGATATTCAAGTTATAAGCTTTCAAGAGTGAAAACTTCCTTCATCAGATACCTTTGACTCTCACTGTCTGAATGTACAACTGGATTCGTATCTAGCTGTTTTTCTGCAGACCAACATGGATACCCTTTGAAATTATCACTTTTGCATAGCGATGCTAGCCTGATCTTGGAAGCTAAGCACGGTGGCAGGCACTGGTTCATAATTGGATGGGAGACCAGCAGGGAATTCCAAGGTCGCTATGCATAGTAAGGCAATAGCAAAACACCTCTAAATGCCTCTCGCCTTGAAAGCCCTTTGGGATAGCCGTAAGTGAGCTGCAACTTGATGGCACCTTACACATACACAAACTCTCTCACACACACATCTATAGCCTAAATACCCTGAGTTATTAGAGCTTTGGCGCTAAGCAGGTTTGGCCATGGTCAGTACTTGGATGGGAAAGCACAAAGGAAGACTAAGGTTGCTATGCAGAGGAGGGCAATGGTAAACCACCTCTTAAGATCTCTTTCATTGAACACCCTGCAGTTGGTGTTGTGACCCATCTGTTGCGATTTGACTGCACATTATTCATACATTTATACAAAATGTGTGTGTCTGATCATTTGTTCAACCATGATCTGTGTCTATTTTAGCTTCTGTAAGGTAAACCCAAAATGGCAGTGTACTGTGTGATTTGTAGTTTGCATGTGGTAATGTTTTGAGGAGAATCTAGAGAAACTTTGGCCTCCATCTTGGTTTATGAGCAATTGGTATTGCTGGCCTTTCAAGAAACCACCACGCCTGATATACTGTTCACCACTGAGTTGTAAATTTTCCACAAGCTTTTGTGCTCCATTCCATTAATATTTAGTCCAGTTGTTATTGTATCACGATTATTAGTGAATGTTCTTGAAGACCAATTGTATCTCTTGAGGAAGGGGGAGTCATCTGAAATGGTAAAGAACAGGGGTCCCCAAACCCCAGGCCGTGGACCAGTACCAGTCTGTGGCCTGTTAGCAACCAGGCCGTGAATTGTATAATTATTTCATTATATATTACAATGAAGTAACAATAATAAGAAAAAGAAGACAACATTGATATCCTGCCCTCCACTCCAAATCTCAGAGTGGATCACAATTTCCTTTGTCTTCCTCCCCCACAACAGACACCCCGTGAGGTGGGTGGGGCTGAGAGAGCTCTCCCCAGAAGCTGCCCTTTCAAAGACAACTCTGCGAGAGCTATGGCTGACCCAAGGCCATTCCAGTAGCTGCAAGTGGAGAAGTGGGAAATCAAACCCTGTTCTCACAGATAAGAGTCTGCATATTAACCACCGCACCAAAATAAAGTGCATAATTGTATCATCCTGAAACCATCCCCCCCCCTCAGTTCGTGGGAAAATGAGGATGAGAAGACTGTTCATTGTTGCTCCCTCATTTGAGATAAGAGGTGCATTCACAGTACACTAAATAATGTGTTTTACATCCGGATTTTTGCTATTCTTACACAGTAAAACCCGAATGTAAAATATATTATTTAGTGTAGTGTGAGGTAGGTGGAGCTGAGAGAGCTGTGACTGATCCAAGGTTACCCCAGCTGGCTGCATGCAGAGGAATGGGGAATCAAACCTGGTTCTCCAGATTAGAGTCTCGCTCTCAACTGCCACACCAAACTGGCTCTTGAGAAAAAGGAGGTTATAAATGTCTAAGTAAATAAATCAATGTACCGTTCGTTTTCCTATTACGGTATTAAGGCAACATCAAGCTAATGGCAGAAGAAAGGTTTGTTGGTGTTCATCCTTTCTGGATTTTATTTGTGTTTACGGCAATTAGAGGAAATGTCGAGCCAAAGCGAGTGAAGGGTTTCTGTGTGTGGGGTATGAATCACTGATGAATAAAATAATACGATGAATTTGCTTGGCTCATCCAGGCTGATGAATATGACAGGAAATATTTTGTAGACTGAGTCGTGAAAGACCATCACAAAAGAGTCAGCTACACCTGGGAAGCATAAATTGCAACTTTGCGGGAGGGGAGACATTTAGAGCTCATTTCTCATTTTGTGTCTCACACCTCCCTCATCATTCAGTGTCACAAAATGCCTTTTCCGTTGTGCGAATTTGCAGGTGTTCTGTAATCAGAACGGAAGGGGGAGGGACTGCTTGTGAACAAAGGAATTGAGTGACATTTGAATCCTGTGTGTGTGTGTTGGATGGGTCAGGTTTGCCAGATCCAGACTTGGAAATTCGTGAAGATTTGGGGATGGAGCCTGGGGAGGACAGAGACTCCAGTCCACACTCCAAAACATCCCTTTTCTCCACCGATCTCTGCAGTCTGTACAGTCTGATCTCTACAGCCTGGAGATGAGCTGTAGTTCCAAGGAATCCCCAGGTGTTATCTGGAGGCTGGCATCCCCTAAATTCAAATTAGGAGTCAAATTGGGTTATTGTGTGCAATGTTCAGTCACCTGTATCAATGTTTTGCAAGCGTTTCCTGCTTCTCCGAGAACACGTTGAGGAATTTTGCAGATGATTGTGTTCGTATTGCTGAACTCAGATGGCAAACTTAAATGCCAGTTAGAATTGTGCCCAGTTCATGGGCATGCCTCAGTCCCTCACATGGGAAGGGCAGAAAGAGGGGCCATGGAGCATGTCATAAGCGTGTACCATCATTTTGCTGGCTCCTTAGATGTTAATTAATCACAAATATCTCATCGCACATACACTCCGGTTTTGTAATAGTCACACATTGCGTGAAGTTTGTGGTGTTTTTCATTGATTTATAATTGGGAAATATAAATGGAAACTACCCGCCAACATCCCTTTCCCTTGAAGTATACCAGCTTGCTCGCAAAAAGTTTATCTCCCTCAGTAAACACAACTTTGCATCTCTAGCTAAATTGAAACCCTCATTTCAATTGTACAACAACCACATGTCACTTAAAACATTTCCTCCAAACAATTGAATCCCACATAGAATACAAAAACTCAACACCAGATGCTGACTTGGGTTACTGTCTACACCAGAAACGACTGATCGGTATTCTGCAGGCTAGATTAGATCCACAAGACAATCTTTGTCTCTGCGTGTGCGCACCTGGAAATCATGGTGACCTCTGGTGACTGACTCCTACTGGGGGCATGGAGGATATTCAGGGAGGTGGCTGAGTAAAGCCTGCCCCACCACCCAACTGCTGGTATTCCAGGAAGGTCTCCCATTCAGGTACTTGTCAGAGCTGACCCTGCTTAGCTCCCCAGATCTGATGAGATCAGGTTTGCCTGGGCTATCCAGGTCAGGGCCACAAGACAATCCTGTGTGACTTCTGTGACCCTCTAGTTTTAGGAGACCTTTGTTTCCGGATCAAAATTCTCTGGTAGGGGGCAAAGAAGTCAATTATTTGTATACCAACTTGCCATTCGTTTTAATAAAAACGTGTTTTAAAAATTGGATGTTATATATGTTTGAAATTCCAGAATTGTTGAAATGTTTCCTGTTGCGTCAAAAGAAGCTGATCCCTGACATTAGTAATACACAGGGGTCATTTTGTAGAAAAATAAGTGGTGGAGCTCATTAGTATAACTCATTAGCATATCCCCCCCCCAGCCAAAAGCAACCTGATACAAGAAAGGAGAGACCCAGGTGAGCAAGGCCTGCTTGGACTCGCTAGAGATCCAGCCAGCCCAAGCAGGCCTCACTCGCCTGGGGCTCTCCTGGGCCGCCCCACCCCCTGCCCAGTCAAAAAGCCAGCAGGCTACCCGCCACCCAAAATCACATAAGAAGTGGAGAAAGGGTGGCATAGAGCTTCTCCAGGGATTAATGAGGGCTGCGGGGGGCGTGGCAAAACCCCTGGCTGGCTGCCCACTCTCCTTATCCAAGGATTTTTGTGCATCTGCACCTAGTATTCAATGGATAGGGTAGGTGGAAAGGAAGAGGAACCGTTGGAAAGATTCAGAAGCTGCGCTCCTGTGAGCTCCTGCTGAATCTGAGGCCTGGTAACACACAGCAATCCCTCAAGTACATATAGTCTTCACTTAGAATGGGCTGGCTTCCCTCTTGTGTGGTCTACTGGAATCACCATGGTGTAGCTGTGTCTTACAGATTTCCAGAGCACACTCAAATCTCAGACACTAAGGCGTAATAAATCTATGTAAAGTGATCTGGGTAATGCATTCTGTATTTTTTTTCCCAGATGGTTTTGATAGAATCATAGAGTTGGCCATCTAGTCCAACTCCCTGCTTGTTCCTTGAGAACAAATCTGCAGGCAATTTTCCTTTTTCTTCATACATAGAAGATGAAATAGAGCAGGGTTCCCCAACACCTTTCATGGTAGCCAGTGCCACCAGTGTTCTCTCTAAGCTGAGTTAGTGTGAACTAGCGCAAAGATTTTTAACCTCCAGCTCATACATTTTTGTCTTAGCTCAGGAAGGATGACACTAGAGCACACTAATTTATGCAGTAGCTTTAGTGCCAGTAGCTCACAACTTTAATGCCAGTATCTCACAAAGTAGCATTTTTGCTCACAAGACTCTGCATCTTAGAGGGAACATTGGTAGCTACCATATATTTTTAGGAATTGGGCAGGGCCTGATGTACGGCTATTGCTCAGCACAGATTCTGATGGGCCACTGGAGATTTGATTGGTTGTGCAGATTTTTTAAAATGTTGCTTTGTCAGAAATCGCCACCATAGCAGGCAGATCTTTGCTGTGTGACTGGTAAGCTGTGGCAGCTGTTTTATGACTGGCTTTGCCTCCTACGGCTGCCATTTTGTAGCTGTGCCAGCTACTGTGTGTAAGAATTCCAGATTTTCCTGCAGGCTCAGAAGGGTTGGAGACCCCTGAAATAGAATCTTCCAGAATCTGGATCTCTGTGGTCAAGACTTCACTATTCGGCTGTGTGACTGAATCATAGCTAGTCTAGACTTTCATAACACATCAATAAAACAACTTTCAATAGAGCCCATTCACACATTCTGAAAAAGGCATAAAATGATTAAAATATTGGTATGTAAGTATATTTCTCTTTGTCTGGAGGTGGCTAGGAAAGCTATAGAATAAAATCATAGACTCATAGAATTGGAAAGGACCTCCAGGGTCATCTAGAATAGAAGTGGGCCATTCTCCTTCTCTTCCCATCCCCATTCCCTCCCCCCCACATGTTTTTTAAATGACTTATTTGACCAGGAAACGATTGTGTCCCTCTAGGAGATGCGCTGCACCGTTGTGATTTCTGCTCATTCACCTCTTTCAGTGTGTCGAGTCTGAACAGTCACGTGAAAAAACACTTGGATGGCAAACCCCACATCTGCCACATCTGCCTCAAGGGCTTCCGTACCATTTCCTTGTTGCGTAACCATGTGAACACACACACAGGTATGGCTAGCACCAGGAAGCCTCTTTGTCTGACCAGGTAGATTCTAGTCTGATAGGACTTCAGACACCAACAAGATTTTCAGGGTATAAGCTATTTATTTATCTATCGTATGACAGAGTCGCACACCGGAAGCATATAATAATATAAAGTACAGAACCCAGTTGATGCAGTGGGTGTGCAGATTGATTGGGAAATCCCATTAAATACTAATATCTAAATTTTCAGTCCATTCAGTCACCATTGGAGAGAGCTCAAGTGCTCGGTCACATCTTCCTGGAAACCATGACACTTGCATTCCTGTGAAAGATGGAAAATAGTTTGGTGGGCTGCACCACAATCACATTCTGGTCCTGGTATTCTGCCCCATTTGAACAACAGGTCTGCATAGATGCCAAAGCCTGTTTGCAGGGGTGGAATTCTAGCAGGAGATCCTTTGCATATTAGGCCACACACCCCTGATGTAGCCAGTCCTCTAAGAGCTTACAAAAAAGTTCTTGGAGGATTGGCTACATTGGGTATGTGGCCTAATATGCAAAGGAGCTCCTGCTAGAATTCCACCCCTGCCTGTTTGTATTCTGTTAGGTGTCTTCCATACTTTATGCAGAAAGTCAAATCCTGTCGGCCTCTCCTTGGGGTTTATCAGGTTATGGATATTGGGTGGAACTGATTGCATCCATGTTTGCAAGCATTCATTCCCTATATCCAGGGCTTTCTTTTTTGTGGCAGGAACTCCTTTGCATATTAGGGCATGCATCCCTGATGTAGCCAGTCCTCCAAAAGCTTACAAGGCTGTTATTAAAGGATCTACTGAAAGCTCTTGGACTGGCTACATCAGGGGTGTGTGTCCTAAGAAGCAAAGGAGTACCTGCTACAAAAAAAGGCCTGCCTGCATCAAAATTTTTGATTGCAGGATTTGTTCAGGTCTTATTGCTGGGTGTTGGGTGTCTCCTATTGCTTGGTGTCAGGATCTTATTCTGGATAGGCCTGCATCAGCCATATCTTTGTGAATGGGCAACTCTGTGTTTTCATGATCTTTCTATATTCTAAGCTTTTGAGAGTCAACATGCTCTTCATCAGATTTGTGTAGGAGTGGAGATCTGAATCTTTTTATCCCAGCCAGCAGGTAGGAGGGGTGTTGTAAAGGATGCAAAGGGGCCCCATGGTACAGAGTGGTAAAGCTGCAGTACTGCAGTCCAAAGCTCTGCTCACAACCTAAGTTCGATCCTGGTGGAAGCTAGGTTTAGGTAGCCAGCTCAGGGTTGACTCAGCCTTCCATTCTTTTGAGGTCGGTAAAATGAGTACCCAGCTTGCTGGGGGTAAAGTGTAGAGGACTGGGGAAGGCAATGGCAAACCACCTCATAAAAAGTCTGCCGCGAAAATATCGTGATGTGACATCACCCTAGAGTCGGAAACGACTGGTGCTTGCACAGGGGACTACCTTTACCTTTAAAGGATGCAAAGATACAATGCATGCTATCATTGCCAAACAGGGTTGCCTTCAACATTTAACCATCACATGTCCTTTTGGGAACTAGAGAAGGTTCTCTTTGGAGCTGCAGAAAATTAAGGCAAGTCTTCCTCGATGCCATTCATTCTGCTTGTCTTCTTCCTAGGGACCAAACCGTACAAGTGCAATGAATGCGAAATGGCCTTTGTCACCAGTGGGGAGCTTTCACGCCACAGGCGTTACAAGCATACTCTCGAGAAGCCCTTTAAATGTTCATACTGTGATTACTGTAGCGTAGAGGTAAGTCCAGCAGTCATATGGAGGACTGGTCTAGGATGGGCTCTGACTGGAGGTAGAAGATTACTCTTTTTTTTCCAAGTGAAGAGGCCAGGGTGGTTTTAGAGCATTGGAATATGACTTTGGAGGCCTGAGTTGAGATCCCTGTTCCAGGAGTACACATGAATTTGCCTTACACTGAATCCAACTATCAGTCCATCAAGGTCAGTATTGTCTACTCAGTCTGGCAGCAGATACAGATACGCCGTGAGTTGGTTGCAACTTAGCATACGTTCTTCTACATTCAGATTAAAGGAACAGCTATGGGTTGCCCTTGCACACCCGAAATTGCCAATTTCTTTATGGAAAACTTTGAGCAGCAGTGGATTATGAATACCAATAACCAGCACTTTTTTTGTAGCAGGAACTCCTTTGCAAATTAGGCCACACCCCTCTAATGTAGCCAATCCTCCTGGAGCTTACAGTAGACTCTGTAAGAAGAGCCCTGTAAGCTCTTAGAGGATTGGCTACATCAGGGTGTGTGTGGCCTAATATGCAAAGGAGTTCCTGCTACAAAAAAAGCCCTGCCAACAACCCTTTATTTGAACACATACTTATGTGTAAGAGATATCTTGGTGATTTGGTATTTATATTTAAGGAGGCCACAAAAATTGGTGCCTTTATGGAGTGGCTTAATAGGACGCATCCATCTATAAAATTTGAGGTTCAGTGGGACTCACAGGCAATCCCTTATTATGTATAAATCTGAGAACAGGCTAGCATTTAAATGATATAGAAAGACCACAGATTGTAATGCATATTTACATTAAGCATCTTTCCATCCAAGGCACATTAAGAACAATCTTCCTTATGGATAATTTTTAAGAATTAAAAGGCACTCAGACTGGCAGCCATTCTCCAGGGTCTGCTGTGGGGGTGGGGTTTTTCACATCACCTACTGCCTGATTCTTTGAACCGGAGATGCTGAAGATTGAACTGGGGATCTTTTGTATGCAAAACAGAGGGCTCTTCCGCTGAGCCACAAGCCTTCTCTATGCAGCCTATAGCTCTAGACCCAAAGATGGAAGGGTAGGTCAGATGCTTAGAATTCCCAATGTGTGAAAGAAACCGCAGGGAAAGATTCTTCTGGGGCTCAAGGGCCTCTTAGAGGTACTTTAACAAAAAAGGGGAATGACAGAGGTGAACAATTGCCAGGGACCCCAAGTGCAAACCAGGCACAGTTTTATGCTAGCGAGATATAGTGGTGAAAACATCACGCTGGGATCTGCAGATAGCCAGGTTCAGAACTCCATTTATTCTATGGAAGCTTGCTGGGTGACCTTGTGCTTTTTCATTTCACTTTGGTCTGCGATAGACAGTTTCTGCAGGATTTTGTATAGGCTGAACATATTTTTGCCACAGCCTGACAAAAAGTGTATGGCAACGCACTCTTGGAAGCGACACCAACTTCTTTCACCTCCCTTTAAAACTCTTGGGTTAGATCTTGTGGATCCATTGTACCTGTGGTGGCTGGGAACTCACAGAGGGATAAAATACAAGAACTCATGGGCACTCAATGAAATTGCTGAGCAGTCAGGTTAGAACAGATAAAAGGAAGTACTTCTTCACCCAAAGGGTGATTAACACATGAAATTCACTGCCACAGGAGGTGGTGGTGGCTACAAGCATAGATGGCTTCAAGAGGGGATAAAGATGCGGAGCGGAGGTCAATCAGTGGCTATTAGCCACAAAGTATATAGATGGAACTCTCTGTCCGGGGCAGTGATGCTCTGTATTTTTGGTGCTTGGGGGGCAACAGTGGGAGGGCTTCTAGTGTCCTGGCCCCACTGGTGGACCTCCTTATGGCACCTGGGTTTTTGTTTTTGGCCTCTGTGTGACAGAGTGTTGAAGTGGATGGACCACTGACCTGATCCAACATGGCTTCTCTTATGTTCTTATGACTCTTTGGGCCATGTTCTGGGTTCTTACGGCATTTTTCCTTTGCGTTTCTAATGCCAGGCAAGCAAGTTGAAGCGTCACATCCGTTCACACACTGGAGAGCGCCCTTTCACCTGCTCTCTATGTGCCTACGCCAGCAGAGACACTTACAAACTGAAAAGGCATATGGTGACACACTCAGGTAAGCAGAAAAAATGCCAACAGCAAAGTGGTCTTTTGACCTAGTGATTTCTCCCCACCCCCAGCCATCTGTTTCCAGTGTTGTCAGCCCTAATAGCCCAGACTAGCCCAAGCTGGTTAGGGCTTTGGAACTAAGCAGGGTTGGCCACGGTCAATACTTGGATGGGAGACCACCAGGGAATCCCAGGGTTGCTACACTGAGGCAAGCAATGGCAAACCACCTCTGAACATCTCTTGCTGTAACATCCCCTCATGACTGGATCCACATGTTTTTTGAGGGGGGGGCAAAATTTAAAAATGGCACCCCCTTATGGGCCTATTCTACCTTATGGGCCCATAGAATAGAATGTACTTGGAACCCAATTTGGTGCCCCTCTTCTGGTGGCGCCCAGGGCAAGTACCCCCCCCTGTTCCCCCCTGGATCCGGCGCTGCATCCCATGATTGCCATCCCTCAAACTCTTAAACATTTACAACAGCAACAAACAACACTCAAAGTCCACCAAATTTTACATAAGCCCTTTCCTGTTACACAATTTACATAGACCCTATCCTTTTTCAGAATTACATTCACAAACAATTCTTCCTTTGCTAAACATATTATCAACACTATAAAATCAAAACAAAATATGTATCTTTTTTCTACAAGCGTTCACGACAAGGTGCACAATCTTGCATTGCTGTATTTGTCCTTTCAGTTTTATGTTATAGGTTGCATGCTCCCATCAACCTCCGCCACCAATAATCCCTACTATATTTAGGTGTCTTTTGTCTATTGTTATGTTGCTAGCTCGTAATTTTCTACAGATGTACATTATTACTCTATTTTCTGAAGTTGCTTCCATGTCATCCACCCCAACACTTGTATAATTATCGTTCACAAGTCTAATGGTTTACTACGGGACTTTCTTTCCACCGCCCTGCCTGCTTCCCTGGTGTTCTTTCATCCCTCTGCTCATCTCTTGCTTTGAAAACCACATGAGGTGGGATTTCATGGGGTAGCCATCAGGGACTTGACGACCTACATCATCTTTCTAAAGGCACTTCTGTTGGGCGGTGGAAGGGGGGGTATGGATTCCTGATGATTTCTTCCCTCTCACAGGAGACTCTGCATTGTCCCCTGCATTGTTCATGTGGAACCCCTGTTCCCCATGAACTGAATAGCCAGGGGCTCAGTAGGTTGCTGTAGAAGGTGATGCGTAAGGTGTAGATTACAAATCATGGTGGTTCAAAATTCAGAATAGATAATCTCTCTCTTTTTTTGCAGCACAATTCACCCAGTTAACCACCTGTTGGACCCTTTTTCATTCATTTATGCTTTCCAACTTGCATGTTAGGGGAGACTGCACTATCCACAATCCTCCTAACACACTTGGCCATTTTGAGAACAGGGCATGCGTAATTTCCCAGCTTCAATACTCATGACTGGAAATCCATATTGTACCAGTATGCTTGCTGGGGTTTATGTACCGAAGCTGGAAAATATGCACACTGTACAAACAATTAACACGCAGTGGGGACCGTGTCTACCAGAAGGCTCATGGGCAATGCTCTCTCCCATTACAGGAGATTGCAGCAGCCAGGGGTCATTTTGTAGAAAAAGAAGCACTGGAGCTCATTAGCACAATTCATTTGCATATCCTGCACACCCCTGACTTCACCAGAAGGTGGACTAAATTCTATCAGCTCAGCATCTACCTTTAAAATGCTTCTTGAATTATAATTGTCATAATAATAATTAGAAGAAGACTGCACATTTATACCCCACACTTCTCTCTGAATCAGAGGCTCAGAGCAACTTACAATCTCCTTTATCTTTTCCCCTCACAACAGACACCCTGTGAGGTGGGTGAGGCTGAGAGGGCTCTCACAGCAGCTGCCCTTTCAAGGACAACTCCTGCAAGAGTTATGGCTAACCCAGGGGTGGGGAACCTCCATCCCGAGGGCCATATACGGCCATCAAGGTCACTTGGTGTGGCTCTTGAGGATTGCTGGGCCGAACCGAGCCATGTGGCAGCCTCTCTGGGGCCTGGCTGGCCAGCAAGGATCGTGGGGCCCAGCCGCGCTGTGCAGCAGCCTCCCCGTGGCCAGGCAGGGATCACAGGGCCCAGCTGTGCTGTGCAGCAGCCTCCCCAGGGCCTGGCAGGAATCACAGGGCCCAGATGTACTGTGCAGCAGCCTCTCTGGGGCCTGGCTAGCTGGCCAGAATTGCTGCAGGGCCTGGAAAAGTTACTGTCACAGTTCAGTTTGCACTTGATTATCCCAGATGGTGTGGCCTAATATGCTAATGAGTGTGTGACCTAATATGCTAATATTAGGGGATGTGGTCTAATATGCTACTGAGTTCCTGCTGGGCCTTTTCTACAAAAAAGCCCTGGACCTATGCATTTGCCTAGGGCGGCGGGCTGTGTGTGTGGGTGCCAGATTAGGCTCTCCCCACATGACTTCAAATAGAAAAACAATTATTTGCATTAATTTTGCTGGCCTGAATCATTCTCCCTTGGTGGAGCACTGTTTTTTAAGTTGATATTTTTTATGGCCCATGAATGGTGTTATAAATATCCATATGGCCCTTGGCAGAAAAAAGGTTCCCCACCCCAGTGCTAACCCAAGGCCACTCCAGCAGCTGTAAGTGGAGGAGTGGGGAATCAAACTCGGTTCTCCCAAATAAGAATCCGCACACTTAACCACTACACCAAACTGGCTCTTTTTATTTTCTAATAAAACCTTACTCCTACCATACTTTGTAAATTACTTTCTCCTTTGTGGCCACAATGGCATGAGGAAGATTTCCATCTGTCTGCTTTATATGTTTTGGTTATTTCCCCATTTTTTGTGGAGAAAAATAGTAGAAAGTTTGTCAAATCTTAGAGCTTAGCAAAATTCTCACAGGAGGTTTGAACAATGGAGCCCAGAAGCAAGTATTTGAAATGGAGGCGGGGGGGGGGAGTGCTGGTTAAGAAAGAAAGAGCACAATAAAACGTAGAGGTTCCGGAGCTCCACTCCTGTGAGCTCCTGCCCAAAATGAGGCCTAGCAGTGACATCATAACAGGTTGTGTAAGTCTATAAAGTTGCAGCTAACTTGTGGTGACCCCGTAAGGTATTCAAGACAAGAGATGAATGGAGGTGGTCTGCCATTCCTGCCTCTATGTAGCAATTCTGGAGGTTCTCCTATTCAAGTAGTAATGAAGACCGACCCTGCTTAGCTTCCAAGATCCAATGATATTGGGATAGCCTGGACCACCCATGTCAAGTCACTTGGATTGTATCAACTTTTCAGCCAGGAAAAGAGGAAGGAGGGGTCCTTTTTGACTTCCAAATCACCTGTGCCATGGAATGTTGAACCCTGTGGACAAAGTCTGCATGAAAAAGGGAACCAAGTAAAACGGAATGGAAAATGAAGCATCACCTCTGTTTGGTGTAGTAGTTAGTGTGCTGACTTTTACCTGTGAGAACCAGGTTTGATTCCCCACTCTTCCACTTGCAGCTGCTGGAATGGCCTTGGGTCAGCCATAGCTCTTGCAAGAGTTGTCCTTGAAAGGGCAGCTTCTGGGAGAGCTCTCTCAGCCCCACCTACCTCACAAGGTGTCTGATGTAGGGGAGGAAGATAAACGAGATTGTGAGCTGCTCCGAGACTTTGAGATTCGGAGTGGAGGGCAGGATATAAATCCAATATCATCATCATCTTCTTCTCTCTTCATATGGCATTGCCAAGGAAAAAGTCATTTTGGGTAGTAGATTTTTGCTCCTGCATCAGTCACTAAATGTCATTTGGCAAAGGCTTCTGAGAGAGCTGCAACACTGACTAATGTAAAAGCACATCACGTAAGCAAACCAGGAGAAACAAAATCCCAATGTGAAGCCAGTAAATCTAATGTTTTGCAGTGGGAGTAAAATCAAGGATAAAAGAAAGTCTACAAAAAAAAGAAAAATTTATATAAACAGAGCAGCAAAATTTTTATCCCTGGTATTTTACTTCCCAATTGACATCTTTGTCTTTTTATTTTCCCTTTTCTTTTTAGGTGAAAAGCCCTTTGAGTGCAGGATTTGTAAGGCCAGGTTCACACAGGCTGGAACTCTGAAGTTCCATGTATTACACAAACACGGGGAAAATGTGCCCAAGTACCAGTGTCCACACTGCAGTACTTGTGTCGCCAGGAAGGGTGATTTAGGTAAGTCTCAGTATTCTGTTATCTGCTTAAAAAAAAAAATTAATGAAGAATTAAAGCCGTACTCATAATGCAATTCTGATTTAAGAAACTGCCATCCCCGGTGTATTCAAATCTGGGGCATTTATTCTGAATCAACAGCTGGAAAGCCCTTACGGCAAATCGTTTCTCAGAAGGCACCCCCAAAGATTGTTACTTTGGCCCTGGTGCCCAGTTCCAACCCAGGGCTTTCAATTCAGTTACATCCCCTGCATTGTCATTCAAAGTGCTTCACACTTTATCTTGTTTAACCCCTTACAACAGTCCCGTAAGACTGGCCAGTATTACGATCACCATACTGCAGAAAGGGAATTGAGACTGAGAGAAAGTGGCGTGTTGAGGGCCGTCTGGTGAGTTTTGGGCAGAGAACAGATTGGAACCCAGGAGCTGCCCGGATCTTGGCTCGGTGGTTTAACCACTGTGTTACTCCAGTTCTCTAGTTTTGGTTAGCTGTGGGCAAGGAGTTTGCCCATGGCACAGAGTGGTAAGCTGCAGTACTGCAGTCCAAGCTCTGCTCATGACCTGAGTTTGATCCCGGTGGAAGCTGGGTTCATGTAGCTGGCTCAAGGTTGACTCAGCCTTCCATCCTTCCGAGGTCGGTAAAATGAGTACGCAGCTTGCTGGGGGGAAAGTGTAGATGACTGGGGAAGGCAATGGCAAACCACCCCATAACAAAAAGTCTGCCAAGAAAACATTGTGGTATGACATCTCACCCCAAGGGTCGGTAATGACTCGGTGGTTGCACAGGGGACTACCCATTGCCTTTTACCTTTTTATGCTCAAGGAGTTTGCCCTATCCATACGTACTGGCAGCCATCTTTAAAGCTGTAAAGAGAGACAAAAGAGAGAGAAGGAATCTGAAAACGGCGGTAAACTATGGATATGTGCCCAGTTCTGAAGTTAATTTTAGATGCTCGTCAAATAAAGGACAGAAATCAATATAAGCTGAGAAGATGCAGGGTACCATTATGGCAGACTGGACTGGGCCAGGTTCAAGTCCATTTGCAGCCCTGACATTTGCTAGCCGTCCAGGGCCTTTCATTCTAACAAACCTCACAGGATTGTTGAGAAGATAAATTGGAGGGGAAGAGAGGGTCCCTCACGTATGGCATTCTCAGTTCCTTGCAGGAAAGGAGGGTATTAAAGCATGGCCGGTAAGAGGATGTGAAAAATTAAAAGCCTTAAGTGGAAGGACAGTTGCTTCCGTCGCCTGCAGGGGTGGAATTCTAGCAAGAGTTCCTTTGCATATTAGGCCACACCCCCATGATATAGCCAATCTTCCTAGAGCTTACAAGGCTCTTTTTTTGTAAGCTCTTGGTGGATTGACTACATCGGGGGGTGTGGCCTATTATGCAAAGGAACTCCTGCTAGAATTCCACCCCTGGTCACGTGTATAAAACAAGGAAAGATAATGGGATCTGGAAAACTGTGTGGTGTAGTGGTTAAGAGTGTCAGACTCTACTCTGGAGAAGTGGGTTTGATTCCCCACTCCTTCCCATGAAGCCAGCTGGGTGATCTTGGGTCAGTCACAGATCTCTCAGAGCTGTTCCCTTAAGAGCAGTTACCTAGGAGCTCTCTTAGCCACACCTACTTCACAGGCATTGTTCCCTCTAAACTGAGTTAGTGTGAGCTAGTTCATAGTTTTATAGCCTCAAGCTCACACATTTTTATCTTAGCTCAGGAAAAATAGTTCCAGAGCAAACTAATTTATGCAGTAGCTCACAGCTTTAATGCCAGTGGCTCACAAAGTACACAGCTTTTTGCTCACAAGGCTCCACAGCTTAGAGGGAGTATTGCTCACAATGTATCTGTTGTGGGGAGAGGAAGGGAAAGGAGATTGTAAGCCACTCTGAGACTCCTTTGGGTAGTAAAGAGCCGGTAGTGAAGAGCTGGAGAGGGTATATTCCCCCTGCTAGCCTGATTGTAACCCTCTTCTCTTGCCTCACACAAATTCAGTTTTTTCATTGTACTTACTTCATTTATATCTGACTTTTCTTGGGGCCTAAAGTAGTGAACAACATTCGCCCTTCTCCATTTCTCAACATTTCTCTTATGAGGTACATTAAGCTGACAGTGTGTGACTGACCCAAGATTGTGCGGCAAGTAAAGATTCAAACAGTGAACATTCAAACCTGGGTCTCCCAGATCCAAGTCCAACACTCCAAAAACTGTGCCTCATTTGGTTCATTGCTTTGCAGAGAAGATGCTGCAGTCAATGAGGGCAGCTTCCCGTCTTCGGCCTTTGTGAACCTCAGGATCTAGTGCCCCTTTGGGGGATTTTTTCTGATTGCAGCCATACAAAAAAAAAAAAAATCTGATTCGTGTCTCTACAGCCAAACCTGCAACCATGACCTAAAGTCATATTATGATGAGCACAGGAGCCATCTGCTTAAACACTGCTTCAAAGCAACCTCTGCTTGTTTCAGAGTAGCTCGACTCTGGTTTTCTGGATTCCATCATGGAGTCTCCATGTAATCCATGAGAATAAGCCAATTTCACAATGTCTGAAACTGGCTAATTATTTTTTCATTCAGGGGAGGTGGCGCCACCATGTGGCCATTCTGAGTTAATGAACATGTCTGCTCAAACATAGCAAATATTTAATAATTTCCTCATGGAACAACCCTGACAAATTTGGTTGGTCATATCAAAATTCCTTTGGCTCAGAAGTCCTTAGATGTTTCAATCAAATATAAATCCATTTCATTTTTTTTTAAGGTGGAATCCTGTTGCGGTCTATGAATGTCTGTATCCCCCCCCCCCCCCCCCAAGTGTTGCTAGTCTGAAAATTGTCTTTCCCTCAAGATCACTCTTAGATGTAATGACTTTCATCAAGAATGAAAGGAAATTTCACCGAGAATTTGGGTGCTGTTATTGGCGTGTCACATCAGGGGAAATATACTCTTATTCTTAGTAGCTCTTTGAACACAGGCCAGAGAGAGACGCAGCTTGTTTGCTTTAAAAAAATTACACTGATTTTTCAGAAGTCTGAGGGAGCAAACTGAAGCAGGTCTACTTAAAAGTCAGTCCATTATATTCAGAGGGGCTTACTCCCAGGAATGTGTTATTGCAGCATAAGGTGCCTTTTTCTTTCTGGATTATCTTCACTGGCCGGCAACAACAAACAGCTCCATTCTCATTTGAGATTCTCAGCTGAGATTCATGTGCTTTGATGCTGAGAAACATTGCAAGCTTTCATCTTTCCCCAAAAGAGACAAGAACTGCAGGTAGAATGCTCATTCCACTTCATTCCAGAGGGGTAGTTGGGGTGCAACAGTTAAACTCCCCAATCAATTTCTGGATTCAGTATGCTGATTGTTATATGTAAAGCCCTCATAGCCTGATGCTATACCAGGGGTGGCCAAACTGTGGCTCACGAGCCACATGTGGCTCTTCCACACACATTGTGCGGCTGGCTTGAAGAAGGCATTTGTCTCTGTAAATCACTTCGCCAAGCCAAGCCAGCTGGCACCTTGGAGAATGCATTTAGTTGCTTTCTTTCCCTCCCTCCTTTCCTGTCTTGCAGTTCAAACATCTGACATTCATGTCTTGCAGCTCTCAAACCTCTAAAGTTTATTCTGTGTGGCTCTACCGTTAAGCAAGTTTGGCCACCCCTGTGCTATACAAACCTGCATGTCTGTATCTGAGGCCTTAGCACCTCCACGAGAGGTCAGATTGATTGTCATCAGAAGCAGAGACTTTTTGCTGGTAGCTTCCTGATCTTCTTCGTGGTCTCTGTGCCTCACACTCATGGGATAGTGCGCCTGCGCCGATCCCCGAATCGGTATCTGAAAAAGCCCGGGATTTTTCCGCGCTCGGCGCCAATGAGCATGCGCAAGCGACCCACTGCGCATGCCCACCAGCGCCCGCGCGGCAATCCCGCCAGTTCCTTTTTGACCGCTGCGCTGAGAGGTTTACCTTTCCGTTTCCCCGGTCGGTGAGAAGATTTTTGGCTTCGCCTTTTCTTCTCGTTCTAGCCCGTTTACCGTTGTTGTTTAGTAGTTAGTTGTAGTTCATAGTTGTTAGTTAGTTAGTTAGAAAAAAAAAAAAAAAGCGCGTTTTGTGTTCGCCCGCCGGACGGCCCTTCGGGGCGCTTCGCCCGCGCTTTTCCCCCACTCCTCTTTTTCTCTCTCAGATTGTTCTGGGGAGTTTTTTTGCGGCTACTTTCTATGGAAAGTCGCTGGGGGTTTTTCAAACGCTGTCGTGCGTGTGGGAAGAAGATCGCCCCTCCAGACGGTCATTCCCTGTGTCTACTGTGCCTGGGAGAGGCCCACCGAGTAGACTCGTGTCCGCATTGTCTCCGCTTTTCGAAGCAGACGAGGAAGAACCGGGCGGCTCGATTATCTGCGGCACTGATCGAATCGGCGCTTACACCCCATCGACCGATGGAGGTATCGGCACCGAAGTCGTCCGAAACCCCGGCCCTGGAGCTCGCATCGGCCGATGCGGCTCCGATACGGACTTTGGACTTGCCGGAAGAGCGTGGCTCCACGAAACGTTCCCTTGAGGGCTCGGTGGATACGCCCGCTAAAAAGCGCCAGGAGGACTCGGGGACCCGACCTCCGAAAAAGGCGAAGTCGAAGGAGAAGCGAAAGCGACCCCGCACTCCTTCCCCATCGGGCGGTGCGTCGACATCGACGTCGACAAAACCTCCGAAAAAACCTCGGACGCCTCCGCGCCGTAGCCCAGCCCAGCAGCGCCTGTCGGCGTCGGAACAAGAGCCGGAAATCGACTTAACCCAACGGTCTTCGTCTTCGGGCTCCCGTCGTCGCTCTGAAAGCGAATCGACCTCGGAGGTTGATGCGTCGGCACCGGTGATCGACCCACCATTCAAGCCCCGAGTCAGGCGAGACACATTCTATCCTCCTCAACGCTTCCCGATACCACCGTGGGAGCAACACAGGTGGCAGCCTCCCTACTCCCGGTACGAGACCTGTCGTTGGTACCCGGACGACTACCACGATTGGGAGCAAGCATCCCAATTTTCATCGGTGTCGAGGGTATCCCATCGGTCTCGGAAGGCCTCTGCGTCGGCGTCGGTTCCCCCGGATCGACAGTTGGTTCCGGTAGATGTGGATCGAAGACCACCGATCCTTCCACCGCGAGAATCGACCCCGATGCTCTCGGAGCACTCCACACACAAGGACTCCTCGTCGTCGGAGTCGGAGAGTGAAGTTCAGGGATTGGAGCCTTCACCGGGTTCCCAGACGGCCGAGGATCTCCCGATCTCGCCGTCGGAGGATCTGAAGTCCTATGGGGACCTTGTGAAGCGGATTGCCGCCACCCTCAAGCTGCCTGTGATGCAACCGGAGCCAGTAGTGGACGACAATGTGTTCGATATAATGCAAAGGAACACATCCACTGCGGTTGCCCTGCCAGTGACCAAGGTGATCCTCCAGGTGGTCAAAGAGCCTTGGGCGCGACCCTCCTCGACGCCAGTCTCATCGAAACGGCTGGACCATATGTATAGGGTCCAAGAGACTGGGGCTGAGTTCTTGTTCACCCATCCGCGCCCGAACTCGGTGGTCGTCTCCTCCTCTTCGAAGGCAAGGAAGGTCCACTCCTCCCCACCGGACAAAGAAGGGAGGAAGATTGATGGAATGGGCCGCAAGGTCTACTCCGCGGGGGCACTCGGCATAAAGGTGTCTAACTATGCCGCCTGCATGGCTAGATATCAGTATGCCGTGTGGGAACAACTTTCCCCCTTCCTTTCCTCGTTAACTGAGGAAAAGAGGGCTGCTGCAACCAGGCTACAAAAAGAAGGTCTCGCTGTGGCCAGACAACAACTGGCCGCAGCAAAACATATGGTTGAAGCTTCGGCCAAACAGATTACGTCTGCAGTCTGTATTCGACGGCACTCCTGGCTCAGGTCTACCACGCTCCACCAGGACACTAAGACCTTCATCGAAGATCTGCCGTTTGAGGGTGACGGGCTCTTCAGCACCACAACTGACTCGGCGCTGCAAGAGTTCGACAAGAGTGTCAAAACCTCTAAGAACTTGGGTGTCCAATCTGCTCCTAAGGCTTCCAAATCCAAGCAATGGTCCAAACCCTGGACCAAGAAGCCTTATCAGAAGTTCTCTCCGGAGCAATGGCGTCCTCGCCCTGCCCAGTCCGAGCGATCACCCTACTCGGGTAACGGCAGGAACCGTTATGGATCACAACCGCCCAGCAAGTCGAAGGGGGTTCGCTCCCAGAAGCAGGGGGTTTGACTTCTTCCAAGCACGCGTCGTCGTCCCCGTTGGGAATTCATCCATCCGCCTACGCCCTTTCCTGCCTGCCTGGGAGTTGATCTCCACAGACAGGTGGGCTCTGTCCATCATAGAAGAGGGCTACAAAATAGAGTTTGTTCAGACTCCAAACCAGCCCGTGGTAGTCACCACTCCCCCTTCCCCACCTCTGCTGGCGGAGGTGAACAACCTCCTACAGAAACAAGCCATAGAGGTAGTTCCACCGGAGGCCAGGACGGGAGGCTTCTACTCCCGGTACTTTCTGGTTCCCAAAAGGGACGGGGGCCTAAGGCCTATCATGGACCTTCGGAGTCTGAACAAATTTATTCTGTACCAGAAGTTCAGAATGGCTACGCTGCAAACAATCCTGCCCCTCATCAATCAGGGAGACTGGATGGCGACCCTGGACCTCAAGGATGCTTATTTTCATGTCAGCATCCATCCCGCGTTCAGGCGTTTCCTACGGTTTGCAGTGGGTGCTCGTCACTTCCAATTCAGGGCCCTGCCGTTTGGACTGTCTACTGCTCCTCGGGTGTTCACGAAGCTGATGAGTGTGGTGGCTGCCCATCTTCGTCTGCAGGGAGTCGTTGTCTTCCCATACATCGACGACTGGCTTCTTGTGGCGAAGTCGAGGGAGAGTCTAACAACCCACATCGCTACCACTCTGCGTCTTCTTGGCACCCTGGGGCTGCAAGTCAACCTGGAGAAATCCCATCTCACTCCCTCAAAGACAGTTCAATTCATAGGGGCTCTGTTGGACACTCAACAACATCGAGCGTTCCTCCCTTCGCAGAGAGCGAAGGACATCATCAATCTGGTGCAGCTACTTCAAAGGCGGCGGTGGGGCACGGCTCAGCAGCTCCAGCGGATGCTGGGGCTGATGGCCGCGACGACAAGCGTGCTACGTTTCGCAAGACTGCACATGAGGGGCCTACAGATTTGGTTCTTGCGCCACTTTCGGCCTCTCAGAGACTCACCTCGAAAGAGGTTCACCATTCCACCCGGGACTCTCCGCTCCCTGCAATGGTGGGGAACAGAGAGCAACATCCGTCAAGGGGCCCCTTTTCATCTGCCGACCCCTACAGTAACCATCGCTACCGATGCCTCCATGTGGGGGTGGGGAGCCCACCTGGAGGAGCTGTGTGTGGGAGGCAAGTGGCCACCGAAACTGAGCCGGTGCCATATAAACTACCTAGAACTGCTAGCAGTTCACTTTGCCCTTCGATCGTTCCGTCCACTGCTGGTGGGACAGACTGTGGCATTGCTTACGGACAATACCACTGCCCTGTGCTATATAAACAGACAGGGGGGGACAGTGTCTCGCAGGCTATGCTCACTGGCGATGGATCTCTGGGAGGAGTGTCTCCAGTGGGACATTTTTGTAAAAGCTACACATCTGCCGGGGGTCCTCAACATACAGGCGGACTCTCTCAGCAGGGGTGGAGCCTCCCCACACGAATGGGAACTGCAATGGAGGTTCCTAGAGCCGGTGTTCCAACTCTGGGGCTACCCACAGCTGGATGCTTTCGCCACAGCGCAGAACAAGAAGTGCCCATTGTTCTGTGCCAGGGGAAGTGCGGATCCGGCTTCCTTGGGAGACGGACTTCTACTTCGGTGGGAGGGCTGGTTCCTGTACATGTTCCCGCCCTTACCTTTGCTAACGAGGGTGGTCCACAAGTTAGTGCAGGAGAAGCCACGTTGCATTCTGGTGACCCCGTGGTGGCCCCGTCAGGGCTGGTTCTCGATCCTGCTCCAGCAGTCGAGGGGGACCTTTTACCAGTTCCCGGCAGAACCGGACCTGTTGTCGGCCCAGGGAGGGCACGTGCTCCATCACAACGTGCCGCACCTGAAGCTGACAGCGTGGTTCATCGACCACTAGACTTCTCCACCAGGGTTCAACAAGTGCTCCAGAGTAGCAGGAAACCTTCCACCCGTGCCTCTTACGAGAGGAAGTGGAAAAAGTTCAGTGACTTTGTGGTTGACTCTCCAATGTCACCTGACACTGTTGGGCTGCCCACAGTTTTTGAGTTTCTTTTGTCCTTGGTGGATGAGGGGCTGGTATTCTCATCCATTAAGGTCTATTTAGCAGCTATTTCTGCTTTTCATGATTCAGTTGAGGGTTACTCTGTCTTTGCTCACCCGCAGTCCAAGAGATTTATGAAGGGATTGTTCCGCCTTCATCCCCCGTCTAGATCCCCTCCACAGCTGTGGGATTTGACTTTGGTCCTGGACAAGTTGACTCGTCGCCCCTTTGAGCCTATGGCGACATGTTCCCTGCAACTTTTGTCTTGGAAGACTGCATTTTTAGTTGCCATCACTTCGGCACGTCGTGCAGGGGAGCTCACAGCGATGCGGTGTGACTACCCATACCTTGCCTTTAGAGAGGCTGGGGTCTCTCTGGCCCCAGACATTACTTTTCTCCCGAAAGTGGTTTCCCAGTTTCACCTTAACTTAGAGGTTTGGTTGCCCACCTTTTACCCTAGCCCTTCCTCGGATGAGGAACGCAGACTGCACGCGTTAGATGTTAAGCGTGCCCTCCTGTTTTATCTAAACCGTTCACGGGGTTTTCGTAAGGACAATCAACTTTTTGTTTCCTACTCTGCCCCAAAGTTAGGGTCCAAAATTTCTTCTCAGAGACTGTCCAAATGGCTCACTGAGACGATCAGACTTTGTTATTTGTTGGCTAAGAAGCCTCTACCTGGACCTGTTCGTGGACACTCCACAAGGGCGATGGCCACGTCGGTGGCATTCCTGAAGGGTGTGTCCCTTTCCGATGTCTGCAAGGCGGCTACCTGGTCTTCTCCGCATGCCTTCATGAAGCACTACGCGCTGGACGTGCATGCTCAGCAGAGGACTCGGTTGGGAGCTGCGGTGTTGCAAGCTGTTTCTTCAGGCTGACCGTCTTCCCGCCTCCAGGTATGCTTTGCTTGCTAATCTCCCATGAGTGTGAGGCACAGAGACCACGAAGAAGATAGACAGGTTGCTTACCTGTAACTGTAGATCTTCGAGTGGTCATCTGTGCATTCACACTACCCGCCCTCCTTCCCCGCTGCTGACGGTCTCTCTTCAGTAAAGGGGCTTTCAGCGGTCAGGGAGGAACTGGCGGGATTGCCGCGCGGGCGCTGGTGGGCATGCGCAGTGGGTCGCTTGCGCATGCTCATTGGCGCCGAGCGCGGAAAAATCCCGGGCTTTTTCAGATACCGATTCGGGGATCGGCGCAGGCGCACTATCCCATGAGTGTGAATGCACAGATGACCACTCGAAGATCTACAGTTACAGGTAAGCAACCTGTCTTTTTTGGAATTCTCACCATTCCGTTAGGAAACCAACCAAAACTATGGTCGTTTTCCCACTGAGCTTACCTCGGAGCGACGTCCCTCTTCACCGCGCAGCGTCTGTGCGGATTTCCCACCAACTGCTCCGAGGCTGCTCCGAGTAACCAAATAGAGTCGCGGCTTTTGCGTCGCTAACGTAAACTGGGTTTTAGCGGTTTCCATTTGCGATGCAAAAGGTCGGGAACTTCCTGGTTCCTCGGAGCAGTTGGTGGGAAATCCGCACAGACGCTGCCGCAGTGAAGAGGGACGTCGTTCCGAGGTAAGCTCAGTGGGAAAACGGCCTATGACTTTTTCAGAAGACCTCTGAGGGTGGGAGCTTAAAGTGGCTCTCGTGTATAAACAATTTTTATTAGTAACATATGGTAGTAGAACTATATCTACAACTTATAAAAAGCCTAAAGTGAAAAAAAACAAACAAACATCATTCTACCCCACATCTTACTTTTCTCCCACCCCTCTCCCCAATAATTGACCCCCGCCAGTGTTATTTTTTTTTTTTTAAAAAAACATATTAAAGGTACCTTTAACTATCAAGAAAAAACAAAAATTGATTAAGAAAAAGATCCCCCCTTCGAAAGTTATATTCTTGTCTTAAAGGTCTTAATCTTCAAAAATTGTCCAATGTCCTTTTATTTTCCACTCTTTTTCTACATATCTTCTGAATTTCTTCCACTCCCGATTAAAAAGTTCTAAATCGCAGTCTCTTAGTTTTCTTGTTAGCTTGTCCATTTCACTCCATGACATAACTTTTATAGTCCAGTCCCATTTTTCTGGTATTTTTTCTTGCTTCCACAGCTGCGCATATAATGTCCTAGCAGCTGAGAGCAAGTACCATATTAAAGTTCTATCTTCTTTTGGAAATTTTTCCATTTGTAATCCCAGCAGAAAAGTCTCTGCTTCTTTGTTAAATTCATATCCTAGGATCTTAGATATCTCTTGTTGAATCATCTGCCAAAACATTTTAGCTCTTTCACAAGTCCACCACATATGGTAGAAAGAACCTTCATGCTTTTTACATTTCCAACATCTATCTGGCATCTTATTGTTCATCTTTGCTAATTTTTTTGGAGTCATATACCATCTATACATCATCTTAAAACAGTTCTCTTTAATACTATGACATGTTGCGAGTTTCATAGAGTTTTTCCACAGATATTCCCAAGATTCCATCTTTATTTCTTTATTTACATTAATTGCCCATTTTATCATTTGAGATTTCACTACTTCATCTTCTGTAGTCCATTGTAAAAGTAATTTGTACACTTTTGAAATTAATTTCTCATTATCTCCAAGCAGAACTCTTTCCATTTCTGTTTGCTCTTTCCTTATTCCTTCAGCTTTGATATCATTCTCCATCAAGCTTTTTATTTGTTGCATTTGAAACCAATCATATTTATAATTCAATTCTTCTGCAGTTTTCATTTCTATTTTCCCACTTTGTATTTTTAGTAGTTGGTTGTATGATAGTTGTTTTTCCTTAACTGTTTTGGCCTTTAACTTTATCACTTCAGCCGGCACTATCCACAGAGGTCTTCTCTCATCGCCATATTTCTTGTACTTTATCCACACATTTAGTAAGTTGCTCCTTATATAATGGTGAGAGAAAAGACCGTCCATCTTCTTTTTCCCATAATACAAGTAGGCATGCCAGCCGAATTTTTTCCCATGGCCTTCTAACACTAAAAGTTTTTTATTTAATAACGTTATCCATTCTTTCAACCATACTAAACAAATTGCTTCATGATACAGTTTCAAATCTGGTAATTGAAACCCACCTCTCTCTTTTGCATCTATCAGGACTTTCATTTTAATTCTAGGTTTCCTCCCGGCCCACACAAATTCCGAGATTTTTCTTCTCCATTTATCAAATTGCTTAGCATCTTTCACAATGGGGATAGTTTGAAACAAATACATAATCCTTGGTAAGATATTCATTTTTACTGCAGCTATTCTGCCCAACAATGACAAATTGAGCTTGTTCCACTTTAGCATATCTTCTTCTATTTTGCGCCAGAGCTTTTCATAGTTGTTCCTAAACAGATCAATATTTTTCATTGTTATCTCTACCCCTAGATATTTTACCTTAGAGGTAGCTTCACAACCCGTTAGTCTTTGTAGTTCTTGTTGTCTATTTTTCTGCATATTCTTACATAAAATTTTTGATTTTTCTTTGTTTATGTAAAGTCCCGCCAACTCCCCAAACTCTTGTATTCTCGTTAACAACAACGGTGTAGCTTGTAAGGGATTTTCATTTATAAACATTATATCATCCGCAAATGCTCTATATTTATAGGTATACCCTTTTATTTGTAGTCCTTCTAAATCTTTTTCATCTTGGATCTGCATCAGTAAAATTTCAAGAGTCATTATGAACAACAATGGCGAAAGCGGGCAGCCTTGTCTAGTACCTTTACTAATTTTCATTTCGTCTGTAAGATCTGCATTGATGCACAACCTTGCCCTTTGTTCAAAATATATTGCCTTTATCATTCTTATAAAACTTTCTCCAAGCTCCATTTTTTCCATCACTGCAAACATGAAGTCCCAATTTAAATTGTCAAATGCTTTTTCTGCATCCGCAAAGAATAGTGCTACTTCCTTTTCTGGATGTCTTTCATAGTATTCTACAATATTTACAACAGTTCTAATATTGTCTCTTATTTGTCTTTTGGGGAGAAAACCAGCTTGGTCCTCCTTTATAAAATTTATCAGATATTGCTTAAGTCGTTCCGCCAGAATTCTTGTAAATATTTTATAATCATTGTTCAAAAGTGAAATTGGTCTATAATTTTTCACATTTGTGACGTCTCTTTCTTCTTTAGGTATCAAAGAAATAACAGCTTCCTTCCATGTATTTGGTACCTTCCCTTTAGCTCTTATTACATTCATCAGCTTCTGTAATTTTGGTATTAATTCATCTTTAAAAATTTTAAAATATTTAGCTGTATAACCGTCTGGCCCGGGAGCTTTATCATTCTTCATCACATTAATTGCTGCTTCAATTTCTATTTTTTCGATTGGGTCATTCAAAATTTTTCTCATATTTTCAGTTAAAGGCTCAATTTTTATTTTCTGTAAGTATTCATCTATCTTTTTTCTCTTTACTTCAGCACCTTTAAACAGCTTGGCATAATACTTAAAAAATTCTCTTTTTATTCCCTCTTGAGTAACTACATCTCTTCCATCTATCACAATTCTACTAATTATTTTATTTTCCCTCTTTTTTTTCAGCTGCCATGCCAAGTATTTCCCCGTCTTATTTGCTCCTTCGAACGATTTCTGCTGAAGCCTTTTCAAATTCCATTGCACTTCTTTGTTTAGTAAATGTCTTAATTGAGTTTGCAATATTGAGATTTCCCTTAGAATCTTCTTTTTCCCTGGTCTTTTCCTCAGCTCCCTTCTTTTTTCTTTATTTCATTTTGAATGTCCAATAATTGTTTTTCTTTTTCCCTTTTATCTTTGTTGTTCAAAGTAATCAACAATCCTCTCATTACTGCTTTATAGGTATCCCAGACCGTCTGGAAGTCAATATCTTCTTTATCATTCACTTGGAAAAATTCCTTAGTTTCTTTTCCTAGGAAAGTCACTGTTTCTTTGTTCTGTAGCAAATCTTCATTCAGTCTCCATCTTCTCAGTCTTTTGGACAATTTTGTAATCCACATTATTGGGTTATGGTCAGCACCAATTTTAGGCAAAATATCTATCTTCCTTGTTGTAAGGCCTAAGTTTCTGGTTCCCCACAGCATGTCAATTCTAGAAAAGGTCTTATGTCTTGCAGAAAAAAAAGTATAATCCCGCACTTCAGGATTAAACTTTCTCCATATGTCTTCCAAATTTTCCTGTTTGACTAGTTCAAAAAAAGACTTTGGCAATTTCCCTTCTTTCCCACTATTTTTTTTCCCTCCGGATCTATCCAATGAGTTCTCAACTGTTCCATTAAAATCTCCCATTAAGAGTATTTGATCGTAGGTCAACTCATCTAGTTGTTGTATAATGTCTTTTAAAAAAGCATCTTTTGCACCATTAGGTGCATATAGTCCCAATAACAGCGTTTTTTTCCCATTTGATGTTATTTCCACTGCTACAAATCTTCCATCTTTATCTTTAAACACCAGTTTTGGCTCCAAGTCCTGTTTAATATAAAAAACTACTCCCCTTTTTTTCTGTTCAGCTAATGAAAAAAATTCCCTTCCCAATTGTTTGTTCCATAAAAATTTATAATCCTTTTGTTTGATGTGGACTTCTTGCAAACAAATTATATTACAATTTTGCTTCTTAATCCAATGAAAAGTTGCCCTTCTTTTTTGTGGTGAATTTAGTCCATTAACATTCCAAGACAATAATTTGTAATCCATCATGGTGCAAATTCTTTATTTTCTTCAAAAAATCTCCTCAACTCTCTGGCATTTGTAATTGTTACCCTCTTCCCCTGAAGTTCAAAGCTCAAACCCTCGCGGATTATCCATCTGTACCTTGTGCCATTGTCTTTCAGTTTTTCTGTCAACTTTTTATATGTTCTCCTGTCATTTATCACTTCTTTAGGTAGCTCCTTCATAATTCTCACTCTGCTACCTCTTACTATCAATGACTGTTCAAAGTTTTTCTTCATAATCCTTCCCACCATTTCCTTTGTCATAAATCTTACAACAACATCTCTTGGTAAGTTGTTTTTTTTGGCATATAACGAATTGACTCTATACATATGATCATACATGTTCTTAGTCTTGTCAGGGTCTTCTTCTAAGAATTCTGTGATTATGTTTATTATATATCCTCTCAGATCATCATTCTCTTCCTCAGGTACTCCTCTCAAGCGTATCTGATTTTCCATTAATTTGCATTCGTGGATCGTCACTTTTTCTTGGACTTTCAGCAAGGTGGTATCATGTATTTTAACTTTCTCCTCCACTTCCTGTACTTTCTTGTCTATTTTCCCAATTTGATCTTTAAGGTCATCCACTTCTTTTTTAATTACTGTGACAAGTTCTTCCTTCATTTCTTCCATCATTTTCTTAACTCCTTTCATAATCCTGGCTTCCATAGCCTCCATTTGGTCCTGCAGTTTTTCTAATGAGAGGGCTCTTGTTCGGGGCTGCCTGGGCTCTGACATTTAGGCAAGGAGCAGGGAGATAAAATAAAAAATACCAAAAATTTCCGTCTCACAATTTACAAATTTGGCTGCCAAGTTCAAAAGGTCTAAATTTTCTCTCTTATTTAGTCTTTATTCTGTTCTCTTCTGAGCTTCCCAGGCCCAGATATAGATTTTTAAAGAAATTTTTCCCCTTTAAAAAATGACGAAATTTTTAACTTCACCAATTTGAAATCTGACAGTCAGGTTCAATAGAGCAGAGCTTGCCCTTTCCAGCAAGCCTAATTTCGCTGGTTTCTGAGCCTCCAAAGCCAAGATATTTATCAAAAAAGTCTTCAAAAATTCCAAAATGGCGGCCGCGATTTTTTCCCCTTTAAAATTTTTTTTTCCCCTTTTAAAGTCACCCCAGGAGCCCACCAGTAATGTAGTCAATAGTTCTTGTCCTCTTACCCTTTTTCCCGTGGATTCTGTCAATTTTTAAAGTCCCAAATCTTTTTAAAACAATGTTTAAAATTGGACCTCCCGGCAATGGCTGCCGATGTTTCTCTATGATGTAGAGTAGGCTTTTTCCTTTACTGCTTCCTGTCTCTGTCAGCTTCAACTCTCATGGAAATCCCACGATACTTGACGCACTTCCTGTCTTGCTCAGAAGAGTTGCAAAACTGTTCCAGTATATTCCAATGCAACATGGCTGTTTACATTTCACAAACCGCAAACCGCAAGTATTCAAAACTATGTTCTCTTTTCAAATTTTAGCAGTTTTTAACACTGTCATTTATATTAAAACAGTCCAAACTTCTCCATTTCTTTCTTCTAATTGCAAGCTTTATATTTTCCCCTTCTTCCCACCTTTAATATGTCCCTTTAATCTGTAAATAGCTCCGGAGTGAAAAAAGAGCTTCTGTACCTTTTTTTCTTCACTTATCCAAGTTCCACTGGTCTTCCAAAACTTTAGTTGTTTAGAATTGTCCCAGAAGGTTAGAATCCTGACGAGCTTATGCCAAATCAATGGCTCTGAAAAGATCTTGCAGACGATAACTATGCCAACTTCTGAGACCCCTCAAAGCCTCAAAGGAACCCCCTACAGAGCTCCTTTTCAGCCAAGGTAAATCTCTTCCAAAGTTTTAAGTGCAAGTCTTGGACCTTTCTCTCACTGAGAAAGGTAGGCAGTGGGCTTTGATTTGCCCTCCACTACCCTGAACAAGACCTTCAGCTTGCTCCCGATGTGAGAGACAACTCAGCTCGCCATTTTCCTCCCCGGAAGCTTAAAGTGGCTCTCAACCAGAAGCAGTCATGTTTTTTTTTTAAATTGCACCATCTTTATTTTTAAAGGTTATGATGTATTTTTATTATATCATCAGAGACTATGGAACTTCTTTAGGCACATATCACAGGATAATAAAATTTTTAAACTGATAATCCCTTCATTTCTGTACATACATTGGGATGCTGCAGGAATTGAAGCATGTGATGTTTAAAAACCCAAATGTTTGAGCTGTGTGAGTTATCAGTTCTGGACATAAACAAGATTTCAGTTTGGTATAAAAGAATGAGGAGGGGGGGCTTCTAAGAAATGGGGGGGGAGGGTGGATTTATCTGCATTCCACAATTTCGTGCCCCTAAAGTTGTCGATTCCTCTGAGAGTGAGATGCTGAGAATGTGTTGAAAAGGACTTGACGTACTCAGAGGCGCATCATACAAAATTCATTTTCAACTTCTACTATGAATTTGTCATTGGAAGTTTTTTTTTCTTCTTCTTGTGTGTGTGTGTGTGTAATTTATTAATGCTTCCTTGTGAACTGCCTAGCAGAGGTCCGAAGGGAGTTCAAAGATGACTTGGAATTGCAATGAAGATTGGTTTAGAGGAGACGCAGCACGGCTCCCTTCAAAGTCCTTGGAAGCGTTTCTTTCCATCCCTTTTTTTACTGCCACACGTACTGCCACACATTAACATCTGAACTTTTATATCTGTTTAGCAAACAGTAATTGATTATGCAGCTCTCAAAACCCTTGCTGCTTTTAAATTTTATTAAGTAAGGAGAGCGTAATTATTTTTCGAGGCCAGGAGGATCAGAACACATGTTTTGGGGGAAAGATCTGAGACTTGTTTTGGCGTTATTGCTGTAGCCAGGAATGAATAGAGAACAAAACAATGCATTTAAGATTCCTTTTGTTTAAAAGGTGAAAGACCTTCAAACCACCGGCTTTGTTGATGTTGATGCTGCCATCATAAGAACGTTTCCCTGGGAGGAAGCCCCACTGAATAGGGCATTAGATTCACTGGTATGGTATTGCCAGGAATCTCTGTTGTGTAGCAAAGCTTACATGCAGCAGCAGTTCGATACTGTGTGTGTGGCTAGCAAAGGTGCAAAGTTACACTGAGCCATTTGTCAGTTTCAATCTAAGAGTACTTTATTAGGGAACTCCATTCTAAGATAGTATAGGTTGAGAGATAGGGATAGAACAGGCGTGGCCAAACTGCAGCTCAGGACTCTTTCTCACATATTGTGTGGCTCTCAAAGCCCCCATCGCCCTGTCAGCCAGCTTGGAGAAGGCATTTAAAGTCTCTTTAAATCACTTCTCCAAGCCATGCCAGCCAGCAGCATTTAAAGTTAGCTTTCTTTCTGCCTCCCACCCCCCACCCCCCATCTATTTTCTTTGCTTACTCCCTTCCCAAACATCTGATGTTCATGTCTGGTAGCTCTCAAACATCTCACATTTATTCTATGCAGCTCTTGATGTTAGCAAGCTTGGCATCCCTGGGATAAAATCTATCTAAATAGCTGGGTGGATGCAGATGAAGATCCATGTCCTGCATCCGTGATTCTTCAGAAGGGTGGTGGGTGCAACAAAAATGGAGAGTGTGTTCCTTCTTGGTGTGTGTGTGTGTGTGAGAGAGAGAGAGAGGGATGGATGGAAGGAAGGAAGGAAGTCTTGTCCCCAAAATTAGCATTCTACTTCATAAGAATAGCATCATATAACAGGAAGGAAAGGACGCCCTGTTTGTCCTGACCCCTTCTATCTATCTAAATCTATGGTGCTGTCTCTGGTCTGAGACGGAAGGATTCCGCCACTTCCAACATAGAGTAGACCCAAACAGGGGTTGTTTTGTAGAAAAATAGGTGGTGGAGCTCATCCAGGGATTGTTATTCAATGGGCAAGGAGGTGGAACTCTCAGAAAGTTTCAGGAGCTGTGCTCCTGTGAGTTCCCACTGAATCTGAGGCCTGGACCCAAGTAAGATTCTGAGTAGACCTGTTGAGCACGGCTCTCCTTTTCTCTGCAATACAACTGTTTATTTAGTTTTAGTTATTATATTTGACTTCTAGCCCTCCTTCCCCTGCGCAGCAAGGCTCAGGGCAGGTTACAACGATACAATAACGCTAATATAAATACAGCAATTAGACATAGGTATGACTAATAATTAAAAACCCTATCAATACATATCCTCAGTTAAAACAATCCAGTGGCAGACAGTAACATAGTTTAATACCTCCTCTCTCAGCAAGGCTCGGCCTATGTATGTCAGTCACTGTTGCCGAGCACCGAGGCAAGTGAGTGGATGGAAAAGCAAAGTAAGGCAAGATGGCAGCAGAACTGGACGGGGGAGGCCAAATCAGATGGACTTCCACTGCCTCAGCCGCAGACCTGGTGGAACGGCTCTGTTTTACAGGCCCTGTGGAACTGCATTAGGTCCCACAGGGCCTGAATCTCACTTGCTGTTCCACCAGGCCAGAGCAATATGAGAAGACCCGGGCTCTGGTTGAGGCTAGGCAGCTACACTTCAGGCCTGGGATCATCGGAATATGTTTTCAATTTACACCTTGAGATGTAATGTGTCATGTAACAAATGAATCTCTAGATCAGGGGTCCCCAAACTTTTTGAGCCTGTGAGCACCTTCTGAATTCTTCAGAAGGGTGGTGGGTGCAACCACAAAATGGCTGTCGCAGGTGGTGGCCCCACACAGACAAAGGAAGCCCGAGTACAGAGGAGAAGAGAGGTAGTTAAGAAGATACATTGGGAAAGTCAAGATGAGAGAGAATAAAACAAACACTGCCACGACAGCTGCCACTTTAACAAAGTTATTGTAATCTGCATGTTCCATCAAACCTTCACTGTCAAATCAAAAGCCCTACTGAGCAAGAGCCCCACCTGGTCTCACTCACTTTCTAAAAACACTCGATGGGCAGTGTCCCCTCTAAATGAATTAGTGTGAGCTAGCTCACCACTTTTGAGCCTCTGGCTCATGTTTTTGTCTTCACTCAGGAAGGATGGCCCCAGAGCAAACTAATGTATGCAGCAGCCAAATTGCTTACTCATGACTTTAATGCGAGTAGCTCATAATGTAGAATTTTTGTTCACAAGACTCCACAGCTTAGAGGGAGCATTGTTGGTGGGCACCCGTGGCACCTTGGTCACCTTGGTTGGGGGCCTCTGCTCTAGATAAACATGTCAGAACTGGTGCTGCATGTATGTTCAGTGGCAAGCCAAAGTTTTGCCTCTGAGCAATTACTCATTGCGGCTGTCCCTGTTTTTATGTTGCTGTATAGAAATGGGAAGCAGAAACAAATGCTGCTTTCGGAAGCCTTCCTTGTCTTTCCGTCTCGCTTCACCTACATCCCAGATTCTGTAAAATGAGACTTCTTCAGGGAAATCCAGGGAATGATGAACAGTCTTCTGTATGGACTAGATTCAAGTCCAAGAACAGCAACAACATTTTTCAGGGTATGAAGACCAACAAGGATTTTTCAGAGCCTAAGCTTTCAAGAGCTTAATAGAAAACCCACGCAAACCCCCACTTTAGCTTGGCGCGCTTTGGCTTGAATTATAAAGGTCAGGGCAAAGGTTTATAAGCACTAGGAACTGGCGGGAAGGCCAGTTCCAACAACGCGTGTGTATGCCCATGATGCTGGAATAAAGATCTTGAACTCTACTTATCCTTGTCAGTGGATCTGACATTTTGTTGGAACTCCCATTACCCTGAATTGGCTTAAACTCAGACCCGCGATGGCTGGTGAACAGGACCAAGCTATGGGGACGACCAAAACCACTGAGGAGGAGGAACCAAAGCCCGAAGAGCTGCGGGTTACTCCTGCCACCGTGACAGGAGAGTGGTTCGCAGCCACACACACACACCCTTCAGCCAGTTCCCGTGAGGGGCAAACAATCATTCATCCCCAAAGGGGGAGAGCCCCCAGTGGGAGGAGACCCGCCAGCTGGGGGCAAACCGGGCCCCCAACCACAACCTCAACCCAGACCGGAGGAACCGGTGCCAGTGCTGGGGGGGCCCCCAAGTCAGTGAGGTAAGGTTCGATGGGGACCCGGCAGAGCTGGACTATTTCATGGTGTCTGTGCAGGGTCACCTCAGCTTCTGGGCCCGCAACTTTCCGACGGAAGCCGCGAGTGGTATACATCTGGAGCTTTCTTCAAGGGACGGCCGCCCGGTGGTATGTCACCCTGTTCGAAAGGCGATCCCCTGCCCTGAACTCGGCCACAGAACTCCTGAGGGCCCTGTGGCGTCACTTTGAGGACCCATTACAGGAGACCAACGCCATAGCGGCCCTGCAAGACCTGAAGCAGGGTGCCAGGTTGGTGGCCAGGGGAATACACAGCGGGATGCCCCACCTGCAGGACATTTACAACCCCTTCCCCCGCTTCACGCCCCTGGAAGTGTATATCCATGGACTTTATAACTGATCTGCCCCCCTCGACGGGGAAAACTGTGATTTGGGTCATTGTGGACACTTTTTCCAAACATGCTCACTTCATGCCTTGCAAACAACTCCCCACGGCTAAGCAGTTAGCCCAATTATTTATCCAGCACATCTTTTGGCTACACGCTTTTTCTGCCAAAGTGGTTTCCAACCGTGGATCACAATTTGTTGCCAAGTTCTGGTTGCACCTGTGTGAATTGGCAGGGATAGAACATGGGCTCAGTTCCGTCTACCACCCACAAACGAATGGACAGATGGAACGCACCAACATGGTGCTTGAGCAATTTCTACGTTGTTATACGTCTTTCCAGCAGGACAACTGGGTAGCTCTACTGCCCTTTGCAGAGTATGCTTATAATAACAGCGTGCATAGCGCCACCAAAGTAAGCCCCTTCCAAGCGGTGTATGGATATGAAAGCAAGCCATTCCCGGAGCTCGCCCCCCCTCATCAGCTTAACAGAATGGTGGAAAGGGATAGCAGGGGGCTGGGCAGTTATTAGCCAACAACTGCAGAGGGCACAAGAAGCCTACAAGACTCAATACGATAAAAATCACTCTGAACTTTGGGACTTAGCAGTGGAAGACAAGGTGTATATTTCAACCAAGCACATACCCAATGCACAGAACTGCAAAAAATTGGGGATGAAGTATTTGGGCCTTTCCCGATCAAACGGATTATAAATAAGGTGACTGTTGAATTGGAATTGCCAAAGAACCTTAAACATGTCCACCCTTGTTTCCATGCCAGTTATCTGAAGAAGGACCCTGGGCCCTCATCATGGCACCCCCAGACGGAACCGCCACCCCGGACTCTGGTTCATGGTCAGATTCATCATGAAGTGCAGGAAATTCTTGATGCAAAGATCAAACGTGGTGAACTGTTTTACATTATCAAATGGACTCACTTCCCCTTAAGTCAAGCTGAATGGGTCAGCTCCAAAAATACGAACTGCAAAGCCCTGATTAAAGATTTTTACAACGAACATCTTGATAAGCCCGGGGAAAGGGGGCCTTAGGGGAGGCAGAATGTCAAGAGTCACTCCATCTTGTTTCTCTTGCCCTATGTATCCAATTTATCCAATGCTATGCTTGTGCTTTGCTATGTTGCCTTTGAAGCATCCCGTTGCAGCTTATCTGGAGGGAGGGTGGCATGTCTGGGAACTGGCTAGTTACTATGCAACCAAGGTCGGAAGCTGGAGGAGATGTAACCCAAGAACTGATAACACCACCTGGGGTGATGAGAGCTTTATAGAAAACCCACGCCAACCCCTGCTTTAGCTTGGCACGCTTTGGCTTGAATTATAACGGTCAGGGCAAAGGTTTATAAGCACTAGGAACTGGCAGGAAGGTTGGAATAAAGATCTTGACCTCTACTTGTCTTATCCTTGTCTCTGAGTCTGACAAAAGCTCCCTTTGCCATATCTGATGGATCTGGTGAAGCTCCCTTTGACTCTGGAAAGCTCATACTCTGAAAAATCTAATTGGTCTCTAAGGTGTTCGTAGACTTGAATCTAGCTCTTCTACTTTAGACTTGCATGGCTACCATCCCAAAACTATTTGTGTTACACCTCAACTAACTTTTTTTTGGGGGGGGGGGGAATATTAATATTTCTTAGCTCAAAATGGTGAGTCTATGAGAGGTGAGGTGAGCAAGGATCTCTGTCAATGTTTACGGAGATAGACCACTGAAAATCCTTTGATTAATAATGGATTTTATTATAGGTATAGGTTTTCAAATAGTTACATCCCAATCAAACAATTTCAAGAGGAATACAGTGGTTAGCTGAACAAGTATGGCTGGGGTAGGTGATATAATACCTAGATCTTGCAGAGTAGGCTCAGTCAGAGGAAACACAAGGCCTCTGGAGGGAGATTTCTCTTGAGAAGAAGGGGTGAGGGTAGGAAGGGATGGAGGGAGGGAGGAGAGGATGGAGGAATGCCCTATCTCTTTCTTTCCTTTTATCTCTCTCCTAATTCTGACTGGTGGGATTGCCTGTTTTCTAGGGTAAATTATGTCACATCAAGCGATTCAATTACCCAATGAGGAAGCAGAATGTCACACCAATGGAAAATCAGAGTGTCATATGTGAAATATCCAATCAGAGATCATTGTGTCATAGATCCATGCCCCAATAGAGGAATTTTAATTACACTGGCCAAATGACTTTTTATGGCCCTGTTTTTCCAAACTGATTCCTTTGAAGCTCCCGAAAAGTTATAGATTTCTCCCTTAGTGTCAAACATGGATAGGCATCCATCAAGTGTTGAGGAGATTGGTTGACTTTGATAGCCTTAGCAATAATTAAAGAAAAATAGAAACTTTGTTCCCTGGCAGAAATGTGAGACCAGTTTACAGGTATACCACACATTCACAACAAGATGACCACTTAACCTTTAGCCTTTGTGTTTCTGCTGTCTTGCCCTGAAGAATAACAACATATATATACAAGCCATTTATCTGTGTTCCAGGAGTCCTGGTAACCCTTATTTTTTATGGTTTGATAACAAGACTTAAAAGGTTGCCAAAAGAAGTGAAGGAACTTTTACAGCTCTGCCCACCACGTGTCCCTCTCTGGGCCTGGAATTCTTCGTTTCCAGGAGCAGAAAGATGGATGCTTCTTAGCCGTTCAGCATTGGCCACTATGTCTGTCCAGCCTGTGAACCAGACTTGTCATCATTCCAGCCTGCCTGGGGCCTAGAAGGAACTGGATTTTTCTCCCTTATGCACAAGAAAGACCATTCCAATTCAAATGGGCATTGCTGTGCCATATTAATATTCTAGGGTTACATTGCAATATCACATTCCAGGGGTGCATGGCTTGGGAATCAGTACAGGGGTGTCTTTCTGGATATCATTTGCCTGGAGTAGTCTGTTGGAACTCTCTGTCTGGGACAAAGTGATGCTATGTATTCTTGGTGCTTGTGGGTGGGGGGGAGCAGAGTGGGAAGGCTTCTGGTGTCCTGGCCCCACTGGTGGACCTCCTGATGGCACTTGGGTATTTTTGGCCACTGTGTGACACAAGAGTGTTGGACTGAATGGGCCAATGATCTGATCCAACATGGCTTCTCTTATGTTATGCTGAAAGGGAGAAATAATATCCCATCAAACCCCGTTTCAGGGATCCACCTACGAAATCTCCACTCCTACGTTGAAGTCCCACTGAAGTGTGGTTACTGCAACAGTGCCTTCCACGAGCGCTATGCCTTCAGACAGCACAGGAAGATACACAGAGATGAGAAGAGATTCAAATGCGATCAGTGTAATTACGCATGCAAACAGGTATTTAAAGCAGTCAGGGGTTTGATTGCTGGTTTGGTGGGATTAGTTTGGGCAGATATCCTGGCTTTGATCACTGTGCAGATGTCTATTGCTGCCATCAGTCGCTACATAGAGAGCATTGAGGTTTTGCTGGTACGGTTGGCAGAACGGGAAAATTACTTATGGTAAGCTGTGTGGAGTGTGGCTTACTCAAAACTAAGAGCAATGATATTCACCGCTGTTATGATCAGAGGAGGAATTCTGTAACTAATGTATTTCTCTTTAGCACATGTGTCAGAGCTAATAGTTGATGTGCAAGAATGAAAATGAGCAAAATTATAGTGTTAGGAAATCATTTGGTACATTTCCTTGAGTTTAAAATAGCCAGATCATCCGCATAAGTTAGGTGGTACCTCAGCAGTTGGGCAGAAAGTAGGTCCTGTTTACCCTTAAACTTGAGAGGGTTTAAAAATCTTGGGAAAGGAACTTCCGTGATTTGAAATAGAATCAGAGAATTGGAGGGGGCCATCTAGTCCAACACCCTGCTAAAACAAGTGTTTTTGTGGGTTTTTATAGGCCTGCTGGTCCCTGATTTCCTCCTCTGATTACGGGTAGAACTCCTGTTGTGCTTTTCAGTCATATCTTCATAAGCTTCAATCTAATCATTTAATTTTTAAACAAAAGCTGTTTTTTTTCCTTCGCAGGAGATACACTTTCCCCCTTTTCCTGGTTTTGGCCTGGGTAGAAATGATTACCCTTCATCCCCTCAGTATGGGTTTTCAAAAGAGTCTGATTTGAATATTTAAATTTTGTTGGCTGGTTCTCAGCGGTAACGTTTATTTGTTTGCCTTGCTGTATAGCCAATTTCTGCATAAGGCTCACTCCATTAAAAAGCGGATGTTTGAACTTGATCCAGCGTGCTCTAATAATGAAAGTGTGTTTTTAAAGGGGATAATTTATTTTTTGAAATGAGCTTGACATATTAAAGCAGGATTCTTTCATGAATGCTTTTTTCTACTTAGAATAGGCCAAAAACAGCATTCGAGTCAGGATAAGAAACTTGGCAGCTTGGGGCGGGGGGGCTAATTTCAATCAGTAACTTCTCATCTGGACCCTACCATACCAGCAAACATTCCCCTCCCTGCCAGCTCCAGGTGGGGAAACACCAGGAGATTTTGGAAGTGGAGCCTCAGGAGAGTAGGGTTTGGAGAGGGGAGGGACTTTGAGAGCCAGTTTGGTGTAGTGGTTAAGTGTGCGGACTCTTATCTGGGAGAACTGGGTTTGATTCCCCACTCCTCCACTTGCACATGGTGGAATGGCCTTGGGTCAGCCATAGCTCTTGCAGAGTTGTCCTTGAAAGGGCAGCTTCTGGGAGAGCTCTCCCAGCCCCACCCACCTCACAAGTTGTCTGTTGTAGGGGAAGAAGATAAAGGAGATTGTAAACGCTCTGAGACTCTGATTCAGAGAGAAGGACGGGGCATAAATCTACCACCACCACCTCTTATTCCTCCTCCTCCTTCTTGTTGGAATTATGTATGTGTTCTGCATTACCACTTCTGCAATAGAGCCTGCCTTCCAAAGCAGCCATTTTCTCCAAGTGAGCTGATCTCTGTCACCTGGAAATCTCCAGTCCCCAGAGATCTCCAGCCACCACTTGGAGGCTAAGCAATAACTGTAAGGGGAAACAATAATATAGCAAAACAAACACTGTGTTCAGTTCTTCAAACAAACATATAACAACTTCTAAAGCTTATTACAATAATTCCGCAAGATGTACAAGCATTTATATAGACAACACACAGTATATAACCACAAGCTGAATAAATACACTCTTTCAATAAAGCGTCTGTTGAAAACTTTCACAAAGTGCTGTTTCAAATATTCCATGACCCTTTCGAGCCTGCAAACAAAAGTATAAAAATTCCTTATTGCTGATATTCAAACATTTCAAGAAGGTTCCAAGCACTATGCTAGAGTAACAAAGGTTTCCACAGTCTTCATCAGGACTGAGAAATAAATGGAACCAAAGCCTTCAATAAATCAGAATAGCAGTGCACAAACACTTCTTCCCAAGTCTGACCACTGTCTAGAGACTTTCTGATCAGCCTATGGCCTGTACGTAAGGCCTGAAGGTGTCTACTAATGCTCCCTCTAAGCTGGGGAGTCTTTTGAGTAAAAATTCTACTTCATGAGCTACCTCATGAGACTTCCTTGCTGAGGAAGACTGTTTCAGTGTATCTGCATGCACCCAAAAGCTTATACCAAGAATTAAACTTTGGTCTTAAAGGTGCCGCTAGACTCAAAGTTTGTTCTGTTGCTTCAGACCAACACGGCTACCTCACCTTAATCTATCTGATTTTTGTAATCATCCTTGAGTCTCTGGAAGATAGGTGGACTACAGATGATATGAATAAATAAGAGCCAATTTGGTATAGTGGTTAAGTGCACGGACTCTTATCTGAGAGATCCAGGTTTGATTCCCCACCCCTCCACTTACAGCTGCTAGAATGGCCTTGAGTCAGCCATAGCTCTTGCAGAGTTGTCCTTGAAAGGGCAGCTTCTGGGAGAGCTCTCTCAGCCCCACCTACCTCACAGGGTGTCTGTTGTGGGGGGAGAAAATATAGGAGATTGTGAGTCACTCTGAGATTCGGAGTGGAGGGGGGGGGACATAAATCCAGCATCATCATCTTCTAAATACTTTTCTTTTGACTATTTTCTTTTATTCATTTCCACTTTAAAAAAGCAATGTGCCATAGCAATTTAAAGTAATCTCTTGAGATATTTTAAATTAATCAGAAATATGTTTGTTCTTTAGTCTTCCATTTCCCTCCCTCCCTCTCGTTACAGAAAATTTTGGTGTGGTAGACACCAGTGTTCCATCTAAACTGAGTTAATGTGAGCTAGCTCACAGTTTTTTAGGCCCCTTCTCTCACATTTTTGTCTATGCTCAGGAAAAATACCCCAGAGCATATTAATTGATGCAGTAGCTCACAACTATAATGCCAGTAGCTCACGAGGTAGAATTTTTGCTCAAAAGACTCCCCAGCTTCGAGGGAGCATTAGTAGACACCTTTATTTTGGTTTACAAGTTAAGGCTCTGTATGTAAATCCAGAACCAAAGTTGAGTGCTAATTAGCTTCACTGTTATGTGTGAGGCCTGGAAATCTCCCGGAATTACAACTGCTCTCCATGCAGCAGAGATCAGTTCCCCTGGGAAAAATAGCTGCTTGGGAGGGTTGGCTCCATGGTGATCACATCCTTGCTGAGGTCCTCCCCAGACTCCACCCGCAAATCTCCACAAACTCCCATCCTGGAGTTGGCAACCTTGTTTGGTGTAAGCTAGAAAAAGAGTTCTATATTAGAAGGAAATCTTCAGGATGGGCAAAGGCTGCCATTCTCCTTAGCTTCACACGAGAGTTTCTAGCACCTTCTGTACGTTTTAGGAGCGCCACCTGGTTATGCACAAGCGGACGCACACCGGGGAGAAACCCTTCGTTTGCCCGGCTTGCAGCAAATGCTTTCGGCAGAAGCAACTGCTCACCGTTCACTTCAAGAAACACCACGACTCTACTTTTCAGCCAAAAGTCTACAACTGCCCCAAATGCGGCAAGGGCTATTCACGCTGGGTAAGTGCGGCTTCTTTAAGCATCCTGATTGGACGTGCCGTAGTCCGCTAAACATCCAGGACTGCCTGTATCTATCCATCCCATTACATGCAGCAGTAAAAAAACAAACTCTGCTGTAGAATTTAACACCCAGTGAAGACAGCTGCTGGAGAGAGACGGTAGGTCAGCAGTAAAGCCTATGCGTGGCATGCAGAAGGTCCGTGTTTCAGCCCTCGGTATGACTGGTTTAAATGATCTCTGCTAAGGAGGCTTTGAAAAGACCATACTGAGATCTTGGGAAGCTGCTGCCAGTCAGAGAAGACAATACTGAGGGAGAAAGATCAGCAGCGAGGGGCCACGGCTCAGTGGAAGGCCTTCTGCTTTGCATTCAGAAGGTCCTGAGTTGAATTCCCAAGAACTGCAGTGTGTTTGTTTTTTTTTAATTAAGATGCTAGATAATGTGAAAGGCTTCCTGGAAACACTTTCTATAGGAGATTTTTGGAAACACTTGGCAGGTGCTGTGGTGCCCATGGAGACTTCAGCAGCACCTAAAAAAAGGATAAAATAGGAATGAGGAAAATGATGGGACCATTGGGGAGAAAGGCAGAGTGTAAATAAACTAAATAAACAGATTCAAGTGGGTAGCCCTATTGGTCTGAAGAAGTGTGCATGCCAGTTTAGTGTAGTGGTTAAGTGCGCGGACTCTTACCTGGGAGAACCGGGTTTGATTCCCTACTCCTCCACTTGCACCTGCTAGCATGGCCTTGGGTCAGCCATGGCTCTCACAAGAGTTGTCCTTGAAAGGGCAGCTGCTGTGAGTGTCCTCTCAGCCCCACCCACCTCACAGGGTGTCTGTTGTGGGGGAAGGAGATTGTAAGCCGCTCTGAGACTCTTGATTCAGAGAGAAGGGCAGGGTATAAATCTGCGGTATTATTATTATACCCAGAATTAAATGTGTTGGTCTTAAAGGTGCCACTGGACTCAAACTTTGTTCTAAATAAATAGTTGTTAGCCAAATAACTTCCTTTTTTGATTTTTTTTTTCAGAAAAAAGATGCAGTACAGAAGGGGGAAAAGGGAAAGGGAAAATATAAATTCATCATTGATTTTCAAATATTATGAGAAGTTAACATACCACAAGTAAAATCAACTGTTTTAGTAAAAAATATATATTTTAATGTGAGCTCAGATAGCAAAAAATCATTATTACAGTATTTTGAGGTGATTTCTCTCTAAAAGAATAAGCAAGGACTTTCTTAATAGCAGTATTCTATTAACAATAAAAAGACTGCATCTTTTAACAGTTAGACAGCTTTGCCAAATAACTTGCTTTTGATCCTTTATGCTGGATAGAATAACATGCGTAAGCACACTGAAAACTGTGGGGAAGCAAGAGCAGTTGGACCCAGCAAAAGAAGCAAGTGTCCAAGGAAAGACAGCAAGAGATCTGCCCATGATGCTGAACAACAAGGTAATAACAGAGTTGATCTGGATAGGACTGAAGATGGAAAGGGCTGTTTGCATGCATAGCTATGGCCTCCCTACCAAATTGGATGTACCCAGGTCAGAACTGAGCCCTAGTATTTTTATTGAAAAGTAGTGGGTCAGATGCGATAGTAATTCCAGTATAGCTCTTTTATTAGCAAAAACCCAACTGAAAACACAGCTAGCTGTAACTATATACACAGAAACTTCATCCAGAACACACCTCCAGCAATAAACAGCCCAATAGAAAAACAGGCGCCCTGAACCTTCATTTGCATGAGCTTCATTCAAATGGATATTACCTAATTGGCTGGCTCAGCAAGGGCGACCAAACTGAACTCAGCAGCTGCAAGGAGCCTTTCAAACAAAGGGTCTTCATTTGAAGCTCCCAGTACACTACATTTATCCTGCATTCTGTCCTGTGAGATAGGTTAAGCTGAGAGAGGATGAGCTTGGGGGGGGGGGGGCACAGTGGGAGGGCTTCTGGAGTCCTGGCCCCACTGGTGGTCCTCCTGATAGCACCTGCCTTTTGGCCACTGTGTGACACAGTGTGTTGGGCTGGATGGGCCATTTGCTAAATCCAACATGACTTCTCTTGAGTTCTTATGTCCCAAGGATACCCGATATACCAGATGACAGAATAGGGATTTGAACCTGGGTATCATCTGACATAGAGTTGCCAGCTCTGGGTTGGGGATTTCCTGGAGATTTGGGGGGTGGAGCCTGGGGATGGTGGGGTTTGGGGACAGGAGGGACTTCAGTGGGGCATAATGCCACTGAACCCACCTTGCATAGCAGCCACTTTCTCTAGGGGGACCGTTCTCTGTAGCCTGGAAATCAGTTATAATTCCAGGAAGATCTCCATCCACCACCTGGAGGCTGGCAACCTGACAGTCTAATGCAGGGGTGTCAAACTCACTTATTATGGGGGCCAGATCTGACATAAATGAGACCTTGCCGGGCCGAGCCATGTTATGATCATACACACTAAATAATGGACTTCCAATCCACTTTCAATGCACTTTCCAACTGGATTTTGCCAGTTCACACAGTAAAATCCAGTTGGAAAGTGCACTATTTAGTGTGTGTGATTGGAGCCAAAATGTAATGCCAGGTAGCAGAGATACAAACTTTATAAAGGACACAGGCAGACACAATTAAAGATTCTGTATCTCTCCCGTGTGATCAAGGGAACTAGGCAAAGGAAGCTCTGGCTCTTTCCCTCCCTCTGCAGGGGATGAGGAGTGGGCGGAGCCTCAGCCAATAGAAAGAAAAGAAGCTTGGCTCAGTAGCTCTGCTGTGCAATTGAGAGAACCTGGCAAAACAAGCTCCCCTTCCTTCCCCAGGGTGGAGCCTCAGCCAATGGAAAAAATAGAGGCTTTCCTCTGTAGCTCCTGTGCAATTGGGCAAGTCTGGCAAAGCAAGCTGTGACGCAGAAGGAAGCAAGAGAGAGGGAGCAGAAAGCAGACTTGCTCATAGGCCGCCCGAAAGGAACCCTCTGAGGGCCTGAACTGGCCCCTGGGCCTCACATTTGACACCCCTGGTCTAATGATTCACCCTGATGGCTTGCTGTTGAGTTCATGCCAATTTATTCTTGGGAATAAATAGTGTTCGCTTCCCCACCTCCAATGTCTCTTTCTTCTTGAAGCGGCTACTTGTGTGAACTCTCAACACTACACCATGTATAGCATTCCTGTTGCAACCTGTGAGAAAGAAGAGGTTCTGCTGGAGGATGAGAAAGCAGGGCTTACTTGTGAGATGATCTTCAATGTGATGGATAAGTAATGCAGAAGGCAGTTCTTTCTTTTGCTTGCTGGGGCTTAGATCCAGGAAGCTGTTCAACCTGGTTTGTGTTTCTGATACATTTCTGTGAAATGAGTATGTTGACATTTGCTAAAGGTATACACATTTTGCATGTTCCTAATAGGGCCATGAAAGTTAACCATTGCCTTTTCAAAGGAGAGTCACACTTAGAAATCATCTGGTTCTCTTGCCACATGCAATTCCATATAAATGACTGGATTCTGAATTGCTTCCATTATATTCAGATTTGAAACTTTACTTTAAAAAAAAACTGAGGTTAAAACATAATTGGAATGTATGACCATTGCCCAAATTGGAAACAGTTATCTTTTTCAGAGACCTGTGAAGTATGCATTTGTCTCACAATTGCTTCCAATCAAACAGGTAATGCAGGTTTTGGTGGCGTTTCAAAAACCTGCAAGACCTGTTTTGCCCAAAGAAGTTAGCCGGACAAGAAGGAAACAGGTCTGTACATCACAGGAGACTGCCGCTATACATGAGCAAACTTGGACCACAATTTGTTGTTATGCCCAAACGTGGATGCTTCAACACAATGGAAGTTGCACCTTGCCCACAAAGCAGGGTCCGTAGTTTAAAGTTCACTGATTTTGTTCATGACCTTTGAATACACACACGCCTAGAATTCATATTATGTATTTGCTGGCAAAAAGTTCCTGTTGAATAAGTTCATGCGTTAAGTTTTAACATGAAAGTGTCACCACAACATGTTTCCACTAAGTCTTTGAGGATCATACAACTCCATTTCCTTCCCCCTTGGGGAAAGACCATTGCTTAAAATATGAGTGAGCCCATCTGACTTTCACACAAGGAGCAGCGAGAACAAATTCTAGAGATTCACTTTGGTTCCATGGGTAATCAGTACTATTTATACTGCGGCCTCAGTAACCTGTGGAAATTCCTGCATTTAATTACCTCACGAGTAGTCCCTCTGGCTTGGGACTCCAGTGTTTGTACAAAAATGGATGATTATTTCAAAAAGCATTAAGAAATTTCCAGAAATTATAAGAACTGTTTATATCACATGAAATACATGGTATCGTACTATCTGCATTTTGTGGTGGTTTCTGTATTTGAATGTTTCCTGATTTTGAAGGCAAGACGCTGTTGCAGTTGAAGCTGGCGGGCGTTGATTTGCATATATTACAAGAGAATTTAATAGCAAAGCTGACTCCAGGATACCTTATCAGCACGTTACTCTTTGTTATGTATGGAACGGGAGAGCGAATCCTTTGTTTAATAAAGGTTCTGTGCAAAAAGGTTGTCTTCCTCCTGATCTCTGCACTGATGGTTCATATTCTGCCCCTCTGCTTATCTCAGTGAGGAGTATCCGCCTTCCCAAGGAGTCGTTTCCTCAAGATTAGAGTCCAGTGGCCTTTTAGAGACCAAGAAGATTTGGGGGTGGGTTGTATAAGGGCTTTTTTTGTAGCAGGAACTCCTTTGCCTATTAGGCCACACCTCCCTAATATAGTCAGTCCTCCCAAGAGCTTACAGGGCTCTTCGTACAGGGCCTACTGTAAGGTACAGGAGAACTGGCTACATCAAGGGGGTGTGGCCTAATAGGCAAAGGAGTTCCTGCTATTAAAAAAAAAGCCTTCTGTATAATCATTCGAGAGTCAATACCAGGTAAAGGATAGCTGACAAAGGGATCTTTGGCTCTCAAAAGCTTAAACCCTCCTCCCTCTCCTCCCCAAAAATCTTGTTGGTTTCTAAGGAGCCTAATGGACTCAGATCTATCTATTCTATTACAGATTGACATGACTGCCTTCGGAAACTACCAGAGAGCCATTTTGGTGTGGTTAAGAGCGGTGGACTCTAACCTGGAGAACCAAGTTTGATTCCCCACTCCTCTTCCGCATGCAACAAGTTGGGTGACCTTGGGTCAGTCACACTTCTCTCAAGAGCAGTTCTCTCAAGGCTCTCTCAACCCCAACTGCCTCACAGGGTGTCTGTTGCAGGGTGAGGAATGGAAAGGAGATTGTAAACCACTCTGAGCCTCCGAGTGAAGAGTGGCATATAAATCCAATCCTCTTCTTCATGCTTAACTGACCACAGAATAGTCAGAAACAACCCCATTATGACTAGCTTTCACAAATCAGATTATCAGAAGTACAATTAAAGCATAAGTTGCCTTACAGTATGGACATTCTAGTGTTGCCAGCCTCCAGGTAGGAACTGGAGGTCTCCTGGAATTACGAACAATCTTCAAGCTATAGAGACCAGTTCCCCTAGAGAAAATGGCTACCTTGGAGGGTGGACTCTCTAGCACTACACTCCACTGAGGTCCCTCCCAGTTTGGTGAGCCAGTTTGGTATAGTGATTAAGTGCACAGACTCTTATCTGTGAGAACTGAGTTTGATTCCCCACTCCTCCACTTGCAGCTGCTGGAATGGCCTTGGGTCAGCCATAGCTATCACAGAGTTGTCCTTGAAAGGACAGATTCTGGGAGAGCTCTCTCAGCCCCACCTACCTCACAGGGTGTCTGTTGTGGGGGAAAACAAAGGAGTTTGTAAGCTGCTCTGGGACTCTGATTCAGAGAGAAGGGTGGGATATAAATCCAATATCATCATCTTCCACCCTCATCAAGCGCCACCTCCCAAATAACCAGAAATTTCCCAGCTTGCTGCTGGCAACCCTGAGAATCACAGCCTTTTGGGAACAGAATTAGATACGCCAAGGGACATGGACAGTCCAAGCCAGTCCAGTCTCGTCCGATCTCAAAGCTAAGCAGGGTTGGATGGGAGACTACCATGGAAGTTGCTGCACAGAGGCAGGCGATGGCAAAGCGCCTCTGATCATCTTGAAAATATGGTGTTCTCATAAGTCTGAGGTGAATTGACAGCATGTTTCGCCACCAAGAGATATGGAGCTGCTCCTCCCTGGTTTGTTGCTTTACCTGCTTCCAGGTAATGCCTACTAGTAAGACCTGAACTACGTACAGAGCAGATAGATTCAGGTGGGTAGCCTTGTTGGTCTGGAGCAATAAAAAGTTTTAAGAGTCCAGTGGCACTTTTCAGACCAACAAGGAATGGTCTGTATCTGTTCTGCCCTCAGGTGAGGATTCATGTGTTGAAAAGCTGACTGGAAGTAGACAACGAGCTCACCAGGGAATGCATTGGACTTTTCCCCCTGCTGGGCTAGTTGGGGGGGGGGGGGGGGGGTTACGTAATTTGCAGGGATTTTTTGTTTGCTTGCTTTCAAGTATTTAATCTGCTGTTTGAAACGATGCAGCCTGCTCTGCTGTCTCAAAATCCCATCCTTTCATTCAGCTGCAGGTGTGGAGCAGGCCCAATAATGCCTGATGTGATTGGCTCAAATTCCTTGTTGGTTGAGTTGCCAACCTTCAGGTGGGAACTGGAGATCTGGAATGACATCCAGACTACAGAGATCACTCTCATATACAAAATGGCTGCTGCGGGGGGTGGATTCTATGGCATTATGGCCTGTTGAGGTCCCTCCCCTTCCTTAGACTCCTGCCTTCAGTCTCACGGAATATCCCAACCCCAGAACTGACAAGCACACTGACTGGGGGGGGCAAGAAAATTGACTGCAAGATGACATTCAGTCTGTTTTTGCTAGACATTACCAGGAAGGATAATGACACAGTGTATGGTAGCGCCAGGTCTTTTTTTGTAGCAGGAACTCCTTTGCATATTAAGCCACACCCCTCTTAGATAGCCTTTCCTCCAAGAGCTTACAGGGCCTGCTGTAAGCTCTTGGGGGATTGGCTACATCAGGGATGTGTGGCCTAATATGCAAAGGAGTTCCTTCTACTAAAAAAGACCTGGGCAACTCTGTCTTTCGTGGTGTCTAGACCCTTTCCTAATGCTCAGAGAGAGAGAGAGTAATTCTTGATTAAGGAGCAAAGACCTGAATTCCTTTTTTAAAAAACATATAAACCATGCCATTATTTGCAGTTGGTATGAAGCAAAAATGGCTTTTCCATTTTCCTCCTTCAGGGGCCAAAAAACCACACCCCAGTTTTTCAGTCTAGGGCATATCCAGAATAGTAATCCTTCAGCGATACAAAATGGTTCTCATAGCCCCAAAGCTATCAGTGTTTGATTTTTAACACCTCCACTATGTATTGATGCTAGAGTGGGTGTAATGGCTAGGGTTTGCCTCAAGATGGTGATACAGTTTCACTTGTGTATTAGTTTACCAGGTTAAGGAGTTTGGCAAAGACATTTGTTGCCAGGCTAAACCCAGAAAAGTGAAGGTACAGAATAAGTGAGGTGATAACTATCTGTACGAACTGTGTGTCTGTGTTCACTCCTGTTGGCCTAAACCTGGGATGAAATGGGAGCGCTAGTACAGTTTGCCACAGAAAAAGTAGTTTTTTTTCTACTCTTCTCTACCTGAAGGAGTCTCAAAGCAGCCTACATTTTCCTCCCCTTAGTCTCATCACGACAGGCACCTTGTGAGGTAGGTGGAGCTGAGGGAGTTCTGACAGAACGGTGACTGGCCCATGGTCACCCAGCTGGCTGCATGTGGAGGAGGAGTGGGGAAGCAAACCTGGTTCTCCAGATTAGAGTCTGCCACTCTTAACCACTACACCGTGTTGGCTCTGGTGGTCCACACTGCAAGCCCACACCCTTTTTTAGTTTGTTGTTGTTCAATCATACAGTCGATTCCTACTCTTTGTGAACCCATGAACCAAGTTATGCCAGGCCCTCCTGCCTTCCACCATCCTCCAAAGTCTGCTCAAATTTGGATTAGTTATATCAGTAATGTTGTCCAGCCATCTCATCTTTTGCTGTCTCCTTCTTTTCAGTCACAGTTTCTTTCCAGTCACACAATCCAGCACAAATAATGGGGTTTTTTTTCCATTTAGACACTCCCAGTAGATTAAAGAGAACTGCTGTTTCTCTGAAAAAAAGAGCAAAAGAATGTTCACAGGAGCCAGTTTGGTGTAGTGCAGGGTTTCCCAAACTTCTTTCCCATGGCCCGGTTATTTTTACACTTCTTCATGAACCACTAAAATTTGGGGGTGGAACCGGGAGACAGGAATTAAGTCATTTTCTGTGGTGTCAAGGGCCAAGTGATGTCACTTCTGGGGTACACTGAACCAAAACCACCTTTTCCTGTGATGTCACTTCCAGAATGTCCACCAGTGGGGCCAGGGCACTAGAAGCCCTCCCACTTGCTTCCCCCCCTCCCAGAACCAAGAATACAGACAGAGCATCATTTGTAGGGGAAGAAAGAAAGAAGGGGGGCAAAGAAAAAAAAAGCCTTCCTCACCATCAGATGACCTCAGCCAGCAACAATTCTGCCCAGGGGTCATTTGGTAAAAATGGGGGGGGGGGAGAGAAGGAAGGAGAGGCAGCCCAGCTCCTTTCTGCACAACACAGAGACGGGGGAAGGAAGGAAGCCAAATAGACCTCAGACTTTGCAGCCTGTGTCAGTCTTCAAGGCTAGCTTTTCTCTGCTTTTCTTTTCTCCTGTGACCTGGTAGTGAGGTTTCCGTGGCCCGGTACCGGGTCACGACCCTGCAAATGGGAAACACTGGTGTAATGGTTAAGTGTGTGGACTCTTATCCTGGAGAATTGGGTTTGATTCCCCACTCTTGTACCTGCTGGAATGGCCTTCAGTTAGCCATAGCTATCACAGAGGTTGTCCTTGAAAGGGCAGCTGCTGTGAGAGCCCTCTCAGCCCCACCCACCTCACAGGGCGTCTGTTGTGGGGGGAGAAGATAAAGGTGATTTTAAGTCATTCTGAGTCTCTGATTCAGAGAGAAGGGCGGGATATAAATCTGCAATTCTTTTTCTTTTGCCTTCTGTCATTCCCAGCATCACGATCTTTTCCAGTTAGCTTCTGACATTTCAAAAATAGCATAGCGATTTGTGAGATTCAAGAGAGATTGTATGTATGTGTTGGTTCTGGGGATGGGGAACTTATATTACAAGTTTATTCTTGGGTTCTATTAATATCCTAGAATACACCCAGAATCCTCTGCAATGTACAGATAGATGCAAAAAACGGTGCCCTAAGGGTAGAAGAGAGAGAGCCAGAGTGGGGTAGTGGTTAAGAGTGGCAGACTCTAATCAGAAAGAAGTGGGTTTGATTCCCCACTACTCCACACAAAACTTGCTGGGTGACTTTGGGCCAACCACAGTTCTCTTAGAAGTCTCTCAGCCTCACGACCTCACAAGGTGCCTGTGATGGGAAGAAGAAAGGAAAGGAGATTATAAGCCACTTTGAGACTCCCTAGACCTAGGGTATAGAAAAACATGGTATAAAAACAAACCCTTCTTCTAGCAAGTTTGAACACTAGTTAGAAATTCTAATGTTCCCTTTGTAGATGAGACCCAGGTTAAATTTGGGCTGTCAGATCCGATGGAGGTTAGGGTTGCCAGATCCACGTTGGGAAACTACTTGAGATTTGGGGGTCGAGCCTGAGGAGAACAGGGCCCTGAGTGGGGCACAATGTCATAGAGCCCACCCTCCAAAGCAGTCCTTTTCTTTTGGGGAACTGATCTCTGTAATCTGAAGATGAGCTGTAATTTATTTATAGAATCATGGAAGGGATCTCCAGGGTCATCTAGTCCAATCCCCTGCACAATGCAGGAAATTCCAAAATATCTCACCCTATATTCACAGGATCCATATTGCTGTCAGATGGCCATCTAGCCTCTGTTTAAAAACCTCCAAGGAAGGAGAGCCCACCACCTCTCAAGGAAGCCTGTTCCAATGAAGAACCACTCTAACGGTCTGGAAGTTCTTCCTAATGTTGAGCCGGAAACTCTTCTGATTTAATTTCAACTCATTGGCTCTGGTCCTACCTTCTGGGGTCACAGAAAACAATTCCACACCATCCTCAATATGGCAGCCCTTCAAGTACTTGGAGATGGTGATCATATCACTTCTCAGCTGTCTCCTCTCCCGGCTAAACATTCCCAGCTCCTTCAGCCTTTCTTCATAGGACTTGGTCTCCAGACCCCTCACCATCTTCGTCACCCTCCTCTGAACCCGTTCCAGCTTCTCTATATCCTTCTTAAAATGTGGTGCCCAAAACTGAACACTACTCCAGGTGAGCAGAGTAAAGCGATACCATCACTTCTCAATGAACTGGACACTATACTTCTGTTAAGACAGCCCAAAATTGCATTTGCCTTTTTAGCCACCACATCACACTGTTGTTTTATTTATTTATTTATTAAATTTCTATACCACCCTACTCCGATTTAGGGCTCAAGCCAGTTAACAACACTTTGGGGGAATCCCCAAGGCCCACATGGAGGCTGACATCCTTACTTAAACTCCATACCACAAAAGCTAGCTGGAGGAATTTAGCACTGAATAAACGGATAAAAGGAAGTACTTCTTCACCCAAAGGTGATTAACATGTGGAATTCACTGCCACAGGAGGTGGTGGCGGCCACAAGTATAGCCACCTTCAAGAAGGGTTTAGATAAAAATATGGAGCACAGGTCCATCAGTGGCTATTAGCCACAGTGTATGTGTGTATATAAATTTTTTTGCCACTGTGTGACACAGAGTGTTGGACTTGATGGGCCATTGGCCTGATCCAACATGGCTTCTCTTATGTTCTTATGAGTTTCATTTGGGCTCTAGCAGACTCCTTGATAGATGGCATTTTCAATGGTTTCTATCATCGTGCCCAATACCACCTCTACATCCATCTATGCTTAACTGGTAGGACATTGTTTGGGAGGCACTGAGGTAGTGTACCAGGTAGGGTTGCCAGCCTCCAGGTGGGGCCTGGAAATCTCCCGCTTTGACAATTGATCTCCAGCTGGCAGAGATCAGCACCCCTGGAGAAAATGGCTGCTTTGAAGGGTAGACTCTATGGCATTGCACCATGCTGAGGCCCCTCCCTCTCCAAACTCTCCCCTCTCCTGGCTCCACCCCCAAAGTCTTCAGGTATTTTCCCACACAGACGTGGCAACCAAGCAATCAAACCGACATTGGGAAGCAGTTTAACGAAGCAGCGATTCCCAGCAAATGCCAAAGGCCCTTTCTGACTTTAATTCTCTTTTTCTAATAGACCACTATTGTTTGAAATCAGCCACTGAAACAGTTGAACTCTGGGTAGCACGAGGCTGCGCAGCTGTAATAAAACACTAGAGAATGCTGTGACCATTTCTGATCCCTTTTTTTTTTTTGCCTTAATTAGGAAGTGACTCTTCAGATGTACAACCAAATTCCTAGTTACTTGTTTGTTATCAAACGCTTGTTATTCCTTTGAATGGCCTTTTAGGTTTTCCGCCCCATCCTCTGCTCCTTCGCTGCTTCCCTCCTTTGATTTCAGGCCATGTTCAGCAGAGATGAAAGTGCCGCAAAAAAACGTCCTTGACCTTGCATTTCTGGCCTGACATGCAAAACATTAGACACTGACGTCCCAGTTCAGCTTTGGCTCCACACAGGCAGAAGTCCCGTATGTGTGAAGTTTCCGAACTGTACTGTGGAGCCCATATAAGCAGATACAGGCACAAGGCCAAACCAGATTGTTAGTGAGAACACCAATTGGTTGTCAGTGAGAATGAGAACTCACTTGTTGGAGGGAAGGGGGAAGCCAAGGAGGGTGAACTCAGTCCTCTGGCTCTGTCTGCAACCAATTTCCCACTCGCCTTACACTGCTCTCAAGCTCTGCTTCTCTGTGGGGCTTCTGCCGGATTTCACTCTATCTGTCCCGGGGCTGCAGCTAGCTTCGCCTTTTTCGCACAGCAAACAGAAACTGGTTTTTAGAGGATCTTGTTTACTGCATGAAAAAGGCGGAGCTAGTTGCAGTGCCGGGGCAGATAGTGTGAAATCCGACGGAAGCCCTGCAGAGAAGAGAGTGAGAACGAGGTAAAGCTAGTGCGAAATCGGTCTTCCTCTTTTGCTCTTCTGGACAGGTTATTTATTAGTTCTATAATTGACAATAGGGTTTATTCATTTGGATAAATGTTAGAAATGCCAGACTCCTGTTGGGACCTCAGATCCCCCCCCTCCCTACAATTACAGCTGATCTCCAGACTATAGGAATCAGTTCCCCTGGAGAAAATGGCTGCTTTGGAGGGTGGTGACTGTGGCATTAGACCCCACTGAGGTCCTTGTCCTCCCCAGGCTCCCTCCCCAAATCTCCAGGAGTTTCCCAGCCTGGATCTGGCAACTCTACACACACCCCATCGGTAGCCAGGAGGACCTGACAACCCTAAATTTATGGTGGGTCTCACCTACAAAGGGGGTACCCAGCAATCCTAATAATTGTAGAATGATGCTGGTGGTGGTGGTGGTGAAGAAAGATGATGGATAGTGTTATGTATGTGGACTCAAGGAAAGACTTTGGATGTTCCCGCCAGGCTCATTGGAGCCAGGCGGACTGAGCTTGGAGTCTTGGGAATAAAGGGCTGCAAGATTCAAACCCCTGCAGCCCTAGACCAATCATAAGCCCCCACCAGTTTGAGCTACCCAATGATGTGCTAGTGCGGGAATCCAGAGATATATATAAGTTGGGCCGGCAGGCCCCATCCCCAGTCTTGTACTGTAACCTTTTACTATGTGATTCCTATTAAAGAGCTTATTATCACTTACTCCGAGACTCTGCCATGCATAGAACCCACTATATGATAGATAGATAGACAGACACACACACACACACACACACACAGACAGGGACGGACGGACGGACGGATGTGACTTGGCATGAGCATTTGTGGAACCTGGTTTTTCACTTGTGTTTTCTGTTTCTTGTACAAAGTTCAGCATAATCAAGAACTGCAGATTAATGTGTCTGAGATAATCGATCAATTCAAAAAGCGACTAGCTTCACTTTGACAGGAATGTCAGGTCTGCAAAAGGATGCATTTCGTCTCCAGCGCCTTGGGGCCTCCTGCATGCAAAACAAGCTCTTCCACTGAGCCACAGCTCCTCCCTGAGCATTTGCCTAGTTCCTTTTCATTGCAGCACCAACTGTGTTGCTTTTTGTCCACGAAGACCATGCAACCTCCAACATATGCATTTGGGGGAGGGGGGATTCTAATGACTGTGATGGGAAGGGGGCCAGGCTGCCAGAAAATATAGTCTAGACACATGATAAGCTGCTCTACCATGTGAATACTCAGTCATCTACATTGCTACAAATGTGCGACCTCCCTCCCAAATGGGATTGTAGTCCACATCCATGGAAAGCACCTATATTTCTATAACATGACACATTGGTTGCCTATGTTGGATGGTTACCCTTATCCAAATAAATGACTCCTTTGTGCAAGGTAAGAATAGAGGGCTGCCAGCTCCCCCTGGCCACCAGCGGGGGATGGGAGGATAGGGTTGCCAGATGCAGGCTGGGAAACATCTGGAGATTTGGGGATGAAGCCTGGGGAGGACAGAGACCTTGGGGGAGGGGGGGGGGGCAGAAGGCCATAGAGTCCACCCTCCAAAGCATCCATTTTTCTCCAGGGGAACTGATCTCTGTAGTCTGGAGGTAATCTGGAATTCTGTTATCTATCCCTGGACCAAGGGAGGCCAGACTGTGCTCTATAAGGGCTAGGGCCTTCTCAGTGGCAGCACCAATGATGTGGAATGCCCTCCCAGAAGCCATAAGGGCCCCGCAGGATCTCTCCCATTTCCGCAGGGCCTGTAAAACTGAATTATTTTGACAGGCCTTTAATACCTAAATGGGAGAGGACCGCCACTCTACACTGCTGAGCAGCATCACTTATGAGGAACTGTGATCACCATAGGGTCACTGTCAGAAGAAAGTTATGATCCCGCCTATACTGGAAATTTTTAAGTAGCACCATGAATGTATTTTAATTGTTAATTCTATTGGTTTTTTTAAAAAAATTGTGCCTCAAATTGTATTTTTAATTGATTGTTAGCCACCCTGAGCCTGCTTACGGAGAGGGCGGGATAGAAAACTAAAATAACAATAATAGTTGTTGTTTTGTTGTTGTTTTTGTTGTTGTTTTTGTTGTTGGTGTTGGTGTCGTTGTTGTTGTTGTTATTATTATTATTATTATTATTATTATTATTATTATTATTATTATTATTATTATTATTATTATTATTCCAGGGAACGTGGAGGCTGGCATCCCTATCAAAGGCAAATTTGTTTTGGAGCTGGTCCATTTTTTTAAAAAAAAAATTGTTGTAGCGTTGTCCCTTGTGTTCTTGTCAGGAGGAGCGGGGCCTTTCCTCAGCAGCAAGTGGCTGAGCGCTCAGTGCTTTGCTGTTCCATCTGGCAGATGGCTGCTAGCTCCAGGAGGTCGTGAGCGCAACTGGGCTGACCTTCGGTGCTGCTGAAGCTTTCTCCCTCTCAGCAGCAGGCGAGCGATTCAGAACAATACGTTGGCCCTCTCAGGCCGATGATGAGGGATGACAGGTTGCGGGGGACGAGGCAAAGGTTATTGATGAGAAGATCCGTCCGGATAATTGCTATAATTATATCCTGGGGATTCTACGCCTTTCAGAGGCATTTGTGCTGGAGTTCTGAGGAGAAATATAGGCCTGACAGTGGACTTCCATACTTGGCCTTTGCAACTACCGTGTTGTCTTTTTGTGCAAACAAAGGGAAAGACTTTTTTGGCATTTCCTTGTTGTGAAGCCAAGCGCCTTCTCCCCCCAGCAAATCCAAAGGAGCTGTCATGGTCCCCTCCTCCTAGAAAAAGGGTTGCCTGAGAATGGATGGAAGCCAGTGAGGGAAAGAAAATACATTTGGATCCAGTGGGTTACGATGACACCCCTGGAATGAATCGTAAGAAGATGATCAGCAGTGCAAGACTAATTATAAAGTCGATGAAGGAAGTGGTCTCTGCTCCCTCTTAGCTTTATTAGAAGTACGGTAAATCTGAAACACAAGTGAGAGACGCCAGATTCTCACAGCAGGTTGACAAGCTGTTGGCATCACTCTGAATTCTCAAAGACATGCAGGTTTTTGATGGCAGGGTGCGTTTCTTTCAGCTGAAGTGTGGGAGGTAGGGTTGCCAAGCTCAACTCAAGAAATATCTGGGGACTTTGGGGGTGAAGCCAGGAGCAAGGGTGCGACAAGCACAATAGAACTCTGAATGGAGTTCTGGATTTCTCCCAGAATTATAACAGATTTCCAGACTACAGAGATCAGCTTCAGAGAGTTGTAGCAGTTAAGAGTGGTGGACTCTAATCTTGAGAACTGGGTTTGATTTCCTACTCCTACTCGACATGCAGCCACCTGGATGATCTTGGGTCAGCCACAGTTCTCTCAGAGCTGTTCTCTCAAGAGCAGTTCTCAAAAGAGTTTTCTCAGCCCCATCTACCTCACAGGGTGTCTGTTGTGGGGAGGGGAAGAGAAAGGAGATAGTGATACTCTGAGACTCTGAGTAAAGGACTGGGTATAAATCCAATCGCCTCCCTCAACATAATATTGAATCTATCACCAGGGGGAGCAAAACATGTCATTAATAGAACCTCCCTTCCCACCCCCCACCCCAAAAACCCTGGAACTTACAAATAAGGAAAAAAAGAATGCAGAAAGTCCACAGGATTGGGAGACCCAGGTTCAAGCTCTACTCAGCAATAAAATATACAGGGACAGTATCTCATAGCTGAATCCACCTCACTAGGTTGTTGTGAAGGAGAGGAAAACCATGTATGCTGCCCTATGCCTCTGGGAGGTTGGGCAGGGCTTCCCCCCCCCAAAGCAGGAACGCACAGGAACGCAGTTCCGGCTGGCTTAATGTCAGTGGGTGTGGCCTAATATGCAAATTAATTCCTGATGGGCTTTTTCTACAAAAAGCCTTATGTTAAACAATGGTAGCATCAGGAGGTGTGGCCTAATATGCAAATGAGTTCCTGCTGGGCTTTTTCTACCAAAAAAACCCTGAGGAAGGGTATGATGTGACAGATGTCTTGAATATTGCACTTCCATTCAATGATCCCTCTAAGCTATAGAGTCTTGTGAGCAAAAATTCTACTTTGTGAACTACTGGCATTAAAGTGAGCAAGTGATTTGGCTACTGCATAAATTAATTTGCTTTGGGGGCATTTTTTCCTGAGATAAGACAAAAATGTGTGAGCCGGAGACTAAAACAGCTTAGAGGAAACACTGCTTCCATTGGACATCTTATTTTCTCAGCACAGAGCTTTTTTTGTAGCAGGAACTCCTTTGCATATTAGGCTATATCCCCCTGATGTAGCCAATCCTCCAAGAGCTTACAGTAGGCCCTGTAAGAAGAGCCCTTTAAGTTCTTGGAGGATTGGCTACGTCAGGAGGGTGTAGCCTAATATGCAAAGGAGTTCCTGCTACAAAAAATGCACTGCAGCACACCAATTGCAATATTGGCTCTCTGGAAACATGAAATCCAGCCAAGGGTAGGGTGTAGTTTAGCCCTTTGATCTCTCAAGTGCTCGAACATGAAGAAGAAGACTTTCAGGTGGAGAAATGCATAAGCAAAATGGCTTCCTTTGCTCACCAAAGGGCACCAGATGAAATGGCTACCTGGCACTGGATTAAAGAAGAATTTGTTCTGCTGTGATACACACTGGAATTGTCGGCATGTCCAGGCATGTTTGTCTCCTAGTATAATGGTAATTAAGGTATTAAGAGAACTATGCATTTCATGGTGCCATGCACTTCAACTGGGAAGGTCGGCTTCCCTCCCTCAGTAAAATCATAGCACCAGAGAAGATACAGAAAAGATCAGAGGACATATGAGAGCAAAAGATTATCAACTTTGTGAAGAGTTACAGTGCAATGAGGTGACACCTCTTAAGCGCTTCCCTAGATGGCCCGGGCTAACCCCACTTTGTCAGTTCTCAGAAGTTAAGCAAGGTCAATTCTGGTTAGTACTTGGATGGGAGACCATCAAGGAAGTCCAGAGTTGCTATGCAGAGGCAGGCAATGGCAAATGTTTGTTTGTTGCCTTGAAAACCGTCCAAGGTCTCCATAAACCAGCTGCAACTTGATGGAACTTTCCACCACCCAAAGGAAATATGCTGACCAACTTCCCAAGGGAAGACATCCCAAAGACTTGGGGCCACCACAAAAAAGGGGATGCAGCCTTTAGCAATTTTTCTTTTCACTTCTGAAAGTAAAGGAACTGTTAAGGGCTGCCACGAAGGGACAGGAGAAGACTAGGGTGGCAATTATCATTACTTGCAAATATTATCAGTTTGGATCCAGAGAACCGTGGGGCATTCTGCTAATACAGCAGAAGTTTCTTGTCTCCTCTTCTCTGCACTGCAACCGCTACCTTGAAAAGCTAGCACTAAACATCAAGTGAGAGTCCAGAATGGTGAGATTTTCACATGTGGAAGGGGGGCTGCCATTGTCAGGGAGGATTGGCAGAAATCACAAGCATCCATCCTGACCAGAAGTCTGCTTGTGTCTTCCCAATCCGGCACTATCATTTATCTATTAATTTATTCTGTGAAGTCAGAGCTGGCTTATGGGGATCCCATGGGGTTTTCAAGGAAAGAGAGGTTCACAGGTGGCTGACCGTTTCCTGCCTCTGCGTCACAACCCTGGTATTCCTTGGAGGTCTCCCACACGAGAACTTGCCAGAGTTGACCCTGCTGAGCTTCCATAATCTGACAAGATCAGGCTGGCCTGAACCATCCAGGCTAGAGCATGTTGTCATAATGATTAGTATTGAATTTGAGAACTTCAGTAAATAGATCGAGGAAAAACCTTGAGGACTGGAGAAAGCACTGGGGGAAAAGTTATGTTTCACCTTTAAAACACTCAGACTTAAATAGATAAGAAAGCAGGTTTTTGACAAGGCTAAGAGTGCTTCTTCTCCAAAGGCAAAATTAATACCCAGTACTCATAAAACATAAAACAACTTTAAAAAAAAATTAGCTACATACCATGTAGGATAAAACACAGTTGCTACCCATGGTGGTCAGAAGCACAGTCTCTGTTTTGTTTTTAAAGAAATATCACATACTATTGACCAGGAGCCACGTGTAGCTCTTTTGCACATAGTGTGTGGCTCTTAAGGCCCCCACTACCCTGTTGGCTGGCTTGGAGAAGGCATTTCTCTCTTTAAATCACTTCTCCAAGCCAAGCTAGCCTGTGGTTGGAGAATGCATTTAAAGTTAAAGTTGCTTCCTTTGCACTTCTCCCTCCCCATCTATCTGCCTCCCTCCCTCCCTCCTTTCCTTCCTTCCCAGGTCAGTTTGGTGTAGTGGTTAAGTGTGCAGACTCTTATCTGGGAGAACCAGGTTTAATTCCCCACTCCTCCACTTGCAGCTGCTGGAATGGCCTTGGGTCAGCCATAGCTCTGGCAGAGATTGTCCTTGAAAGGGCAGCTACTGTGAGAGCCCTCTCAGCCCCACCCACCTCACAGGGTGTCTGTTATGGGGGAGGGAGATAAAGGAGATTGTGAGCTGCTCAGACTCTGAGATTCAGAGTGGGGGGCAGGATATAAATCCAATACCATCATCTTCTTCTTCTTCTCCTCCTCTTTCCTTCCTTCCTGTCTTGCCATTCTCAAACATCTGATGTTTATTCTATGTAGCTCTTACATTAATCAAGTTTGGCCACCCCTGCTTTTGACCATCAGATGTAGAGGGAATAACATGATTTATGTACTGCTAAGCCTGGGCAGCCTGGTGGATGGTGTGCCTCCATGCTTTGCGATCTGAGGCTAGGTCAGACCACTGGTGATGGTTGATGTGACAGGTGCTAAGGGATTTCTTCAAGGAGTCCTTGTACCTCTTCTTTGGTGCCCTTCTATTTCGATGGCCGGTGGAGAGTTCGCCATACAGGGCAATCTTGGGAAGGCGGTGGTTTTCCATCCTAGAAATATGCCCTGCCCAGCGCAGCTGCGTCTTCAACAGCAGTGCCTCGATGCTGGTAACCTCTGCCCGCTTGAGGACTTCAGTGTTGGTCACAAAGTCACTCCAGTGGATGTTGAGGATGGTTCCTTTGAGAACACACGCATAGCTGGTCTTGAGGACAAAAGGAGATTGAGGAAGAATCGCACTGCTTCAGGACCAACCCTAAATCAAACTTTTCCCTGCAGCCGCTGTGGCCGGACCTGCCTGTCCCACATTGGTCTTGTCAGCCACCAGCGAGCCTGCAGAAAACGTGGACTATTGCACCCTTCTTAAATCTTCGTTCGCGAAGCCAAGCCGAGAGAGAGAGAAGCCTGGGCATCCCAAACTTGGGGCAGTGTGAATCATTCTTGGTTTTTATAGTTTTCATTCTTTTTAAAAGCTCTCTGATGTAAACAGGACCAGGAGGTGGGGAGAAGTGGCAAGTTTTGTGGAAAGGAAAGCCTGTGTGGAGACCGTGGGCACATCCAGTTTGAGCTAGCTATTTTTAATGGGAGCACCTTGTAAGTCATAAACAGAAGCAAATGAGAGGGACTATGGAAAGTTCGTTTAAGGATACTGGCTAAAGGAGTTTGCCTGAGAAGAGAGAGAGTGTGTCATAACAACAGGAGAAATTCCTTTGCTTCCATCACATTAATGTATCTTTTTTAATAAGCAAAAGCCTGTGTGGATTAAATTGTCCCTGGTTTTGTTTTGAAACAGCTTATTCAAAAGCTCGGGGGGTTTAATATGATCCTCTAATTATTTACTGTTGTGGTCCCCGAGGATTTCAGCATATATAACTGCCAGTAGACCTTGGCAAGCTCTTGCCTTCTGGCCTCTAGGAGCCTTGTTTGCATTTAAGTCCATTTGCGACTTTTGTGTATTTGTGGGGAAAGGAGAGATAAGCAAACAGAGGGCCATGTTTTAAAAGGGGGAAATATGCCTCCAAAGCGTTCATTTGTTATACAATCCTTAGCCTATAGAGAGCTTTCAGCGTTGAAAGCAATCAAAGCAATTCAAAGTTATAATTAGGCTAAATTTTTTACAACTGGTGTTGCCAACTCAGTTGAGCAATTCCTGAAGATTTGGGGTGGAGCTGGGAAGGGAGAGGCTAAGTGGGGGAGGGACATCTGCAGAGTATAATGCTGTAGGGCCTGCCCTCCAAAGCAGCCATTTTCTCCAGGAAACCTGCTCTCTGTGGTCTGGAGATCGGTTGTAATTCCAGGAGATTTCTAGGCCTTACCTGGAGGATAGGGTTGCCAGGTTTGACTCAGGAAATATTTGGGGACTTTGGGGGTGGAGCCAGGAGCAAGGATGTGACAAGCATGATTGAACTCCAAAGGGAGTTCTGGCCATCACATTTAAAGGAACCACACACCTGTAAATGCCTTCCCTCCATTGGAAATAATGAATAGGGGCACCTTCTTTGGGAGCTCATAGAATTGGACCCCCTGGTCCACTCCTTTTGAAACTTGGAGGGTGTTTTGATATTCCCCTCCCTCCTCCCCCCACTTTCTGATGGCCATGAAGCAGGGGGAGGGCCTCCAAACCAGGGGATCCGCTGCCCCCATCTGGGGATTATGCAAACCAACAAAGAGCAATGTGGAAAATGGAGCAGGGAAAAGGTTATACAAAATCTCCACGAAGTCCAGCCTCAAACAATACAGCAATAATATTATTTATAAAAATACTGAACACGATTTTCCAACAATTATTATTTCCACAATCAAATTTGAAACAGCCTAAGGAACATCAACCACCCCACCCAAAGTCTCTCAAAGTGCATATAAATGTCCAATAGAATGTCCTTTTATCCTTATTAGATGGGTGCAGGTGACATGTCCAGTAGAAAAGTTCTCCACGGAGACCTGTGCTCCAAATGACTTCTTCAGTACAGCAAGGCACCAAGAATCATACACGACATGGTCGTACTTATTCCCACGTTTTGCGTTTGTTTCTATGAGCTTCAAAAGACATTTTACAGTTTAAATGCTAGTGCTCACAATCGCTTTCAGTATGGTCAGTTCCAGAAAATAGACTCTGCTCTGTAGCTCCTATGTGACTGAGCAAGCCTTGCCAAACAAGCTGTTATGCAGAAGGAAGCAAGAGAGAGGGAGAAGGAAGCAATGACAGCTAGTTGCTGGGGGACCTGATAGGAGCCCTCTGAGAGCCTGATTTGTTCCCCGGGCCACATGTTTGACACCCCTGCTCTACACACCTTTGGGATTCCTTAGGAAAGTAGGAAATTATAACTTTGAAAACCAAAAAATCTCCCCCTCTCTACAAAGCTGGCTTTTGTATGCCTGCATACTTCTTCAGAGAAAGCTTAAACCTTGAACAAAACTGTGTTGGTCTTCAAGGTGCCACTTGGCTCAAACTTCTTTCTGCTGCTTCAGAGCAATGTGGCTACCCCGCCGGAATCTTGATTCTGAAGAGGTGAACTCTAGCCAACAAAAGCTTATTATTCTGCAACAAACTGTTTGTTAATCTTTAAGCTGCTGCTAGCTGCCGCCCTCCACTTTTTACTGTGTTAACAAGGAACACATCCCCCAAATTATATTTTGCTCTGAGAGATTGCATTCCGCGCTCAGGCAGCAAAAAGTTAAAGCCGTCTCTGCTTAAATGATCACCAAACTGCAGTGTTTCTGTCTCGTTAATTATAGAGAAAGTCCCTAAGATACAGTGTGCAGCTCTCTTTAAGTCGGTAGTGTTTAACGCCAAGACATTTTAATAACTAGTTGGGTTTGATGATCCCTAATAAATTACTATGTTTGGAATGGTGAAATTCAGTATGAGAGAGTCAGATGGAGGTCGGCAGCTGATGTTTTAAAAATAAATACTTTAAAATTGCAGGAAATTACGGTAAGCTGTTCTTTGGAGTGTGTGTTGCAGAACATTATGTGCCTGATAAGTCTGGTCACCCCTTTCTCCATGACTGTATCTTGCTTCCCTCTTTTGGCACATGATGTAAGCTGTGCAGGTGCATAATTGGAAGATCCCATGAGAGAAAGGGAAGAGCACAAAACTGTGGCATGCAATTCATCAGAACTGGGGTGCAATCACTCGGTTTCAGCTTCTGGTAGCTTTCCCACCAATTTCCAGAAATGTTTGGGCAAATCCTGTGTGTGCATATGCTCACTTTTTAGGAAAAGAGTTTGTTGACTGTACAAAATAAATGTATGTGGATCGAAATAGGAATCAAACAAATGGCAAATGGATTCCTCTATGCCTTACAGCTTAGGATAGTAAAGCTTCCATATGGTTCACCAGTCCAGTGAAGTCATTTTCCCCTTTTTTGAAAATAAGACCTGCTTTGCTAGAGGTGAGTTACCATGTTTTGCATGAGGTCAGCTACAATCTGCCACCAACAGGGGATGGGAGGAATAGCCAGCTTGGTTCAGTGGTTAGGAGCAGTGTTCCCTCTAAGTTGAGTTAGCATGCGCTGGCTCACAGATTTTTAGCCTCCAGCTCACACATTTTTGTTTTAGCTCAGGAAGGATGACCCCAGACCACACTAATTTATGCAGTAGCTCACAGCTTTAATGCCAGTAGCTCACAACTTAAATACCAGTAGCTCACGAAGTAGAATTTTTGCTCACAAGACTCTGCAGCTTAGAGGGAACATCGGTTAGGAGCACAGTCTCTAAGCTGGGAAGACCAGGTTTAATTCCCCACTCGTCCACATGCAGCTGCTTGGTAACCTTGGGTTAGTCACAGATTTCTCAGAGCTGTTCTTTCAAGAGCAGTTCTCAGAAGCGCTCTCTCAGCCCCACCTACCTCACAGAGTGCCTGTTGTGGGGAGAGGAAGGGAAGGAGATTGCAAGCTGCTCTGAGACTCCCAAGTGAAGGGTGGGGTATAAATCCAATTCCTCCTCCTCCTCCTCTTCTTCTTCCAGATCCAGGCTGGGCAACTCCTGGAGATTTGGGGAGGAAGCCTAGGGGGAACAGGGACCTCAGTGGGGTACAAGGCCATAGAGTCCACCCTCCAGGGGAAGTGATCTCTGTAGTCTGGAGATGAGCTGTAATTCTGGGGGATCCCCCGCATCCCCCTGGAGGTTGGCATTCCTAGGTGGAACATAAATGAAGTAAATAATTAATTAAATGAACTACTAAACCCTCCATCCTGCAAACCTCAGGTGATCCTACAGGGCTGTACTTAGGGTCTTCTGATAACTCATGTGAACCAACTTGAAGAGATGCAGGCTGACCACAGAAAGTGTGAAATCAGCCAATCACCCTCCACATCCGCTTAGGACAGTGAAGATACCCATGCACTCCCCCCACCCCACCCCCAACACATTCAGCTGTTTTTCAACCTCCTCCCCGGAACTGAAAGACACTTCTGGAGTATATTCATCTTGCAACATATGATACCTTGGAAGAAGGAGGCTGCGATTGTCAGAATGTTGACTTCAGAGTAATCTCAGTGAAGCTGATGAGCTTCTATTGGGAAGAGGATTGGCAAATAATTGCGGACATGACCTGTCCTGAACACTTCCCGCTTCCACCTGGTGAGGGCGCCATTGCTCTAAATGAATCCAACCACAGAGCAGACACAGGCAGAGAGAGTCCCTTTCAGGCTGATTTACCGGAGGTCAGCACTAAAAGCTTATCTGGTTGACCTCACGGGGACTGCAGAGGGTATTGCGTTCTTTTTTTTACTGCAAACTGTCCCGAGGCGGTTTGTCGCAGATCTCTCCTTGAGGAAAGTAGTAGGGCTGGGAAAAGAAGGTATCTGCATGATTCCCATCCCCCTCCGCCTATCAGCTTTGACATGGAACAAACTAGTGGGGGTGGGGGTGGGGGTGGCTGGGAAGGAAACCTGTTGAGATTATTGCTGGAATAGTTCACTTCTAGTCGGGAACTGCCAAGAACTGCTTTCTCGGTCTCCAAGTGGACAAGCACTGAACAGGGTCCATTCCCACAGCGCACAGAAATTTAGAGAGTGGCCTGGTGTCATGTAGAGTGTTGGACTAGTATCTGGGACACCCAGGTTCGCTTCCACCTTGGCTATGGAAGCCTGCTGGGTGACTAGGAGCCAGTCAGCATTTCTGGGCCTAACCCACCATGCAGCATTTTTGTTGTGAGGATAAAATGGGAACCATGCTGTAAGCTGCTTTAGAAACAGATCCAGGTTCCATCCTGAGTGTGAGATGTGCATGTCATCATCCCCAGTAAAAGCAGGGTCAGCCCTGGCTGCTATTTGACTGGGAGACCACCAAGGAATATCCAGGTTGGGATGCAGAGGCAGGCAATGGCCAACTACCTCTGGACGCCTCTTGCCTTGAGAACCCTATGGGGTCACCATAGGTCAGCTGTGACTTAGAGGAACACCCACAGGCCCAAAACTCGCAGGGTTGTTTTCTTTTGTCTGAAGAATGTGGAGATAGACAGCTGGCCAAGGCATAATATAGATGTGTTTGAGCAAAGGTTACTGTCCTTGGACCATTCCACCTGACCCAAAAGTGACCAGGCATTCAATAAGCTCATTTTCCTCCCTAGTCTGCTGTCTAGTGCATTGTTTATGGGATGCCCCCTTCTTTTAACTGTGTTGACTTAACACTGGGTGTCATCTGCTTTGAGTCTCTGTAAGAGAGGCAGACTATAAATAATGTAAACAAACAAAGAGATGAAAGTAAGGCAAGTCCTGTCTTTTTATTTTATTCCCCCCCCCCCCCAGTTCAACAGTTTTATTGAAAAATAAATAAATAGTTAACTGAATTAACACACATGGAACAGTGTACAGAAAAGGCAAGTAAGTCCTATCTTGTCAGACCTCAGAAACTAAACAGGATCGGCCCAGGCTAGAATTTGGATGGGCGCAGGGGTGGAATTCTAGCAGGAGCTCCTTTGCATATTAGGCTACACACCCCTGATGTAGCCAATCCTCCAAGAGCTTACAAGGGTCTTTTTTGTAAGCTCTTGGAGGATTGGCTACATCAGGGGGGGGGGTCTAATATGCACAGGAGCTCCTGCTAGAATTCCACCCCTGCTAAGGAGCTAAGGCTGCAATTTGGCACCACTACAGCAAACGTCCTAGGTTGCCAGATAGCCTGGAGGAAAATGCCTTCTCCTTTTGATTGAGGTTTAATGTATGGAAATACCCTGACCTGAATAGCCCAGACTAGCCCAACCTCATCAGATCGTGGAAGCTAAGCAGAGTCAGCCCTGGATAACATTTGAATGGGAGCCACCAAGGAATAACAGGGTCATGAAGCAGAGGCAAGCAATGGCAAACCACCTCTGAACATCTCTTGCCTTGAAAATCCTATGGGGTTGCTATATGCATGGGATGGAGAAGGTAGAGAAAGAAGTACTTTTCTCCCTTTCTCACAATACAAGAACTCGTGGGCATTCAATGAAATTGCTGAGCAGTCGGGATAGAACAGATAAAAGGAAGTACTTCTTCACCCAAAGGGTGATTAACACGTGGAATTCACTGCCACAGGAAGTGGTGGCAGCTACAAGCATAGACAGCTTCAAGTGGGGATTGGATAGATATATGGAGCAGAGGGCCATCAGTGGATATTAGCCACAGGGCATAGATGGAACTCTGTTTCAGGCACTGATGCTCTGTATTCTTCTGCCCTGTGGAATCAGCTTCCGAAGGAAGTGCGGGCCCTGCGGAACCTTGACCAGTTCCGCAGGGCCTGCAAGACCGTCCTTTTTAAACGAGCATACATCAACATCGACTGCTGAATTGTTGTGAATAAAGGATCCGCCAGCATGGTCCTGCTTAGGGACCTATATTACTATAGAACTATTTAAACTGGCAGAACCAGCACCAGAATACCACTATCGCTGCCAGATTAATTTAAATCAACTTAAATTATGTATTTAAATATACTAACTGGTTTTTATAATGTTTAATCTTTTATTGTTAAATTTAAAGTTTTTATTTATTACTGTAAATGTATAAAATGTTGTCAGCCGCCCTGAGCCGCCTAGGCGGGGAGGGCGGGATACAAATAAAATCTATTATTATTATTATTGGTGCTAACAGTGGGAGGGCTTCTAGTGTCCTGGCCCCACTGATAGACCTCCTGATGGCACCTGGTTTTTTGGCCACTGTGTGACACAGAGTGTTAGACTGGATGGGTCATTGGCCTGATCCAACATGGCTTCTCTTATGTTCTCCACCAACATGGCTTCTCTTATGTTCTCCACCCTGGTTTGCATAGCCCAGGCTAGCCCAATGTGGTCAGATCTCAGAAGCTAAGCAGGGTCAGCCCTGGTGAGGATTTGGAAGGGAGATCACCAAGAAATACCAGAGCTGCTACACAGAGGCAGGCAATGGCAAAACTGAATCACTGAATCAGAGTCTTAGTCCATCAAAGTCATATTGACTTTCAGATGGGCAACAGCTCTTTCGGGTCTCAGGCTGAGGCCTTTCCCATCACCTGCAAACTGATGCTTTCATTGGAGATGCCAGGGATTGAACTTGGGACTTTCTGCAGGCCAAGCAGATACTCTGCCACTGAGCCAGGGCTTCCTTCTTGACACTGCCTTTATGGGTTCTCTATTGCTTACTTTGCATTACTGTAACACAATGCAGTCGCTGTCAGTGAAAGAGTGTGATTTAATGAATGCATGCCTTCCAGGGGTGCCAAATGCAAGGCTAGGTACCCATTTCATAATGATCCCTGCCTTCCGGGCAGGCAGTACCAAATGCTCCCCTACATCTGCTTAATTGTATTGTCTATAAAACAGGGATGATCCCTATCTGCTTGGAATTTGGCAGGGTAGATGCCTTAGGTGAGGGGTATAATAGCTGAGCACTTCATCACCATTGCTCAGAAAACAAAAAGCTACAGCCAAAAGTGTGTTTCCCACTGCATCCAATGGAAAGAGACAGAGAGAGAACAGTAACAATACTTGAACCCTTTTTTGCATAGCCCAGGCTAGTCCAATGTGGTCAGATCTCAGAAGCGAAGCAGGGATTTGGGTGGGAGATCACCAAGAAATACCAGGGCTGCTATGCGAGGGCTGCCAAGCCCCCGGTCCGGGGGGGGGGGGCGTTCCCCCTCCTGGGAGGTGCCCAACCCGCCGGCCCACATTGGGTTTGTGGGGGGAACCTCCCCCGACGTTGTTGGCGTGATGATGATGTCACCTGGAAGTGACGTCATTGCGCCAGCAACATTGCACAGCAGCCACTCCAGGCGTTTCTGGGAAAACTCTGTGGTTTTCCTGGACGCTTTAACCATTTGGGAGGGGAAACTCTATGGTACAATAGGTACCGGGTGACAGCAAAGCATGCGTGTGAAAGTCGCTGCCAGGGAAGTCAGGGGACTTGGCAACCCTATGCTATGCAGAGGCCGGCAATGGCAGAACTCCTCTCAGTGTCTCTTGCCTTGAAAATCTACAGGCCCGCCATGGGTTGGCTGCAACTTGACGGCAAATTATAATAAATACATAAATATAATACTTGACACTTGTGTAATGCCTTTCAGTGTTGAAGGCCTAAGGCCTCTTAAGGAAGCAATCTGAAACAGGCCTGTTCAGAAGTAAGTTCAATTTTATTCACTGGGTCTTGGTCTCAGGCAAGTTGTTCTTCGTCTGGCAGCTTCAGACAGTTTCTGGTAGTGGGGTGATCCAAACAGGGACCACCTGAAACACAGCACATTCTCTGAGGGCCAAACTACATGGATGGGTTTTTTAAGGATGAAGAAGAAGAAGAAGAAATTGGATTTATACCCTGCCCTTCACTCTGAGTCTCAGAGTGGCTTACAATCTCCTTTACCTTCCTCTCCCACAATAGATGCCCTGTGAGGTGAGTGGGGCTGAGAGATCTCTCACAGAAGCTGCCCTTTCAAGGACAGATCTGTGAGAGCTATGGCTGACCCAAGGCCATTGCAGCAGCTGCAAGTGGAGAAGTGGGGAATCAAACCCAGTTCTCCCAGATAAGAGTCCGCACACTTAACCACTACACCAAACTGGCTGTCAAACCACTAGACCAAACTGACTCAGGTCCATGGGAGGAGGGGCTCTCGCATTCTCCCTGTATGGCAGTGTCAAGCTGAATCAGGCTCTGCAGATTTGAAAAGCCGTTTCATGCAGCTTCTGTGTGGTTGTGAGGAAAGTATGTTGTTCAGACCATAGATGCAAAGAATCCAGGCACAAATGATAATTTTTAAAAATCATTTAAAAAATGGGCCGAAAGAAGCCCGCTTGAAATCCACCAGAGAAAGTGCTTTCTCTGTTATGGCCCCTACATGGTGGAATCAGCTGCCGGAGGAGGTGAGGGCCCTGCGGGACCTTGTTCAGTTCCGCAGGGCCTGTAAGACGACCCTCTTCCGGCTAGCCCATACCTAGCTTGAGAACCTAATGCAACTTGCCAGATTTCCTTTATATATACTTGAATATTTATTAATTTTTAGAGTTTTATCTGTTTTATCTGTTTTAATTGTCTATTCCCTCACATGTTTAAATATTGCTTATTGTTATGTGGGATCTATTGTTGGAAGCTGCCCTGAGCCATTCGTGGGAAGGGCGGGATATAAATTCTAAATAAATAAATTTATTAAATAGTAAAAAAAAACCCCAGATAGGTTACGTTTTAGTGCACACCTCACAACACAGAGGTGTGTAACACCCAGCACTTCCTCTACATATATACAACAAACATACCACACAATTTTATTCTTGTATGATTAGATCAGGGGTGGCCAATGGTAGCTCTCCAGATGTTTTTTGCCTACAACTCCCATCAGCCCCAACCATGCTGGCTGGGGCTGATGGGAGTTGTAGGCAAAAAACATCTGGAGAGCTTCTTTTGGCCACCCCTGGCTTAGATCATACTTGTTAGCTCCCTTGAGCCATGACGAAAGACAGGGTAGACATAAATAATCAGTGTTCCAATAAATGAAGCGCAGAAGGCATGTTGGCTTATAGGCACCAATGATCGTCTGGGTGCTGGCCCTGTACAACATGATGGTCTGATGAGAGGAAGGAGAAAGTCTCTCTACTCCAGTCTGCTGGAAGGGTAACTCTGCCTGTGAATACGGCCAGCCCTGCCACTAGGCAAACTAGGTGATTGCCTCGGGCACTGGCCTCCTTGGGGCACCAAAGTGGACACCCCCCATGTGACTCGGTGATGTTATCAGTTTGGGGGGTGGTGCCAGAAGTTAGCCTTGCCTAGGGTGCCAGACAGTCCAGGGCCAGCCCTGTCTGTGACTGGGCTCACTACAAAACCCAGAGAGGTTTGGAAATCCACTGTCTTTTATTCTAAGACTGCCATGATGGAATAGGATGCCCTGAATGAAAATCTTCCTGTCATATGGCTATCAAAGGGTGGGGTTTCTCCTGAGAGCCAGTTTGTTGTAGTGGTTAAGTGTGCGGACTCTTATCTGGGAGAACCAGATTTGATTCCCCACTCCTCCACTTGCACCTGCTAGCATGGCCTTGGGTCAACCATATCTCTGGCAGAGGTTGTCCTTGAAAGGGCAGCTGCTGTGAGAGCCCTCTCCAGCCCCACCCACCTCACAGGGTGTCTGTTGTGGCAGGGGAGGGGGGGAGGTAAAGGAGATTGTAAGCCGCTCTGAGATTCTGAGTATAGGGTGGGGTATAAATCCAATATTTTCTTCTACTACTTCTATTGTGCTAACAACCCCAGCTTCCAGAAGAGGAACTGGAGGGTGTAGAAGTGTCACTAACAGGTTAAAAAAAAACAACCCTGGGGTACTTCAGGTGCTTTCAAAGCTGGTGGCAAAGGAGGAAGTTTGATGAAAACAAAACAAGACAAGCTATTGGCTGATCTTTCTCTTGTTATTTAAGGGGAGATTAATTATCGAGTTGCCATTTCCCTATCATTTGAATAGCAGTTGCAACCCACTGATAGCCACATTAGGATGATGTGCAATTAGTGAAAGCTGCCAAAGAGATGCAAATGCCTCGTCTCCCTCCCTTAAAATGGGAATCCTGATTTTGCCGCTTCCAAGAAGATCTGAGCATGGCCCTGAGTGTGGTTGTGGGCAAGAGTGTTGTCTCCACTAGCAGATGACCTTTAAAAAAAAAAATCTCTGTGTTCTGTGGGTCCTGACCTGGATAGCCCAGGCAAGCCTGATCTCGTCCAATCTTGGAAGCTAAGCAGAGTTGGCATTTGGAAGGTAGACCAACAAGGAATACCAGGGTCGTGAAGTAGAAGCAGGCAATAGCAAACCATGACTGATTTCCCATTCGCCTTACACCACTCTCATGCTCCTCTTTTCAGCGGGGCTTCCATCCGATTTCACACTATCTGCCCCGGGGCTGCAACTAGCTTTGGCTTTTCCCCACGGCAAACAAAAATTGATTTTTAGAGGTTTCTGTTTGCTGTGGAAAAAAGTCGATGCTAGTTGCAGCCCAGGGGTAGATAGTGTGAAATCGGATGGAAGCCCTGATGCTGAGAAGAAGAGCTTGAGAGCGGCATAAGGCAAGTGGGAAATCAGTCCATCTCTGAATGTCTCTTGTCTGGAAAACTTCACAGGGCCGCCGGAAGTCACCTGGACTTGATGGCAAAAAAAAAAAGTGCTTCAAGGTATGTTCATTTTGAGGAAACAGCATTATGCCTTGCAGGGCTTTATTTGTAGCAGGAACTTCCTTGCATATTAGGCCACACCCCTTTTATGTAGCCAATCCTTCGAGAATGTATAGGGCTCTTCTTACAGGGCCTTCTGCAAGCTCTTAGAGGACTGGCTACATCTTGGGATGTGGCCTAAATATGCAAAGGAGTTCCTGCTACAAAAAAAGTCCTGGTGTCTTGTGCCCGCTGAATCCCATCTCTGTCTTGCAAAACAGTGCTGGGGATGCCTGGAGGACTCAGGAGTGACATTGACTGACACAGACAGTGTGGTGTGGTGTGGTGGTTCAAGTGAAGGTCCACAATTGGGGAAGCCTGGGGTTGAATTTCCACTACCATGAAATTATTCAGGTAGTGATAAACCTTTCATACTCTAGCCCTGTTTATATGTTTGTTTATACCTCACCTTTCTCCCCAGTCAAAACCCAAAGCAGCTTACATCATTCTTCTCCATTACAGTGTTTGTTTTTAGTGTAACTTATTTTAATTTTGCTATTTGTGAAGGAGGAATTAAATATGCATCCAGGGGTTAAGAATAAAATGGCCGACATTGTAATGCCCCTGTGTAGCTCTGTGGTGTGGCCTCATTTGGAATACTGTGTAGAGTTCTGGTCACCATATTTCCAAAAGGACATGGAAGGGCTGGGAAAAGTGATGTGAAAATAAAAATGGCAACATAATGAGGATAGTAAGAAATACTTTTTTAATTAAAAGGACCAAAGTTCATAAAGTATTGTATGAGCTTTCATGTTCAATAGGTCTTTTCTTCAGGCTGTATATCAAGCAGAAGCCCTTAGCCAGGGATCTCCAACCTAGTGCCCATAAGTGCCATGCACCCACCAACACTCTGGTGCCTGCCAAGTGATTTTAGAAAATGAGTGGGGTCAAGTGGGATATAGAATTATACTTGACCTTCCTCCCTGACATTTTGTGGTTGGCTCTGCCTCTTGTGGCAATCATTTTGTCATTTGGCTCCACCTCCTGGGGCAGCCATTTTGTGGTTGTACCACCATCCTGTGTCAGAATTCCAAAGGCGCCTCAGCAGGCTCAAAAAGGTGGGGTATCTCTGTCCTAGGCTATCGTTTGCAACTGTGTGGATTAAATAAAAAGAGATGTTTTGTGCAACGTAATTACCTAATTGCCAGTAAGATAACCACAGCACTACTGTTGCTCTCAACAAGAGAAGCTTTCTTCAGTTGTAACACAGAATTGGAGCAGTTGTTGCTGGGGCTCTACAGCCACTGAAGTGTAGATCACAAAGAGCCCTGTTATGGCTACCACAGAAGTGTGGCCCTTGGTTCACTATGCCAGGCAGAAGAAAAGATGTCCCCCAAATGGAAGGACTTTGCCTGAGCCATTAAAATATTCCAGGCTTCTCACAACTGGGCATTGTCATGTGTATGAAGAAATCATTTCTACATTCTTTCATTACCCACAGGAAGAAAGTGTGGAGATGAAATTTAAAAGAACAAGAGGAGGAAGTTGGCTTACTGTAAAGGAACAGGTTGACTTCCTCTGGTCTAGTCTTGTGTGACAAGAGCTCAGGCATACAAAACCAAAGACATCTGGGGCACTCAAGGCAATGGGCTATTCATCCCTAAGCCTAGGCACTGGAGCAGTGTTGATACCATTGTGGCACTGGCACTGCTATAGCTATCAGTGTCATATGCTCACTCATACTGCAGAGTGGCAATGGGTACAGCATATTAGAAATATCCTGTTTTCGCTGTCTGTGAGGACTGCCAAAACTGCAGTAAGGCTTGTGTCAATGTAGTGTACTGGGAGCTTCAAATGAAGGCTCTTTGTTGCATAGGCTCCTTGCAGCTGCATTCAGATTGGCCGCCTTTGCCGAGCCAGCCAATCAGGTAATATCCATTTGAATGAAGCCCATTGTTTGAGAGGCTCCTTGCAGCTACATTTAAAGTGGCCGCCCTTGCTGAGCCAGCCAATCAGGTAATATCCATTTAAATGAAGCCCATTGTTTGAGAGGCTCCTTGCAGCTACATTTAGAGTGGCCGCCCTTGCTGAGCTAGCCAATCAGGTAATATTCATTTGAATGAAGCCCTTTGTTTGAGAGGCTCCTTGCAGCTACACTTAGAGTAGCCGCCCTTGCTGAGCCATCCAATTAGGTAATATTCATTTGAATGAAGCCCATGCAAATGATGGTTTCCAGGGCTTTTTGTGTAGCAAAAGCCCAGCAGGAACTCATTTGCATATTTGCATATTAGGCCACGTCCCCTGACATCACCATTGTTTTGCATAGGGTTTTTTAGTAGAAAAGGCCTGGCAATAGCTCATTTGCATAGTAGGACACACCCCCTGACACCTAACCAGCCGGAACTGTGTTCCTGTGTGTTCCTGCTCAAAAAAAGCCCTGATGGTTCCAAGTGCCTGTTTTTCTATTGGATTGTTTATTGCTGGAGGTGTGTTTTGGATGGAGTTTCTGTGTATATAGTTGTGGCTAGCCACATGTGTTTTCAGTTGGGTTTTTGCTAATAAAAGAGCTATGCTGGAATCACTATAACATCTGACCCACTACTTTTCAGTCAAGCACCTATTAGAGCTACAGTTGGCTTGCAAGATCACAAGTTGTCTAGGTCTGGCTTCCTCTTTCTTCTAGCTTTCCAGATGCAGGGTTTCAAAAAACCCACAGGGGGCTATCAAAATGTTTGATCTTCACCTACAACCTGGAATGGTACAGCCTGGGGCGAGTTCTGCCGAATGCTTTCTCTGCACAACTGAAAAAGCAGCTCATTTTAAGATGATTGTTTTGGTGACTCTTCTAATACCCCCTAGGAACTATTACTAAATGCGGGAGTTCCATGTGCAGAGCTCCAAGTACCACAAGAATACAGCAACAGGGATGCTCAAACATCTGACAGTTCAGTTCATACCCCCATTCACTGGTTGCAAACAGGGAGCTGGGTTTTGGATGATGGGCTCAACAGTTTCTCAACCCATTCATGGCAAGATGCATCGCCGTGTTGCTTCCAAACCATGCACTACAGCACAACTGGCTTTTTCGTGCATACCTGTTCTCTTTCAGCTGGATTCACTTCTACCCCTGCCACCCTGTCCTCACTACATAAGAGAGAGCCAGTATGGTGTAGTGGTTAAGTGTGCGGACTCTTATCTGGGAGAACCGGGTTTGATTCCCCACTCCTCCACTTGCACCTGCTAGCATGGCCTTGGGTCAGCCATAGCTCTGGCAGAGGTTGTCCTTGAAAGGGCAGCTGCTGTGAGAGCCCTCTCCAGCCCCACCCACCTCACAGGGTGTCTGTTGTGGGAGGGGAAGGTAAAGGAGATTGTGAGCCGCTCTGAGACCCTTCGGAGTGGAGGGCGGGATAAAAATCCAATATCTTCTTCATCTTCTTCTTCTTCTACCCCTGCCACCCTGTCCTCACTACATAAGAGCTCTGCTCAGCAGGTAATTGCTTAAATGGGCAATTAAATCAGTCTCCAATCATATAAATCCATCTTAAATAAATGCTGTGTTTTAATTAAACACTGTTTGCTGTTAGTCTAAGTTTGCCCTTCATAATTCTATTGGCTGCCAGTTGGTTTGAATCGGCAGCATCTTTGCACATGTGTAGTTTTCCAAAAAGATGCAAACCTGTGGCTGTTTGGCATGAACTGTACCGGATGGGTGATTGGCTCATGTCTAGCCACAGACCTTGGGTCACAGACCATCGGACATGTTCATGTTGAAATTAGCAGCAGCCCTAAATATTAAGGAAACTGTTCGAGATGGCTCACTGTGCTCAAGGCAGGCCTGACCACCAAACAAATCTAGGAAACCACTGAGGGCACCAGATTTTGAGGGGTGCCCAAAAGGCAAGATTTCTGTGTGGGTTTGAAGAGAAGCCTGGCAGGGAATTCTAGCAGGAATGGGATGGTACTCTAGGATTTCAGTTTCTCCTCATCTATGGTACACCATAGAGTCTGCCCTTTGAAGCTGCCATTTCCTCCAAGAGAACTGATTTCAGTAGACTGGACTGCAGATCAGTTGTAATTCCTGAAATTCTCCAGGCCCCACTTGTTGGCTGGCAACCCTTACAGAACCCATGAAGTCTGTGCTAGAATAAAACTTGTACTGATTTAATAAAGTGAGCTGTTAAGTGGTATTAGAATAGTAACCACCGCAGTTGCTTTAAAATTTTAAAATGCAGTATTCGGCTTCATTTCATTCAACTGTTTGTTTTTTTACAGTTACTGGGAACCTTTTCTCATACCCTTTCCTCAGGCTCAAATATCTTTGCCCTCCTTCCCTTGCAGAAATGTGAAATGCTTGTGTTTGCACAATGGATTCTGCTTTTGCAGAAGATGAAGAGGTGTGAAGAGCTGGGGAGGAACTCGAATTCTGCCATGTGAAAATCACACTCATCTGAGATTCCCTCCCCCCCATGTTCTACCCACACAATTTGCATTCTGAAGGACTAGAAACTTGACCTTTTAAAATAAAAAACGAAAGCTGAAGTTCTCAGGATGCTGGCTTCTGTGCCAGTATCTGTGCTTGTGCAGTGTGTTGAGCTTCCTAAGTCATCAAAATGATGGAAATGTTTTGCATACTGTATGAGCCGGTGGTAGAATGTTAGAGGCCTTGTTCTGTTCTGTTAGAGTGAAGTGAGATTGTTATTTAAGAAAGTTTGCACAGCAGTTTTTCTGCTACAATGGAACTACAGAGACCACACGATAAACTTGCTTGTAACCAAGCGCCTTCTTCCCCACTGAAACTGGAGAGACGATTGCGTCACTCATTCCAGTGGGGTTACCTATTAGTCTTTCACAGAAACATTATAAAAGAGTACCTTTTGTGGCCTAGTGTGTGTGTGTGTACGTGTGTGCGCATGTGTGCTGCTAGAGTGAGCAATTCAGCATGCCTGGACGTTGAGGGGGGTCACTATATCACTCTAAGTGTGTAGATGTTCTCTCCTTGAATGGGATGCCTCTCTTTGTCTTAACCTAAGAGCTGCCCTCTGACTCCTCCTCTCTCTTTCTCACTTTGTCCTCTCACTCTCTACATGGCCTTCCGTTTTGTGTAATAACATAACATAAGAACATAAGAGAAGCCATGTTGGATCAGGCCAGTGGCCCATCCAGTCCAACACTCTGTGTCACACAGTGGCCAAAAAACCCAGGTGCCAAAAAAAACCAGGTTATGTCCATTTAGATATCATACATAATGCCTATATGGATGTACTGTCTAGACTCAAAACATATAAGTGGTGATGGAGAGAAATGTCCATGGAAGTTGCTGGTCCAACAGAAACTAGCATCCAAGCAAGTTTCTGAAGTTTACCATTCATCTGACCCTGAACCATGAAACATTAACCAAGTGTTTATGTAGAAGCCAAGGAGAATCTCCCTTTGCTATCCTTGCTGCTTAGTCCAATATGAAATTTTACCAAAAAAAGCCCAGCAGAAACTCATTTGCACATTAGGCCACACACCCCTGACATCACCATTGTTTCACACAGGGCTTCTTCATAGAAAAAAACCAGCAGGAACTCATTTGCATATTAGGCCACACCCCATGATGCCAAACCAGTCAGAACTGTGTGTTCTGTGCATTCTTGCTAAAAAAAGAGCCCTGTGAAAGCCCCAGTTAACGATCTGAGTAGATCTGAAGCAATCTTGGATGGTGCATGGCTCCTAACAGCGATGTCACAGAGGGGAGAATCTAAATGGGGGACCCTAACTTGGTGCTTGTGGTCGCAATGGTGTCTGCCGTCAACCACTTTACTGGAGCCCACCAAATGTTTTTAGAAAGTGGGCAAGGCCAGATGGGACTTTGGCCACAAGACATTTGACTGGATTTTTACTGTGTGACTGCAAGGAAGCTGTAGTAGCCATTTTGTGGCTGGCTCTGTCCCTCAAGCCGCCATTTTGTGGCTGTGCCCTGCCCACCACATTCCAAAGATGTTCACAGGCTCAAAAAGGCTGGGAACTCCTGATCAAAATCTTCCCCAACCAATGCGGTAGCATCCGTAAGAGCACCAATAGCAGCAACACTGGCAAGAGGATGTCTAAACCGGGTCTTCTTGTTGTGTATGGTGTGTGGTGGTTCTAATACATCTTGGGTGGTTGATCATCTGAAGGGTGCTCAGTATAAACGTAAAGGTAGTCCCCTGTGCAAGCACCAGTCATTTTCGACTCTGGGGTGATGTTGCTTTCACAATGTTTTCACGGCAGACTTTTTATGGGGTGGTTTGCCATTGCCTTCCCCAGTCATCTACACTTCCCCCCCAGCAAACTGGGTACTCATTTTACCGACCTCAGAAGGCTGGAAGGCTGAATCAACCTGGAGCTGTCTACCTAAACCAGCTTCCGTTGGGATCGAACTCAGGTCGTGAGCAGAGGGCTCCAACTGCAGTACTGCAGCTAGACGTAGATTAGTACAAATATTGCAAAAATAGTTGCTGCTCCGATACTGAAGGACAGCTCTGTTGAAGTCAGTAGCACCTTAGAGACCAACAAGAACTTTAGGATATAAGCTTTAGAGATCCTGGAGTCTTTATATCCCAGTCAGAAGGTGGGAAGGGTGTGGCAAAGAAAGAACTCAAGATGGAGAGGTACAACGCACATAAGAACAGAAGAGAAGCCATGTTGGATCAGATCAATAGCCCATACAGTCCAACATTCTGTGTCACACACTGGCTAAAAAAAACAGGTGCCATCAGGAGGTCCACCAGTGGGGCCAGGACACTAGAAGCCCTCTCACTGTTGCCACCCTCAGCACCAAGAATACAGAGCATCACTGCCCCAGACAGTTCCAACAATACACTGTGGCTAATAGCCACTGATGGACCTCTGCTCCATATGTTTATCCAATCCTCTCTTAAAGCTGTCTATGCTTGTAGCCACCACCACCTCCTGTGGCAGTGAATTCCATGTGTTAATCACCCTTAGAGTGAAGAAGTACTTCCTTTTATCAGTTCTAGCCCGACTGCTCAGCAATTTCATTGAATGTCCACGAATTCTCGTATTGTGAGAAAGGGAGAAAAGTACTTCCTTCTCTATCCCATGCATAATCTTGTGAACTTCTATCATGTCACCCCTCAGTCGACGTTTCACATTGTAATCAGCAGAGGGGAAATGCTTGGGATTGGAAAATTAGAATAGGAATCCTATGTCCCTGTTCAGCCCTTGGAACATCCATTGTTTTGAACTTGTGAATGACCGCAAGTTCAGCAGTTTCACTTTGCAATCTCCCCTTGAAGCTTATCTCTTTGAGGATTGCCACTCTTAGGCCAGCAATGGAGTGGCCTGGAAAATGTTCTCTGCCTGTTTTATGAGAATTGTGGTTTTGAATGTCAGATTTATTCTTTTGCGTAGAGACTGACCTACATGGTGTTTTCAGTTTAGATAACCAGTTGTTGAGTTCGCTAATAGAAAGCAAATTTGCTTCGACCCCGGGAACCATGGCTGTGTCCTTTTTTTTCATGAAGATTACTGTCCTTGTTCTGTTCTCAGCTCCAGTGAACAAGCAAAAAATAATCCTCTTTGCCAGGATATACTGATGTTCTTTGGAGGATCAGTTAACGGGATCGGCAAAGACTTTGGACTTAAGGGGGGGAGGGGAATGGGAGATGATAATCTTGTTTGTCCAACCAGCCGTGTCCATTGATCACCTGAGATCATTTGTGGATGCCTGAAATAGTCTTTCAACCAGGGGATAGCCAAATGGTGGCTGCCCAAATGCCCAGGGCTACATTGGGGGTTTAAGATGAATCATTGGGAGTTTTCAGAAGGAGAAAATGGATGCTGTTGGGATTTTTTAGTACAGAATTGGAAAACGTGAGGCATTCTGGAAGGATGTTCCTATATGATATATCGGGCATTACAAGTCAGCAAGGAAGAACAAGCAAAGGCTTTTAAGAAAACTAGAAAGAGTGCGGAAGGCAGCAGAGTTGGAGGAACACAGTTCATAGAGGGGGTTATGTGTGGGAGCTATATTGGATAGGCTGTGGCTCAGTGGTAGAGCATCTGTCTGGCATGCAGAAGGTCCCAGGTTCAATCCCTGACATCTCCAGCTGAAAGGACCAGGGAGGAGGTGATGTGAAAGACCTCTGCCTGAGACCTTGGAGAGCCACTACCAGTGTGTGACCTTGATGGACCTAAGGTCTGATTCAGTATAAGGCAACTTCATGTGTCCAGCTATGCAGAAAGATAGGGCCATAGCCAGGATTTTATGTGTGGTGGGGCCCACAGCAGGGTTTGTTGTTTGGGAGGACTGGGGGGCCACCCAGTTTGGTGGCCCTGGGCTCTCAGCACTGTAAGCTGCCTTGAGTTCCACAAGCTAACCTCACCTTTTGCTCTGCATGCTGTGTTGGGAAAGGGGAGAGAAAAAAGCAAAAAGACCAGCAGCAATGCTACTACTTGTTCAGAGTGGTGGTGAGCAAAGAGGGACAGATTGGGGGCCCTCCAATGGAGGGGCCATACAGTTGGAAGGGGGGTTGAAAGGATGGGCCTGGCCCCCAGGGGCCTCACTATAGCTATAGGCCTGTGAGGCAAGGCCATTGAGATTAACAAGAACAAGGGATGTGTCAAGAACAGAAAGAACTTTCTTGGACCAAGTAGACCACTGGTCCTTCTGTCTGGTGGTAGCTCTGCAAGGGTTTTTCCCAACACAGTTACCTTATATCCTTTCTAAAGAGAGGCAGGATGGAAAGGGTGATTTTCTAGGTCTAAACCATGGGCCATATCCCCTCCCCTTTTGGAACAGTGGATTTCATAGGGTTGCCAACCTCTGGGTGGGGTCTGGAGATCTCCTAGAATGACAACAGCTCTCCAGATTACATAAATCGCTTATTCATTGTGTATTTATTTGTACACAATGAATAGAATAAAATGAATTGTTTAAAACAGTTATTCCACTTTTCCTGGAGAATATGACTACTTTGGAAGGTGGAATTATACAGTCATATGCCCTACCGAGGTCTCGCCCTCCCTAAATCTCATTCTCCCATACTTTGGAAGGTGGAATTATACAGTCATATGCCCTACCGAGGTCTCGCCTTCCCTAAATCTCATTCTCCCATACTTTGGAAGGTGGAATTATACAGTCATATGCCCTACCGAGGTCTCGCCCTCCCTAAATCTCATTCTCCCATACTTTGGAAGGTGGAATTATACAGTCATATGCCCTACCGAGGTCTCGCCTTCCCTAAATCTCATTCTCCCATACTTTGGAAGGTGGAATTATACAGTCCTATGCCCTACCGAGGTCTCGCCTTCCCTAAATCTCATTCTCCCATACTTTGGAAGGTGGAATTATACAGTCATATGCCCTACCGAGGTCTCGCCCTCCCTAAATCTCATTCTCCCATACTTTGGAAGGTGGAATTATACAGTCATATGCCCTACCGAGGTCTCGCCTTCCCTAAATCTCATTCTCCCATACTTTGGAAGGTGGAATTATACAGTCCTATGCCCTACCGAGGTCTCGCCTTCCCTAAATCTCATTCTCCCATACTTTGGAAGGTGGAATTATACAGTCCTATGCCCTACCGAGGTCTCGCCCTCCCTAAATCTCATTCTCCCATACTCCACCCTCAAATCTCCAGGTATTTCTGAATCCAGAGTTGGCAGCCTTCGAATCACACAATCTGAAATGGGTGTGCTTTTTAAAAGCAGGACATCAGTAGGGGAGGGAAGGCAGCACAGTGTAGCCTGATCTCTCCAGAACTCAGCAGCTAAATAGGGTTGGTAGCCAGACAGAGCCCACCAAGGAAGACTCCACAGGGGAGGAGAGTTGGTTTTTATACCCTGCTCTTCACTACTTGAAGGAGAGTCACAATCTCCTTCCCTTCCTCTCCTTCAACAGACACCCTGTGAGCAGTGTTCCCCCTAAGCTGAGTCGATGTGAGCTAGCTCACCGTTTTTTAGCCTCCAGCTCACACATATTTATCTAAGCTCAGGAAAAACCGCCTCAAAAAAACTAACTAATTTATGCAGTAGCTCACAACTTTAATGCCAATAGCTCACATAGTAGTTTGTTTTTTTTGCTCACAAGACTCCACAACTTAGAGGGAGCATTGCCTGTGAGGTAGGTGGGGCTGAGAGAAGAAGAAGAAGATATTGGATTTATATCCCGCCCTCCACTCCAAAGAGTCTCAGAGCGGCTCACAATCTCCTTTACCTTCCTCCCCCACAACAGACACCCTGTGAGGTGGGTGGGGCTGGAGAGGGCTCTCACAGCAGCTGCCCTTGCAAGGACCACCTCTGCCAGAGCTATGGCTGACCCAAGGCCATTCCAGCAAGTGCAAGTGGAGGAGTGGGGAATCAAACCCGGTTCTCCCAGATAAGAGTCCGCACACTTAACCACTACACCAAACTGGCTCTCTGAGAGAGGTCCCTCTCAGTTGCTACTGGACAGCCCGGAGAACATCAGGAGTCACACACTGCTTAATTTATGACATAAGGTTACAGGGAGACATGTTGTATCCACCCCTCCTCCACCCTGGCAAGAATATAATTTAATCCTTGACATCTTTCCTTCATAGTGGGTTTTTTTTTCTTTTGCACGGAGCCTTGCAGCTGACATGCACACTCAGTGGATTAACATCTAACGACCGTATCAGCTCCAGAGTTTTACCTTCTGATCTCTCAGCCCGTCATAGTTCATTATGACAGGTTTATGGGGTTTGGCAGGACAGCAAAGCCGGCTGTGTGGTAAGCCTCCCCCCTTGACTCTTCATAACGAAAGCATTGTTGCTAAGCGGGGAGAGGCATTCTTTGCCATGGTGACCCTGACAAATAGTGAACACATGTGCTGTGATTCATGGTTTCCAGCGAAAAATAATCATTTCTTTAATGGATACAGCACATCACAAACTGTTCAGTTTAGCTTACATTTCTTATACGGTTTTATCACTTTAAAACAATGGCAATCTTCCTGGAGTCTCAGTAAGAAAGGGGGGCTATGAATGAAGCAAAGAAAATAAAATATCGCTCAAAGCAAGAGATAAGTCCTAACGGTAACACTCACAGCATTTATTTTTTAAATTTATATCCCACTTTTCTTTGGAATTAGGTTTGCCAAGTTCCCCATTGCCTCCAGTACCACAGAGTTTTCCTCCCAAATTGCTGGAGCATCTGGGAAAACCATAGAGTTTTTTTCAGAAGCTCCTAGCCTGTTTGGTGTAGCGGTTAAGTGTGAGGACTCTTATCTGGGAGAACCGGGTTTGATTCCCTACTCCTCCACTTGCAGCTGCTGGAATGCCCTTGGGTTAGCCATAGCTCTTGCAGGACTTGTCCTTGAAAGGGCAGCTGCTTTGAGAGCCCTCTCAGCCCCACCCACCTCACAGGGTGTCTGTTGTGGGGGGAGAAGATAAAGGAGATTGTAAGCCGCTCTAAGTCTCTGATTCAGAGAGAAGGGCGGGATATAAATCTGCAGTCTTCTTCTTCCTAGAGCAGCCAGTGCACAACTTGCGAGTGACGTCATCATGCCGGCGATGTCGGGAGGGGATCTTCCTGCTGGTCCACTGCGGGCCAGCGGGTTGGGGATCTCTAGAGTGGGAGAACCCCCGCTCACTCTGGGAGCTTGGCAGCCCTATCCAGAATTGGGACCTCAAGTGACTACTTTAATAGTAGGTTTAGGTGGGTAGCCATATTGACCTGAAGCAGAAGAAAAAAGTTTGAGTCCAGCGGCACCTTTAAGACCAACAAAGTTTATTTCTGGGTGTAAGCTTTCATGTGCATGCACACTTCAAATATGAAGAAGTGATCATGCACCTGAAAGCTTATACCCAGAGTTAAATTTCGTTGGTGTTAAAGGTGCCGCTGGACTCAAACTTTGTTCTGCCACGGTTTATCTTATTTCAGATCATGGTTGAAATCTTGGCTTGCCTTAGTAGATGCTGGTTTCATTGTGTGCACTGTTTCCCATGTAACCCAATCTGCATTGCGGCAATGGTGGCGCTGAACACACCAGGAGTCTATGTTCACGTATCATACAATAGGTGACCTCAAAGTAGCTGTTTTAATGCAAAGGAACTGCAAGAAAAGAATGGAGAGGGAAATTGCTGAATTATAAATTACTACAACACTTGGAACAAACTCTACTCCAGGACTCAACAGGGATATTAGGGTGTGTTTTTTTATCTCATTACATACACTAAACCCATTTTCACCAAACAGAGTATATTCACTGTATTCTAATGTATTTGTTTTTTATATTAGTGTACTGGAATAATGTCTAGAATGCTGGGTGGACAGAGACACCTCTAAGGGAATTATGTTGTTAGTTTAACCCATGCTTGAGAGGAGACCAATGAAGTATGATATCAGACTCTATTACTCTTTACAATTAAGTAACCTTACGACAGACTCTCGCCATCAGTCTCCAGTTCTGACATGTTTATTGCCTTTGCTGTTTCCCCCCATTGAACCCATGCAGATAATAACCAGAGACCAAACTTGTTATTCTTTTAATCTGTTAACAACATTTTAACTATTTCGCATGTTAACTCACTGCCCACTAGCTATGTGTAGCACCAAGGCTTTTTTTTTGTACGAAAAGCCCAGTAGGAACTTATTTGCAAATCAGGCCACACCCCTTGACATCATCATTTCACACAGGGTTCCCCTCCCCCTAACTTTTCATATCATGAAACACCACTCACCAGTCTATGTAACTTCTCTGTATTATTCGCCCTAGGAAGAAAAAAAGACAGGCACCTTCTTTTGCTTTTCCAGGGATTGATTGTAGACATTCCTAACATGTATATATTCTGCATGATGTTTCTCTGGGTTGAGGTAATTCATCTTTTCCACTGAGAGAAAGCCAAGCGAGTGAGAACAACAGAAGACTTGTTTGAAATTTCACCTCTGCTGTGAACTTATCAAGCAGTCGATTCACAGCCTCAAACCCTCTATCAGTAACATTGGGTATTCATGGTCTACCTTGCAAGGCTGAGCTAAAGGCATATACCCACTCATACAATTTCCTCTAGGGAGCAAGTGGTTAAAGAGCCCACTCCTTCCCTCCACCATTTCCTTCCCTGGAAAAAAGAGAGAAAGTATTTTAAAATGAATGCAGAAGAAAATGTAATGATCAGTTCGACTTTTGACACATGTTGGGTTCCCGTTTGCCTGCTCCCAACGGGTGTTTGCCTGTTAATCCACTCACTTGCCTGCTTATGTGGATCATCACAAAGAGTGGGAGGTGGGAATTGCATCTGAGCCCAGAAGTGACAGGTGATGTACTAGAAATCCTGCCAGCATCTATGGCCTTTGCCATAGAGCAGTGTTTCCCATTTGCAGGGTCATGACCCGGTACCGGGCCACGGAAGCCTCACTACTGGGTCACAAGAAACGTCAAAGCTAGCCCCGCCCGCCAGCAAAGCTAGCCCTGCCCCATCTCTGTGTTGTGCAGAGAGGAGCTGGGCTGCCTCTCCTTCCTTCTCCCCCGCTCCCAGTGTTTGAGAGAAAAGCTGGCATTCACTGGCACTTTAGACCCATGAAGTGTTCTTCAAGATATGAGCTTTCATGTGCTTGCAGTATGTTCTTTTGGGGAGATTTTCCCAGGAGGCCTGGGCGGCAAAGAAGGGTGTATGTGTTTTTTTCAGCCAGAAGGAGTGGTGAGTGGGCATTCCAGTAGCTATTTTTTTTACCAAACGACCCCTGGACAGGATTTTTGCTGGCTGGGATCATCTGATGATGAGGAAGGCTTTTTTTTTTCTCCTCCCCGCCCCTTCTTTCTTTCTTTCCCTGCAAGTGATGCTCTGTCTGTATTCTTGGTGCTGGGAAGGGGGGAAGCAACAGTGGGAGGGCTTCTAGTGCCCTGGCCCCACTGGTGGACATTCTGGTGCTTTTTTGGGCATTGTATGAGGGAATTTTGGACTGGATAGTCCACTGACCTGATCCAACATGGCTTCTCTTATGTTTATGTTCTTTCTTTCCATGTTTTTCCTTTCTTTCCTTTCCTTCTTTCCCTTTCTCTTTCTTTCTTTCCTTCCACTTTTACTGGATGAAATTTTTCTGTTCATCATACTGTTGTTGCAGACATAGGAGCTCTGCCAATGAAAAGCTGGCACCCCCAGTTGTAGCCAGCTGGCTTTCTATGAGATTTCTGTGTGAGTGAGTGAGAGAAATGTGGGGCAGAAAGAGATTATTGGTGATTACTGCGGTATATCTAAACAGCACTGGAAAAGATGGTACTATGAACTTGGCACCATTTTACTGGTCCTGCTTTTAACAGCTGTCTGACACCAAAATTAAACTCCTCCTGTAGATATTAAAAAGGATGAAAGTAGTTCACTGGCTAAGTATCTGCGCAACAAGTTGCTTTAAAGGCTTGGGAAACACAGCAAGTAAAAAGCTACAAGTCCCTCATAAATATCCTTTTTGGGATAACTGCAGAAAAGCTTGTATGAACTTCATATAACTTGAAATTAATTCATTAATTGCAGTACAATTCTCTGCTACCTTTCACAGCAATTTCCCCGTGTTTCAACCAAAGAAAAGCATGAAAAATAGCTGTCGAAAGATTTTCTTAAAACCAAGCAAGCTTGGTTGTTGCTTGAGGCAGGGTTCCAGCAGTAGCAGCTGAAGGAAGGGCCTACTAAATGTGTCAGCATATTTTGAGATACAGCAGCTGCCAGGGCCCAGTGTGGGTGGTACACAGCACTGGCATTCCTGATGGCAATGGCAACAGCACTCCCAACTGCATACACTGGCCAGTGCTGTTGTGGAAGGGAGGTGTAGGTGGTGCAGGCAATTGAACATGGGCATTAGGAGTGCTTGCAAGCTGGAGAAGAACACACAAATAGGTGCATGCAGGTGTGGGGGTGAAAAGAGAGGACTGCCCTAATTAATGGTACCTTTTAATGTTAGTATTTTGAGTAAACAACACTGGCGGGGGTCAAGTAACGGGGGGAGGGGTGATTAGAAAGAAGCATATGGGATAGATGAAAAGAAGTTATTAACGGAAATTGTTACCATATGTTATCAATAAAATTGTTTAAAACCAAGAGAGGACCGCCCATTTTCCACCCCCATTTTGGTTCAGCATGAGTTTCAGAGAGATTTTTCTGAAAACAAATTTACATCCAAAGAAGAGGCAGGTTTGGGGGGGTGCCAGGGAAGTGACATCACAGGAATAGGTGGAGTTTTTGTTCAGTGTGCCCCAGAAGTGACATCACTTGGTCCTTGACACCACAGGAAATGACATGATTCCTGTCTCCCAGCTCCACCCCCAAAGTCTCCTGGCTCCACCCCCAAATTTTAGTGGGCCACAAAGGAGGTGTAAAAATAACCGGACCACGGGAAAGAAAAGTTTGGGAAACCCTGCCATAGAGTTAATGGATTCTTATAGCATCAGTCACTCAGAAGTGAGGTTACTGTCAGGTCCACCCTCACCATATACTTTCTCCAACCATGATGATTGACAGGCTGGGCAATCCTACGTGTAATTAGGGTTGCCAATCCCCAGTTGAGGATACAGAGAGAGGTCACTCTAGATTGCAAAATGGAAACAACCCACAGGGTTATAGTGACCACAATTACTAATATTTCATGTGCTATAATTCCAAATTTATAGGTGAAATGCTATACACACATACATTAAATTATGGAACACTCTCAAAAATATCTTAATACACTAAAAGTTCACAATACAAAGTAGAGTCTCATTGTCACAGGAGGTCGACTTCATATCCAAAGTTCCTTCCAGCAAGGTACACTCCATAGTCTTTTTTCACAGAGACTCTCTCTCTCTCTCTCTCGCTCTGTCTCTCGGCTTGACTTCGCGAACGAAGATTTAAGAAGGGTGTAGTAGTCCACGTCTGCTGCAGGCTCGCTGGTGGCTGACAAGACCAATGCGGGACAGGCAGATCCGGCCACAGTGGCTGCAGGGAAAAGTCTGATTTGGGGTTGGTGCTGCAGCAGTGCGATTCTTCCTCAATCTCCTTTTGTCCTCAAGGCCAGCTATGCGTGCGTTCTCAAAGGAAGAGACAGCCTGGTGGATGGTGTGCCTCCATGCTTTGCGATCTGAGGCTAGGTCAGACCACTGGTGATGGTTGATACGACAGGTGCCAAGGGATTTCTTCAAGGAGTCCTTGTACCTCTTCTTTGGTGCCCCTCTATTTCGATGGCCGGGGGACGGTTCGCCATACAGGGCAATCTTGGGAAGGCGGTGGTTTTCCATCCTAGAAATATGTCCTGCCCAGCGCAGCTGCGTCTTCAACAGCAGTGCCTCGATGCTTGTAACCTCCACCCTCTTGAGGACTTCAGTGTTGGTCACAAAGTCACTCCAGTGGATGTTGAGGATGGTGCGAAGGCAGCGCTGATGAAAGCGCTCAAGGAGTCACAAGTGATGACGGTATAAAACCCACGATTCGGAGCCGTAGATGAGGGTTGTCATCACAACCGCTTTGTAAACATTAATCTTTGTGCCTTTTTTCAGATGCTTGTTGCTCCACACTCTTTTGTGCAGTCGGCCAAATGCACGGTTTGCCTTTGTCAGCCTGTTGTCAATCTCCTTGTCCATCTTGGCATCTGAGGAGATGATGCTAGGGTTGCCAATCCCCAGGTGGGGGCAGGGGATCCCCCGGTTTGGAGACCCTCCCCCCGCTTCAGGGTCATCAGAAAACGGGGGGAGGGGAGGGAAATGTCTGCTGGGAACTCTGCTGGGAACTATGGAGATTTATTCCCATAGAAATGTCTGCTGGGAACTATGGAGATTTATTCCCATAGAAAATCATAGAGAATTGATCCACGGGAATCTGGGGCTCTAGGGGGCTGTTTTTTGGGGTAGAGGCACCAAATTTCCAGTATAGCATCTAGTGCCTCTCCCCCAAATACCCCCCAAGTTTCAAAAAGATTGGACCAGGGGGTCCAATTCTATGAGCCCCAAAAGAAGGTGCCCTTATCCTTCATTATTTCCTATGGAAAGAAGGAATTGAAAAGTTGTGCTGTCCCTTTAAATGTGATGGCCAGAACTCCCTTAGAGTTCAATTATGCTTGTCACAGCCTTGATCTTGGCTCCACCCCTAATGTCTCCTGGCTCCACCCCCAAAGTCTCCTGGCTCCACCCCCAAAGTCCCCAGATATTTCTTGAATTGGACTTGGCAACCCTAGATGATGCACCCCAGGTAGCTGAACTGCTGGACTGTCTTCAGAACTGATTCACCCACAGTGATGCAGTGGGTGAATCACAGAGACTACTCCAGTAATTTCAAGCACAATCCAAATGAAAGACAACTTCAATTCTTCCTCCTTCAATTATTCTTATAAATTCTTCATATAGTCCATTTACAACAGCCTTGAGCCATTTTCTGAGCAATTGCCTATTAGGAAAGAGATAAGACTTTGATGTCATAGAATCATAGAGTTGGAAGGGATCTCAAGGGTCATCTAGTCCAACCCCCTGCACAATGCAGGAAACTCAGAAACACTTCCCCCTAAATGTCGGCTGTAAATGTACTATATGAAGAATTTATTAGAATAATTGAAGGAGGAAGAATTTGAAGTTGTCTTTCATTTGGATTGTGCTTGAAATTACGGGAGTAGTCTCCGTGAAAAAAGACTGGAGTGTACCTTGCTGGAAGGAACTTTGAAGCAGGATATGAAGTCAACCTCCTGTGATAATGGGACTCTTCTTTGTATTGTGAACTTTTAGTGCATTAAGATATTTTTGAGAGTGTTCCATAATTTAATGTATGTGTGTATTGCATTTCACCTATAAATTTGGAATTATAGTGCATGAAATATTAGTAATTGTGGTCACTATAACCATGTAGGTTGTTTCCATTTTGCAATTCCCAGTTGAGGGCAGGGGATCCCTCGGTTTGGAGGCCCTCCACCCACTTCAGGGTCATCAGAAAGTGTGGAGGAGGGAAATGTCTGCTGGGCACTCCATTATTCCCTATGGGGACCGATTCCCATAGGGTATAATGGAGAATTGATCCCCAAGTATCTGGGGTTCTGGGGGGAACTGTTTTTTGAGGTAGAAGCACCAAAATTTCAACATAGCATCCAGTGCCTCTCCTCAAAACACCCTCCAGGTTTCAAAAATATTAGACCAGGGGGTCCAATTCTATGAGCCCCAAAGAAGGTGCCCCATTCTTCATTATTCCAAATGGAGGGAAGGCATTTAAAAGGTGTGTGGTCCCTTTAAATGTGATGGCCAGAACTCCCTTCAGAGTTCAACTGTGCCTGGCACACTTTTGCTCCCAGCTCCACCCCCAAAGACTCCTGACCTTACCCCCAAAGTCCCCAGATATTTCTTGAATCAGACTTGGCAACCCTGCATGTAATCAATAAGAAAACTCTTCTCTTATTCCTGCTTGACTTGTGCATGTAGCTCTTCTTGTGTGCTATACATGAAAAATCAGTAAGTGTTTATTATTAAAGGAAATGTGAACTAGGGATGCAAATCTCCAGGTGCGGCCTGGAGATTGCCCAGAATTACCCCTGATCTCCAGACAACAGAAATCAGTTCCCCTGGAGAAAATGGCTGTTTTGGAGGGTGGCTGTTAAATACTGGCTTCGATGCATGAGGAGGCTCTTGCGTAGTGATTAGAGCTCTTTATTAGTGATTCAGCATGCCAACAAGTGACTACAAAACTACTCCTAAGCACCAGAACAATATATACAGTTGGGGCAGGAGAAACCCAGCCCCCAAGAAGCAGAAACCCTCCTATGATTGTGCCCTTTTTGGATCCTTCATTAGAATATGCATCTTCATTGGCAGATCCTAGGATCCTCTCAGTCTGTTGTGATGCACTTCAAGCTCAGTCCTATAGCTCCAATGAGCCAGGCAGGAGATGACACCCAACATGCCTTCACATACATAACAGTGGCCTCAACGTCAGTTCATTTTGCTGAGGTCTCTCCCCTCCCCAAACCCTCTTCCTCGCCGGACTTCACCCAAAAGTCCCCCAGAATTTCCTAATCTGGTGTTGTCTACTCTAATGTGAACCTCACAGGGGTTGCAAAATTGCTGTAGTAACAACACACTACTGGAAAATACCAGGGAGGGAAACCAAAGATCACTTTTTTTTTACAATATATTTTTATTTACATATAATTAAAAATTACAGTTATATTTATAATACAATATATCTAGGAGACTTAAGGAGGTGTACTTTTCAAGCATTAATATATAATCAAAATATCTTAAACAAATATCTTATTACTTAGTTCAATAAAGCTGTAATACTTCTATAATATTTGGTATCTCAGTCCGTACCAAAGGTCACTTTTGACGGCTTTTCTGTCTTCACACAGAATTTTGGTATGCACCTCGCTCTGTGTGGACCAGGATGTTGCTGTTTCTTCTGGAGGGGGGGGGCTAGTAACATATTGAGTGCTGCTGCCTTGCCTCTGACCTCAGCCTGTGATTGTTGCATTTGCAGCCGCAAAGCATCAGAAACAGAAAGGACAAAGCAGCCTGACTCATGGACATTCCAGCTGCCTGCGGAACAACAGATGCTGTCAGAATGTTTGCAAAAGAGGCTGAGAGTTGAGTCCAAAAGGTGTTCAGAAGTAACCTCCTGCAGTCAGGAGGAGTTAAATACAACAGGGTAAGGAGAAACAGGAGATGTTAAGAAATCTTAGCCAATTCATCCTCAAACTCTGAGTCAATTTATTGCGTGTGTGTGTGTAAGTGTTGTCAAGTCACAACCCTTTAAATTAATGACCTCCCAAACATCCTGCGCTTAACAACCTTGTTGAAGTCTTGCAAACTGAAGGATGTGGCTTTTTAAAAAATAGGTGGCACCTGGAGATCTCCTGCTATTACAGTTGATCTTTAGATCACCACGATCTAGGGCCTACTGTAAACTCCAGGAGGATTGTACTAAGACCCTTGTAAACTCTTGGAGGAATTGGTGACCTTGTTTATAGAGTTAATCTATCTCATATTGAGTCTTCCTCTTTTCCTGCTATTTTCTAGTGAGTCTTCTATTCTCATCAATTGACCAAAGTACAATAGCCTCAGTTTAGTCATTTTAGCTTCTAGGGAGAGTTCAAGTATGGTTTGTTCTAGACCCCTCATCTGTCTTAACGAATCAACTTTCCTCCTGTCAGCTTTCGTCATTGATTACATTTCCACACATTCTCATACACTTCAAAGTATTTTGCCCTATTTTCTTAAAAGTTATAGATTTTATTTATAAATATAATCAAGGGTGAAATTCTAGCAGGAGCTCCTTTGCACATTAGGCCACACGCCCCTGATGTAGCCAATCCTTCAAGAGCTTACAAGGCTCTTTTTTGTAAGCTCTTGGAGGATCGGCCTACGTCAAGGGGGTGTGGCCTAATATGCAAAGGAGCTCCTGCTAGAATTTCATCCCTGAATAATCATGGTGAACTAGCTTGATAAAGGATTTGGGCCACCATCTCCCCAGCAGGAAAAATGCCAATGAAATTCTTATTGTTCAAACTGAGTTTGGGAGGCCCAGTCGGAGCCCTCTGCTCACAACCTGAGTTCGATCCCAGCAGAAGCTGGGTTCAGGTAGCCAGCTCGAGGTTGACTCAGCCTTCCATCCTTCCGAGGTTGGTAAAATGAGTACCCAGCTTGCTGGGGGGAAAGTGTAGATGACTGGGGAAGGCAATGGCAAACAAGCCCATAAAAAGTCTGCCGTAAAAATGTTGCGAAAGCAATGTCACCCCAGAGTCAGAAACGACTGGTGTTGCACGGGGACTACCTTTACCTTTCTTATGAATAGTGGAGGAAACCATAGCTCCATGGTAGATGTAGCACCAGCATGTAGTTTTAAAGTGTGGAGACCAATCACAAGTGGGGAGGGACTGTGGCTCAGTGGAAGAGCCTCTGTTCGGCATGCAAAAGGTCCCAAGTTCAAATCCCCAGCATCTCCAAGTAAAAGGACCAGGCAGGAATCCTCGATTCCTGCACTGGTTGCTGGAGGGAGGCTCAGAGCCCTCCCCACCAAAAAAAAAAAAATTGGGAGGGGGGCTGAAGCCCCCAAGGCTCCCACCAGTAGTTTCCACCTATGGCAGGAGGTGATGTGAAGAACCTCTGCCTGAGCCCCTGGAGAGCCACTGCCAGTTTTTACAGGCAATACTGACCTTAATAGATTGATGGTCCGACTCAGTGCAAGGTATGAGTTAAAGAAAATGACTTCTGCTTCCTCAGGGATATAGCACCCCATGATGATCCTAGGACAGGGCAGGCAACCTTTGAGGTCTGAGTGCCCAAAACAACCCCTAATGGTGCACCTGTGAGCATGCTGGTGTGCCAGCAGCCAAAAGAGAGCATGAGATGAGAGTTGTAATTGGCCAGGCACTTTGAGACCCGGCTCAGCTCCATTTCCTTGGGCAGAGACCCAGTGCCAGGGGCCAAGCTAAACGTTCTGGATTGCTGCTGTTCAGCACGCTTGCTGGGAATTGCCTCCCCCTGCCCTAGGCTATTTGCAGATGCCGTCCTTGAGAATGTTGTATGTGTCCCCCCCCCCCCCCCTTAATCACAGTCCTGACTGTTCCCTTGAGCATCTCAATGTAGTACAATAGTTAGAAGGTTGGACTAGGACCCAGGAGATGCGAGTTCAATTCCCTTCTCGGCCTGGGATCCAATTTGTAAGCACTCTCCGGGCAGAACTCTTCAAGCTGTTCCAAATAGTTGGTGCTGGCACGGCGTGTGATGTCTTTTAAGATTTCCCAGCTTTGTGTGAGTAATAATGAAGAACCTTTCTAACGTCTTGAATCTCTCCAGTAATTAGCAAATCAAACTCCTTCCCAGAACGAATCTTGGCATCCACGCTTCTCTGTGATTAAGCTGTGAAATATATCTCCGTTTGTATTTGCACAGCGGAGCTCCTGGTAAATCCAGTGTTGGGATGCTGGTGATCTTTCGTGTCAGACTGTGGCAGGAGACCGGACAGTGGCTTTCAACCACTTCACTGCAATGCCTTTGAGCTGTGGGCTTTCTGAAGTTTGTGGGGTTCTTAAGCAGGGCAATGAAAGCATTTCCATTTTGAAACAGGCAATCCAATCACAACTTGTATTTAGTTTGTGTCAGCACTTATCTATAGGACACAGGAAAGATGGAAGGGTTCCTGAGCAAGTGCAGAGTACATTTCACTCTAGAGTTGCCCACAGTGTTCCCTCTAAGCTGAGTCAGTGTGAACTAGCTCACAGTTTTTCAGCCTCTGGCTCACATATTTTTGTCTTACCTCAGAAAGAATAGCCCCAGAGCAAGCTGATTTATGCAGTAGCCAAATCGCTCGCTCACAACTTTAATGCCAGTAGCTTACAAAGCAGGATTGTTGCTCATAAGACTCCACAGCTTAGAGGAAGCATTGGTTGCCAACCTCCAAGCGGGGCAGGGAAACAAGGTTAGAAGAAACCTCCGCAAAAACCAGCCTCCAGCGTTATACACAGATCATACACTTCATTAATTATTCAAAAAAATTCAAAATCATAACAAATCATCCGTATAACAATAAAAGTATATAAGGAACATGTCCCCACACCCAAAGTCACTCTGTCCAATATCTCTCAACAGCTGAGTGTAGGCAGAAATTCCAACGGTGAAATCTTGCACGGGGAACAAAGCTCCCAAGAGTTTATAATCCAAAAGGAAAGTCTTTCACAGAGAACAATGCTCCAAAAAGTTTCTTTTCTGTACAGCAAGGCACATGAAGTGATACGCGATGCTGCAGTACTTTATCCCACGTTTTGCATTCGCTTCTACAAGCTTTCAAAAAAGTTTTTATCTCATTCAAATGCTGATGCTTGTGATAGCTTCTATTCAGTATGGCAGTTCAAGCAGGCTACCTATCACAGCGAAAGCCAACCAAAATCTTATTTATGCCCTGTTAAGAACATAAGAGAAGCCATGTTGGATCAGGCCAATGGCCCATTCGGTCCAACACTCTGTGTCACACAGTGGCAAAAGAAAACAATTATATATATATTGTTTATATATATATATTGTATTATATATATAGAGAGTGTGTGTGTGTGTATATATACACACACACACACACACACACACTGTGGCTAATAGCCACTGATGGACCTCTGCTCCATATTTTTATCCAATCCCCTCTTGAAGCTGGCTATGATTGTAGCCGCCGCCACCTCCTGTGGCAGTGAATTCCACATGTTAATCACCCTTTGGGTGAAGAAGTACTTCCTTTTATCCATTTTAACCTGACTGCTCAGCAATTTCATTGAATGCCCACGAGTTCTTGTATTGTGAGAAAGGGAGAAAAGTACTTCTTTCTCTATTTTCTCCATCTTGTAAACCTCTATCATGTCACCCCGCAGGCGACGTTTCTCCAAGCTAAAGAGCCCCAAGCGTTTCAACCTTTCTTCATAGGGAAAGTGTTCCAATCCTTTAATCATTCTAGTTGCCCTTTTCTGGACTTTCTCCAATGCTATAATATTCTTTTTGAGGTGCGGCAACCAGAACTGCACACAGTACTCCAAATGAGACCGCACCATCAATTTATACAGGGGCATTATGATACTGGCTGATTTGTTATCAATTCCCTTCCTAATAATTCCCAGCATGGCGTTGGCCTTCTTTATTGCAATCGCATACTGTCTTGACATTTTCAGTGAGTTATCTACCACGACCCCAAGATCTCTCTCTTGGTCAGTCTCTGCCAGTTCACACCTCATTAACTTGTATTTGTAGCTAGGATTCTTGGCCCCAATGTGCATTACTTTGCACTTGGCCACATTGAACCTCATCGGCCACGATGACGCCCACTCACCCAGCCTCAACAGATCCCTTTGGAGTGCCTCACAATCCTCTCTGGTTCTCACCACCCTGAACAATTTAGTGTCATTTGCAAACTTGGCCACTTCACTGCTCACTCCCAACTCCAAATCATTTATGAACAAGTTAAAGAGCACAGGACCCAGTACCGAAACCTGTGGCACCCCACTGCTTACCATCCTCCACTGCGAAGACTGCCCATTTATACTCACTCTCTGCTTCCTATTAATCAGCCAGTTTTTGATCCACAAGAGGACCTGTCCTTTTACTCCATGACTCTTGAGCTTTCTAAGGAGCCTTTGATGAGGAACTTTATCAAAAGCTTTCTGGAAGTCAAGGTAAACAACATCTATTGGGTCTCCTTTGTCCACATGTTTGTTCACCTCCTCAAAGAAATGTAAGGTTAGTGAGGCAAGATCTTCCCTTACAGAACCCATGCTGAGTCTTCCTCAATAACCCGTTTTCATCAATGTGCCTACTCATTCTGCCCTCGATAATGGTTTCTACCAACTTTCCCAGTATTGAAGTCAGACTGACTGGCCTGTAATTTCCTGGATCTCCTCTGGAACCCTTTTTAAAGATGGGGGTGACATTTGCTACCTTCCAGTCCTCGGGAACGGAGGCAGATGTCAATGAAAGATTACAGATTTTTGTCAGAAGATCCACAAGTTCAACTTTGAGTTCTTTCAGAACTCTTGAATGTATGCCATCCGGACCAGAAGATCCACAAGTTCAACTTTGAGTTCTTTCAGAACTCTTGAATGTATGCCATCCGGTGACTTATTAGTTTTTAATTCGTCTAACAGTTGTAGGACCTCCTCTTTTGTCACCTCAATCTGATTCAGGTCTTTCAACACCCCTTCCAAAATTAGTGGTTCTGGAGCGAGCAAACACTTCTCATCTTCCACAGTGAAGACTAACAGCATTTTATCATAGCATCAACTTTCATGGACTGTCTTCAGGAGCAGGGTTTTGGGGCTGGAATGCAGTTCCAGCTGACTTGGTATTAAGGGTGTGTGGCCTAATATGCAAATGAGTTCTTGCTGGGCTTTTTCAACAAAAAATCTTGCACAAAACAATAGTGATGTCAGGGGGTGTGGCCTAATATGCAAATGAGTTCCTGCGGGGCATTATCTACTAAAAAAAAGGCTTGTCAGGAGCTATAAGTAGAGCCTCATTTGAAAATCAGGCAGCAGGCTCACTGCATGGCCACTATCAGGCCTCAGATTCAGCAGGAGCTCACAGAAGCACAGCTCCTGAACCTTTCTGAGGGTTCCGCCTCTTCCACCCCACCTACCTTGTCCATTGAATGGTAGGTGCAGCTGCATAACAATCCCTGGATTAGGAGAGCAGGTAGCCAGCCAGTCACCAGGGGCTTTGCCACGCCCCCAGCAGCCCTCATTAACCTCTGGAAAAGCCCACACCACCCTTTCTCCACTTACGTGATTCTGGGAGGCGGGTGGCTTACTGGGCTTTTGACTGTGGAGGGCAGCCCCGGAGAGCCCCGGGCATGTGAGGCCTGCTTGGGCTGGCTGGCCTCTAGCCAGCCCAAGCAGGCCTCACTTGCCCGGGGCTCTCCTCTCATGCATTGGGTTGCTGTTGGCTGGTAGAGGGTTGACATATGCTAATAAGAAGTTATGCTAATGAGCTCCACCACCTATTTTTCTGCAAAACGACCCCTGGCCACTATGATCCCACTGCTCATTTTCATTTTTCATACCCCACAAAAGGACCGTCTAGTGAAGATCCACTCATTGCATCTAAAGAAATGGACTCTCATGCAGCAATATGATGCTGTTTGTTTTTCAGATGCCACAAGACTCCTGCTTAGCACGAATTTTTATTTATTTATTTATGCAGTTTGTGTGTCTGTCTGCACCCGGAAGCCATGGCAACCTGTGGTGACTGACCCCTACTGGGGGCGTGAAGGATACCCAGAGAGGTGACTGAATAAATCCTGCCCCTGCCCCTCTCGACAGTGTGAAATGGTTTTTTAAGGGACCAGAAACAGGCCGCTGTTTGCTAATCAGCTGGAGCCACTCTAAATGCATTATGTAGGGCTTCCCTGATAAGAAGTCTTATCATCCGCAGAAGGCAAGATACTCCTGGCTACGGAAATTCAAACCATTTGCACAGGATCTTCTCTCCCCAACAACAGACAACTTGCTTCAGTTTATCGACTGGTCAAGGTGGTGTGAAGGGGTCAGGTTTCAGGATGCGAAACTGGCAGCAGGGTGTTACATATTTCAACACTGGTCAGTTTCAACCAGATCAGCCCTCTGCTAAAAAAAAAAAATTCTCACACAAGCTATATCCATCCTTGAGGTGAGCTACACAGAAGTTGCACTCTTGCAGAACGTGGAAGATCCCCCTGCATGGGGAAGAACAAGCCACAAGTTTGTGGAAGGAGTCTCATGATCTTGCTGGGATTCACAGCTCTTGCATTGGACGGCTCATGATCAAGAGCAGGATTTGTTGCAATACTTATGTCCTCCTTTTCTCCCCTTTCTCCGGTTTGTTCTCATAACAACAATCCTGTGAAAGTGGTGATGCTGTGAGAAAGTGACTGGCCCAAGGTCACCCACCAAGTTTCTAGGGCAGAGGGGGCATCTGAATCTTGGTTTTCCCAGGCACTAGGTCAGATACTCTAACCTCTGCACCAGGGGTGTCAAACTCATTGTTATGAAGGCTAGCTCTGATATAAATGAGACCCTGACAGGGCAGGCCATATGTGTACCTATTTAAGATTAGATAGCAGGGATATAAACGTTATAAAGGACATGGACAAGCACAAAGATTTTTTTAAAAACTTAAACCATGTTTAAAATATTAGCACTCATTGGTCTTAAAGGTACTTTCTTTGTATTTCTCCCATGGGGGAACTGCGTGAAAGAAGCTCTGGCTCTTTCCTTCCTTCCCCAGGGGACCAGGAGGGGGATGAGCCTCAGCCAGTAGAAGAGAGAGGGGCTTGACTCAGTAGCTCTGCTGTGCAATTGAGAGAGGTTGGCAAAGCAAGCTCTTCCTTCTCCTCCTTCATCCCCAAGGGAGGCACCTCAGTCAATGGAGAAAATAGAGGTTTTGCTTTGTAGCTCCTGTGTGATTGAGCAAGCCTGGCAAAGCAAGCTATGTCACAGAAGGAAGCAAAAGAGAGGGAGAAGGAAGCAGATGACAGCCAGTTACTCAGGGGCCTGATAGGAGCCCCCTGAGGGCCTGATTTGGCCCCCGAGACGCATGTTTGACACCCCTGCTCTGCGCCATGATGCCTTGATAGAATATGTATGTATCTCATAGAGAGGGAAGGCAGCATGAAATAGCCTGTTCTTGTTAGATCTCAGGAGCTAAGCAGGGTCAGTACTTGGAAGGGAGACCAACAAGAAAGACTCCTCAGAGGAAGGCAATGGCAAACTATTTCTGCATCCCACTTGCCTTGAAAGGCCCTTGCTGGAGACGCCATAAATTGGCTGCATCTTGACAAGGGATGGGCATGAACTGACCGATGAACTAAAGTTTGTCATGAAAGTTGAACAGTTTGTGGTTTATGAAGCAATGTTTGTGAACTGATGAACCACCAGGGCGCTTTTTTTTTGTAGCAGAAACTCCCTTGCATATTAGGCCACAAACCCCTGATGTAGCCAATCCTCTGAGAGCTTACAGTAGGCCCTGTAAGAAGAGCCCTGTAAGCTCTTGGAGGATTGGCTACACTAGGGGTGCATGGCATAATATGCAAAGGAGTTTCTGCTTAAAAAAAAAAGACCTGCAAACCACCACGAACTTTCATGATTTTTGATGCAGTTTGTGATGGTTCATGAAGAGTTTAAACCCATGCTTTCTGCTCATGAAACAGCTGAGTTGTGGGGAGCTCCTCATCGCTCAGCTGTTTGGTTTAAATGGCCTCCTACCTTCTGCTCCCCACAGCTTTTCATAGAGAGCAGAAAGCAGGGGTTTAAACTTTAAATGGCTCACAATGCGATAAGAACCGGGTCAGTTCACAAACCAACCTCCTGGTTCATATGGGTTTTTGGTTCGGTTAGTGGTAAACTGGCCACAACTTGACAACACTTTCCACCACTGTGTTCTGCCCAAACCAGTTCTTGGGCTGAATCACTACTCAGAATACGTAAAGACTTCCCACTAGCATTGCTTCACCCCCAGGCTTCTGTTTCCCCCCAGCTCAAGTGTTCAATTTCCCACCAGTTTCTCTGTGGGTGCATTTTGAGCCACAGCAACCTCCAGTTCCATGCAACGTTTTTAGATGCTGCCTTTTCAAGATTACTTTGCTGTGCGGGAAATTGGAGGTTGCTGCGGCTCAGAATGCATCCGCGGAGCAACTGGTGGGAAATCGATCACTTGCTCTGAGGAAGACAGAAGTCTGTGGGCGGAGGAACGCTAGTGGGAAATCGGTCAGAGTCCTTCCTTGTTGAAAGACCTTTATTTCTAGAAACATTTCTATAGCATGGACGTTCCATCTACATCTTTACGCAACCATTAAAGATCTTAAATTTTGCTTTTTGCCTTTTTTTTCTGTTTTGTCTTGGTCTATTGGGTGGCTTGCAGTCATTTGGTGAACCTGGGAGAGCAGAGCCTGCATTTCGAAACGCCCTCCCTCCCATTCCTTTCACAGAGCTGGCCCGTCTGAGTCACTCACCTCTGCTGGCATATCTCTGCTCTCTGTGTTTATCAGACAGGGTGTGCTGTCTCCTGTTTAAAATAAATGTGAGATGGTGAGAGACGGAGGTTTAAAAAGAAACACCAGGCAGCTCCAGATAGAAGAAAGCCGTATTTTAAAAATAGAATATTCGCCAAGGTTGGAGGTGCCGAATGAAGGGAGAAATCAGTAAAATGAGCGCAATGCCTGAAGGTACCTTTTCCTGAGGGCAAAGAGATGGCCACAAGGGGGGCCTTAAAAATACAGAGGACTGTAGAGAAAGGGAAAAAATGCATGTCCTTTCCCATGCACATGGGGATATATGGCATGCAGTGGTCCAGTGTTTTGGGGTGCAGAGGGCAAGCAGTCAAAATAGTTCCTTATTGAAATCTCCTTTGGAATAGACTTCTAGGTGGCATTCCAAATGGAAGCTTCTCACACCGGAACCATTGTTTGGACCGGGCACCACTGCACACTCCTATTTACCTGAAAGGAAAATGGAGTTTTCCCTATTTTCCATCACTTAGGGCTGCTGGAAGACATAATGTATTGTCCCTCTGACAGAATCTTAGAACATAAAGACATAAGAGAAGCCATGCTGGATCAGGCCAATGGCCCATATAGTCCAATACTCTTTCACAGAGTGGCCAAAACCTAGGTGCCATCAGGAGGTTCCCCAGTAGGGTGAGAACTTCAGAAGCCCTCCCACTGTGACCCCCCCCCCAAGCACCAAGAATACAGAGTATCACTGGCCCAAGGAGGAGGGGGGGAGAGAACAAAAGTGAGAGAGCCATGTTGGAGCATGCCAGTGGCCCATGCAGTCCAACACTCTGTCACACAATGGCCAATACCCAAATGCCATCAGGAGGCCCCCCCAGCAAGGCCAGAACTTCAGAAGCCCTCCCACTGTGACCCCCCCAAGCACCAAGAATACAGTATATCAGTGTTTAATTACACATCACTTAGCAATGGCATGCCATAAAAATATTCAGCTTCCTGTTACTGTAATGCATTAAGCCTCTGTTAATGGGGCATGCCATTTTTCTCTAGGCCTGTCGGCAATCCAAATAATTCAGAACAGGAGCTAATGCTCTATCCACCTGCCCACGGTGTAGGGGTCTGCTGAGGCAAAGAGCATCCCTAGGCAGCAAACACCCTGTGAGGTAGGTGGAGCTGAGAGAGCTCTGACAGAAACTGCTCTGTGAGAACTTGTGACTGACATAAGGTCACATTAGCAGATGCAGGTGGAGGAGTGGGGAATCAAACCCAGTTCTCCCATATAACAGTCCGCACACTTAACCACCACACTAAGCTGACTCTAAGTCTTGGACTTTCAGAAGGAAAGACGATCTTTTTACTGACAGACATTTGTATTTTCTAGGCCAGCATCCTCAAAATGATGCTCATGGGCACCCGGGCACCCTTCAGTACCTTTCTTGGCACCAGGCAAGTGTTTTTAGAAAGTGTGTGGGGTCCAGTAGGGTCTTGGCCAGGTCTGATTGGTTGTGCATATTTTTTAAAAAAGCTGCTTCAGCCACAGATACCACCACAGCATAGTTCTTCACTGTATTATTGTGCATGTATACAAGAAAATGTTTTAAAATAATATGCTCACTTTAAAAGGCAACCTGTTAAACAGAGCCTCTGCCTGAACAGTCGAAGAGTTACTATTAAAGTTATGCATAACTCACTCCCTGACATTTTGTGGCTGGCTCCGCCTCCAGAAGCAGCCATTTTATCATTGCGCCCGCCAACCTGTGTCTGAATTCCAACAATGTCCGCAGGCTCGTAAAGGTTAGAGACCCCTGTTTCAGAAGCGTGAGAGCACTGGAATCCAGTATCAGAACATTAGCAGGAATGTTACAGAGATTACTTTAAAAGAAACAAAAACCAAGAGTTAAGTTGTACAAGTCGCTGGGTTTACCCTGACATTCCTTTCTGAGGAACAGACACAAATTAGGCTGGAGCTTTGAAAAAAGAGGCTGGTTGATGACTTCACTCTGTTTCTTCCTTGTTCTTTTCCTTTGGTCTGTGCACCTTTCACAGAACATGCTCAATCTTCTAATTTTTCCCCAGCTCTTTCCCTCCCAGCCAGGTTTCTTCCCAACCTACCTTGGAACTGGATTTGAGTTCCCGTGCTCACTGCTCTTCAGCTTTCCCCAGTCATAACAAGGTACACATCTTCAAACTTTATAGCCTTACCTCAGGATATCCAAGAAAGTGACCTGTTTTCATTCTTCCTGGCAGGTGGGCAAATGGTAATCTAAATCTCGCCCATCTCCTTTATGAAGGAAAACTGAAATCTGAGGAGTTTATTGCCTCATTCCCAGGAAGGAGAGACCTATTTGGGGGCTAGTATCTCAGCTGTGTTAAACAAGATGTGCAAATACTATGCTGGGGATTATTGGGAAAGAGATTGGAACAAATCAGCTAGTATCATAGCATCCCTGTATAAATTATGGTGCAGCCTGCCTTATGTGGAATATTGTGTATACCCAGGCCTCAGATTCAGCAAGAGCTCACAGGAACGCAATTCCTGAACCTTTCTGACAGTTCCCTCTCTTCCTCCCCACCTATCTTGTCCATTGAATAGTAGGTGCAGCTGCATAACAATGGCGATATGGCTGGTGTACCGTCCGCCTAGCGCACCAGCTGGCGCCTTACTGTCCCTGATAGAGGCCGTAACAGGCTGGGCATTGGAGTACCCAAGGCTCTTGATCCTGGGTGACTTCAATGTCCATGCCGATGATGCGACCTCCAGTCAGGCGATGGACCTAGTGTCATCCATGGCGACACTGGAACTCTCCCAATTTGTTACAATGCCCACTCACCAGGTGGGGCACATGCTAGATTTGATCTTTGTGGCAGGAGTTTTAGTGGACGGTATTACTGCTGAAGCAGTGCCATGGTTGGACCACTATGCCCTCAAGGCTCATGTGGATGTCACACTCCAAGCCCATTTAGGTGGTGAGCATATTTTAGCTCGCCTGCAGAGCCAGATGGACCCAGAATGGTTCCAAATGGCTCTACGGGATTCCTGGCCCCCTGGTGATTCCCTGGATGATGTGGTTGAGTCCTGGCATAGCAGACTCTCCAGAGCCATTGATGAGATTGCACCTCGGCGTCCTCTGTGACCTCGTTCTAAGCTAGCACCGTGGTACCACCTGGAATTGCAGCAGATGAAATGAGGGCTCAGATGGCTAGAGAGGCAATGGCAGCATACTCGAGACGAAGCGACTAGAACATCTTATAGAGAGTTTATGAGGTCGTATGAGATGGCAGTCAAAGTCACAAAGAAAACTTACTTTGTGGCCAAAATTGCATCTGCAATTTCGCGCCTGGCACAATTGTTTAACACAATTCGGACCCTTACAACACTGCTACAAGGCAAGCCAAATTTTAGGGAATTGGAGATCGACTGTGAGGCTTTTGCGAACTTTTTTGCAGATAAGATCGCGTCGCTCCGCCACGACCTCCCCGTCACATTGGAGACAGTATGTGAACTCGAGGCCCTGTGCCTGTCTTCTGGTCCAGCTCTGGATTGCTTCAATGCACTCAGCCTGGAGGAAATTGACAGAATCCTCTGTACTGTACGCCCAACAATGCCCAACATTTCAGAGACCTCTGACAGAGAGCAGATAAGAAGTGCTATAAGGGTGAGGTTTGGCTTTCTAAACAGCTGGGGAAGTTGCTGAGAATTTCTGAGTTTGTGTGACTGTGTGATTGCTGAAAATTCAGAGTTTGTGGTTGCTGGGGAACTGCTGTTTGTTTGGTTTGAGTGGGCTGAAGGTGATTGTTGCTGATTGATTAGGAGTGGCTGTGTTCTGAGGCAGACTGAGGCCCCACCCTCTTTGCATTATTAAGCTGCATCTTTTGCCAGTGGCGCGAGCCTTGGCATGCGCCGAAGGGAGCGAGCCAAAGGGCTCTTGGCCTGTGGCTCTTAGCCTGGGGGCCGTGTAAGGACCAGGAACCTAGATTCCGATTTTCTTTGTGTTCCCAATAAGGTAAGTAGACCCTCCAGAAGGAGAGCCACGTAAAAAAACAGGATTTAAAAGGGGACTGTATATTTTTTAAAAAGCTATCATGAAGATAGAATGCCAGCAGGGGGGTAGGGGCTTTCCAGTGTTTTGCACTGAGTGTCACATGTATGACTATCTGCCCACAGGGCAGAAGTCTTGGATGTGTGCTCGATGCAAGGAGCTCCTGGTTCTCAGGGAACGGGTTTGTACCCTTGAGGCCAAGGAGACTGACCTGGAGAAACAGAGACAGTCAGCCACTCAAAGTCTCTTGGGAACGTATTAGATGAGCCCCAATCTGAACATGGCAGCCTCATTGCTGCCAGGGAGCATGAGGGTCAAGAGGGAATAGGGCACCGGGCTGAGGATAAGGGGAATGAGCCCTCAGTAGGGACCTCTTCTTCGGTTGGTGAGCGGAGAGCCAGTTTGGTGTAGTGGTTAAGTGTGCGGACTCTTATCTGGGAGAACCGGGTTTGATTCCCCACTCCTCCACTTGCACCTGCTGGCATGGCCTTGGGTCAGCCATAGCTCTGGCAGAGGTTGTCCTTGAAAGGGCAGCTGCTGGGAGAGCCCTCTCCAGCCCCAACCACCTCACAGGGTGTCTGTTGTGGGGAAGGAAGGGAAAGAAGATTGTAGGCCACTCTCTGTCCTTGAAAGGGCAGCAGCTGTGAGAGTTCTCTCAGCCCCACCTACCTCACAGGGTGTCTTTTGTGAGGGAGGAAGGTAAAGGAGATTGTGAGCCACTCTGAGACTCTTTGGAGTGGAGGGCGGGATATAAATCCAATATCTTCTTCTTCTTTTGTGCCCATGAACCATCCCTGGGCAGGAAGAGAGGGGGGGTCTTGGTAGTTGGTGATTCAATCCTTAGACAAGTAGACAGCTGGGTGGCAAAACTGCGTACTGACCGTATGGTGACTTGCCTGCCTGGTGCAAAGGTAGCGGACATTACACGTGTTATAGATAGGCTGATAGACAGTGCTGGGGAGGAGCCAGTGGTCGTGGTACATGTTGGCACCCACAATATGAAATGCAGTTGTGAGGTCCTGGAGGAAAAATTTAGGCTGCCAGGTGGGAGACTTAAGGCCAGGACCTCCAAGGTAGCCTTCTCAGAAATGCTACCTGTTCCACGTGCAGGGCTGGAGAGACAAACACAAATTAGAAGTCTCAATGTGTGTATGAGACGATGGTGTAGGGAGGAAGGGTTTAAGTTTGTTAGGCACTGGGATGCTTTCTGGAACAAGCAGGAGCTGAACAAAAGAGACGGTCTCCAGATGGAACCAGGCTGCTGGCGCTTAAAATCAAAAAGGTGGCAGAGCATTTTTTAAACTAAATCTTGGGGGAAAGCCTACAGGAGATGGAATGTCTCTAGTTCGGGAGGACTAATCTCAAAGAGATGAAGGGTTAGCTGTTACTTTTCTACCAGGTAATGGCTCAGAGTTGTCCACTGAGATGGTGACAAACAGTATGGGCTGCCTGCCAAAGTCTCGAGGCAGCAGGAGGAAGGTGGCAGGCCTAGCTTGCCTGGGAAATTATAGATGTTTGTATACAAATGCTAGAAGTGTTCAAAGTAAAATTGGTGAGTTGGAATGTTTAGTGTTGGGGAAAAACATAGACATTGTGGGAATTTCAGAAACTTGGTGGAATGAGGAGAATCAGTGGGACATGGTGATTCCTGGATATAAGTTATATCGGAAGGATAGGGAGGGAAGGATTGGAGGTGGGGTGACTCTGTATGTCATAGAGCGTATACAGTCCAGTAAGACTGAGGTCAGAGAATTAGATTCCCTTCTAGAAATGCTTTGGATCAAAATAGAGGGGCCAAAAGGAAATTTAACTATGGGTTGTTGTTGTTGTTGTTGTTCAGTCACACAGTTGAGTCTGACTCTTTGCGACCCCATGGACAAAGTCACGCCAGGCCATCCTGTCTTCCACCATCCTCCAAAGTCTGCTCAAATTCGTGTTTGTTACATCAGTAACACTGTCCAGCCATTTCATCTTTTGCCGCCCCCTTCTTCTTTTGCCTTCTGTCTTTCCTAACATCAGGATCTTCTCCAGGGAGTGCTCCCTTCTCATTTGGTGGCCAAAGTATTTGAGCTTCAGCTTCAGCATCTGACCTTCCAGTGAACAGTCTGGGTTGATTTCTCTTAGGACTGACTGATTTGATCTTCTTGCAGTCCAAGGGACTTTCAAGAGTCTTCTCCAGCACCGCATCGCAAAAGCACCTATTCTTCTGAGCTTGGCCTTCCTTATGCTCCAGCTCTCACAGCCATACATTACTACTGGGAATACCATCGCTTTGACTATACAGACTTTTGTTGGCTGGGTGATGTCCCTAATTTTTATGATACTGCCCATGTTTGCCATAGCTGACCTCCCAAGGAGCAAACGTCTTTTAATTTCATGGTTACAGTCACCGTCTGCAGTGATCTTGGATCCCAGAAATTTGAAGTCTGTCACTACTTCCATGTCTTCCCCTTCTATTTGCCAAGGTGTGATGGGGCCAGATGCCATGATCTTAGTTTTTTTGATGTTGAGTTTCAAGCCTACTTTTGTGCTCTCCTCTTTCACCCTCAACAAGAGGTTCTTTAGTTCCTCCTCTCTTTCTGCCATTAGAGTAGTGTCATCTGCATCTCTGAGATTGTTGATGTTTTTCCCGTCAATCTTAATTCTGGCTTCTGCATCATCCAGGCCAGCATTCTGCATGATGTACTCTGCATATAAATTAAATAAACAGGGTGACAATATACATCCTTGTTGAATTCCTTTTCCTATTCTAAACAAATCAGTTGTTTCATATCCCATTCTGACAGTTGCTTCTTGACCCTTATACAGGTTTCTCAGGAGACATGTGAGGTGGTCTGGTACTCCCATCTCTTTAAGGACTTGCCAAAGTTTGTTATGATCCACACAATCAAAGGCTTTAGCGTAGTCAATGAAACAGAAATAGACGTTTTTCTGATACTCCTGTGCTTTCTCCATAATCCAGTGAATGTTGGCAATTTGATCTCTAGTTCCTCTACCTCTCCGAAACCCAGCTTGAACTTCTGGTAGTTCCCAATCTATATACTGCTGAAGCCTGGCTTGTAGGATCTTTAACATGACCTTGCTGGCATGTGAAAGGAATGCAATTTTTGCGATAGTTTGAACATTCCTCGGCATTACCCTTTTTTGGGATTGGAATATAAACTGATCTTTTCCAATCCTGTGGCCACTGTTGAGTTTTCCAAATTTGTTGACATAATGTGTGCATCACTTTAACAGCATCGTGGTTTAGGACTTTGAATAGCTCAACTGGGATACCATCATCTCCGCTTGCTTTGTTGTTCGTAATGCTTTCTAAAGCCCGTCTGACTTCACACTCCAGGATGTCTGGCTCAAGGTCATCGATTTCACTGTCATGGTTGTCCAGGACATTGAGATCCTTTCTGTATAATTCTTCTGTGTATTCTTGCCACCTCTTCCTGATCTCTTCTGCTTCTGTTAGGTCCCTACCATTTCTGTCCGTTATCATGGCCATCTTTGCACGAAACGTTCCCTTGATTTCTCCAATTTTCTTGAATAGATCTCTTGTCCTTCCCATTCTATTATTTTCCTCTATTGTTTTGCATTGTTCCTTCAGGAAGGCCTCCCTATCTCTCCTTGCTGTTCTCTGGAAATCTGCATTCAGTTCGGTGAATCTTTCCTTTTCACCTTTGCCTTTCACTTTCCTTCTTTCCTCAGCTATTTGTAAAGCCTCATCAGACAGCAACTTTGCTTTCTTATGTTTCTTTTTCTTTGGGATGGTGCTGATTGCTGCCTTCTGTACAATGTCACAAACCTCCGTCCATAGTTCTTCAGGCACTCTGTCTATCAACTCTAGTTTCTTTAAACCTATTCTTCACCTCCACTGTATATTCACAAGAGATGTGATCAAGATCAAACCTGAATGGCCTAATGGCTTCCCCAGTTTTCTTCAGTTTAAGCCTGAATTTTGCAATGAGTAGCACATGATCTGAGCCGCAGTCAGCTCCAGGCCTTGTTTTTGCTGACTGTAAAGAGCTTCTCCATCTTTGACTTCAGAGTATATAATCAATCTGATTTCTGTGTTGCCCATCAGGTGATGTCCACATGTAGAGTCACCTTTTAGGTTGTTGGAAGAGGGTGTTCGCTATGACCAGCTTGTTCTCTTGACAAAACCCTATTAGCCTTTGCCCGGCTTCATTTTGTTCTCCAAGGCCAAACTTGTCAGTTGTTCCGGTCACCTTTTGACTTCCTACTTGGGCATTCCAGTCCCCTATGATGAGGAGCACATCTTTTTTTTGGTGTTAATTCTAGAAGGTGTTGTAGATCTTCATAGAACTGGTCCACTTCAGCCTCTTCTGGTTGGGGCATAGACTTGGATTACTGTGATATTGAATGGTTTGCCTTGGATATGGTCCGAGATCATTCTGTCCTTTTTGAGATTGTATTCCATTACTGCCTTCCTCACTCTCTTGCTAACTATAAAGGCCACACCATTTCTTCTACAGGACTCTTGGCCACAATAATTGATGTAGTGATCCTCTGAGTTAAATTTACCCATTCCTGTACATTTTAGTTCACTGATTCCCAAGATGTCGATGTTCAGTCTTGCCATCTCTTGTTTGACCACATCTAGCTTACCTTGATTCATAGATCTTACATTCCATGTAAGTATTGTTCTTTGCAGCATCGGACTGTTCTTTCACCATCAGACACATCCACAGCTGAGTGTCCTTTCAGCTTTCGCCCAGCTGCTTCACTCTTTCTGTGGTTACTTGAATGCTCTTCCCCAGTAGCATATTGGGCACCTTCTGACCTGAGAGGCTCATCTTCCAGCGCCATATCTTTTAGCCTTTTGTTTCTGTTCATGGGGTTTTCTTGGCAAAGATAGTGAAGTGGTTTGCCATTTCCTTCTCCAGTGGATCATATTTAGTCTTGGTTCTCAGCTGTGGCCTGTCCATCTTGAGTGGAGCTGCATGGCATAGCCCACACCCTCATTGAACCGCACAAGCCCTCTCGCCATGACAAGGCAGAAATCCATGAGAGGATTCCATGGGAGTTTATCACCCACCAAATAAAAAGATAGAGGATGATTATAATATTATGGAAGGATTAAAGATAGTGGCTAAACGTAAAAACTGTGTCATAATAGGTGATTTTAACTACCCGCAGATTGATTGGGTCAATATGTGTTCAGGTTGAGAGAAAGAGATTGAGTTTCTAGAAGCTCTCAATGACTGTGCTATGGAGCAGATGGTCACAGAACCTACCAGGGGTGGGGAGATCCTGGATTTGGTCCTAAGTAATGCCCAAGACTTGGTGAGAGATGTAAAAATGATCACACCACTTGGGAGCAGTAACCATAACGTTATTGATTTCACCATTTGTATAAATAGGGAGTTGACCCAAAAGACCAGCACAACCACGTTTAACTTTAAAGGGGGTAAATTCTCTGAGATGAGGACCCATGTGAAGAGGAAACTGAAAGGAAAGCTAAATACAGTCAAAACCCTTGGGGAAGCTTGGAGGCTATTTAAAATTACAATCCTGGAAGCTCAGATAAAATATATACCACAAGTTAGGAAACACACAAACAGGTATAAGAAAAGGCCTTCATGGTTAACAAAAAGTAATGGAAGCTGTAAAGGGTAAGAAGGATTCCTTTAAGCAGTGGAAAGCTAGTCCAAGTGAGGTTAATAAAAGGGAACAGAGGCTGTGGCAAATCAAATGCAAGACTGTGATCAGGCAGGCAAAAAGGGACTCTGAGGAGCATATTGCAAAAAACATAAAGACCAACAATAAAAATCTCTTCAAATATATTAGAAGCAGGAAACCAGCCAGGGAGGCAGTGGGGCCCTTGGATGACCAAGGGGTAAAAGGATTACTGAAGGAAGATAGGGAGATGGCTGAGAAGCTGAATGCATTTTTTGCCTCCGTCTTCACTGTGGAAGATGAGAAGCGTTTGCCCGCTCCAGAACCACTAATTTTGGAAGGGGTGTTGAAAGACCTGAGTCAGATTGAGGTGACAAGAGAGGAGGTCCTACAACTGATTGACGAAATAAAAACTAATAAGCTACCACGTCCGAATGGCATACATCTAAGGGTTCTGAAAGTACTCAAGGTGAACTTGTGGATCTCCTGACAAAAATATGTAATCTTTCATTGAAATCTGCCTCCTTTCTTGAGGACTGGAAGGTAGCAAATGTCACCCCCATCTTTAAAAAGGGTTCCAAAGGAGATCTGAAAACTACAGGCCAGTCAGTCTGACTTCAATACCAGGAAAGTTGGTAGAAAGCATTATCAAGGACAGAATGCGTAGGCACATTGATTAACACAGGTTATTGAGGAAGACTCAGCATGGGTTCTGTAAGGGAAGATCTTGCCTCACTAACCTGTTACAGTTCTTTGAGGGGGTGAACAAACATGTGGACAAAGGGGACTCAATAGATGTTGTTTACCTTGACTTTCAGAAAGCTTTTGATAAAGTCCCTCATCAAAGGCTCTTTAGTAAGCTCGAGAGTCATGGAGTAAAAGGACAGGTCCTCTTGTGGATCAAAAACTGGCTAATTAATAGGAAGCAGAGCGTGAGTATAAATGGGCAGTCTTCACAGTGGAGGACGGTAAGCAGTGGGGTGCCGCAGGGCTCAGTACTGGGTCCCATGCTCTTTAACTTGTTCATTAATGATTTGAAGTTGGGAGTAAGCAGTGAAGTGGCCAAGTTTGCAAATGACACTAAATTGTTCAGGGTGATGAGAACCAGAGAGGATTGTGAGGCACTCCAAAGGGATCTGCTGAGGCTGGGTGAGTGGGCGTCAACTTGGCAGATGAGGTTCAGTGTGGCCAAGTGCAAAGTAATACACATTGGGGCCAAAAATCCCAGCTACAAATACAAGTTGATGGGGTGTGAACTGGCAGAGAATGACCAAGAGAGAGATCTTATGGTCATGGTAGATAACTCACTGAAAATGTCAAGACAGTGTGTGGTTGCAATAAAATAGGCAAACGCCATGCTAGGAATTATTAGGAAGGGAATTGAAAACAAATCAGCCAGTATCATAATGCCCCTGTATAAATCGATGGTGCGGTCTCATTTGGAATACTGTGTACAATTTTGGTCACCACACCTCAAAAAGGATATTATAGCACTGGAAAAAGTGCAGAAAAGGGCAACTAGAATGATTAAACGTTTGGGACGCTTTCCCTATGAAGAAAGGTTAAAACACTTGGGGCTCTTTAGCTTGGAGAAACGTCGACTGCGGGGTGACATGATAGAAGTTTACAAGATTATGCATGGGTTGGGGAAAGCAGAGAAAGAAGTACTTTCCATTAAGTTACTCTGGTTTTTAGATATTTATTTAACTTATTAACTTAAATTTAGGAATTGTATTTTAATCTTATTTTTCTGATTTTATTGTTATATCATGGCATATGTACCATGTCTTGTAAGCTGCCCTGAGCCTGCCTAGGCGGGGAGGGCGGGGTATAAATAAATTTTTTATTATTATTATTATTATTATTATTATTATTATTATTATTATTATTATTATTATTATTATTATTATTATTATTATTATTACTTTTCTCCCTTTCTCACAATACAAGAACTTGTGGGCATTCAATGAAATTGCTGAGCAGTCGGGTTAGAATGGATAAAAGGAAGTACTTCTTCACCCAAAGGGTGACAAACACAAATTTATTTTTTAAGAAACTTAAAACATGCTTAAACCTTTAGCACTCATTGGTCTTAAAGATGCTTTCTTTGCATTGGGATCTATGACACTGGGCAAAGGAAGCTCTGGCTCTTTCCTTCCTTCCCCAGGGGACTGGGGGCGGGGGGGAGCCTCACCCAATAGAAGGAGGAGAGGCTTGGCTCAGTAGCTCTGCTGTGTCATTGAGAGAGCCTGGCAAAGCAAGCTATTCCTCCTTAAGGGAGGAGCCTCAGCCAATGGAGAAAGTAGAGGCTTTGCTCTGTAGCTCCTGTGACTGAGCAAGCCTTGCAAAGCAAGTTGTTATACAGAAGGAAGCAAGATATAGGGAGAAGGAAGCAGATGACAGCCAGTTGCTCAGGGGCCTGATAGAAACCCTCTGAGGGCCTGATCTAGCCCCCGAACTGCATGTTTGACACCCCTGCTCTATGGCATTATAGCCCATTGAATTTCTTCCCTGCCCCAACCCCCCCTTCCTCAGATTCCACCCCCCCCCCCCAAAAAAAACCTCCAAGTATCTCCCAAGCAAGCCCACAGTGCAGCTCTTGGCTCTGGAGTCTGCAAAGCAAATGCACCGAAATGCGATGCATGGAGGGGAGAGGCATTTAGCCTTTCACAAACAGCCATAATCGCTGCTCTCAGCACTAGCACTTTATGAAGAGAATGCCCTTTTGCAGGGAAGAATTTATGCTCCCTTATTATGCTGAGCTGCCTGATGGAGGAGAAACAGCCCATAAATCTGGGAGTTCTGGAGGGCGCTTTGCCTCAATTGTCCATTCTTGCTAGGGAGCCACAAACAGAGTGACCTTTACAGCACTGGCTGCTGGAGTGGATCGTCAATTTGGTTCTGCAGCCGAGAGAGCATGGAGCACAGTCCCACAGACCCAGGATTTACGAGCAGCCACCACCGCAGAACGTAAAAGAAATCAATTACCCTAAAAGTTTGCTTGGAGGTTCTCCTTCCAGTTTCCTATTCCATTAATTAAGCTCGCTGTAACTTGGGATGGGGGGTTAGGTGGCCCATAAGGAGCAGAAGGCGACAAGGAGGCCAGGAATTCAATGTCTCGCAGCGTCAACTAGGTATGGAACTTTGAAACTGGAGTTTCAGCATCAAAAGTATAACATAGTGGGTTCAATGCAAGGACGAGATGAGTGGATAGCGATCATAGCGCTTTCTTAAGTACAACACAGTATAGGGGAACTGGGCCAAAGGGCCAACTTATATACACTTCAAGGTTCCCGAGCTAGCACGCCATTGGATCATTCAAACTGGCAAGGGGCCCATGATTGGAGCAGGGCGACAGGTATTTGGATCCTGCTGCCCATTGTTCCTGAGTCCCCAAGCTCAGTCCTTACGGCTACAATGAGCCAGGCAGGGACACACATAGTAGTGTTCACTTTGGTCTGCCTACACAACAAAAAGTAAGGTTTCTCAGTCAAAGGAATGGGGACTCAGTTTCACCTACTTGTCAGGCAGTAACCCTCACCCACAGTCCTCAAATGAAATGCTCACAAAGGGTGAACTTAAGATGTAATTAGGAACGTGAATCTCACTGTTGTTGGAGGAGGGGGAGACTGGACTTCTACCCCACCCTTCACTTGAAGTCTCAGAGCACTTTACAATCTCCTTCCCTTCCTCTCCCCACAGGAGGCACCCTGTGAGGTCGGTGAGGCAGAGAGAGCTCTGAGAGAACTGCTGTTGAGAGAATAGCTCCACAAGAGCTGCAACTGACCCAGGGTCACCCAGCAGGCTGCATGCAGTGCTGTGGGGAATCAAACCCAATTCTCCAGATTAGAGTCCGGCGCTCTCAACCACTACACCATACTGTTGACAGCCCTGCGGGATCTCTCCCAATTCCGCAGAGCTTGTAAAACCGAACTTTTTTGATAGGCCCATAGTAACTAGTGGGAGATAAACAGAAGATCTAATATAATCTGATCCGCCTGTGCTTCAAGACTCTGTATAGCACCTAATATCTTGTTTTAAATCGTTAATTGTTTATGTTTTATCGTTTTATACTTGTAACTGAGATTGTTGGTTTTATTATGACTGTTAGCTGCCCTGAGTCCACTTTTGGAATGGACGGGATATAAATAGGGTAAACAAACAAACACAGACCTGGTAAACCTACTCCAAAGACTCAGAAGAGAGGCTTGGAAAAGAGTTCAGTCACATTTGAAGCCCCTCTCTGGTGATGGTGGTGGTAGTAGTACTACTGCTACTACTAGGAGGAGGAGGATTTTTACCCCCACTCTGAGTCTCAGAGTGGCTTATAATCTCCTTCCTTTCTTTTCCCTACAACAGACACCTTGTGAGGTAGGTGAGGCTGAGAGAACTCTGAGAGAGCTGTTCTTGAGAGAACAGCTCTGAGAGAACCGTGACTCACCCAAAGTCACCCCAGCTGACTGCATGTAGAGGAGGAGCACGGAATCAAACCCGGTCCTCCAGATTAGAGTCCACCGCTCTTAACCACTACACCAAACTGGCTGTCTTGGAAGAGGCTCAGCCACATCTGAAGCCCTTCTTTGATCCAAGAAGCCTTCCTCCAAAGACTCAGAAAAGAGGCTCAGCCAGGTTTGAAGCCTTCCTCTGGTCCAAGAAGGCTTCCTCCGATGGCTGGAGGAGGTGAAGGAACTGAGTGACAGACTTTGTTCAGCACTGCTGCCGTAGCTCAGCATTTGGGTGTACAACTTGCATGCACTGGTTCAATTTTTGTATCATTAAAAGGCTCACTGTGTGAGACTTGCTCTGAGCTGGAGCATACAATACTAGTCAAGATGCAAGGATGCAGGGCTTTTCTTCCAGCAGGAAAGCACTGGAACACAGTTCTGGCTGGCCTGGTATCGGGGGAGTGGCCTAATATGCAAATGAGTTCCTACTGGACTTTTTCTGCAAAAAAAATCCTGGGGGAAACAATGGTAATGTCAGGTGGTCTGCCCTAATATGCAAATGAGTTCCTACTGGGCTTTTTCTGCAAAAAAAGCCCTGGGTGAAACAATGGTGATGTCGGGGTGTGTGACCTAATATGCAAATGAGTTCTTACTGGGCTTTTTCTACCAAAAAGCCCTGTGTGAAACAATGGTAATATCAGGGAGTGTGGCCTAATATGCAAATAAGTTCTTGCTGGGCTTTTTCTGCAAAAAAGCCTTGTGGGAAACAATGGTGATATCAGGGAGTGTGGCCTAATATGCAAATGTTCCTTCTGAGCTTTTTCTACAAAAAAGCCCTGTGTGAAACAATGGTGGTATCAGGGGTGTGTGGCTAATATGCAAATGAGTTCCTGCTGGGCTTTTTCTACCATCCACCCCACCCCCGCAGAGATGAGTCAATAGTCCGATTCAGGGCAAAACAACTTCCTGTGTTCATCTTGTAGTGTAACAGGCTGAGGCTGCTCAGGGTCCCATCCTGGCATTCAAATGGAAAAGTCCAGCTTTGGTAGAAAAGGCCACAGAGCTTTTTTTCCACCATCCTACCCTCCCGCTTCTTCTTGTAAAGACTTTGCTATGTCAAAGTCTGTCAAACAACATCTGTTGCCAGGGTTTTTTTCTTTTTTAAAAAAATACTAAGCATCCCACTTTGTGCCCATTGCCAAACGTCCTCTTTAAACAATACTGAATGAAAGATCACAAATGCTGAGCTGCAGTCACTCACAGGGCTCTTTGCAAGCCCATATATAGGCAAAAGGCAGGGGATTCCCTCAGCCTGTGGAAGAGCTTGCATTATGGAGTGGGCAGATTCCCAACAGGCTGAACATGGATGATGGCCCTGCTATGCACGTCACACAATTGGTTCCAAACTCTGTCGGGCACCCATCTGTTGAAGAAACAGCATATGGATCCGTGAGAAAGACCCCAGGCCCATTTGGAGCCGGCTGGGCCAATGCCAAAGGAACCCGATCCTGTGGTTTGCAGTGGGAGCCACAAACACCCCCTCCCTCCCTCCAAAGGGACACTGGATATTACTGCACTCAGCACAGCTAACAATAGGCCCAGGAACAGCCAAATAAGGCCCTTTAAGGTCTCAGTCAAACATCAAAAAAAAAAAAAAAACCCACACAGTTGCACAAGGTTATGGCCTGAATTGTACAAAGCTTTTGCTGTTTATCAAGAGAGAGAGTTCGTCTGTTCTCCAGACAAACAATTGTAACACGGAGCTTTTAAGGAGCAAGGGGGGAAGCTCCTAAGCTTTCATTAAATCTGGCTTGTTTCTCTGGCTGCCCCGCCCCGCAGGCCTAGAATTTCTCTCCCTTTCCCTCAGAAACCTACTTTTTGTCATCCCTCGAACACCTTCATTCAAACCCTTGGCTTTTTTCCCAAAAGGTTTTCTTTAACTCTTCATTTTCTTGGCTGTATACTCACAGAAACGAAGGCCTCGATTTCATGCCAGCTTTGTGGAACTTTGCATCTGCTGGTTCCTCTGAGGCAGGGCTTTTTTTGTAGCAGGAACTCCTTTGCATATTAGGCCATACACTCCTGATGTACGTAGCCAATTCACCAAGAGCTTACAGTAAGTCCTGTAATAAGAGCCCTGTAAGCTCTTGGAGGATTGGCTATATAAGAGAGGTGTGGCCTAATATGCAAAGGAGACAAGGGCCCTCTGCACATGCTCAGAGGAATCCTGTTTGTCAACAATACATCATGATGATGATGTTTCTATTCTGCCCACTCCCATGTTTGGGGGCTCAGAGCAGAGTACATCAAAATTAGTAATAAAATCACAATAAAATTACAATAACATGATAATAAAAACCAATTACAACATTTAGTTAAGTACAACAGGATGGTCCAGTAAGATGACATAACAGAATAGTATGGCAAAATGGTACTACAGAATAGCACAGAAGAATAGTACCACAGTACAATAGTACAGTAGGGGGGAGGCCAACTGATCTAACTTCCAAATAACTTCCAAAGCAGAAAAGGTGAGGCTACCAAAGGTAACAATAATCTAACCCACACTCGGGGTTCAAATGTTGCTCTCTTGATAAACTATATTTCCACCAATGTGTCTGTTATTGTTATTTTTTTTTTTAAAGAATGCAATATCGAAGACTTAAGAAATATCTGGGGACTTTGGGGTGGAGCCAGGAGACTTTGGGGGTGGAGCCAGTGTTACACCTCAACTAATCTTTTATTGGGGATTATTAATATTTCTTAGCTCAAAATGGTAAACCTATGAGACGTGAGGTGAGCAAGGATCTCTGTCAATGTTTATGGAGATAGACCACTGAAAATCCTTTGGTTAAATAATGGATTTTATTATAGGTACATCCCAATCAAACAATTTCAAGTATACAAGAGGAATACAGTGGTTAGCTGAATAAGTGTGGATGGGCGAGAGGTGATACAATACCTAGATCTTGCACAGTAGGCTCAGTCAGAGGAAACACGAGTTCTCTGGAGGGAGATTTCTCTTGAGAAGAGGGAGGGGGGAAATGAAGGCAGGAAGGGAGGGGAGGATGCCAGGGAGAATGAGAAAATTCCTGAATGGAGGGGAGGGTGGAAAAATCTAATCCTGACAGGTAGGGTTGCCTGTTTTTCTAGGGTCAGTTATGTCACATCAAGCGATTCAATTACACAATGAGGAAGCAAAGTGTTACACCAATGGAAAATCAGAGTGACATATGTTGAATATCCAATCAGAGATCATTGTGTCATAGCCCCATACCCCAATACAGGAATTTTAATTACACTAGCCAAATGACTTTTTGTGGCCCTGTTTTTCCAAAATGATTCCTTTGAAGCTCCCCAAAAGTGATAGATTTCTCCCTTAATGTCAAACTGGATAGGCATCCATCAAGTGTTCAGGAGATTGGTTAACTTTGATAGTCTTAGCAATAATTAAAGAAAAATAGAAATTCTATTAGAAGTCAGATTCCCTGCAGAAAAGTGAGATCAGTTTACAGGTATACCACACATTCACAACAAGATGGCCACTTAACCTTTAACCTTTGTGTTTCTTCTGTCTTGCCCTGAAGAATAACAGAAAATATATACAAACCATTTGTTTGTGTTGCAGGGCTCTGGTAACCCTTATATTGTTTTTATGTTTTGAGAACAGGACTTGAAAGGTTGCCAAAAGAAGTGAAGGAACTTTTATAGCTCTGTCTACTATGTGTCCCTCTCTGGGCCTGGAATTTTTCATTTCCAGGAGCAGAAAGATGGATGCTCTTTAGCCTTTCAGCACAGCCACCACATTTGCCCAGTCTGTGAACCAGACTTGGCATCATGCCAGCCTGCCTGGGGCCTAGAAGGAACTGGATTTGTCTCCCTTATGCACATTCCAATTCAAATGGGTGTTGCTGTGTCATATTAATATTCTAGGGTTAATTGCAATATCACATTCCAGGGGTGCATGGCTTGGGAATCAGTACAGGGGTGTATTTCTGGATATCACCAGAAGCAAGGTTGTCACAATCATAATTGAACTCCAAAGGGACTTCTGGACATCACATTTAAAGAGACCACACGCCTTTTAAATGCCTTCCCTCCCCTGGAAATAATGAAGGATATAGGGCACCTTCTTTTGGGACTCACAGAATTGGACCCCCTGGTCCCATCCTTTTGAAACTTGGAAGGTGTTTTAATAGACATTGGATGCTATGCGGTAGATTTAGTGCTTATACTTTTAAAAAACAGGGCCCCCCAGAGCCCCAGATACCCACGGATCTATTTACCATCATACCCTATGGTAGGGGTGGCCAACGATAGTTCTCCAGATGTTTTTTTTTGCCTACAACTCCCATCAGCCCCAGCCATTGGCCATGCTGGCTGGGGCTGATGGGAGTTGTAGGCAAAAACATCTGGAGAGTTACCGTTGACCACCCCTGCCCTATGGGAATCGGTCTCCATAGGGAATAATGGACTCTCCAGCAGACAATTCCCTCCCTCCCCCCCCCCCGCTTTCTAATGGCTCTGAAGCAGGGGAAGGGCCTCCAAACCAGGGGATCCCCTGCCCGCACCTAGGGATTGGCAACCCTAATAAGAAAATACCTGGAGATTTTGGGGGTGGGGTGGAGGGGACAGGATTTGTGGAAGGGAGGGAACTCAGCAGAGATGTGATGCCACAGAGTCCACCCTGCAAAGCTGTCATTTTATCCAGGGGAATTGCTATCTGTCATACGGAGATCAATTGTAAGAGCAAGAGAACTCCTGGCCCCTTGGCAACCGGAGGAAGCAATCATGTTTATTGGCTTGCTTTGAAAACCTCTGCCTGTTGGATTCTGGATATCAGGCTACTGGGTTAAAGGTGAAAGAGCAGACAAGGCCATGGCTTGTTTGCTTTGCTGGTCAGATGGCAACTCTGTTTCACAGTGGAGTCAAAAATAAAAGGATCATGTGAACCGGCTCTCCCAGTGAGAAGCAGAATCTAGAATCTCCCATAGTCACAGGACAGAAGATCAGGAGAGCAGTTTTATCCCATCTCTTGTTCAGAGGAAGCAAAACAAAACTGTTCTTTTACTAAGGCAGGTCACGCTTCACTGGGTTTTCTTTCTTTAAATCTTGGGTAGAGGCCATGTCTTTAAAAAGCTTTGTAGTGACCTTATTAAAGAACAACTAATACCAGTTGCTTCGTGAAGCTCTAAAAATAGCTTGTGACCCTAACATTTGCACACAGAGTTGTTTGGGCTTTGCTCCCACACTCCAAGCAGTGACGTAATAGTTCATGACAATTGGATATGGTTTCACACATGCTGAATAATGCACTTTCAATCCACTTTCATTGAACTTTGCAGCTGGACTTTACAATGTGAAATGGCAAAATCCTCTAACAAACAATCACTAAAGTGCATTGAAAGTGGATTGAAAGTGCATTCTGTACCAAAAAGGAGGAACCAACCAAGATGACAGGAGAGATCCAGGCATTCATTGGTAAATGCGCATTGCGTTTAGTAGGAGCTGATATTCTACTTGCTGCTGTAATAAGCGAGAGCATCACCATTTCCCAAATTCTGCAAGAGCTGTTTGATACACTTTTAATCACACAGGTCAGTCTGGCACCCGTATCATGTTCCTATCTAGTCTATGGTCCCATGTATTTTTATCATGGCAGTGCAATGTTTAGGGTTCCCAGTACTGCCTTGGCAAATGCTAGGAAATTTCCAAAGTGGTACCTGGGGAGGGTGGAGTTTGGAGCAGATGGGATGTCACTTCCAGGGGATACTCTAGGCCAGGAGTGTCAAACTCATGTTATAAGGGCCAGATCTGACATAAATGAGATCTTCTTGGGTCAGGCCATGTGTGTCATAAACTGTAATGCCAGGTAGCAGAGATATAAACTTTATAAAAGACACAGACAAACAGGGCCAGCCATAGTCTGCATGCACCCTAGGCAGTGCTCTCCCACCCCCTGCACTGATCACATCACCAAGTCACATGGGGCGCCCAATTCGGTGCCCCCCAGAAGACCGGTGCCCTAGTCAATTGCCTAGTTTGCCTAGTAGCAGAGCCGGCCCTGCAGATAAACACAAAGATTTTTTTTAAAAAAAAATAGATATATAAAATCTCTCGGCTTGACTTCGCGAACGAAGATTTAAGAAAGGTGCAGTAGTCCACGTCTGCTGCAGGCTCGCTGGTAGCTGACAAGACCAATGCGGGACAGGCAGGTCCGGCCACAGTGGCTGCAGGGAAAAGTCTGATTTGGGGTTGGTGCTGTAGCAGTACAATTCTTCCTCAATCTCCTTTTGTCCTCAAGACCAGCTATGCGTGCGTTCTCAAAGGAAGAGACAGCCTGGTGGATGGTGTGCCTCCATGCTTTGCGATCTGAGGCTAGGTCAGACCACTGGTGATGGTTAATGCAACAGGTACCAAGGGATTTCTTTAAGGAGTCCTTAAAATATGCTTAAAATATTAGCACTCTTGCAATATTTTGTTCAGTTAACAGTCTGATAACTGACACCTCTTGCTCTGAATTATTTACATCAAAATCTGGAGACAATGCCTGTGCTGAAGCAATCTTGAGTATACTGTTCAAGTGTTGTTCAGGTGTGTATCTGTAAGTTGCAAATCTACTTTTGATTTACTAATATTCATTACAGAAATCTCATGGTCAATGCTTTGAACCTAAAACCCAGAGGAAAAAATGAAATGGCTGGGCATTGCAAGCTTTTGTACATAAGTTGCTTCGTGTGGGGTTAGCCAGTGGAAAAAATAGAGGCTTTGCTCTGTAGCTTGATTAAGCAAGCCTGGCAAAGCAAGCTGTGATGCAGAAGGAAGCAAGAGCGGGAGAAGGAAGCAGGCAACAGTGAGTTGCTCATGGGCCTGATAGGAGCCCTCCAGGGGCCTGATCCAGCTGATGGGCTGCATATTTGTGACTCCTGCTCTAGGCTGTCTCCTCTTGTCTCTATGGTTGTTAGCACAGAGACTAGGGGTAAATCCTATAGAATCACTATGTAAGGGTTGTTTTTTGTTTTCCCCAGTGCCTCAATTCCTCAAGGGTGAGAGACTGGGACTTTGGCATGTAATCCTCCACTACAAATGGGTAAATGAGATGCTTATCTGTGCCACAAGATGCAAATATTTTCTTCCTTTCCATGTTGCTGTTGTTCAGTTGCACAGTCAAGTCCGACTCTTTGCGACCCCCATGGACAAAGTCACGCCAGACCCTCCTGTCGTCCACCATCCTCCAAAGTCTGCTCAAATTCGTGTCTGTTACAGCAGTAACACTGTCCAGCCATCTCATCTTTTGCCGTCGCCTTCTTCTTTTGCCTTCTGTCTTTCCCAGCATCAGGATCTTCTCTCTGGATCCCTCCCATGGATTGCTGCCTTGATGTGGCGAGAGGGCTTGCGCAGTTCAGTGAGGCTGTGGGCTATGCCACGCAGGGCCACCCAAGATGGACAGATCACAGCTGAGAACCCAGACAAAACGTGATCCACTGGAGAAGGAAAATGGCAAACCACTCCAGTATTCTTGCCAAGAAAACCCCGTGGACAGTTCCTTTCCATACAGAAAAAAGATGCTTAAGTTGTTTACTACTATCTAGTACATTTTTATCCCACTATTCCTCCAAGGAGCTCAGGGTTGCACACAACGGCTGCATACATGCATCTTCCTTCCTGATTTTATCCTCACTACAAACCTGTGAGGTAGGAATGAGCTGAGAGAGAGAGAGACAGACTGGCCAAATGGTAGCTTCTCAGGCCAAATGGAGATGCTAGTCAAACACTTTCCCCACTGCACCAGACTGCTTGCACCACCTCCTTTCCACATTCCAGCATCCCATTGCAATACAATGAAGATACAGAGCTAAGGATGGTGCAACGCAGGAAGAGGTGGTAGGCAGTCGCTCCTACTGAGTTCTATGGAGATTGTCAGTGGATGACAGTCAGCAACACCATTTTGAAAATGGAGAAACCTGCTCTTGTCCCATGAAGCTGGGGACAGATTTAACATTCTAGTGATATCCTCATGTTGTACCTCTATTTTGTTTATCCACTAAGTATGTTTTTTTTTAATCCTGTCCTCGATCCAAGGAGCTCAGGGCAGTAGGTAGACTCCAGTGTGCAGTTTTGTTCTGCTGCTACTTCTGAATGAACAAGCTGTAGTTTGCTGAGTGGCACCAAAGAGGACACCCTCCCCAGTGGAGGCAAGACAGGAGGTGAACCAAGGTTCATGCACCAAGCTCTCTTTGTGATTTACATCTGGTAGACTAACCAGCATCATAGTTAAAAGTGTCCAACTAGGATATGGGACACCCAGTTTGGGGAACTCTTATCTAGGAGAACCGGGTTTGATTCCCCACTCCTCCACTTGCAGCTACTGGAATGGCCTTGGGTCAGCCATAGCTCTCACAGCATTGTCCTTGAAAGGGCAGCTTCTGTGAGAGCTCTTTCAGCCCCACCCCACCTCACAGGGTGTCTGTTGTCGGGGAAGAAGATAAAGGAGATTGTAAGCCACTCTGAGACTCTGATTCAGAGAGACGGGTGGGGTATAAATCTGTGGTCTTCTTCTTCAGGTTCCAATTCCTACAGTACCACAGAAGCTTGCTGGGTGACCTTGGGCTAATCACACTCTCTCAGCCTAATCTACCTTACAGGGTTGTTGTGAGAATAAAATGGAGCAGAGGAGAATGATGTAAGCCACTTTGGGTTCCTGTTGAAGAGGAAGGCAGAAAATAAATGCGGTACATACATAGCCAAGAACCCTTTGCATAAACCATGGTTTTGCAATACAGCATAACATCGAAATGTAGTTGAGTTGTTGCATCTTTTCTGAAAGTTCCAACTTTGCTATGTGCTGCACTGTATATAATCCACTTGATCCAAATTTACAACTTGCCCCCTTAAGCTGTGTGAATTTTCCCAGTCATTTTGTGAATCACTGGTAAAATTTCTCATCTGTGACATACTGAACTAAAAAAATCTCAGGCTCAGCATATCATAAAGGAAATCAAAATGTTTCTTTCCTTGTTGTTCTAGATGAGGAAAGTATGTGAGATTGTTTGGGGATGTGGGGCAGAAATACCCATTGCAAGGGATGTAAAGTCAGTAATGTCATTATCAAGATCCATTCCAGCCCATACCATACCCATCTGCAAATATAGCAAATGCTCTGAGTCGGAACATAATTATTTACAACCTTCCAATTTGGGTAAATGAATTTTCCTCTCAACATTCCAATCCGACAGTTACTGTGGTACTTTGCTGTCTGGTTTCAGTTTTCCCAGGGAGTGGAAGACAGGAGAAGCAGTGAAAGGAAGGGAGGCACATTGCAGGAGCATGCCCTGATATTTCCATCAAAACCGTCTCAGCAGGTGTTTCTTTGGACACTTTCTTCCATTCAGGGCTTTTTTTGAGCAGAAAGGTGCAAGAACACAGTTCTGGCTGGCTTGGTGTCAGGGGTGTGGCCTAATATGCAAATGAGTTCCAGCTGGGCTTTTTCTACAAAATGGTGGAACAATGGTGATGTCAGGGGGCATGGCCTAATATGCAAATGAGTTCCTGCTGAGTTTTTTTCTACAAGAAAAGCCCTGCTTCCATTTATTGCACCATCTTACTGACCAGAGGCAAAGGTTTTTGCTTCCATACATATGAATATGACTCTGCTATTTGCAAGAGCCATTTTAATCCAGGGCTGCACCTTTTAGGCAGGGACAAAAGATCTTCCTTGTGCATGCTGGCATGCAGACAGGCAGGCCGGCCAGCAGAAATTAGGTAGGAGAACAGAAGCAAAAAGCCCACGATCAGGGCTGCCAAGCTTCCAAGTGGGGCGGGGGTTCTCCCGCATTGGAGGTCAGTGGGGGGATCCCTTCCCAATGCTGCTGGTGTGATGACATCACTCGCAAGTGACATCATTGCCAGCAGCTCTAGGAGCTTCCAAGAAAACTCTAAGGTCTTCCCAGACGCTCTAGCAAACTAGAGTTTTTCTCCCAAATTACTAGAGTGTCCAGGAAAACCATAGAGTTTTCCCAGAAGCTCCTAGAGCAGGGGGAAAGTCCCCCATCAGAGCCCATGGGGGACTTGGCAACTCTACCAAAGATCACCACTCCTACCCCATAGCTGGCAACCTGCCTGTCTTGCAGACCGAGAGGGGATAGAGGCAAGGGTTTAAGGCTCTTCCCACGCCCATAAATTTCCAAGATGCTACAGATAGTTCATAGATAACAATGGATAAGATCATCCCCTCTGTGCAAGAAAGTGCTATTTCAGGATCAGAGATGGTATTTAAGAACTGCAGCTACACATGGACCCCGTACGCCCTTTACCCACTCACACCCAAAGCCGGAAGGGGGTCCAGAACAGGAGGAGGAGGAGAATATTGGATTTATATCCCACCCTTCACTCAGGAGTCAGAGCAGCTTACAATCACCTTCCCTTCCCTCTCCCCACAACAGACATCCTGTGAGGTAGGTGGGACTGAGAGAGCTCTGAGAGAACTGTGACTGACCCAGGGTCACCCAGCAGCTGCATGTGGAGGAGTGGGGAATCAAACGCCATTCTCCCAGATTAGAGTCTGCGCACTTTATCACTACACCACACCGGCATGACACCAAAAGGGGAGCTGACTCTATTCCCATCTCCTTACCTTCTCTCGCCACACTCTGCTTGTGGAGGCATACTTGGGGGTGGGGGCAGGTTTCAACATAGCTACAGCTGATGTTATGATGGTGAGCATGTGCAGGGCTTTTTTTTTTTGCAGAATCATTTGCCTATTAGGTCACACCCCAGACATCACCATTGTTTCACACAGGGCTTTTTTTGTAGAAAAAGCCCAGCCAGAATTCTTTTGCATATTAGACCCCCACCCCCTGACACCAAGCCAGCCACAACTGCGTTCCTGTGCGTCCCTGCTCAAAAAAAGCCTTGAGCGGAGCGTGTGTATGTGGAATATATGGAAGAACAGAAATATCTTGTTTATGGCTTAGTAGGGCTCAGAGACCAGAAATCAGCCAAGCTACGGAAGAAAACAGCCTTGAGGAGGAAGAGTTAGGGGAAAACTGAATTCAGGGAATGGCTGAGTTTCCCCTTATTTCCCCCTGCAATTATGCTTTCCAATTCTGCATTTACCGTACAAGAACACACAGGCTGGCCATTTGCTATGCCAAGGTAACGTGTGGTTCAAACCTCTGATTGGTTTTGTTTTTTTTAAAGTCTGTGGCTTAAATTTGTCCTCTGTGCCTCTTTGTCTATTTTCCTTATTATTTGTAATTGGAAAATAACACCGGTTGAAAACCTGGTATGCAAACAACCCTCCAACCGTCTCCTCTTGTCCTGTAACAAATCGCCAGGAGAAGCAACCACCACCCACCCGCCCACCTGCTCACGGTTAACAAAGCAGGCCGAAAAAGAAAGAGTCAGCATCCCACAGGCTTTGGTTGTTGCTTCCGCCAAGCCCTAAGACAGTGCAAATAAGCACATGGTCTGTTTGAACACTGGCTGAACAAAGACAGCAAGGAATTGTTTGTGCAACTCCCGACGTCCAGGCAGGGCGGCCAGAAAAGGCGGGAGGGTGTTGATAACAGGACCTGGCACGGCAGCTTGGCAGTCTGGTTTCCTTGGCAAAACGGGCAGGCTTTGAGTTGCGAGTGTGGATCCTGCCTGTTTTCATAAAGGCCTTTCTCCTTCTCCATATACATCCTCTGTCCATGTCCACTATCGTAACAACTTCCATAATGACGTCAGCTAATGGGCACTCCCCATGTCTACTCCCATTTCCCTCCATGGAGGAAAACACGTAGCTTTCGATTTTAATTTTTGCTAAGAAAAAATATCAACCCCACTTCTCCACATTAAAAGCCCTCAGGGTGACCACTTCTGTTTCTTTTTGGTATTTTTGTATTTTTATGTGCATGTGAGTGTGTCTGTACACTGGAAGACACAGTGACCTCTCATGACTGACCCCTACTGAAGGGCTAGAGGATATTCAGAGAGGTGACTGACTAGAGCCTGCCTCCACCACCCAACTGCTGGTATTCCAAGGAGGTCTCCTATCCAAGTACTTGTCAGAGTCGACCCTGCTTAGCTTCCAAGATCTGATAAGATTAGGCTTGCCTGGGCTCCTTTCTTTTTGGAAGATGGAAATGAACAGAGAGGATTTTGTGATCTGAACAGGATGGTCCATTCGTGCACCTACATTCACAGATCTGTCTGGGGGCAACCCTCTCACTCACCTGCTTCCGCTTCAGGGTCATCATAAAGCGGGGGGGAGGGGAGGGAAATGTCTGCTGGGGACTCTAGGCGTGGTTATGAACAGCTTTTTAAATTTTAAATCTTTAGCAGTTTTTAAAGAGTTGCCAGGCCTTACCTGCTCACCAGTGGTGGTGGGTGAGAGCTTTTCCGGAGTGGGGGAGTGACGTCATTATAGCATTGGAAAAAGTCCAGGAAAGGGTGACTAGAATGATTAAAGGGTTGGAACACTTTTCCTATGAAGAAAGGTTAAAACGCTTGGGGCTCTTTAGCTTGGAGAAACGTCGACTGCGGGGTAACATGATAGAGGTTTACAAGATTATGCATGGGATGGAGAAAGTAGAGAAAGTACTTTTCTCCCTTTCTCACAAAACAAGAACTTGTGAGCATTCGATGAAATTGCTGAGCAGTCAGGTTAGAACGGATGAAAGGAAGTACTTCTTCACTCAAAGGGTGATTAACATGTGGAATTCACTGCCACAGGAGGTGGTAGCAGCTACAAGCATAGCCAGCTTCAAGAGGGAGTTAGATAAAAATATGGAGCAGAGGTCCATCAGTGGCTATTAGCCATAGTGTGTGTGTGTGTGTGTGTGTGTATAAATTTTTTGGCCACTGTGTGACACAGAGTGTTGGACTGGATGGGCCATTGGCCTGATCCAACATGGCTTCTCTTATGTTCTTATGTGACATCCCCAATGTGAAAGTGACTCCACGTGAAAGTGACATCATCATGCCAGGGACACCTTGTGGTGACACTGGTATTTTGGGCAAAACTCTATCATTACCATCGAGTTTTGCCCAAAATACCAGAGTAGTGCATGACACCCAGGCCTTGAATTCAGCAGGAGCTCACAGGAACATAGCTCCTGAACCTTTCTGATGCCCCCCCTCCTACCCACCTACCTTGTCCATTGAATAGTAGGTGCAGCTGCAAAACAACCCCTGGATTAGGAGAGCAGGCAGCCAGCCAGCCATCAGGGGCTTTGCCACACCCTCAACAGCCCTCATTAACTCCTGGAGAAGCCCACCCTGCCCCTTCTCCACTTCTTACATGGTTTTGGATGGTGGGTGGCTTGCTGGTCATTTGACTGTGGGGGGGGGCAACTGAGGAGACCCCCCCCAGGTGAGAGAGCCCTACTTGGACTGGCTGGATCTCTAGTCAGTCCAAGCAGGCCTCACTCGCCCTGGGCTTGCCTTTTTTCCATCAGGTTGCTTTTGGCTGGGGGGTCATATGCTAATGAGTTATGCTAATGAGCTCCACCACCTGTTTTTCTATAAAACAACCCCTGATACCCTCAGTGTGATGACATCCCTTCCACATGATATCATCATGTTGGAAACATCACACCAGGGTGTGGCTGTCGGGGGCAGGGCTTTCCCCCACCAGCTATCTGGTTGGCAGCAGGCAGGAGCCTGCAAAATCGGATCCTGCCACTCCTACCCGGGGGCTGGCAACTACAACAACAACAACAAAATTTTATTTGTATCCCGCCCTCCCCGCCGGAGCAGGCTCAGGGCGGCTAACAACATAATTCAAACCTTAATTATACAGAAGTGAATAAAATTACATTTAAACATTTTAATTAAAACTCTATGAAATTGCCACTTACATTATCTATGTGGTGTCCTTTGTCATCACTCCTTCTTTCCTTCTAGATTCATCTTACAAAGGGACCCGGGGAACAGTGTCCTGAAGTCAAGCTTTTTCTTGGGAACATTGGCAGCCATCAATGATCCTCAGCTCAAGGAACACTCATTAAACCTGAAAACCACTGGGGATAAGTGGAAGAGCAACTATGAGCAATGCTTCGGTAGTATCGTTAAAAGAATGTGCAGTGCTGCAAGTGAAGGGGGGTATTACAAATCCGTCAAATAAGTATCAAAAACTATATTCCCCTCCATCACTCATTCTATATTCAGCCTTTCAGAAAAGCGAGGATGGCATTTGAATTCTAGCATGACTGGATAGTCTTACTGATGCCACTGAAGGTGCTCACATGATCCAAGTTGAGCATAGGAGAACGTACTTGACAGATCTCAAATATCAGTGCAACAACATGGCCTTGGCTAAAATGTAAACGAGCTAAGGATAGGTATTTATTGAGCAAAGGTTTTGGTTTTTTTCCCTAACATACAAATCTAAAGGAATGGGCAGGTAGATAAACAGTAGGGCATCATAACACTGGGGAGGACTACAGGGAATATGGCGGAGGTGGAGGAGCTGGGAAACAATGTGGGAGTTGGAGAGAAGATAAGAAACAGTGGTCAAAGTGAGTCAGAGAAAGGGGCCAGGAATGAATCTATATGAGGTCCAGGAACTGTAGATGCAGCCTCTTCAGTTTTGCAGGACCGAATCTACATGTTTTTTGAGGGGGTGGGGGGACAAAATTAAAAAATGGCGCCTCCTTATGGGCATTCTGTCTTATGGTCCCATAGAATATAATGGACTATACCCAATTTGGCGCCCCCCCCCCCTCCACTGGCGCCCAGGGCAAGCACTCCCGTCTGCCCCCCCCCCCCCCCCAGATCCAACCTTGCAGTTTTGGGATAACCACACTGGTCGGTAATCCCCCCCTCCCTCTCTCTCTGCATATTTTTGTATGTATGTGTCTGGGGCGGGGGAGAGAGAGAGGCATAAATAAGTTGCAGTTGGACTGCCAATCTCCAGGTGGGTGGCTAGTGGAGAGCCAGTTTGGTGTAATGGCTAAGTTTGGTGTAGTAGTTAAGAGACACAGTTTGGTGTAGTGATTAAGTGTGTGGACTCTTATCTGAGAGAACCAAGTTTGATCCCCACTCCTCCACTTGCAGCTACTGGAATGGCCTTGGGTGAGTTGTCCTTGGAAGGGCAGCTTTTGTGAGATCTCTCTCAGCCCCACCTGGAATCATATACAAGATAAGAAATATACAAAGCCAAAATTGACAGTTTACAAACAGATTGTTACATGTTAATATAAGATATAAAAATAACTGGTACTTATTAATGCCAAACCAATAAACTAGAATTAGATGCTCCCTGTCTGAAAATACCACAAGCAAAATAATCTAAAAAAGGGGACCACTTAAGAAGAAGGGTAGACATGTGATCAAGATCACCCATTATTACAACTGATCTCCAGGTTTACCTGGAGAAAATGGTTGCTTTGGAAGCTGGACTGTATGGCATACCCCATTAGAAGTAAAATGCCGTACATATAATGGGGGAGTGCAGGGGGTAGTAGTTGTGAATTTATAGCATTGTGCAGGGAGTTGGACTAGATAACCATTGAGGTCCTTTCCAGCTCTGTGTTTCTATGTCCCCTCAAGCCCTTTAGTGGACTTTTAATATGCAATGATTTAAGTTCACTGCATGAACATCAGCTGTGTTGGAGGTATCTGAAAAGGCACTGGCAGCCATGACACATTTTTAATCCCCCTCCCCCCTCCCATATACAGACTGGAGTCTGCACATGGTACAATTCAGACTGCACAGTTTAGGTTTCAAAATATCCGTTTAGTATTAACAGCCATCAGCTCTGCTGCTGTGACAGGGAGTTGGAGGGGTGGGGCAGGGCGGGAGATTTTTTTGTCCCCAGAACCCAGCACCAGAAACGTTGAGAGTGAAAGGGAGCCATCCCCCTCCCATCTGCTTTCCCCTTCTCTCTCCCTCGCCCCTCTGAAATTTACATAGTCAGATCATGTTGCTTTGCTGCTTACGCTTCATGGTATCCTCATCGTCTCAAGACACATGCATGAGAACACCTGTCAGCAGCTCACAATGGCCTGGCGTGAGTCGATACAGTAATACAATAATCCAATTAAGAAGTCCTGGCCAAAGTTGCCTTTTTAGTTCCCAAACTAACCAACTGAGAAAACCACAGAGCTCCGGATTAACTGAACCTGTTTAACATTTTCTTTAATTACTTGATATTATGTCGAGTATTGTTTTGTAGACGCTATTTATGACCAATGAAGGACCATCAAAAGGTCGTTCAGGTCAAGTGTTGCAAGTTCCAGCTCGCCAAATATTTTTAAACATGCAATACACAACCCTAAAACATATTGACTAGAAGGCACGTTCCAGAGAGTTCACAGGGAATCCCTTGCCAAAGAATTGTCCTCCGGATTGTGGCTTTACAGATATAGGCCACAATCCCAAGAGTACTTACTTTCCTGGGAGTAAAGCCCCATTGAGTAAAATGAAGTTTAATTCTGAGTACTAGACCTGTTTAGGATTGCTCTCCTACAGTGCAGTCCTAAATTTATTTATTTACTTACTTATTAGATTAGATTAGATTTTAAACTGCCCTCCCCTGAAAGAACAGGGCTCAGGGCGGTGTACAACATGGAACCAGTATTCCCTCTAAACTGAATTCGTGTGAGCTAGCTCACAGTTTTTTAGCCTTCAGCTCGCAATTTTTGTCATAGCTCAAGAAAAATAGCTCCGGAGCAAACCAATTTATTCAATAGCTCACAGTAGCACACAGTAGCTCACAGCCCAGAAGCAGAATTTTTGCTCACAAGACTCTTCAGCTTAGAGGAAGTATTGCACAGAACATATTTATATAAATAAATGCATAATTAAAACATAATAAAAACACAACAATCAAACCCAGCAGATGATGCTAAAAACTTCCACTCGTAGAAAAAGCCCAGCAGGAACTCATTTGCATATTAGGATATCAAGTCAGCTAGAATTGCATTCCTGCTCAAAATAAGCCCTGGGAGGGAAGAACATATATAACTATTTAAACAGGCAGAACCAGCGCCAGAATATCTTTATTGCTGCCAGATATATTTAATTTAACTTATATTATGTATTTTAATTCTATTAACTGGTTTTTATATGTTTAATTTTTAATTGTTAAACTTGAAGTTTTTATCTATTAATGTAAATGCATAAAATGTTGTTAGCCGCCCTGAGCCGCCTAGGCGGGGAGGACGGGATACAAATAAAATCTATTATTATTATTATATGGGCAAGCAGCTGGGGAAGAGCACACAGACAAGTCAATAAGACAAGGGTGCAAGCAGGGAGCGTGGCAGTGGGCAAGAACCAAAGTGCTCTTTCTGCCCAGGGCCCCGCAAAACCTAGATATATTGTCTTTGGTGTAGCTTGCTCAGGATTGCACTGATCTGGGTTGAATCCTATGAGTTTGTTCCAGCTATGACAGTCTTCCTGTCTAGCTCAAGGAACTATGCCGAGCAGAGCTTTTTTTGAGCAGGAACCCACAGGAATGCCGTTTCAGCTGGCTTGGCATCAGAGGGTATGGCCTAATATGCAAATGAGTTCCGGCTGGGCTTTTTTGTAGAAAAGGCCCTGCCTGGGTGCAAGAAGTCATGGTCTTGTGCAACACGGTGTATGGTTCTTTGCTCCAAAGGAAGGATCCGTGGTTCGTTGAATGGGTTCCCAGAATCTAACCCATAATCCTCAGCTATTCAGCAATAAGGATGGGCATGGACTGGGAGAATGTAGTTCATTTCAATCAATGGCATGCCTGGTTCATGAATTACAAACCATCACAAATTTTTAGGGTTTACAAACCATCACAAAAGAACCAGCTTGGTTTGTGAGGTTCGTGATATAGTAGAATGCCCCCCACCCTTGGCATGCTAGAGACACCAAACTTTCAGGGAATCTCCAACTGGCTTTCTTCTACCTGCCTGCCAAGTATGGTGAGGATTGGATTTATGGAGCTGTCATTTCACTCTGGTGGCTGTCATTCCAGCCCCAGAACGTTTCTGCTGCTCTCGGGGGCCATCATTCCACTTGTGGCCTGTCATTCTAGTCCAGGACACTAATTCTATTTCTGGGGACCATCTTTCCACTCTGGGAGCTGTTATCCTTCCAGTCCCAGAGCAGTGCATTTTCATTGCAACTATTTTGTGCTGCGATGTATTTCAATGGAGCCCATGCAAGTCAATTGGTATTCTTGGCTCCCATTAACTCCAGTGGGCCTTCAAGCCTCTCCCATTGTTTCCAAAGGGCAATACTGTCATTCCTTTTAGTACCTCCCTTTCAGAAAAATCCAGTGCCATTGTGGCAATGACAGCTCAAGAGGACCAATGTGACCAATGTGAGACACACTCCAAGCAGGTGATGGATTTTTTTTTTTGGCAAGACCAGCAGAACAAGTGCAATGTACTAGTGCCTAGCAGAATCCATTGCTACTGTGGCAATGCAAGCCAAAGGAGGACTAATGTCAAACCCTAGAATTCCTGAAGATACAATGTGCAGAATGCCCAGCAGAACCCAGTGCTGGCATCCCTATTCAGCAATACATTCAGTCTGCAACTTTGTTTCCCTCCCCCCCCTTCCTTTGCATATATTCAGGGCTTTTTTGTAGCAGGAACTCCTTTGCATATTAGCCACCCTTCCCTGATGTAGCCTGGAGCTTACAGTTGGCCCTGTACTATGAGTCCTGTAAGCTCTTGGAGGATTGGCTACATCAGGGATGTGTGGCCTAATATGCAAAGGAGTTCCTGCTACAAAAAATGCCCTGCATATACTGATGCACTTGGGCACATTGATTAAAACCATCCCCCCCCCCAAAAAAAAGGATGCTTAACTGGCTAGATAATGCCTGGTGTTTGTGTGTATGTTACCCATAAACTGTTTCAGTTCCCCTTGGCGGACTGAAAAGGATTTCTCTCCACCTGTTTCCATCTCGGGCCAGATGCTTGTCTGCTCAAAGAACAGCTTGCTTGGGTACCTTTGCCTTGTCATTTCAAGCTGTAACAGGCAGCAGAGTTATTAAAAAAAAATATTTCTAAATTATTCAGCCATATGGGATACAAGGAGGAGCACATGAACATACGGAGTGTACTCAGTGCACTTCTCAAGCATTAAATAGCTACGTCCTTGTGGCTGATCTGTATTATTCGTCTATGGACTATGCACCTCAGTGACTGTTTTCTTTTCATATTCACCCTCGTGAGGAAGGCTACAGCGTGGGTGCGCTATAAAACACAGACTGACAGCTCCCCATATTTCCCCATACAGATCGTATCATCTTGTCTGTATGATCTGTTATTTAAGATGCTCTTAATTTGAGTCTGACTACAAGATCCAGGAATTCACACTTGGTTTGAAGCAAGCTGAAGTCAAAGAAGAATAAAGACATTTTCACTCCATTCAGCTTAATTTGAATCCAGGAGCACCTTAAGACCAACAGCAGGGCTTTTTTGAGCAGAAGTGCATAGTCCTGGCTGGCTTGGCATCAGGGGGTGTGGTCTAATATGCAAATGAGTTCCAGCTGTGCTTTTTCTACAAAAAAGCCCTGTGTGAAACAATGGTGATGTCAGGGGGTGTAGTCTCTTACCCAAATGAATTCTTGATGGGCTTTTTCTACAAAAAAAGTCCTGACCAACAGGATTTGGGGAGTGTAATGATGATGATATTGGATTTATATCCCGCCCTCCACTCCGAAGAGTCTCAGAGCGGCTCACAATCTCCTTTCCCTTCCTCCCCCACAACAGACACCCTGTGAGGTGGGTGGAGCTGGAGAGGGCTCTCAAGCAGCTGCCCTTTCAAGGACAACCTCTGCCAGAGCTATGGCTGACCCAAGGCCATTCCAGCAGGTGCAAGTGGAGGAGTGGGGAATCAAACCCGATTCGCTCAGATAAGAGTCCACACACTTAACCACTTAACCACTACACCAAACTAAGTTTTTGAGACTCAGCTCTGGGATTCACGTCTGACTCCACCTGTCTCCCTGGGTAGTGTCTGTTGTGGTGTGGGCAGGGCTTTTTTTGTAGCAGGAATTAGGGTTGCTGATCCCAGGTGGGGCAGGAAAAAGGTCAAAACCTCCATGAAAAGCCAGCTCAAAATTAATACAAAACTTATTTAGGTTTTATAAATAAAGGACAGTATATCAATATAAAGTGAACCTAATCACAGAAGAGAACCCAACCCACATCTACACCAAAGTCTCACAAAAGACTATTCAACTCCTCCGCTTGCACCTGCTGGAATAGCCTTGGGTCAGCCATATCTATCGCAGGGTTGTCCTTGAAAGGGCAGCTGCTGTGAGAGCTCTCTCAGCCCCACCCACCTCACAGGGTGTCTGTTGTGGGGGAGGAAGGGAAAGGAGATTGTGAGCCGCTCTGAGTCTCTGATTCAGAGAGAAGGGCGGAGTATAAATCTGCAATTCTTCTATAAATCTGCAATTCTTTTGCCTACAACTCCCATCAGCCCCAGCCAGCATGGCCAATGGCTGGGGCTGATGGAAGTTGTAGGCAAAAAAACATCTTGAGAGTTACTGTTGGCCACCCCTGATCTAGGGCCATTTCACATAAAACCACCAGCAGTTTCAATCAAGTGGCTGTAATCTTTGACTCAAACCTGAGACTGGGTGCTTGGAAATGCACAGCATTTTGCAGGATCAGGTCCCTGCAACGCGCAAATAAAATTGCCGCTACGTACCCTACATGTTTCCAGCTGGCTTCCATTAAATTACTCAGTTCCTATTAAAGAAATGTTGACTCTGCTTCTGGGTAAATACACTGAGTGGCTTTTGATTGTTTCCCAACTATAAATGTCAACTGCATAGCAGGCATGGCAGCGGGGAGGGAGAAACCTCTTGATTGAGACCAGTTATTGTAGGAGAGGCAGGCTGAGGCATGCCCGCAGATCGAGAGGTTGGTGCCCCATTGATTTCTCCTAACAGAGGAGAGATAGATGTGCCAGTTTCATTGGACAAAAACAGAACCAGCAAGGTGGATAAAACAACTTAAACAGAAACCAAGCCAACGGCACCATTCAGGATGACGGACGCTTGGCTTGCAAACAGGAAACTGCTATCTGGTTTGACTTTAGCGAGAACAGGTTCTTTTACTTAATTTCTTCTTCTTCTTCTTCTTCTTCTTCTTCTTCTTCTTCTTCTTCTTCTTCTTCTTCTTCTTCTTCTTCTTCTTCTTCTTCTTCTTCTTCTTCTTCTTCTTCTTCTTCTTCTTCTTCTTCTTCTTTAAATTGCAATCCAGCCCAACTGAACATTCCAAAAAGGTAGAACGTCAGTAAAGGGAAGGCAAAAATAGACCAAAGGGTTTCAGGCTTCTGTTCCCTTTAAGGCTTCTTTTTTACCTTTAGGAAACCAATGCCAACTTAACTTATCTTCCAAGGAAACCATAAAGCCTGAAGAGGCTTAGAAATTTCTCAGCAGGCAAATGAAGAGGCAAGTCACAAAGGACTCTGAGAATGTATTCTAAAGTACGCTTGCAGACAAATCCCACAAACTCATTTGGTCTCACCGTCATCAACTGCAAGCGAAGGTGAGCCTGGCACACAATGGACCCATCGTTTTCCTGTGGATGCAGGTTGCAAGGAAAGCACCTGGGGACAGAGTCCCTCCTCTCCCTTCTTTACGATCTTCTCAGGATCCCAGCAATCCTGCCAGCTTCCTACGGCCTCCACTGCTGGCCATTCCTACCAACACAACTGTCCTTAACTGCTAGAGAATGAACGGGGGAGGGAAGGTGAAGTAACACCAACAGGAGGTAGTTAAATGTGATCACAAGAACTCCCTTCGGAGTTCAGTCGTGCTTGTCACAACCTGGCTCCCAGCTCCACCTCCAAAGTCTCTGGAGATTTCCTGAGTTGGACCTGGCAACTCTGCTTCCAGCACTGGTATTTAGAGGCGTATTGTCTCAAGATGTGGAGGTCCCCTTAGCTAGTAATATCTTTAGTGAAATGCTATTATTTGGGAAAGCTAACAAGCAAACTGAATATATATTATTTTAACAATGTACTTAGCAGGTCAGTAGGTTTAAGCATTCTAACGTAGTCTTATTTAAATCTGGGGCATTATCTAACCCAAAACACTGGGCATTTTTCAGTCCCTTGCATTTTGAAGGGAGAGTTACACATGCATTTCCAGCTTCTCATTGAAATCAATGAATGTTTAACTTTGGTTGGGCTTGTTTGGTGTAGCCAGATTGGTGTGGTGGTTAAGTGCACGGACTCTTATCTGGGAGAACCGGGTTTGATTCCCCACTCCTCCACTTGCAGCTGCTGGAATGGCCTTGGGTCAGCCATGGCTCTAGCAGAGTTGTCCTTGAAAGGGCAGCTTCTATGAGAGTTCTCTCTGCCCTACCCACCTCATAGGGTGTCTGTTGTGGGGGAAGAAGATAAAGGAGATTGTAAGCCGCTCTGAGACTCTGATTCAGAGAGAAGGGTGGAGTATAAATCTAAAGTCTTCTTCTTCCTCCTCTTTAGTTATGGAATGTCCAGTTGTTTTTTATATTCTTGAGTCTTTAGGGGCAGGGTTTTTCCTTCCCTGAATCTAAATTATTAACAAAATGATATGTTGTTATCCTATCCCCCCCCCACCCAATCCCCAGCTGTTTCTGACTTTCTGCTTTTTTCATTGTGGTGTTCTTCCCCCCCCCCCCAGTGGGTTTTAAGAAATGGGGGGGGGCCTATCCTTAGCAGAAGTATCCAGCTGTTTGGCTCTGCATGCAAATCAAGTGAGCTGGGGCATCATGCTAACAAAAGAAGAGACGCACAGAACTGCATCCAGGAGGGCTGCCCAAACTCCCCAGGGCCAGACCGTCAAAGCGGGCATCTAAATATAGGGATGAAAATGTTTATCTCTTCCTTTGGTTGAAAAACTGGTGTCTATTAAAAGACAACTGTGCCTTCCTTAAGCAAAGCTGGTGTAAAGCAAGGCAGTGTTGTGCAAGAGGCAGGAATGTGATGGTTCTTCTCAGAGAGTCTTTCGTCTTTGCCCCCTTAGACCCCATTTGCCTCAAGTCTGATTTCCAGGCTTCACATAAACTGGTTGGGAGTTTATTTTCCCTCTCAATGAGCTCTAGGATTTTGGGGGGCCCTAACAATAGGTTGTCCTTGGCCGGCCCTCCTGATCACAGGCTCCTTCCCCACCCCCACTGATCTGTTTTGCCTCCTGCTACCAACAAGAACTACTTGCTGGCAGAAGTCAGAAGAAAAGCCAGAAAATAGGATACTGAGGGAGAGGAACAGATTCTGAGATTATTTCTAATTTCTTGGTAAGAGCAGTGATGAGTAGCAGCAGAAGAAACAGAGTGTTAGGAGCCCTTTTCAAATATTAAATTTTTGACACTCAAATTTTTTATATGGAGGAGATTGGATTGCCTAGAATCACAGAGTTGGAAGAGGCCATGCAGGCCATCTAGTCCAGGGGACCCCAAGCACCAGGCCGTGAACCTGTACCAGTCGGTAGCCTGGTAGCAATTGGACCGCGAAGCGAGGCAGAAGTGCCGCACCACCCCCACCAAAAGAGGCACTTTCCCGCCCTTAATTTAAGCCCGTTATTGTAAATCCTCTCCTCTGCTGCGAACAGGAACAGCTCCCTGCCCTCCTCTAATTGGCAGCCTTTCAGATGCTTAAAGAGAACAATCATGTCCCCCCTCAACCTCCTCTTCTCAAAATGGAACATTCCCAAGTCCCTTAGCCTTTCTTCATAGAAACTTGCAGTCCTACTAATACACATGCCACTGTTTTGTATGAGTAGGACAGTGTCTGCATCTTCTACTGTCAGTGCACATGACCAAATACCTTAGCTTATTGGGGGTACAAATTTGTGCATGCTCTGTTCACAGAAAATGATGACCTTGAATGAAGGTTGCCAGGACACTTTGGGCAGGAGGGCATTATGGAGGGGGGGAAGATGTTGATGTGCCAACATTGCTTTCAAATAAAACACTGGTAGCCTAGGATTTTGCTGATCTCTATAGTAAGAGCAGCAAAATCCTAGCATGTTGGTGATGTCACTTCCTGGTTTTAGCCAGAAGTGACATCTACATCTTCTTTCGTCTTTATTTCCCACCCACCCCTCTCATTTGAACAGCACTGGGCTGAGAGATGGCAGCAGGAAGTCATCCATAGTCAGGGGTTGTTTTGTAGAAAAATAGGTGGTGGAGCTCATCCGGGGATTTTTATGCAGCTGCACCTACTATTCAATGGACAAGGAGGTGGAAATCTCAGAAGGAGGAGATAGAACTCTCAGAAAGGTTCAGGAGCTGTGCTCCTGTGAACTCCCACTGAATCTGAGGCCTGCCCATAGTAATGGGTAAGTTGGCATCCCTACTGTGAGTACTGTGCAGATTGCGGGTAATGCAGTTCCTCCTTCCAGAGAATCGTAACCAAAACTGTAATGAGCAAAAAGGGGCTAGACCAGGGCTTTTTTTGGTAGAAACATCTCAGCAGGAAGTCATTTGCATATTTGGCCACACCCCTGATGCCAAGCCAGCCGGAACTGCATTCCTGTGTGTTCCTGCTAAAAACAAAAGCCTTGGATGAAACCAATAAGAATGCCTGGTTCAAAGTTCCTCTGCGCCCTTGTGTAGTTACCCCAGGTGTAGTTTCAGTCTTTACCAAAAAAAATCATGACCCCCCCCCCAAAAAAAATCTAAACCATTTAAGCTGTCTGAAAATAATTATCATTCTGGTTTTTTGGCAGGTATGCACATAACTAGGAAAAGGCAACATTTGAAAACAGAACAATTAAAACAAGAATTCCTCAGAGTCTGACTTGCTCAATCACTTTCCCAGTGAGAGCCCAAAATAATGACCTGCCAACACTATCTTGCTTCATCTTTCCTAGAAGATGTAGTCAGCTTGTTTAACAGTGCAGTACTAGGCAGAGCTACAACCTTCTAACTCCATTTAAGTCAATAGGCTTCAATGGACACAACAATTCTGTTTAAGCTTGTGCTGCAGCTCCCTAAGAGCCAATGTGGTTAGGGACTAGCCTGCTGAAACGTTCTGGGTGGCCTTGGAAAGACATCATTTCCCAGTCTAAGTTTACTTCATGGGCTTGCTATGAGGATAAATTATATTAGAAGCGGTGGGGGGGGGGGCTCCTCTGCTGTAGGTTGGCAAATACAACCAAAATGATAAATGACAATCATTTGTAAGTCTTTCATGCATGAAGCGCTTATCCTCCAAGAACTATAGCAATGTAAGACTAGAAGGGATCTTGAGTGGTTTAGCCCAGCTTGCACTGAGGCGTGGACTGCCATGTCCAAAGATTTCCATCAAGTCAGCCAATTATTCTCGGAGCAGTGTCAGACAGGAGAGGGAAAGAAGGAACAGCTGCCCCCTGGAGTAATTGGAAGGGGTCTCCTGGTGGGATATCTCCATGGGGATCAAAAAAATCCATGCAATGGGACCCTGCAAGGCTAGAATATCCATTTCTACAAAGCAGGGTTTTGCGAGTTTCATAAAAGCTAATGAATAATATTAGGAGTCTACAAATATTACAGAACTATAACAGCAACACTTGTTGCTGAAACTCATTTGCATATTAGGCCACACCCCCTGACACCAGGCCAGCTGGGACTGCGTTCCTGTGCATTTCTGCTCAAAAAAAGCTCTGGTGCCTTACAAAAGAAGGAGGCAAGATTGAAGGGGGGAAACTGGAATAGGGAGAGAAAAGGAGGTGAAAGGAAAGACTGCGGGGGTAGCGAGGGGGAGGGAAAAAACTGGGAACTGGGGAAAGTGGAAGCAGGGAAGTGCAGGCGAGCAAAACAGCAGGCTGGACAGACAGGAAGACTGGGGAGGAGAGTAAAGAATGGGTGGGGAGGGAAGCAGAGACAGGATGGAGGAAAGCAGAAAAAGCAAAGACTGAATGCAACAGAGTAGGGAAGGAAACTCTTCTTTCCCACAAGACCTTGTATTAGTTTTATACCTTTTAAAAACTCACAACTTTCTGCAAAGAATCCTGGGAACTGTAATCTGGTGGAGATACTGAGAATTCTCTGAGGAATTCCTTGCTTCTTCTCATAAAAATTCTCAGGATTTTGTGAGGGCAATGAAGTCTTCATAAGGCTGCAACCCTATGCCTTCTTCTGAAGACCTGATCAACTCCTGTTATACTTGCTTCTGGATCAGGGGTAAATATATAGTATAGATAAGTTCTATATAGCAAACACTGAACCAGAGCACTGGGAGGCAAGCCAAGATTAATTAAGCGTAGGATATGTACATAGGGAGAAAGTCCTTATAGCTACTTGGACTAATTGTTCTAAAATTGCTCTTTGGAGACCCGAAACTCTGGCCTATTGTTCATGTGCGTTTTGCCTTGCCTTGCTTTTCACAGGTTTCCTTTTTCATTCTGCATTGTTTCCCCTCCCTTCAGCGCTCAATTCGCTTTCCGTTTTCAGTTTCTCTGGGTTTTCCGAATACTTTTTTGCTGGTTTTTCCCTTGCTTCACTTTCAAACTGAAGGTAATTCAAAAGCATATAGATTCCCTCGGATTCCCCCACTGCCCTTTTCCTGCCGCTTGAAAGTCACTCCCATACCCACATCCAGGTCGTTTCACCTTCTCTGTACCATTCATCAGTATGTCCCTCATTGTTTTACATTTTTTTTAATGAGCAGTATGAGTCTAGTGATATGAGACTATTGCTAGTCTCAGATTGCTGGGAGGGGAAAAAATTACTCCTGGCTGGGATGCCCTCTCCTGCTGCTTGGTTTAAACTGGACAGTGAAAGGAGGCAGTGCAGAGCAGTGCCTGTGAGCATCCATTGGGAATCCTGGCTGCGCTGCCATTTTTTGGTTGTAGCTGCAGAATAAATACACTGGGGGGGGGGGGGAAGAACGGTGCATATGACAGGCACAGAATCCAAAGTCAAACTTAATGGCTTGACTTGTTCATATTTTCTGCAGAAAGCTGTACATCCGTAATAGGCCTCTTTCTGTCTCCAAACATCTACAGGACTCTGCTTCAATAGTCTTCAATAGTTCTCAGAATTGATGAAGTCAAAGCATGTAAGAGTTTTCTTTCTTCCCATTTAAGCCTCTTTCATGGTAACTGCTAATTCCCCTTTGTCAGATAAGCATCTTGTTTGTGTAGTCAGATGGCCAAATGTGGATGCAGGGGGGGAAAGTTTTTGTTCATTCTTTTTGGCTCAGCTTCCGAATTTAGATTTGTGCTATCAGGAGCCTGCCTCTTTCTGGAAAGATTTCCTTTGGAATAACAAGCCAGAGGGTACATCTTCACATTTTCCATTCGGCACATGTGCTAAACGTTGACTGCACTGAACATGTCCAAGTTTCACAACCCTGCAACGTCATAGTCAGGCACTAGCCGTGCATTAATGTCTGGCCCAAGGATTTCTGCTGTATAACAAAACGCTTTGCTTCTCTCTATCCCCTTGCGACTCCTGCATGGAACACTGGGTTGATTTCCATTAGCAGTGGTGGCTACTTCTTTAGATATGTTTTTGCCGTCAAGTTTAGGGTTGCCAACTTCCTGGTGGTTGCGTCACAGAGTTTAGCACAGAGACATTTTGAATCTGACAAAGGGTGACCCCTAATGGAAGACTGTTGATCTCTGAGGCTCCAACTGCAACTGTCTAATACAACAATTGTAAAAGCTGGAGAGTGTCTAGCTATAAATTTAAAGGAAATACTGGGGATTCCATTACTGAATTCAAGGCTTTACCTAGTGTACTGCAACCTGAAGAAGGCAAATGAAACGGATAGTTACCTAGGCGATCCATTGCTGCTGCTGTTGCTGTAACATCAACCCTCTATTGTAATTTTGCCAATGTTGTTAAAATCTGGCATCTGGTGTGTAATGTTTTTTCTGTCAATAATACTGATAATAAATTGTTGTTTCAAAATCTAGAGCGGAAAGCCAAGACTTGTATCAACAGTTGTTACTTTTATACAGTTTTTTTTCTTTTGTTACAACATCTCTTTCTGTATAACTTCCTGGTGGTGGCTGGAGAGCTCCCAGAATTACAACTAGTCTCTGGTCAGCAGATCAGTTTCCCTGGAGAAAATGACTGCTTTGGAGGGTGGAATCTATAGAATTGTACCCTGCTGAAGTCTCTCGCCTTCCTGATCCCCACCCTCTGCGGGTTCCATCCCTGAATTTCTAGGAATTTCCAACCCAGAACAAGTTGCAACCCTAACAAGCTGCAAGTGACTTAAGATCACCCCAGCAAGTGGCTTCCAAGGAAAGTTAGGAGGTGGTTTTTTTTTTCATTGCTTTCCTCTACAGAGTCTTCCTTGGTGGCCTCCCATCCAAGTGCAAACCCTGCTTAGCTCCCAAGATCTGACAGGACTGGGCTATACTGTTCTGCCTTCCCTCCTGTCTCCTTCTTGTCTTCTTGTGACTGCATACAGCTTTTGGAGGGCGGTAGTTTCCCACCAAGTGGGAGCCCTGAATGCAATAAAAGAGACATGTTTTATATGTGCAGAATTGCAATTAGGGACTGCTTCCCAAATGAGGGCGCAAAAGAGCACTCTGCCATGGCAGCAGCAAGCTGCATGGGAGTGGTCGGAATGGCATTTACCTACTTGCTGCAGCATCCAGGATAAGTTCCCTTTCCCCTTCCTTCCCTGGCCAATCTGCACTGTAACATCCCCATGCAGCTTGTCTGGGAAATGAAAGCCTTTTAAAGGGCTAATAAAAGGGAAGGGAATAGGAGGGTTGGAACACTTTCGCTATGAAGAAAAGTTAAAGTGCTTGGGACTCTTTAGCTTGGAGAAACAATAACTGAGGAGTAACATGATAGAGGTTTACAAGATTATGCATGAGGTACACAAAGAATTACCTTTTTCCTTGTCTCACAATGCAAGAATTCATGGACACTCAATGAAATTGCTAAGTAGTTGGGTTAGAATGGAAAAAAGGAAGTACTTCTTCACCCAAACTGTGATTAAAACATGGACTTCAGTGCCACAGGAGGTGGTGGCAGCTACAAGCATAGACAGCTTCAAGAGGGGATTGGATAAACATATGGAGCACAGATCCATCAGTGGCTATTAGCCACAACATATTGTTGGAGCTCTCTGTCTGGGGCAGTGATGCTCTGTATTTTTGGTGCTTGGGGGGCGCACAGTGGGAGGGTTTCTAGTGTCCTGGCCCCACTGAAGGACCTCCTGATGGCACTTGGGGTTTTTGGTCACTGTGTGACACAGAGTGTTGGACTGGATGGGCCATTGGCCTGATCCAACATGGCTTCTCTTATGTTCTTAATAGCAGGTGGCAGTGAGTTGCCCTGCACTGGTTTGAACATGGAGCTTAGCTCCACCCCCACCTCCATGGTGGCAATGGGTGCAGCATCCAGAGAGGTACTCCACATGCAGCCCCCACTCCCAGTTTCTCCTCTAAAATACAAAAATAGGTTTCATTTTTCTCTGCAGTTAAGGGGGAAATTTCTGAAAATGCCATAAACTGTGCTCGTAATGAACACTCATACCAAGTCATGCCCAGGACGAGCTCTCAGACTGAGTTGTGATTGGAATGAGCACGTCTTGGGATATTCCCATTTAATTCCGGCATTCCATGTGTGGTAAAATCCCCATGTGGGAGCCACATATAGAAGTGAATAATGAAACCTTGATTATTTTGAGAGGTGTGTCTCAGTGTTCTTACCCCATGTCTTGTATTTCAGCCTGGCAATTTAATCTTTTTGGAGCCTTGCAAGGATGTCCATGTACTCACTCACTCCTATGTGGCATCTATATCTACCAGTCACACTGCATGTGTGTAATATGCTATTCCTGCTGCAGCTTGTAAATCCATCCCACAGTGCTGTTTGTCTATTTATGGCTTTCTTTTCATGGCTTTTGTTTCTGCAGTGATCAGATCTGCTACATGGGAAATGCAAATCTATTTCCACTGAGCCTGAAGATGTTTGATGAGCAGAGAATCAGCCTTTGTGATACCACTGTTTTGTTGATTTGGGAAGCCAACCTTTCAGAGTAGAGAATTTCCTTTTGTTGGTGGGATGTGGGTTCTTGTTATTGTGCTTTCGTGTCACGTCATGCATGCCAGTGAACATTGAGAGTAAGAGTGGTGAGCCATGTGCTTTGGTAAATGTATTCACATGTACAATCATGCCGTTGCTTTTAAAATCCTTTTTTAAAAAATTCATAGTAAGAGTATCGGCTGCTTTATCTGTCCCTACCCTCAATTCAAACCTTTGAAAATTCACATGAAAGATTGAAAGTGAATAAGGAAGGAAATGTGGAAGAAGCAAAGATATTGGGGAGCGGACCTTTGGCTTCTCAGATTTAACACTTGAAGCTGGGTTAAACCGAGCCAGGCTATTCATCTAATCAAGGTCAGTATGGTCTACTTAGTGGTGGCTTTTCAGAATTTCAGCTGGAGGTCTTTTGCATCACCAACTACTTCTTTTAATTGCAGATACTTGGGTGAATGAACTTCAGATCTTCTGCATGTGGAACAGCTGGTCTACCACTGAGCCAGGTGTTGGAGTGAGCAAATCAGCATGCCTGGACATGGGGTGGGGGGTGCTATATCACTCTAAGTTTGTATAATGTTACTTCCTTGATTGAGATGCCTCTCTTTGTCTTAACCTGGAAGCTTCTCTCTGGCCCCACCTCTTTCTCCCTTTGTCCTTTCATCCACTCTTTCAATGCAGGGCCAGTCCTCGACTGTCTTGCACCCTAGGCAAGGCTAACCTCTGGTGATCCCCCTCCCCACAATGATAACATCACCGAGTACCCAATTCAGCACCCCCAGAAGGCCAGTGCCCTCGGCAATTGCCTAGTTCACCTAATGGCAGGGCCAGCCCTGTTTCTATGGCCTTCCATGTAGACACATGTCTCTGCAGATCTCTCCTGTAGATACAACTCCCTCATACTCCCACATGCATGATGTTGGACAAGCTGACCATTTGTGATAGGGGAAGTACCCTTCAGATTAGGTTTCTTTTTCTTCTTTTGACAGCAACCTGAATGTGAACTGAACAAAACAATCTCACGTGCAGAAAATGTAGCACGGATTTGGCCTCCTGAGTTGGCCTGTTTCACTTTGCCCAGTCCTGACCTCAGGTAGCCATTCCCAGGTAACTAGAGGTCACACAACTGCAAAAAGGAAGAAAGAATCAAGGCAAGGTTCTGAGTTGCTGCCTCTGAGGGAGAATTATATTTCATACTTAGTACACATCAGGCACAAATGACCTTTTGGCAACACTTTTCTAATTAAAAAAAAAATCTCTCTGAGAGATGCCCCTTTTTTTGGCTGAACTCTGACATTTAGGCAGTTCCTGGATTTCTGTATTTGTCACTCAAGGTTCTGACTGTGGTAAATTCCTGGTGTTTAATTGGAGTGTGTGTACATGTGGCGCTGAACACATCATTGCAGGGCGCCTAAGGGTATAGAAACCAGCTCTTGTTCCTCTTTACACGGCACGCCCCAGCTTTCCAACCATCTTCAGAAGGCGCCTCACGTAGAGGCCGTTGCAGTCATGGATCCACAAGGTTACGAAGGCAGACATAATGGCAGTACAGTCCCTGCTCTTCAGGGTGAGGTGCAGCTGGCGTATCAGATGGAACTGTTAAAAGATATTTCTAGCAGCCGGAGGCAACAGCTGAACATTCAGGCACAAAGCTGAGGCTCAGGCTTTGTCTGGGAGATTATGAACCTGTCCAGCACAGTCATGTTTGTGTCTCCACAGATCACGCTCACTGACAATTCTGCTTTATTTGGTTCTGGCTCTGGTTTGTTAGCTCTCAACCAATTCACAGAAGATTCCAAATACATCTTCATAGAGATCATTACTACAACGCATGCATGGGTGAGATGAAAACATCGGCTAGACTTTGGTGTCAGCAGCATGTTGATGACCTCACACACCCCATACTGCTGGAAGGCCCTTCTCATAGCTTTATTAAATGCTGAGGCCAAGACAGACCTTGCCCCAGTCTCCTAGGGTGGCCAACTTCCAGGTACTCACTGGAGATCTTCTGGAATCACACAACTGGTCTTCAGACAATAGAGATCATTTCCTCGTGGAGGAAATGGGTACTTTGGAAGGTGGACTCTATGGCACTGTGCCCTGCTGAGGTCCCTCCCCTCCCCAAACCCTCCCCTTCTCAGGCTCCAACCCCAAAATCTCCAGGAATTTCCCAACCCAAACCTGGCGACCCTGCAATCACTGCACACATCAACCATCACGTACCAGAACAGGAGTCAGCCAACATCAGAGAAGCCAGGCTTAAGTCAACTAGAGCCAGGGCCTTTTCCGTTGCCGCACCTCACTGGTGGAATGAACTGCCGGAGGAGGTTAGGGCCCTGTGAGAGCTTCTACAGCCCTGCAGGGCCTGTAAAACAGCACTCTTCCACCATGCTGTCTCATAATGGTAACATCTATAGCAACGGATTAGGTCCATAAACCTAAACATTACTCTGGATTTCTCTTTCCATGCTGTGACGTCCCTGGGTCCTTGTTGGAACACCTAATACTGACCAACTCGCCATCTGCTATCACTGAAATTCTAATTGTATGAATTTTTGCACTAGCAACTATCGATATTGATATTTTAATAATTATTTTATGTCTTATTTTTATTATTGTTTTATCTTGTTTGGTCATTGTTTGACCCTAACCTGTGAGCCGCCCTAAGCCTGCCTTTGGTGGGGAGGGCAGGATATAAATTAAATAAATAAATGAAACGGGTCATGTTGACCAATAGAGCCAAAGCTTACAGAGCCAGTTTGGTGTAGTGGTTAAGTGTGTGGACTCTTATCTGGGAGAACTGGGTTTGATTCCCCACTCCTCCACTTACAGCTGCTGGAATGGCCTTGGGTCAGCCATAGCTCTGGCAGAGGTTGTCCTTGAAAGGGCAGCTGCTGTGAGAGTCCTCTCAGCCCCACCCACCTCACAGGGTATCTGTTGTGGGGGAGGAAAATAAAGGAGATTGTGAGCCACTCTGAGATTCGGAGTGGAGGGCGGGATATAAATCCAATATCTTCTTTTCGTCAGAAACCACAGGGAGAAACTCTTGGTAATTTCAACCCATGAGGTCCCAAAATGGCTAGGACAGCAAGATCCTATCTTTACCAATTCATGCTGGATGACTGGCCAAATCCTTTTCCTAGAAGTCTCATGTGTTCAAGTACATTCTTGCCCCATAACCTCGTATCTAATCCTCACCGTCAGCTGTGGCATTTTCATAATGAGAGGGCAGAGACAGAAATGGGGCAGGAAAGGATGGGCCTGGAGGACGGATCAATGCACACAGCTGTTGTGTGATAACTACAGGAAGCCCCCCGAGTGAGACCAAAAGAGGAACGGGTCACTTTGACTGTCATCACGGTAGTCTGGAGACTGTGCTAACGGGCAAAGCCTGTGCTAACGGGCAAAGCCAGGCTCCTCACCACAAGAGTAATTTTTAGAAAGATGCACCCTGGATATAAAACGCTGCAGCAAATAAACAGGTGCAGACGGATGCAGGCACGCCCTTGCTGCTATATAAATAATGACTGGAACAAGACAATTTGCTCTGATCTGGAGACCCTCGGCTAAACCAATCTTGTCAGATCTCAGAAGCTAAGTGGAGTCAGCTCTGGTTACTACTTGGAGACCACAAAAGAAGTCCGCAGTTGCTATGCAAAGGCAGGCAGTGCCAAAACACCTCTGCACATCACTTGCCTTGAAAACCATAAATCGGCTGCGACTTGACAACACTTTATACCACACCACAAGATAATGTACTCACCTTGTTCCTTGCCAGGCTTTCCTCACTGAAACTCAAGGCAGAGTACAAGATTTTAAAAAGCAATGCTATATATCAGGATGATACATACAGTCAAACATGCAAAAATTAGAAAACAACAAGTGGAGCCCATAAGAGATGACTAGCCCAGGGGTGGCCAAACTTGCTTAACATAAGAGCCACACAGAATAAATGTCAGATGTTTGAGAGCCACAAGGCATGAATGTCAGATGTTTGAGAAAAGGAAGGAAGGAAGGAAGGAAGGAAGGAAGGAAGGAAGGAAGGAAGGAAGGAAGGAAGGAAGGAAGGAAGGAAGGAAGGAAGGAAGGAAGGAAGGAAGGAAGGAAGGAAGGAAGGACTGACACACACAAAAAAGGGAATATGCCCTGTAAGAAGAGGACATCTGGTAATTCTACTAATACACTGTGCTTACTCAGGTTTTTTTTTTGTAATCCTGGTCCTTTTATTGTACTCATTAGATGCAGGGCTTTTTTTTTAAGAAAAAGCCCAGCAGGAACTCATTTGCATATTAGGCCACACCCTTTGATGCCAAACCAGCATTCCTGCTCAAAAAAAGCCCTGGTTAGATGCCTCTTCATTTTGATTGTATCGATTGCTTCATATTGATTGCTTGTTTCATATTGATTGCTTAAAACATTAAGGGAAGGAAGGGCTATAAATATAGAAAATGAATAAATAAAATCAGGATAATATATACGGTAAGCAATGTCCCCTCCCCATCAGCTGCCTGCAGGATATGCTTACTCTAGTCAAATTTTCCTGGTTTTATGCCACAAATTAATTGCAATGGTATTTGATCTGCAATAATGTATTCAAACCATGGGTAAGAAAAATAATCTAATCTAAATACTATATTCAGAATAAAATATGCAGAACATTGTGGCTACACTAGTCAGTGAATTATTCAGATTAATTTATATCACAGCTTCCAATGATTAAAAATATGCTTCTAATTTAACAAGATAGCATTTTTAAAAAAATTATCAAGGCTTCTTAATTGAGTGACACAATTTATTAATATAAAATCATAGAGCTGGAAGGGACCTCCAGGGTCACCTAGTCCAACCCCCTTATGTACATACGTACTTTTTGATTAATTCACATTTTTCAGATTATCCAGCAGGAATGTGCTGTACTATTTTACTATCCTGAGGTCATACAGACTACATTAGACTCTCTCTCTCTCTCTCTGTGTAGAATACAGAGGTTCATCTATCCTCTGCCACTGCTCTTAACAGACTCTATGCTGTCCCAATCAGTGTTTCTTCAAAGCTGAATTAGTGTGAGCTAGCACACAGTTTTTTTAGCATCCGGCTCATGCATTTTTGTCTTAGCTCAAGAAGGATGGCCCCAGAGAAAACTAATTTATGCAGCAGCTCACAGCTTTAATGCCAGTAGCTCACAAAGTAGAATTTTTGCTCACAAGACTCCACAGTTTACAGCAGGGGTGTCAAACATGCGGCCTGGGAGTCAAATCAGGACCCTGGAGGGCTCCTATCAGGCCCCAGAGCAACTAGCTGTCATCTGCTTCCTTCTCCCTCTCTCTTGCTTCCTTCTGCAGCACAGCTTGCTTTGCCAGGCTTGCTCAATTGCACAGGAGCTACAGAGCAAAGCCTCTGTTTTCTCCATCGGTTGAGACTCCTCTCTTGGGGAGGAAGAAGGGGCTTGCTTTGCCAGGCTCTTTCAATCGCACAGCAGAGCTACTGAGCCAAGCCTCTCTTCCTTCTTTGGCTGAGGCTCCTCCCCTGGGGAGGGAAGGAAAGAGCCAGAGCTTCCTTTGCCCAGTTCCCTGAATCTCATAGGAGAGATGAAAAGAAAGCACCTTTAAGACCAACGAATGCTAATGTTTTAAGCATATTTTATTTAAAGCTTTTTTTTAAAAAAAATCTTTAATTATGTTTTTTTTTTCTTTATAAAGTTTATATTTCTGTTACCAGGCATTACATTTTATGACACACGTGGCCCGGTCCGACAAGGTCTCATTTATGTCAGATCCAGCCCTCCTAACAAATGAGATGGATACCCCTAGCTTAGAGGGCGTATTGGTCCCAATTAGCATTCTGTTCTCAGGAACTTTACTACTAAAGTTAGAATGGCTTAAATTAGGCGCTAACTCAACCGTGTGGTCTCTTAAAAGCTCTGGAAGAGGATGTTGTAGGGAACATGTTTTCTACCACCACCAAAGGCATCAGGAAAAAGACCATTGGCCCATCAAAGTCACTGTTGAATACTCAGACTGGCAGTGGCAGTCCAGGGTCTCGGGCCTAACTTTTTCTCATTACCTACCATTTGTTTCTTTTAACTGGAGGTGCCAGGGATAGAACCTGGAACCTTCTGTATGCAACAGGGCCTCTTCTTCAGTGGAGGGGTGAGCCTCTTTGGCTGTTGCTTGCCTTCTCTTTCATCTTATATAGCACCTCTCTTCTTCTATCTCTTTCCTAGGATTGAAACTGTAGCAAGTTAGTCTTTTGGGAGTTAGTCTGTTCACAATAAATTAAATATACCCACATGAATATGTCATGTGAGACGTGTTTCTATTTTTTTAAGTAAAATTTCTTTCTCTGGTTATTATTGGAGTCAGGTCATCTCTGTAATTTGTTTGAACAGCATTTTCCCCTTAACTGGGAAACATGGAGGATTGGGGGACACTGTGTAAATAGGGCGGCCAAGCTCCCGCTGTGGACGGGAAATTCCCTGGTTTGGGGGTCCCAACCTGTCGGCAGAGAGAAGGCTGCTGGGCGGATCCCAGCCCCCAAAGAGCCTTGTCACTACACAGCATGTGCTGCTCAGTGACATCACCTGGAAGTTATATCATTGCGCCAGGCACATCACACGGGGGACACTCTAGGAATCATGGTACTTGGAAATGATATCATTATGCTGGGCACGTCACACAAGGGATGCTCTAGAAATCACAGTAAGTTTTACTGCAATTCCTAGAGTGTCCCCCGTGTGCCGTGCCTGGCACAATGACATCACTTCCGGGTGACATCATTGCACCGTGCTTTGCCACAGTGGCAGAGAGACTTGACAACCATATGCGTAAAGCTTCAATGCTTCCAAGACAATTGATTTTTTTTCCCATCTAAATAAAGTGCAGTTGGGGGGGAACCCCCATTGTGACATTAAAGTCACTAAATTCGCAGGAATGAGTGAAAAACACACCAATCTCCTTAGCTGGCAACAGAAGAGTTAAAATTAGATTGCAAGCTCCAAGCATGCCTGACTCTGGCCTTTCAAAGAAGAGAAGCCGGATTCTTTCTTTCTGCATTCTTCTCCGTTGGCATCCAGCGTCTGCTGTTTAACTGATGTGACTAGGCAAATCTTGTGCAATTCAGCCTAACAAAGCGGGAGGGGAAACCACGGTTGCTAAGGGATTGTCAATATGTACATACATACAACAGAGATGAGGAAAGCAGTTGCAACTTTTGTAAAATGTTTCTTTTTGACAGAGCGTCACAGTCCTTCAGATCCAGATTTCCAATCGCTCACTCCATCCCTTTTTGGCTGGCCTTCATGCTATCCCCCAGACAGCAAGCTTTGCTTTGTTTTGTTCTGTTCTAGTGAAACTGGCCAAAGTACATTAGACAGTAGCCCAGACTCCTGGTTTCTTTAGAGCAGTGCCAGCTTGGGTGCTCCTTGGCACCTTCACTCCACATTCCACAACACGACTGCCGTTTTCAGTCTAGACCAGTGATGGGCTTAAGCCTGCAAAGAATAAGAATGTGTGTCACTCTCCAGTCTTTTCTGCTTAATAAGCATCCAGTTTATTTTCTCAATATGAGTTCATATTAACTTTGTGCTTAATAGTGGACCATTTGATTGATGGAATATGTGTTTGTTTGTTTGTTTGGGTGCCACATCAAGAAACTTGGATTCTATTGTACAGTGAGTTCTATGCAGTGAAGAGTTGAAGTATAAATGATAACCAGCTCTTTATTAAGTACAGCATGGCAGGTGGCTTCACTACAAGACCGAGAACTAGGCCAATGGGGCCAAACTTATATACATCCCTGGGATCCGTGCAAGCATGTTATTGGGTCATTCAAACCGGCAGGTGCTTGGGATTGGCCCAGGGTGGCAGAGATTTGGATCCTGCAGCCCATTGTTCTCAAGTCTCCAAGCTCAGTCCGTATGGCTCCAATGAGCCAGGCAGGAACACTCAGAGTCTTCACTTGAGTCCACATACATAACAGATTCTATAAACAAAAGTTCGTTCAACCAACACCTAATGCAGTTAGACCCATGGATGGATCTCACATTGGTTTTTAGAAAAGACCAGCAAGGCTGGGTTAATCTTTTCCTGCTACCAGCTAAACCACCTCCTTCCCTCCCCACCCAAATCTGGTCATTAGCCTCAGTGTGAAAAGCAGTCTCAAGAGACAACAGAGTGTAGAGCAGTGTTCCCTCTACGCTGAGTTAGTGTGAACTAGCTCAGTTTTTTAGCCTCTGGCTCACACATTTTTGTCTTCACTCAGGAAGGATGGTCCCAAATCAAACTACGTAATTTGTACAGCAACCAAACCGCTCAGTAGCTCATGACGTAGAATTTTTGCCCACAAGACTCCACAGCTTAGAGGGAATATTGGTGTAGAGGGGAGGAGGATGACGAGATTGGATTTATACTCTACCCTTCACTTGGAGTTTTAGAGTAGCTTACAATCTCCTTTCCCTTCCCCTCCCCACAGCAGACACCCTGTGAGGCAGGTAGGGCTGAGAGAGCTCTGTGGAGACCTGCTCTTGAAAGGAACAGCTCTGAGAGAGTTATGACTGACCCAAGATCATAGCAGTAGATACATGTGGAGGAGTGGGGAATCAAACCTGGTTCTCCCAGATTAGAGTCTGTGCACTTAACCACTACACCAAACTGACACTCATGTTGGACTAACACCTGGAAGACCCTGATCTGAATCCCCACTCTTCCAGGGAAGCTCCATAGGGGACCCTAGGCCAGTCACTCTCTTTATGCCTAATTACCTCACAGGTTTGTTGTTGGGAAAATAAAATGGATGAGAGGAGAATGATATTGTAAGTCACCTTGGGTCCTTGTTGAGGGGAAAAGTGGGATATATATAAACAGAAGTAAGAAACCTGAAAGGTTAATATGCAATGAAAGGGCCAACCATTAAAAACAAACTGTAAAATAAATCATAAACCAACATAGATGTATTTATTGTAGAAAGCTAAAACCATTTAAGGGCCCATCATAAGCCTCTATTCTATGTACAATCATAAAACCACTATGGGAAACCACTCAACTTGACCTGACAGGTTTTGACCTAGGGCGTTTTCGCACTGACCTTAATCAGCAGCGACGCCCCTCTTCACCGCGCAGGATCTGCGCGGATTTCGCACTAATTGCCGCGGAGCACCCGGAAGAGCCGGAAAGTCCCGCGGCTTTTGCGGCGCAAACGGAAACCGCCAAAAACCAGTTTCCATTTGCGCCGCAAAAGCCGCGGGACTTTCCGGCTCTTCCGGGTGCTCCGCGGCAATTAGTGCGAAATCCGCGCCGATCCTGCGCGGTGAAGAGGGGCGTCGCTGCTGATTAAGGTCAGTGCGAAAACGCCCCTAGACTGGTCTTCTTCAGAGGTCAGAAAGGTAAGTACACATATTGGCTCATAATACAGAATACAATAAAACAATAGAACAATGCTGAACCCCAAGGAAATTTTATGAAGTAAGAACCTAAGAACATAAGAGAAGCCATGTTGGATCAGGCCAATGGCCCATCCAGTCCAACACTCTGTGTAACACAGTGGCCAAAAACAAAAAAAAATCCAAGTGCCATCAGGAAGTTCACAAGTGAAACTAGAAGCCCTTCCGCTTTGCCCCTCCCCTCCAAGCACCAAGAATACAGAGCATCACTGCCCCAGACAGAGAGTTCCAACAATACGCTGTGGCTAATAGCCAATGATGGACCTCTGCTCCATATATTTATCTAATCCCCTCTTGAAGCTGGCTATGCTTGTAGCCGCCACCACCTCCCGTGGCAGTGAATTTCACATGTTAATCACCCTTTGGATGAAGAAGTACTTCCTTTTATCCATTCTAACCCGACTGCTCAGCAATTTCATTGAATGCCCACAAGTTCTTGTATTGTGAGAAAGGGAGAAAAGTACTTCTTTCTCTACTTTCTCTATGCATGGGTGACAAAGGCTTAAAGATATTCTTGAGGCCTCTTATTCTACAGCCTTATGTCCTAATCAAGTACAAAAATACAAAATATTGTGCAAAAACAAACACTCTTGGCTGGTGTATACAAAATTCTATTGTCATGAAATGAACAGCCTACAACAGTGGGCATGCATTCATACAGTATAAATAGACAACAAATAAAAGTCTCAAAACAATATTCCAAGGAGGACCCCACACAGTCTCTGAGTTTTCCAAACTGAGTACTAAGACTCAATAATAAAATTCCACAGGAGTCCCTCCGTTGCTTGTTGACTTCTGAAGGAAAAATTCTAGCCTTCACGCAAACCCCGGCTTTGATTGCATTCCGCTGTTCCTGCAGCTTCCTCGTAAGTCAACTGAACCTCCAGCCAAGTTCTCTCTCAAGCGCCCATTTTGGTATCTTAATTTGCGGCTGTTATAGGCTGTTCATTTCATGACAATAGAATTTTGTATACACCAGTCAAGAGTGTTTGTTTTTGCACAATATTTTGTATTTTTGTATTTTATATATTGTGCTGCCACTGTTCTTTTGCATTATGTCCTAATCAAGGGCATACATATTGCATCCAGTGTCTTATTGTATGTCACATGGTCCAGAATTGATCAAGGTAGGTGTAAGGTCAGAGCCTATGTGCCAAGAGTTATGTGTGGACCAGGAAAAATGAAAATCATGGGCACAAAGAGAAACTGCTACAAGTCTGGAATACTATTTTGTACAAAGGGATCCCCACTACCACCCAGAGATGACCAAAACTGTTGCAAAAATCTTTCCCACAAAGCTATGTATGTTACCTTGTTTTAAATAAGTCTATGCCATGATCCCTCCTATCACTGGGACATTTTATCCCACTTTTAAGGTTGCCATCTCTGGCTTGGGAAAATCCCAGAGATTTAGCACCCAAGGAGGGCAATTTAGGGAAGTAGGGGGGCTGTGATGCCATAGAAACCACCCTCCAAAGCTGCCATTTCCTGTAGGTGAACCGACATCAGTAACCAGGAACCAGTTGTAATTCTGGGAGAACACCAGGTCCCACCTGGAGGTTGGTAACTCTATATCCTCCTTGGAGCTCAGAGCAGCAAATGTGGTTTTTCCTTCATCACTTTATCCTCACAACCTTCTGAGGTAGGCGACTGGCTTCAGGTCACTCAATGAGCTCCATGAAAGAGTGGGGATCTCAAACTAGGATTGCCAATCCCCCGGTTCGGAGGCCCTCCCCCTGCTTCAGGGTTATCTGCTGGGCACTCCATTATACCCTATGTGCCAAGAATATAATGGGGGGAGAAAATATAGTAGATCTGTGGGGATATCAGGCTCTGGGGGGAGGGCTATATTTTGAGGTGGAGACACCAAATTTTCAGCATAGCATCCAGTGCCTCTCCTCAAACCTTCTTCTACAAAAAAAAGCCCTGGTGCATACTATCCAGCACAGTTCTTATATGATGGTTATTTTGTTTCAATGACCAGCAAGAAGAAAAGAAGCCAATGGTTTCTCCCACCTACAAGCACTTTGGTGTAGAGCCAGTTTGGTGTAGTGGTTAAGAGTGCGGACTCTTATCTGGGAGAACCAAGTTTGATTCCCCACTCCTCCATATGCACCTGCTGGAATGGCCTTGGGTCAGCCATAGCTCTGGCAGAGTTGTCCTTGAAAGGGCAGCTGCTGTGAGAGTCCTCTCAGCCCCACCCACCTCACAGGGTGTCTGTTGTTGCAGGGGGGAGGTAGAGGATATGTGACCACTCTGTGACTCTGAGATTCAGACTATAGGGTGGGATATAAATCCAATTTCTTCTTCTTCTTTCAAAAGAATCACAGGAACAGCCATTTTACTACAACATTTTCAGGCCAGGCTTTGGCCTTGGGTCAGCCATAGCTCTGGCAGAGGTTGTCCTTGAAAGGGCAGCTGCTGTGAGAGCCCTCTCAGCCCCACCCACCTCACAGGGTGTCTGTTGTAGGGGGAGAAGATATAGGAGATTGTAAGTCGTTCTGAGTCTCTGATTCAGAAAGAAGGGCAGGGTATAAATCTGCAATTCTTCTTCTTCCCCTAAAAGTCTGGTTGCTTTCACTGGCATACGTGTGGTTGTGAAATACTGAACCACAGGAGAAATTCCTTCCTCATCAATGCAGCAGCAGCAGCAGCAACAATTTGCTATCTCTCCAAGATAAAAGCAAATAACCCTCATGCAATCTTAATGGCTCTCCCCTCGCCCCCACCCCCCCACTTCTGAGTCGGGATTTGATAACATGAATCTGCACCAAGGGTTATTTGCAGTCTTGAGAGATAAGACTAAGAATAGAAAAGCACCTCTGGCCTTAATGATTTCCAGGTTGTTAAAGATTATGACTTTGTCCACACAAAATATAGGCAGAGCATGCCTTACCTGTCGGGGGATGTTAACTCTGCAAAGAAGGATGACTTTGTATAAGCCTCTGGCTTGTTGTTGTGTCTAGTTGCTTATAGACTTTGGAACTCTCGCTACCAGCTTTCATTACCAGCCACTTCTCCCCCCCCTCCCCAAAAAACTCCTCAATATTACTTGGGTTGCTACATGTCATGAGCCTGCTTGCCTTCCAATACCTCCTTGGATGACAAAGAGATGAAGGAAGCTGCCCCATCATTTGGATGCAGCAGAAAGACCTGGGCCTTTTATGCATGGAAAGCTTACTGCAGAGAATCCCAGCAGTCAAGCCTTTAAGCTTGAGTTTGGATTTGTGTGTCTGCTGTATGCACCATTCTTTTTTCTCTGCTGTATTCTGTGCATTTATTCTGCAGCTAAATGCAAAACTGTATTTTTTTTTCTTAATTGGGGTGGGTGAGGGGTAAAGTCCAAAGTTGTTTTTTGTTTTTAAATTAAAACAACAAGGCACCACTCTAATATTAGGCTTCCAGATACTGCCAGAATGGTTCCACAGAGCCAGTTTGGTGTAGTGGTTAAGTATGCAGACTTTTATCTGGGAGAACCAGGTTTGATTCCCCACTCCTCCACTTGCAGCTGCTGGAATGGCCTTGGGTCAGCCATAGCTCTCGCAGAGTTGTCCTTGAAAGGGCAGCTTCTGGAAGAACTCTCTCAGCCCCACCCACCTCACAGGGTGTCTGTTGTGGGAGAGGAAGGTAAAGGAGATTGTGAACTGCTCTGAGACACTGATTCAGAAAGAAGGGTGGGGTATAAATCATCAATCTTCTTCTTCTTCTCCTCCTCTTCAAAATTTGTCCACTAAAGCATTAAAGGGAAAAAATGTTTTGAAAACTTTTCTATCCCAGTCTCTCTCATATTGAATGTCAATTTCATTCCAAGCTGATGATTCCCCCCCCCCCTTTATTTTGTTTTGCTATAGAGGCATGGGTAGAAGCAAGAGATGGAGACTGCTACAGCAGCAGCAGGAGCTAGGCTGCCTCAGGACCATGGAGGAGGCAAGGCAGGAGCAAGCCATTGCAACCACCATTACAGCCTGAGGACCACTGATGGAGGGAAGGAGGAGGGAGGAGGAAAGAAGCAGGTGCTTCTTTCAAGGAGAGGTCAAGTGAGCCCACCAAGGAAGACCAAGCAGGAGGAGGGAATCCTCAGCCAGGCTGCTCAATGGCCCTGGCATAGAAAAGTTTTTACTTTCTTCTGTTTTTTTTACAAGCAGCATGAGTCTAGCGAAAGGAGTCTTTCTGTGGACTTGGATCACTGTAGAAAAAAAAGAAGCCTCTTTGCAAGCTCCAAAAAGTGGGAGGGAGGGAGGGGGAAAGAAAGATAATACTGACCTCAATGTGGGTGGGGACCGACCTTCCAGGGCCAGCAAAGGGGCAGGGGGTAAAAATCCAAGGGAATATGTATGCTTTTGAATTAACTTTGGCTCAGAAAGTGAAGCAAGTTTCCAGCAATTCATAGAACATTGTGACATTGCTTCTGGTCTTCCCCAGAAGTGATGTCATGCTTCGTGTAACCTCGCAATCCTACATCTGGAGATCAGTTTTAGTTCTGGCCGATCTCCAAGCCCTATGAAGAGTCTGGCTACCACTGGCCTGGGTCATATACACCACGAATAATGAGGAAAAAAACATTGTGTGGAGGGAATTATATTTATAGTTTTTCTTGAGAATTCTGGTGCTTGCCAGCCAGGATTTGAAAGTCTATGTGGTGTAGTTGGTGCTGCCAGCCTCCAGGTGGGGCCTGGAGATCTCCCAGAATTATGGCTGATCTCCAGACAATAAAGATGAATTCCCCTTGAGAAAATGGCTGCTTAGAAGGGTGGAGTCTATGGCATTGTACTCTGCTGAGGTGCCTCCCCAAATCCCATCCTTCCCTAGGCTTCACCCCCAAAAAAACCTCCACATATTTTGCAACCCAGAGCTGTCAACCCTAGGTATAATAGTTGGAAAAGACCCCTCATGAATACGTGATTTTGTAAGTGGCAGGATTTAGCCTAGCTAGCCATTTTTTCTGCTCAAAATTATACATACTACAAACAGGTTGACTTTCATGAGGGAATATGCCACCACTTCTGTTCAATGCAATGTTCGGCTGTTGTTTAATATTATGCTTCAGGCTCTGTGAAAGGAAATTCATAAACACCTCCTCACACATCAGGTGCAAAGGGACAAATAGGATGGTTACCTCTTGTTCTGGAAGATGGTTGAGAGAATATATATTGAATGAGCTTCTAATTCTAATGCAGAATAAACTGTAGTTCAAAAAAATTCCGGGCAGCTCTCTTTACCATGTAGCGTCGAACATTCATGTTTCTTATCAACCGCCACTCTGTCAGGCTACTGGAATCTGAGATTAGGAACTCAGTTCTTATCGTCCTGGCTACTCTGTAAAAGCAATCCAGCATTCTCTTTTCATTTTTTTTAAGTAAGTGGAAAAGGTTGTCCTTTATTTCTTCTCACTTAGCCCCTTCTCATTTTATTGTGAAGGATTACAAGAAACCAATTTGTATTTGTGAGAAACAGAGATGCCAGCTTCCAGGTGGGACCTCGGAATCTCCTGGAATTACATCTTATCTGCAGACTACAGTGATCAGACCTCTGGAGAAAATAACTGCTTTGGAGGGTGGTCTGTATAGTGTTGTGCCCCACTGAGGTCCCTGCCCTCCCCAGACTCCACCCTGAATCCACCAGGAGGTTCCCAAACTGGACTTGACAACCCTACAAGCCCTCATACCCTGTTGGTGGCCGGAGAGACCTGGCAACCCTACTTTGGAATCATATTCATTCTTAGCTCTTGCAAGCTGCCAAATCAAGAACGGTTGTTATCTTTAAAACTATAAAGTGATGGGCGCAGTGCAAGTCTCACTGTGTTTACTCAGAAATAAATCCCACTGAATTCAGCAAATCTTCCTCCACAGTAAGTTTGGAGAAGCAGTTTGGCATAGTGGTTAAGTGCACAGACTCTAATCTGGGAGAACGCGTCCACAAGCAGCTGCTGGTGTGACCTTGGGTCAGTCACAAGTTCTCTCAGAGCTGTTCTCTCAAGAGAAATTCTCTCAGAGCTCTCTCAGCCCCACCTACCTGACAGGGTATCTGTTGTGGGGAAGGGAAGGGAAAGAAAACTGTAAACCGCTCTGAGACTCCGAGTGAAGGGTGGGGTATAAATCCAATATTTTTTTCCTTCTAAACTGGGTTGGTTTATGAACATATGAAGCTGCCTTCTACTGAATCAGACCCCCCTCGGTCCATCAAAGTCAGTATTGTCTACTCAGACTGGCAGTGGCTCTCCAGGGTCTCAAACTGAGGTTTTTCATGCCTACTTGCCTGGACCCTTTTTAGTTGGAGATGCCGGGGACTGAACCTGGGACCTTCTGCTTACCAAGCAGATGTTCTACCAGGACTTAGATTCCCTTGGTATTACAATTGATCTCCAGACTACAGATATCAGTTCCCCTGGAGAAAATGGCTGCTTTAGAGGGCGGGGCCTGTGGCATTATAGCTACCTGAGGTCCCTCCCCTTTCCAACCCCTGTTATTCCCAGGCTCCATCTCCCAAATCTCCAGGTATTTCTTGACCCTACGTTTTTCTAGGATTGCAGCCTCAATCATATTAGGCACCTCAATGTATTTGTGACTCTTCTGCTGTTTAGGGCCCATTCTTTGTAACACCTCCTCAGGAATCAATTATTTTTATGGTAGTATTTTAAAGAAATAGACATGCGCATAGGTAAGGCATGTGCAATTGAGAATCCTGGGGAGAAATTTATTCTTGGCAGTGGCATGAGTTGTAGGGGGAAATTACAATTAGGGCTGCCACTCCATTCAAGAGATCTTATCAGATTGCAATTGGTGTGTTTTAATGATTTTGGCAGACGATTATCTTTGTATTGGATTGACTGCAGTGGAACTCTCAGAGCAAGGACCATATAAATACCTCGGATAAATATATACATAAAAAAGCCAGGCTTCTAATGAAGCTTTCAAATATAAACATGCCTTTTAATTTGGCAGTCTAAATTCATAAAGGGCCAGATCTGAGGGCAGGTATCTAACCTGAAGACCTAGTGTCCCCTGCCATTAGGTAAACTAGGTGATTGCCTAGGGCAACGGTCTTCTGGAGGCACTGAATTGGGTGCTTCCCATGCGACTCAGTGATGTTATTGGGGGGGGGGGGGTGCCAGAAGTTAGCTTTGCCTAGGGTGCCAGACAGTCTAGGGCTGGTCCTGCTAGTGTGGTGCAGTGATTCAGAATGTCAGACCAGAATCTGAAAATCCAGGTTCGAATCCTGACTCGTGCCATGAAGGTTCGCTGGGTGACCTTGGGCCTGTCACATGCTCTAAGCTTAACCTACCTCACAGGGTTGTGGTGAGGATAAATGGAGAAGGATGTAAGCTGCTTCGGGTCCCCATGGGGGAGAACTAGGCTTGCCAATCCCCAGGTCCCAGCGGGGGTTCTTCTGCTTTCCCAGGCTCCTTCCCACCCCCAGTCAGCTGGCCGGCGGGGGTGAAGCCCTGCCCCCAGAGGACCATGTGCCTTTCCACCTCCAAAGGCTTCAGTCTCCGATTGAAAGGCTTCCTCTTGGGATGGTGTGTCTGTGTTACTTTGAAGAAGTTGGCAACAACTTGTGAGTAGAGAGGCCAATCCCTCGCTTCAGAGTTGCCAGAAACGGGGTGGGGGAGGGAAACGTCTGCTGAGCACTTCATTATTCCCTATGTGGAGATCGATTCTCATAGGGTATAATGGGGAATTGATCCGGAGGTTTCGGGGGCTCTGGGGGAGCTGTTTTTTGAGGTAGAGGCACCAAATTTTCAATATAGTATCTAGTGCCTCTCTCCAAAGTATCCCCCAAGTTTCAAAATGATTGGACCAGGGGGTCCAATTCTATGAGCCCCAAAAGAAGGTGCCTCTATCCTTCATTATTTCCTATGGAAGGAAGACATTTAAAAAGGTGTGCTATCCTTTAAATGTGATGGCCAGAACTCCCTTGGAGTTCAATTCTGCTTGTCACACCCTTGTTCCTGGCTCTGCCCCCAATATCTCCTGGCTCCACCCCCAAAGTCCCCAGATATTTCTTGAATTGGACTTGGCAACCCTAGGGAGAACAGTGGGGTATACATACATAGATACATACAGTAAATGCAGGACTCTTTTTCTAGCAGGAGCTCCTCTGCGTATTAAACCACGCCTCCCTGATGTAGCCAATCCTCCGAGAGCTTACAGGGCTCTTAGTACAGGGCCTACTGTAAGCTCCAGGAGGACTGGCTACATCAGGGGGGCGTAGCCTAATATGCAGAGGAGCTCCTGCTAGAATGCATAAGTGACGATATCATTCCTGTGACAGGACAGGAATTCTGTTTGCAGAATTTGGGGCAGCGATTTCCATCAATTCCCTGCCCCTGCTGCAGACCCTGATTTTGCACCCTATTTAGTGCCTGATAGATTGCTAATTCCTCTGAACAAAGATTCAGGATTGGGGCGGGGGGGTGGCCTCAGTGGACCATAGCAACAGGAGGAAGCAGGAAAATCCTGCTCCACAGAGTGTAAGGATTGTTAGACACCTGCCAGTGTTTTCATTTGAGTTCAACTTTACTTTTACTTGTGTATTATCAAACTGATAAACCTATTGTATCCTGCTTTTGCAACTAATCTCCAGCTGGCAAATATCAGCTCCCCTGGAGAAAATGGCTGCTTTGGAGGATGAACTTTATGGCAATGTACCATGCTGAGGCCCCTTCCCTCCCCAAACCCCACCCTTTGGTAGAGTCCACCTACCAAAGTGGTTATTTTCTCCAGGTGAAGTGATCTTTGTAGTCTGGCAATCAGTTGTAATACCAGAAGATCTCCAGCCACCACCTGTAAGTTGAAAACCCTAATGGTACCTGGAGAAGGGTGGGACTTAGCAAGAGAGAATACTATAGAGTCCATCCTCCAGGGAAACAGCTCTCTGCAGTATGGAGTTCAATACCTGGAGTATTGTGTTCAGTTTTGGGCACCACATTTTAAGAAGGATATAGACAAGATGGAATGGGTCCAGAGGAAGGCAACGAAGATGGTGAGGGCTCTGGAGACCAAGACCTATGAAGAAAGGTTGAAGGAGCCGGGGATGTTTAGCCTGGAGAAGAGGCGGCTGAGAGGTGATATGATCACCATCTTCAAATACTTGAAGGGCTGTCCTATAGAGGATGGCATGGAATTGTTTTTTGTGACCCCAGAAGGTAGGACCAGAACCAATGGGTTGAAATTAAATCAAAATTAAATCAAAAGAGTTTCAACATTAAGAAGAACTTTAGAGCGATTCCTCAGTGGAACAGGCTTCCTCAGGAGGTGGTGGGCTCTCCTTCCTTGGAGGTTTTTAAACAGAGGCCATCTGACAGCAATGAAGATCCTGTGAATTTAGGGGGAGGTATTTGTGAGTTTCCTGCATTGTGCAAGGGGTTGAACTAGATGACCCTCGAAGTCCCTTCCAACTCTATGATTCTGTGAATTATAATTCCAGGAGATCTTCAAGCCCCACCTGGAATCCTGCCAAGGGTAGAAAGGCTGCATCTAGCCCAGGGAAGGTGGCTCCCAGCCCTGGTGAGTTGCATCTGGCTAGGGAAAGCTGGGTCCCACCCAGTCTGGAGAAGGCAGCTCTTGCTTTAAACATTGTAGTGTTCATATCCTAGCAAAACCTGCCTGTAACAGGTGTTAATTTATTTTATTTTTTTTGTAAAAACAGTGGAACTAATGAATAATCTCTATGTTTGGCCTGGCTAGGTTTGGATTTTGCACAATTGCATTTTGCCCTATGCTTAGGGCCAGCCTTGCCACTAGGTAAACTAGGTGATTGCCTAGGGCGCTGGCATTCCAGGGGCACTGAACTGGGCACCACTCATGTGACTCTCTGACATTATCAGTGCAGGGGGTGCCCCAAGTTAGCCTTGCCTAGGGTGCCAGACAGTTTAGGGCCTGCCCTTGGCTTCCTGCATTTTGGGGGGAGCAGGGATCTGACTTACGTATCAGTGGTAACGTGCCATTTGGCCTATTTGGGCATAGCAACAAAATAAAATAGGAATCCAGTGACATTTCAAAGGGTAAGAAAATTTATCCAGCAGAAGCTTTCATGAACCAGAGCTTGCTTCATGAAACTTCATTGGTAATTGTGCAATACTGTGCAATGTATTGTTTATTTTAATTTTAATTTAGTATATCTTGTCACACCTCTCCTTCAAGGAGCTCAAAGTGGCATGCATCAGTCTCCACCCCTCCATTTCTCCCCATTACAGCAACCACCCTGTGAAGTAAGTTCGGTGGGCTCAAGGTCACTCAGCAAGCTTCCATGACAGAGTGAGGATCATTCTGAACCTGCATCTCCCAGATCCTAGACTTATGGTTTGAGTGTAGAGTTTTGGGCAAAGTCTAGAGTGTCACCCAACATGATGATGTCACTTCCAGGTTGTGCCAGCCGTGGCATCATCACACTGGGTATGCTGACCACATCCCCCCCCCAATTTCACCCGTTATCAGGACTTTTTTTGAGCAGGAACACACAGGGTTCCGGCTGGCTTGGCATCAGGGGATGTGGCCTAATATGCAAATAAGTTCCTGCTGGGCTTTTTCTAGGGAAAAATACTTTGCCTGCCATATTTTTCCTGCCATCCAACTGAGGTGCAGCAGGCAATGGTGGTGGGGAAGAGGGATTTTCCTGCTGCCATCAACCAACCATACCTTATGTCACCCTCCCCTCCTCAAATTGCTCTTCCCAGGCACCATCCCCAGATCTCCAGGAATGTCTGATCCCAGAATTGTTAACCCTCTGCAGTCTTCCTGTGACTACAGCTGCTGACATGAGTTACAAATAAGGTGCCCAATCCCCCACCTCCCAAAACACCACTTTATCGAGCAGGAAACATTTGGGGCACTACAAGTGTCTGAACTAGATAACCACAGTGGAGGGCACAGCGGGTTCCCTCCCTCCCCGCCTGGCTCTGAAGCTTATCAGCAATGGCAAATGTGTTAATGACTGGCTCAGTGGCAGTAAACTGCGTAGCTGGATAACCTCCCTGACCTCAGCCTTAGAGTGTGTTAAAAAACTTGCATTTAGCAATCATATTGCTGTGAAGGGGAACTTCTCCCTGAAGATAGTGGTTCTTTGACTTGATATCCTATAGTTACTATTCAGGTGGGGCACCTTCCATATGCAGAAAGGGAAGCTGCGTGGCCTGTGGACTGTACTACTGCATAGAGTTTGTTGTGGGTTGGATTCTAGTGTGTAATTTTGCATCATTTAATGTGCCACATTAACACTAATACTTTGCTTCAGTTCTGGTTTTGGACTTCTGGTTGGGTCTAAAGGTAAAGGTAAAGGTAGGCCCCTGTGCAAGCACCGGGTCATTACCAATCCATGAGGTGACATCACATCACGACGTTTTCACGGCAGACTTTTTACGGGGTGGTTTGCCATTGCCTTCCCCAGTCATCTGCACTTTACCTCTCAGCAAGCTGGGTACTCATTTTACCAACCTCAGAAGGATGGAAGGTGGAGTCAACCTGGAGCTGGCTACCTGAACCCAGCTTCCACCAGGATCAAACTCGGGTCGTGAGCAGAGCTTGGACTGCAGTTCTACAGCTTAGCACTCTGCACCATGGGGCTCCTCTGGCTGGGTCTACACAGAGCTTTTTTTCTGGAAAAAGAGGTTCCAGAACTCTCAGGAGGAAAATGGAGAAAAACATGGATGCCCCTCATGAACTTTTAAATCTCTCTCACACACACAAATTTTGTTCCAGAACTTCATTCCATCGCATTCCCTCAGAATAAAAGCCCTGGTTCAACAACCCAAATCATGTTTTATTGTTTACTGAATGCCCCATCTTATTGATTGACTCACTCTGTGTAATCCACCTTGAGTCCCAATGAGAAAGGAGGACTATAAATAAAAGCTTTAAAAAAAAAAAGCAGACTGTACTGTCCCTCAAGAATTTTGTGTCTGTTATCTCTAGAAGTATTTTCATGCACAAATACATTGGTTCGCAAATGTTAGTAACCTGAGGACCTCTAGTTTGACTTCAAAATGTTTGTGGATTCTCCTTAGCTTCCCCCTCCTTTGGTGGCATGCACCATGTGCCAACCACCCCCTTTCCCCAGAGTTGGTAACCTAGCCTGAAAACAACAATCTTCACATGAGTTAGATGGGAATGAGAACAACTCACCCTCTCTCCTTACAAAGGACTTAAAAAACCCCTGGAGTAACCTTGTGAGCACATCATTAGATGAAGCTTCCTTATATTGAATCAAATCAGATGGGTCCATCAGAGTCAGCACTGTCTACCCAGATTGGCAGCATCTCTCCAGGTTCTCAGGCAGAGAGGTCTTTCCAGGGCTTCTTTTATAGCAGGAACTCTTTTGCATATTACGCCACACACCCCTGATGTAACCAATCCTCCAAGAGCTTACAGGGCTCTTCTTATAGGGCCTACTGTAAGCTCCAGGAGGATTGGCTACATCAGGGAGGTGTGGCCTAATACGCAAAGGAGTTCCTGCTGCAAAAAAAAGCCCTGGGTCCTTCATACCACCTAGTATCTTGTCCTTTTAACTGGAGATGCGGGGATTGAACCCGGGACCTTCAGGCCAAGAAGATGCTCTGCTACTGAGCCACAGCGTCTCTCCCTGCAGTCCCCGTTTCCCTGGACCCTGGTTTGAGGAATGTTCAGATTCTATTGACCTCTGGGAAAATAAAGTTGTAGATGTTAGAATCATAGAGTTAGAAGGAACCCCCCATGGTCATCTAGTCCAACCCCCTGCACAATGCAGGAGATTCACAAATAAAGGTAAAGGTAGACCCCTGTGCAAGCAGCAGTCATTTCCAGCTCTGGGGTGATGTCGCATCACAATGTTTTCACAGCAGACTTTTTACAGGGTGGTTTGCCATTGCTTTCCACAGTCCTCTACACTTCCCCCCCCCCCCCCCAGCAAGCTGGGTACTCATCTTACTGGCCTCGGAAGGATGGAAAGCTGAGTCAACCTCAAGCCGGCTACCTGAACTCAGCTTCTGCCAGGATCGAACTCAGGTTATGAGCAGAGAGCTCGGACTATAGTACTGCAGCTTTACCACTCTGTGCCACGGGGCTGCTTGATTCACAAATACCTCCCCCTAAAGTCACAGGATCAGCATTGTTGTCAGATGGCCATCTTGCCTCTGTTTGAGTGTCGTCATTCTTTAAAAGGAGAAGTTGCTTGAAACTTTTGGCTGCCTTCAGAATTGAAACCCAGTCTTAAGGAAAGAGAATGAAAGATAGAAAGGGTGCCACCTGACATGTGCCCAGGAGACTGTGAGAACTGGCACAATCCCAGCATGAGATGAATGACATTTCCCTTCCATCCCCCAGGCTGTCCACTTGACAGAGAGCCATGTGAACCCTCGCTTTGACCTGAGAAGCAGCATTGGCAGAAAGCAGCATTCTGGATGGATTCAACTATGAAGAAAACTATTGTTGGAAAAGAGCAATTAAAAAGTGTGAACACATGAAGCGGCCTTTTACTGAGGCAGACCGGTCAGCTGTCTATCATAGTACCGTCTGGTCTGACTGGCACTCACTCTTCAAAATGTCATTGGACAATATTTCCCCTGTTCTGCCTGAGATGCTTTACAGGAGATGCTGGGGAATTAAACCTAGAACAGGGGTGGCTTTTTCACACTTATTGTGTGGCTCTCAAAGCCCCCACTGCCCCATCAGCCAGCTTGGAGAAGGCATTTTTCACTTGAAATCACTTATCCAAACCAAGCCAGCCAGCAGCTTGGATAATGCATTTAAAGTTGCTTTCTTTCCACCTCTCCCTCCGTTTTCCTTCCCTCCTACCTACCTACCTACCTACGTCTGACATTCATTATATTGCAGCTCTCAGACATCTGATGTTTATTTTGTATGGCTCTTACATTAAGCAAGTTTGGCCACCCCTGACCTAGAGCTTCTGCATGCAAACTATGCCAACAACATGGTTCTATCTCCCCAGCATGATGGTAGGTGGGATTTCTTCGCCACGTCTAGCACGAAAGAGATCACTGTAGGAACTTTACAAGTTACAGCTGACTTATGGGAACCCCATCCTGGAGTCTTAAAAACAAGAGACATCCAGAGGTGGTTTACCATTGCCTGTTTCTGTATAGCAGCCCTGGACTTCCTTCGTGACCTCCCATCCATGTCCTAACCAGGGCTGCTGCTGCTAAATTGAGCTAGCCTGGGCCATCTATCAAGGCATGTCTAAGTTAGGGTTTGTATCATGTCTAAGTTGTTGGCAGAAAGTGCAGTGAAGTCGCAGTCGACAGCCTCATAGGGTCTTCAAGGCAAGAGAAGTTCAGACTCAGAGGTGGTTTGCCGTTGCCTGCCTCTGTGTAGTGACTCAGGATTTCCTTGCTGGTCTCCCATCCAGATACTAACCAGGGCTGACCCTGCTTAGCGTCCAAGATCTGATGTGATCAGGTCGTTCAGGTCAGAGCACATCTGAGTCAACATCCCCAAATTTTAAATAATTGTGAATGTGTAACAACAAAACCCAGGGCTTTTCTTAAGCAGGAACGTAGTTCCGGCTGGGTTGGCATCAGGGGGTGTGGCCCAGGCCTCATTTTGGGCAGGAGCTCACAGGAGTGCAGCTCCAGAACCTCTAAATTGTATTGTACTCTTTCTCTCCCTCCTACCTCCAGTATTTACTTCTGGGCTCCATTGTTCAAACCCCTTGTAAGAATTTTGCTGATCTCTTTAAGATTTGACAAACTTTCTAATATTTTCCCCCCACAAAAAATGGGAAAATGATCAAAACATATAAAGCAGGCAGATGGAAATCTTCATCCTGCCACTGTGGCCACCTAGGAGAAAGTAAGTTGAAAAGTATGAGAGTAAGGTTTTATGATGACAATGATAATTCAAGAAGCATTTTAAGGTAGAGGCTGAGCTGATATAATTTAGGGACAGGGAATGCCTTGCTTGGGGAAGAAATGGCGAATTGCTTAAGGATGCCAGTTATAAAAGGTACTGCAGTGGGAAGAACATAAAATTTGCCATCTTAGAGTGCAGTCACTCCAGCTTCCACATTGCTGTTGCAAGGGAGTGACATGGGGGCATTGCCCTTCTATGGCTTCCGAATGATAAAATGCATCTCCCTTGCCAAGAGGTGCCCACAGACGCCTGCTCGTTCCCAGAATGCCCTTTCATCGCCTGATAAGTGTTCCCATTCCACTGCCTCGTTTCGTCATTCCAATGCAATCTTTATCCTTTGTTGTGAGCGATCTGTCGTCAATTGCATCCATTGCCAAGGCATGGCACCCAGAGAAATATTCCCTTTTGCTGCACAAGTAATAAAACTTCCTTTCACTGAAGACTCACAGAAGTCCAAAGAAGCAACACAAATTTTTAAGTAGCTTTTTTTTTTTAATAAGCAGGGTTTTAATTTGTCTCCCTCCATTAATCCACTAGTGCTGGCATATATTTAATGTGAAAGCAGGGCTTTTTTTGAGCAGGAATGCACAGGAACACAGTTCCAGCTGGCTTGGCATCGGGGGTGTGGCCTAATATGCAAAGGAGTTCCTGCTGGGATTGTTCTAAAAACAAAAAAGCCCCATGTGAAAGTATTTTGTTTTTCTCTCAAAGGTTAATGCCTGCTGCCCTGGGAGAAATTGTGGGCTGTACATTTCACTCAGGGTCAGAACACATGAGGGTGTCTTTGGAGAGCAAGAACAATTTTTATAGCCATGTCTGTTTGAAATTAAGCTTCTCTGGGGGCAGGTGACTGTACTGCGACCTGGGAATGCCCTGCATAACTGATTGAGCCAATGGCACCCATTACAGAAATGGGTAACATTTACTTGCCCTCAAAGGAAGGCAAACTGCCTTAGTATGGAAATATAAACTATCCTTTACTCAGTGCATTGAGTGACACTCCATCTTGTGTGTGCCCCACAACGATCTTGTGAGATGGGCCAGAGTTATTTCCATTTTACAAGTTGGGCAACCACAGGAGTTAATATTCTAGACATTACCAGATTCCAATCACAAGGCATGTGCTACCCGCACACAGAAAGCAATGTTTCCACATCTCAGCACGAGTATTGTGCTTGGGGCAAAGCTTGCTTCCAATTGCAATGGAGAAAAATGTTGTCTCAGTCGTCAAGACATTTGGAAAGCTAGGATTGAAGCAGACAAATCTATCAGGGAATTGAAACCCTGAGTGAAAACGACTGCTTGCTACAAATACCGCACAAGAAGCTCTTTGCTTGAAGTAAATATTTTGGGCCAAATGCCGCCCCTCCCCCTCTCAGCAAGGAGGTAATGAAAAGGGGCTGGTTTTGTAGCATAACTGAGCTAGTTCAAACTGCTCCGCTTTCCATGAGTCTCTGTCATGGAGAAAATGAGCCTGATAAACCTCCATCTCTTCAGTAATGGGGAGTTAAGAGAAGCCATGTTGGATCAGGCCAATGCCCCATCCAGTCCAACACTCTGTGTCACACAGTGGCCAGAGGGGGGGAAAAAAAACAGGCACCATCAGGAGGTCCATCAGTGGGGCCAGGACACTAGAAGCCCTCCCACTGTGCCCCCCTCAAGCACCAAGAATACAGAGCATCACTACCTCAGAGTTCTATCTATACCTTGTGGCTAATAGCCCCCAATGGACCTCTGCTCCATGTTTATCCAATCCCCTCGTGAAGCTGGCTATGCTTGAAGCCACCACCACCTCCTGTGGCAGTGAATTCCATGTGTTAATCACCCTTTGGGTGAAGAAGTACTTCCTTTTATCAGTTAACACAAAGCTCCAATTCACCATTCTGAATTAAGCAGACTTTCAGACTTTTTATTTTAATAAAAAGCCCTTTCCCAACCTGTCACGCTTCAAAACAGTCATCTTTAATCACTGGATGGGTGCTTCAGCTGGATCATGAGTCTCTATAGAGTTCTTTTTTGAAAATTGTTTTTGGAAGGGTTTGCTGCTAGTGGGCATTTGTAGACAACAGGGGCACCATATGACTTGCCTTTTTTTGCATGCTGAGAAAGCAACAGAAGAGTGACACAAGGTCACTCCATGGAGAAGATTCCTTTTTAGCAAAGGCAAATCACTTCTAGTCACGTAAAGTAACATCACTTCCTGTCACAGGCTTGCAATTCAGTGGTTCTTGTGGTTTACTTCAGCTGTTCCCCCAAAGTGTAGTGGTTAAGTACACGGACTCTTATCTGGGGGAACTGGGTTTCATGCCCCACTCTTCCACTTGCAGCTGCTGGAATGGCCTTGGGTCAGCCATAGCTCTCGCATAACTTGTCCTTGACAAGAGCAATTCTCTCAGAGCTCTCTCAGCCCCACAGGGTGTTTGTTGTGGGGGAGGAAGGTAAATGAGATTTGTGAGCCACTCTGAGTGAAGGACGTGATATAAACCCAGTATCATCTTCTTAAATATACCTTTTCCTCTTATGTAAGTGTCTGCCATTCATTCTTATGGGGGGGAAGGGGTCACAGGATTACAATGAGGGCAAAACCATCCTTCCACACTCCAGAGAGGGCAAATTGCCTTCACTGACTCCACATGACTGTGGATTGCCCTCACTGACTCCACATGAGGTCTGTCTTCTAAGATTCCTTCTAATACACGAGAACATCTTCTGCATGCGTGTACATAGACTCTCAAGCGAGGCATTTTCCTATTACTTATCTGTAGTCACATTAAACTCCACCTGGACAGATGCGTCATTTAATAGATAACACAGCACTGGCTACAAAGGTATATAACACAGCACTGAGTTGTTTTAAAATCAAAATAGTTTATTGCTCTTTTTTTTGTAAAAATGTAATTAACTTACACGGTCTTGTTTTCTCTTCACTTCATCAGCTGTTGGACCATTAGGCATCAAAAGTGTCACATTTAAAAAAACCTTTTGTTCAAGTGTGTAACACCGCCTTAAAACTCTGATCCATTCCTGACGTCCTCCTAAGCACTGTGGGCCCACGACTCCACACGCTGCTTAGCTTTTATATATAAATACTGTAGGATTTCTCTAGACTTTGCAGCATTATAACAAAAGATCTATCAAAGTAGACAATATGTTCAGTATTTCTTCCCCTCCTTTTTTTCTGCATTTAAAAATATACCTAAACTTTGAGATAACAGAGTAATAATTACAATAAGAAAAATTAACAGTGCGTTGACTAAAGGAATATTTTGCTGTCCTTAAAGCCAATATTCCCTTTTTGCATGTCGAAAAGTGATTTAGCACTTACTTAGGAACTCCCCCCTCCCCCACCTACATACAATAATTTAGTTGAGAAATTAAAGAAGGCAGACGTTGCATCTGCAATTCACAGCTCGTGCGAATAAAAAGATCACAATAAATATTAAAATAGGTTCTTTTTTTCTGTAAGGCATCTCTGAGTATTACAAAGGGTTTAATACAACAAAAGGTTTGCATTTTTCCCCCCATTTCTGTATTCTCCGAGTACCTTGTGTGTTGAAGGTTAGGTAACCAGGCAACAGAATTTGATGGCCTAAGGGATACGCAGAGAAATTTTTAAAACCGGAGTGAGAAAAAGATAGGCAATGGAAGTAGACTGCTATTAAGTGTGCAAGAACCTGTAGTTTTCACGTTGTAAAGTCATATTCAGTCCATCTTTGCAACATTATTTGTCTTGATAAAAAAAGAGTCCATTGCTGCATGTGTAAGTCTTTCTGAGAGGACTTAAAAACTTGTCTGTAACACTATAAATAGCTTAGGTATTGATATGCATTCCTAATAAGGTTGGTTTTTAAAAGCTTTAAATTTTTATTTATTTATTTTTTTGCTTCCTCTGTTTTTCCACAGATTTTTTTTTTCCTTTTTTACATCTCCCCATTCCATCACAGAAGGAAAGAAAAGAACAGTCTTCTGAGAAAAGAAGATGACTCCAGGCTAGGACACTACTGCATACGATCCGGCTGCAGCTGCGTAGGCTGGTACTGCACGAAGGCTGTTGGGGCCGCTACGGTCGGGTTGGCAGCTGTGAGAGGTTGTTGAACTGCGCCCGAGTAGCCATACCCCATGAAGCCAGCAGCAGGGGAAGCAGCGTACGGGTACTGATCGTAGGCAGCTGTGGTGAATTGTGTATAGGCTTGGCTTGCGGTTGTGTAGTCTATATACGGAGATGTGATGGACTGGACAGGCGTCGGGATGACCACGCTGGGCTGGACGATGGCTTGAGGGTAGATAAAGTGATGCGTGAGCCTGTAGGATTTTTAAAAAAGAAGATATTGTCAGATTACTTTCCCAAAGATGGAAGAATCGCTGAGGCACTTTATGCTGTGGTTTGCTGAACGAGATCTAGAGTCATTCCACGGGAAAGCAAAAACAAACACTGAAGGTTTTAAATCCAGCTACGGAAATGGCAGAATGCTTAGCCATAAATTCTTAGGAGTATAAGGACTCATCTAGTTCAGCATTCTATTACCAGCTCTGCCAAAGTAAATGCCTTCTGAATACTCACAAATCAGTATGATAAGCCACGCTATGTATATTCACTACTTGAGATGTTGTGAGTGCCACTTCCTAACAAAAGACCCACAACTACCAGTGTTAGGGCAGCAGAAACTTATACTGGATCCAGCACAACTACTGGAGAAGCAAGTTAATGCAGCTGCATAAAAAAGGCATTCTACTGGCTTTTAAAAGACGGCCCCCTTACCTCTGACTCGACTGACCTGGCCGTGTGGCTCCAGGACATGTTACCTTGAGGCTAGATTACTGTAATGCACTCTACATGGGTCTGCCCTTAAAGACAACCTGTTCTATGGAAAGGGTGGGCTAAAAATCAAATAAAAATAAAACTGCAGTTAGTTCAGAACACTGCTGCCTGGCTACTATAAGGAGAAACATGCATGTCACACCCGTTCTGCAGATTCTAATCAGTCACTGAGTTCAATTCAAGGTTCTGATTATCACCTACGAAGTCCTGAATGGCTGTGGACCCACATGCTATGTTTTGCCGCTACACTTTTGCTTGTCTGAGGAAAATCTTCTAAAGATACTCCCCTGCAATTGTGAAAACTTAGCAGCTGCCTGCTCAATGTGCATTCTCAGTGGTGTTTTCAATCTTGTGAAATGGCCTGCCCGAGAAAGTTAGGGAAACTTCCATTCTTCTGTCTTTCTGCATAATGCGTGAAACCATCATGTCCAAGATGGCATTTTTAATAAGAGATTACAAACTGCAATAGAATGAACAGCCCAGGAGGACACCTTTACAATGGGACAGTCTGCTGCAATAATTGTATCACCTATTTTTACTGCATTGTCTTTGCCTTTTAAACTGCCTTCTGACTATTTGGTTTGCCTTGGTTTCTTGTTTACATTACTCCCCAATTCTGAAATCCTAGTCCCATTGCATTGTTCACTGGTTGTTTTAAACTGATGGACTGCACTGTTTATATCCTGCAATCCACCTAGAATCTCAGCAAGAAAGGTGAACTAATAACAAAGAAATTTTGCATGGCTTGGCTCTTTGGTTATAAAAATTATAAAAGGTTGCTGACCCTTGCTCTCTCATGTCAGCCAAAGGTCCGTTCTGGAAGGCAAGTATACACACGGATGGTTTAGAAGTTGCCAGTAGTTATTTATTTATATTTAGTAGGCTTATATTCCGCCCTTTTCCATAATGGGTTTAGGGTGGATCACAACATAAACTGAACAATTAAAAAACCCCTATAATTCAAATTTAAAATAATACAATAAAGCATCTCCTCTGTTTGTAGATTGTCAAGGAAGTGTCTTTGCAGGCCGTTCCTAGGTAACTTATCCCACACAACAGCCTTCCCTGTCTGGAAAGGGTGCCAGAATGACTGAATTGTGGCAGCAAATACCACAAGAAGCCATTTCATGGTAAGAAAGCAGATCAGGCCTGGTCACTATCATGGCCCCATCCACTAGGTATAAATTATGGATCTAGCTGCCAAAGACAGGCATATTTCCTAAGTGTCTCTCCACGCTTTCCATGTAGCTCATAGTATGTGTTGAAAAACTGGTGAACATTCACCCTTTTCAATTTTTGTTTACCACATAACACTCTACACACAATCTTACCAATATATGTAAGCCATTTTTCTTCCCTGAAAGGGGCAATATATGTATTTTCGGCTTCAATACATGCACACCAGAACCGTAAGTATGTGTGTCTCCTGGCTGAAAATACACACATTGCCCCTTTCAGGGGGGAAAAAATGGTGATCACATATATCAGGAGGATCGTGGTAAAACAAATGACTGAAAAGAGCTACTGTTTCATACCAGCACTAGCCAGAATCAAAAAACAAGCAGTGCTGCCATGGAAACCTTCCAGAGAGATGGCCATTACTATGATATTGGCATGGAGAATCTATCCTGGCTCAGTGTTCCCGAGGAAGCCGTTTTCAGCTTCCTCTGTACCGTGAATGTAACATGTAGACTATGTTTTTCAGGCCCTGGCCCTATTTGCTCTGAGGGGTTGCCAGCAACCTTAATGTGGCCTGACAGCCCTAATGTGGACCATCCTTTTTACCCTAACAAGTCCAGAAAACCATGGTCCCTGAACAGTCAGCGGAAACTTTCCATCTGCTTTCAGCAACAGTCCTGTCAGAATTCCAGACAAATAGTGTAACAAGTTTCAGGCCCCTTGTGCCTCTGATTTTTCTCAATCTGCCAGAGCCTCCCTGGAGCGGGCCTTGGCAAAAATATGTGTGGTAACTTCTAGTTGAGGTACCTTAACAAAACAGGAGTTATTGTCAAAATGGAGCCATCTGCCCACCTCAACATGACAGTGAGGCAATTTCATCAAAGCTCTTATCAGAGAGAATCCTGCTATGTACTGATCAGTTCCTTCTAGCTACAATAAAAGAAAAAATCTTTCAAGTTCATTTAACATTCCAGCATTGTTGTCATTGACTCTGTGTTTAAACCTGTATTGGCACAATACAGCGAGCTTTTTGTTTTTTGGGGGGGCAGTAACTACGAGACGTTTGTTGTAAAACACAAAAAGCTTATTCTGTTTATTCTCCTCTCCCACTCCCTATTCATATTTCCCTGAAGTTACCATGTAAACACCCTCCCCAATTCTCTAACAGGCTGAAACTTGTTCTGATTGCAGCTGATGATGAATCTATCTGGAACCCTGGACAAAAAGGCACTGGCTGACCAAAGTTAACCTTTAAGGAGTTTAAACGTTTTTCAACAGGGAAAGGAAATTATCTTGGAAACGTCTGTATGGCTGGAGTTGTCAACATGCTTCACTTGTTCAAGAGATTCTCTTTGGTACTGAAAACAAAACATATCTAATAATTCATGTGAATTTCTTCCCCCCGTTTTAATGAACAAAGGCTCAAGCTTGAAGCTCTAGAAAAGGTGTAAGCACCTTTTGTGTCCCAAGTTCTGGGGGAGGAAAAGCAAAGAGTTCTAGTAAATATGTCACTGTGCCACCAACCAAACAGTGGTCGTGGTGAGGAGGGAAACCAGAGAGTTGTATGCGGCCAGAAGCTTGGAGCAAACCAAGTCCAGCAGAGCTGCCAGCATTTCAGGGATTCTCTTTGGACTCAGCTGTTCAGGTCTGAGAGGTGATTGGCGGGGGCGGGGGGCACAAGCCATAGCTGTGCCTTCTCTTGTGCCATTAGCCCCAGCAGCACCTTGGTCGCTTGGGAGGAGATCTGGCCCTGCCTGGCAAGCACATGCCACATGCGTGCCATGAGGACCTTACCATTGATTGAAAAGATGCACCATGTTCATTAGGACCACGTGTGAAATTTTTATTCTGCCCTTCCTCCAAGTCGTGAGGTAGGTGAGACCAGTCTCTCTCAGCCTAAGAGCTGGATTTCAACCTCAGTATTCTCCGGTCCTAGGGCATCGCTACACCACAGTGGCTCTGCCCTATTTTCAATGATTAATTTGTTGGGTCGATCAATTAAAACTGCTTGGATTAGTGAAAGAAGCCAAGTAAGTGGGCAGCAGAGTTTTATCATTATTTTTTTTTTTTAAAAAATGGAACTACTAGTATTTACAAACACTGAAAGGGGCTGCAGCAATCTTAGAGGTAACAATCCCACATCTACTGCACATAGGAGCGAACAAATCAAGATGGGTAGCTGTGTTAGTCAGTCTGTAGCAGTAGAAAAGAGCAAGAATCCAGTAGCACCTTAAAGACTAACAAAATTTGTGGCAGGGTATTCCAGCTATATCTGAAGTAAGCAGTCACTCACGAAACTCAAACCTGCCACAGATTTTGTTAGTCTTTAAAAGGTGCTGTTGGACTCTTGCTCTTTTCTACTGTAGGAGAGAATGGCTCTTTTAATACGGCACCTTTGGCAATGTCCAAATACTATATAAAAATGAAGCTACTGATCTTAAGTCGTGAAGTTTCAAACAATTATAAAACTCACACAACTAAATCCATTAAGACTGCTGCACTCGGGTGACATCTGTATGCCTCCCTTCTCCAGGGCACCCCGTTCTCTCCTGGCTGTATTTTTATACATACTCTTTGTAGTTATTTGTACGCTGCATACAGTTAAGCAAAAGTGGAAATCACTAATTGGAACCTAAGTCACTTCACCCACTGCGCTGAGATGGAATTTAATTATAGCGAAGCCATCTCTGACAGACATTTTAATAAGCTATAGTGCAGAAGCAGCCCACGTCCTCTCTTGCCAGCTATTCTAGACTATTTCTCTACATATTCCAAACATGATAATTATGTTTGACATAAACTATCCAGAAATGTAAATTTGGTGGAAGAAAGTCTATTCTGAAATCTGGGGAAGGGGGAGAACAAGCTGTATCTGGGGCTCTAATTTTGGTTAAAGTCAGAATTTAGAAGTGAACTGAACCAGAGACAGGAAAAATCTTCCTTCTGACCTAGGGTTACTAGCAATACTCTCCTCTAAGCTGTGGAGTCTTATGAGCAAAAATTCTACTTTGTCAGCTGCTGCCATTAAAGTTGTAAGCTACTGCATAAATTAGTTTGCCCTGGGGCCATTTTTTCCTGAGCTGAGACGGAGGCTTTGTGAGCCAGAGGCTAAAAAACTGTGAGCTAGCTCACACTAACTCGGTTTACAGGGAACACTGGTTACTAGATGTCCTCTTTTTTTTTACATCCATTTTTTTTTACATCCATCCAGATGGAACCAAGCTGCTGGCGCATAAAATCAAAAAGGTGGCAGAGCAATTTTTAAACTAAATCTTGGGGGAAAGCCGACAGGAGATGAAATGTCTCTGGTTCGGGAGGACTCATCTCAAAGAGATGAAGGGTTAGCTGTTACCTTTTTACCGAGTAATGGCTCAGTGGTCCACTGAGATGGTGACAAACAGTATAGTGTGTCTGCCAAAGTCTCGCAGCAGGAGGAAGGTTGCGGGCCTAACTTGCCTGGGAAATTACAGATGTTTGTATACAAATGCTAGAAGTGTTCTAAGAAAAATTGCTGAGTTTGAATGTTTAGTGTTGGGGAAAACAGACATTGTGGGAATTCAGAAACTTGGTGGAATGAGGAGAATCAGTGGGACACGGTGATTCCTGGATATAAGTTATATCGGAAGGATAGAGGAAGGGAAGGGTTGGAGGTGGGGTGGCTCTGTATGTCAGATAGGGTATACGGTCCAGTAAGACTGAGGTCAAAGAATTAGATTCCGTTCTAGAAATGCTTTGGGTCGAAATAGAGGGTCCAAAAGGAAATTTAACTATGGGAGTTTGTTATCACCCACCAAATCAAAAGATAGAGGATGATTATAATATGATGGAAGCATTAAAGACAGTGGCTAAACGTAAAAACTGTGTCGTAATAGGTGATTTTAACTACCTGCAGATTGATTGGGTCAATATGTGTTCTGGTCGAGAGAAAGAGATTGAGTTTCTAGATGCTCTCAATGACTGTGCTATGGAGCAGATGGTCACAGAACCTACCAGGGATGGGGTGATCCTGGATTTGGTCCTAAGTAATGCCCAAGACTTGGTGAGAGACGTAAAAATGATCACACCGCTTGGGAGCAGTGACCATAACGTTATTGAATTCACCATTTGTATAAATAGGGAGTTGCCCCAAAAGACCAGCACAACCACATTTAACTTTAAAAGGAGTAAATTCTCTGAGATGAGGAGGCATGTGAAGAGGAAACTGAAAGGAAAGGTAAATACAGTCAAAACCCTTGGGGTAGCCTGGAGGCTATTTAAAACTACAATCCTAGAAGCTCAGATAAAATATATACCACAAGTTAGGAAAGGCACAAACAGGTATAAGAAAAGACCTGTGTGGTTAACAAACAAAGTAATGGAAGCTGTAAAAGGCAAGAAGGACTCCTTTAAGCGGTGGAAAGCTAGTCCAAGTGAGATTAATAAAAGGGAACACAGGCTGTGGCAAATCAAATGCAAGATTGTGATCAGGCAGGCAAAAAGGGGCTATGAGGAGCATATTGCAAAAAACATAAGACCAACAATAAAAATCTCTTCAAATATATTAGAAGCAGGAAACCAGCCAAGGAGGCAGTGGGGCCCTTGGATGACCAAGGGGTAAAAGGATTACTGAAGGAGGATAGGGAAATGGCTGAGAAGCTGAATGCATTTTTTGCCTCAGTCTTCACTATGGAAGATGAGAAGCGTTTGCCCACTCCAGAACCACTAATTTTGGAAGAGGTGTTGAAAGACCTGAGTCAGATTGAGGTGACAAGAGAGGAGGTTCTACAACTGATTGACGAATTAAAAACTATTAAGTCTCCGGGTCCAGATGGCATACATCCAAGAGTTCTGAAAGAACTCAAAGTTGAACTTGTGGATCTCCTGACAAAAATACGTAATCTTTCATTGAAATCTGCCTCCATTCCTGAGAACTGGAAGGTAGCAAATGTCACCCCCATCTTTAAAAAGGGTTCCAGAGGAGATCCGGGAAATTACAGGCCAGTCAGTCTGACTTCAATACCAGGAAAGTTGGTAGAAAGCATTCTCAAGGACAGAATGAGTAGGCACATTGATGAACACAAGTTATTGAGGAATACTCAGCATGGGTTCTGTAAGGGAAGATCTTGCCTCACTAACCTGTTACAGTGAACAAACATGTGGACAAAGGGGACCCAATCGATGTTGTTTACCTTGACTTCCAGAAAGCTTTTGATAAAGTTCCTCATCAAAGGCTCCTTAGTAAGCTCGAGAGTAATGCAGTAAAAGGACAGGTCCTCTTGTGGATCAAAAACTGGCTAATAATAGGAAGCAGAGAGTGACTGTAAATAGGCAGTCTTCGCAGTGGAGGACGGTAATAAGTGGGGTGCCGCAGAGCTCAGTACTGGGTCCCATGCTCTTTAACTTGTTCATTAATGATCTGGAGTTGGGAATAAGCAGTGAAGTGGCCAAGTTTGCAGATGACACTAAATTGTTCAGGATGGTGAGAACCAGAGAGGATTGTGAGGCACTCCAAAAGGATCTGTTGAGGCTGGGTGAGTGGGCGTCAACGTGGCAGATGCGGTTCAGTGTGGCCAAGTGCAAAGTAATGCACATTGGGGCCAAGAATCCCAGCTACAAATACAAGTTGATGGGTTGTAAACTGGCAGAGACTGACCAAGAGAGAGATCTTGGGGTCGCGGTAGACAACTCACTGAAAATGTCAAGACAGTGTGCGATTGCAATTAAAAAAGGCCAACGCCATGCTGGGAATTATTAGGAAGGGAATTGAAAACAAATCAGCCAGTATCATAATGCACCTGTATATGGACATATATGGACATATGAAGCTGCCTTATACTGAATCAGACCCTTGGTCCATCAAAGTCAGTATTGTCTACTCAGACTGGCAGCGGCTCTCCAGGGTCTCAAGCTGAGGTTTTTCACACCTATTTGCCTGGACCCATTTTTGGAGATGCCAGGGATTGAACCTGGGACCTTCTGCTTACCAAGCAGATGCTCTACCACTGAGCCACCATCCCTCCTCTAAATCGATGGTGCGGCCTCATTTGGAGTACTGTGTACAATTCTGGTCACCGCATTGGAAAAAGTTCAGAAAAGGGCAACTAGAATGATTAAAGGATTGGAACACTTTCCCTATGAAGAAAGATTAAAATGCTTGGGGCTCTTTAGCTTGGAGAAACGTCGACTGTGGGGGTGACATGATAGAGGTTTACAAGATTATGCATGGGATGGAGAAAGTAGAGAAAGAAGTACTTTTCTCCCTTTCTCACCATACAAGAACTCGTGGGCATTCAATGAAATTGCTGAGTAGTCAGGTTAAAATGGATAAAAGGAAGTACTTCTTCACCCAAAGGGTGATTAACATGTGGAATTCCCTGCCACAGGAGGTGGTGGCGCCTACAAGCATAGCCAGCTTTAAGAGGGGATTGGATAAAAATATGGAGCAGAAGTCCATCAGTGGCTATTAGCCACAGTGTGTGTGTGTGTTTGTGTGTGTGTGTACACACACACAAATATATTGGCCACTGTGTGACACAGTGTTGGACTGGATGGGCCACTGGACTGATCCAACATGGCTTCTCTTATGTTCTTATGAGATCTTGTTTTTAAAAAAACTGATGAAAATGTCCTCTTTGGGGACTGGAAGCTTAGGAATATTCCTAGTTAGTAGAATTATCACAGCTTAAATAATAGGGGTATTTAGAATAAGATTTGTCACAGTGATCACTTGGTCGAAGTAGTTCGTTGGGCAATACGTCCTCTTTTTTGCTTTTCAAGATATGGTAACTGTAAGTGACCCTAAAAGCCCTTTTTAGGTATGTTTCCTTCCAGCAACAGTGGTCTGTCCCACTTAACCTCCTCCATATGCTGGGGAGAGGGGAAATGACTGGTTGGGTAATATGGAGTCTGGTAACTAAAAAGGAAAAGGAACCTTTCATGTGTATGCGGCAGCAGCCATATGGCCCTTAGAAAGCAGGCCTATGTTAATTCCTTACTTAGTCCTGATTCAAACATTACATTGACAAAATAAAGGCATTTGCCCATGTGGGTTAGCTCAGTGTCTGATCTAAACAGGCCAGCAACCTGTGTAAAGCAGCTGTGTAGCACAAATAGCAATTTTTAAGGTTGTCAGTTTTGAAAATGGGCCCTCAAGCTGTCCTTTTATTGTCAGTCTGATCTGCAGCAATCCTCAGCTTAGTGGGAGTCAACGTGGTGTAGTGGTCTATATGAAGCCTTCTGGGTGATCTTGGGCCGGCCACAGTTCTCTTTGAACTCTCTCAGCCCCACCTCCCTCACAAGATGCTGCCTGTTGTGGGGAGAGAAAGGGAAAGAGATTGTAAGCTGCTTTGAGACTGCTTACGGTAGAGAAAAGCAGAGAATAAAAATCAACTCTCCTTTTCAAGTGATATCATTTAGCCCCATGCTATGAAAAGCTCCAACAGCCCATTTCTTCATCTATTAAAGGGATGGCAAAACCTTTGCCAACCTTAGTTGCTTCACTTGGGTAGTGGCCCAACTGAAACAAAAACCATCACTCATGTGCCACCAAGTTCCCCCGTCAGTGTTTTGTTTTGGGCCTTTTGGTTTTTTTGCCTTGTCCAACAGAGTCCAACATAAAATCAGGACTGATATACCAAGACAACTGTGGTTATTGTTGGCAAGAGTGTAAGCTGTAACTGTGATTTAGTAGACAGTTTACCCATGAGAAAGGAGGAGGAAGGAATGTTCAGTCTTGAAGTCTGTCCTTTAACCAAGGTTAACAGATCCAGAGTGTTACACTTACTCTATCTTGCCTCTAAGCTATAGAGTCTTGTGAGCAAAAATTCTACTTTGTGAGCTACTGGCATTAAAGTTGTGAGCTACTGCATAAATCAGTGTGCTCTGGGGTCATCCTACCTGAACTAGGACAAAAATGTGTCAGCTGGAGGCTAAAAGTCTGTGAGCTAGCTCACGCTAACTCAGCTTAGAGGGAACACTGCTTGTCACCCACTACAAATTTACACCATGCATGCTGAACCTAACCTCATCTCCTGGGACTAATCCCTCCCTAACTTTCAGCTATTCAGTTGAAAAACATTATTGTAGATCACGTTCTTAAATTCTAATGAATACTGCAGTAAAGTCTTTTCAGAACTACCTCTGTGTGCTAAAGTTAGAGATTACAAAATGGACACACACACAATCTGCCCCAATTTCAAAATATGTTATTAAAAGATTTGAAACTGGAAATGGTGAAAAATAAATTAGAATGTTATTTAAAAAACAAAACAATGTAACAAACTCATTTATAATTTACCCCCTCCTTCCAATTCAGACCAGGTAGGTTAAGTTTTGATTACTTTTCAACTAAAGAAAGAACACACCAATTGCAGTGACATGAAGTTCTCTCCTGGACGGATGACTGTTTCAAAAATGGTTCCGTTTTCTTTTGCCTTTTTAAAAAAAGGTTTGCTTTTCCTGAAGTTGAAAAATTGACAAAGTACGCTTGTGTTTATTAAAAACAGGGAAAGAAATGTATGCCACTGTCCCATTTTGGGACATCTGTATGGATTATAAAATGCAGAAACCTGAACAAGGCCCCCCCCCCAAAAAAAAATCTAATTTCCCTTTTTTTAAAAAATGAGATTTTAAGTCCCGCCCCCCCCGTGCTCTTCTGTTTAAAAGAAGGGGATCCAAAACAAGGCAGAAAGAATAACATCTTGATGCCAGAAAAGAACTTCATCTCAAAATGTGATTATAAAAACATCAATCAAGTGATCTTCAAACTGTCATCACACATCAAATTCACCCTGTGAATGGCAACTTATGAGTTGTTCCATGGCATTCCTGATTAATCACTGGCCGAGACCACAAAAAAAAAAGCACTTGAAGAACACACCAAAGAACAGAGTCAAACCTAAAATTAGAATTACTGACGCTGGCAGAGTAGAGCTTCGCCTCGGGTTTCACTTGGCACCTCAGGCCCCAAGACAGGGGAAGATGGCTCCCAGTCAGGATCAAGGTGTTATCCTAACTACCTGGCAAGATGCCCGTGTCAAAATTAATGAGACACAAAGCAGAACAGGTCAGATTGTATACACATAAGCCTACCACAGATAGATAAACAGTGAGCGGTTCATGAAGCAAAGAGGACCTTCCTATATTTTAAGCTTGTAGTCAGTTGAATCAACGCCCAAATTGAGCCATGGTGTAAACTTGAAAGGCCATATATATAGTGCAGTTAGCATACTGAGCAACAATAGTTCTGTTGGTCTTGTTAACCACCTTGAGCCCCAGTGAGAAAGGTGGACAATTTAAAACAACAACAACAACAACGGAAGGGTGAGCATATGGTCCTCTAACAATGGTAGAACGTGCTGTCAGCCAACTTATGGTGACCCCATGGGGTTTTCAAGGCAGGAGAGAGGTGGTTTGCCCTTGTCTTCTTCTGCATAGCGAGCCTGGACTTCCTTGCTGGTGTCCCATCCAAATACTAACCAGGGCCAACCCTGCTTAGCTTCCAAGAGCTGACAAGACTGCACCAGCCTGGACTACCCAGGTCAGGAGTTGGGACCATCTAAGATTACAGTCGTGATACAGAATGCCTCCAATCCAAAGATGAGTCTATGTAGCTCCTAAATGGAGTAGCCCTATCAGAAGACAGGAAAACATTTTTGGCCTGATCTGGGTATGGCCATATTAACCAAGGGTTGTGGATGGAGAAGTGGGGTTTCCTTCACAGCGCTTGCCTGATGAGGCTGTAAGGTACAACCTTTTTCAATTGACAACACCCATCAGAACAAGGCAATCACTTATCACACCATGCGAGACCCATTTTTACTATGCTATCACACTGTCATCATCCCCCTTCTTCCTCCAAGGACTTTTGGGTGCCATGAGTCTCCCTTCCCGTCTTACTCTCATGCAAACCCTGTGAGGAAGGTGAAGCTGAGAAAGAGTGACAGGCCCACAGTCACCCGGCAAACTTCCTAATGGCACCATGAGGATGTGAATCTGAGACTGATTCCCCACTAGGCTTGTTCCGCCGTTGGAGCTCTTTTTCCCTGATACTTCTGTCCAATTTCAGACAAGCCGCTGCAGGGGCTGCAGCTTGCCTTGCCTTTTTCCCATGGCAAGCAAGATCCTCTGAAAACTGTTTTCTGCTTGCTGCGCGAAAGAGGCGGGGCAAGTTGCAGCCCCATGTCAGCTTGTGCGAAATCGGACAGAACCATCAGGGTGGGGGAGAGCTTCGACACCGGAACAAGCTTAGTGGAGAATTGGTCAGAATTCCCCCAGATTATAGTCCAGCATCCTAACCACTTCACTATGGCAGCTTTCATGCAAAACAGTAACCTGGGCTATAGCAAAATCCATCACAAAAACCCCAGGTTAAAACCAAATCCATGAAAGCACTGGCCCATGCGTTCCTGACACATGCAGGAGCTTTTTGTGTGTGTGTGTGCGGAGTTTCCCAGGTGTCCAGGGCTTCCTCTCTGCAAAAGCAACCAACAATCCAAGCCAAGGAAGACACAGCAAATATTTAAACCCTTTCCCCCAAAAAATGTCAGATAAGCACATACGACAAGAAGTCAGCCTAAAAACACCTACATTTTCACAAAGCAAACAGAGACTTACACTTTACAAAGCTAGTAATGCTGTATGAGCCCAAAGGCAGGATCAGGGCTTTTTTGCATATTAGGCCACATACCTCTGATGTAGCCAATCCTCCCGGAGCTTACAGTAGGCCCTCCCAGTAAGCTCCTGAAGGATCGGCTACATCAGGGGTGTGTGGCCTAATATGCAAAGGAGTTCCTGCTACAAAAAAGCCCTGATGTGGCTTTAAAGGCAGGACTAAAAATGGAGACTGTAGGATCCTGTTGCTACATACCCTGTCCTGTCCATCTTGGAATACACCAGTCTACCAAGGTCACAGAACACTCTTGCGAGCTCCAGTGCCCAAAACTGGGCCAGAAAGGGTGAGAAAGCTGGCAAGTCCAGTTCTTCCTTTCTACCTACTTGCTCAACTTGAGCTACATGTGATAATCATTGGTGCATGAAGCTGCGCAACACTATACTGGGTTTTGTGCTATACAAGACCAGTACAGTGTGCTCAGAGAGTATTAGTTTTAAAATTCCAAGGTGATTCGGCCACCCACTGTTGTCTCGTGAATTAAACAAATCTGATCCATCGTGTACTCGACTTCGAGGAAACTGCCATGTATGGATCCCAAGAAACTAGAAACGTCGGAGGACAAGATTGGCAGTCGGCATCCTCTCAGTGCTACAGACCAACACATTCTTTATTGTCGAGGAAGTATACTTTCTTGTGCTTTTAAAAATATAAAATATTTTTAAAAAATATAAAATTGCAGTGTCAAGGTAATGGAAGGTCAGCTTGGAAAAAAAAAGAGAGAAGATAAAGAAGATATTGGATTTATATCCTGCCCTCCACTCCGAATCTCAGAGTGACTCACAATCACCTTTATCTTCCTCCCCCACAACAGACACCCTGTGAGGTGGGTGGGGCTGGAGAGGGCTCTCACAGCAGCTGCCCTTTCAAGGACAGAGAGTGGCCTACAATCTTCTTTCCCTTCCTCCCCCACAACAGACACCCTGTGAGGTGGGTGGGGCTGGAGAGGGCTCTCACAGCAGCTGTCCTTTCAAGGACAACTCTGTGAGAGCTATGGCTAACCCAAGGTCATTCCAGCAGCTGCAAGTGGAGGAGTGGGGAATCAAACCCTGTTCTTCCAGATAAGAGTCCACACACATAACCACCACACCAAACTGGCTCTTAAGAGAAAAAAAACACACACATACACACCCCGCCACTGCCTTTTTTGCCAGTGGCACATTTAAAACCAGCAAAAGTTTATTAAAGGTATGAACTTTCATGCGCACGCACACTTCCTCAGATACTACTGGTATCACTGAACCAAAAACCCTGCAGCCTTTGAAAAATATGCCAGTATTTTATGGAACTCAAGACAAAAGATGCTACAAGCTCTGCTCCTCTGACTATTGTCATGTATTTATCTGAAATTTGGCTTCTGAGGTTTCACCAAAAGCTGAAAAGGAAATCTAAGTAACAGAACCTTGAGCCCAGAGATTGTCGGGCTGCCCAATCCTTCAAGCACAACCCGTTGCAAGCAGGAATTACAACAACTGATACTGAGAATGGCAGGAAAGTGTGAAAGGGGCTAAAAGGGATCTGTCCTGAAAAGATGGGCAGATTCCTTCTGTGTTCCCCCCCACTCTTTCTGGCTAACAGTACTGCTAGCGCCACCACATGCTGGCACAGCCAAAAATACTTTTGGACAAACAGACCAGAAAGGTTGTCAGGCAACAAGAGTTCAAGATACAATCTGCACAAAACAAGGACAAAAGACTTTGCCACCACATGGGAACAATGCCTATGCATCTTGCTTAGCTTTAGCAAGAAAAATGACACAGTCTCTCTCACACACACAACCATCCCATTTTCTTATTTTCTTTTTTTGTTGTACATCTACAGATTGGAAGAACTGAGCATTTTTTCACATGTACACATGAGAAACCTGAACATATAAGAAGCTGGAATTCCATCCTGCACTGACACATAGTGGGGTGCATAATGAAAGAAGAGGAGGATATGGATTTTGGAGTAGTAGCAGCCTCTACCACTGCCACCTTCACTTGGCTTCTCCAGATGAATCCTGGGAACTGTAGCTTCTTGGGAAATACAGCTCCTAAGGTGAGGGAATGATTGCTCAAATCAGGGTTTCCCACTTCCCCTGGCACCCACCAAGCTTTTCAGAAAGTGTGTGACTCAAGGCCATTCCAGCAGGTGCAAGTGGAGGAGTGGGGAATCAAACGGTTCTCCCAGATAAAAGTTGGCACACTTAACCACTACACCAAACTAGTCAGCTGTCTCCTTACAAATGGCTGATGTTTTGAGCCAGCTTGTCTCTGCTGAATGGACCTGAGAATGGATGCCTGAGTAAGTACTCTAGCCTGGGAAGACAAAGCCAAAGGGGAACATTACACCTTGAGAACCACAGGCACTCTGAGTAGACCGGGGTGGGGGTGGGGGGAGAGAAACTTGCGGTGCCCAGCCATTTCATGTGTTCCTATACTCAGAGCATTTTACATTTTTAGTTTCTGCTGTGATCACTGCGCTTTTTCTTGATGTATTATTTTTAAAAATTGTATTGCCAAATCTCACTATTCTCCCACTTCTCCATTTTAAGCAGACATCTTTTAAAGGTGGGGGAGGAAGTTTGGGACCAACCACAGTTAAAATATAGAGTTCTACAAACTTAAGGCACTTCAGTTTTGCAGAGAAATACTAGTTTTAACACACACCCTCTCAAAATATGAGACTCCAATGCAGAACAAGTGCTGAAGAGGACCATTATTATCTCAAACCAACCTTTAAAAAACCCTGAAACCCTGGAGAGCTACAGACACTCAGAGTACACTGGGGGGGGGGGGAGAGAGGGGAGAAGCTTGCAATGCCCAGCCACTTCATATTTTCCTAGGCTAAGAGCATTTTATATTTTTAGTTTCTGCTGTGGTGCTTGAGCTTTTTCTTGATGTTTTGTTTTAAAAATTGCATTGCCAAATCCTACCATTACCCAACCTTTCCATTTTAGGCAGGCATATTTTAAAGGCGGTGGCCGGGGGGGAGGCTTGGGAGGTGTCAATTATCAAAGACTATTAAACACAAAATATAGGAAGAGTGTTACTGTTTTAAGCATGTTTTATTTTAAGTTAAAAATAATATTTTTAATTGTGTTTTGTGTTCTTTATAAAGTTTATGTCTACGCTACCTGGGATTACATTTTATGAAACAGGTGGCCTGACCCGATGAAGTCCCATTTATGTCAGTCCGGCCCTCATAACAAATGAGTTCAACACTCCCGGTAGATTTTCAAGGCAAGTGACATTCAGAGGTGGCTGACCAGTGCCTGGATCTGCATGACCTTGGTCTTCCTTGGAGGTCTCCCATCCAAATAGTAACCAGGGCCAACCCTGCTTAGCTTCCAAGATCTGGTCCAGGCCACCAAGAAGAGAAAAAAAGCTGTAAACAGCTGCGCTGGCCCCTGAAAAATCCAGAACAAAACCCAGAATCCATGTAAGCACCTTTTATTAGGGCCATTCAAAATGACAACGAACAGGTGCAGCAAATGGGCCACTGAACTCAGCTGCCACTGTTTTTTTCTCCCATTTTATGCTATGGGCAGAGCCAGGTATTTTTTTAACCTTTTCCGTTCTGAAGTGTTCTGCTTCACGGATGCCAAGTTAAGTCCCCTTTGCCAGCTGGCCAAGTTTCAACAGAAGCAGAGAGAAGGTTTACTTCAGAATTCCCTATCTCTCCCCCACCACCACCATGAGCTGGCACGTGAGGCACTTTGGAAGAGTGGCACAGCAACTGAAAGGGCAACCTGGAGACCTGTTTGGCAGTTTTCTTTTTAAAAAAAAAACATGTAACACAGGAAGTGGAGGAGGAGAGAACGGAGAAGAGAAACACCGATAGAGGGAGTGGCAGCAGAGGAAGCGGAGGGTGTGACACGTTACAGCCAAAGCTATACAACCACAGGGAAAAGATGAAAAGTTACGTTTCTTTTCTCGGATACAAACGCAGCATCTCTGGCCTAACTGAGATTATTCAAGCTTCTAAATTTACCCAGTTGCCCACTTTTTAGGCAGGAAATCATGGCCGCCAAACTGCTTCAAATGAGTGTGTTAAAAAAAATGTGTGCATGCGTTGTGGAGGAAATTACTATAGAGGAGTTACAGCTAGAGTTGCCAACCTGCAGGCCGTGGCTGGAAATCTCCTGGGATTACAACTGATCTCCAGGCAACAGAAATTAGTTCTCCTGGAGAAAATGGCCACTTTGAAAAATGGACTCTCAATGGCAAGGGGGCCAAACTGCGGCTCAGCAGCCACATGTGGCTCTTTCACACATATTGTGTGGCTCTTGAAGCCCTCACCACCCCGTTGTTCAGTGGCTTGGAGAATGCATTTAAAGTTACTTTCTTTCCACCTCTACCTCCCCCGTCTATTTCCTTCCTTCCCTCCCGGCTCAACCATCTGATGCTCTGAGCCTGCTCCAGCAGAGAGGGCGGGATATAAATAAAATGTGAATGAATGAATGAATGCTCAGGTCTTGCAGCTCTCAACCATCCGACTTTATTCTTTGTGGCTCTTACATTAAGCAAATTTGGCCACCCCTGCTCTATGGCATTATACCTCACTGAAATCCCATGCCTCTGCAAACCCCCCCCCCCCTCCCAAATCTCCAGCTATTTCCCAGCCTGGAGATGGCAATCCTATAACTCTATAGCAGAGAGTACATCTGTTGCACATAGAAGGTCCTAAATTCAAGTTCCCAATGACTCCGGTTAAACTGCTGGATGCGAGTCCAGTAGGAGAGTCCAGGAAGGGAAGGCAGCATGATATATCCCAATCTCATCAGATCTCGGCAGCTGAGTAGGGTTCGTATATGGAAGGGAGATCACGAAGAAGACTCTGCAGAGGAAAGCCAGGATAAACCACCTCAGTTGCTCACCTGCCTTGAAAAGCCCTTGCTGGAGTTGCTGTGAGCCAGCTGCAACTTCACCACGCTTTGCACACATAGAGTCCAGAATCCAGCTGTTCTACTGCAGACCAACAGGGCAACTCTTGGAAACTGGCTCCAATGAAAGAATCCCAAGTAAGAAAGTCTCTGCTTGAGACTTCCAAGAGCGACTAAAACTAGGCTAGGTTGACCAATGAACTAATTGCTGCTGTGTGGTCTATACTCCCGACACAATATATATGTGTGAGCTCTGCTGCACGGGGACTATACACATAAGATGGAGATTCTAACCAAGAGACCCAGGAAAGACAGAGAGTGCACATTTCTTCCCTCTCCAAAAAGAACCGCATTTCCAGCCAAAGCCCAGTTTGGCTTCAACCAGTCATCAGAATGGAAGCACCTGCACAGAGCTTGCTTCCTTCCCTCCTTGCCAGAAAGAACACATGGATAGGCAGCATGGTGTAGTGGCTAGAGTGTCAGGCTAGCTGGGTCTCTCAGATCCTCACTCTGCCATGGAAACTCACTGGGTGATCTTGAGCCAGTCAATGACTCTCAGCCTAATAGAAGACCTGCAAAGATCAATTCAGGCATTCTTGAGACATCTTCTGCACGGGTCCACTGGGTGAAGAAGATAGTGTCCTTGCAGGTACTGGATGAGGAAGAATGTGTCTTGCATGCATGCCCATGACATTTTGCTTTAGCTACCCCAAGCACTGATTTCTAAGGTCAAGTCTAGTGTAAATGTTTCTCCTTCTGGAGATACCTCAACAGGGTGAGGTCAAAAAAATAAAGTCTCAGGCTCCCATGAGAAGTTATGAGCAAGATCTCTGTGTAAGCAACCAGATTCATGCGTCTCCTGTTTACTGATCACAGAAAAGCAAAGTGGATTTCAAACGGATAGGTTTTCATTTTCATAGGTATTCCTGCAAGGCAGAAGTCCCCAAAGTGGTGATCAGTGAACACCTTTTCTGTGGCATACACCAAGTGCTTTTAGAACGTGGGCATGGCTAGATGGGGCTCTTGATCAGCACGGCTTTTGACTGGCTCTGTACATTAAAAGGCATCCTGTTAAACAGAGCTTCAACATTTCAGAGAGAAAAGGTACTAGTAGGCTGTGGTTACACATGCTAAATAATGCACTTTCAATGCACTTTCCAACTGGATTTTGCCAGTTCACACAGTAAAATCCAGTTGGAAAGTGCACTGAAAGTTGATTGGAAGTGCATTATTTAGGGTGTGCGAACGCAACCATAGTGTTATATACAACCTTGCTTCCTGACATTCTGTGGTTGGCTCCACCTCCTGTGGCAGCCATTTTGTGATTCTGCCCACTGCCTTGCATCAGAGTTCCAAAGGTTCCTGCAGTCCCCTAAAAGCTGGGGACTCCCGCTATGGAACAAAAAAGGCCCACGTTATATTTCTCAGTCCATCCCTATTTCCAAAGTTTGATGTTAGGATAAAGAACAAATCCCCATGAGAGCTCCAACTCAAATGGCTCCTGAGAGCTCTTATTCAAATGGCTGAGATACTACTGTGACAAGTTCCTTCAAACACAACAGTCTCCCCACAACAAAGCACCAAGAATATCTGTGGAGGGAGAAACATTATGTGGGGATGAGCTAGTGCCTACAGAATGCAAGGTGGGGTCCAGTCAAAGGACAGCAAGCTGCCATTATGATGTAAACATCAAAGAAGGCTTTCCTTGCAAGTTCCTGTTTTCATGGCTGTGCTTACAGAAATCTGCAGCTCAGAAAGTAACTCCTTTTTTTGGCGGGGGGGGGGGGGGGGTAGCTAAAAAAGCATTGACCAGAGGTTTCTAGATAAGGAGAAATAGAAACCACTGATCATCGGGTCAAATACTGATCTCCACTCCACTGAAACACATTTCAGCACAGTCAGGGCTGCAGGGAGGACGTGGAATGGATTTTCCATTGAGGTCTCCGGGCCCTATCTATCAGGGCACAGAGACCTTAATGGACGATCCATTCCACATTTTCCTTGCAGCTTGGGCAGCCCCAGAGCTTCAAAGAGTGAGAACGGGAAGGGGGGGGGAAGAAAAGAGCCCTGTGAGCCAGATTAAAGCCAGCTGGCCATCTGACACCAAGGCTGAGTCTGTGAACTTAGGCAGATCATGAGAAGTAGGGCAGGGGGAGGTACTTGTGATTTTCCTGCATTTTATAGGGGGTTGGATTTGATGACCCTGGAGTTCCTGGAAAGACTCTACAAATTCCTTAACAGGTATTTACTGCACCTGATTTTAAGGAAAGAACAGGACTGAATGATCGTGTGTGTGTTAGTTGCTGTGAAGTCGCCTGTGACTTAGGGCAACTCTACGAAGTAACCTCCAAAGCATCTTCTTGTTCATAGCCTTGCCCTAATCTTGCAAACTGAGGGCCATGGCTTCCTTGACTGAATCAATGAATCTTATAGCATCACAGATTTGGAAGGGGCCAGCCGAGGCATCTAATCAAAACTCAATGCAGGATCAGCCTAGACTAGCATCCCCGACAAGTCCAGTGGCTGCTTAAAGATTGCCAGTGAGGGGAAGCTCACAACCTCTCAATTCTACTGATGTACTACTCTTACTGTAAAAACAAAATCCTGTTGAGCCTTCCTCCTTTCCTGCTGCCTTCAGCTTTTCCTAACATAATTGTCTTTTCCAGTACATCTTCTCAAAGATGGAGACCAATTTTGTTACTACACCTTTAATCCTGGTTCAGCCCTGTCCCCAAACTGACATTCTACACTAGAATCAGAGAAACCAACTCTATGATTCTATACTTTTGGTGTAGAATGTCAGCACGGGGACAGGGCTAAACCAGAATTAAAGGTCTAGTGTGAAACTGGTCTGAGCCTGTGGCACTATCTATGCTGACCAATTTCCATTTTAGTTGCTAGCAGAGGAAAATGGACTGCAGCAGCGACTTTCAGTCAAGTCAGTGCTTTGGAAAACTCTGGTTTGGTTCTTGGAAACCACTGGAGGCTCCTCACTGAGAAGAGAATTACTGACAGATGAGTTATTTCCCGCCATTACAGATATTCCCTTGCAGTACACACTGCACATGAATACTGGGTGTGCCCCATAGCATGCACTCCCATTTGAGGCGATCTGTAAGGCCCAACATGCCTGGCCAGTGTCCCATACAAATAGGGCACACATCGAAAATAACCTCAGAGACCTCAACAGTAGCCAAGATGTGTCTACTTAACAGTGTTTGTTTCTCAGGTTTCTGGAATGTCTGCTGAGGTCCCATCAATCTGCTGCAGAATCTGAATATTGCAGTGGACTGGGGAGGGACTGTGGCTCTGTGGCACAGCATGTTTTTTTTAACCTTAAAAGGGATACTTGGTTGTCCAGAATCATACATTTCCAAAGCCCCAGTTGCTGGGATCCATCGTTCCCTGGCAGTTAGCTCAACCACCTTCCCTGCTTGGCTTTTTCAAACTCTCTTTGGGACTACGCAGTTATCTCCTGGCTTCCCACCCTCCCAGACCACGGCTGGGGATATTCTGGTTGCTGACGCTCCTTCCTTCCAACCCCAGCCTGGCACCTGCACTTTCCATATACCACCTGCTTCTCTGTCACCCATCAGTTTCCCCTGCCTTCCTGCCGCCGACCTTTGCAAAGCCTGAAACCAGTTTTGTCACCGCAAGCCAGGCTGTTGGCTGGCTCTCCGCCTTCATAGGCGAGCATTGTTCTTGCCGCTCCGGGGAAACGGTTGGGCCTGCTCTGCCGATTTCAAAAGGCGTTTCTGTGAGCAGCCAACAGCCTGGAGGTGGGCCAAGAGGAAGTCACTATTTGCCTCATTGTGCTTGTTGAAAGTCTGCTTTCGCCAAAGAGTGCAGAGGGTCGCTTGAGCTCTTAGGAGGCAGGCCGGGTTGGGAGGGAGGGATATGCCTGAAAGCCCACTTGTGAGTTTTGAGGGGGGGGGGGCGATGGATTTGAAGGTGGCTTTCCCATATTTAAGCCCAATGAAAGTCTGCAAGAACTTCTACCTGCAAGAACTTTGAGGGAGGAGGAAACTTCAAGCTATGGTTGTATTCCAGGAGGGCAAACAATCCTGCCACAATGACTGCATCCCCTGCCAAGAATGCAACTTTATGCATAATTTTTTTTTTCTGCCCTTATAAAGATCGAAGAAAGTTAAAAGAAAAGCTAGGGGGTGGGTTCTGTCTCAAATACATGGAGGGAAAGCAGCAATTTACATACGCACATGAAGCTGCCTTTATACCAAATTAGACCATGAATCCATCAAAGTCAATACTGTCTATACAGACTGGCAGCACCTCTTTCAGGCAGAGCATCCATTACTCTATTCTCATGGCTTTTTTTGGAGCAGGAAATCCTTTGCATATTAGGCCACACAGCCCTGATGTAGCCAGTCCTCCGACAGCTTACAGTAGGCTCTGTACTAAAAGCCCTGTAAGCTCTTGGAGGATTGGCTACATCAGAGATGCGTGGCCTAATATGCAAAGCAGTTCCTGTTACAAAAAAAGCCCTGCTTCTTCAACTGAAGATGCCAGGGATAGGACCCAAGACCTTCTGCAGCAAGTGTTTTGCCACTGAACCACAGACCTTCAAGTACCCTCACAAATAACACCTTGGGTGTGTGTTCCACACCCTGGGATCTGTACCAGGACAACACAGCACATGAAGCTGCCGTTGAGCAATGAGCAAAGACCACCAGGTAGCGAGATGGTGGAACTTTAGTAAATTTGTAGTCCACCTTGAGTATCGGTGAGAAGGAAGGGCTTTAAACGATGCATTTTCTGAAAATAATAATAGTTAGGGCTACATGAGACACTGGAAGTTCAGTGATCACAGGTACGTTCCTCTTCAAAAAAGCCATGGTGCAAATATATATCTCAGATTAAGACCTTCGTCTTTAAATGAATCTCCTTCCCTCAACCTAAAATGGCTGCTCAAAACTGCCATTTGCAGATACAAGCAACATCCAGGGCAGGACGAACAGCACTTCAGTGGAGGCCACTGCAGGTCAGGGAAATCGCCTTGAAGGGAGGGTGGAGCTTCAAATGAAGACTGAAGCTGGTGGTTCAGAGGTAAAGCATCTGCTTGGCGAGGAGGAGATTGGATTTATACCCAGCTCTTTACTTGGGAGTCCCAGAGCGGCTTACAGTCTCCCTGCCCTTCCCCACAACAGACACCCTGTGAGGTAAGTGGGGCTGAGAGAGCTCTGAGAGAACTGCTCTTGACAGAACAGCCCTGAGAGAACTTCTGACTGACGCAAGGTCATCCCAGCTGGCTGCATGTGGTGGAGTGGGGCATCAAACCCGGTTCTCCCAGGTAAGAGTCCACTCACTTAACCACTACACCAAACTGGCTGTCAGGTCCCAGGTCAAACCCTGGCACATCCCATCAGGTAGTGGACTGTGTGAAAGACTTTGACCTGAGACTCTGGACAATCACCACCAGTCAGAGAAGACAATATTAACCCTGATACACCAGTGATCTAATTTGTACAAGGTGTTTGTAGAAAAGCTACTGGGAGGGGTGTGTATGGAAAGGCAGAAAGGTTAAAGCTTCCCTCCCCCACTACTTCTCACTTCTAACTTATCTTTTCCCGTACCAACTCCACTTTAACAACAAACATGAAAACAAGACCCTCTGGTAGTTACATGCCTTCATATGCAAAAGTGATCACCTATGGTGTTTACTCTCAAGGGGTAGTCCAATTCAAGAAGAGGACAGGAGATTTATACCCCGCCCTTCTCTTTGAATCAAAGTCTCAGAGCGGCTTACAATCTCCTTTCCACACATTAGACACCCTGTGAGGTGGGTGTGGGGCTGAGAGAGCTCTCCCAGAAGCTGCCTTTTCAAGGACAACTCCTACGAGAGCTATGGCTAACCCAAGGCCATTCCAACAGCTGCAAGTGGAGAAGAATGGAATCAAACCCGGTTCTCCCAGATAAGAGTCCGCACACTTAACCACTACACCAAACAGACTCTCAGATGCTGACCAAGTATTCTGCTGTGGTGGTGATACTTTCACCATTGTCCTTCACGTGGAAATCCACATCATTTGTCCCCCCCCCCCACCTCTCTCAAAAGTGGAGGAGGGAGAGAATCCGGCCATCTGCTTAGATGTTCTATGTGGATTCTCACCTGAGTGATAAGGGGGGGGGGGGGCAGATGTCCATCCACCTCTTCACCACACACACACAGGAACATCAGCTCAGGTAAGTAGAGGAAAGATGGTGATGGAAAGCACCATCAAGTCACAACTGACTTATGGTGACCCCACAGGGTTTTCAAGGCAAGAGATATTTAGAGATGGTTTGCCATTGCCGGCCTCTGCGTTATGACCCTGGTAGTCCTTGGTGGTCTCCTATCCAAATACTGGCCGGGGCCTCTTCAGCTTCTGAGATCAAGGAACCAGAGAAATACCAGCCTGCGCATCAGAGGAATATCAGCAACTCCAATTTCCTGCAGACTGGACATCCTCTATTTAGAAATATTCTCTAACATCACACCCTGTGGAGGACTACTCGAAATCTTGGAGGGTTCTTTTTCTAGCAGGAACTCCTCTGCATATTAGGCCATACCCCCCTGATGTAGTCAATCCTCCAAGAGCTTAGAGGGCTCTTAGTACAGGGCCTGCTGTAAGCTCCAGGAGGACTGGCTACATCAGGGGGTGTGTGGCCTAATACGCAGAGGAACTCCTGCTGCAAAAAGAGCCTGAGAAGTATCAACTTGAAAAAGTCTTCAAGACATTCAGCAGTTGCTCCAATGAATCTCATTTTAAAGGTGGATTTGTGGTTTAAGAATATTTCTCAGTTTTGCCCAGTTTCGCTGCTGCCCACAAACATCTCTCTACGGCCAGATGGACTGACACTTTTTAAATATACACAAAGGGAGTTGGATAGTGATCCAATTTGTGCACATCTGCTGCATTTCAGAGCAGATTCTCACCAGACCCACAGTTAAAGTTCCAGCACAGTTTAACTGCATATCAGTCGGCTGTAGATATTGCAAGCACGGGTTTTCAGGATGGCTCCCAAAAACAACAGGAGAATCTCTGCAAAGATTTCTCATATGGAAGGAAAGACCTCCAATTTGTCAGAAAGTCATAACTGAACTATTTCCTTCATTCCTCCTTTGAAGCTCACAGACTTCAACCATCCCTGATATTTCTAGAAATAATAGATTGTTTAGAGCTGATTTCTAAAGGTTCGCTATAATCTGGAGGGGAATCCACATAGTATCCATGCAGCTTTAATTTAAGCAGCCAATCTAACTAACTGGAGGGGGAAAACCTTATTCTTTTCTCCTGACTATGCTACAGACTGAGCTGAAAGGCCTCCCCCTTTGCACTCTTTTCTGGTGTTATATTTTAAGCTCCCAAGTATACACTTTGGAATCATTAGAGCATAACAGAGCATCTTGTGAAAAAGGAGACAGCTATGAAATGTGGAAGACTGCAGCAATGGACAGGCTTCTAAATAACAGACCTAAAGGACACTGAAGAAAGCTGTTGGGGAAGAGGGGAAGTGGGCAGACCCATGGACGTAGATGCACATAACACATATTCCCTAAACTTTCCAGGACAGGAAATGGGATCAAGCTAGTACAGGGGACTCCAACGTGATGCCACTGGCGTCACAGTGCTTGCCAACATCTTTTCTGGCATCCACCAAGAGTTTTTAGAAAGCAGGCAGGGCCAAGTGGGGCTTGTGCCAGCAAGGCTTCTGATTGGCTGTGCAGATTTTTAAAACCACTGCTTTGGCAGCAACTGCCACTTTAGCACGTAGATCTTCACTGTGTGAGCCGCAACAGCCATTTTATGGCTGGCTCCACCTCCTGTGGCAGCCATTTTGTGGCCGGGCCCACCACACCGTGTCAGAATTCCAAAGGCGCCTACAAAAGGTTGAGGACCCCCAATCTAGTGTTTTCCAATAAACGGACAATGTGAACTCTGCTTTTAGTTTTTAAAAAGGGGAGGGCAGATTGCTTTCTTTAACTCACATGTCTGCATTCACTTACACAAAAATCTGGAGGTCCACATTCATGCACCATGCAAACTTGCAATATTTCTTTTTAAAGGTCGTGGGGTGCTCAAGGAATATCAACTGCCCAAGTCATGTTGCTTGGAAAAGCACCTGATTTGAAACTGGCCTCGCTGCTTGTTGTCATGAGCATTTGGGTGATTTTGCGCTGCGTTCACCAGCCTGCGATATATATATATTCTCCCCCCCACTCCCACTTTCCTGCTTCTCCTGGATCCTGTCTCTTAGTAACCAATACATAATTTATAACATTCAGTGCCATGTGAGCATGCTCAGTGAAGCCTGGGTGGCTTTCTACTAGTGAAACAGATGCCCCAGAAACTAGAACATTAATAGCCTAGACTGGCAAGCCCTATCAACATGAATTGTTTCATGCTCTAAGGTGCACAAAGGAAAACACAGAGACCACCATAAAACCCTTCCACGACACATGCAAAACTAGTTTTCCGCAATGTGCAGCAAAAACAAATGTTCACCAAGATTCTTGCTGATATACAGAAAAAGAGCTCTGCTGGATCAGGCCGAGCATCTGGGACTTTGAACCTCCTGAATACAACAGGGCACACCTGAATATAGTAGGGTGCATCTGCCCACCCCTCCACTGCACTGAGAAGCTGGGGATGAAACCACACGGTTCATGGAAGTGTACGCAATGGCATTTTTAGAAGAAGGGGAAACTGGCAAGCAGCATTGATGGGAAAGTTGCTGGGGTGGAGGCAGAATTTGAAATAGGGAAACAGGAGGAAGGGAAAGCGTTACATATTTACCCATCATAAGAAAATAAGAGATGCCATGTTGGATCAGGCCAATGACTGATCTGGTCCAACACTCTGTCACATTGTGGCCAAGAAACCAAGTGCTGTCAGGAGATCTACCAGTAGGGCCAGGATGCTAGAAGCCCTCCCACTGTTCCCCCCCACCCCAAGCCCCAGACAGAGAGTACCATCTATACCTTCTGCTGGTATACCACTGATGGACCTCTGCTCCATATGTTTATCCAATCCCCTCTTGAAGCTGTCTATGCATGCAGCTGCCACCACCTCCTGTGGCAGTGAATTCCACGCGTTAAATCAGTCCTTGGTGAAGAAGTACTTCCTTCTATCAGTTCTAACCTTACTGCTCAGCAATTACATTGAGTGTCCATGAATTCTTGTACTGTGAGAAAGGGAGAAAAGTACTTCTTTCTCTGCCTTCTCTGTCCCATGCATAATCTTGTAAACCTCCGTCAACCTCCCCCAGCAAGGAAGCAAGGGAAGCAACGTGTAAGGTAAAGTGTGCCACTGAGTAGGTATTTTCAGTGCAAGGAATAAGCAGAGGTGGTTGGCCACTGCCTTCCTCAGCATAGCAACCCCAAGCTTCCTTGGTGGTCTCCCATTCAAGTATGGACCCCACCAGGGCTTTTTTTGAGCAGGAACACACAGGAACGCAGTTCCAGCTGGCCTGGTGTCAGGGGGTGTGGCTTAATATGCAAAGGAGTTTCTGCTAGGCTTTTTCTGGGCAAAAAAGCTCTGGACCCCACTTAGCTTCTAAGCTTTGGCAAGATCAGGCCAGTCTTGGGGCTGCAAAGGCAATGGAATCTAATTAAAGTTATCTTCAAAGGCCAACAGGAGGCTGGCACATACCTCCCGTTAGGTGTAAAGATGCTGCTGAAATTGGCATCCCTGTGGCGACTTTTCCACCCCATAGCAAATACACTCGAATACTCTGATTGTCGCGAAGGTCGCTCTCTGCACGTTGTGGGCTGCCAGGTGATGGGCCCTTCCCTTCGAACATGCACTGGCAACTCTCAGTGTGATGGCAGCAACCCATGTGGCAGAAGCGAACATTAAAGCTGGGCGTGGAAAACAAGACACTGGGATGTGGTTTGCAATGGTACCAGCAGGGCCACAGGGGTATGAGCTCCAAGACCCATGGAAATCAACGTGAAACTAGACAGAGGACTGCACACCGCCAGGAAGACAATTTTGTCAGCGGCCTTCGTTTCCTTCCTCCTTCCGCCCTGTCGTTTTCGACATCACACGGGGCCGGGGGGGGGGGGCCTTCCTTGTCAGTAGGCTTGCATTTTTTACAAGCTGCACATTCGATAAGCTGCAAAGTCCTCCCTGCCTGCAGGCCAGTCTGTTGTCAACAACGTTGTGCATATCATACTGTCATCTATTCACAATGGAAGTAAACAGTCCTCCTCTCTGGTATGCGGTCTGCCATTCCTGTGTACAGAAGCGTTGGGAAAGCCCAGGTTGCTCAAGAAAGTTAGCTAAGCAACAAAGTCCTTGAAGAAACCTGGACAAAGGCTTCTGACCTAAACTCACCGAGTTAACCACCCTGTTAGGACTTACACAGTTGCAATGGTGGGCCTCTTCTCCCTCTGAAGCTGCGCATGGATATCTGTTCTTACGTCCTGTGTGACCTCGGCACTTGCAAGTGTTCCTTTCTACTACTCAGTTGGGATATTTATGAAGATTCCATGACATCATAACAGAAGAGTTAGCAGACCTGGAATTCTGCCAGAGAGACAGCAGTCTGTTTCTGGCCTATGTATTTGATAGTGAACTGTGGATAAAGACTGCTGTGGGGGCGGAATCTATCCATTTTTCATTCTACACATTCAGTGGTTGCTTTCTGCAGAGCCCTCTCCGCTATGGGCCCATCACCTACAGAAGGGGTGGCCAAACTTGCTTAATGTGAGAGCCACATCGAATAAATGTCGGATGTCTGAGAGCCACAAGGCACAAACATGAGATGTTGAAGGAAGGAAGGAAGGAAGGAAGGAAGGAAGGAAGGAAGGAAGGAAGGAAGGAAGGAAGGAAGGAAGGAAGGAAGGAAGGAAGGAAGGAAGGAAGGAAGGAAGGAAGTGGATGGGTGGAGAGAGGATGGAAAGAAAGCAACTTTAACTTTAAATGTATTCTCCAAGCTGCTGGCTGGTTTGGCTTGGAGAAGTAACTTAAAGAAACAAATGCCTTCTCTGTGCTGGCTGATGGGGTAGCAGGGGCTTCAAGAGCCACACAACATGTGTGAAAGAGCCATATGTGGCTCCCGAGCCACAGTTTAGCCACCCCTGACCTACAGACTTCTAGCTCTCTGAACCAGGACTAAGTCACTTCTGTCCTGGACACTGGCTGGCACAATGTGACAATGAAATAATGCACAGAGGTTTTCAATTATATGACAGCAAACTTAATATCCATAGCGCAACTAACAATCCTTTGGGGAGGAGAAGCAATAATTCTTTTTAAGGGTAGTTTATTTCTCAAAATAGCCTATGCAGACCTACGTTGTTCTTATGGGACTACAGAGGAAGTGACATTTTTAAGGAATGGAGGATTTTGACAGGAAGACAGCAGACATAAGAGTTACAACATTCTCAACAGGGTTTGTGTTATTGATTTCAACAAGCCACAATAGGCTTTCTAACCAAAGAAGCCTCTGCTTTGCGCTCCCCACCCCCCCACATACCTAATGCTCTTTGTTGCGCTTCTTTAGGCCTTTCCCCTCTCCCTAGCATTCGGCATTAGTTAGCTGTAAGGAAAACAATGCGTTTTCAAAAAAACACACCACAAAGGCAGTGGGGCTCACTGTTTAGACAACACCACCTTGTTAGTTCTCTAGACACATGAACTCGATGCCTCTGGGTAAGCCAGAGCCGGACGGCTGGAAAAGAAAGGCCGGTTTGTGCGTGGAGTGCCGGAGAAGAGATTAAATATTAATTCTTCTTGACAAAGGCGTGGGGTGGGGGCTACAGGACTCCCACACATTGTCCCTTCAAAACCAGCAGTGTTCCAAAGCTTTCTCATGAAAAAAAGGGGGGGGGGGGAGAGAGACCCGTTTTTTCCTTGCAAAAGTTTCAAACAAAACTCCGATCTACATTCACATTAAAAAGGGTACTTTTTTTAAAACAGAAAGAAAAAAGAAGGAACTGCATCAATCATTAAATAGTTAAATGAAGATAGTATGACAGTCCCTATTGTTCAGAGAGAGAACACTTCTCTTTTCCAGAGCAGCTGCCAGGTCCTATTAGAAGGAGAAAAAGGGGATCTTTTTGGACTGGGGAGGGGATGGTTTCTGCTATTGAAAGTGGAAGACAATGGTTCGCCTTTGTGGACCCCTCGAGCCCCGTCTAACATCTGTCCGGAATCAATTTTTGACCTAAAGTTTCTTTCACTGAATATTAGGCTTGGCAATCCAACGGCAGCTTGCTGTTAAGGGGCCAGGATTTTCTTACACGTGGGACAAAGCGGAGGGAAAGCCGCACCTCCGAATGAGGCCCCAAATATATGGATGAGGGTTGTGCAGAAGCATTGCCCTGCTCAAGAGTTAACTTAGGAGGGCTGCATTGGGCAGGCGCTCACAGAGGCCCTTGGTAGTTACACACTGATGTTCTGGCACAGTTCCCATTCAGTTCCACGAAGCCTGAGGGAGAGAACCTTCCAGAGCAACGGTGGCTCAAAGCAGAAGGTTCCGGAGAATTGTGCCAGTGCTTCGAACAGGAGGAAGAGACACCAGATACTGTCCATAAAACACCCCACCCCCAAATTTCATTTGCATGCATGAACTATGGCAGGAAGCCTCCCATTCTCCTTGCCTGCTGCAAATTATGCAAAACTGAACTATTCAGGAGGGTTTTTCTGTGCAGGTAATAAAGTTCCACTGGACAAAAGAGTTCATAAACTTACTTAGATAAATGATTGAGACTGTGGTCTATACTGCTGTGCATAGCTTACTGTAAGCAGAATCCTATTTTGGAATTTCTGTACCACTTAATGTGTCATGTAAACACTTATGCTATGCTTTACTACCTTCTTGTGGTTCCAGGCTCCTAAAAATCCTAATGCATTGGTTACCGGATGTTCCATTTTGTCAACTGTACTGACTCACTATACATAATCCACCTTCAGCCCCTGTGAGAAAGGCAGACTACAAATAACATAAACAAATAAAAAATATGTAAACATAACTATGCCATGTTCCACACGGGCCCAATGCCCCAATGAAGAGAACTTCTCACCTCAAACGTGTGAGCTTAAAGAGGGTCCCACACAGACCTTCCTTCCCTGTAGAAGCCATTTTGACCGGGGGCAGAGGCGAGAGGATAAACAGAGAAACACTGCTCTATTGAGCAATTCTGGGACCCACACATGTGCAAACACTGCAAGGGATTATGGGTCGTGATTGCAGTTTGATGACGGTGTAACATAGTTTAAGTAACAATGAACTGAGAACCCATAGACAAGCTTTATAGAGAGACATAAGAGTACGAGAAAACCTTGTCAAAACTGCCGAGTCTTTGCTTACTGCCTCAATTTGACAATTCTGTGTTGTTGTGTGTGTGTGTGTGTGTGTTTTTTTTTGGGGGGGGGGTGTTAAAGCAATTTGAAACCAACCAATCTGAGCATTAATTAACAAAAAACTCCACTTACCCAAAGGGTCTCTGAATGAGCGCTGGGTGTAACTGCTGTACCCCCAAAGCAAAACCTAAGAGGAAAAATTGGTAAACACAATATTAGGTTACACTGTGCCACATCCTACAGGGTTGCCAACTTCCAGGTGGTAGCTGGAAACCTCTTGTTATTACAACTGATCTCCAGGCAACAGAGATCAGTTCACCTGGAGAAAATGACTGCTTTAGAAGTTCAACTCTATGGCGCTATGCCCCAAATCCCATGTTCCTCATGTTCTACCTCCCAAATTTCCAGGTATTTCTCAACCTGGAGTTGGCAACTCTATTAAGAATGAAAGTGGTCCAATGATATTGAAGTGCATAAATTCAAGGCTCAGTAATCACACACTTTCTACATGAGACTCAGAATCAGGTGTTGCTGTTCACGCTGTTGAACCTGCAAGATTGCAGTGAGAAGACTGTAATGCACTTTGTCCCAAAAGGAAATGGGAGGCTATAAAAATCCAAATAGATTATACGACTGAAGACCAACAGAAAACGTTCATGATTTGTCTTGTGTCCCTGCATTACATTTCACCTGTATCTGAAGAAGCAAGCAGTGACTCATGAAAGCTCATACCCTACCACAAATTTTGTCAGTCTTTAAGGTGCTACTGGACTCACCATTGTATTTTTAAATATATATATTTTTTAAAAAGTCTAGATTTTCAAGTTCTACTTTGGAACTTTCAATACAGCTTGCTATTTTTAAGAAAGTATTTAAAATTCCTTTGTAATAGATATTTTTGCAAGAAAGGGGGAAAAAACACATTATTCTTACCAAAACAGGATGCAGACAAAAAGCCTCAAGATCATGGCTTGGAACTTCTTTTCTCTCTCCCACTCCTCCCCTTCCTTTCTTGTTAAAAACCCTGATGAGGAGCACTGGAAAATTTGAAAGCTTGCCCATTGTTCTGTGCCATTTTGATGGGCCTTAATAAAAAGTATTTCATGGTTTGTTTTAGGGGAATGGCTGTGGCTCAGTGGTAGAGCATCTGTTTGGCATACAGAAGGTCTTAGGTTCAATCCCCTGTGCCTCCATTTAAAGGGATCATATAGTTGGTGATGTGAAAGACCTCTGCATGAGGCTGAGACCCTGGAGAGCCACCGCCAGTCTGAGTAGACAAAACTGACCTTGATGGACCACTGGTCTGATTCAGTATAAAGCAGCTTCATGTGTCCATGTGATCAAACTCGTTTCAAGGATTTTCTAATGGATAAATATGGCTTCTTGGAATCGCCACCTTGACAAAGGAATTATCTTTCTATAATATTTGTTCAGAAGGGTCTTTGTATCCACCCCAAAATCCTATGTTCTTTTACATCACTTCTCCTGTTCTGCCCCTAAGTGCTGCAGACACGTACACGCACATCTTGGAAAGCCAGTCTTCGCTCTTGGAATTTTGTCTCCTCGTAAAAACAAGTTATGCTGTGTGTTTTTCAGCTGTAATTCCCCAAATTTAGAGCACACACACACACACACAAAAAGCTATAACATTTCAAGTCTTCTTTTTCTCTTGGACTGTTTTAGAAACAACCTGCCAACCCCACTGCTGTTGTGCAACAGTTGTACTGCTGTCAGTCTTCACAGAAACTGTCCTACTCCCAATATTTAGCTCCTGTGCACAACTTTAGTTTCTCAGTATTCTAATTTCCAGCCATTAATTCTAACTGATTAAGTACAGTTCACTATCTGCCACTGTTTTATTGTCTTCCTCTTTTTAAACCCCTCCTTGGATGTAAAATGTCGCTGTATTTCCCCCTTCCCCCCACACAGTTGTAGAACTGCTATTAGTGCTACAGTGATAAGAAATTTCCTTCTTCCCTGTGCTCTGTAGCCTATGTTCTATCAGGAACAATTTCCCCTAGTCTGAGAAATCTGTTTATACTTCCAGGGACCGTCTTTCAAACAGGGTCTATATCATTTACAAAGGGTTAGGGTGAATTCACTCCCCTCCCCTCCACTCACACACACAAAAAACCCCCCAGACAAACCAAACAACCTCAATATTTGTCCAAACTTCACAGACATTATTCATTCAGCACATGGCATCCTGTTACCAGTCCACATTCCAGCAACTTCATTTATGCTTCTGAACATACAGGTTCATATAAACGAAGATCCAGGGCACTTCATCTTCAAGTAAAAGTGTCAACTGTCTCCCCCCCACCCACCCTCCACAGTTTTTTCTGAAGTCTCTAAAATGTTCACGTTACTTTACCAAATGGCAACCAAACTCATGAGAACTAATTCCTGGGCTTGGCTGGGTAGTACATACACATTTTGATCAGTGTGACTCTTCTTTAGTCCTGACCTGGATGATCACAGAATCATAGAGCTGGAAGGGACCTCCACCAGAGTCATCTAGTCCAAACCCCTGCACAATGCAGGAAACCCACAAATACCAACCCCAATGTCTACTCAGACCTTTGCAAATGTCTAACCCTTTGCAAATGTCAATGTCTACTAACCCTTTGCAAATGATGCCGGCTAGCCTGATCTCATGAGATCTCAGACGCCAAGTAGGATAAGCCCTAGTCAGTACTGGGAACACCAAGGAGGTTTGGGGTTGCTAGGCAGAGGCAGGCAATGGCAAACCACCTCTGAATGTCTCTTGCCTTGAAAACATTCTGAAGTTGCCATAAATTGGATGCAGCTTGAGGACACTTCCCACCACTACCAAATCCCTTTTCCCCACCTACACGCTGCCTTCATCTGCCACCACTTATTCTCAGGAATCTTCTACCTGTACATGCACAGCACAAATGAAGTTTCCTGTTGGGGACTTTATCTAAAATACAAGGAATTTTCAGGACAATCCCATAGACCCAATTCCTGGCCTCTCCACAAGCCAACACCAGCTTTCTCTGCTTTTGCATATGGGGAAGCCCCTTTCTGAACAGACTAAGTAATATAACAAACACAGCAGTGTGTCATATAAACCCCATTTCAAATGTATTAGGGTGGTTTAAACAGAAAACGGCCAGTGATTTTGGCTTATATTTTTAAGAAACAGGGTTTGTAATGACGTTTGAGTTTGATTCAGTTGTCAGTAAAACCTGAGCACCAAACCAGGACCTGTCAATAGAATCATAGAGTTGGAAGGGACCCCCAGGGTCATCTAGTCCAGCCTCCTACACAATGCAGGAAACTTACAAATACACGCCCCCCCACCCCGGTAAATTCACAGGATCAGCTTTGTCATCAGATGGCCATTTAGCCTCTTTTAAAAACCTCCAAGGAAGGAGAGCCCACCATCTCCCAAGGAAGCCTGTTCCACTGAGGAACTGCTCTAATGAGCTGGAAGTTCTTCCTAATTGTAAGCCGATTTCTGATTTAATTTCAACTCAGTGGTTCTGGTTCTACCTTCTGGGGCAACAGAAAATCATAATGGAGGCCTGAACACACTCTATATTTTATGCATGTGCATGGTATAATATACTATAACTGTACAATTACATCAACTTTTATTAGTTATGGACTTTTATGAATTGTTTGCTGGTCTATGACCTTTATAAATACATTCATTCATTCATTCCCTCCCTCCTCCTCCTCCAGTGTACAGATTCCCTCCTCTCTTCTCTGTTACAATCTAGCCAAAGTTTGGAGAAGGGCCATGGCTCAGAGGCAGAGCATCTGCTTGGCATGCAGAAGGTCCCAGGATCAATACCAGCATCTCCAGTTAAAGGACTGGGTAGCAGGTGATGTGAAAGATCTCCATCTAAAGTCATGAGAGCTGCTGCCGGTCTGAGAAAACAGTTGGTCTGTGATAGATCAATGGCCTGATTCAGGATAAGGTGGCTTCATGCATGTTCATGTATCCCAATAAGGGAGTGACCCCTATTGCTAAACTGTAACCAGCTGCTGCAATGTCTACACTGGACCAAAGTCTTAAAAATGAATCCATTTACTTCCTATCAAACATATGAAGCTGTCTTATATTGAATCAGACCCTTGATCCATCAAAGTCAGTATTGTCTACTCAGACTGGCAGAAGCTCTCCAAGGTCTAAGGTGGAGGTTTTTCACACCTATTTGCCTGGACCTTTTTTAGCTGGAGATGCCAGGGACTGAACCTGGGACCTTCTGCTTACAAAGCAGATGTTCTACTACTGAGCCACCGTCCCTCCCCTAAACATCCCTGAACAGTAACAACTTTGGTTGGGAGCAGGCAAAGAAAGAATATGTGGCTTTTGAGGTCATGCGTTATCAATATTACACTCCAAGTCATGTATTTATTGTTATCAGCTTCCTGCAGGATCCAGAAAATTAATTACAAGAGATGCTATTCTGTTTCTCACTAGGATCATTCATAGAACCCGCCTGGGTAATCTTGTACTCCAGTTTTCTGCCCTCGGCTTACTCAAGATCTATCTGCCCAGTTTTCAAAATTATTGATATGTATGGCTGTACCAGCCAAAAAAAGCATGAAATTTTTACTTTGTCTCATGAAGAAATGCTATTCCACCCAGTAATTGAAGTCATTACTTCTGGAAACTATGGCCCAGTTCCAAGCATTCTTCACAAAAAAATGAGCCCAATGAGTCCACTGGGGATTTCCTTCCTAGTCAGCAGGACTCTCAAATAAATATAAACAGGGTTGCAGTCTCAAGTCATCCAATTTAGTTGCCTTACTCAGCGACTTTGCACGTTTACAGTGAGAATGAAATCTTCCTTTCACACCATCCCCAGTGACATAAAAGTATGCATTTACATCATTTGTACCCCTCTTTTCTCCCCAGAGGGGACCCAAAGAAGATTAGATTGTTCTCTCTTCCATTTTATCCTCACAGCAACCCTGTGAGGTAGGTTAGGCTGAAAGTATGCCATTGGTCCAACGATAAGAACATAAGAGAACCCATGTTGGATCAGGCCAATGGCCCATCCAGTCCAACACTCTGTGTCACAGTAGCCAAAAAACCAGGCACCATCAGGAGGTCCATCAGTGGAGCCAGGACACTAGAAGGATCAAAGGCTCCTGAGTAAACTTAGCAGTCATGGGATAGGAGGACGGGGTCTCTTATGGATTAAAAACTCATTACATGACAGGAAGCGAAGAGTAGGAATCAATGGACAGTTCTCACAATGGAGGGAAATAAACAGTGAGGTCCCACAAGGATTGCTGTTGGGGTTAGTACCATTTAATTTATTCATAAATGATCTGGAATGAATGGAGGGCAGCATAGCGGCCAAGTTTGCAGATGACAGACAATTATTCAGGATGGTGAAAATCAAGGCTAACTGTGAAGAGCTCCAAGAGGACCTCCATAAACTAGGTGAGTGGGTGACAATGCGACAAATGAAGCTGCAGTGCTATTAAGTGTGATGTGATACATGTTAGGACAAAAAAAGCCACAGTTTCAAGCATAGGCTAACGGGATCTGAACCTGCCAAAACTGATAGGGAAGAAGATCTTGGGGTTGTAGTGGGTAGCTCAATGAAAGCATCAACTCTGTGTGCTACAATGGTGAAATAGGAAAATCACAGCCAATAGAATCCAAAACAGAACAAGAAACTGTGGGTAGGGCACAAACCAAAACTACTGAACAAACTTCTTCTACAGCATATAAATATAGTCAGAATAAGCTAAATCAGTGTTAGGGATTGAGAATAAAACAGCTGATATTATAGTACTCCTACATAGATCTATGATGCAGCCTCATTTGGAATACTTTGTACAGTCCTGGGCACTGTATCTTGAAAAGGGCTGTAGAGAGCTGGGAAAAGTAGAAGAGGGCAACCAAGACAGGAGGTTGGAGTACCCTCCCTATGAGGAAAGGCTGAAGAATCTGGAACTTTTCAAGTTTAGCAAAGAGACGGGGATGGGGTGGGGGGAGACATGATAGAAGTTTATAAAATCATGCAGGGGTGCAAAGAGTTGACAAAGAAATTTTTCTTCCTCTCCTCAAATACTAGAACTCCAGAGCATCCAATGAAGCCGATGGGCAGAAGTCCAGGATGGATAAAAGGAGACACTACTTTACAGTGGTAGAATTTGCTGTCTGAGGATGTAGAGATGCAGTAAACAGCTTTGAAAGGGGATTAGATAGATATGGAGGATAATTCTATCAATGGCTACTAGCCATAGTGACTGAGGGGAACCTCCAACGTTCAGAGGCATTAAACCTCTGAATCCCAGAGCCAGGAGGCAACACTGGGGAAAGGCCTCTATGCTCTCGTCAGCCCTCCAAAGGAACTGGTTGCCCACTGTATGAGGCAGGATGCTGGACAAGATGGGCTTTCTCATGTTCTTACAACACCCAGCGATCTTCCATGGCATAGTGGAGGTTATAGTACACCACATGATGCTGGTTTAAGCAGTCCTCTAATGCAAAATGGCACACGGACTACATAACTAACGAGCTCTGGAGAATGATACCCATTTGACCAGAAACTCGGCACAGTAGCCAACCAACAGATTCAAATTCCCTCCCAACCGTAACAGATCACTACGTTCCCATGGGCCAGCAAGAGTGCTGAGACTACAAAGGGAGGTGACAACAAGTGTGTTGCTCTGAGTCCTTGGGAGGAAGGGAAGGATAAAAATATAACGAACAAGACCATTTGCTTGCTTGGTTATATGTAAGTCGTCAGTGAATGGCTATCAGCCAAAGAAGGGCTGGGTATAAAATGAGGGATTCAGTCATGCAAACTCACTATGCTGTAGCAACCCCATCATTTGAAGCTTCAGGACTTAGCTTGTTGGATATTTCATGCAAGAGGATCTGGGAGGGAAAGGGTTAAGAGAATGCTCTGTCACTCACGTACACTTGGCTGGTTGGCCAGTGTGAGACAGGATGCTGGATTAGATGGACCACTGGTTTGATCCAGCAGAGCTCTTCTTATGTTCTTAAGGTGTGCATTCTGATTGGGGTTGCCAACGGAGAAAAATGACTTGTCCCTTTAGCATGTATGAGAATGGGCAGCTGAAGCTCTCAACATCACTTGGTCAATAACATCTAACTGAAGCTCCCTTAAAAGGATGGGACACCGCTCCCCCAACTCCTCTCCAGACAACCTTAGTGCAACATTTTGCTTATCCTGATTAGCAGAAAATGCCCCGAGGCCAAAACTGAAAAGTTGTTGTTTGTGGTGTACTCTGTTGTGGTGTGTCCCAGACACCTCTGTGAGTGTTGCTGACTAACAAAAGTACCCCAGTCTGCTCGGCATCATCCTGGTTTCCATCCCTGGGCCTCATGGAACATTTAGCAATGCCTTCTGTTGGGAAGCACTGGCAGGTGGCAATCAGGGAGAAGGCCTTCTCAGTCATAGCACCGAAACTTGAACTCTCTCCCCAGGGAAGAAGAAGACTGCAGACTTATACCCTACCCTTCCCTCTGAATCAGAGACTCAGAGCGACTTACAATGTCCTTTATCATCTTCCTCCACAACAGACACCCTGTGAGGTGGGTGGGGCTGAGAGGGCTCTCACAGCAGCGCCCTTTCAAGGACAGCTCCTGCGAGAGCTACAGCTGACCCAAGCCCATTCTAGCAGCTGCAAATAGAGGAGTGGGAAATCAAACCCAGTTCTCCGCACACAAAACCACTACACCAAACTGGCTCCCATTCAACTCGTTCTGGCCACCTTCCACTGGTGGGTGAAGACTTTTTGTTTGCTTGTTTCATTTGGCATTCTCTCAGTGACCCCTCCTTTGTACCCAAAGTTTTAATTGCTGTTTTTGGTTTTGGTTGACTTTCCCTCCACGATCCCCTCTTCCTAACCAGTGTTTCAAACTGTTGTTTTTATGTTTTGTTTGGATTTTAACCGTTTTAAATTTTTAATTATGCATGTTTTGGGAAAGGTTGATTTTAATGGTTTTAAAACATGATTTTATTACATATGTTTTAAACTGTTAGCTGCCTTGGGGGCCCTTGTGCAGACAGAAAGGTGGAATATAAATTCTGGAAATAAAGAAAACAAAAAGTATCCCACTAACTCTGCTCAGCAAAGTTGGAAGCCTTAAAGGAGGCTTTAAGGTTTGAACAGATAGAATCTCTCAAGAAACCACATGCTTTGCCTTCTCCTCTTAACCCTACCTTTCCATCTTCTATTTACATGCTATGATTGTCAGCTGCCATAGCAACTCAGGTGGCGCAGTTGCTAACAGAGACTGGTGCAGGCTGATGATGTCATCACTTGGTTGTCAAAGCTGCTATGGATGTTGTCCCACCCTCTTCAGACACTTGGCTCAAGGGTGTGCGTGGTAGAACTTCCCACCCTTTTCTGCCTCATTGCCCCTACCCATGAGGCTGCCAACACTTTGAGAACTCCATACTCGGCAGCAGAAAGTAAGCGTTAACATGCAGAATTTGTTTTGACAGCAGAATCCGAGCTTCCTGGGCACAAACAATAAAGCCCTGGGGTTATTTATACTGCCCTATTCAAAGTCTTGAACTAGTTTAAGCAAGCCCAACTAACTGGAAAGAAATGTTTGAATGCTCACCGGTCTGAATACTCCTTGGTTTTGCTCCCAGATACGCAAGGTTGACGTTTGCTTTCCGGCCGTCGATGATGGGGTTGGGATCCTTGCAGGCCCTGTCGGCAGCAGCTCGGTCGGCCATGGTCACCTAAAAAGAAGCACAATCCACATTTTGTAGCATCTGAACGCCCCCCGCTCGTTCTCTGGCAAGCGCTTGCCCAAAAACCACAGAGGCGAAGAGCGTCGATTTTCCTCGGCCCGAAACCTCACTGCAAAAGCTGAAGGAGGGAGTAATCCTTCGTGTGGAGACCACAGAGAGGGAGCCTTCCATCTCCACCTGCGTGGTGTTTTGTTTTCTGCTCAACATCACAAGAAAGTAAGAGGTTGGCAAAGCTGAATACCTCACAGCGCTACGTCTCCTCAAAACGGAGGCCTGCTGTCACGCAGATCTCAACACTCCTTGAACTCTGGGGTACACCTGCTTCCTCCCAAGTTTGCTCTTCAGCGGTGGCAGTTTGGTAATGATTTACACTAGCCCAGGCAAAAGCTGACAAATATCCCAAGGGAAGCAGGAGATGGGTGGTAAACTAGGGGCAGGTGCCAAGGCCGATCAGAATTCCTAAAACTTTTGGTTTCCTTTTTTTTTTCAGAAAAGGAGGATATCCATATATGCTTTGCTAAAAGAAGGAGGCCGTCATGGCTGCTTTTCTTCTGGGGACAAAAAGGAACAGAAGTTGTTTACCTGAACTGAGTCAGCAGCAAACAACAGAATAGAACCATAGAGTTGGAAGGGGCCATACAGGCCATCTAGTGCAGCAATCCCCAACCTTTTTGGCACCAGGAAGCAGTTTTGTGGAAGACAATTTTTCCACGGACCATGGTGGGGGAGCGATGGTTTTGGGATGATACAATTGTGCACTATTTGTATTAATTTGGTGTGGTGGTTAAGTGTGTGGACTCTTAGTTGGGAGAACCGGGTTTGATTCCCCACTCCTCCACTTGCAGCTGCTGGAATGGCCTTGAGTCAGCCCCACCCACCTCACAGGGTGTCCGTTGTGGGGGCGGGAGGGGGGAGAGGTAAAGGAGATTGTGAACTGCTCTGAGACTCTGAGATTCAAAGTGGAGGGAAGGATATAAACCCAATGTATTATTACTACTACTACTACATTGTAATATATAATAAAATAATTATACAACTCATGGCCCGGTTGCTAACAGGCCATGGACCACTACTGGTCCACGGCCCGGGGGTTGGGGACCCCTGATCTACCACAACCCACAGCTCAATGTAAGGTCAGTTTAGAGTATCCATGACAAGGGTTTGTCCAGCCACTGCTTCAAGACTGCCAGTGAATAAAAGCAAAAAACTTTACTGTTGAAAACACACACTACTCAGCTTGAGGGAAAGTACAGATACTTCTTTAGTCTTCAATGTACACTATATGGCCTTTAAAATATGCTCAGTTCACAACACCCTGACCCGGATAGCCTGTAACATTTCAGAACGTAAGCAGAGTTGGCCTGAAAGTATTTGGATGGGAGACCTCCAAGGAAACCCAGGATTACAATAGGGTTACAGAGAGAGCCAGTTTGGTGTAGTGGTTATGAGCGTGGACTCTAATCTGGGGGAACCAGGGTTTGATTCCCCACTTCTCCACAAACAGCTGCTAGAGTGACCTTGGTTCAGTCACAGTTCTCTCAAGAGGAGGTCTCAAAAGAGCTCTCTCAGCCCCACCTACTTCACAGAGTGTCTGTTGTGGAGACAGGAAGGGAAAAGAGATTGAAAGGTGCTCTCAGTCTCCAAGTGAAGGGCACGGTATAAATCAAATCTCCTCTTCTACTACTACTATGCAGAGGCAGCCAGTGGGAAACCACCTCTGAATGTCTCTTGCCTTGAAAACACTATGGCTTTGCCAGACATAGGCTGTAACTTTACGTCACTCTACAGAGGGCAGGGAAAGGGGGAAACAAACTCAACCCAAAAATATACCAGCACTGTTCAAGGGGTTAAAGTAACTTAAAGATAAATATTATCAAATATATATATTATTTATAGTGTACACAGTCAGTAGCAAAGACTAAAAGATGAAGAACAAACGGTCTGAAGATCAGACTGCAAAGAACATCAACATAAGCTTGAAAAAAGCTTTAGTCATTTTACATATGTATGTAAAGCTTGGCCATTTGAACCGCACTGCTAATGTCAGTTTACAAGCAACATTCACAACATGAAACTTATAGGTAAGGCAGCCTCCAATGCAAAGACAGGCTGCGCATCTGGAATTTAAATTTGAATTCTATGCATAAATATGATAAGCCTACAGAAATATAAACTGCTGTGCATACATGCACTGAGAAGCCCGAGTCCTTCATCTTCAGTGGCCGAGAGGCTGTAGCTCCATAATAAAGCATCTGTTTTGTATGCATAATAAGGTTCCCGGCTCAACATCCAGAATCTCCAGTTAAAAAGGACCAGGTAAGAAATGATGCAAAAGACCCCTACAGAAGGCTTTAGAGCAGTGGTGGTGAACCTATGGCACGGGTGCCAGAGGCGGCACTCGGAGCCCTCTCTGTGGGCACATGCGCTCAATCCCCCCCCCCCCCACACACACATGAGGCTCTGGAGTCATATCTCATTGAAGCTCCTCCTCCCCCCCAAACTCAGGCTCCTTCCCCCAAATCTCCAGGTATTTCCAAACCCAAATCTGGCAACCCTAACTGGGCCTCGTTCAGAGAGACAACAGAGCACTTCAACCTTTTTGAGCTCGTGGGCACCTTTGGAATTCTGACATTGGGGGGGGGGGGATGGGTGCAACCACAATGCAGCCGCCAAGCACAACACACAGGAAAATTCCTTGTAGGTGTTCCTGCAGTTTTAGGGAGGGGGTTAGATGGGACCCACTAGGGCAGGGGTGGCCAAACTTGCTTAACATAAGAGCCACATAGAATAAATGTCAGATGTGTGAGAGCCACCAGACACGAGCGCCAGAGGGAGGGAGGGAGGGAGGGAGGGAGGGAGGGAGGGAGGGAGGGAGGGAGGAAGGAAGGAAGGAAGGAAGGAAGGAAGGAAGGAAGGAAGGAAGGAAGGAAGGAAGGAAGGAAGGAAGGAAGGAAGGAAGGAAGGAAGGAGAGGTGGAAAGAAAGCAACTTGAACTTTTAATGCCTTCTCCAAGCCACTGGCTGGCTTGGCTTGAAGAAGTGGTTTAAAGAGACAAATGCCTTTTTTGGTGGGGGCTGCAAGAGCCACACGATGTATGTGAAAGAGCCACATGTGGCTCCCAAGTCACGGTTTGGCCACCCCTGCACTAGAGAGATGGGTATCAGGCAGCTTCATGTTTTCATGTAGCCAAGACCTGGTTGCATTTCATATTTCAAAACTTCCCACGGTAAAAGCCGAAGGGAAGAAGAGAGCATGGGTGTGTGGGGAAGGGGGGAGGGGGAGAGATCAGGACCTTGAATCAAGTACGGTTTTTTTGTAAAAGGATGTGGGTTTATTACAGGAAATGTTGGATCCCACTAATCTGGCAGAAACAGAGGCAGGGATTGCCTCTGGTTTAGGAATGTAAAGGGAGGAATTGCAGGCTTCCTTGCTTTCAAATACGATGCTTCTGATAGCAGTATCTGAACAGAGCTCTTTCAAGGTACAGGGACCATACGGCAAATTGTTGATAAGTTGTTTTTGAACTGTTGCACTGCTTCTCTGGTTTTCCAGAGCATCCCTGACAAGTGTTTGTCCAGCCGCTGCTTAAAGACTGCCAGTGAGGGGGTTGATTGCACTGTTGAATAACTCTTACTGTTAAAAAGTTTTTGCTATGCCAGTTCTCTCATCTGCTGCCAGCAGGAACAGTCCCCTGCCCTCCTCTAAGTGGCAGCCCTACTAATACTTCAAAAGAGCAATCATGTCTCCTCCCTCAACCTCCTCTTCTCCAGGCTGAATATCCCCAAGTCCCTTAGCCTTTCATCATTGGGCTTGCTTTCCATGGTTACTCGGAAGTAATCTATAGTGAGCACTGTGGCACCTACTCTCTACACATGCACAGGATTGCAGTTTTAGTTTAAAGAAAGAAGATATTGGATTTATATCCCGCCCTTCACTCTGAATCTCAGGATCTCAGAGCAGCTCACAATCTCCTTTATCTTCCTCCCCCACAACAGACACCCTTGTGAGGTAGGTGGGGCTGAGAGAAGCTCCCCCAGAAGCTGCCCTTTCAAGGTTAGCTATGGCTGACCCAAGGCCATTCCAGCAGCTGAAAGTGGAGGAGTGGGGAATCAAACCCAGTTCTCCCAGATAGGAGTCCGCGCACTTAACCTCTACACCAAACTGGCCCTCCTTTCTCACATCAGACTTTCTAGTTAATAAAATTCAGACTATCCCTGAAGTTCCCAAGGGTAGCTGTGCTGGTCCATAGCAGAACTAGATTCGAGCTCAGGAGCACCTTAGAGACCAACAAGATTTGGGGGAGGGGGCACAAGCTTTCCAGCATTAGAGCTCCCTTGATGAGATAAAAGGAGTTTTGACTCACAAAAATCTTGTTCTCTAAGGTGCTGCTGGACCCAGATTTAATCATATAAATCAGTGGACTCCTTTCATCAACTTAATTTATTAACTAACATCATGTAACCCCTGCCTTCCACCCCCGAAAGGACACTGAAGTGGTTTGACACACTCTCCCCTTCTCTTTTATCCTCACAACAAACCCATGAGGTGGGTTAACTCAGAGTATATTTCTGGTCCAAGGTTTCCCAGCAAGTTGCCAGGCAGAGTGGACATATGAATCAGGACCTCTGAGATCTGATTTGGACACCCTAACCACCAGCTCCTACTAAACACACTATATTTTAATGTATTCTTTTTTCCTAATGGCAGACTAGAATGATGTTTATAATGTATGTTACATGTTCAAAAGTAAATTCGGTGGACAGGAACACCTCTGGGAAAGGCATGTTCTCAGTTTAACCGAGACCTGCAAGCAACAGAGCAATGAACAGCCTCCATTTATTACCTTATGACACTCTCACCATCATTCTCCCAATTTTGACATGTTACTATTTTGTTGGTTTCCTAAGCTAATGCTATCCAGACCAAATGTTCTTTCAGTTTGCTAATTTCACTATGAGTTGTTTTTTTCTAAACTAAAACCTCAGTATTCAGGTTAAATTGCCATGTTGGCACTTTGCGATAAATAAGTGGGTTTTGGGTTGTAGTTTCGGCACTCGGTCTCTAAAAGTTTCGCCATCACTGCTCTAGAGAGCCACTCACTGTCAGTCATGGAGCAGACAAGACCAACCTTGATAGACTCCATCCCAACTCCTGCCTGACGAAAGAAACTTTCACTATGAAATTCGTATCCCCTCAAACGTTTGTTTGTCTCTAAGGAACACCTCTGGGAAAGGCATGTTCTCAGTTTAACCTGCAAGCAACAGAGCAATGAACAGCCTCCATTTATTGCCCTATAACACTCTCACCCATCATTCTCGAATTCAACTGATAGGCAAATAGTATGCCACCGTATAGGGCAGCTGGCAACCCTTTTTTTTAAAGGTCAAAACAAAAGTTTTATTTGATTACTGTGACAGGAGCAAAAAAAAAAAGCAATTTCAGTTCTGATAGGATCCTAGGATTAGCAATAAAAACAAAGATTGCTTTCCCTTCTGAGAGCAAACGGGAATTCTTGGCTTATTGAAACTAATTATGTTGTTTAGATAAAAAGCAAACATATTTAAACTTTCCAATTACCTGGTTTAGAGGCAGATGATCATCACTAACATTTGATTTGTACATATGAACATATGAAGCTGCCTTATACTGAATCAGACCCTTGGTCCATCAAAGTCAGTATTGTCTTCTCAGACCGGCAGTGGCTCTCCAGGGTCTCAAGCTGAGGTTTTTTCACACCTATTTGCCTGGACCCTTTTTTGGAGATGCCAGGGATTGAACCTGGGACCTTCTGCTTCCCAAGCAGATGCTCTACCACTGAGCCACTGTCCCTGCCCAAATTGATTTTTGACTTTAATTGATTTGACAGCACTCGGGCAACCACTTCAGCGGAAGCAGCCTATCAAATGCATAATTCATCCACTTCCTTCCCATTGCCACCCCCCTGACTTTTTACTTTGAATACGAAACCCTTAAAGTAGTCAAAGATTTCCTCTGGAGAACCATCTTAGCGAGAATTATTGGACTACGAGGCTCTCAAAATATGGGAGTTTTGCCATATCTCAATGGGATAGATGGCAATTATATGAAGAGGACACAAGATCTTCATCTTGGTAGCAAGGCCTATCCATGTGGTAGTGATAAAAAGAGTCATCACCTCTTATGGTGACCCATCATGGGGGGGGGGGGTTCAAGACAAGTGGTATCAGAGGTGCTTTGCCACTGCCTGCCTCTGCATCACGGCCCTGGAATTCTTTGGTGGTCTCCCATCCAACAGGGCTGACTCTGCTTAGCTTCCAAGACATGTAATTTAGAATGTGTTTTAGTCTTTCCTGTAAGGGAGATAAAATGCCCTTCCATTGGTCCAATAATGCACTGTGAAGTTTGGTAGATAGTTACAGGATGGGTAAGGGGCAGATCTGAGAGCTGGTGAGGTACCCAAGGAGAGAAGCATAAATGTTGGGGGGGGGGGGGCAGAGGACTTCTTCCACCCCATTTTCTATAAAACTGGGAAGAGGTACAAGGTTCCAGTTCCAGAAGACAGCTTAAGGCAACAATATATTGGGATAATGAAGACATTCCACCGTGACAGCAGAGTCAGAAACAAAACAGATCTTCAAGAGAACAGTTGCCGCTCCATAAAGACCCGAAAGGCTTTTGAGTGGGCGATCGATAACCACCAAGGAAGGCAAGATGTTAAAGAATAAAATAGCACACACATTTTGCGCAACTTCTGCAGTTCAGGCCCATCTATTACAGAACTGCAAAGTTGATGGCTTGGAGGAACAGAATTCTAGAGAAGTCCGCAAATCACAAAACTTAACAGGATGGGGATGCACACTTTTAGAGCCCAGAGATCCCCTTAGAGATATGTTGTGAAACTTCTGGGAGCTCAGGCCTTGACCCTACAATGCAGAGACAATGGAACAGACTACATCTGGAGCCAACATCTTACAGTTGAACATAAGAACATAAGAGAAGCCATGTTGGATCAGGCCAACGGCCCATCAAGTCCAACACTCTGTGTCACACAGTGGCAAAAAATGTTATATACACACATACACTGTGGCTAATAGCCACTGGTGGACCTGTGCTCCATACACTGTGGCTAATAGCCACTGATGGACCTGTGCTCCATATTTTTATCTAAACCCCTCTTGAAGGTGGCTATACTTGTGGCCGCCACCACCTCCTGTGGCAGTGAATTCCACATGTTAATCACCCTTTGGGTGAAGAAGTACTTCCTTTTATCCGTCTTAACCTGTCTGCTCAGCAATTTCATCGAATGCCCACGAGTTCTTGTATTGTGAGAAAGGGAGAAAAGTACTTCTTTCTCTACTTTCTCCATTCCATGCATTATCTTGTAAACCTCTATCATGTCACCCCGCAGTCGACGTTTCTCCAAGCTAAAGAGTCCCAAGCGTTTCAACCTTTCTTCATAGGGAAAGTGCTCCAGCCCTTTAATCATTCTAGTTGCCCTTCTCTGCACCTTCTCTAAAGCTATAATATCCTTTTTGAGGTGCGGCGACCAGAACTGCACACAGTACTCCAAATGAGACCGCACCATCGATTTATACAGGGGCATTATGATACTGGCTGATTTGTTTTCAATTCCCTTCCTAATAATTCCCAGCATGGCATTGGCCTTTTTTATTGCAAACGCACACTGTCTTGACACTTTCAGTGAGTTATCTATCATGACCCCAAGATCTCTCTCTTGATCAGTCTCTGCCAGTTCACACCCCATCAACTTGTATTTGTAGCTGGGATTCTTAGCCCCAATGTGCATTACTTTGCACTTGGCCACATTGAACCGCATCTGCCACGTTGACGCCCACTCACCCAGCCTCAACAGATCCCTTTGGAGTTCCTCACAATCCTCTCTGGTTCTCACCACCCTGAACAATTTAGTGTCATCCGCAAACTTGGCCACTTCACTGCTCACTCCGAACTCTAAATCATTTATGAACAAGTTAAAAAGCATGGGACCCAGTACCGAGCCCTGCGGCACCCCACTGCTTACCGTCCTCCACTGCGAAGACTGCCCATTTATACTCACTCTCTGCTTCCTATTACTCAGCCAGTTTTTGATCCACAAGAGGACCTGTCCTTTTACTCCATGATTCTCAAGCTTTCTAAGGAGCCTTTGATGAGGAACTTTATCAAAAGCTTTCTGGAAGTCAAGGTAAACAACATCTATCGGGTCTCCTTTGTCCACATGTTTGTTCACCCCCTCAAAGAAATGCAACAGGTTAGTGAGGCAAGATCTTCCCTTGCAGAACCCATGCTGAGTCTTCCTCTATAACCCGTGTTCATCAATGTGCCTACTCATTCTGTCCTTGATAATGGTTTCTACCAACTTTCCCGGTATTGAAGTCAGACTGACTGGCCTGTAGTTTCCCGGATCTCCTCTGGAACCTTTTTTAAAGATGGGGGTGACATTTGCTACCTTCCAGTCCTCAGAAATGGAGGCAGATTTCAATGAAAGATTACAGATTTTTGTTAGAAGATCCACAAGTTCAACTTTGAGTTCCTTCAGAACTCTCGGATGTATGCCATCCGGACCCGGTGACTTATTAGTTTTTAATTTGTCTATCAGTTGTAGGACCTCCTCATTTGTCACCTCAATCTGACTCAGGTCTTTCAACACCCCTTCCAAAATTAGTGGTTCTGGGGCGGGCAAAAAGTTCTCGTCTTCTACAGTGAAGACGGAGGCAAAAAATTCATTTAGCTTTTCAGCCATTTCCCTATCCTCCTTCAGTAATCCTTTTACCCCATGGTCATCCAAGGGCCCCACTGCCTCCCTGGCTGGTTTCCTACTTCTAATATATTTGAAGAAAGTTTTATTGTTGGTCTTTATGTTTTTTGCAATATGCTCCTCATAGTCCCTTTTTGCCTGCCTGATCACAGTCTTGCATTTGATTTGCCACAGCCTGTGTTCCCTTTTACTAATCTCACTTGGACTGGTTTTCCACCGCTTAAAGGAGTCCTTCTTACCTTTTACAGCTTCCATTACTTTATTTGTTAACCACGCAGGCCTTTTCTTATGCCTGTTTGTGCCTTTCCTAACTTGTGGTATGTATTTTATCTGAGCTTCTAGGATTATAGTTTTAAATAGCGTCCAAGCTTTCTCAAGGGTTTTGACCGTATGTACCTTTCCTTTCAGTTTCTTCCTCACATGCCTCCTCATCTCAGTGTATTTACCCCTTTTAAAGTTAAACGTGGTTGTGGTGGTCTTTTTGGACAACTCCCTATTTATACAAACGGTGAAATCAATAACATTATGGTCACTGCTCCCAAGCGGCGCAATCACTTTTACATCTCTCACCAAGTCTTGGGCATTACTTAGGACCAAATCCAGGATCGCCCCACCCCTGGTAGTTGGCTAGGCCTCTATTAAAGTTATTGCAGCTGTTTACTACTTCCATGAAACTCTCACTGTGACTTGAACACAGCATGCACACACACTCCACCAAGGCTGCACTGGTCTCAACTGCAAAATCTCACAGGGCTGTAAATACAAGATGGCTCTCGGAACCCAATTTCACCGAGTGCCTACAGAAATGCCACCCAGTCTCTGAAGATCCTTCTGGAAAGACCTCAATGGATCCAGCCTTGATGGATTCACAGCCAATCCACTGAAACTTGTGTTTGGACACAAGTAAGGGCCACAACACATCCTATCCATAACCACCTGTTCATTGATATGGATGAGCCTTTCCCCCCCTTAGCCATAAAGACCAATTTTCTGGACCTCATCCATTTCCTCTTCTTCCTTCCACCACTAGGGGAAAACAAAATCTTCGCGGGGGGGCGGGGGGGGGAATCCCAGGACTATGTCAACCTACCCAGTGCATTTATCTCAACCTTCCTGGACAGCATAGGCAAAGATTCCTTCCCCCTCTATTTTTATCTCACTACAACCTTGTGAGGTGGGCAAAGGAGACAACTCAACAGTCAGCTCATGCCAGTGTGTTTGTGTGGGGGGGAGGGGGGGAATCAAATCCTAACCCAAATCCTATCCCCTAACCAGTGTTCCCTCGAAACTGAGTCAATGTGAGCTAGCTCACAGATTTTTAGCCTCCAGCTAACACATTTCAGTCTTAGCTCAGGAAAAATGGCCTCAGAGCACAATAATGTATGCAGTAGCTCACAACTTTAATACCAATAGCTCACAAAGTGGAATTTTTGCTCACAAGACTCTGCGGCTTAGAGGGAACATTGTCCTAACCACTACACCAACCCTCCCGCCCCTGGGCCCGGCAAACCCCTTCGATCCCACGTTATTTCCTCCAGGAGGGAGAACGGATCGCGTCGCTCTAACCTCGTTCCCCTACTCAGGGATCTCCAGGGGGGTTAAAGAGCCTCCATAAATTATGTCACGCATCAAGGGAGCGGCGAAGTCGCGCTAAAGGAGGAACGGAGCATTGGCTGAAACCGAGGCAAAGCGGAACAAATGCGAGGGGGAGGGAAAAGGGGGAGGGGTGTCTAAGGGTTCTTTTTTTTGTTTTCAAGCATAACATGTTTTGTGAGCAACGTCCCTTTTTAATCCTGCCAATGCAGGATTCTCTAGAACTGAAGTTTCTAAACCGCACGCACGATCGAGCCTCGGGAACCCCGACGCGTTAGGCGGCTACCTCGGATTAAGACGGCGCGCAAAGGGACATTTGAATCCGACGGCCGGATCCTTTCTCCTCCCACCGCTGCAGCTTCTCCCCTCCCCCCTCGAAAGCGACCCTCCCTCCAGCCTTCTCCTCCCCCCCGCCCCTCCCGCACTTACAAAGCCGTAGCCCCGGGATTTGCCCGTCTGCCGGTCGGTGATGACGACGGCTTCCTCGATGTCCCCGAACCCCTCGAAGTACTTCCTCAGCGAGGCGTCCGTGGTGTGGTAGGGCAGGCCCCCGACGAAGATCTTGGTGAAGGTAGTGTCCTTTTGCACCGTGTGCATGGCGCTGCCTCGACGGCTGCCGCTGCTTGGAGAGGCGGACGAGGAAGAGGAGGAGGAGGAGGCAGGCGACGGCGGGGAGTGGGGAAGGCTGGGCAAAGCATCCAAAAGGAGTAAGGGGGGAGCCGGCAGCAGGGGAGGCAAGACCTCCAGGGCTGAGCGCGGGGAGCCCGTCCTACTCGTCCAGGCTCATCGCCCGGCAGGGAGGCGAGGGCTCCGGGCCGCCGAGGAAGAGCGCCGACGGAGCAGGCAGAGCAGCCGCTTGGCCACCCATGCAGAGCCGCTGCAGCGCAAGGCGGCGGAGGAGGAGAAGGAGGGCGGGCTCAGCTGGTCCTGAGCGCGCCGGCAACAACCGCCGCCCCCTCGTGCAACAGAACCTCCCGCTTGCAGCCGCCGAGACTCGAGCCGCTCCCCCGGAGCGCGCGCCGCACTTTGTACCCATCCTCTCCCTCCGCCCCTTTCCCAGCTCAGGCTCCGACCACGCCTCCCTTTGCTCTGGGGTGGTGGGGGAGGAAGAAGCTCCAAGCTCCGCGAAGGCCCACGGGCTTTGTAGTTCGCCGCGGCTGCCCTGAAAGTTGAAGTCGAAGGCGGGCCTTCGTAAAGGCCACGCCTTGCGAGAAGTTGGCGCGAGGCACGGGGGCAGCGGCGGGGAAAGGAGATCGGACGGGGGGAGGAGGAGGAGGAAAGAGGAGGCCCGCGCTTGCTCAAGGGCACGCAGGGGGCCAGCCGAGTTGGCCGCTTGGGAAGGCTGCCACTGGGCCCTTCCAGCGAAGGCAGGCAGAATTAGGGTTGCCAGGCCTATGTTGGAAAATCCCTGGAGACTTTGGGGATGAATCTGTGAGAAGGCAGCGTTTGGGGAGGGGAGGGGCCTCAGCATGGTAGAATGCCATTGAGTCCACCCTTCAAAGCAGCCGTTTTCTCCAGGGGGGGCTGATCTCTGCAAGCTGGAGCTCAGTTGGAAAAGAGGGAGATCTCTAGGTCCCACCTGGAGGTTGGCAACCCTAGAATCTGTGCAAGGGGGCGCGTCCTTGCCTCCGGCTCGCCACCTCACCCCCAGAAAGCCTCGTGCGCTTCTAGTGTAGTGTGAATGCACCTCGGGACTTCCCCAGGCAAAAGTTCACATCATTAGAGGCCTGAATGTATATAGAAAATATACCACTACTATATATGGTTGGTCTTAAAGGTGCAACTTGACTCCTGTTTTGCTCAACTGCTTCAGACCAACACAGCTGCCCACTTGAATCTATATATGGTAAGTCACTCTAGAGCAGGGGTCTCCAATCTGGAGGCTGTGGGCGCTAGGATGCCCATCAACAACAAAGGAGATTTACTAAGAGTTTTTAGAATGTCGCGGGGCTTTGGCCCAGAAGGTCTTCTGATTGTTAAAAGAGGCCCTGTTAAACAGCTTCTGCCTGAAGTGCTGAAGAGTTGCTGGTAGAGTTATATATAACCTCACTCCCTGACCAGTATTCCCTCTAAACCAGGGGTCCCCAACCCCCGGGCCAGGGACCGGTAGTGGGCCGCGATCAGCCGGGAAAGCCTGCAGCAGCTTCGAGCAAAACTGCTCTTGCCTCCCCAAGGGGGAAGGAGGCAAGTGCAGCGTTGCTTGCCGCTGCTGCCGGCCGCCAGCCGCCCTGCCTTTCCCTTCCCGTCCCTTTGCCTCCAGCCCCCCTGCGCCTGGGCTCTGCACCCGCGGCGTGCCTGCCTCCTCCTCTGTCACCTCTTTTGCTTCCTTTCCTGTTGCTCCCCCCACCCCCGCCGGCCACGGCGTGTCTGCTTCCTCCTCCGAGCCCACCACCGCCACCCGCCCCTTCCTTTCCTTCCTGTCCAGTCGCCTCCCCCACCTGCCCTGGAGGTGGTGGCGCGCTGTGATTGCAGGGGGGGGGGGGCGGGAAGTCGAATGAATGGGACAAGAAGGGAAGGAGGGGGTAACCACTGCGGGGGGGCGGCCTGGGAGGATTTCACCACCCCTTCCCCAGCCTTAAAATGGAGAAAACGGGGGGAAAAAGAGGTGGCGAGGCTGCACGGGGGGCGGGCGAGGGAAGAGAACGGGGAGGGAGGAGGATAGATCCAGGTGGGCAGCCGTGTTGGTCTGAGGCAGTAGAACAAAGTAGGAGACAAATTGCACGTTTAAGAGGTGAGGAGGCTGCACGGGGGTGGGGGGGAGCGGAGAGGCTGGGCGGGGGGGGGGGGAAGAGGCCGAATTGGGTCCCCCCTCACCCTGCCTCCTGGGGCGGGCTGGCCCTGGAGCCAAAAAGGTTGGGGACCACTGCTCTAAACTGTGCAGGTGAATGGCCACTCAGTAACACAGGAACCTTCCACTCAGCGCTTGCTCATCAACAGTTTGGAGCCACACAGGGTCTTGCGCTGCCCATTGCCCATTTTAAGATGAAGGCAGTTCTATACACAGATGTGAACTGTTTTGCTCAAGGTAAAAGGAAGGTAAACTGACATTTTGTGATTGGCTGCAATTCCTGTGGCTGTGCCTACCATCCCTGCAGGCTCCAAAAGTTTGGGGATCCCTGCTCTGGAGGGTATATGAAGACTGCTTCCACAAAGGATAACTTCCTGTGGTAAAGTAGCTGTAGCTGTGAATGCAGAGGCATTCATGGTAGTACTGGAAGGAGGGGCTTAGTGATTCTGCTCCCCCCCCCGCCAATATTCCCATGGAAGGATTGTACATACTTTTCTTGGTCTTCCTCGGCAGTAACTTTCCTCTGCCTGCCCCCCCCCAATCCCTGAGAGCGCTTTGCTAGCTATTGAAAACACTGGTAGGTGCTATAGCGCTATAACATCATAATGCTATAGCAACTTTTTTTAAGTTGGGTTGCATGCTGGCAGAAAATGGCTCTCAGGTGAGCAGGGGGTTTGAAAATGTGCATCTTCCTAGTCACATGGCATGGGACTTCTGTGTTTCAGGCAAAATAATCTCAAAGCAGATTTGGAAAAATATTGGCACAAAACGGGAAATCTTTGGAAAGCAGCCAGACGGCAGCCTGTTTCCGCTAGGGGAGCAATCTTAAACTTGTCTGCTAGGAACCAAGTCCCGTTTTAATCAGTGGGGCTGACTCCCAGGAAAACGTTCTTAGATCTGCAGCCTCAGGAGGGCTATAACCTCACATTGAGAGCCACTAGGCTGTGAGATAGCTCCCATTTACGAAAGCATGGTCTAATAATATGCTGGTACATGAATTCATGATGAAGGAACAAGTCAGGGGCCATTTAGTTTTGGAACATTACCCCTTCCAGTTGTGCACGCTGTCAATTTGCCTTATGGGGTCTGTTTCAGATGAAAGGAAAGATATCATTAAAAATGAGTTAAATGTTTTCAAGCAGTGAGCAGAATTTTAAGCCTGCCTTTGCTTAAAAGTTAAACTGGTGAGCCTCAGCATAGTGGCCAGTGGTACTGTGGTGCCCACCAATGTATTTCCTGAGGCCCAGGGGTTTTTTTGAGCAGGAATGCAGTTCCAGCTGGTTGGTGTCGGGGTGTGTGGCCTAATATGCAAATGTGTTCCCACTGGGCTTTTTCTACAAAAAAAGCCCTGTGTGAAACAATGGTAATGTCAGGGGGTGTGGCCTAACATGCAAATGAGTTCTTGCTGGGCTATTTCTGCTAAAAAAAAGCCCTGCTGAGGCCCAATTGCTTTTTGAACCTTGGGGATAAAATCCAAAGTGTCTCAACTGAACTGGGGGAAAAAACAACAGCTGAGCTTCAGATGGATCCAGGCGGGCAGCCATGATGAGCTTTTGTGTGCAGGCACACTTCCTCGAGTACATAGAAATGGAAGCTAACAGTTCAGCTTCAGATGGTTTCCAAACAGTTGACTGACTACCACAACACTGAGCTCATCCTTTGCCTGCTCATCAGAGCTAAGCATTTTCAGCTTAAGACACAAACTTTCTTATGTTCCTGACTGGGCAACCTTTCTTTGTGTCCATGCGGTGACTAAACCCTTCTCTTTGGAAACTGAAACCAAGCTGTGTCTTCTTGCCCAAACAAAAGAGCCAATCTTGCACCTAACCCCCATGGCAGCCATTTTGTGATGGCCTCCACAGCCTTTTCTCAGAATTCCAGAAGTAACTGCAGGTTCCATTGGGACTCCTTCTGTTAATCTCAGAGGATAGCCAATAGCATTTTAGAGACCAACAAGATTTTTGGGGTATTACCTCCCCAATCGCTGCTCTTCTCAGGCTTTACCCCAAAAATCTCTGGGCATTTCTCAAGCTGGAGCTGGCAATGCTATGTAGGGTATAGTCCCATACAGTTTAGGTTGCCAGCTCTGGCTGAGGTGAATGGAGTTTGGGGAAGGGAGGGTCTTCAAGGGGTATAATGCCATAGAGCCCACCTTCCAAAATGGCCATTTTCCCCAAATGAACTGATGTCTGTTGTCTGGAAATAATTTGTGAACCCAGGAGATCTCCAGCCGCCACCACCTGGAGGTTGGCAACCCACCCTACTGCAGCCCAGTTTCCAAAGCAGCCATTTTCCCCAGGAGAATTGTAGTAAATGCTTTTAATAAACCAGCCTGCTCTGTAATCTGAACATCAGTTGTAACTCCGCGATCTCCAGTCTCCACCTGGAGATTAACAACCCTAGACTATTGACGAAGTGCTCACCTAGATCCAGATGGGCAGGCTTGTTGGTCTGAAGCAGTAGAACAAAGTAGTCAAGTTGCACCTTTAGTAAGTTTTTTGCACACTTCTTCAGACGAGGAATCAGGTACCCGTCTGAAGAAGTGTGCATGCACACGAAAGCTTACATTCTGAATAAAACTGCCGAATTGCTCAGCTGTTTCTTTGGGGGGGGGGGGACTACCTTTCCCAGCAGACGCTACGGTAACCTCCCCCCACCCTTTGTTTTTTGCGAAGAAGCCGGCAGGTGAGTGATTTGCCTAGGGGTGGGGACGGGGAGAAGGGCTGGCGCTGAATTTGACTAAGAAATGTGAGTTTGCAAAGCAAATGTTTGCCTTCAGAAGCCCGCCGGAGAACGCCGCCGAACAGAGGGCGGAGTGGGGTTTTTTTCTTTTTTGCGGGGGGAGGATTTTCAAACTTTGCAGGACTAACGTTTGCAAATATTTGCAACTGCTGGCGAGGTCTGGCTTTTGGAGAAGTGGCGGGGGAGCCGCTTCGAGGTCAGCCAACCTGCCGCTCGCTGTCCCCCTCTCGCCTGATCCGCTTAGGGTGTTGCAAATGACCATCGGCGGAGGCCGGAGCGACGTCCTCGATTTATTGGTGGAAGCTTTGTAGCTGCTGGAGCCGGGAAGCTAGCTGTGTTGCAGCAAACCGCGCGAGTTTGTGGGTGGTGTGCTAGCTTTTAAAAACAGTTTTCTTTGGGAAACCGGGAAGCCCTGGGACTCAGGAGTCTTGTTCACACGTGCATATATGCAGGCGTTTTGATTAACGGCCCCATAGTCTAGTTGGAAAGTGCAGGAATCAGGGTTGCCAACTTGGGACATTCTTGCAGGGGATGAGCCTAGGGGGAGGTTTGAGGAAGTGGGAGAACTTAGTTGGGGCGTCATGCCATAAAGTCCGCCCGCTAAAGCAGCCCCCCCCTCCGAGGAATTGAATCCTGTAGCCCCGAATATCAGTTGCAATCCTGGGAGAACTCCAGGCTTCACCTGGAAGATGGCACCCTTCTGCAACCAAAGCTGCATGCAGGTCAGCTGAGGGATGGGAACTCTCCTTGACCCTGTTCTGCAAAATCTCAGTTCAATCCCACGTGTGGCATGCAGTGCATCATGGGTAATGTAAAGAGCAGGAGTCTGGTAGCTTAAAAGACTAACAGGGCAGGGCGTGAGCTTTCGTGAATTACTGCATACTTCTGCAGATATTTCTTCATAGGTAATGTAGACCTAAGAGAACGTATTTGGACTGGGCTGGACTTCTGTTCTGCTGACCAATCAGCACTGGAGACAATGATGGCAAAATTGGATTGAATATCATGGGAAAGGAACCAGCCCAGTTAAAACACTACCTGTCGGACTTTCCACTGCTGAAGGACCCAGCATGGTGTAGGAATAGGATCTGGGATGCCCAGGTTTGAATCCTGCTATGGAACCCCACGGGGTGACCTTAGACCAGTCACAGACTCTCAGCCTAAACTACCTCACAAGGTTGTTGGGAAGATAAAATGGCAGACAGGAGAATGATGGAAGGTGTTTTGGAAAGAAAGGCAAGGTATAAATGAAGGAAGTAAGGTATAAATGAAGGAAGATGCTCTGCCACTGTGGCTCAGTGGCAGAGCATCTGCTTGGCATGCAGAAGATCCCAGGGTCAATCCCTGGCATCTCCAGCTAAAAGATCTCACAGTAGGTGATGTGAAAGATCTTTGCTTGAGACTCTGGGGAGCTGCTGCCAGTCAGAATAGGCAATACTGACCCTGATGGACCAAAGGCCTGATACAGTATAAGGTGGTTTCATGTCTCCATTTGAAAGACATAGGAAGACTGGGAACGAAAGCCAAGTATGGTGTAGTCACTAAGCTGAGTTAGTGTGAGCTAGCTCCCAGTTTTTTTAGCCTCCAACTCACACATTTTTGCCTTAGCTCAGGAAAAATGGCCCCAGAGCAAGCTAACTTTTGGCATTAAAGCTCACAACTTTAATGCCAGTAACTCAAGCAGTAGAATTTTTGCTCACCAGACTCCACAGCTTAGAGGGAGCACTGGGTGTAGTGGCTAGAGTTTTGGGCTAGGGTCTAATCCCCACTGTGCCGTCAGGTTCATCTGGTTGTGTGCTCCCTCCCTCTCTCAGCCTGACCTCATGGGATTTGTTTTGAGGATGAAATGGAGGAAAGGAAAACCATGTAGGCTGGCCCTGAACTCCTGGGGAGGAAGGACGGGAGGAAAATGTACTGGAAGTACTCATAAGAGAAGGCAGCCCTTTTAAAAACAGGGGCTTAGAATCTGCGCCTCACGTCACTTCTCCGCAAGCTTGTTCAATACTGTGGGAACAGATAGGCTTGTTGGTTTTGCTAAGACCAGCTCTGGACAGCTGCCATGATCTAGGCTGCAAAGGAGAAACCCTAAATCCCCTTTTGGTATCAAGAATCATGCAGTCTCCAAAGCCGTCTTCCTCCCCCCCCCCCCTTTTTCCCTGAATGTACTGTGGCCTTTAAAATCTCGCCACTGCTGCAAATAATGAGCTTTTGCATTTGTTAAAAAATATGGAGGTACGATGAATGCAGAAAAGGTTTGAAAGTTTTGCCCTTTGTCCAGCAGTGCCGCTTCTGAATTAACTAACCTTTTCACATACACATGAAGCTGCCTTATACTGAATCAGACCCTCGGTCCATCAAAGTCAGTATTGTCCACTCAGATTGGCAGTGGCCCTCCAGGGTCTCAAACTGAGGTTTTTCAAACCTACTTGCCTGGACCCTTTTTAGTTGGAGATGCCAGGGAAAGAACCTGGGACCTTTTGCTTACCAAAGCAGATGCTCTACCACTGAGCTAGAATAGTACGCTTAAATATGAGGAACATTCTCCTGAACAGTGTTCCCTCTAAGCTGTGGAGTCTTGTGAGCAGAAATTCTACTTTATAAGCTACTAGCAGGGCTATTTTTGTAGGAAAATCCCAGCAAGAACTCATTTGCATATTAGGCCACACCCCCTGACGTCACCATTGTTTCACATAGGGCTTTTAAAAATTTATTTACTTTCCATTTATATCCTGCCCATTCCAAACGGACTCAGGGCAGCTAACGATCATATAAAAACCAACATCTCAATTTCAAATATAAAACATAAGACAATTATAATTTAAAGCAGTATTGGTGCTATACAGAGTATACAATTTATCTGTTGGTGGTCCTTCTGGTGGAGTTGCCCAGTAGCATAAAAACAGCAGCCTTCTCCCCTAGTTGTTATAGGCCTGTTTAAAAAGTTCAGTTTTATAAACTGCGGAATTGGGAGAGATCCTGCAGAGCTCTTATGGCCTTAGGGAGCGCATTCCACAGCATTGGTGCTGCCACTGAGAAGGCCCTGGCCCGTGTAAAGTCCAGTCTGGCCTCCCTTGGTCCAGGGACTCATTTGCATATTAGGCCACACCCACTGATGCCAAGCCAGCTGGAGCTGCGTTCCTGCTAAAAAAAAAGCCATGGCTATTAGTATTAAAGTTGTGAACTTCTAGCATTGAAGTTGACAGCTGCTGTATAAATTAGTTTGCTCTGGGGCCGTTTTTTGTAAGCTAAGATAAAAATGTGTGACTAGAGGCTAAAAAACTGAGCTAGCTCACACTAACTCAGCTTAGAGGGAACATTGCTCCTGAGCCTGTCAAATGGATAGGACCCAATAGGTTTTTTTTTTTTTTGCTAGTGATGGTGTGCAAGGCTGCACCATTGCAGAAGTTCTATGGGACTTAAAAAGGTAAAGGTAGTCCCCCTGTGCGAGCACCAGTCGTTTCTGACTGGGGTGACGTTGCTTTCACAACGTTTTCACGGCAGACTTTTTACGCTGTGGTTTGCCATTGCCTTCCCCATCTATGGGACTTAATCCAATGTTAATGGATAAATCCTGCACTTTTTATGCCACATAGCCTATTCCCATCCAACACAAGCAGTGAAAAAACAATAGGAATTCATAGGAGGTTGGGGTGTCTTAGAAATATTGCTGACACAGAAGATGATGATATTGGATTTATATCCCGCCCTCCACTCCGAAGAGTCTCAGAGTGGCTCACAATCTCCTTTATCTTCCTCCCCCACAACAGACACCTTGTGAAGTGGGTGGGGCTAAGAGGGCTCTCACAGCAGCTGCGCTTTTAAGGACAACTCCTATGAGAACTATGGCTGACCCAAGGCCATTCCAGCAGTTGCAAGTGGAGGAGTGGGGAATCAAACCCGGTTCTCCCAGATAACAGTCCACACACTTAACCACTACACCAAACTGGCTCTCGGAGAGGATTTTGTTTTGGATGCTTCAGGGCAAGGATTGCTTGGTCCCCAGGGCAAATTTCTTTAGGCCTGGTTCCGAAACCCAAATTTCTTTAGGCACTCTTCCTTCCTGGCCCCCAGTCTGAGAGTTCTCCATCTTCATCAAAGTGTGGTAAACGTTTTGCACTTTTTCTTGTAAGAGCCCACCAACTGCCTTCAGGGGCATCATCCCTGCTTTGAAGGAAGCCTGGGCTCCCTAATTGCATTGGGCTTCCACAGCAAAGGTTTGTGCCCCAACATCGCAAGCTGTGGAGAGGCCTTGGTGCAAGTGGCAGAGCATCTACTTGGCATGCAGAAGGACCCAGGTTCGGTCCTCAGTACCTCCAGTTAAAAGTAGTAGGTGATGTGAAAGACCTCTGAATGAGATCCCGGAGAGTTATTGCCAGTCAGAGCTAACGATACTGACCTCTATAGACCAGGGGTCTACTCTACCACAGTATAAGGCAGCTTCATGTGTTGAAGCACAAGCCGATATCTAAGGACACGGGGGCAATGGCTGCTGGCTTTCCTCCAAGGCAGGGGTGCAAAACTGACTCAGGAGCCACGTGTGGCTCTTTCACACATACTGTGTGGCTCTCAAAGCTTCCACCACCTCATCTGCTGGCTTGGAGAAGCCATGTACTAAAAAATAAAATTTGTCTCTTCTCCAAGCCAGACCAGCTGCTGGCTTGGAGAATGCATTTAAGGTTAAAGTTGCTTTCTTTCCACTTCTCCCTCCCCATCTATTTTCCTACCTTTTCTACCTGCCTGCCTGTGGCTCTCAAACATCTGACGTTCATGTCTTGTAGCTCTCAAACATCTGATATTTATTCTATGTGGCTCTTTCGTTAAGCAAGTTTGGCCACCCCTGCTCCAAGGCAACTCCCTCCCAGACCTCTAGCTAGGGGTGGTGGGAAGTACTATCAAGTCACAGCCCATTTATGGTGACTCTGTAGGGTTTTCAAGGCAAGAGATGTTCAGAGGTGGCTTGCTGTTGCCTGCCTCTGCATAGCAGACCTGATCTTCCTTGGGGGTCTCCCATCCAAGTACAAACCAGGGCTGAACCTGCTTAGCTTCTGAGGTCTGATGAATTTGGGCTGGCCTGGGTTATCCATGTCTAGGTGGAGTTACTGCTTTTCCCTCTCTCCAGATCAGTGTAACAGGGAACTGCTGTTGGGGAGATAGTGGGGTCAGTTGAGGCTAGATCCTCAGTTCCGTACGAGAGGAATATCAAATGTGTCTTAACCCTGCCAGGGGTCATTTTGTAGAAAAAGAGGTGCCGGAGCTCATTAGCACAACTCATTTGCATATGCCACACACCCCTGACATCACCGGAAAGTGTACTAAGTTATATCAGCTCAGCATCTACCTTAAAATGCTTCTGATAGTCCATCAGTGGCTATTAGCCACAGCATATTGTTGGAACTCTCTGTCTGGGGCAAGTGATGCTCTGTATTCTTGGTGCGGGGCAAGTGATGCTCTGTATTCTTGGTGCTTGGGAGGGGCAACAGTGTGAGGGCTTTTAGTGTCCTGGCCCCACTGATGGACCTCCTGAGGGCACCTGTTTTTTTTGCCCACTGTGTGACACAGAGTGTTGGACTGGATGGGCCATTGGCCTGATCCAACATGGCTTCTCTTATCTTCTTGAATTATAATTGTCATAATAAAACCTTACTCCCATCATACTTTTTAAATTTCTTTCTCTTACGTGGTCACAGTGGCATGATGAAGATTTTCATCTGTCTGTTTTATGTTTTGGTTATTTCCCCATTTTTTTGTGGGAGAAAATATTAGAAAGTTTGTCACATCTTAAAGAGTTCAGCCAAATTCTGAAGAGGGATTGAACAATGGAGCAAGTATGGGGGGATGGGGGGTAAGAAAGAACAATAAAATTTAGAGGTTCCAGAGCTCCACTCCTGTGAGCTCCTGCCCAAAATGAGGCCTGCCCATCACTGCTGTCTTTGGAGCCCCTGCACAGAAATATTTCTGCTTTGCCTTGCTTTTATTTGACCCATGCATGCCCAGAGGTTTTCAGTGAAATTACAGTGGATGCCCTTTCTTCACCCTCCTCCAGTGGAGTTCACCCACTTTCTCAGGGTAAGAAGCTTAGGGGGTGGCCATCTTCATTGGAAAGAACCTTCAGTTGGCTATGGTGGGGGGTGCCACCTCGAGCCCTCCCCGATGGCTCAGGCTGACCCCCCCACTGCTTCCCGGCAGCTTCTTGAAATACAGATTTGGTTGTAGGGACGCTTGTTGGTGCTTTCTCTCCCAGATGCTCTTACGTTGCTTATGGATATCACAGCTGCCCTGGCTTGCCGGCTCTTGACTGGAACTTCCTCTGCACTGGCAAAAGGAGTTCCTGTTTGCTAGTGTGCCCTTGCCAGAGACAGTCTGGGCTACTGAGAAGGGATGGTTAGGCTGCTCGGGGTTGTGTTCCGGACTGGGGGGTGGCGGGCTGACGAGATAGACGTACACTTCTGCTTGCTGCGCAGCTGGCAGATGCTGGTGCCACTCTAGCCCCAGGCGGTTCTGGGGGCCTCTGGCCGAGTGTGGGTAGGCATGGTGCTCCTCGCTGTTGAGATGCGTCCTGGAGGCTGTGTCGAAAGCCAGAGCAGAATAGACCACTTGCCTGGGGCCCGGTAAAATAGGGCTAGGGATGAAGTTCGTCTCGCTGGACTGGTGGTTGCAGTGCGGGTGATCCGAACGGTGGGCAGCAGGTTGCTCTGCGTTGGAAACAGCAGAATGCTGGAGGAACCGCTGCCCTTGAGTGCCTTCGCTGGCCACCTCCAAACAACGCTGTTTATCTCCCGTGGCCCTTTGGTGGTTGCGTGCCAGAGCCCCGTAGCGGGCTGAGCTGCTACCCACCTCTGTCGTCCGCTCCGGTGAGCTGAAGCTGAAACGGACCCAGGAGGCAACGGACCCAGCAGGGCACGCTGGCTGAGGAGTTTCGGTATCTGAGGCGTGGGAACTGCACTGGCTGGCCTGGAGCTTTTGCTGGTTTCTGCACCAGTAGCTGGCTTTCTTGTCATCCGTATCCTGATGGCTTGAACCCTCGCTGTAGTAGCAGGTCTTTTTCTTCTTACTGTCCTGAGGCCAGCAGACTTTTGCCTTGTTGGAGTCGCCCATCTGCACAGTTACCTTCACAGGGTCAATGATGCACCGGAAGCGAAGGCCGGGTAATTTCTTCCGCCCTTTGACCAGCCTTGAATCTGCCCAAAATCTCTTGCTGCTAGAAATGGCCTTCATTGTGTTGAGCCATGTGCCACCTTGTGACAGAGGAAGAGAACGATCACATCTATAAAAGAATCCTCAAGGAAGGGGGAGGTCTGGGTCACACAGCCTTGCTTCTGAACTGTATGGATTAATTTATGGAATTCCCAGTGAATCACAGTTCATACTGTAATCCATAGTATCATAGAGTTGGAAGGGACCTCTGGGGTCATCTAGTTCAACCCCCTGCACAGTGCAGGAATTTCACAAATACTCCCTCACACACATACATCCCCAGTGACCCTTCCTCCATGCCTAGAAGGTGGCAAAAACCTCCAGAATCTCTTGCCAAACTGGCCTGGAGAAAAATCGCTGACTGACCTCAAAGTGGCAATCAGCATTTGCTTGAGAAAGATGCCTTGAGTCTGAGTGAGAAAGGTGTATTCAGGGCTTTTTTTTGTAACAGGGACTCCTTTGCATATTAGGCCACACAGCCCTGATGTAGCCTAATATGCAAAGGAGTTCCTGCTACAAAAAAAGCCCTGGATGTATTCATATGGTAAATAAAATAAATAAGGGGTAAAATTATGTGACTGAAGGTCTTCTTAGTAATGCTTTACAGGAAGGGAAATGATAGAGATGGATTGTTGCTAGTAATCCAAGTGTGAAGTATGTGCAGATTTATGCTAGTACACTCAAGTCACACACGGTGCTTCTGTGTATATTACACATTGTAAGACCTTGTGTGTGCCAGTTCCTATATAAAGCAGGGGTACCAGTCCATTTGTAGCCTGTGGGAACCCTTGGACTTCTGACATTGTGGGTGCAGCCATAAAATAGCTGCCACAAAATGGTTGCTGCAGGAGGCTGAACCAGCCGCAAAATGGCTGCCGCAGCTTACCTTCAGTCACATACTGTGAAGATCTTTGTACAGTGATGGCAACTGCTGCTGAAGCAGCATTTTAAAAAATCTGCACAATGAATCAGAAATCTTGCTGGAGAAAAGCCCCACCTGGGTCCACCCATTTTCTGAAAACACTTGGTGGATACTGGGAAAGATGTCAGTGGGCATCACGGTACCACGTTGGGGACCCCTACAGTAAGGGAAGTGCAGGAAGCAGTGCTTGGCTGTGGAAATTCCATGGATTATTAATCAGCGCTGGCAGTCTTAAAGCAGCGGCCAAACACTTGTCAGGGATGCTCTAGGCTGATCCTGCGCTGAGCAGGGGGTTCGACTAGATGGCCTGTATGGCCCTTCCAACTCTGTGATTCTATGATTTAGCATGTCAGTCATCTGTGATGTAAAGCTGAATAGGTTCAGTTACACAAATAAGGGTTTTTTTTTTAATACTGAATCTTCGTTGAGCTCTTGCTCTGAATATTGGTGCACTTTGGCTCTTTAATTATAAATGGTGGCTGGCCTCTTTCCGTTAAGCTGTGAAACTCCCAGTGTTCCTAGCAAAGAGACAAGCAGCCCCTTTCCCTGCCTTTTCTCACACGCTCACTACACCTTTCAGCTTTTCAACCACATCTAAGGCTTTTCCCTCCCACATTTGTCCTTGCAGGTGCTCAATATCCATGTAGATGCTTAATTCTTTGCAGCTGCATTACTGACAGTGAATTTTATTTGACTTGTCCTTAGAGGCTCACAGGACAAGATAGTACTATTCCTGTTCCAGAAAACTGCTGGAAAACAGGACAGAGTTGCAGACAGAGGCACAGTTCGATCCCGTAGAACATTTCCACTGACAGAGAGGAGACCAACCAGTTCTCCCCTCTCACTGCAGACCAAACATCTCTCCCCATCCCCACTCCAGTGCTATTCCTGGGGATTCCTTCTCTTCCAGGAGCACCATGGGGGGCATTTTGGACTGCAGGAGAAGGAAGAAAAGAAACCTCTCTTCGGAAATTTTCAGCAGGATCCAGAGTGCATTCCTAAGAGTGCCGGACAGAAAAGGGAATAGGGTATTTTGTTTCTCTGCTTACTTATTCATCTATGGCTTACCTTTCTTGAAGCAAGAATCAGACATTGTCCTTAGGAAAGGAGCCAAGGTCCTCCAAGACTAAAGAGAGGGAAGGAAAAATTAGAGCTGCTGAATTGTATAGGTAAAAAGGTAAAGGTAGTCCCCTGTGCAAGCACCAGTCGTTTTCGACTCTGGGGTGACATTGCTTTCACAACGTTTTCTCAGCAGACTTTTTATGGGGTGGTTTGCCATTGCCTTCCCCAGTCTTTTACACTTTCCCCCCACCAAGCTGGGTACTCATTTGACCGACCTCGGAAGGATGGAAGGCTGAGTCAACCTTGAGCCGGCTACCTGAACCCAGCTTCTGCCGGGATCAAACTCAGGTCATGAGCAGAGCTTAGGACTGCAGTACTGCAGCTTTACCACTCTGTGTCACGGGGCTCTTCCTTATTGTATTGTATAGACTCAAATACAAAAACTGGGAGCACATTGTACAGCACCAAAACCAAAAGTCATGCAACAATAAACATTTACAACAAACAACAAGGTGTCTATTAAAGTGTCCATACAAATATCACAAAATTACAAAATGATATATCTGTTGAACATCTACCTGCAGGTATACAAAACAGTTCCAAACTAAGTCCACTGAGAATCTTCAATGTATATCAGTTTATATATCTTGCAGTCCTGAACAGATATCCAAATCACTGGAGTAGCTTGTCTCCACCAGGACACAGTGCATAGACAATAGACCATCTCAATGGATGCAATGAAAACATTCTAACCTTGATCCTGAATATTCTAGGTGTTTCACTTTCATTTCTTCAGAGGCTGTTTTTACCACAAACAATTTTCTATGTTTGGAACCACTAATTCAAATAGTTCTTTTTCAACAAGGAGCATGTGCTTCAAACTTGTCCAAGGAACTGTTTTGTATACCTACAGGCGGATGCTGAACAGATGTATCATTTTGTGATATTTATACAAACACTTTTAATAGACGTCTGTCGTAAATGTTTGTTGTTGTATGACTACTTTTGCACATTGTTTGTGGTTTCAGTATTGTGTAGACCAGCAGCAATTCTTTAGCACAGAGATCTGATTCACTAATGGTGCCATTCTAAGCACATCCTTTTGAGTCCACTGCGGTCAAAAAGGCTTCAAGGGTGTCCGTCTGCTTAGAATTCCTGGAGAGGCAGCATAGACATTTTCTAAATACATAAAGACCAGCAAGATTTCCATGGTATTAGCTTTCAAGAATCAAAGCTTCCATCACCAGGTAAAGTTTCTGATGAAGGGACTTCTGATACTCAAAAGCCTGCACTCTTAATTCTCTTGTTGGTGTCTGAGGCACAAATGGAGTCCAGCTGCTCTGTTCTACTGAAGATCAACATGGCTACCCTTTGAATGAATAAATAATAAGACTGCAGATTTATACCCCTTTTTCTCTGAATCAGAGACTTAGAGCGGATTACAATCTCCTATATCTTCTCCCCCCATGGTATACACCTTGTGAGGTAGGTGGGGCTGAGAGAACTCTCACAGCAGCTGCCCTTTCAAGGACAACTCCTGCCATAGCTACGGCTGACCCAAGGCCATTCCAGCAGCTGCAAGTGGGGTTGCACTGCAAAGAAGACTTGGGACGAAGCTACACATGAGAGGGGCAAGGATTCACATGCGGGACAGAAACCTGGTGTTTTCTTCAAGCCAATGTATATGGGGAGTTATGCCATCCCCCGTCGCCTCTAGCATTTCCTCCCCTCGCTTTGGTGCATCATCACTTAAGAAAGGGAAAAAGCCACAACACACTGGGGTGACACACAGGAGGAGGAGACAAGACTTAGCTCCCCTGACCCGTATGCTTCTTGTTTGCCCTAGACACCAGTGGGTGGGTGTGCTAATGAATAACAGAAAACTCGTGTTAAGAGGGCGCTCAGTGAAATTGCTGAGCAGTAGGTTTAAAACGGATAAAAGGAAATACTTCACCCAAAGGGTGATTAACACATGGAATTCACTGCCACTGGAGGTGGTGGCACCTACAACCACAGATGGCTTCAAGAGGGGATTGAATCAACATATGGAGCAGAAGTCCATCAGTGGCTATTAACCACAAGGTATAGATGGAACTCTCTGGGGCAGTGATGCTTGGGCAGGGGGCAACAGTGGGAGGGTTTCTACTTCCCTGGCCCCACCTGGACTGGATGGATCATGGACCTTCTCTTCTCTTTTCTTCTCTTATATCCTTACGTTCTTAAGTAGCCCTGTCGTCAAGCTTAGCCTTTAGTTAGAGCTTCTGGTAGGTCCTCCAAAGCCTGAGATGCCTCAGCCTAACTCCTTCCTACATACCGTTCAGGAGATTGGGGCACATGCAAGAGGTCACTGCAATGTTTTTACTGTCTAAATATTTAATCTTACTCTATTGAAATTTAGTTATAATTGCTGTGTACTGCCCTGAGTCCAGTTTCGGGAAGGGCAGTCAAATAAAGACAGAAACGGTCCCTATTCACGCCAACATAGCTTTCTTGAAGCTGGGGCGACAGAACCACGAGTTGGTTTTGATGCCCCCTGTACTCTGGTGAATCTTGTTGTTGGGACTAGACCTAGAGGGGGCTGGCTAAATACAGGATACAACCAGCTCCTTGAAATAGGCTCAAGAAGCTGGATGGAAATCAGACTTGTGTGGAATGGGCTCCAAGCATCCCATCCCTATTAGGAGAGGCGTATTCCCACATCCTCCAGTGGTCTGCTTACCCAAGTGACCATTTTAAAGGCATTGTCCACTAAAGCGAAAAAGCCCAACAAGATCAGGATGACAGCCAGCAGGTTCTGGTGGGCCTCACCAAAAGGGAGGCAGCTGTTGTAGACCCCGTCCCCCAGGACAGCCATAGTTGGAGAAAAAAAAGGAATCCGGGAACTACTGCAGCATCTTTCTTCTCTCCTTCCGCCTCCGCCTGCCAAAGCAACAGCAAGCCACACAGACAGTGGTGAAATGTGCTAAGAGGGTTGAAGGTGTCAGTACAGGCCTTTGTGACAAAGATACTGTGTCATTGATCAAGTATGAAGCGGGCTGCATTGTCTTAGATGGGCCAATCAGGAGCTGCGCTTTGAGGGGCAGTGCACTGGCCAAAGCCTGGCCCAAAAATCTTGTAGTGAAATGGCTGTTCTTGTGATTCTTTTGGAAGAAGAAGAAATGGGATTTATATCCCACCCTATAGTCTGAATCTCAGAGTCACAGAGTGGTCACATATCCTCTACCTCCCCCCCCCCCCGCAACAACAGACACTCTGTGAGGTGGGTGGGGCTGAGAGGACTCTCACAGCAGCTGCCCTTTCAAGGACAACTCTGCAAGAGCTATGGCTGACCCAAGGCCATTCCAGCAGCTGCAAATGGAGGACTGGGGAATCAAACCCGGTTCTCACAGATAAGAGTCTGTGCACTTTACCACTACACCAAACTGGCTCTCCTATTGGCAGACTTCTGGAAGTGGCTGTTCATGAATGTCATCCAAAGCTGGTGTGAACGTTTCACAAACTTCAGATAAATGATATTCTGAATTCAACACTGTGACCCTCTTCATTGTTACATGCAGAAGTCGGTGTTTTGTATACCTTCATGAAGCACTGTGATTTGTTGCTGTTTCCTGATTAGGAGGAGGCAAGCTCAGAATTGTGACTCATACAGAGACTCCTGGACTCCTCTGTATTGCATGATGATTAAAATGAGTACTCTGATCACACCTGATACAGAGATGTGGTTAAAAAAACCCTTCTTCCTCAATGGAGGCTAATTGGAAGGAAGCAATCATCAAATCATGCAGAGACGCAGTGGCCTGCCTCCTTTGACAGTATGTACACAAGTGTTTTATTCCCTCGCATGCCACTGTTCTGCCTCTTTTTCTTTTAATTAGAAGAAGCTCAGACCAGACTCCTGGACATTTTTGGCTCACCTTGACTTTTGGGCTAAGATCAAGTGTATCTGGCTTGTTGCATCAAATCATGCAGAGATATAGCAGGCTGCCTCTCCTGTTTTAGTTCTTTCATTCATTCATCTTCCAACCTTCTTACGACACATTAGCAGGCCCTGGCCTAATTTTTGAATTCAATCTGAACCAGTCATGAACACCAGCAGGTAGAGAATCTGGAAATGGGAGATCAGGTTGAAATCATAGTTCTGTCCTGGGTGTCCTTTAATAGGTCACAGAGCTGCCCCAGACACTACATTTGCTATAGGAATGAGCATCGCTGGGATGCAGTTCCTCTCCCTTGGGTTGGGTATAATGTGCCAATCGCAGACCGGGGAGTTCAAATGGCCCAGAAGCAAGCCCTTGTGGTGCTGCAAACCTACCCTGCTGAGCTTAGACTGGCCCAACAGCACCAGTGATGGATGCCAGGTTGCCTGTTGCCTCCTCTGTGTTGCCGCCAACTCTTGGTGAAGCAGGGGGGAGCATTGGGTGAGCCAGCCCCCACCGTTGGAGCTCGGGGAGTCACCAACACCAAAAGCAGCAGATAAGGCAGAGTCCAATGTTCTGGCTGGGTGCTTCTAAGAAAACCCAGCTCCTTTAGCCTTTATTGTATTGTTGGAAGATAATTCTTGACCTCTGAGGGGGCACTGAAGATTCCAGACGTCATTCTAGACTGAGATCTTTGAGGATAGGAATGACATGATGCTCAACTCAAAACTGCCGCAGAAAATGACAGCCCCGTGTCATGTTCTCCCCAGCCTCTTTCCGACAGGCTTAGACTTATTCATGTTGTGATGTTATCACTGTGTGTTTCCCCATGCCCTTCTTTACATCACTAGCAGCAACAGGGAACCGTGTAGTGAGGTCACAATATGGGGGTGTGTAAGTGTTATGGGGAGTGTCATGGCTAGCTCCATCCTTAGGAATTCAAGACCAAACATTGTGACTTGGTGAAAGTTGTCAAGGGAATCCCTGGAAGGTCCGGCACCCAAGTCTGCCGAGTCTATAACTAAGATCCATTTCACATTTTTTTTTTGGGGGGGGGAGTCATTTTGATGAAAGTTGTGTGTGTAGTTTAAAACAGGGAGGGCTTCTAGTGTCCTGGCCCCACTGGTAGACCTCCTGATGGCACCTGGTTTTTTGGCCATGGTGTGACAAAGCATTGGACTGGATGGGCCATTGGCCTGACCCAACATGGCTTATTTTATGTTCTTATAAAAGCACAATTCCTGACCTAGATGGCCTAGGCTAGCCAGGTCTTGAAAGCTAAGCAGGGTCGGTCCTGGTTATTATATGGATGGGAGACTACCAAGAAGAAGAAGAAGAAGACTGCAGATTTATACCCCGCCTTTCTCTATGAATCACAGACTCAGAGCAGCTTACAATCTCCTATATCTTCTCCCCCCACAACAGACACCTTGTGAAGTGGGTGGGGCTGAGAGGGTTCTCACAGCAGCTGCCCTTTCAAGGACAACCCCTGCAGTAGCTATAGCTAACCCAGGGCCATTCCAGCAGCTGTAAGTGGAGGAGTGGGGGATCAAACCTGGTTCTCCCAGATATGAGTCTGCACACTTAACCACTACACCGAACTGGCTCACTAAGGAATTCTAGGGTCATGGCACAGAGGCAGACAATAGCAAATCATAGCTGAACATCTCTTACCTTGAAAACCTTCTGGGATCACCATAAGTCAGGTGCATCTTGATGGCATTTTCCACCACCACCAAGCACAATCAAGTTTTGATATGTATGGTGCAAATTGGTGCAAAGTCGGTTTTCTGCATTTCATAGAATACACCCGATATCCAGGGCTATCCTCCATAATAAGCGTCTCACATTTATTTCCCCTATCATGTGGCCATGAAACATGCTGTTTTGACCATGAAATACAGCAGAAGGCATTTCACTTATTACATAGAAGATCACCTGGGTTTATCACAGAGTATGAACACAGCTTCCTGAAAGAGGATTTCTGTTGCAAACAAATGCTTTCCATTTTTAGGCACACACACAAAAACAGAGCCAGTTTGGTGAAGTGGTTAAGTGTGCAGATACTTATCTGGGAGAACAGGGTCTGAAGGGCAGCTGCTGTGAGAGCCCTCTCAGCCCCACCCACCTCACAGGGTTCTGTTGTGGGGGGAGAAGATATACGAGATTGTAAGCCGCTCTGAGTCTCTGATTCAGAGAAGGGCGGAGTGTAAATCAGTCTTCTTCATCATCTTAGATATGCACCTAAACCTTGTCCTGTACATATACATAAAGGCAGCTTCAATCTGTTCCGATGGTAAATTTATTCAGTGCAGATCGGAAATCCTTGCTGCTCCAGAACTGCGCGGGTTCCAAAACGTCCAGCCTGCACTGTCGTATCTACAATCTCATTTGTTTAAGTCAAACAAAAGATGCAACAGCTGGCACGGTTGGCTTCCTAAAGGGAGCAAATTTTCTCCTACTGACTGATTAATTACTCAGTGAATACATTCAGCTCGAAGAGATGGTTTAATTATTCAGGGCCTGCTGTGAATGGCATAGATGGGTGTTGTTGTTCCCCAAGTCACCCGGATCTTAAGTGACACGAAACCAAACCCCTGGTTTTGTATGTTCACAGAAATGCGCAGGAACGGCTGTTCTCCCTGGATCCAACTCCGCTAGAGACTAGGCCCAGATATAACAGGCCAAGGTAGAGTTACGGCTCTGAATATAAAGCGCTGTTGCATATTCCGATGGCCTTTGAATTGAACAGCTGTTCTGTGCCCACGAAGCCCTTACGATTTAATCTGCCAGTGCCATAACTCTGTTTGCAGAACATGCCCCAGAAAGAAAAACAAAGCGCCGAAGATTACACAGGCGGATTTTCGTTCTGTGTTTAGTTCTCTAAATAAATGATGAATAGGAGTGATGAATATGCATGGCTGTTTCCCTGGCTTTAGCATTTACTCTCCCCATACCTGATGGTAGAAAGGTTCTAATCCCAAATAACTCCCCACCACCACCGCTTTGAGAACACCAATTCAGGAAGTGTCCTGTGTCGCTCAGAAGCTTGGAAAGCATATTGAATAAACAGTTACCTCATGCGGCATCTTCCCAAAGGAACATCAAACCCACTAGGGTTGGGGTGTGCTTGGACTGATCACTGAGCCATAGCATCTCACCAACCCTATTTCACAGCTGTTGAAAGAATAGCAGTCAACTAGCCAGCATAGCGTACTAGTAGTGGAAGATCTTGGATTTATACCCCGCCCTTCACTCTGAATCTCACGGGGGCTTACAATCTTCTTTACTTTCTTCCCCCACAACAGACACCTTGTGAGGTGGGTGGGGCTGAGAGAGCTCTCCCAGAAGCTGCCCTTTGAAGAACAGCTCTGCAAGAGCTATGGCTGACCTAAAGCCATTCCAGCAGCTGCAAGTGGAGGAGTGGGGAATCAAACTTGGTTCTCCCAGATAAGAGTCTGCACACTCAACCACTACACCAAACTGTCTCTCTGGTGGTTAGAATGCCAGACTAGGATCTCGAAGAGACCCAGCTTCGAATCTCCATTCTGCCATGGAAGCTGCCTCGGTGACCTTGGGCCAGTCACACACTCTCAGCCTGGAATGGTTGTCAGGAGAAAATGGAGGATAGGAGAACCATGGAAGACAATTTGGTTCCTTATGGGGAAGAAAGGCAGGTTTTAATAAATTTAACAAATATCCTAGATAAGAAATTTTTGCAAAACGAGCTATTTGGGGGGTTGTTTTGCCGTCCAGTCACAGCTGACATGGTGACCCTGAAGCCAGAGGTGTTCAGAAGTGGTTTGCCATTGCCTGTGTTTTTGCTTTCTAAGTCACCCAACCCTGGATTTCCTTCACGGTCTCCCATCCAAATATTAACGGTGCTAACCTTGATTAGCTTCAAGAGCTGATGAGATCGGGCTAGCCTGGGTTATCCGCATCAGGGTAAATCAATAGGACTCCATCATTAATTATTGGAACTAGAAATATAGATCTCACGATGTCTGGCAAGAGCTTTTTTTGTAGCAGGAACTTCTTTGCATATTAGGCCACACCCCTGATGTAGCCAGTCCCCCGAGAGCTTAGACTAGGCCCTGTGATAAGAGCTCTGTAAGCTCCAGGATTAACTACATCAGGGGTGTGGCCTAATATGCAAAGGAGTTTCTGCTACCAAAAAAGCCCTGGGCAAGAGAAACTACTTCATGTTTAAAATAGCTTGTAGGTGTGATAGATACGAATAGTAGTTATTGTCTCGACCTTTTAATGGCGTATTTTGGTGATGTTGCTTGTGCTTGTTGAATATTTCATCTTTTTTGATGTATTCTCATTTGCATTTCTAAGGGGGGGCAGAGTTCACACATGGTTATGGCACAGTCTTTTCAACTTCCCATTTTGTCTTGCCATGCAATTTCCCCAGCTGTATTTCCACATGCCTCTCCCTTGCTACCGATTTCATGCATCTGACATAGGTGCTCGCTTATGAATACTCACACCTTGTTCTTGTTTTGCAGAAGACTAAGAATATATATTTAATTTTGATCTTTGCTTGGTCCAGATCAAAGGTTATTGCCCTGACCTGGATGCTCCAGGCTTGTCAGGTCTCAAGAGCTAAGAAGTGCCAGCCCTGGTTAGTAGGGGTGGAAGAAAAGCAAGGAGGTCCATAGTTGCCAGCTGAGACAGGCAGTGGCAAACCACCTCTGAGCATCTATCGCCTTGAAAATCCTACAGGGTCACCATAAGTCAGCTGTGACTTGATGGCAACAAACAAAACCCCAAAAGGTGTTATTTTACACTTGTATGATTTTCATCACAAGCCTGTTCCCAAAAAGGAGAGGGCGATCTTGGAAATCCTAATATTGTATCATGAGACGGATGATTCAGAAACTTCATTTGGTGCAAAACGCAGCAGTCTATTTCTTGTTGGGGCTGCCTGTTGGGATGTTATAGCAACCCTGTTTGGGTTCTCTTTCTGCTTCCTGTTCCAATTTAAGGTGCTAGTGCTTGCCTTTAATGCCCTTTATGACCTGGGGCTCATATGCTTGGAGGATGGTATGATGATTTCATCCTCTATCACAGGATTTCCCTTTATCTTGTTCTTTGCTGAGCAGCCCCTTTTTTCTGTTCTTCTTTGTTTTTCTCTGGCTGTCCCACCCATATGTTTGAATGTATATTGTTAGATGCTGACCCAGCCTGGGGAACTAAAGGAGAGACTGAAATCCTTCTTATGTCCTATTTTGAAATGGCACACGAGAGGCTGATGGTTGTTCAAAAAATGAGTTTTATTTAACTTTGAGGGAAAATGGTCAGGTTGGAATCAGGTGTAGGCCTTTATGAGGTGAACAGACAACAGGAATGAGGTAACTTTGTATTCAAATAAACACCAGATAATTTGTCACAAACAAGAAAATGTTTCTGTTATTAAGACAGGTCTTTAAAACTTGACGAGAGGGACAGCTTGGCAGTTTCTGTTTAAAGATACAAGCATAAGCTTCTTTGTCTCACAGACTCTAAAGTTGGTGAGGGCAGGAACGTTCACTCAAGTTCTAATTTCATCTCTTATTCCACAGGCTAGGGAACGGGATCACTGCCTTCTTTTAGGAACTATTTTCCTCAGACTTGTTAGGGATGAGCTAAGCTTCCCACCACCCTAACATAGAATCCTTCTTGATCCTCTCCTTCAGACTGGATAGAAATCACCCCATCCCTTTCTAGCAGCTACATCCCTCAAGCTTGAATGGGGATCCTTTTGTATCCTCTCACTCCCTTAGCCTTCCTTCAGACTCAACTCTCAGTTCTTAACTCTCAACTGTCACTCTTGACTCTCTCAGCTGGAGGAGGAGGAGATTGGATTTGTACCCCAACCTTCACTCGCAGTCTCAGAGTAGCTTACAATCTCCTTTCCCTTCCTCTCCACACAACTGTGAGGTAGGTGGGGCTGAGAGAGCTCTTTTGAGAACTTCTCTTGAGAAAGCTGTTCTTTCAAGAACTGTGACTGACCTAAGGTCATACCAGCAGCTGCATGTGGAGAAGTGGGAAATCAAACCCGGTTCTCCCAGATTAGAGTCCATGCTCTTAACCACTACAGTAAACTGGTTATTTTAAAGAACTGAAGAATTTCCTTCAAATCCCATCACTCAAGGATCTCAAACCAGGTTACAGCATAGCCATTGACTGTCTGTCACAGATAGCTTCTCTTCAGATCTGAACCTATGTGACAATTTTGCTCCTTGTGACAAAGTCTCCAAGCAATCCCTTTGACTCTCAAGAGCACAAGCTGTTACAGCCCTGGCTTTCTGTGCTGGTGCTCTGCTGTTGTAGGGGTGAAATGAAGCACCTATATTCTTGGAGCTTTCCAGTTGAGCTGTGAGATGAAGCAATGCAAGAGAGCTGACAAAGAACCTTGAAGGCTATAGACATAGGCTGTGACTTAATAGATTGTTATTCTTGCATTGCGCTGTTACTAACTTGTGCAATTCAGAGCAGAGTGTAGACAGAATAGAGACCAAGCTGCCACATTTAGTTGTTTCTAGAGTACAGGATGGGAACACCCACAGATAGGAGTTGCCAACTTCCAGGTGGGGCCTAACATTCTCCCCGGATTACAGTTCATCTCTGAGCAACAGACATCACGACTCCTGTAGAAAACAGCAGCTTCAGAAGGTGAAACCCATGCAATATACTCTTCTGAGGTCCTTCTCCTCCCCAAACTGTACCCTCATCATCTCTAGGAATTTCTCAACCCAGGCCTGGCAACTCTCAGGTGCAGCCATCTGTCCCATGATGGTATCTGACAGCACTATCATGATACTGCGCGTGAATTGGGGTCAAGGCATGAGAAGAAAAGCATCCTGGCTATGACCCACTTGTCAAATGACTGCCTACCAAAGAGTTTAAAATGGGAGCACCTTTGGGAACAGCTGGGAGGGTCAAATGAGATGGGATGCTGGGAAATCCGTGACTGAGTCTTCCCAGGCTTAAAAAAGTACATATATTAATAGAAACTCTGTGACGGGGCTATAATCAGGGCTACATTTGGAAAGAGAGGGGTTTTAGCAGACGAAAGAGACAAGCAAAAGATAGGTGGTTTTGGCATCTCACGGAAAAGAAAAGGTGGGGGGAAATAAATTTGGTTTTACCAGGCTTCTGTCCCTGTTTGTGTATCATTAGAACCTTCATGATATTACTCTATAAAATTAGAACAAACCTGTATTATTCTTTGGAGAAGACATGAGGAGGGACCTGGATTTGGGAGGAATCTGACCCAGTCCCAGAGCACAGAATAAAAGCCTGTGATTCAACTGTTGCAGTCACATATAATTAAAAAGGGGAGTTCCAGTTTCCAAGGTTGTTTACTTGATAAAGCCATTTTTTTTTCACTTGCAGTTTCATTTTTTTTATTAGTACCTAGTAGGATTGAATGCTTCAAAAGCTGAAAGGTTTCTGAACACATGAATGCAGCATATAGAAATGCTGCCATCTTCTGGCCCAGGGAAAGGTAGCAGCAAGTATGACAGATTCCAGTAGGCAGCCATGTTGGTATGAAGCAATAAAACAAAGCAGTAGACAAGTTCACCTTTAAGACCAACTATGTTTCATTCAGAATGTAAGCTTTCGTATGCTCTTAAGCAAACTTCATCAGACAAATGGGAATGGAAGCAGCAATTCATAATATAAGTGGAGAGTGTGGAATCATGGGGATGTTTTTAGCAGATTAAAAGAATCACAAATAGGGATTTGTGTTTGTTAGTGTTAGGAAAAAAGCAGACTGCTGTCGTAGGGGTGCCATAAATCTAAGTAACATTCTGCCTTTGTTAGTTTAAATAGAGGGCGTGGTTACATGACAGATGCTGAACAGCATTAAAAGTTTACCTATCAAATCAGAGTGACTATCCAGTAGGTGTGTGTATTTTCTGGGGTATTTTGTTGCAGCCATAAAGTCAATGTGGATTCCCTGCATACTAAGAGGCTGGCTTCTAGGTTGGAAGACTGTACACCATAGCAAAGCCTGCTGGAATCTTCAAAATAAAGGCAGAGTGTATATTTATTTGAGAGAAATGGTCACACCTTGCATCATTTTACCTTTTAAAGCAGCCAGCCTTTCACAGGTTTAGTGCTTCTGGAACAGAGGTCCACAGAGAGCTTTCAGCTTTTAAAAATTATCTTGCGTTTGGCTTTGGAAAGGAGTTGGGCAGTCCAAATATTCAGTGGTAACCAGGGGTGGAATTCTAGCAGGAGCTCCTTTGCATATTAGGCCACACCTCCCTGGAGTAGCTAATCCTCCAAGAGCTTACAAAAAAGACCCTTGTAAACTCTTGGGGGATTGGCTACATCAGGGGGGTGTGTGGCCTAATATGCAAAGGAGCTCCTGCTAGAATTCCACCCCTGGCAGTAACAGTTGGTTCAACAAAGAAACAGATTTTGAAGTGGACTGATAACTTGCCAGTAGAACAGCTTCCTCTGTAGACTGGTGTACTTATGATCGATAGGGTTTTACCATCACAGCAAACAAGTTGTTCTTATGCCTAGGATTAATCATAAAAGTGCTAGAAAGTCACAGCCGACTTATGCAGACTTCTCATTCAGTTTCCAGGGCAAGAGATGATTTGCCATTACCTACCTCTGCCCTAGCAACCTTGGTGGTCTCCCATCCAAGGACAAACCACAGCCAATGCTGCTTAGCTTCCCAGTTAATGAGCTTGAGCTAGCGTGGGCTATTTGAGCTGCTGCTGCTTAGAGATAGATTTGCTATTAAGAAGTGAATAAGAATGTATGAGCCTATGTTATACCGAGATGCACCACTGGCCCATCCAGCCCAGTACTCTCATCCCAGGGACTTTCCCAAAGTTTCAGCAGCGACGTCACCCAACGTATTTTTAAGTTGGAAATGTTCAGGACTGAATCTGGGACTCTGTAACTGAGTATTACCAACCCTGAGCTTGCTTGCAGTTTCTAAATACAAAGGGCCTGAGAATTTGAGATTTGTCCACAACAATTCTGATGAAGAATATATTGCTTTAGCCCAACCTGGCTACCTATCTAGATTTGTCCAGGTTGTGAGAACTTTAATCCCTTAGCGCCCAAACTTGTACTTATTTTGGTCCCGATTCCAGCAGCCCAGAATTTGCCTGTAATACAGGCTCTATATATTTCACATGGGTCTCTTTATACCAGGAATACTTAAGAATAATGAACACCTAACAAGAATAAGAATGCCTAATAAGAATAATCTCATGCTTTCAGATGAAAACCAGCTCATTTCCAAAGCTGTTGCCGAGTTCTGCGCTGCCTGCTATATCATCCAAAAGACTAGTTTTACTGCTTCTCAGTTTTAAGATGTTTTAACTTGCATCTTGATGTCTCTTATACTGAACATATTAAGACAATATCCTAATACTTATTACAGCATAGATTTTATCTTTTGTGTTGAAGCTTTTAAATTCTTGTATTTTAATTGGTCTGTGACTGTAAATAAAATGTCTGTCTGGTCCCCTTGTTCTGATTCCTACTCATACCAAAGAGGTTTCACATAGTACAGCTCTTCACCCAACTATAGCTTTTAGACACAATTTATTTTTTCCTTCTGGCTTTTTTCACATAAGGTTGTCAACCAAGAAACTGCTAGCTGCACCACAAAATCTGACAAAGGCTTTGGGGCAAGCTCATAGGGGGAGAGCAGTGAAGTCAGTGTTGCCTACTTAGACTGGCAGCATCTCTCCAAGGTCTCAGTCTTTCATATCACCGACAGCTTGTCCTTTTTAACTGGAAGTTTGAACCTGGGACCTTCCACATGCCAAGCAAATGCTCTACACTGAGTCCAGTCCCCTCACTAAAGGGCACTTCATGCCCCCAGCCTCTTACAGATAAGGTATCTTTATGTGCATCCATTCTGGCATTGTGTATCTCAGAGGTGGCCAAACTTGCTTCATGCAAGAGCCACAAAGAATAAACGTCAGATGTTTGAGAGCCATAGGTCACGAACAAATATCACACTCAAGTTTTTATTAAAACTCTTTAATATTGGACTCAGTGGTGCAGCCGGCAGCTTCCTTCTCCTACGTGCTCACTCTTTTCCCTCAGCAATTGCACTGTCTTTCCCCGCTCTAGGTTTCTGGGTGGCCTCTGTGGTGGTGAAGAGCTTGCAAGCCTGCCTATTTCCCCCCTTTCCCCGCTTCACACATGGTGGAAATAGTTACCTACCTATGGGTCAGCACGCAGAGGCTGGCTGAGGTCCCAATGCTATGTGCAGTAACTGAAGAGTAAGCCTCAACCTCCGGGAGCTGCACAATATGTGCGAAAGAGATGCGTGCATGTGGCCACACCTGGTGTATCGTCTCATTAAGGAACCACTGATGAATCCAAGGAACACCAGAAAGGTAGCTAGTTGCATTTTGCCTTTCTTCTCTTTTCATTGACCCCAGACTCAGTCGTAAAACTCAATTAATATAAGAGAAGCCATGTTGGATCAGGCCAATAGCCCATCCGGTCCAACACTTCGTGTCACACAGTGGCCAAAAAACCCAGCTGCCATCAGGAGGGTCCATCAGTGGGACCAGGACACTAGAAGTCCTCACAGTGTTGCCCTTCCCAAGCACCAAGAATACAGCGCATCATTGCCCCAGACAGGACATGTGTTGGTAGCTACTGCCACTGGTACTCCAGTGAGAACTTCAGTCAAGGGAATGCAGGCAACTGGCCCCTAACCACTGGCCCAAGTAAACAGCACTTGTTTTGTTTGGCTATGAACAAGAGGCCTTAGAGCACCAAGCCCACATTTCACCACATTATTATGCAGTGACTGGGGGAAGAGCTCTTTTGAATGAACAAGCACAGCCAGGGAACTGGAATAAATGGGTTATTTTTCTGGCTTGTAACAAGCTGACTCATAGTCAGGAAAGAGAATCTACATAATGATTGAAGACAACTTAGCTTTTGCTGGGTTTCACTCCCTCCCCATCCCCCCCATACAGTCAGGTGGCATAATTATTCCTCGTGAACACCGGACCTAATCTTTTTGTCTGTTTGCTTGCTTTAGAACAGGGATGCCAAACCTACAGCCTGCAGAACGGAACTGGCCTGCCCAGGCTTTTAATCCGGCCCAGTGCACGGGGCTCTCTTCTCTCCCCCCTCCTCTGCCCATCTTCACTGTTCTGAGCTTCAGCTGCCTCCAAGTATAGAGAGCAGAAGGTGGGGCTGCCAAGCTTCTCAGTCACTGCTCCTGGTTTCCATAGTCCTTCTCACAGGTGTGTGTGTGTGTGGGGGGGGGGGGGTTCCTTCTGTTGTGAATCTTCTGCTTCCTTTTTGTTTTAAAAATTGCTTTGCAAAATCTCCTGTTCCTTCACCTTTCCCATTTAGGCAGGCACCTTTTAAAGGTAGAAGGGGGAAAGAAGGTTTGGGGCCAGCCACAGTTAAAATATAGAGTTTTGTAAACTCAAGGATGGAGAAGGCAATGGCAAACCACCCTGTAAAAAAAGTCTGCCGTAAAAACATCGTGATGCGACATCACCCCAGAGTCGGAAACGACTGGTGCATGCACAGGGGACTACATTTACCTTTTTAAATTCAAGGAACTCCACTTTTGCTGAGAGATATTTGTTTCAACACACACCCTTCCAATGGAATTATAGCAGAACAAGTCTGGAAGAGGACAACCAAAATTATTATCTCAAACTACCCAGCAAAAGAATTCTTCAACCCAGGAAAGCCATTGCCACTCTGAGCAGGGGAGAGAAGGAGGGAGAGACTTTTAGAGGAACTTGACTGCTTCCAGGACAGGGATGCAAAAACATGCTCGCCCTATAGCAGCAACACAGCACCACTAGGGTTGCAGGAAGAACAATGTCCACATGCCATTCCTATTTCAGACCTGAATATCATGTGGACCCTCCCCTCCAGCCCTCACTTTAAAATCCCCATGTGGAAGCAGCCCTTGTGTGGCAAACATCTTCTCAGTGAAAACTCTCCCCCCCCACCGCCCCCCCCCATTACCTTCCAGGGAAATTGGGGGGCAGGAAACCAGCATGGGAGGAGCAAAAGCTTAGAATGCTTTTTATCTTTTGCAAGAACAGAGGACCCAGAATTGAGGGGTGCAATTCTAGCTCTCCTCCTCAGTGTGCACCTGGATAATGCTGAAGAGCTAGAACTCCCGGCTGCCAGACAATCATAGGATCTCCTGACTACACTAAACACATGGAAACAATCAACCAATCAAACAGTCCTTCTCAGGACTCCCTGACAAGGACATAGGAGACTGCATCTGAATCTGCTATACTGAGGGTACAGCCATGTCTAACTGCCAATACTTGTCGCAAATCTTACTGGCCAATAAAATGAACCCAGAATTGAGGAGGAAAGTATGATATAACGAAGCTACGTTATACAGAGCCAGACCACTGGTCCATTGAGGTCAGTATTGTTTCCTTGGACTGGCAGCATCTCTTTCTGCAAGGGTCTCAAGAGGAGGTCTTTCCCATCACCTTCAACCTGATTCTTTTAATTGGGGATGCCAGGAACTGAGCTTGGGAACTGAGGCAAAACAAAACACTGAACTGCAGCTTCACCCATGAACATCTGGGGTTCCATGAGTGGTTTTATACCTATCCTTAAAGGGATTCAGAAAAAATGCTTCATGTTGCACTTAACTTCCATTGTGAAAGTGTCCCACCATTCAGTTCAACGTTCAGCCAGCCCTATGCACCCTTATATATATATACACAATGGGTCACTGGAAAAAAAACTTTAAGGAAAAACGGTATAATAAATAAGGAGAGGGGAAAGGGAGATGATCTGAATGCTTCTTTTGTTGCAGCATTTAAAAAAACGTAAGAAAGAAAAGCCCAGCAGGCAAGCAAGGTTAACTGACTTCCTGGTAGAGATATCTTCCTCAGTAAGCTTCCTGTGGCACCTTAAAAATAAAAGGAACAAAAGAGGAGTGATTGTATTTCAGAAAGCAGGTTAGGTGATGGTACCCCTAAGTGACGGTACCCTTGGAGCCATCAGCACATATGGAACATGCCATTTTGTAAGAGCTGGAGATATGCTAACTCCACGATCTCATATGGAATTATACATCCCATCATCTAAATGCCACTTTTCCTTTTTGAACCTTGTGCACGCATACCAACACAAGGCATACCAACACAAGGCATTTCTTTCAGAAAGTTTTACAGAATTATCTATAGAATTACCAACCTAGGAGATTTTAAGACACAATCCTGATTCTAGAACCTTTTAAAAGGTTAAAAGAAGTCTGGACTCCATGCCTATTTATTTTTGCACTTGTGTAACTGTCCCTTACACACATTCCGCCCCCGCCCCCCATGAACCTCTATGATCTCACCCCTCTCCCCTCCCCCAAACACAATTGCACTGAATTCCAGTGCCGGAAGGCAACATTAGGGGAAGATGTCAGCCTCTATGCTGTTGTTGGCCTTCCAAAGGAACTGGTTGGCCACTGTGTGAGACAGGATGCTGGACTAAACGGACCACTGGTCTGATCCAGCAGGGCTCTTATGAAAGCCTCTACCCTCTATGCCCTGGTGCTGGCCCTCCAGAGGAACTGGTTGGCCACTATGAGACTGGATGCTGGACTAGATGGACCACTGGTCTGATCCAACAAGGCTTTTCTTATGTATACAAACTATTAAATAAAAGGATGAAGTGATTTCACCAATCCTTGCCACAACCGCTTTGGAAATAAGTCCACAAGTTACTATCCCATATTATAGACAAACTTTTAAGACCAACTAATGTTTATAAATATATACGGAAATGTTAACTTCCATTTCAACTTCATGCAAATGTCATATGTTAACTTCAATTTCCGTGTATCTGAGGAAGTGAGCCTGCACATAAAAGCTTATACCTTGAACAAAACTTTATCTTAAATGTGCCACTGGACTCAAAATCTGTTTCACCGCTTCAGATCAACATGGCTACCCCACCTGGATCTATCCCACAACATGTTCTCTCTGCCCACATGACAGCCTTTATGTATGTCCATCATTTGGGGCTTTAAACACCCTCCCTTCTTTTGCTAAAGCTTCCTCTTGGCTCACCTAGTGGTGATTCTTGAACCACACAGGGAACCAGGCAACTGGGTAGTTACAGGTTTGCAACACATGTGGATTTTGGGGAAACAAGGATCCTGTTCTTGAGAAAGATCCATCGTGTGCCAAGGCTTGGGTGAACAGTCACGAAACATGTCCTAAGCTCCCCTGAAAACAATTTTATTTTGGTTTTTCTTTCAGATGGAAGGGTTAAAATACCTGCAAACAAAAAACTGTTGGGTAACAAATCTTTAAATAAACATCTCAAGACTTAAGTGAACCGTACATGATTTTAAAATACAATCTCAATTACAGATCCTTGACAAAACAGATTTACTTGCAAGCTGCAAGGTTCCTGCAGCACGAGGAGTTTGTAACCCGTGACTGGTTATTCATAAAGCTCAAAAACTTCAGTCCCACAAGGCTCTCAGGAATGTGGAACGGCCTGAGAGGTTAATTCATTCCACCTTGCTCAACTAGTGGCTGAGCAGACGCACAAGGGGATGCCGTAAGGTTTAAGCATTAATCTTAGCACAGGCAAACTAAGCAGCAAGATCGCTGTTTGAAAGAAAGCAAGATCACAGCCAGAATGGCCCACAATGCTGCTAGCCTGAGCACTTCTATCGGATTATTTCCCTCTTATCCCCTGGAGCTACTATAGTGTGGTCGCTCACATGCGCTATTTCACATTGTTTTATCTGCACCAAATCCAAGCACACACACACGCACGCACACCCCAACCTTTCTGAGCCTACTGTCACCTTAAGAATTTTGACAAAGCGTGGTGGGTACAGCACAAGGAGTTAAGAGCTAGCCACTTAATGGCTGCAACAGCTTACCATGAGTCACGGCAAAGATCCTTATGCTGGGGTGGCAGCTGCTGCCAAAGCAACATTTAAAAAAAAAATCTGCACAGCCAATCAAACCTCCAACGGCCAATAAGGAGCCTTGCTGGGCAAAAGCTCCACTGGGCCCTGCCCACATTCTAAAAACATTCAGCAGGTGCCAGGAAAGGTGTCAGTGGGTGCCACCCCCTGCTGGGGACTCCTGGCTTACTCTGTTTTCTCCCTTTCTGCCCCCTTCCCTGTAGATGGCTGACACCGTTTGGGGATATTGCACGGGATCATCTGCAGTGCTGTATATGGTTCTTTTTTCTTCAAGGTATACGATACAGCAGATATACAGGCAGGAACGGTTTTAGAACATAGATTACATATACATATTACAGCAAAAAGGCACAGAAAATGCATTATCAGGCACACATCTGCAGCCACAAACATCTGGACTCCACTCCTGCGTTCACTTCACCAAGCAGTGGGTGAACTAGACAACCAACTGCAGATGTGCTAGAATTCTGACAGCTTGTGCTTTGTCAGTTCTATAAAGGGCTGGGCTCCTTTTGTTCCTTGGAAGTTTTTCATTAGTGGCCTTTCAGAGATCCACAATGGAGGACAAGTTCCTGGGAAAAACTGTTCGCCTACCACTCCTGCCCTTTATGACGAACTGCAAGAGGATTCTGGTGCACATCATCTGTTGATGTACAACAATGGTGAAACCCCTGTAGGTCTGGTCAGTGGTCTACATGAACAGAATGGGTTGGTAAGAATGTTCGAGGGATGGGTACAAATCAAAATTCATCCCAAACCTCAGTTTGCGCCATCCTGCTCCCTGTCCCAACATTCTCAAGGTGCCAGGAGGTTTGTGTTGGCAGACACGCTGGTACCAACGGCGGGACTGGAGGTCTCCTTAAATGCCACTTCCAAGCCCCAGTGGTGGCAGTGTGGTTTGCAAAAGCCATTTACGGGGGTTTTACAAGTTGCGCTGCATCACAAACTGATTCATTAAATGGAAAGTTTCATGAGACCCCATGAACCTCCATTTTCCAGGTTTCTGTTATTTTCCAGGGCCAGAATTCCAGAAGCCCTCCCACAGTCCCCCCCCCCCACCAGCACCAAGAATATGGAGCATCACTGCCCCAGACACAGTGTTCCATCCATACCTTTTGACCAACAGCTACTCAAGGACCACTGCTCCGTATGTTTATGCTAGTCTGAAGTGCTACTGGACTTGAATCTAGCTCATATATTGGTAAGATGCCTTGCAAAAAAACACCGAGGAAGGTCAATTTTACTACCCCTGAACTTCGGCATTATAGTATGTTCCCAGAACTGTCAGCAAAGGGTTTCACTACGCATTAAATGTAAATGTAACACCATTTGCTAAGAAATTAAATATGTAGCTGGTCAATTTTGTTACACAGATAAGTGGACAACGGCTCTATTAAAGCTGAGAAATTATTTGCTCTGCATGGGTCATGCAGACACACACACACACACACACACACACACTCTCTCTCTTTTACCTGCTAGGCTGTGACTGATCGCTGTAAGAGTTAACTGCAAAAATGAAAAACATTTATTTTTTATAATCAGAACAGAAACAGGAGTCTGCAAAGCTCAGCAACACAACCTTTTTTTTTTTTTTTTAAAGCTCCAACGCAGATGAAGTTTAGCTCATAAGCTAGAAGCCTTGCCTCGGGGAAAAGACTGAATGGATTTGACACAGAATTCAACTTGGGTCTGAAACCTGTAATTCTCCCATTTGCCTGCCCTGCTGAGAGGCCTGATGCCATCTTGTTTACAAGCTCATATGCATCGATGGCTGTCCTCTGAAGGAGCGGCTTCCAGCCTTAAGGCAACAGCAGCCTCCCCACCGAGTCCGTCTGACACTAATTACACTTGAGAGTGTGCAAGACAAACATGTTGGTAAACTCCTGGCAGGAGGCAGAAAGAATTAGCCAATAAAGATCAATTTCATCTCAGACCTTTTGTGATACAATTTGTCCCAGAACTGTCAATGATGTGGTGTATGCACAGGTAACGTGAGCATATTCCAGCTCCAAAATAAGACAGCCACCTGCACAGCTTTGGACTATCTTATGAGATGTGACGCATACAGAAAAACTGGGTGTGTGGCTCAAAATCACTCCATGCGGCTCAGCATCTTGCTTGAAGGCTTCTATCCAATCACTCGCCTGCTTTTACGCAGCATTTGTGTATCAGCGATTGATGAGCCCAGAGGGATGCTATGCTGGCACATGAACATTGCCCTTGAAAGGGCAAGTGACAGGGTTGAAGAACCTTTTACATCAATAGCTCATGTGGAACCCAACATATGGAAGCACAATTTGTACCTGCCATAAGGAAATCCTCATTTTGATATTTTTCTGAAGACCGTTTTTGTTGAATTCTGCTGCATTGTCTCATTCCATATCTACCAGTGGAACAGGAGTAAAAATGCATGTGCTTCTGAGCATGCACTGGCTATGACAGTGAGGCTGCCCAATTTACAACCCAGACTGAGCTCTTCTGCATTATGTAAAAGATACTGCTAAGCTGAGTAACTTCACTTGCATGCAAACGATCCGCTGAAATTCGACTTATAATTCAGTATTTTCACTCCCTCCATTTCCTGACTCCCAACCCATTTTTCCCAGCTTACTAAACATATTGACAACGTTGTACATGCAGAAGCATTTTAATAAACAGTTTTATTTCATTTGTAGCAACTCGTACAACATACGGGTTTTTACAGAGGTTTTGGACAGCCAAGAAGCGCCTCGGCATACAAGCTCCAGTCCTCCTCATTTTCCCCTCCACTCCACACAAATAGGCACCCAGCTTTATTTGTTTTTTTTAAAAGACAATCTTTTGGCATTTCTAAGAACAAGTCTGGCCTAGAGGAACATTACAGAAGCCTCCACACAAGTTTCTCCTACGCTGGTCACCTGAAGACGTTTGCCTGTCTTAAGATACTGAAACTGGCATAGCAAGGGGAAAAAAAACCCAGCTCTTCCTATGTGGGAGACCTCTGGAAATAGCTACACACACAGTCCTGTAGGGCATGAAATGGGTCACCGTTGAAGTTGCATTATGTGGCACATTCACATAAAACATTCTTGAAGCTATAGCTCCCTTTGCCTCGATACCGCAGGCACAGACAGCAGTTTCTGCTGGGCATGCTTAGTGGCCTGTACAGCAGGCCTGAGGGAAATGAACAGCACCCTCAGAAGACCTGTGTCTACACTGACGCTGAGGCCTCAAGGCTGGAATTGTGGAACAGTTCTAAGGACACGGTTGCGGTTGAGAGACAGGGCTGGAGAAGATACTCTAAGCTCCTAGCGGCTCGCTCACACCTCAAAACTATGCCCCCCGGCATTTTAAGTTAAAGGGGATGCAGCTGTTAAATAAAAAAAAAAGCAGAACTGAAACTTAACTACTGGAATGCATCGTTATAAATGCCTACATGGTCTCTACCTGGGATCTTTGCCCCAGCGTGCTCACGTTGAGTGAAGACGCTATGTAAAATACAAAAGACGCAACAAATTTTAAACACACCTTTTCGTCTCGGTGGCCCATAGGTAAAAAATAAAACTTATTATCTCTGTGAAACAACGAACAAAGAAAGCCCCCCCCCCCCCGTTCAGATTATTCCCCCATCCCTGGGGGGGAGCTCTCAAGCAAAGATGGGGGAGGGAAGTTTGCCTGCAACGATGGCAATGTACATTCCTCCCCTGAAGTGTTTGTAAAATATATTTTTGTTGTCAAGCCGTTACTTAGGATGCAAGCGGTGCTTCTCGGTCCAACGTGGGGCTACCACAACGGTTAAAGAAACCAACACATCTTCACACCCGTGTCAGGTAGCAGCTGGTGCAGCATAAAACAAAGTCACTCAAAAGATCATTTCCCAGCCTATGAGAATGTGCTTGGTTATTAGTTACAGAGTCCCTGCTGAGCGGCAAGTTACCAATCCAAAACAGGCAACCAGAAGACCCAACGGTGGCACACGGCAAAAAGGCAGTGCTGAAACGGATGCTGTGAATGATACTCACTACTTCTTGTTTCTGGGTTTTAACTCTTCAGCAGCGTTGCGCAGAAAAATATAGTTCTTCTTCTGGGGGTTATAGAACTCGTGTCCCTGCAAAAGCAATCCAGAGGAACATCATTGGCACAGAGCTGCCAGGTTAAGCTTTGCAAACAAATTGCAAAACCTTCCTGATTGAGTCACAAAACCTTCCTGATGCTCAACCCTATGCAGCTGTATAATTACAAGACACTCACTAATATGACGGAAATTCTAGTTCTATCAGGATAAACTGTTTGCTCACTACAATAAAATTTTTAATGCAAAAAACAAAAAGATAAGAAAATACTGGATTTATACCCCGGCCCTTCACTCTGAATCTCGAGTCTCAGAGCAGCTTACAATCTCATTTACCTTCCTTCCCCCACAACAGACACCCTGTGAGGTAGGTGAAGCTGAGAGAGCTCTCACAGAGGCTGCCCTTTCAAGGACAGCTCTGCCAGAGCTACGGCTGCCATTGCAGCAGCTGCGAGTGAAGGAGTGGGGAATCAAACCTGGTTCTCCCAGATAAAAGTCCACGCACTTAACCACTATACCAAACTGGTTGTCATAAGTGACAGAGGCAGTCACTTATGTACTAAAGTACTTGCCCTGAAACACCAGAACACACCATTAAGAAGAATTAGCTGCCTGGGGACTTGCCAATACCCGCCCCCCCCCCCCCCCAAACAAATGGAGTAAGCCCACAACTGGTTCAGAACGGTTTCATGAAGAGGTATGAAGTTGGTGTCAGAAGCTTCGGAAGGAAAAGACTTCTTGTGTCACAACACAAGCTGAACGAGGCTAACACTAGCAGCCCATTAAGTCAAAGCAAGACTACTGACTGTTCATTACAAGCAGCACAGGGCAGCTGCCAAAAATAGCAACCCAGGGTCAAGTTCACTCCATGCACAATCGATAACTGGGTATTGATAGGCAATGAATTTCTTCCACCATTCTCACTGGCTGCTACTGAAGGGGAACAGAACAGCATGGTTTAAATTGCACTATATATTATGTGGGGAGGAAGCTCAACACTTAGCTGCCATTCTCAACAACAGCCCTGTGATTTTTGTAAAAAGCCGTTCCATCCTAAAAGGCAAGCTAGGAATATTTTTCAGTTATCCTTTCTTGATGGCATCTGTTTCCACCATCTCTACATGAACATATGAAACTGCCTTCTACTGAATCAGCCCCATCAAAGTCAGTATTGTCTACTCAAGACTGGCAGTGGCTCTCCAAGGTCTCAGGTTAAGGTCTTTCCCATCATCTACTGCCAAATCTTTTAAATGGGGATACCGGGGATTGAACCTGGGACCCTCTGCATGCCAAGCAGATGCTCTGCAGCTGAGCCACAACCTATCCCCTGCCCCCTTAGACTAGCCGCATCAATTCCGGGCAACTCAGCCCTACCCCTATTCATAGCTGTGATTATCACTACAGGACACTGCATAGGCCCACATTCTTAGGCTGCATTTCAATCACTCTTCTAAACCAATTTTATAAAGCCTTGGCTGCTTCTACTACAGAGATAATCCTCTGTGTAATTCTCACTGCTACTGTGAGCGCAGACATTCACACTGGCAATGGGGCATTCATGCTGCGGTCTAGACTGCTGTACCACTGTAGCAGTGTAACAATTCTTGAAATTTAGAAGAATGCTTTTAGAAAGCCTTCTAAGTGCGGGGGTGGCCAAACTATGGTTCAGGAGAGGCTCCCAGAGGTTGAATTTAATATAGGCTTACTCTCAAGTAAGTGTGCTTAGCATCAGGACCTCAGTCAGCCTCTGAGTACTGACCGAAAGGCAACTATTTCCGCCATGAAGCAGGGAAGGAGGGGGAAATAGGTAGGCTTGCAAACTCTTCTCCACAACAGAGGTCACCCAGAGACCTAGAGCAGCGAAAGAGAGTGCAAGAGCCGAGGGAGCCACTGGAAGGAGGAACAGAATTAAGAGGGCTGTGGAAGGTTCCCCTTTAGTTTCATAGCTCTTGTAGAAGCTGTATTTACTAACCTTGGTGCCAAGGCAAAGAGGTATGCATAATAGTGCAAATGGTGGTCAGTGATTTATATGGTACACATGTGTATCCTTCTTCCACAACTGCCAAAAAATAATTCCCTAACCTTTCCCATTGCTGGCCTTATGGGACAGTTATTTCCAGATTTTGTTTTTTAAAAAGTCTCCTTCTAGCATGGTCATGTTGTAAAGTGCATACATATGTATTTTATCTTTCTGTACAGAGAAAGTATTAAGAGTTTTAATAAAGACAGCCAGTCTGGTATAGTGGTTAAGTGTGTGGACCCTTATCTGGAAGAACCGGGTTCGATTCCCCAGTCCTCCATCTGTAGCTGCTGGAACGGCCTTGGGTCAGCAATAGCTCTCATAGGAATTGTCCTTGAAAGGACAGCTGCTGTAAGAGCTCTCTCAGCCCCACCTACCTCACAGGGTGTCTGCTGTGGTGGGGGAAAAGGAAAAGGAGACTGTGAAAGCTCTGAGATTCTGAGTATAGGATGAGATACAAGTCCAATATCTTTTTCTTCTAAAGATGAGTGTGTAATATCTGTTCATGTCCTGTGGTTCTTAAACAACAGATGTTGTTTAGCAAGTCTGGCCACCCTTGCTCCAGTGCGTGCACTGAGAGATAGGAAAATAGCATTTCTAAAGCGATATGAGGAAAATGGCTGATGCGGGCAGAATCTGCAAAAATACACACCTTCCTGCACACCTAGCATCCAAAACTGCCCTGAATGCAGTCCTTTCAAAAGGATTATACCAAACCAGTTTTAGAGAAGACTGCAGCAAAGTAGATGAATCAAGGGCAACGTCACATAAGTCTTCCCCACTTAAGACACTGCTGCTAGGAAACCAAGGCAGAGCAAAACATACATGGACAAACACAGTGTTAAAACACATCTTGCTCACTCTAAAAGAGAAAACATTTAACTCCCTCCCCCCTCAATGTTTTTATTTTTTCCTTTGGGATGTTATTGAATTCACTGCACTCTGCAGACATTCTCAGTTCTATTTCCAGGAAGTCTGCTTATTTCAAAACTGAGTAAGCCTCCATGCTAAGTTTCCTGCAGCACTGGAAGTTTCCTTCCTCCTACTGGACACTTCAGTCCACTAGTAATGTTGAATTTCTCCAAAGCTACTCTTTACATTTTAGCCACAGGTAGCTTACCTTTGACCAGTCATAGCTGGAAGCATATGCAAAAATGTTGCCATTATGGTTGAAGCAGCAGGCAGATATTGGCTGGTCCAGCTGCTCCGATGTTTTCAGCTTGGTCCGCGCATCTTTATCCCAAAAACTGAATCTACCGTCAGACCCTACGGTTGCAAGAGTGCCGTGGACAGGATGAAAAGCAATTTCGTTTACCTTTAAAGTAACACAAACAGTCCCGTTAAACAAGCAGCGACATGATCCACACACCGTTACCGTACATATTGCATATGAACATTTTGTAAGTTTCTAACAACTTGAGGAGTTAAACTGACAGGCACGAGAGCAGGCAGAAGAAAGGCTAGGATGGAGGAAATACGGTATGTTAGTACTCCCATAAAAAAGCAAGCCTGACACCACCACTGGCTCTACTAGTGAAACAGTCATGAAGGAGAAAAGGAGCAGGGAGAGTTGCTCGTTCTTGCCCATCTTCAGCACTCCATTACTGAGGCTGGTGGCACAGGCAGAGCACAAATGGGGGGGGGGGGGGGGGGAGGGGGTTAGGCCTGTTCTTCTAGTGTGGCTCTACCAAACCAACCATGGTTTTCAACCCCAGGAAAGGGAATGGTTGCTTCCTCCCACACACACATACCAGAAGTCCCTTTCTCCTCCTAAACTTAGTTGCTTTTGGGCAGAGTGAGGAGCCCATCAAAAGCAGACAGCGTCTCTGTCTACCGCTCCTGGAGTTCCCTTCTGTTTTCCCTCTGCTGTGGCATGGGGCTAGAGGTGGCAGCTGGGGCACACAGGCCCATGGTAGTGGACATGTTGTACTCACACAATATCATCACCAAAAACTGCAGGGTTGTTAATTTTTCTCCACAGGACTGCTTGGAAGTCACTCATTCTCCAAAACAAGGTAGAGACAAGAACTCAGAATACACTCAGGCAACAGCTAGAACTGCTCCAAGTGATTTGAGAGTTTCAAACACTGCCAACTGTGTTCCAGGGACAGTGTTCCAGCTAGGCTATGCAGAGCCAGCCCTGGGTAATACATGGATGGGAGACCTCCAGGGAATACCAGTGTCGTCATACAGAGACAGGCAATAGCAAATAACCTCTGAACGTCTCTTGCCTTGAAAACTCCACAGAGTCGCCATAAGTCCTCGGTACCCCGAAAACACTGCCAGCTAAGACCCACAAAACTGAGATACAAGCTGAGTGGTGTCTACAAAGCTCAACGGGTTCCATTCATTAAAACAAGCTAATCATAAAGAATAAAGTTAGAGTCCAGTGGCACCTTTAAGACCAGGGGTGGCCAAACTTGTTTAACGTAAGTGTAACATAGAACGATTGTCAGAAAGCCGCAAGACATGAAATTCAGATGTTTGACAGCAGGCAGGCAGGCAAGCAGGCAGGCAGGAAGGAAAATAGATGGGGAAATGAGGGAGAGGTTGAAAGAAAGCAACTTTAACTTTAAAAACATTTTCCAAGCCACCAGCTGGCTTGGCGAAATGGTTTAAAGAGAGAAATGCCTTCTCCAAGACAGAGTAGTGGGGGCTTTTGAGAGCCACACAATACGTGTAAAAGAGCCACATGTGGCTCCCAAGCCACAGTTTGACCAACAAAGTTTAATTCAAGATATGAGCTTTCTCTATGTATCTCTCTATCTTTAGATATCTGAAAAAGAGTGCATTCAAGATATGAGTTTTCTCTATATCTATCTCCAGATATATATTTATACCTGCAAAAGTGTGCATGCATAAGAAAACTCATACTTGAATAAAACTTAAAGGTGCTACTGGTCTCAAACTTTGCTCTATCACTTCAGACCAACACAGCTATCCACCTGGATCCAACATAAAGAACCACAGAATCGGAACTGGGGAGGGATGGTGGCTCAGTGGTAGAGCATCTGCTTGGTAAGCAGAAGGTCCCAGGTTCAATCCCTGGCATCTCCAAAAAAGGGTCCAGGCAAATAGGTGTGAAAAACCTTAGCTTGAGACCCTGGAGAGCCGCTGCCAGTCTGAGTAGACAATACTGACTTTGATGGACCGAGGGTCTGATTCAGTATAAGGCAGCTTCATATGTTCATATGTTCTCTGTCATCAGCATGGAAACTGTCACATTTTGCATTCAAAAATATTCTGGGTCTGCTCCACAGCCCACATTTCAATTATAGATGTCAGTTTTCTCCATAATCTGTGCACATAGTTGCCAGCACTAGAAAATACTTACAGCATAGATATCCTGAGGTGCAGATGTGTTTGTGCCATTGGAACGGTGACACTTGAACGTGAAGTTGTCTTTCGCACTGAAAAAAGGCATGCAAAATTTCATATTGCACAACACTACAACATTAAGAGTTTTTGCAAGTCAAAGTCCACAGTTACTGCAAGCAAAAAAAGGAAGCAACTCACAACATGTTTCAAGACAACTTACGGATTTGGTGGGTTAATGTAATGAATGGCCACTCTTCCCTCAATGCTTCCGAGGGCAAACCCGGTCGGTTTGTTCACTTTGTCTTTAAAAATCGCCACACAGCGATGCTAGATGAAAAAGACCGCATTTTAGACAGGTCAGTACAGAAGTCTCCCCATTCACTATAGGCACAGCACAGTATGAAAGATACTGACTCGTTAAGGCCCCAGAGAACACTTGCTGATTATGAAAACCAGTTTGTTTCATGCTTTTAGATTAACTTATAGCTGGTGTGTCTATGTCAAAGCTTGAAATCTGATCATCAATTTTACTCTGTTTCTCAGAAATTACAATGCTACCTGGATGCTGGGAGGTGGGGGGGAGAGGAATCAAATTAAATTTTACAACAACAACCTTTATTGGTGTAACAGCATAGATCAAATTAAACATTCATTTGAAGCATATGTGTCTCAATGGACAGAACGAGCATTTCAGTAGTCACTTAAAAGGACCAGGTGCAATGTTTCCTCTCCTCCCCACCCCCCACCCCCAGGCAGAGCAGTCTGACATCCTGAACAGAACAGAACTGCTGTAATCTTAAACTGGAGAGCCAGTTTGGTGTAGTGGTTAAGTGTGTGGTGGTTAAGACTCTTATCTGGCAGAGCCGGGTTTGATTCCCCACTCCTCCACTTGCACCTGCTGGAATGGCCTTGGGTCAGCCATAGCTCTCGTAGGAGTTATCCTTGAAAGGGCAGCTGCTGTGAGAGCCCTTTCAGCCCCACCCATCTCACAGAAGAAGAAGATGATATTGGATTTATATCCTGCCCTCCACTCTGAAGAGTCTCAGAGCGGCTCATGATCTCCTTTACCTTCCTCCCCCACAACAGACACCCTGTGAGGTGGGTGGGGCTGAGAGGGCTCTCACAGCAGCTGCCCTTTCAAGGACAACCTTTGCCAGAGCTATGGCTAACCCAAGGCCATTCCAGCAGCTGCAAGTGGAGGAGTGGGGAATCAAACCCGGTTCTCCCAGATAAGAGTCCGCACACTTAACCACTACACCAAACTGGCTCTCAACAGGGTGTCTGTTGTGGGGGGAGGAAGATATAGGAGATTGTAAGCCACTCTGAGTCTCTGGGGTATAAATCTGCAGTCTTTTTCTTCTTCTAAAATGGGCAATGGCAGTGCAAGACCCTGCATGGATCCAGATTGCTGCTGAATGGGGTTTCCTGAGTTAATGGCCAGCTGCTAATGCACACAGCTTAAGAGGAGGCACTGAAAGACATTACTGGAGAAGCACATCTTTCATGATAATATCTGCAACTACAAGAACCAGAGAATTTGGTGGGGAAAAATGTGGTTGATAGTTAAGAGCTGATAATTCACCAGCTTGGTAATTAAATTACGAGTTGCAGTGAAGAAACAATCTTCTTCTAATAAAGAATTCTGCCAACAGCGTTCTAAACATTCAGTTTCTTGGACCCCACTCACTCTGAATTTTCTAAAGTCAAAAGGAAGACAGCAACTGGTGTGTTCCTGCTTTTTGTCTCTGCTTTCTGGCAGAATTATTTGTGCAAACAGCTTCTAAAATGTGGCCTATTATATTAAAATATTTCAAATACATAAAAAGGTTAAAATATTTCTATTGCATAAAAAGGTCAATAATATATTTTGAGCTTAAACAAAATCATGTGACTTCCTCCATAATTTCCTGTCCCATTTAAAAAACAACAATCCAGTGTCCAAAACTAAAGGAGACTGCTTCTTAAGTTCAGGTATTACCTGATGTTTAAGCGGAGATTCTATTCTTCTAAATTCTGAAGGCTGATTCTCTAACTGATAAACTATCAAACCTCTCTCTGCAGTAGCCACAACGGCCATGGGGTATACCTGGAAAAAAAATCCAGTTAAGAGAACATTTTTGATAATCACCTGAACCAAAAATTAACTGGTAGAGCACAATGAAAAGAGTAATTGTGTTTGAAAAGGCAACTCTAGGAAGCTTCTAATTCGCAACAAACTGTTTCACTGCAGAAAAGTGAAATTATTTATGTGACAATTATGCACAATTCATTATGTGACCTTCTCTTGCTCAGAGCTGTGGATGACACATATCCTTTTTATGATGGCAACACCAAATACAAAGGGGAAGAAAAAGTAAAATTCTATACTAATGGCAAATAACACCTTTCCTAGCAAAGTGAAAGCTGAAGGCCTCAAAAACTAGTTTTATTTACCACATCAGCACAGTAACACCGCTCAGGCAACTGCAGCGTCATCATCGGAGTCGGTGATCGCGTATCCCAAAACTGAAAACAAAAAATTAAAAATACGGCATGACTCCTGTGAATCCAGTATCAACAATCCCATGCAAGTGGCCATGTCAGCCTGGCTTTGAATGGCTCTGTCCTTAATGCAGATCAGCGCCTGAATGTCCACGTATTAGACATGGTAGACTTTGGCTCAAAGGCCACCTCGAAGAGCGACTCAAAAGCACCATTCTCAGCCTTCATATTTATACCACAGTTTTCACAGGACACTTCATACACAATTTATTTTAAACCCTTTATTCCAGAAACTCTGTATAAGTGAGACCAGAATTATCATTGTACCACACAATCAGGTACAAGAGGCAGGGTGGGTAGAGAATGCCTTGCTTAAGCAAGCACGTCGCTGAATTGTGCAGACTTTTCGGTTGTACTTCGCCATCTTAACCACTGTTATAAATAAATAACAGCTCTCCCCCCCCACCCCCCGTTTTATTTATTACCTTTTGTCTCAACCTGCCTTCGAGGAGCTCAGAATGGCACACACTAGTTCTCCCCTCCTCTGTTTTACCCCCTACAATCCTGTGAGGTAGGTTAGGCAAAATGATGGGCCCCAGGACACCACCATGACTTCTTTGGTGAGTGGAGATTTGAACCTGAGTCTCCTGAGCTTTGCCCCAGCACTCAAATCACTGTACTACACTGGATGCTATGCAGGAAATATTTATAATCTTGCCGGGAATACAAGGAGTGAGCAGTGACTCATCCTGTTGCAAATTTTGTTAGTCTGCTACTGGACTCTTGTTCTTTTCTGCTGCTATACACAGCTCCCCATCTTGATCTAGCTTCCTGGAATACAAATATCCTTGTTAACACAGCTTACCTTGAGTGTTTTATCCCAGCTTCCAGTCATTACGCAGCTATAATTTGGTGCTTTAATCCAATGGACGGTTTTAACAGGAGCTTCATGCTAGACAACAAGAATGTTTTAAAAGGTAACTAACATGTTAATTGCTAGTCACTAGAAATCTTCCCAAGGATTGACTAGCGAGGACTGGATTATTAAAATCTGGCAGTTGATGAAATAACTCAAATTGACAGAACTGGAACAACTGGGAGATGGGAAGGCAAAAAAACCCAAAAGGGAGATTGCAACTGGTCTCCCTGATATTTGGAAGGACTGTTAAAGTGTGTAACATTGTGTTTTAAGGATAAACTCCATAGAATCAAAGAACTAATAACAGGCTAAGATTACTTTAGTTCCGATACACACACACACACAGGACTTAAGCAAATAAAGAACCAACTGCTGCACAGTGGTAAATGTTTAAGTTTATAAGGAGAATTTAAAGATGCATTAACATTAAGGAAGGTTTTGGTTAAATATAAGGGGACAGCATTTGTTAGTTGAGTCAATCATCAACCAAAAGGGAGACTGCAACTAAGAAATTAGGAAACAGATATTTGGAAGGACTGTTACAATATATGGATGTGGGAAATGGACAATGAAGAAAGTTGATTCATTTGATATGTGGTGTTGGGAGGAGAGTTTTACAGATACTATGGACTACTAAAAAGACAAATAAGTGAGTTCTAGATCAAATCAAGCCTGAACTTTCCACAGAAAATGAAATGACTGAACTGAGGCTAAGGTAATTTGGTCACATTCCGGATTCACTTGACAATAATGCTAGGAAAAGTTGAAAGCAGCAGGAAAAATGGAAGACCCAACATGATATTGACTGAGTCAACAAAGGAAGCCATGGCCTACAGTTTGCAAGACCTGAGCAAGGCTGTTAATGACAAGACATATTGGGGGTCATTAATTCAGTCTCCCTAAGTTGAAAGCAACTTGATGGTACATCTCTCTTACACACACCCACACTGGACTTGAGCAAATTAAATTACTTTAATTATTTGAAAATGTGACAATTTCTGATTTACTTAAAAATCACTGAATAACCTATTTTGTTGTAAAATAATTATAAAATAAAAAAAGAATGTTTCAAAAGACACTTGTCACTGTCTATTATTTACACTGTTTCAGATACACACAGACATGTTCTGGTTTCTCTATCCCATGCAGGAAAGCCAGGCTAACCTCTTTCCTAAATATTTTGACAAATGCTTTTTACCAGCTTATTACTGAACTGTCCGCCTTGCATCTCCTCCCCATGCTTCAGGCAAGCTAACCAGCCTTGCTGGAAAACAAAAGAAACTCGCAAATGGTGCTTTATACAATTTAAAGTTTGTTCAGCACCCTTGAATATGATGCACAGAACAGAGAAACTGCTCACAAGCAAGTTCGTGGTATCAAAAGACCCCTGCTCATCAATTCAGTGCAAACTCAGGTTTTGCCCAAACGAAGCAAAACCAACAGTTCTAAGATTCAGCGTTAGGGAGAAAGCTACAACATGGTCAAGGTAAGTGCACAGCTGGACATGCTTTTCTTTATATTTTCAAGGTCACTATATTTTATCAGAAGCGCTGTCACAAAGATCAGAAATAAACAGTTCATTCCAGAGAAAGGACATGTGTGGAGGCTTTAAAGTTCTAGACCAGGGGTGGCCAAACTCGCTTAACGTAAGAGCCAGATAGTAAATGTCAGAAAGTAGAGAAAGAAGTCCTTTTCTCCCTTTCTCACAATACAAGAACTCGTGGGCATTCCATGAAATTGCTGAGCAGACAGGTTAAAACGGATAAAAGGAAGTACTTCTTCACCCAAAGGGTGATTAACATGTGGAATTCACTGCCACAGGAGGTGGTGGTGGCTTCAGGAGGGGTTTGGATAAAAATATGGAGCAGAGGTCCATCAGTGGCTATTAGCCACAGTGTGTGTGTATATATAAAATTTTTTGCCACTGTGTGACACAGAGTGTTGGACTGGATGGGCCATTGGCCTGATCCAACATGGCTTCTCTTATGTTCTTATGTTCAGATGTTTAAAAGCTGCGAGACAGGAACATCAAGTGTTTGAGGGGAAGGAAGGAGGGAAAGAAGGATGGAAACTAATAGATGTGGAAGGAGGAGGGATGGAGAGGTGGAAAGAAATCAACTCTAACTTTGAATGCATTCTCCAAGACACTGGCTGGCTTGGAGAAGTGATTTAAAAAGAGAAATGCCTTCTCCAAGCCAGCCAATGGGGAGGTGGGGGCTTTGATAGCAACACAGTAATGTGTGGAAAAACCACATGTGGCTCCTGAGCCACAGTATAGCCACCCCTGTTCTAGACATTACAAAAAGCCTCACAAAATTATTGAAATCCTTGTATAGCAGTTTGGTAAAAAGATTACCCTTGGAAATCATACCTGCGCAATTTGTATTGCCTGGTTACTGTTGAGGTCCCACATCTTGGCAGTTTTATCACAAGACGCTGTAAACACTTTACTCCCATCCTGAAGGGGGGGGGGAGAGAGAAAACAGGTGTAAGAACAGCTCTGATGGATCAGGTTAAAAGGTCCATCTTGTCCAGCCTCTCATTTCTCATAGTGGCCAACCAGATGGCCATAGGGAACCCACAAGCAGAACATGAATACACTAATCCTCTGTTGTAACTGTTAGCAATACAGCTAGATTTGAGTCTAACAGCACCTTAGAGACCAACAAGATTTTGCAGGGGGGTATGGGTTTCTGCAACAAAGGGAACTTTGACTCCTAAAAGTTCATCCCCCCAACAAAATGTTTTGGTCTCTAAAGGTGCTACTGGGCTTGAATCTAGCTGTTCTACTGCAGACCAACACAGCCACCCTCTGAGACTATCCTCATGGTCTCAATATATGGAGCCATTGATAGACTTTTCCTTCATCTGTTTGTCTAAATGCCTTTTAAAGCCATTTAAACTAGCTGTCATCCTGCCTTGCAGCACTAATTCAACTGTTTTTCCTTCCTGGGCCAACAGCAACTATGGAAATGGTTTAGATCAAACCGGATGTGTGTGTACTGTAAATGTTTCTTCCCATGGCAACAGCCCTTAGACCTGTTCCCCCAACCTCAGCTGGTTAGCAGTGCATTTCATTTGGCACACAGCCAGTACTATGCCAGCACAAGCGTAGCAGCATAAAACACTCACATAAAGAGCAGACACATGAATATAGTTTCAGCAGGTAGCTGTGTTAATCTGCAACAGATTCAAGTCCAGTAGCACCTCAGACACCAAAAAGATTTTGGGGGTACGAGCTTTCGAGAGTCAGAGCTACCTTCATTAGACACAGGTAAGAAGGAAGCTTTGACTCTCAAAATTTTATGCCCTCCAAAATCTTGTCAGTCTCAAAAATGCTACTGGACTCAGATAAATTAACACATAATCCATCACATAGACACTGGGTGTATTTACACACAGACTGGTGACAGCACTGAGAAGGGTTGCTTAACCTTCGTGACTTGCAAAGTATGCTTCTGGTCTTAAGTGGACATGTGGTTAAACACTAAACAGAAACAAATGCAAAATGTCAACAAGAAAGCCAAAGTTGCCCCCTCCCCCAATTCAACATATTCGCAATATACTTCTTGTAAAATAAAGGGTCATACGTCACTCCAACAAACGTCTAACACGGGGCCCGTGTGCATCTGCTGTGCTTTTGGAATAGTCTGCCCATTATCCTGGACTTCCCAACAACGAACCTAAAATGTAAGAAAATGTAAGTCTGAATCACCAACATACCACTTTAAACATCCTTAGAATCTCAGAATTGTGATTAAAACATCCTTGATGATTCTCATTTTGCATAAAGGCAAAAATCACCCCTGCTCTAGCTGGAACTTTAACTTTCACACTTGGGGGAGGGACAGTGGCTCAGTGGTAGAGCATCTGCTTGGTAAGCAGAAGGTCCAAGGTTCAATTCCCGGCATCTCCAAAAAAGGGTCCAGGCAAATAGGTGTGAAAAACCTCAGCTTGAGGCCCTGGAGAGCCGCTGCCAGTCTGAGAAGACAATACTGACTTTGATGGACCAAGGGTCTGATTCAGTATAAGGCATATGTTCATATATGTTCAACCACTGAGACCCAAAAACTAGAGTGCTGAACCTTATTCAATGGTTCTCACTGCCGAGATAGCATCAGGGGTCCCCAAAACACAAAATTTTAAAAAGCTTGTAATGAAATGAAGTCATGCAGTGATAAATATGTCTATTTCAAAGATGCAGACATAATAATTAGTATAGGTGACCTTCCACTCTAATTATAATATCAGAAATCTGCAAGTCGAGGATAAAAGTATTCTAATAAGATTCCCTTTAGTTTGCAACTTGAATTTTCTCCCTGTCTACAGTTTTTGCCTCGTTTGTCTTTAATAAGTTCTTTATGCTAGCAAATGCCATTACAAAGCAAGTTGAAAAACTGGCTGTATTATTATACTGTGTGCACAAAATTATAAACTCAGCTCCTCCAACCAAAGTGGTGGGAGGTAGCTGCCAGTTTGGGGTAGTGGTTAAGTGCGCAGACTCTTATCTGAGAGAACTGGGTTTGATTCCCCACTCCTCCACTTGCAGCTACTGGAATGGTCTTGGGTCAGCCATAGCTCTCACAGAGTTGTCCTTGAAAGGGTAGCTTCTTTGAGAGTTCTCTCAGCCCTACCCACCTCACAGGCTGTCTGTTGTGGGGGAGGGAGACTGTGAGCTGCTCTGAGATTCTGAGTGGAGGGCAGGATATAAACCCAGTATCATCTTTGCTATCACCCATTTAAGAGAAATGGTTACCACATTTTGAGACCCCTCAAGAATCTGTCTGCACTTAGCACATTCTGTGCAAGAGGAGTGCATCACGAGCCTCGATACCCACTTTCATTTGTTACTTACATCGTTTGCCCACGATCCTGCAATAAGGAAATTGCCCGGCAATGTCGGTGGACTGAAAGCCAAGCAACCGATGCTGTCATCAGGAGGAGAAGTAACTTCAATGTCCTGGAAAGCAAGTCAGAGTATTCTGTTTGCATAGCTACTGGAACTGCAATTCTGACAATAATGACAAAAGTTCCAAACTTCCAACAGAAGTAACTGCAAAAAATCACGCCAACCCCACTGTAAATCATCCTATGAGATAGATGATAGATACTAAGTGGCACGGTTTTCCTTGAATTATCTTCTAAACATGGAGATACTATATAAATGTCTGGGCCCATCACTCTTTGGAAAGTGGAGATTATGTCTCTTCCCAGGTGATCCCTGACTAAATACCTTCATCGGATTGTGGTTATCTGTAGCAGTGCTGCCGAACATGCTGGTGCCTCCAGTTCCAAATCCTGATGTTGACCCAAACAAACTCATGTTGGCCCTGTGAATAAAGAGAGACACACACAGAAAGTAACCTTTACTCTTTGAGGGAAAGATAACACAGGATGTCAAATTTTAGAAAATGCTGAAGCCATGACAAAGGGAAGATACAGAAGTGGGGTGGGTGGGGGGGATCAAATATTTGCCATGATGACTTTCTTATCAAACCTATACCTATTTTGTTCCTCAGCAATGTAAAATGTATCCTTTATAACTCAGCTCGCATATATAGATGTATTAACAGACACATTTGTGCTGTTCAACACTTTTAAATTCCATAAAGGTCTATAAGCAATACTGCAAATACTCCCATTATTAAAGCAAGAGAACGCTACAAATCACTGCATTCTTTGCTATCTTAATGCATTTCACACAAATAAAAAGGGGAAAATCTGTTTCATAGAATTTTTCCTGCACATCTCCAAATTCAGTTTCTCTACTGAAAAAACTAGAATGCTAAAAAAAAAACCACCCTCCTTTCCCCCAAATGTTCCCATTTTTAAGGGACATAGCCTAGTTCTTTCAGTCTGCTGCAACATGAAAAAAATCATGAACCCAGCGGCACCTTAAAGACAAAAAAAATTGTGTTCCAGCATGAACCTTCACAGACTAAAGCCCAGTTCTTCAGATGCCATGAGCTGATCCTCATTGGACTGTTGGAGTATGGAAAAATAAACCAAGCACAATGGGACAGAAAACACAGGATGTATCAGCTGAAGCATAATAATGTAAAACTCAGCTCTAATCAAGCAAAATTCACTACTTACACTAAACTAGTGAACGCTTGTAATAGGTGGGGAAGTACTATGTTTTTGAGAGGTTATCATGTTAGCCCACTGTAGCAAATTAAAACCACAAGCCCAATGGTACCTTAAAAGACTAACATTTATTCCAGTATGCACTTTTGTGAATTAGAGCTGAGGTCATGCTTACATGAATGTTATCAGTCTTTAAGTTACCACTGGGAAATGATGATCAGCTTAGTTTGCATGCACCAAAGCTCTATACAGTGCCCCCATTTAGACAACCTGCTTATTGGGAGAATCACTCACTCTCATGCTAGGTACCAAACATAGTCTGGGAAATTCCTAGAGATTTGGGTGTGACATCTGGAAAAGGAACTCAGTTGTGATGACACTTTAAGATTGTTCTAGGAATTTCTGAAGTCTGGAAATCAGGTCAAATTCCAGGAAAACTCCAGATGCCACCTGATTTACAACACTATGGTAGTTTGCCTTTCTGGCTACACATGCAAACCTTACCTAACATTTATTAAGAGATAATAGTGACATGCTCCCCCCTCCAATCCACACATATCATCTGGAGAAACAGGCTCTGGTCCAGGGAAGCTCACACTGGAATAAAACCTGTCTGTCCTTTAAGGTACCGCAAGATATCGCAAGACTGTTTTATCCCCCCCCCCAAAAAAAAACCCCGCATTTTCCTTGCCAGGATATGCAAGAGGCAGCCCAAGTGGGAGAACTTTAGAACAGGGGTGGCCAAACTTATCTAACGTTAAGCGCTACGTAACGTTAAGCGCTACATTACCAACTGCAGAATTGGAGTTTGTTTTTAGATTGTTATATTGCTTTTAGATTGTATTTTTTTTTATTATATGTATTTGATTTTAATTTTGTATTATTGATTGTTATTACCCGCCTAGAGCCCGTTTGGGAATGGGAAGGCTATAAATTGAAAATAAATAAATAAATAGAATAAACGTCAGATGTTTAAGAGCTGAAAGGGAGAAGGGAAGGAAAACAGATTGGGAGGGAGAGGTGGAAAGAAAACAACTTTAACTTTAAATGTGTTCTCCAAGCTGCCGGTTGACTTGGAGAAGTGATTTAAAGGGACAACTGCCTTCTCCAAGCTGGCCAACAGGGTAGTGGGGGCTTTGAGGGTCACACAATATGCATGAAAGAGTCACATGTGACTTAGGGTTGCCAAGTCCGACTAAAGGAATATCTGGGGACTTTCAGGTTGGAGCCAGGAGCAAGGGTGCGACAAGCACAACTGAACTCTTAAGGGAGTTCTGGCCATCACATTTAAAGGGACCACACTCGTTTTAAATGCCTTCCCTATATTTGGAATAATGAAGGATAGGGGCACCTTCTTTGGGGGCTCATAGAATTGGATTCCCTGGTCCAATCTTTTTGAAACTCGGAGGGTGTTTTGAGGAGAGGCACTGGATGCTATGCTGAAAATTTAGTGCCTCTATCTCAAAAAACAGCCCCCCCCCAGAGCCCCACGGATCAATTCTCCATTATACCCTATGGGAATTGATCTTCATATGGAATAATGGAGTGCCCAGCAGACGTTTCCCTCCCCCACACACACTTTCTGATGACCCTGAAACGGGAGAAGGGTCTCCAAACCGGGGGATCCCCTGCCCCCACCTGGGGACTGGCATCCGTGCCGGAGGCAGACACGAGGGGAAGCTGCAGGAAGGCACGCGGCGCTCTCAGTCATTCCACTTACCCAGGAAGCTGTTCGGAGGCCACGGAAGGGAACGGCCCGCGGGTAAAGCGGGAAGGGGCGACACCGGACTGACCTTCTCTGCCGTCTGACGTCCACCCCTTCGCCTCAAACCGCCCGGCTCAGAGGACGGCGCTGGAGACCAGGCCTCACTCCACTACGCATGCGCAGCTCAACGCTCGCAGAAGGCACAGGCGGTGGCTCGCGGCATCAAAGCGGGCGCGGTTCAGGGCAGTGGGCGTGGCCTGGTGGAAGGCGCGAGTCCTGGTGGGGTTGCGGTAGAGAGCGTGGAGTTCGCGCCAGCTGAGTCTGTTTTAATGATTAAGGCTTAAGCTGCCTGCTCGCGCGCAGGTGGAAAAAGGTTAATTTGCAACAGGGAACCAACGGCAGCGTCTCCTTAAATATGTAAGGATGGCGGTAATTCTACAAAAAGGCATTGGTCTAAAATTAAAATTGGGTTTTGCTTACTGACTGCTTTCTTTTTGTTCTTTCCGGGGCTTGGTGAAAAACAGAATTGACTCCAGCGTTGGCTGACGGTGTTTTTATTATCTTGCAGTAAAACTGTATATTGAATAGATTCAGGTGGGGTAGTTGTGTTGGTCTGAAGCACCAGAAAGAAGTTTGAATCCAGTGGCACCTTTAAGATAAAATTATATAAATATAGTTTCATAGTTTCTTAATATAGTTTTTGATTAGTTTGAGCTTAATGCTGTAACTGATTTTATTATTTTAGCTGTTTTGTTTTATTATATGTTTTATGTACTCAGCTCTGAGCCCCCATGGGGGAATGGGAAGAATATAAATAAATAATAACAATAATAATAGTAGGAATAGAAGTGATAATAATAATAGTATATTGAATAAAAAACTTTGGTGTTAAAGGTGCCACTGGACTCTTTGATCTTCTTTTTCAGGGGTGGCTAACGTAGCTCTCCAGAAGTTTTTTGCCTACAACTCCCATCAGCCCCAGCCATTGGCCATGCTGGCTGGGGCTGATGGGAGTTGTAGGCAAAAAACATCTGGAAAGCTACCATTGGCCACCCCATATATAGATAAGTAATTATTAGCTGGGTTTAGCAAAGAAGGGAGGGTGCCGTGAATATACATCCTTTTTTCCTATCAAATACCCAGAGAAAAAATGTTACATTACTAATACCAACAAGTGGCTCTTTGCCAGTGAGTCTTCCGGGGGGAGGGGGAGGGTGGGCAGGTGGGCACTGAACCCAGAGTCTGGTCTGGCTATGTGAATGAAGCTGACTTATACCAAGTCATGAGTTATACTCATGTGAAAGAGCACACATGCACACCCCATTGTAGTGAGAGGCACTTTGATAGTGCTTCTTTAACTATGGAAATTAAAGAATCTCTTGGCATAATCTACATCAGGACATTCAGTTGCTGACTGAAGAGTTCTCTTGCAAAGAAATTTCAAGGGGGTATTAGAAAGACTGAACTGCAACTGAGAATGAATCTCAAGGCAATGCGTCCTCCTGGACGGAATTGAGATCTAGGTTGGTTTCCTGTCTCATTAACAATGCTGATTTCTCCATACCTACCATCCTGCTGCATATCACACCTAATCCAGTCACACCTGCTGTTGTCATTACCTGCTATTGTCATTTGCCTATTAATGTCATTCATCTGAAATCATTCCGCTTTCCAAGATATGAGATAGACTCTCATTCTAGCTGTATCTGAAGAAGTGAACGCTCATACCCTAACACAAATGTTTCACGAGCTACTGAACACTTGTGCTTTTCTGTTATAAAATTCCATAATTTTAGGAGGAATCCATTATTTAAAAATACAGATTTGATAACTGATTTCATCCCACTTGAGAGCTTGAGCAAGCTGTGCATGCAGTTTCATTCCACCCCAGACTGAATACTGCTCACAGATGGCTTCAAAATGTTCCTGAGGACACTTTTGATTCTTTGAGGGGTTGGATGTGCTCATTCCGTTAATCAGAGCCAGCCAGCATGATAAAAGCAAGTACTCATTAAAGTAGTCCCCTTGCAGATCCAATATTTGGAGGGACTGTAGTGGGCTGTTAAGACTATATAGCCTGGCTTTGTGCAGCAGGTATAATGGTCTCTTTGGAGGCAAGATAGATGTGTTCTGTTTGTGTATAAGGACTGATAGAAAATTGCAGGGCTTGACAGTCAAAAATGACATGGATTGGAAATTCCATCCTGATTCCAACAGTAACATTAACCAAACTGGAGAGCCAGTTTGGTGTAGTGGTTAAGTGTGCGGACTCTTATCTGGGAGAACCGGGTTTGATTCCCCACTCCTCCACTTGCACCTGCTAGCATGGCCTTGGGTCAGCCATAGCTCTGGCAGAGGTTGTCCTTGAAAGGGCAGCTGCTGAGAGAGTCCTCTCCAGCCCCACCCACCTCACAGGGTGTTTGTTGTGGGGGAGGAAGGTAAAGGAGATTGTGAGCCGCTCTGAGACTCTTCGGAGTGGAGGGCGGGATATAAATCCAATATCTTCTTCTTTATGCTATCAGTAACATGATATACCCTGGATTCAAGTGGATAGCTGTTAGTCTGAAGCAGCAGGACAAGGTTTGAGTCCAGTGGCACCTTTAAGACCAACAAAGTTTTATTCTGGGTATAAGCAAATGAAAGTTTATACGCAGAATAAAAGGTACCACTGCAATCAGACTTTGTTCTCATTATACGACCTGGCTTTAGAGAAAAAAAGAGGTGGCTTGGGGCCCAAAAGATGTATAAATGAAGCTGACATACCAAGTCATGAGTTATACTCATGTGAAAAGGTTCTCTTCCCCACCATCTGCATGCAGCAAATGCTAGGATTGTCATGGACTGAAACTGGGCCTTCTGCATGCAAAGTGTGTGAAGACACTTCCTCAGAAAGTTGTAAGGATGATGTAAGAGATGCAGAGAATGACTGCTGCAGGAGCAAAAAGCAGAAGAGTCACTGCCACATTTACCTCTGCACTGAGACAGGTTTTGTGCCTCTTTGCCCCTTTTCGCACTCATTGAACCTTTCCACTTTATATATATTAATCCAGGGACCAGTGGTACCCAAGCATATAAAGACTAGTTTGAGGAAAACTCTTGAGGTCACATACATTTAACCAAATAATAAAGATATAATTGTACATATATGATTTTACTTAATTTGTTTCTGTGATAAATGCAAGTAATAATTCTCCAGGTTAGAGCACTCAAATTGTTTTTGAACAAGGCAGCCAGAAATTCCTTTGCATGTAATTGATAAATGATGTGGGCTAAAATGTGCAGTGTTGTTATTCCAACTTTACACTGAAAATGTAGCTTATTTGCTAAAAATAAAAGTTTGGATATTCAGTGTTAGGTAAAGAAACTGAGTTTTACTTCATGTTTAGATCATGAGAACTAATCAAAGTTTTACATCAGAAATATAAGATTTTTATTTGTATTTACAGGTGATCAATAAATCTAAAACACCTCTGAACTACTGCAAGCACAGATAAGAACATGGGTAAAAAAATTATAAAGATGTACAAGAAGAAATTCCCAAAAACATTTTAAAAATCTCAAACAATATCTTTATAGTGTTTCATTCAGAATGACTGCCATTTTTATGAAGCCTGGTTTAACAGCTTTGAGTGAAACCTGCCTTTTGAAAGGTAGTCCAAATATTCATATCCATCCACCAAACTGCAACTTGTTTGGCAAATATACTTTGGATAGGTAATCTGATGAAAAAGAATTCAGAGCTTGGATTTCAGCCTTCATTTTAGATACTGCCATAATATCTAGCTGAAAAGAAAAAGATTGAAAAATAAATTTTTCAAAGGATGCACAAAGGATCCAGAGGAGTCACTGCAGCACAGCAAAATATGATATAGCCTTGTTGAAGACTGACTGGTTCACATCATGAAAGTTAGGTTATCTTTGTTAGTGTCACATAGCCCTTTGGCTACAATTCATTTCATCCCCACAATCACTTTTATTTTTCAAAAAGACTACCTAGAGTATTGTGATATCGATAGACCACTGCAGATGTAGCTTTCATTAAAAAAAAATCTCTTCACTTGCAGAGATTTACTTTATTTATTTATTTATTACTTTACATTTATATCCCGCCCTCTCCGCAAGCGGACTCAGGGCGGCTTACAGTATCATAAAAACAATCAATTCCATAAAACATATAAAACCATAATACATTTATCAGTTTAAAACTATTACGATAAAAGGAAAACAGCATATCTTTGCACTGGAGGGGATAGAGACCCCATTTGCAGAGCTTTCCATAAGCAGACGACTCTCAGAATTCAAGAAATGGGGAAAAGAACCACATTATTTATACATACTTCTTTTTTCCAGGGCGGGTGATAAGAAATGTAAGGCCTCATCTGCAAACTGCTTAGCTTACTCTGGTCTCGTTTAGTCAGTGGTATCAGTGCACTCTTAGGAATATTCAGCCTAAAAAAGCAGATAGTCTGGCTATATATACTTTTCCAAAACTGTTCATAAATAGTAATTTTATGTACAACATGCTCAAATAATAATAGTGAAACATTCCTTTGTAAAAGAAATCTAGAGAGATTGAGGGGCAAATTACACATTTGGGGGGGGGGGGGAATATGTAATTATTAACATAACATACAGCCCAACTCTGGGTTGGGAAATTTTCAGACATTTCAGCATGGAGCCTAAGAAGGGCATAGTGTGAAGAGAGGAGGGAATCCAATGAGGACGTGATGCCATACAGTTCACCCTCTGAAGCTGCCATTTTCTCCAGGGAAACTGATCTCTATAGTCTAAGGCAGCGTTTCCCACTTGCAGGGTCGCAACTCGGCACAGGGCCATGGAAGCCTCAATACCGGGTCACAAGAAAAGCCAAAGCTAGTCCCACCCCCAGCAAAGCATGAGCTCTGCTTCTTCCCTTTCCCATCTCTCTGTTGTGCAGATAAAAGCTAGGCTTGAAGATTGACACATGCTGCAAAGCCTGAGCTCTGTTTTCCTCGGAGACCTCTATAGAAGAAAGACAGGCTTTCCTGTCTCCACCCCCCAAAGTCTCCTTGCTCCACCCCCAAATTTTAGTGGGCCGTGAAAGAGAAGTGTAAAAATAACTGGGCCCCGGGGGGAAGGGGAAAGTTTGGGAAACCCTGGTCTAAGGATCATGGCCCCACCTGGTGGCTGGCAACCGCAATATACAGTCTCCCAACATGGCAAATCACACACACCAAGGTTATTTCCCATCTGCAAAACAGCACGGGGTGGGGGGTAGCCTGAAGCCCTCCTGCCTCTCGCACCATGACCTGTTGCTCAACTTGCCTGAATGTGATGCCTCTTACCATAATCTAAGCTGTGTATGCTTAATACCAATTTGCATGTGTTTTATTGCGTTGTATAATTTATTGTGCTTCTGCTAGTCATAAGAAAGAAACTTTGCAGATCAATAAGCTTCAACTCCTTAGCTCTATTAGCTTTTTAGATTTCACCAGACATTATCACTGTTTTCAGTTTTTCACTGTATTCTTAGGAATTTTAAATTTGCTTTTGACAAAAGCAGCAGCTAAAATTCTCACAGTGCTGAATTCTGTATGAAATATTTTTGTGCTTGTCTAATTGTGGATATAGAAAATACATGGGTTTTTGAGTGTCACATATGAATGGAGAACTATTTGTAAATAGTAATCCAAAACTACAGAACATAATAATACATAGGCATCCTAAATTGTATATCGGATTCGTTACAAAGTGCTGGTTATTACCTTTAAAGCCCTCTATGGCTGAGGACCTGCCTACCTTAGAGACCGTCTCTTCCCATATGTGCCCCAGAGAGTACTGAGATCAGGTGCACAAAATCTTTTGACAGTCCCCAGGTCGAAGGAGGCCAGATTGAAGACTACGAGAGAAAGGGCCTTTTCGATCACAGCTCCACACTGGTGGAACCAACTACCAGATGAGGTGTGGGCCCTGCGGAGTCTTGTTCAATTCCATAGGGCCTGCAAGACTACTTTCTTTCAGCTGGCCTTCTCTTAATGTGGATCATAGCCTATTATATACGGTCATCATAAATTACCAGAGGAGAACATCTAGAATATAGCACCTGAAAATGTTAGTTTAATTAACTGATGGTTTTAATTAAAATGTTTTTAATGTAACAGAAAATATTGTAAATTGTATATTGTATGATATAATGTTTTATTATTGTAACCGTTGTATTTATGCCACATTTTGTGAGCTGCCCTGAGCCTGCTGCAGCGGGGAGGGCGGGATATAAATAAAATATTATTAACACAGAACTGGATCTTAATTTGTGGCTGGACTCTTGTAGCTAGATAAGGCATTTAAGAGTCTCAATAGATGGTTCTTAACAACATCTTTGTTGTTGTTCAGTCGCACAGTCGAGTCTGACTCTTTGCGACCCCATGGACAAAGTCACGCCAGGCCCTCCTGTCTTCCACCATCCTCCGAAGTCTGCTCCAATTCGTGTTTGTTACATCAGTAACACTGTCCAGCCATCTCATCTTTTGCCATCCCCTTCTTTTGCCTTCTGTAGTGTATCAGTAAATAATATGCGACCTAGCGCAGGGCGCGAATCTCCCCGCCCATCAACAGCTGTGGCGGGAAGTTCAACGGGTCAGGATTGGCCTGACCAACCCTGTAGGCTGTACCGGGGATTGTATATAAGCGGGACCCGGCCCGCGTGTTCCCTCCCTTGCAACGTGCTCCTAATAAACCATGTTGCCCTACTCTCGTCTCCGCTTCGAGTACGTTACACTGGCGACGAAGGTGGGATCCTAGCCTTATCGGCTACGACGGAGATCTCGGGCAACGAACGACCGGCCACGACCGCCGCCGCCACCATGGCCAACCAGGGCGGAATCACTGGCCACCTCGAGCCCTTCGACCCCGCAAATCCAGAGGGCTGGGAGTCCTACTCGGAACGGGTCGAGTTCTACCTCCGGGCCAACAAGGTTACCGACGCCGGAGCAAAGAGGGATGTTCTCCTGAGCGTATGCGGGCCTGCGACGTTCGAGATCGCAAAGGGTCTCTCGGCGCCCGCCCGCCTGGCGGAGAAATCCTACGAGGAGATCATCAGACTCCTCACGGGCCACTTCTTGCCGCAGCCCTCCCGGGTGGCTCGCAGATTCCTGTTCCACAGGAGGGACCAGGCGGCAGGAGAATCGGCCGCCGACTATCTGGTGGCCCTCCGCAAGATCGCCGGGAACTGCAACTTCCCCCAGCTGGAAGACACCCTGGCCGACAGATTCACGTGGGGCCTCCGCGACGAGAGGCTCCAACAGAAGCTCTTCGCCAAAGAAGAGCTCACCCTCCAGAGCGCCTTCAGCGAAGCGGTGGCGTTCGAGAGGACCTCCAGGACCTTTCCCAAGACCCGGTCAGACGCCGTCCACCACGAGGAGCTGGACCACGACCGCATGGAGGAGAGAGAAGCCTACCAGCTGCGTCGCCCCGCCGGCCCACCCAGCAGAGCGGCCCAACGCCCCCGAGCGGCCGATCGACCACCAGCGTCGGAGAGGGTTCCGGCCACCAAGTGCGCCAGCTGCGGCGACTCCCACGATCGGAGAGACTGCCAGTACCGGACCTGGGACTGTCGGAGTTGCGGGAAGACCGGCCACATCGCCAGGGCTTGCCGGGCCAAGCTCAACCGTCGGAGGCCGACCACGCACCACGAGTCAGCGGAGTCCCACTCAGCAGACTCCACGTCCCTACAGGTACTGAACTTGCCCCACGCCACCCCCGATAAAATTAAAGTGGCAGTCCTCATCGAAGGGAACCCCTGCCAAATGGAGGTGGACTCAGGTTCCTCCATTTCCCTCATAGCGGAGGAGACCCTGAGGGAACTGTGCCCCCGGCAGCGGCTGCAACTACGGCCGGCGAACTTCATACTCCGGGACTTTCAGAAGAACCCGGTGCAAATCGCGGGGTGGGCGCGGGTGCAAGTTGAGAGGGGGTCCTTCTACGGGCCGCTGGACATCCTGGTGGTAAAGCGCCAACTTGCCACCCTGCTGGGGCTAGATTGGTTCAAACCCTTGGGGATACGCGTGGAGGGGGTGGGGCAAACCTTAACACCCAGCGGGTTCGGGGAGATTTGCAAAGAGTTCCCCGAAGTATTCGATGGGTCCCTGGGAAGCTACAAGGGGCCGGCCATCTCCCTGCCCCTAGACCCCACGGTCAGGCCGATCCGGCTCAAGGCAAGGAGGGTCCCGTTCGCTTTAAAGCCAAAAATAGAGGCCGAACTAGACCGCCTCACAGCCCAGGGTGTCCTGGAGCCTGTGGACTATGCCACCTGGGAGACCCCCATCGTAACCCCCATCAAGCCAAACGGGGAGGTGCGGATCTGTGCAGACTATAAATGCACGATAAACAAGGCACTGCAGGATAACCCCTACCCAGTGCCGGTGGTAAACCACGTTCTGGCGGCCCTAGCGGGGTCCAAGATCTTCGGGAAGCTGGACCTGGCACAGGCCTACCAGCAGCTCCCGGTAGATGCTAAGACGGCGGAAGCCCAAACGATAGTAACGCACAGGGGGGCCTTCCGGGTGAGGAGGCTACAGTTCGGGGTAAGCGTCGCTCCGGGGATCTTCCAGAGTATAATGGACGCTCTCCTTAAAGGGATCCCCGGAGTCCAGCCGTTCTTCGATGATGTTTTAGTCGCCGCCCCGGACCCCGAAGAATTCGGCAACCGCCTAAGAGAGGTGCTCCGCCGGTTCCAGGCTGCGGGGCTAAAAGTCAAGAGGGAGAAGTGCCTGCTGGGGGTTCCGCGGGTGGAGTTCCTGGGGTTCGCCGTGGACGCAGCGGGTATCCACCCCACGGAAGAAAAGACACGGGCCATCGTGCAAGCTCCGGCCCCCACCTGCAAAGCGGAGCTACAAAGCTTCTTGGGGGTCCTTAACTTTTATCACTCATTCCTCCCCCACAAGGCAGCCCTAGCAGAGCCCCTTCACCGCCTACTGGATAAAAAAACCCCTTGGGTTTGGGGCAAACGACAAGCCGCCGCGTTTCAGGCGGTCAAGGACGTTCTGGTGTCCAACACGGTGCTCCACCATTTTGACGAGGGCCTCCCCGTCATCTTGGCTTGCGATGCGTCGCCGTATGGGGTGGGAGCAGTCCTGGGGCACCAACTCCCGGACGGGAGGGAGGTGCCGGTAGCGTACTACTCCCGCACACTGACACCGGCAGAGCGCAATTACGCGCAAATAGACAAGGAGGCTCTGGCGATCGTGGCGGGGGTCCGCAAGTTCCATGAGTATCTGTACGGGCGGAGGTTCACCATAGCCACGGACCACAAGCCCCTCTTAGGCCTGCTGGCCCCAGATCGACAAACCCCCCAAATCCTGTCACAGCGCGTGTTGAGGTGGAATCAATTCCTCAACTCCTACACTTACACACTGGTACACCGGGCCGGCAAGGCTATGGGTCATGCTGACGCGCTCAGCTGCTTGCCGCTTCCGGAAACGGGTCCAGACCCCGCCCCCGCGCACCAGGTCATGCTGATGGAAAGCCTCCCAGAGCCGCCCCTTCACGCAGCGGAGGTCGCCAAGGCCACCCAGAAACATAAGACACTTGCACGGGTGCTCGACTGGGTGGTGAGGGGGTGGCCAGAGGGGAACATGGGGGAAGATTTCAAACCCTATAAGGTCAGGAGGGAGGAACTAGCGGCACACAAGGGGTGCCTACTATGGGGGAGTAGGGTGGTGATTCCGCCCCCGCTGCAAAGGCGTGTTCTAGAATCCCTCCATGAGACCCACCCCGGCATAGTTCGCATGAAGGCCCTGGCCAGAAGCTACGTCTGGTGGCCGGGAATGGACGGGGAAATAGAGAGTTGGGTCCGCAGGTGCCAGACGTGCCAAGAGTCGCGGCCCGAGCCTCCCAGCGCCCCCGCCACTAGGTGGGAGTCCACCAGGAAACCATGGTCGAGACTCCACCTCGACTTCGCGGGGCCATTCCAGGGGCAGATCTTCATGATAATTGTGGACGCCTACACCAAATGGCTCGAGGTCATCCCCGTAGGGTCCACCTCGTCCGCAGCCGCAATCCGAGCATTACGCAGGGTCTTAAGCACACACGGTATCCCGGACACCATAGTCTCGGACAATGGGACCGCTTTCACGTCCGCAGACTTCCAGGCGTTCCTCCAGCGATACCTTATTAGGCACATAAGGTCGGCCCCCTTCCACCCAGCCACCAACGGCCAGGCAGAGCGGATGGTCCGCACCACCAAGGAAGCCCTGGGCCGTATTGTACAGGGAGACTGGGACCACCGATTAGCAGCATTCCTATTCGACAATAGGATCACCCCCAACCCGGTCACAGGGGTTAGCCCGGCCGAGCTCCTCATGGGGCGAAAGCTCATAACTAGGCTGGACAGACTACACCCTGACCGGGCGTCAGACACCCGCGAGAGCCCCGAGGTCCGGGACGCAGTCAGGGGTTTCTTCGCGGGCGACCCGGTTTACGCCCGAAACTACGCCAGGGGGCCCAATTGGGTGGCGGGCCGAGTGCTACGAGTCACCGGGTCCCGCCATTACGACATATCAACTGAGGGGGGCCAGGTACTACGGCGGCACATAGACCAATTGAGGCGCCGCACGCTACCAGAGGAACTGGCAGACACAGAAGAGGCAAGAGCCGGAGAGGAGCTCATCGGGGACCGACCGGAGGACGCGGGCCCATCACCCCCAACGCCGGCCCAGGTAGCACCGGAACCGCCAGAGCCCGAAGGAGCCGAAGAACCAGTCCGGCCGCCACCGTCCGCACCAGGGTCCCCTGCAACATCAGATGCGGTGGCGGCGCCTCCCCCACAGGACCTCCCCAGACGGTCCACCAGAGAGCGCCGACCTCCCGCATATCTGCAAGACTATGTTCATTAACCAGGGGGGGAGGGGTGTAGTGTATCAGTAAATAATATGCGACCTAGCGCAGGGCGCGAATCTCCCCGCCCATCAACAGCTGTGGCGGGAAGTTCAACGGGTCAGGATTGGCCTGACCAACCCTGTAGGCTGTACCGGGGATTGTATATAAGCGGGACCCGGCCCGCGTGTTCCCTCCCTTGCAACGTGCTCCTAATAAACCATGTTGCCCTACTCTCGTCTCCGCTTCGAGTACGTTACACCTTCTGTCTTTCCTAGCATCAGGATCTTCTCCAATGAGTGCTCCCTTCTCATTTGGTGGCCAAAGTATTTGAACTTCAGCTTCAGCATCTGACCTTCCAGTGAACAGTCTGGGTTGATTTCCCTTGGGACTGACTGATTTGATCTTCTTGAAATCCAAGGGACTCTCAAGAGTTTCTCCAGCACCACATCTCAAAAGCATCTATTCTTCTGCGCTCGGCCTTCCTTATGGTCCAGCTCTCATAGCCATACATTACTACTGGGAATACCATTGCTTTGACCATACGGAGTTTTGTTGGCAGGGCGATGCCTCTACTTTTTATTATACTGCCCAGGTTCACCATAGCTGTCCTCCCAAGGAGCAAACTTCTTTTAATTTCATGGCTACAGTCACCATCTGCAGTGATCTTGGATCCCAGAAATGTGAAGTCTGTCGCTACTTCCATGTCTTCCCCTTCTATTTGCCAAGGTGTGATGGGGCCAGATGCCATGATCTTAGTTTTTTTGATGTTGAGTTTCAAGCCTACTTTTGTGCTCTCCTCTTTCACCCTCAACAAGAGGTTCTTTAGGTCCTCCTCTCTTTCTGCCATTAGAGTAGTGTCATCTGCATATCTGAGGTTGTTGTTTCTCCCGGCAATCTTAATTCTGGCTTGTGTTTCATCCAGGCCAGCATTCCACATGATGTACTCTGCATATAAATTAAATAAGTAGGGTGACAATATACATCCTTGTCAAACTCCTTTTCCTATTCTAAATCAATCAATTGTTCCATATCCCGTTCTGACCGTTGCTTCTTGATCCTTGTACAGGTTTCTCAGGAGACATGTGAGGTGGTCTGATACTCCCATCTCTTTAAGGACTTGCCATAGTTTGTTGTGATCCACACAATCAAAGGCTTTAGCATAGTCAATTAAACAGAAATAGATGTTTTTCTGATTCTCCCGTGCTTTCTCCATAATTCAGCAAATGTTGGCAATTTGATCTCTAGTTCCTCTACCTCTCCAAAACCCAGCTTGAACTTCTGGTAGTTCCCGATCAACATACTGCTGAAGCCTAGCTTGTAGAATCTTCAACATGACCTTGCTGGCATGTGAAAGGAGTGCAATGGTGTGATAGTTTGAACATTCCTTGGTATTCCTTCTTTGGGATTGGAATATAAACTGATCTTTTCCAATCCTGTGGCCACTGTTTGTTGACATAATGTGTGCATCACTTTAACAGCATCATCTTTTAGGACTTTGAATAGCTCAACTGGGATACCTTCATCTTCGCTCGCTTTGTTGTTAGTAACGCTTTCTAAAGCCCATTTGACTTCACCCTCCAGGATGTCTGGCTCAAGGTCATCAATTTCACTGTCATGGTTGTCCAGGACCTTGAGATCCTTCTTGTATAATTCTTCTGTGTATTCTTGCCACCTCTTCCTGATCTCTTCTGCTTCTGTTAGGTCCCTACCATTTTTGTCCTTTATCATGGTCATCTTTGCACGAAATGTTCCCTTGATTTCTCCAATTTTCTTGAATAGATCTCTTGTCGTTCCCATTCTATTATTTTCCTCTATTGCTTTGCATTGTTCCTTCAGGAAGGCCTCCTTATCTCTCCTTGCTGTTCTCTGGAAATCTGCATTCAGTTTGGTGAATCTTTCCTTTTCACCTTTGCTTTTCACTTTCCAATATGTATTTTAAAACAGTAGAATTGTTCCAGTTTTATGGAATTTAAAGCAGACTTTTCATTAATTAGGAAAATAACCAACCTTTCAAAATCTGATGGAAGGAGTCCAAGCCATCTTATAGCTGGAACTGTGAGGTGATGGGCTTCAAATGACATTGACTGAAGTATAAAATAACAAAATTGTACTTAGTTCTGTTTCTATTTGCTGTTAATGAACTGAAACTATCTAAAACCAGAGTTTCAAGCAGTATTACTATATTTGTGCAGCAGTTTATCTGACTTAAAAGTGTGCTATGGGAACATACAATGGATCAATTGTACATCTGAACACATGAAGCCACCTTGTACTGAATCCGACCTTGGGTCCATCAAGATCAGTATTGTCTACTCAGACTAAAAGTGACTCTCTAGGGTCTGATACAGAGGTCTTTCACATCACCTACTGTCAGATTTTTTAACCTGGAGTTGCCAGAAATTGAACCTGGAACCTTCTGCAAAATGAGCAGATGCTCTGCCACTGAGCCATGGCCCTTCATTGAGCCCATTAGGGGAGGGCGGGATATAAATTTGATAATATAAATAAATAAATTGTGCTTGTTTACTGTTGTGGTACCTAGTTCTGGCTCTCAGTTTTCTATAATAGTTCACTTTAGTCCACTTGATTGTCCTGCTTCTACTTTGCTTTTTTTTTGCCTCTCCCTTCAATTTCACTCTTCCCATCCCATCTTATACCTTTCAGTTTATTTCTCCCTCCCCCAGTATTGGTACTAACCAAGGCTAAGAATCCTCAGCAAAGTTGGAAAGAAATATTTGTGCTGTTTAAACTTTAAACAAATATGTCTTTACTTGTATGCATGTTTCAACAAATATTAATATTTCTTGTCTATTTTCGCTGGTGGGCAATAAGCAAACTGAATAGGCTGGTTATGTGGGTTTATAGGGTTAGGTGAAAAACAAAGAAGTATTGACAGGATTATTCTTTAGTCTATCCTTGATTTTATAATAAATTTAGATGTTTATAGTTCTAAATTGCATTTATTTTTATAATGTAATTGTATTGTCTCCAACTTGCTGTTATCTGGATTCTTATAAACAAATGCCTAATAAAGGTTTCAGTCAGATTGTTGTGGTTTTTAATAGTTACATCCATCCATTATATGTATTTATGCCTTTGCACAGTTAAACAAATTTAATAAAATAAATTAAATCCAAATAGGCAGCCTTGTTGGTCTGAAGTAGTAGAACAAAATAGGAGTCGATTACACCTTTAAGACCAACTTAGTTTTATTAATTTATTAATTTAATTATAAATTAAACTAATTTATAAAACTAAGTTGGTCTTAAAGGTGCAATCGACTCCTATTTTGTTCTAAAACAAATTAAAGCACATGAACAACTACACCTACTTTCTGTTATAATCAGTACTGAATTTAAACTAAGGAAAGAGTCACACACTTGACAGCAAGCATCATATTCCAAATCATGTGTTTCCTACTGATGTACAAATTGAAGGAAAAACATTTGCAGGAGAAATGAAGCAGGCAGTGGTAGATTATGTCTTCCTCCAATCACAGCTTTTACAAACCCACCAGATGGTTTTACTTGTGCTAACCATGCTTCCAAGACTTTTGCGAAAAAGTAGCTGGGAAGCAGGGGTTTCCCAGCAGAGGGAAAGATTTCAGTGTCTTCTCTTCTGGCTGAGGCTTTGCAAATTGTCCCTTTTCATACAGAAAACACAGATTCGAGATGGAGGAATACTATCATGCAGACTGAAAAATTAGAAAAACATCAAAATATGTATTAACTTTGTTATCCATACATATTCTAACATTGTGGTCTTCAGTGAATTAGCAGTGACTCACAAAAGCTCATAACCTGCACCAATTTTGTCTTGAAGGTGCTAATGGAATCTTGCAACTACAGACAGACTAGCATGGCTACTCATCTTAGTTTATACTATGGGAACAGAATTATTAAGGACAAATATAATAAAAGCAAATAGGGGACTTTCCAGTAAAAGGGATGAAAAATTGTACAGATAAAACTTGTTTACCAACTTCTCATTGCATTATGTATTTTACTGTATTAACTATTAATGTATTTTAAGCTGATTTATTGTTAGAGTTTTATGTTGTAAGCTGCCCTGAGCCCGCTTCGGTGGGGTAGGGCGGGATATAAATCGAATGAAATAAAATAAATAAATAAATAAATAGTCAGTAAGCAGCACCGATGAGGAACATGTTCCTTTAACATTTTATCTTCTTGTTTCCTAACCATAATTTTAAGTGACAGAAATGCTTCCCTGCTGCCTCCATCAACGCACAGGCAATTATCAGGTGGATGTAGACTCTTCCTTAAACAAATGGCTCGGGAGCTCCATCAATTATCATGGAAGAAATAGAACAAAATAGGAGTCAAGTTGCACCTTTAAGACCAACTTAGTTTTATTCAGAACTTAAGCTTTTGTGTGCTCTCTAAGCACACTTCATCAGATGAGGAATGTCAAAATGTGAGAATGTCTGTTAATGACTATATTGTATTAAGCCTGTTAATGACAACATAGTCATTAAACATATTACTGTTTTATTGCTTTTGCACGCTCATGCTACTCAGATCAAAGGTTTGTTCAATTTGTTAATTTTACTATTCTGTCACTGAATCTTAAATTTGTACCATTTTGCATTCTAAACCACTGACTACCAGCTATGTGTGGATTTGCTCACTGTACCGGATTCCTCGTCTGAAGTGTGCTTAGAGAGCTTACGTTCTGAATAAAACTAAGTTGGTCTTAAAGGTGCAATTGACTCCTATTTTGTTCTACTACTTCAGACCAACACAGCTGACTACTTGGATCTATCTACATGGAAGAAGTGAAAAGGCTTACAGTGATAGCTTTGTACTTCTGATGACTTTATCATATGGTGATTGCTGACAGACATGCCCATCTACTCTACTGCCACCAAATTATGCACTCCTTCATCCTGTGTAAGCATCCTTCGTCAACTCACATTTTTTTGGCGTATCTCTTTTACTTTTTCCCCACTAGTTGTAGTGCTGCTCATTTTTCTTCTTGGCTTTAAAAGCTCATATGGACAAAGTCTGAAAGCCTCCGCTAACTCTACAGCATAAGGAAAGGAAAGGTCCCCTGTGCAAGCACCAGTCGTTTCCGACTCTGGGGTGACATTGTTTTCATGACGTTTTCACAGCAGACTTTTTACGGGGTGGTTTGCCATTGCCTTCCCCAGTCATCTACATATATATATACACACATATATATACATGTGTGTGTGTGTGTGTATATATATATATATATATATATATATATATATATATATATATATATACACACACATATATACATAAATGAACATCTGAAACTGCTTTATACAAAGCAAACCCACTGGAACATGTAACAAGCACTGTTTACTCTAGCTGACAAAACCAAATTAGAAGGCACATGAGGACTCTTCCAGTGTGCTTAAAAAAAAAAGAAAAGAAAGCATCCTCAGAAACTGTGATCAAAAATAAGAGGATAATGCTTAACCCTTTCTCTGGCTATTGTCTGTCCACCTCCCTTGTTCCCAATGTACACACTGATTTTTCACTGGCAGGGCAAGGAAAGCAGCTTGGTAGGGAAGTTTTGAGCAGACATACAGAAGGAGGGAAAGATATATGCTTGCTTAAATTACAACATATACAAGGCTTGGTCCCAGATATAGTCTCTTACTCCTAAACCAAAAAGGCTGCATGAAAAAATTTCAGTTAACAGCAGGTTACATATTTCAGTTACAAGATCAAATGGTGAATACTATCTATGTAAAACTGAGAAAAATTTACCACAGATCCATACTTGTAGACACACATTATTTCAATACCTAGTTGGGGGGGGAAAGTATCAATTATTAGGCTTTGTCACTTTTGAAGCATGGTACATTATGCAACTCCACCTTCCTCTATACTGGTACAAAACTGAAAATAAATAACAAAAAAACCACTATTTGTTTTGTTTCACAACCATCTGTAAAACATTTTGCTAAACCAACAGGCCCAATAACAGACAAAAACAAGTTTCCTGCCTGTAGCTGTTCTTTAAGTGGTCATATCTAAGTGGTCATCTGTAAATTTACCTACTATTGTGTATGTGACTCTACGTTTCGTTGTGGGTGCTAGTTCCTGCCTGGCTCATTGGAGCCTTTAGGACTGAGCTTGGGGACGTGAGAACAATGGGAAGCAGGATCCAAATCCCTGCTTCCCCCGCCCAGACCAATCATCAGCCCCCTGCTGGTTCAAATGACCCAATGACGCTCAAGTGCGGGAACTTGGAATGTGTATATAGTTGGCCCCTTTGGCCCAGTAAAGCAGTCCTAGTCTAACTGTTACCATGCTGTAACCATAATAAAGAGCTGATCACTGCAACTAAGCCTCTTCATGTATTGAACCCACTACTTAACACCTTCATATGAAGCTGCCTTATACTGAATCAGACCTTTGGTCCATCAAAGTCAGTATTGTCTTCTCAGACTAGCAGCGGCTCTCCAGGGTATCAAGCTGAGGTTTTTCACACCTATTTGCCTGGACCCTTTTTTGGAGATGCCAAGGATTGAACCTGGAACCTTCTGCTTACCAAGCAGATGCTCTACCACTGAGCCACCGTCCCTCCCTCCTTACTTATTTGTCTAAGTAAGTAGACAAATAAATAAGAACACAACTTCAAAGCTAGAAAAGACATGTCTTTTGGTACAGCAGTGCTCAACATTTTGTTCTTATCTGTTCCAAGACAGGTCACAATGCTACTCTTTCTATATGCGTGATGCAGAGAAACCACAAAGAAGAAAGACATTTTCCTGTACCTGTTGTTCTTCAGGTAGCCATCTGTGCACTTGACTACCTTCCCCACAACAAATGTTCCTTTGCTCCCACTGTGTCTATCTGAGAAGAACTGAGCAGGACACATCTCTGCCCAATGCTAAGCTTAGCTTTAGAAATTCCAAGCAATATTATGCATAGGCTCAAGTTTCTTTACATGTGATCACCATGTAGTGGGACCCTGCCTGAACTTACTGGCTGGAAGGCAGGCATTCAGCAGCAGCAACACAAGCTTCCTCTTCCTTCTCCAAAATGTTGGCAGACAGTCAGGACTTCTCCTGCACCATGAGCCAGAGTGGTGCCATCCTGTCCTTGACTGGTCATGAGTGAGGTTGACCTGGTGTAACCTCCCCAGCCAGCCAGCAGGCTACAGGGCTGGCTTCTGAGGAAAGAAGCCACCTAGCAGGTATCTGGTGGGTATAAGCTATAAGCAGCAGGAGAAGCTGACCTTTGTTGAAACAAGAAAGGGACCTGAGGTCTTGTTGAGACATTTCATGGGGGAGACTTGTCTTAACAGTAGTATGTGCGAAAAGGATCTAGGGGTCTTAGTGGATAATACGCTAAACATGAGTCAACAGTGTGATGCGGTGGCTAAAAAGGCAAATGCAATTTTGGGATGTATCAACAGAAGTAAAGTGTCCAGATCACGTGATATGATGGTATCGCTTTACTCTGCTCTAGTAAGATCTCACCAGGAGTCCTGTGTTCAGTTTTGGGCACCACATTTTAAGGAAGATATAGACAAGCTGGAATGGGTCCAGAGGAGGGTGACGAAGATGGTGAGGGGTCTGGAGACCAAGTCCTATGAGGAAAGGTTGAAGGAGCTGGGGATGTTTAGCCTGGAGAGGAGGCGGCTGAGAGGTGATATGATCACCATCTTCAAGTACTTGAAGGGCTGTCATATAGAGGATGGTGTAGAATTGTTTTCTATGGCCCCAGAAGGTAGGACCAAAGCCAATGAAATTAAATCAAAAGAGTTGAAATTAAATCAAAAGAGTGTCTGGCTCAACATCAGGAAGAACTTCCTGACAGAGTAATTCCTCAGTGGAACAGGCTTCCTCAGGAGGTGGTGGGCTCTCCTTCCTTGGAAGTTTTTAAACAGAGTCTAGATGGCCATCTGACAGCAATGAAGATCCTGTGAATTTAGGGGGAGGTGTTTGTGAGTTTCCTGCATTGTGCAAGGGGTTGGATTAGATGACCCTGGACCTTCCAACTCTATGATTCTATGATGTCCTCCCCCACTATTTCCTCTTTACTTTCCCTGGCAGTGCCCAAAGCTTCTCTTCTTTTTGTGCTTCTTTCTATCCTTTCCACCCAACAGCCAACCTATCTTTATCTGTACCATGGTATTCAGCTTTCCTTCCTTCCTTCCCATGGAAAAGGGTCCTTCCACTTCCCCCCCCCCCACCTTTTACTGCCAGAAACCAAGGCTTGAAGGCTGGCAATATTGTTTTGGTTCCCTAGCAATACACATAATTGTCTCTGAGAAGGCATTTTTTTAAAGCTAAAGGCACTGCTTCTATTATTTTGTGGGGCTTTCAGTCCCCCTCAATGTATTTTTGTTCTTTTAGATTTCAGATTTTTCTGCAAACCTGGGGCTTTTTTCTGGGTTGTATAAAAATCTCCAGCTTTAATTATTCACAGATGGATTATGTTGACAACTTGATATGATAATGGGTTGACAAAGTAGATTGTCTCCATTCTTTTCTCCAAAAATAACCTCAACACTGATATTCTGCTATAGCAATTCTTACACTTACCATGTGGATCTGCATCCATGAGAGCAAAGATAGGTACATGAAATGAATCCCATAATTTTTTTACTAGAAGTCTTGTGTTTAGATCTGGCACACCTTTTCCCTAAAGAAATAATGTCCAGTTAAGATGCACATAATAAACCATATTTTAAAAATATCTTTAAAAATCATTTTACTGTCATGTAAATACATTTAAAAGTTAACTTCATACCGTAATCATTATACATGGGGACAATTTACTGCAGAAGTTGTCATCCAAGAGTCTCTGAAATGTTGCATCTTTTTCTACAATTAGAATAAATTGTGCATCGGTGCTCAAATCTATATTGTTAAGGCTATAAATGAAATTTAATAGCCAAATTTTATTGCAGTACATAATGAAATGATGAATACTACAGCATATGTATCTTGTCTCGTAATTTATTATGTATATTATATGTTAAAGGGAAAAAATGTAAACATTGTAACCTCCGATTGTACAAGCAGACATTTTGTCTAAAGGATACTTCTCATTCCTTCAACATTAGATGGTACAGCTGTCTAAAATGACAAAAGTGAAAGGAATAATTACAAATGGAGAAAGTACGTACATTTAAAATAATCTGATAATAACAAATTGGAATTAATCTCCTCTCTAATCCTTAATATGCAGAATAGTTTTCTACAGTTTTTATTTATTTCTCCTACACGAGGACCCAAAGCGGCTGATATTGTTCTTCTATCCATTTTATTTTTACAACAACCTCGTGAGGTGGGTTAGACTGAGAGGGAGTGACTGATTAGCAAGCATCTACGTTAGGGTAGGGATCTGTACCTGAGACTCTAGTCTGACACTCTAACCATTACATCATGCAGCAAAGCAATATAAAGGTAAAGGTATTCCCCTGTGCAAGCACCAGTTGGGTGACATCGCTTTCACGACTTTTTCATGGCAGACTTTTTACGGGGTGGTTTGCCCTCATTTACACTTTACCCACCCCCCCTCTCCAGCAAGCTGGATACTCATTTTACCAACCTTGGAAGGATGGAAGGCTGAGCCAACCTTGAGCCGGCTACGTGAGCCTAGCTTCCATTAGGATCGAACTCAGGTCATGAGCAGAGGTTGGACTGCAGTACTGCAGCTTATCACTCTGCACCACGGGGTTCTTATACAGCCTCTGTCTAATATGTCTTTATAATAATACATGTTGCTTACATCTCTCATATTACCTGCCTGATTCTAAAAATGTTTGCTCAGATGTTTGTCCCACTGAACTCAAGTTCGCTTAAATAAGATATGCTAAAGATCACAACCTAAGAGAGTAATACTAAATAGGTCTATTCAGAATCCTACTCAGGTCTACTCAGTGGGGCTTACTCCCAGGAAAATGCTCTTAGTATTGTACTGCAAGGTACTCTTCCAAATACTATAGCTGCCTTTTATGCAGGAACATTTATATGGTCAGTAGACAGTGCTAAAAGTTAAATATCCTGATGACAGATGTTTAAAGAAATTTTAGCTGTGCTTTATTTTCCATTTGTTTTACCACTCTTCAGCTGATATTTAGAGTTATGAAAATCTTTGTTAACATTTTATATGTCATACAGGAATTTGCTTCAATATGGCAAACATATGGAGGGGAAAAAAACAGAAGAACTTGGCACAGTGAGTTGAAGTGTGTGGTCTTAATGTTTAACTACAGTATCATTGCAGGTGCCTTGGACAGAACACTTGGACACGCTTAAATATGAGGATTCCCAAAGAAATAATATCTACAATTACTGGTTTGAAGTATTTCATACCTTTATAGTACTTCTGTGAATGCTATATGTACTTAGGCAGACGTTCAGTTATGTTCTAAAAGAGTTTTTTTGTGTGGGGGGGGGGACTGTCAAGTTACAGCAATCCCAAACTACAGCACTCTCATAGTGTTTTCAGGGCAAGAGACATTCAGAGGTGGTTTGCCATTGCTTGCCTCTGCATCATGATCCTGGACTTCCTTGGTGGTCTCCCACCCAAATACTAACCAGGGCCGACCCCTGCTTTGCTTCTGAGGTCTGACAAGATTTGGTTAGCTTGGGCTATCCAAGTCAAGGCAAAAGAGGCAATAGCTGAGTAAGAATTTGTTTTTGAATTTCTTTGCTGACAGTGTAACACTGAAAACTGCAGAGGGTAACATTTGCTATGGCAAAGGGGGGGGGGGGTGGAATTTCCAAGCAGACATGGATTATTATCTCCTACGCTGAATCTACGTTTAATGCTTAAGGCCTAGAGGCCTAGAAATCAGAGAACTGGATCCCACAACCCATCACCAGAAAGTGCTGATGGTTGCTGATTTCCCAAGCTTTCCCCTTCGCCCAATAGCCATTTACAATCATGGAAACGTTTATTCGCTTGGTCCTGGTACCCACATGTAATAGCGACTCAAATTAGGAGGCTGCAGCATCAAGGAGCGTGTTTGAAATTGCTCCCTCTAGCCTTTTGAGTGGCTCTCACTAGCAGAAGAGAAAGAAGAGTGCTTTTGCTCCCTGAAGCCTCCCCAATGCAATCCTCATCCAATGGGGCAACTAATCCATACTGGTTTTATAATCCTGGGAATACACTTTCCAGGGCTGGAAATGGCTAATGTGAGGGGAAAGCTGAAGTGGTTGGCAACCCTTGTGCAGTTCTCAAAGAGTCTTTGTGCTAGATATATCCTATGAGTTGGAAGTGTAAGGTGCTGGTGGGGGTGAGTTTTTCTTGCCTCCCTTTCCCCCAGCAGCCACTCATGAATCCTGAAAAACATATGAACATATGAAGCTGCCTTATACTGAATCAGACCCTCGGTCCATCAAAGTCAGTATTGTCTACTCAGACTGGCAGCGGCTCTCCAGAGTCCCAAGCTGAGGTTTTTCACGCCTACTTGCCTGGACCCTTTTTAGTTGGAAATGCCGGGGATTGAACCTGGGACCTTCTGCTTACCAAGCAGATGCTCTACCACTGAGCCACCGTCCCTCCCAAGTGATGCTGGAGGAATGGTGTGATGAAAGACTGTGACATAAGTGGCTGCACTGAGAATGAAAAAGTAAACTACAATGACCCTTCTGTTCCATTAGTGTTCTGTGGGTGGAAGAAGCTCTTCCAATGGAAGAGGCATTGAGAGAGACAATTTTGTCAACTCTCTTCTCCTGAATGTGGCCACTTGTATGGTGTGGTTATTTAGTTACATGGGTCCTGCAACTCTCAACTTTTTGAGGCTCTCAGGTAGGTGCTAGGGAAGGAGGAAGTGGGAAAGATCAGCCGCCACCAGCACCTTCTGGCCCCCTTTATCACTGAAGTCACTTATTTGGAGAAAAATGTTCAAAGAGAGAATGGTAGGGCAGAAATCTGAAAACTGACTGTAGAAATTCAGATTGCAGGAAGAGGAACGTGTGCAGCAAAATAGCACGTGAGTAGTGTGAAAAGCAAGGTATAAATATTTTAATAAATACATAAAACGTTGCTCCACTGTATGCTGGCAATAACTTTATTGACACAGATGAGGGAGGAGAGGTCTTTGGTATTTCAGCATACCTTCAAACAACCTTTGTTAGTGAAAACTGTAGCTAAACATCAACTGCAAAGTGAAAAATATGGCTACCATATGAGGGGGACTGCTGGTGAGAAGAAATCTGGATCTCTCCCTGTTGAACAAGGCTACTGGACTGTACAACTGATCCCTAAAGCAATATTTCTCAGTCTGAGGTCCAGGAAACCTCGGGGCTATTCCAGGAGTCCACAAGAGGGTGAACCCCCTCTTCTATCCATCCAGCTGACATTATTTTTCTAGGGATGAGTGCAGGGAGTCTTCAAGGGAAGGGGACGGAATCAATTCCCCCCTCTTTCAAAAGGTGAGGGCTCCAGAGCCAGCAGTATTGACAGTCACCTAGCTTCCAGATCACTTCTGAGTATGGTCCAGAAAACCTGCTGCTTGGTTGCTGAGATCCAGTAATTCAGTTCTAGGAACTTTCATTGGCTGAGTGATACCAAACACATTTCTAATAAAGTTATCATAGGTACTTGGTATAAAACTGAACAGATTTTCAATCTTTTTTCCAATGCAAGTAGTTCACCATAGAGAGAGATACCACTCTGCATCCATAAACAACAACAATCAATGGCAGTTGCCAGCTGAATACCAGGAGTTCAGGTTTTGTGTGATACTGGTCACTTCCTGTTTCTATTACGTGCGTATGCATAAAAGTGCTATTGGACTCTGTCACATTGCTTCAGACCAACATGGCCCACCCGGATCTGTCTGGCACATGGTGAGCACCAGTGAGGGAGGAGGAGAGCAATGGGGGGGGGGGCGGTCCACAAAACATTTAAATTAAGATGGCAGTCCTCAGATTGCTGAAGTTTGAGAACTACTGACCTAAAGTATAATTTCCCTGTATTTTGAGTAAATTAGTCTCGATGCCTAGCAATTTGAAATATTTTTCTAGCCATGATGTAGCATTAGCAGCAAGAAGTTGTATTAAAAAGTATGTTATCACCTGATTCTGCTTCACTGAGGGCAAAGAAGAAAAAAGAGATTAATTCTAAATGAACAGAGACTTTCTGATGTTAAGAGCCAGTGTAGTACACTGGTTAGATTGTCAGAAGACCTGTGTTCAAATCCACATGCTGTGTCATGGATCAGCCAGCTGCTACCTCCACCTCCTCCTCAGAATCAGGCTTCACACCAAAAGAATCCCCTCCCGAGCAGATGGGTCTGGCAGCAGACCCAACAGGGGAAAGCACTGGGAAGCCAGAATTCTGCCCAGTCATCAAGGCCAGGCTATTATTTCATCTGAAAGAAGAAAGAGGCCATGGAGGCCGGCATCTCCACCAGCCTCTCCTGAGCCAGCAGAGTGTAGAAGAAGAGAGCACTTGAGAGCTCAGGAGAGACAAGGAAGCACCTGGCTGCTTAGCAACGATCAGTATTAATCCCTGGAGTGGAGTCCTTGCAGGACCATGGCTGACAGGCTGATTGGTTAACAGTAAAAAACCTGCACCTTTAGGAAGGAGACTGCAACTGTAAGGAGCGGCACCTGGGAATGAGTCACAAAAGAGGCAGATAAAAAGAACATGCTGAGCAAGGCTTGGCATGGAAGCAATCTTGCTCACTACCCCTCTGTGTGGTGCCCTGCTTAGCAAACAGCTCTACTCTGACCCTGCTGCCTTGTACCTTGTCTCTGGTAACCTGTGTTTGCTCCTGAAGCCTGGGACCCAGACCCTGTATCCTTCACCTGTTCCCAAGCCTGACCTCTGGATAGGACCTTTGGGTCTCTGCACCTGGATTGGTTTGTAGACCTTGCTCCTGTCTCTTGCTAAACTTGTCTTCATATTTGTGCATCCCAGAAACCCCGAGAAGAGCAACAGCATCAAGCTTAGCCCTGAATGCAACATGCTGCTATCCAAGTCACTGAATCAACCAGGCCTGAGATTCAGCAGGAACTCACAGGAGTGCAGCTCCTGAACCTTTCTGATGGCTCCCCCTCCTCCTCCGCATCCACCTACCTTGTCCATTGAATAGTAGGTGCAGCTGCATAACAATCCCTGGATTAGGAGAGCAAGCAGGCAACCAGCCAGCAACCAGGAGCTTTGTCACACCCCCAGCAGCCCTCATTAACTCCTGGAGAAACCCACACCACCCTTTCTCCACTTATGTGATTTTGGGTGGCAAGGTGGCTTGCTGGGCTTCTGACTGCGAAGGTGGGGGGAGCCTGCTTGGGATGGCTGGATCTCTAGCAGGCCTCGCTTGCCTGGGGTTCTTTTTTCTTGCGTTAGATTGCTTTTGGCTGGTAGGGGGGCATATGCTAATGAGTTATGCTAATGAGCTCCACCACCTTTTTTTTTTTTTACAAAATGATTCCTGGAATCAACAATACATACCATTGTACTGCAGGTACAGTTAACTTTTGTGCCATCTTCCTCAACATAACCTAAATTACCAGCAATACATCCTTTGCTGGTAGACAGCTGGAAAATAGAAAGCATCAACTCAGTCATTTCAACTCAGCTATATTCAACTTAGCTAGATCATTTCAACTTAGCTAGATCAATTCAACTCAGCTAGATATTATACACTGCAAATTGTCAGACTATCTATCTAGTTCCTTTCCTCCAGCACAACTGGCTGGCCACTCTGTGAGACAGGATGCTGGACTAGATGGACCACTGGTCTGATTGAGCAGGGCTCTTCCTATGTTCTTCAAGGAACTCAGCATGACAAACATGGTTTTTCTTTCCCTTCTGCAGACATCTTTAAGTAATCACTAGTGGGATGACATAATTTTTAAAATTATTTTTACAACATATTATAAAGGGGGGGGAGAATGTTTAAAGAGGCAAAAACTAAATACTGATTCTGTCTGTCTGTCTGTCTGTCTGTCTGTCTGTCTGTCTGTCTGTCTGTCTGTCTGTCTATCTATCTATCTATCTATCTATCTATCTATCTATCTATCTATCTATCTATCTATCTATCTATCTATCTATCTATCTATCTATCTATCTATCTATCTATTTCCTTCCTAAGATCAGATTTCTCTGAAGACAACAAGCAGGCAGCCCTGGAACCAGCAGCTCTGGAAATAACCGTAGTACTGGCAGAAGATGTAGGGCATGTTGACGTGATTTATATTTATATCAATATAATATCAACTCATTGCCAAGGAGTTCAAGATGGCATACAAAATAAAAAAAAAAATTACAATCCATAATCAACTGATGATGTTGCTGTGCTATGTCATACTTCCTGAACAATGAGACAAGAACACAGCAATTTGCATTATGAAAAGATAACTAATTGTAAGAAATTAAGGAGGTTGTCTTAGAAAAATACTGCAGATGCTGGATCCAACCAGGTTTTCTACTGATGAAAAGGGAATCCTAACTTTTTTTCACTAACCCTAATCCTTTTGCCATCAAAATGGCTATTTCGGGAATCATGGGACCTGTATGGCTAAAATACATGTGAGATAAATGGTTGTACAAAGGACGGGTACTGGGCAGGATTGAAGAAAAAGCTGGTTGGATCCAACCCTCTCTTTTATGAATGGCCAGTATGTCCTCTCTTTTATGAATGGCCAGTATGTCAGCAGGCCTTAACCTAGGCACTCATTAGTAATTTAGAATTTTTAAGTTGACTCCTAACAGCCCAATCCAGAGAACCGCCGTGTAGCTGCGCTCGAATGCAGAACTAGCGTCGGCAGCCACAGTCGGCTCCCAAAGGGGAGATGGCACGGTATGCTTGGAGGGGGAAGAGCAGCTCGACGAGTGACAGAGAACCTCTTGCCATGGTGATTCCACCCAGGCGCATGCCATTGGCCCGCTACCGAGGTGGGGGTGGGGGAGGCACAGGCTCGCACGGGATTGGCTAGCCCATGGCACGTGACCGGGTGAGGGGGCGGAAAGCCTGCGCCTGAGAGGCCATCAATCCCCCCACTCCCTCCCATTGTCAGAGACTCTGCCAATGGCATGCAGGCGGGTAGAGGCATGCACGGACAAGCAGGAAGTCCCAAGTGCAGGAGTTCGCTGTCCTAGACAGCGGCTGGAATGTGTGTCTGGGAGCGGCCAGACCAAGTCCAAAAGGCACCACCACCTGGAGCCCCCCCCCCCTCAGTGCTGCCCTGCTGCTGCCCCCTGCTATGTGCAAGGAACACCTCCCCTGGGAGCCGCAGAACTCAGAGTGCGAGCCGCTGGGCATGCATCCACTTCAGCAGCTCCCCCCCTTAGTGCCCTGCGTACAACGGACCTGTGTGGTCAGATAGGCTGTCAGCCTGGGCAGGCTGAGGGGCGGTGTCCTCCCTCCCCTGTCCAGCCATGTGGGGGGCAGCATGGCAGCTCATAGCTCATCCCCCCCCCCACGAACCAAGTCTGCCCACCCTCCCAGGCATTCCTTCGGCGAGGCCACTGACAGAGCAGGGGGTTGCCCCAGGAACATGGAGCAGATGCCAAGCAGGAGAGACAACAGAGGGCACAGCGCAGACTTTATTTTTGTAGAACAGATTGCAACAGTTTTCCTGGTACGCGCTGGGCAGTCTCGCCATGGGCGGAGCTCCATTCTGAGCAGCAGGCAGAAACAGCTGAGGGAGTGAGGGGGGACAATGGAGCAACACACGCGGAAGTCTCTGTGTTGGAGTCCCACCTGCAAAACAGAGACAGAGATCAAGAGCACCTGCAGGGGTGGCAGCTGGAAGAGCAGGCTGCTTTTCAGTCGGGCGCTGTCTTAAAGGGAGAGTCTCTGACCCACCTCCCCACATCGGGGCAGCTGCCACACACACACCCCTGTGCCCTTCCAGGGGTTGGGAATGCAGCAGAGGGCAGACCAAGGGAAGGGGGCAGGCAGCAGCACACGGGAGTGGGCTCACCAAATGCCCCCTGCTGGAGCCAACTGCCTGGTTCAAGTGTCAGGGACACTCGCATGCCAAGCAGCCGAGAGTGAGGGGAGGGGGAGGATAGTGGGGGTGCACAGTGAAACTTACCCAGCCATGGACGACAGTCCTCGCTTGCATGCAGAGCCTCTGCGAGACCAGAACCTGTGGAGACCTGGAAACAAGAGCAGTTAGCCCCAGGGAAGAGACCTCACTCTCCCCTGCGCAAGTCAAAGATACTGTCAAAGCTACAAAACCCGTCACCAACGTGCCTGCCTGTCCCTCGCTCTAAGTCTGTATGGCCAGGAGCTCGCCGGCAGAACTTCCCACCATGCACTCCTCTCCCTAACAACTGAGTTGTGCGAGGCAGAGCGGAAGTATTTCTAGGAGAGGGGAGGGGGCTCACCGGGCCGAGGCGATTGGTGAGGCAATCACACCGCTCCCTAAGGGGTTTGTGAGCTTCCACAGTGGCGGAGGTGACCTTTGTTTTTGGTTTCAACAAGTGCCTATGGGACACGCTGCAGTTTTTGCAGGCGTAACGTTGCGCCTCTTGGGGGGGCCCAAACTGCTCAGGAAGCCGCCTAAGCCTGGCTGCCTCCCCAACTCCACCCTCTCCTCTGCCTGAGTGCCCCGCTCTGCCTCACTTCTGCCCATGCTCGGGCGCAGCCTTCAGGCACCGCCGCTCTTGGGTGCAGCGGCACTGGGGCAGCCCCTCGCTCACATAACTCCCCTCCACTGTGGCAGCGCTGGTCGTAGATCGGCGCAAATGCTTCTGGCGCCCACGTAGCGGCAAGTCTGCTCCCAGAGCACTTTCACTCCCCTTCTCTGGATTGTGCTGTTAGTCTCCACATTCATTTATTTATTCATTTGTTCCTATTCCCAGCTTGAAACAGCAGATAAAAATAATGCTTGGAAAATCTGCAAGTGTAAAAAAGGATTTCTTTGTTGTCCTTTCCCTAACATTTTAAACTTTTTCAGATCATACAAAGAAAGCTATTTAATACTTAACAATATGTAGACTCCTTCGAGGTGTCTTGAGCATACAAGAAATATCATTGATTATGTTGTCCACAACTCGTTGGTTGCCAAAACACTGTGTATCAGTATAGAATATATCTCTGTCAAGATAAGATGTAAATAAATAAACAAAATATTAACAGACCCATTTAATTCTGACGTTGCCCCTAAAGAAAGCACTTGTCTTGAGTTTCATCAGCGTTTCTGTGCTAGCTGCCTGCCTCCACCTGAATTCCGTCCTGCCCTCCTCCCCATCTTCAGCACAGAACAATCACAAAACAGATAAAAAGTTATTGGGCTGTGGGTTTTTTACGGCTCCGAATCATGGGTTTTATACTGTCATCACCTGCGACTCCTTGAGCACTTTCATCAGCGCTGCCTTCGCACCATCCTCAACATCCACTGGAGTGACTTTGTGACCAACACTGAAGTCCTCAAGAGGGCGGAGGTTACAAGCATCGAGGCACTGCTGTTGAAGACGCAGCTGCGCTGGGCAGGGCATATTTCTAGGATGGAAAACCACCGCCTTCCCAAGATTGCTCTGTATGGCGAACTTTCCACCGGCCATCGAAATAGAGGGGCACCAAAGAAGAGGTACAAGGACTCCTTGAAGAAATCCCTTGGCACCTGTCACATCAACCATCACCAGTGGTCTGACCTAGCCTCAGATCGCAAAGCATGGAGGCACACCATCCTCCAGGCTGTCTCTTCCTTTGAGAACGCACGCATAGCTGGTCTTGAGGACAAAAGGAGATTGAGGAAGAATTGCACTGCTACAGCACCAACCCCAAATCAGACTTTTCCCTGCAGCCACTGTGGCTGGATCTGCCTGTCCCGCATTGGTCTTATCAGCCACCAGCGAGCCTGCAGCAGACGTGGACTACTGCACCCTTCTTAAATCTTCGTTTGCGAAGTCAAGCCGAGAGAGAGAGAGACATGGTAGAACACCCATCTTCAATATATTTCACCCATCACTCATCTCCAAGATGGTGGCCATCGAAATACGTCAACTGAATATAGCACCTTAACTTAATTTTAGCTGTAATTTAATGTAACTGTTTTAACTGTATGTATTAATTGTATTTTAAAATTGTTTTATAAATCATGGTATACCATGTCATGTTAGCCGCCCTGAGCCTGCTCCGGCGGGAAGGGCGGGATATAAATAAAAGTTTATTATTATTATTATTATTATTATTATTATTCATAAACTATTTGCAGACTTACTAGGTCCCCTCTCCCCCAGGAGCAGGATTTCAGAAGCCATTTTGGACTGCTGTGGAGGGAGGAAATAGATAAAATTGTGCTCTGCAAACATAACTCCTTGTGCCTACAGAAACATGATAACCCAGGATAGACCAAACAGGTGTGAGAAAACTCTGGAACAAACTGCATTGTGATAACTGGGATACAAGTAGGCTGAAGACGGGTCTTTCACAATTCAGTATAAAAGCAAAAAATAACCTGAGATAATTCCAGGGGTAAACATGAGTTCAGTATAAAATTTCAGTCTGGGAATGATGATGAACCTGGGATAAATCACTAGTGGGAAATCTCCCATGGTGTTCAATCCCCTCAGTGACAAGATAGCAGCCCTTAATGGACTGCTAATGTCACTGGAGATTGTTAGCCCATCAGTGACCATACACTGGCATAGTTTTGACAGAGTATCCTGCCTCAACCATGACCTCTCAATCATTACTGGGGAAGATGAGAATCCCTCTCCCTTCCCTCAAAATGCAGTGGCAGCCAACAGTTCTCATGAGTAAACTGCTTCACTGGCTGCTACTGGGCATTGGCTTGACCGAAAAAGTTACTTTGAATACATACTCAGGATCACTTATCAAAGATTAGCTGTGCTTTAAATATTGAAGTATTCTGCTTTGTAAATATACAACACCTAGGTAGAATAAGCAGATTCTTCTTGTAAGACAATTTAAAATTGACATCCACTCATCTTGTCATAAAGAACGCTAGTCCCAACAAGTGCCTATGTTGAAGAAACATTTAAATTTATACGCCAAGACCCATAAGCAAGTTTTGCAAAGCAGATAATAAAAGTTAGATTGTTACACTATTAAAACAGCACTCTTACTGGTGTATATCTATTAAATATTCTATTAGTTGCTCTGAGGCATGAGTTTGCTTGTTGGATTATAAATGTTCAAGGAGTATAAAGTTCAAACAGTCCGAAATACTTCACTTATCAATAGTGCATCGTATCTGAGAAGTTTAGCAGTTTAAAGTGCATTTTAGGCTTTGAAATTAGATTCTAAATATCTCAAATATTATTATTACCTTTTAGTTGCATAAATATTGGTCTGCACCATCTTATAGATGACAGATAATATTTTAAGGAATAGTGCTGAAATGTAAAACATAATTTATAAATATTATCCATCTTATTGAAACAATGGATTACTGTTAGATGCATTTTCAAATAGATGACTTTTAAAAATACTTTAATTTTAAAATATTTACACATAGAAAGAGAGGGAAAAAAATAAAGTTTATGCTTATAGTTCCTAATCTAGTAAGTGGCATATATGAGAGCCAGTTTGGTGTAGTGGTTAAGTGCGCGGACTCTTATCTGGGAGAACCAGATTTGATTCCTCACTTCTCCACTTGCAGCTGCTGGAATGGCCTTGGGTCAGCCATAGCTCTTGCATAGTTGTCCTTGAAAGGGCAGCTTCTGTGAGAGCTCTCTCAGCCCCACCTACCTCATAAAGTGTCTGTTGTAGGGGAGGAAGGCAAAGGAGATTGTGAGCCTTTCTGAGACTCTGAGATTCAGAGTGGAGGGTGAGATATAAATCCAATATTATCATTATCTTATATGTGAAAGCCTGTTCACATTATGCGATCTCCTTCGATGGGTCATGGCTAGAACATCTTGGGCTACATATGTACAACCTGTGATGTTTTGGGGTGATCTGGAAATAAGGGGTGCCCAATTCTGCCAGTGTTTTTTTTTTTTTAAATCAGTCATTTCGTGCAGTGTGATGTCATTTCTGGCGAAAACACAGAAATGATATGGTGCTACTCTAGAGATTGCCAGAATTCTGTGTTTTTACCATATTCTTAGTGACAATGCACACTGCACACAACAGTGGCACCCCCCATGTCTCCCCCCACCCCCAGCCACTCAGTGCTCCAACTCTTCCTCATTTCTCCCTGCCCTTGTGTGATTTTTTTCTTATAAAAATCTCCAAAATGGTTTCCTTCTCATAACATCTAAAGAAGTGAGCTCTGACAGCAGCTCATAATAGCATAAATGTTATTCTAATCAGCCACTGAACTTCTGCTTTATTTTGCTACAAGAGACTAGCATGACTGCCCCTCTGGGACACACACTGCAGTTTTAAATTAGTTCATGTAACTTTTTGATCTATATCTAAAGGATACAAATTGCTTTAAGTGTACTGCAGAACATTACAAAATGGTAAATTAAATCAATATCTAGGAGTTTTTTACTTACCAAACTTTGGGGCTGATTTGGGACAGTCACTTCTTATTTTCCTTGTGGTACAATTAGATGCCATCTGCAAACCTACAGAATCTTTAAACCTGTTATTTTGTAAATCAATTCAGTTTTTAAAGATAATATTCTTTGTCATATACTTCTTTGTCATATACTCGCCATTATCATGCAAAACACAAAATGTGGCCAATATGTAGCATTAGACAACAACAAACTTTGAAGATTATGACACAGTGAAAATATAATTTTCTTCCTTTCATTCTTTTGTATTCAAAATACATGACTGTTCTGAGCCAATTAATAAATAAAGTGATCAAAAGTGGCTTGGGAGCATGCTTGACAGTAACATTTTAAATTGACAAGTAATATCCATGATGAAAGGGGAAAATAATTGCAATAAATATTGTTCAAAATAATTACAAAGTCCAACAGAAGGATAAAACCTAGGTGAAAACATATTATACGTTTAAGAATTCTCTGGGGTTAGTTAATGATTGCTATGCGTCAGTGATCCCTATGGATGTGTCAAGCAGAAATTAATAGTGCATACAGTATACAGCAACAAAACCCCTGAGCCCAGAAGGATCAAGGCAAAGTGTAGGTACATAGAACTGATCAAGTGGGGGTGTCCCACAGGAACTTGCAGGGGCATCTAATTTTCCCCTGTATCCTCTCCCCCATTACTTCCTCTTTCTCTTCTGTAGCAGTCCCATAGCATCCCCTTTTCTTGCTTCCTTCTCCTTCCCACCAGCCAAAACAACCTTCCCTCCTTCCCTCCCCTTGTCTGGCTGAGTTGAGCAGTGGCAACCACTGCCTGGCTGACTTGCACAGTCACCACTACCTCAAGGATGGGCCAAGTTGCATGGTGGCTGCCATTGCACAGCCCAGCATCCAAGTCCACCTATATTCCCCCAAAGCTTTGCTTTACAGAAACCAAGACTTGGGATAGCAATATTTTTGTAGATACCTAGCAACACCCTCTCACAATGGCCCTGAGATCTCAGAACACAGTCTAAATGGGTTTTTTTTTTCTTAAAGTTGCAGGAGTTGTTTCTATTATTTGTGGAAGTTTAATCCCCCAGTGCATTTTCCCCTAGATTTGGCTGCAAACCGGCTGGGACTTCCTTCAGGTTTTACAGAAATCTCCCCTGTCTGTCCCTGGCTCCATTTTGCAGATTTTTTGATCTACACCCTATTGCCAGGTTCAGAATTAGATATATCAGGGGTGGCCAACAGTAGCTCTCCAGATGTTTTTTGCCTACAACTCCCATCAGCCTCAGTCAGCATGGCCAGTGGCTGGGGCTGATGGGAGTTGTAGGCAAAAACATCTGGAGAGCTACCGTTGGCCACCCCTGAGATATATGATGATACACCTGGTTCATGAGTTTACTATTCACAAACAAGATGGGGTCGTAAGATCAGTTGTACAAATGACAATTGTAAAGTGGGTTGGATTGAGGACAGTAGATTCAATAAAAACTATGTTGAAAAACTGGATCTTGATAATAGACTTACAAGAAGAGAACTGTTATATTTCCAGTTTGTTAACAAGTATTCTATGTTGGTCTAATCATTTATTAATTTTAGTTTCTTTTTAGCATACAAGGCAATTCATCCAATTTTCTCAGGGAAAATGCTATATTTAATGTATGTCAAAATATCCACTAACCCCTTTTCCCCCCTACAACAATTCCTCCCCAAAAAACCAACAGAACTGGGTTCCACAGAATATAAGGATTTACATAATGTTGAAAGGTATAATTTAGGGTTGCCAATCACCTCAGGAGGTGGGACATCTCTTGCCACCCAGCAACTGTTATTTCCTGGCACTCCAGTGGTTGGCAAGATAAACTCATTTTACAAAACCTTCAGTTGGTGTGAAGTGATGGTGTGAAGTCACTTTTGAGAAAACCCTAAAAGTGATGTCAGTCCTGTCTAGGAATCAATAGAAAATCTATGGTGAAATCATAGTATTTAACCATAGAGTTTCTGGCAATTCCTGGACAGGACTAATATAACTTCTGAGTTTCTCCTGGAAGAGACATCATGCCATCAACAACGGCACCCCCATGTCCCCTCCCTCCATCCCCAAATCCCCACTGGTCTTCAGGCACAGCCTAGTAACTCTAGTATAATCACAGCAAAACATTTCTTGATGATATTATGTCTTGTATTGTTTTGTTGCAAATTATTACATTTACATTTTCACTTTTTGAATGCATTGCTTTTTATGTCCTTAAGGTGGCAGAAGACACCACACACTATAAAAATGCACAAGAGCCTACAGTCAAGGAAAAAACCTGAAAAGATATTTCAATACAATTATTGATTTCCATTCCTATGTCACACTATTCCTTGGGAAGTACCTTAAAACCTGCCATATAATTCTCAAAATTAGATGCATTCTTTTGCTATTTGTGAGTAATGCAGTTCCAAAAATGGAAATATTCAGATAGTTCTTCATTTTTACGCTTGGGTGCTCTATGGGTTGGATCCAACCAGTTTTCCCATTGGAGAAAAAGGAAGGTTAGGTCTGCTTTAATCATCAAAAAGGTTATGCTGGGGATCCTGGAATTTGCTTGGACAAAACTCATATGGGATGAAGGCAGGCAATCCAAATTGGAGGATCTCCTGCCCCAAGCTAGGGACTGGCAACCATATTATATGGTGTAAACAGAGCTGCATGTACACTGACTTCTCTGCCTTCCCCTCCCCACTGCAGTTATTTATGCCAATTCCCCTGTATTCCCCCATTAGTCAGTGAATCCTGAGTAATATCATGGGGTCAAAGTAGGGGGGGGGCATATAGGTAGGGAGGTTAGTTGTCAGGAAAAGCTAATAAGAGTCAAAATTCCTAAGTAACAAGCAATAACTACAGCTAAGATTGGAATAACGTATTAGGTAAGTGATGTAAATAGCAGTAAATTGGTATATAGATAATAAAGGGGTTAACAACAGATATGAGAACTAAGTCTGTGTCCAGTGGCACCTTTAATTCAGCAATCTCCTGTTCCCATCTGTTTATGAGCAATCTATCTCATATTTCTAACTAGTGTACTCTGGCAAACAGCACCTGTTCCAAATTAGTTCATCTTTCAGGATTTTTTATACCGGACAGGGGAACTTGAGAAATTAAAGAACAGAGATACCAGCTTCTTATCTCAGTACGCATGCTAAGTCACTCAGTTCTCACTTATAACCGTAATGCAAATAATAACATTCCAAAATTAAATCAGTAAAACAGTAAAAACACTAATATCACTCAGCTGTACTTTTCCCACAACGGTCTTCAGCTGACATTATCAATATAACCTGTTTGCAATTCTTAAGATCATTTAGAAAATTAATAATAATAATTACAACAACATGTGACATCAAGTTGCTGTTGAGCAATGGCGCCCCCTCAAGTGGTTTTCAAGGCAAGAGATGAACAAAGGTGGTTTGCTATTGCCTGCCTCTGTGCAGCAGCCCTAGTCTTCCTTGGTGGTCTCCCATGACAGCTTCTGAGGAGCTCTAACAAGCTCAGGATAGCCTCGGCTATTCAGTATGTTGATTTAATTATTTTATTGGAATTTCTATTTTATGTTGTTACCCTTCCTGGGTCCTAACTTTATTTAGGGAAAAGTAGGCTTAAAATATTTTAAATACCGGTAAGTATAAAATAAATAAACCCCTGTTCCTGATGTCCTCTGCCTGTGTTTAACAGACCCAATCTAATGCAGTAACAGCACATCACAAACAGCGTGTTTCTTTATGATATAATGAGGATGCCACAACTACTAACATTCTCCTTTTCTGATTTTTATAAGCCATAGCTATCAACAATTTTGCAACTATGACGGCTTGTAATTTGAAGTTGTCAGTAAGGATGAAAAATCAGCAACCCTTATATGTATGCCTTGCAGCAGCTCTTCAGCCTTCTGATTCATGAAGACCAACCCACCTTATTTACCTCCGGCCTCACTCTTTCATTAGCTTTCTACATGGCCTGCTATCATATTGACTGGCTGAAGACTGTCCCCTCAAGCTTCCATAGTAGTAGTATCCTGAGTAAATGAGACCTGAGAGGGATTGACTGTTCATTTGTGTCTGTGGCTTCTACATGACTGAGTTTGAATTGCTATTTCAGGATGCATATTGTCATTCACTTTCAGGACATATCTTCATGAACTTTTCAGCTTGAGACAGCTGTGGCTTTTAGCGAGCCCATGGTGACTTTTAGCCATAATTTCATGTGCTAAACCAGTAGTGTGAATGAATGAGAGTATTATGCATTAACTAACAATTACGCACTGCCACTCATGAAAAAGAGAATGGTTGAATTCAGATGTCATGAACCAACTCTAGTTTGTGACAGGATTGAACTTGGATTATCCTCAATCATATATGATCCCCCCCCCCGCATATGGACTCAGATTGAAGACTTCCTGGTTTGAAACGCACAAATCAACTTTCAGACACAAACAAATCAAAGTTTGTGACGGTTGACAGACATGACCTTTTTTTTCAGATTTATCACCAAATATGAGAATGAAGTGGAAACAACAGTAAGTGCACCATGACTTGGCTCATATGAAGAAGAAACAAGAGCAAATTTGTGATATTGTTAGATTTATCAAGGACAGTGAAAGATACTTACTGTATGTTATCCCAATCTGATCTGTTATTGTAGAAGAGAACAGGTGCTTCATTTCTGGACAGACTTGTGATAATATCTTCAATAACATTTTCAATTGCTCTAAGAACCTCAGAGCTGAAATAAATTATGAAATTCAGTTTCAGTTTGAATATCCAGCATGTACAATCAGTGCCCAAATCTGCAATGAAACTCTGCTATATCATTAATTGCTTTGATTAATTAACACTGCAAGAAACTCCATACTGGACTTTGTCTTGCTTTAAGTGCCCCTAGTTGCCATTTTGTATGCCTGAGCTTTAACACTATAAAGTATATTATAAGCCACTCCTCATGCGTTGTTTTTTTTCCCCCAGCCAGCCAAACAGTTGAATCAACTGGTTTAAAACAACTATGATTAATGTTTTAAATCAAATGATGTAATATTAGCTTTGGCCAGAGTTTGACTTAACTTGTTTTTAAATGCTGCAAACTTCAAAAAATGTTCAAGGGTATAATATAAGTACTTCCTCTCTACCACAGCACATTAACCTTTTGATCTGACACTTTGAATGAGTGCCTGTGGTTTTTAATTATATGAAGCTTTTGGCTGGATAGCAACATTGTGTATGTGACGGGGGAGATAAAATGTGTCATGAACTGAACTAAGAATACTGGTAGCACTCCTCATATAACAAAAATAGCAGGTTGATCTGAGTTTCCTATGAACAAAATAGATTTTCCCCTACAATTCACTTTTCCTGCCTTCTGCTTTTGGCAGACTATATTGCAAAGAATAGTCCACAGATGCTGCATTATTTGTTAAAATTCAGGTATAGATTCCATTTTTAGCTTAAGAAACACAAACAACTTTTAAGCACTCCTAAGCTTTCTTTAGCTCAGGGAATGTTTTTACTTGTACAGCACACACCCATGCCATATTACAAACCACTTTAGAGAGTTCTTTTGGTATCAAAAATTTCCCTTGAAAATGGTGGCAGTGATAGAGAACAGTTTGGCTGCAGTTCAAAGAACATTAAGTCCAAAGCCCGTTTTGGCAAGAAGAATTAGTTGTGTGGCTCTTTGGATCCTGGCTTCTTCTAACTCTGAATTATCACATTCAGTTGTGGATAAGAATATGGTCCTCCTTCCTTAAACAGGAGCACATTGGTTGCATATATCACAATGAATCTCCAGCACAGAATACATTCCACCCAATTAAAGAATCACAGAGTACTTTTTGAATATGATTGTATATTTTTTATATATTGCACAAAAGGATATTGGGAATTATTTCTATCAAAGGGCTAGTATTTATCAGAATCAGAAGGAATATAGAGCTTGAACAACTAATGTTCAGTTTTCAAATATGAAAACTGAAAAAAAGCCATGTTTTGGCTTGAAAAGGCTGAGAATAAAACAAAAATGATTGATAGATTCAACAGATGGGGTCCATTGGACTGATGATTTGCCCCATTTCCTGTTGGTACTGTTCACCAAGTTAAGAACATAAGTTACATCTGATTGCTTCAGTTTCCGCAATTGTAATGATCACTTATGACCCATGTGTATTGAATTTTATCACAGTTCTGCATTAGTCAGATAATTTAGCCAGACAGTTTCTGTTTCATCTTTAGAAATGTATGGCTAAGCAATCAGTGCCAAATAACAGATCCAAGTTTCACATCCAAACTTAATTTCTGGGGTTTGAGGCTAACTGTAGTTGAGAGTGCTTTAAAGGAGAAAGGCAAGGATATGAACAGCATGCTCAAAAGAACACATCACATATGCTCTTTATTTCAATTTACCTCCTTGAAGATGAAGTAACCTTTAAGACGAAAAAAGATACATTACGGGCCAAACATGCCAACTTAAAAAGCACTCGGCATTAATTACAGAGAAATCTAAGCTGGGAACAGCAAGGCACTACTGATGTATCACACAAGGATAAAACCTGTCAGCTTATTTCCAACAGGTCACAGCATGAGCATTTTTTTTTTTTTTGGCAGCACAAGCAGAAATGCACTTAAATCATTATTTCACAACACGCATTTTTGTTTTTTTTTTGGGGGGGGGGGGAATCCAGTTGCCAAATTAACCCCAGTATTTTAGCAAACAATGGCATTTGAACACAGAGAACACAGATCAAAATTATGGTAAATTAAATTATGAAACTATGTTGCTTAAACCAAAAATATTACAATGGTAATCTTTTATACCGTTTGTATTCAATATTCTAGTATGCACACAGAACTAGAATGTACTTTTCTCAGTCCTTATAACCAGTGTTGCAATTCCCTGTTATATGAAAAGGCCCAGTAAAGTAACTGGGAGTACTATTTTGTAAATATTTGTAGGCTCACATTTTAGGAAATCAGTGAGTGGCAATGATGCTGCCTTTGGAAAATATACATGAACATAATTTCTGAACAGCTGGAGAGCAGGGTTAAAAACATGAGCTATGTATAACTCTGCGCTCCAACACTTGTAATTTTCCCTTCTTTGGTATTACTGATATAACTTTTTGCTGTGCATATTTATTTAAGTAATTGATTTTCATATGGATTTATAGTCCACCCATCCTGAAGGCTCAGAACAGACTTGACAAGTTAGCAGAACAGAGTAAGATTTAATGTAATGCTATGAAATGTTCCCTCCTTTCAATTTAATTCTATACATAGTTCTATCTCATACATCTGGAATGAACTGAAATTGATGTACTCTTTTTTTTCTTTTTGCTTGTTTCTGGTTTATGGAGGTATGAAGGCAATGACACATAAAGAAATGGAGCAGATGTTGGTTTCTATAACAATATTTAGCCAGGGTGTGTTTGCTGACTTTTATGGAGAAACGTTTTTTGCATGCAAATTGTATATGTAAAAATGTATTCTGTAGGGCTTCCAGATCTGGGTTGGGAAGTACCTGGAGTTTTGGGGGGATGAAGCCTGGGGAGGGTGAAGCTTAGGGATGGGAGGGACCTCAGCAGGATGTAATATCATAGAATCCATCCTCCAAAGCAGCCATTTTCTTCAGGGGAACTGATCTTGGTCATCCAGACATCAACTGTAATAGTGGAAGATCTCCAGGTGCCAAGTGGAGGCTGGCAGCCCTAGATATGAGATGGCCACATCACTGTGGAGTGAATAAATTTCACAATTGTGAAGTAAGGACTGGAGCTTCGGACTCCATTTAAGAATCAACCCTATGCCACAGCCTGGACCTTTCCTTTTGGAGAACCCAGCATTGATTTGGCATTTGTGAGACTTTGCGGTGTGAGCGTGGTCAGTGTTCTTTTTCTATCAATGGGATTAATTTCACTTAATGTCTTTGAATTTTGTTCTATATTTATAAAGCACTAGTAAGTTTTGTATTATTACTGAGGCTGGTTTTTCGTGGAGGTATATTTACCTTTTTTCCCTAATCCATTTTCCATGTTACTCAATCTGGTTGCCTTAACCTCCAAGTGGTGCCTGAAGGACTCCCAGAATTACAACTGATCTCCAGAAGAAAGAGATCAGTTCCCCTGGAGGAAATGGCTGCTTTGGAAGGTGAACTCTATGGCATTATACTACACGTAGGTCCCTCCCCTTAGAATCTCATCCTCCTCAGGCTTCACTTCCAAAGCTGGCAACCCTATAAAATGTATCATATAGCAGAGCTGGCAAAACCTCAGTCTGAGATATAGGAGATGTGTTGCCAGTCAAACAGACACCCCAGAACAAGCAGCATTATATGTTTAAAATATGGACATTTTTGCAGTCTCTTTCTGGAAATCATGTTGTCTATTCATGTGACATTTTAAATTCAAAACTGGGCATACAACTACAAGGACAGAAGTGCAGAGGCAACTATCCAGTTTGTCTGTCAGCACACCATTGAAGGAAACATCTCACACTGGCATGAGATCTGAAGTGAATTACGTTGCTATGCAGCAAAGCAAGTTGCATGCTGTGTGTTAGTACATTATAATTTTAATGTTTGATGCTTTATTTATTGTACTTTATTGTTTTATACTTGTTGTACACCACCAAGAGAGCTTCAGCTATGAGCGCTATAGAATTAAAGGGGGAGGAGATTAGATTTATACCCCACCCTTCACTCAGTCTCAGAGTGGCTAACAATCTCCTTTCCCTTTGTCTTCCCATAGCAGTCACCTTCCCATAGCAGTCACCCTATTAAGAAATAGTTCTCAAGTGTAAAAATGAGCTGCTGGTGACCAAGTTCAAGATAAATTCACAATAGATTATTCTCCATTACTATGTATGTGAAAGTTGGACAGGAACAAAGCTGACAAGAACGACATTGATTCATTTGAAATGTCATGTTAGAAACGAGTTTTATGGATACTGAGTACCGCCAAAAACACAAGTCTGAACTCTTCCTAGAAGATGAATGGCTAAACTGCGGCTAAGGTTTTTTGGTCACATTATAAGAAGACAAGAAGAGGAAGTAGCCTGCCCTTCACTACCTGAAGGAGTCTCAGAGCAGCTTACAATCTCCTTCCCTTCCTCTCCCTACAACAGGCATCTTTCTTTGCCTGTTCTGAGGAGGAAGTGGTTGGGATCAAGAAATAATTGAATTTGTAAGGGAAAAGTTTTGGAGCTCAGATCAGTTGGGAGAAATCAAAACTCACAGACGTCACCAAAGGAGCGGAAGGGGGTTGGAGTGGTGAATCTTCAGGAAGGAACAGAAGTTTTGTGAAAAGGAGAGGAAGAACATATGACTCAATCTATTAGGATTTTAGGAATCTGGTTTGGTACAGCCCCTGGGGCATGGAGAAAGAACTGGGATGAGTGGGCTGATAATGTAGAACAGAGGATGGGACGGTGGAAGAATTGCAGTTTGCCTCTTTATTGTGCCAACTGTGTTAACGTCTACATGGAACCGGGAGGGAATTACATGGCTCAAATGTATCCTCCTGAGCAGAGTCATCATAGAGATCACCACAAAGGTTGAAAAGTTTGTCTTGAGGATCAAGCATTTCCCTGTAGTGAAAGTAGACGTATATGGAGCAGTGGAAAAAGGAGAGTTAGGGATGTGTGAGATGGAACTTTGGTTTCTTAGTTGGTTCCTGGCTCTTAATTTTGAAAGGCCCAAAGAGGGTGGAACTGAAAGAGAAAGTAAGAGGTGGCCATCCTTTTATAACATTTTGAAAGATATAGAATGGGCAGAGAGGTGATGGAGAAGAGAAGAACATACCCTTAGGGTCATAGAAAAAAAATAAAGGAAGTGCTATTCAGTTTCCTAGTTGAGATAATTAAATTGCTTAAAAAGTAGAAAGTGGATTCAGTCCAGGTAAAGGAACTGGCTGAGGAAAATGCTTCTTGGAAGTTGCATTTAAAAGCTCAGAAAGAATATAAAGAACTGTATGATGTAAAACTGAGAGAGAAGATGGGTGCAGAAAGCAAGGCAAAAGAGATGAAGAAGGAAACTTTTGAAGAGAGTGCCTTTTAGTGTGTGGGAGACCAGGTGGAGGGCTCTCTGCGGGACTCGGAATATAGTGGAGTCCAACCTCTGGCTCAAACAAAATCAGCAAGTGTGCTAATGACCCGACTGTGCTTTCACAAGAGAAACCGTTCAGCATTTTGTGAAAGACTGCACTACATCTAGGGAAGTATGGGTTGGACTGGCTAAGATTCTGAAATGGCCTTGGATAAGAGAACACCAGTGGGAGAGCGTGTTATTAGGTTTTGAACCATCACAGGAAGTCAGAGGACCACAAAAACTGCAAGAGAGGAATCTCAGAGGACCACAAAAACCGCAAGAAAGAACACCAGAGAAGCAGACAGGGCGGTGGAAAGAAAGTCTCGTAGTAAACCATTAGACTTGTGAACTTGATAACTATAGAAGTGTTGGAATGGATGAGATGGAAGCAACTTTGGAAAATGAAAAACACAACCCCGGAGAGAACGATTATGCATATCTGTAAAAAACGAAAACAGCTAGTGACATACAACAGACAAAAGACACCTAAATATAAATGGGATTGGTGCTTGTGGTTGATGGGAAGTGTGTAACCTATAACATAAAGTTGAAAGGACAAATACAACAATGCAAGATTGTACACCTTGTTATGAATACTTGTAGAAAAATCTATATGTTATATTTTGATTTTATGGTATTGGTAATTTGTTTAGTAAAGGAAGAACTTATATATGTGTGTAATTATGAGAAATTATGAGAAAGGATATGGTTTATGTGACTCGTACAGTTCAGGAAAGAGTTTATGTAAAATTTGGTGGGCTCTGCTGTTGTAAATGCTTAACAGTACGTAGGATGGTAATTTAAACAATAAAAAAAATTATCCCCCCCCAAAAAAAAGCATTTTCCCACAACATATGAAGTGGCCTTATACTGAATCAGACTGAATAAACCAGAAGCAACTCCAAGGTACTTATCACAGAGATAAGCAAGTAATGGCACATACTACCACTTTTCTCCTCCATGTATGTTTTGTGATGTGTTTACCCGTGAACAGAGCTTTTGGGATGCAGGAAGTGTGGATAAACAAGGTCAACCAATTTGCACAGTACAGCACAGCAGAAGAAAAGGCTGTGTACAAGTACACATGCATCTCACTCTTGAGACTCCAATAGCATTACCAGCCTCCAGGTGGGGCCTGGAGATCTCCCGGTTTTACAACTGATCTCCAGACAACAGAGACCAGTCCCCCTGGAGAAAATGTCTGCTTGGGAGGGTGGCCTCTTAAGATCTTTTACCCCACTGAGGTCCCTCCCCTCCCCAAGCTCCACTCTTTAGGCTCCATCCCCCAAATCTCCAGATGTTTCACAACCCACAGCTGGCAACCCTAGGCTCCAACTCTATTGCATCTTCCAATTTCCAGCACACTACTTTGCATGCTTACTCAGTAGTCAGTCCAGGGGTGGCCAAACTGTGGCTCAGGAGCCACATGTGGCTTTCACACGTATTTTGAGCCATTCAAAGCCCCCACCACCCCACTGGCCAGCTTGGAAAAGCAATTTGTCTCTTTAGATCACTCCTTCAAGTCAAGCCAACTGGCAGCTTGGAAAATTCATTTAAAGTTGCTTTCTTTCCACCTCTCCCTCCTCCAACCTTCCTTCCTTCTCTCAAACATCTGACATTCATATATTGAAGCTCTCAAACATCTGACATTTATCCCATGAGGCTCTTACGTTAGGCAAGTTTGGCCACTCCTGAGTCAGTCCCATGACGCTTAATGGGATTTACTCTCAAGTAAATGGGATCAGAATTGTTGTTACCTAGGGATTTCGCTGCAATGAACGGACACAAGGGGGTCACGCTTATTTCCAAGCGTTTTTCTCGCAGCTTCACTGAGCTCAGATCGGTGTTGGTGCAATAACGTAAAGAGGGACCAATCTGTTTCTCGGAGGAAGCTCATAGCGAAGCTAAAGCCAGGGCATCGAAACGGGGGTGGTCTGAAATGCGAAGATTTCCGTCAATCACGCGCCTCTCCCGCAGCGCGACAACGCGAAAGGTAAACCGCCGCCCGAACCAACCGGTTTTCCCGCCCTCCACGGAACAACGGAGAAAGCCTAAAGGGCAGCGAGCATCTGCGGCACGCCGACCGTTTTATGCCAATCTTGGGCCGCAGAGTGAACCAGGCAGCCAATCAGAGGAGAGAGAGAGAGAGAGACACATGCCGGTGTTCCGGAGAGAGCGAGTGGGGCGGGGTCGAGGCAAAGTTTGAACTGTGGAGGGTTCTTGGAAGCTTGCTTTTGTGGCCTTGTGTTTGAAGAGGCTGATTTAGAATATATTTTGGAAGAGTTGACAATAAATTGGAATGGAACTAAGGAAGGAAGGGAAGATAGATCCTGCAACCACAGACGCGTAGAGATAGCAGGGAAAGGGGTGCTGGAAATTTGTTAGTTTGGAAGAGTTGACAATAAATTGAGATGGAACTGCTGGAGAAAGAAAAAGAAAGAAAGATCTTGCATCCATAGATGCATAGAGAAAGCAGGGAAAGGGGGTGCTGGAAACTTGTTTGTCTTCAAAGTGCTACAGAAATCCTGTTTACTACACCTGCGGTAACAAGAGCAAGTCTAGTGTTAATGAGCTTGGGGGACTCTAGAGTTGCCAACCTCTGGGTGATCTCCAAGAGTAAAACCTGATACCCAGGTAACAGAGATCAGTTTCCCTGGAGAAAATGTCTACTTGAGAGAGTGGACAGATCCAAGCGGGCAGCCGTGTTGGTCTGAAGCAGTTGAACAAAGCAGGAGTCAAGTTGCACCTTTAAGACCAACCAATTTTTATTTAGAACGTAAGCTTTCTTGTGCTCTTAAGCACACTTCATTAGATGAGAAATTCGGTACAGTGAGCAAAGTCATACATAGCTGAACAGAGCCATACATAGCTGGTAGGCAGTAGCCCAGAATGCAAAATGGTAGATTTAAGAACCAGTGACAGTGAAGTGAAATTATCTGGTAGGCAGTGGTTTAGAATGTAAAATGGTACAATGACAGAATAGTAAAATTAACAAATTGAGCAAACCTTTGATCTGAGTAGCATGAGCATGCGAAAGCAACAAAACTGTAGTGTGTCTGTCAATGACTATTGCTATGAATCTGGGCCAAAAGGAAGGAATTATTATGGGGGGGGGGGGGGTTTGCATTTTATTGTATTCCTTTTTTTTTATGGCAAACTAGAATGTTTACATGTTAAAAAGTAAATTAGGTGGACAAGAACATCACTATCCAATATATTTCTCTTTTAGCTGTGTTGACACACTTAAACAGGGTCTTTGGTTGTTCATCCCATTACATATATTGATCTCCCACTAAATTTTTCTCCTAATGACAAACTATATGTATGTTGCATGTTTAAAGAAGGGTTAGTTGGATGGGTAAACATAATAATCCCTTCCTTTTGGCCCAGCCGTTTTTAAGAAGTTAAGAATGGGCGTTGATAAGAGTGTGATAGAATGATGCATTAAGGTTTATCATTCAGCTTTCGAAAAAGCTATCTATAGTGAAACGTGGTTCAAGCTAGCTATCACGTGAGGTGACTTTTATCTTAGAAGCCGACATCCTTAGTTTGACTGTAAGGAAGAAGGAGGGTTTTTGACCCATTTGGAGTTGCAAATTTCTTCAGGAGTCGACAAATCAGAATGGATTTTTGTGGACTGTATATGTGTGGGATTTCCTTTGTGAAGGATTTTTATCGCATGAATTGAGAACTTCTGATATAAATTTGTACAATTTCTTAAAAACCAATGGAGAAAAATGGCTGCTTTGGAGGGTGGGCTCTATAGCATTGTCCCATGCTGAAGCCCCTCCCCTCCCCAAATCCCACCCTCTCCTGCTGGGTTCTGGAACCTGCTTTTACAACAGATCTCCAGGCGGCAGAGACTAGTTCCCCTGAAGAAAATGGCTGCTTTGGAGGGTGGACTCTATGGCATTGCACCATGCCGAGGCCCCTCCTCTCTCCTGTACCCACCCCCCAAATTCTCCAGGTATTTCCCAACACAGACCTGGTAGTCCTATGCCTTACTGAGGTCCCCCACCCCCCCAATCCAAACTCTTCTCTCCCCAGGCTCCACCCCCTAAATCTCCAAGAGTTTCTCAGCTGGAAGTTGGCAACCCTTTGGGGGAAGCTGTAAGAGGAAAGGTGATGCCCTGGTATCTTAGTTTCTTTTGTAATTCAGTCAAACAGGTGGAATTCTAGCTCGCCTCCTAGTGGATAACGCTAAAGACCTGGAACTTCTGGCAGCCAGACAGTCATAGAATCTCCCGGCTACACTATGCACATGGAAACAACCAATCAAACAGGCCTTCTCAGGACTACTTGACAAGGTGTATCGGAGACAACATCCAAATCTGCCAATTGGAGGATCACACAGTCAGTCTGTATACCCATTGTTAGTTACATATATTATTGTATAGTTGCTGTGTGTAACTGTGCCATACAATAAATAAGCAATCAGCACACACGTTCTTTAGGGCTAGGCTCAGGCTGAAGCACATTTTGGACTCCATCACTCATTCAAAGGAGGACAAGTATCCTCCTGTTCTTTCGACAGTGGTGCAGAACACAAAATTTTGGCAGATAAAGCTTGTTACGCTGGTGTGAGGAAAGTCGCAAATGCCAAAATTTCCTTTCTACACCACTGTTTTGTTTATTTAGAAGATTTGCATGCTGCTTCCCCAGCTTGCAAAGCAAAAACAAATGATACAATAGTGTTTAAAAAATAACCACCAGCATAAGAAAGTTACTGACACGGGAGACCCATCTTCAGAATCTGGTTCTTGGGTCTGTTTTTTACACCCTTCTAAGCCAATGGTTGCTCTGACTTGGATGGCCCAGGATAGCCTGCTTTTGTCCGATCTTGGAAGTTAAGCAGGGATAGGCCCTGGTTAGTACTCGAATGGAGACCACCACGGAATTCCAGTGTTTGCTACACACAAGCAGGCAATGGCAAGCCACCTCTGAATGCTCTTGAAAGCACCTTGACAGAAGGGTATCCATTAAGTCAGCTGTGACTTGATGGCACTTTCCACCATGACCAGGCCAGGATTTAGGATTGCACTGTTGGACTGATTTGCCCCTTAGCCACTTACTTGTTATAATGTTTCTGATCCTTGCTTGGTGGCACACCACAGGGTGGATCTTTGGAAGAATGGCGGAAGCAGAACGACTGAGCCTCTCTGAGGGAGCCAGTTAAAGACTGTGAGTGATTCCTCCCCCCCTCACAGAGTTCTCATGTCTTTATGGCTATGACAGTTTAACAGGAAAATATTTTCCATTGTAACCTAAGTATCCATGGTACAAATGCAGCAGTTGTTCAGGTGTTCAAGGCATAGGCTCCCTACTTTTTTTTTTGCTAGGTGAGGGACATTAACTCTACCTGGATTGTGGTTCCTTCTGACTTTTACTGAGATTCTTATGACTCTTTAAATTACTTAGAATTGTCACCTCTGGCCTGGGAAGTTCCTGGAAATTTGGGGGTGGTGCTTGTGGAGGGGGGATTTGGGGAGGGATTTCAACATGAATCAGTGATGTACCACAGTGAGTTTGCCTTCTGAAAGGGTCGTGTTCTGCAGGGAACTTGGTCCCTGCAGCCCTGGAGATCAGTCATAATTCTGAGGGAACTCCAGGGCCCGCCTGGAGTCTGGCAACCCTGTTACTATTTGTAGAATGG